>NC_087474.1:77795271-79192771 GCF_036417665.1 Passer domesticus | reverse complement strand
GTTTTGATTGCTCTGTACTGGTGGAGATGTTAGGGCATAGGCCAAACTGAAGATCTTGATTTTTCTGCATATTCTCTTTTTGCAACTGCAGTGTTCTTTCCAACTCTTATCAGTACTTTCAAGCTAAATACAGTGGTTTTGATTTGTTGCTGCTTCACCAAAGAATGCTGTTTTCTGTGTTCCTCTTTTTAGTGTCAAACAAATCAAATTCCTAAGCTTTTTAGAGAACTTACATTTTTTCAGTGATGGCTGTGTCTTGCCCAGCAAGGCAAGTTTTGTCAAACAGCCTCAGAAAATCGTGAGGAATTCAGAGCTGTGTTCTCCCAGTTGTCTCTATTCAGCTTTTGTGTGTGTTAGAGGTAGGCATTGATAGGCAAAGTTCAAACCTCTTGCAGCTTTATATAGTAGATATTCTTCCTCTGCTTTTAGAAGTTCACATTGAAGTGGAATCTTCTGGGTATGAATAGGGCATGGATATGACTGCATATTAGATGTTTTTAGTTGAATTAAATCCATGTCCTTGTTTCTAGCCTATTCTTTGGGATAGTATTTTTTCTTATTTTTGTCTTTTGGAGAAGGTAAGTCCAGCAAGGGACTTAATACCCTAAAAAACCAAAGGTGACTTATTCCAGCCAGAGATCACTATTTATGTTATTTTTCCAGAGGAGACTATTCACCTTGTCAAAGCTGAGGAATTCAGACATCTCCCTGCCAGCACCTTCATTTCTTTCTTCATATGCTACACTCTTTTAGTACTTGTTAATTCATGCTTTCCTGGCTGTATTGTGCTCTGGTATGTGCACAGCCTGCTGAATCCAGGTCTTTGTAGTGTTGCTGTAGTTTTTTCATGAGCTTGTGGTATAGTGTGTGGGTGGAATTGGAAAGGGGAAACAATTAATTTTGGACTGAGCTTTAATACTTGACATTCTGCTTCCATCTGATAAGCAGAATGAGTGGGAAATCTTCAAGGAACATGAATCAGTTTAAGTTCATGCACAAGAGAGATGGGAACAGTTGTGCCCAAGTAAATCTCCTCTCCTCTGGAGGGCATTTATAAGATGTGCCTTCTAAGGTAGCAGCTGGCACATTGCACAAGGATGAAGAAGTAGGGAAGTGGAAATAACCTGGAGGAGGACTCCTGTGTTAAATCAGTGTGAGGGAAAATCTGACGGGCAACTACGGTTTTAGGTTTTGCTGGGTTTTTTTGCTTGTTGGGTTTTTGTTCTGGGGTTGCTTTGAGTTGGTTTTTCTTTTTGTTTGTTTTTAACATAGTACAAAATTGATAAATCTTTCATACTAGCAATCTGATTATTCATTCTGTTCTCTACCCAAAGAATAGTTTCGCTATTTTATTTTGTTTCATTTTTGTTTTCAAATCTAGACAATATCTTGAAAGAATTATTATGTCAGAATGGTTTTTGCCATTTTAATGTAACAACGGGCCTAAAAACATCTAAGCGAGCAACACACTCATTTCCAAAAGCTGATTTAATTCTGATTATGTCATCTGGAGACAGAGATGAGTGTGTGACTATTCTGACCCTGATTGTCAGTTGTTTAAGGTGAGACACTCTGCTTCCACAGGGTTCCTGTTCTAAGGTGTTGGCAAAACTTTTGCTAGTCACCTAAACTTTGTTCACAACATGGCAGTAGCCTGTAGGTTAGGATGATGGGGATTTTTTTCCAGTGTCATTCTATCACTCCCTGGAAGATTTAGCAAAAGATGAGGTTGAGGGGAATGGTATGTGTGTGCAGAACATCAACTCTCCTCTCTCCCTTCCCCATTAGAAAATACATACATCAAAACTTATTTCTGAAAGGAACAAACAGATTCCACTCACTTTTATTACCAGTGAGGGAACAAATTGAAATATCTTGGTACATTTCACCAATGCTGAAAGTTTATTAAAAACAGAAGAGTGATTAATTTTTTCTTTTGAATCTAAGATGGCTACAGTATAGTACACTGTATTAGTGTAGTAGCTGTATCAGAGTAATGTACCTTTTCTTAACTGAAGCTTTTAGTTGTACTTTGGGCTAGCTGTTCTTGACCAGACTTCCCAGCCATGGGCTATGATGCTCTCTAAATCACCTCTTTGGCTGCTGGTAACTGTGCAATGTTGCAGGTTGTTCTTATGCAGTTTGCAAGAGCAAAACTAAGATACAGGTTCTTCAGAAGAGCATGACCTTTCTCAGGGTGTGTTTTGCTGTCACCTCTTATCCCCATCTTTCCTGTGACAACTCACTTTTTTCCAGCACCCTTAAACCTACTTGTTTCTTAAGCCTTTCCAGCTTGAGCTGAAGACGACCATTTTGTACTATGAATGGTACAAAAAATTCTGTGGCTTTAATGTTAATCAAAGTGCCTTTTTCTTGTGGAGAGGGAAGACTCCCGTGCACGTTTGATTGAAGTTGCCTGAGTAGTAACTGTCTGTACTTTAGTAATAGCTGTACTTGCTGCTGTTTAATTAAGCACAGGATCTGTTGATGCGGTACGCTTCGGTTTAATGATCCAGCCTTGAATGAGCTTAGTATATTTTTAGTTTGTAGCTAAAGGGTGAAATTGAGCATCTTTTTAGAATAAATAAATAAATTAAAAACCCCTTTCAGCGTCTTATTTCCTTCTCTGTACTAATCCTTCCTCTCCTCCCTTCCTCCTCTGGATTTTTAGCACCCTTGTGAATAATGAATGAGCCTGAGGATTAAACTGTGTTTCTCTGAAGTGGATTCCTCTGTCTGTGTAAAACAGCTAACCTGGTTTCAGTTCTGTGCAGTGCTGAGAAGCTTTTGCTTCTGATGGAAATAGTGGTTTTCTTAAATCCTTTGGCATTCCACGTGACTCCTGTAGCATGCCTGACCCTTATTTACTGCTGAGCAAGTTTGAACCAGCTGCTACTCCTGCAAATCCACTTCATTCATTAATAGACCTTAAAGGTCAGTGTGGACTCCCGCGTGCATGGGAGCAGCCATCAATATTTTATCACTTAAAATTGATGACAGGAACGCACCTACCTTTTATGTCCTGATCAGTGGGCTTTACAGGCTTGAGACAGCACATTTATGAGTCTTTTTTCTTGAATGCAGCCTTGCTCTCTGCAGCTGCTTGTTCCCATTAGTTGGTAGGAGCAGGACAGCCTGGTCTGAACGCAGTCGCTGCAGACCGGCAAGCCCACACTTCCTTCTGCATTGCTCCAAGGCAGCCTTTTCTGAAAACAGAAGGAAGGGAGGTCCCATATCTGTTGAAAAGGTATAGTCATGCCAGAATTGGTTACTAAAGGATAAATAGTCCTATTTTCCCATTTGTTTGGAATTGCTGGTGGGAGTTCTAGCCATCAAGATACCTACAGTGCTGCTGTGATTAGCGTACTCCCCTAACAAACATGAATCCTCTGCCCACAGAACTTCGCTGGCAGGAATGGGCAGTGCCTGTACCTCAGCAGGTCTTATTTCCATCCTGGAAAAGGCCTTTAGGACATAAAGAATAGCTCCATTTCTGTGCTCTGTGAGTCGTTGTCCCTTGTCTGGGACTGCAGAAACATGGGCTTCTGCTGTGTTGGGGAGCAGGGGAAGGGCACTGAGAAAAGCTACGATAAGGCTCTCTTGCTGCACACATCAGCAAGCAAGGATGTAATTTTTAAAGTTTAATTTGCTACTAGCACAGTTTCTCTTTAAAGCTGAATGCATAAATTACTGTTTGGTCTCAGGTTTTGGTTTTTGTTGTGATTGATGCATCTTTTTTCATCCAAATATTCAAAGAGTACTTTTCATATTTTGCAGTCACTCTCAGGCCTGCATGTTTAAACAAAATACTGTCTGCACTTAGACCAAGACTGAAAAATTGGCTGGCTTTTTACCATTGACTTGTTTAGTCACTTGAAAGGCAATTCTCATGGTTCGTTGATGATGAACACAGAACTCATTTTTACGTGTAATGAGTATGGAAATGATTTGGTTTCTTATTGCTCTTACCTGTAGCTACAGCTGTAGTAACATTGGAGATACAGAGCTCTTGATAACAGGATAGAGGCACTTCAATGTACTCCTTTTGCTGATGTTTTCTTCTTACAAATGTGGTCATTAAAAACATGATCAGAAGTTTTGCTCCTGTAATGCTAGACTTTTGGTCTGTTGTGAACTTGTTGCTTTTGACCTTTACCTTATGACTGTCTTAAGTTAACTCTTAAAAATAGTGATTTTTATTTCTATTTCTAGACAAAACCTGCCTGATATTTGACTGAACTCCCTTATGTAACTTTTCTTTGCAGCCTGAGATTTCTTAATGCCTCTGCCAACAAACTGGAAATGCTTCCTCCAGCCACCCTTTCTGAAGAAACCCATAGCATCTTGCAGGAGTTGTATTTGACCAATAACAACCTCACAGATAAATGTGTACCCTTGTTAACAGGCCACCCACACCTGAAAATCTTGCACATGGCTTACAATCGCCTACAGAGCTTCCCTGCAAGGTAAGGAACTTGTTTCACTGGCTCTGGCCCACAGGTGGGTGGGCATCATGCAGTATTTTCACAGTGAGAACCAAATTGCACAGGAATGTGGGGCAGAGGCTGCATTTTGGGTGTTGTGGTAGCACAGTGGGTGGATTCCCCCGCTCATGCCCTCCTGCACATTGCTGCCCTCTCTTGCAGTACAGACAAGTGAGTGATACTTGGTGAGTTTTTGTGGTGCTTGAAACTCTTCTTGGCTGGACTAATTCAGCTTGGTCACTCTATGCTTTTGGAAGTCAAGCAAGGAGGTCTTCTGTTCTCCCTGACTTGGTAACTTTGCTTACACCTGGTGAGCTTCTCCTCACAAGAGATTTGTGAGCACAGCCATCTTGAAATGTCCTCTAGAAGTGGACTAAACTCCACTAGGGAAAAATCCTCTCAACTCCAGAAGGAGATTCTGCCTTGGCAGCAATTTCTGTGCTTTCAGTTCACTGTTTTAATCAGAAATCTTTCAAGTGTAAGATGTGCTGTAAAACTGATGGGGTACAACCTTGAAAAAGAGATGCCAATAAATAATGGAAGAGACATCTCTGTCCTTGCGTGATATTCTGAGCAGCTGGGCTTCAGCAGCAAGGAGAAGGAGATGAATTTAGGGGGAAGGGCTGAGTGAGGTGCTAGAAGCGGGAGGAGAAAATGTGGGATGGAGAGATGTAGTGAGAAACTAGAGTTGATAGAAAGGGGGAGAAAGAAGGAAAGAGTGAAAGTGAGCTGGTGAGTAGGGGAGATGTAAGCAAAATAAGTAATTTGAAAGGTAGCATTAACAAACACTGACAGAAGAAGTACACATTTTGTTCCACAACTGTGTTAGCATCTGACATGAGGAGAGATGACAGGCACTGCTGTGAATAAAATTTTGTTCTCTTAAACTAACAAAACCATTGTTCTTATCACCACTTCAAAATAAAATATGCATCTGTTAGAAGAAAATTCTCAAAAAACAAAATTCTTGTTTTCATAGCAAAATGGCCAAGCTGGAAGAGTTGGAGGAAATCGATATTAGTGGGAACAAACTGAAAGCCATTCCAACAACCATCATGAACTGCAGACGTATGCATACTGTAATTGCTCACTCCAACTGCATTGAAGTCTTCCCAGAAGTCATGCAGCTTTCTGAAATAAAGGTATGGAATGAATGTGCTCTGGAAGGAGCAAGCGTAATGCAATTTTACCAATTCTTTTCTGCCCTTGGTCTCTCATTGCTATGGGTTAGTATATTCTCAGACAGTATGGGGATCTGACAGCTGCTTTCTCCTCTGAAATCGTATGCAAAATATTTGCCCCTGTGCAGCCTCAGAGTGGAACGAAGAGGAGCCTCAAAATCTGATTTTACGCTTACCTTGCACTGTATCTTTTCTGCCAGATAAGTGTTAATTGTCTTCCTGTGACAGTCTGTTTTGATACGACTTAAATATTTGGCAAGAGCTGTGTGTAATTAACTCTTGCTGCTGTGGCAATTGGTTGATTCTGTAGGAATGGACTTTGTTTAGAACGTGTCTTAAAAACTGTAGAAGCTACAGGATAGACCTCAGGGACAGAGATAAATTCAGGGAGCACAGGATTTGAGTATTTAGGCAATCAACTTTCATTTTCTTAATTGCAGTCATATTTTGCACAACAGGAAGATTAGCTAATCTGTCTCCTGTCTGTGTTTCCAGAAGTAATTCTGTACTTTTTCCAATGCTTCTTTCTGAGGGAGGCGTTCTTCGTTTGGCCACGCTATGAATGCTGTTCCTTACCCTTTGTGAACCGAGTTCCTGCTTCTCGCCTGGCTCTAGTGCAGAATAGTTTGCACTGTGTGCCCTTTCTGCTGGACAGAGCTGGGAGACTGTTGTCTCACAGCATACAAATCTTGTGATACAGCAGAAAAATCTGTCCTTCTCTGAGGCTGAGAACTGATTACCTATTCAGGGACTCAAAACAACTTAAGTGTCCTTCTGGCACTTTGTGAAGTCAAAAGGCTAAGTTCCCAGCCTGCTGTGTGTGCCTCAGTGTCTGGGGTCATGGAAAGCAGCAGGAGCAATAATTCTGTTGGACAAGCGAGTATATGTAAAGATGAGCTTTGTGGTTTCGGCCAGGAAATCTCAAACAAACTTATGGGTTTGAATACTCCTCCCTCTTTGGAACAATGGCCAGAGGAAGCAGAGGGCCATTTAGAATCAATCAGAAGTAAAGCCTTTTTTCTCAGAGGAAGAATTGGGGTGGGGGAGTGAGGCTCTGCATGGTAAACATTTCTTTAAAAATGTGAGGGTGGTGTTAACAACAAAAAATGTATATGTCGTAAACATACTGATAGGGAACAGTCGCCTTTTTCCTCTTGTTTGTGCATCTTGGGGAAAACTGAATGCTTTACAGAAGTGTCATATTTAAAGTGCTGCTTGATCACATGGAGCAGCAAAATACTCTTGGAAGAGCTGGCATTTTCTTCCTGCTGGTTCCCTATGGTTTAGTTCTCTTCAGCAGAAGAAAGAGATGTGGACGTCACTCAGTGGTTTGGGAATGCAGGGATAACGTGTGGCTTAATTTAAGAGGGCAAAGTGTTCTTTGACTCCACCTTTGTGGTCAGCGCTCAAGCCTAGTTTTGACTTACGTGAGATGAGTTCATACAGTTGCCAGATGGGAAGGTGCCTTGTCAGACATAGGAGTTCTGGCCTTTGGGTGATTTCTCTAGGTCAGGGTTGGTGTTTATCAGTCTGGAGATTAAGCATGTGCTGCCTGCCTGTATCCATTTCCATTTCTTGCCTGTACACAAGCTCCTTCTTAGATATGGGGTGGCATTCAAAATATGCTGAAGTGCAGAATTTATTTCTTTAACTGTGGATTTGATCACTTGGTGAAATAAGCTTGTTTGTAGCAAAGCACCAAGTCATCTAGTCTAATGTCACCTCTGTGATTATATTATATTTGATGATTAATTTTAACTGAAGTGACATTCACTCTAAACTCTTGGGGAAACTCTGTTACCTGAGGTAATGGCTATTTTGCTTCTGTATTCAATTAGTCTGAGAGGCTGACGTATTATGTTTTTGGTGTCAGTGTCACTGGAACAGCTAGTAGCAGCAGTTACTATGCTATCTGAAATGATTTCAGAAGGAAGACTAGTGTAAATGATGATGCTTTTACAATTGCAATAACTCCAGGACTTGCAGACACAAGGTCATTTTAAAGATATAATTGTCTCTAAGCCTTTTTTACACACTACAGTCAGGGCTATAGAAGTTGTGTTGTCCTGTCTTTTAAAAACCCTGGTGGAGACCTTGGAGGTACCTTAAACAATACATTTTTAGGGGTTTTATTGTCTTTTATGACAGAGTTAGGTTTGCCCTGTGCACACTGAAATGTCTTCTGTGAATGGCCGAGCGCTGGAAGCACTCACACCTCAGTCAGTGCCCCAGCAGACTCTTCCCTGCAGCTTGTTGTGTGACTCCAATTTCCTTGCTTTACAAAAAAAAAAGCCAAATAGGATAATATTGGTATGACCACCTTCAGCAACAAGTGAAAATAACCCAAGTCCCTTCCAGCCTTGAACACAAGAGTTACAAAGCTGTTAAATGCAGCAGCCTAAGCAGATGCTCCCTGTTAAACCCTGTCTTCCAGCTGGCCCATCCAGTGCAAAATCCTGTGTGCAGTTGCAGTTGTGCTTCTGGTGTTGCATGGGCGGGGCAAAACCAGCTTGCATTAAAATAACACAGGAGGAAATTGGGATAAGTTAGGAAATAAACTTTCCTGCTTGCCTGTGGAGTAGAACAAAGAATAAATTTAACGCAGTAAGTCCCTCTTAGCCTGTTCTTCAACGAGTACAAGCAACACCTAAGAAACTCCAACCTGACAAATAAACCATCTTCACTAATACCAGGGGCCAAGGGATCTGCTGTAGAGTGTCTTTGGCACACTAGGCTTTTAAGGAGAACCATGAAATTACTGGTGTTTGTATTTTTCATTCCAGCATGCTCTTCCATCAAATATGTAATGGCATGGAGGTGTTGAACACAGCAATGCCTGCTGGCAGCTTCCTTAATCTGCAAAGTAGTTACTGGTTCTCTGGAAGCAGCAAGCGGTTGTGCAGAGGGAAAAAGCTTGCTGGAATAACTGCTGCTAAGCTGTCTACTGTTTTGTTTGCGTGACTGATTTAAACTTTGATTTCCTTATCAGGCTTAGATAACGTCAGCAGTTTGTTCTTCATAGATAATAAAGCTTCCATAATAGACAGTCTTGGGATTCAAGATTTGGGTCAGAAATTGTTATTTTCGTTGCACTTCTTAAATAAAATTTTTGGAGACTGTTCTTTTCCAGGATTTAATAGGTTATCTTATGTCTGCTTCCAGCTCAGGAGCCAATGTCTTTGAATATACCTACAAAAATGAAAATGCCTCTCTCATATTGATGGAAATTACATGATGGTCCATGTGTGCAGCTAGAAAAAGTCTCCCTCTGCCCCTTTCAGCTCTTCTATTAAAGTTTCTGAAGTCTCTCACTTTTGGAAGTTGAAAGTAGAAAATGGCCTTTCAGAAAGATGTAGATAGTCTCTGTTAAATACCAATCTGCTCTGTCCTCTCAGAATTAGGGGTTTTTTCTCACTTTTTGGGGCATACTACACAAGTCGTCCTTCTAGAAGTTTGAGATTTGATTTTGTTCTCTCATGCCCTATTTTTCCCTGTGTGTTGACTTTCATTTGAATATGCAGCTTTAAGCAATGTTAGGGGACTTTATCATTATAGTGCACTTGTTCTAGCTAATTTGTGCTTAGCTGGTAGACAGCCCACAAGTTTCTTTGCTGTTTGGTATTTTTTAAATATTTAAACTTTAATTTTGTCACTCTTTTTATTGATTTTGTATTTAAATACAAATCCATCTAAGATGACACTAATTAAAACCATGTTTAAAAGTGCTCTGATATTTTCTCCCTCTACTCCTCCCTTTTGCATACTTTAATAACACTGCTTATGTTAATATCACTCAGTAAATACTGAATTCCTGGGAGCCTGATGCCAGTGGATTAGAAGCCCCAGCTGTACTTGCCTCCATTTCCTTTGTCTATTTAGAGACTGTTTTCATTAATAATATTTTTTTCTTAATTACTTTGAGAATCCACTGACTATCTCTGTGAAGACCAGACCAAACTTACTGGCTTTGTAACAAGATGACACCTGACTAGAGATAGAAATGGAAAGAACATATTTCTAGGTGTCCCAGACATCTGGCAAGATGGCTAAATGCCATGTAAGAATTTCTTTTGTAAGAACCACTTACTTAAATGAATGGTCTTAGGTCTTGATTGCAGGCTTTATTGTTCATGAAACATGCATTACCACATTTAGTCAAAATTGTATGATCTTGATAACAGCTGAATTCTCTTGCTTTTTTGGTTGCTTTCTTTTTGCAGTGTGTGGACCTAAGCTGCAATGAACTGAGTGAAGTCACATTGCCTGAAAACCTGCCTCCAAAACTGCAGGAGCTGGACCTGACTGGAAATCCCAGATTAGCCCTGGATCACAAAACCCTAGAGCTTCTGAAGTAAGTTACCTTACAGAGTGGGGAAGGAGCAGAACAATTCTAGATGTGAAAACCACAATACACAGAAGTGGAATCTTTTTAAGGAGTATGGTTCCCTGTTGCCAGTGGATCAGAAAGTAGCAGATAGAGTGAATAGGTGTGAAATTGATGCTTCATTGAAGAGGATGACTTTACCCAGTTTGGTGCAGTTGCTTTTAGCTGTAACTTCTGGAGGGGTCTGCTAGTCTGGTGTAACCACTGTTGGTCCTGTTGGATTGTATTTTTTTTCTGACACTACATTCAGCCAAAAGATGTATTTTATAGCACTGATGAGATGCCAGTAGCTGCTTGCTATATCTTTTTGTTGCATTCAACCTGCTTGGGTCTGTCTTTGCCATTGTGCTGCTTTTTACCTCTTCACATACTGTTCTGTGCTAGAAATTATATGGGTTTTTTCATATTTAAACTGCTAAAGACTTGTTTTGTTTGCAGAGAAACTGGTTCCTTTGCTTTGGGACTCTCAGTTTCCTTCCTGTCTACCTGTTTGTTTCCTGCCCTGGGATTTAAGTGCCATCCATAACTGAAATTCCTTAAGTGCTTTGTCCCTTCTTCTGCAGTGTGATGAGGAGCTGTTGCAGTAAACCAGATAATCTGTGGACAGTGGTGCTGCCTTAAACTTTTCTTATGTCCTGTAGGAAATTGCACCCAGCTCCAAGTTTCCTTCTAAATCTTTTATTCTTAAACATCAAATGGTTCCAAGAAGGATTGTTTTACTTTGCAGGGGTTGACCAGTCACTTCATTTTGTTTGCTTTTAAATGGTTAAGCTCAGACACTGGAGTAGCAACCCTCATCTGTTGTGCAAGCAAGGGAAATTTACAGTGTGAGTTTACTTTTACCTTGAATCAGCAGATTTTCAAAATATAGGTGGAAATTTGAGTAATGATGATTTCTCAGAGATAAAAACAAGAGTCCATATTCTGCAGCAGACAGTGAAAAAAGGGGCATGCCTCTATTTTAAGAGTTGTTCTTTGCATACAGGAAATCTTCCTGAAGAAGCAGTGTGTAATATTGCTCTGGTTCATAGGGGAAAAGCTATATATGTTTTATAGAGTTAATGAATGGTGTCAAAACTTAGAAAAGACCAGCTTTTCTTATGTATAACCCAGAAGACAAGATGGGCACACATTCTCTTACCACTTCAGTAGTCAGGAATCATGCATAGTAGCATTCTTGTACAAATTTAAATTCTAAGTAGTTGAAGAGTAGTGTGGCCCAGTTAAATGCTGTATTTTCACTGGCATACATGTAATTCTTAATTCACAGGAAACTTCTCCCTCTTGCACATGCATTTTCCTTGATGATTGTTTTGGCATTTGCAGTGCGGGTGGGTTTTTTGTTGGTTAATTTTTTTTTCTTTGTTTGGGAGTGGTTTTTTGGTTATTTTTTTGGAGGGAGTGTATGTCTATGTTTTGTTTAGAGTTTTTTTGGGGTTTTTTGGTTGTTGTAGGATTTTTTGGGTTTTCTTTTAGTTTTGGGGTTTCTAAAAAATTAATTATTCTTAAAACCACAAGTCCATTCTGTTCATTTGTGTTCATTAGGCACAATCAGGTGTTTCAGGCCTCCTGAGGGGTTTCTCAGTGTCTGATACACTACCCTTACTTTTATGGTATTCTGCTATAATTGACTGTGAGAGAGGAGGTGCTTCTTTCACTTGATTTTTGTGTCAGGCACAAAAATACTTGTGCACTTAGTACTTTTTATATCCTCCTTCTGCATGTGAAAGGCAGCTCTCCATCTGTGCCCTGGCAGAATTCAAGCAGGTAGTAGGTTAATATGTATTCTCAGTGCTGGTGAGAAGAGTCCTGTCATGCATGCTCGCTTTTTTAGTATGTATGGAGATCTTAAAGGAAGCTTGCATACTTGGGAGGATGTTGCCAAGTGATTTATTGGCTGTAAGAATTTTCATTAGCAATTAAAATGAAGGAAAAAAAAAGATGTTACTCTGATTTTTAAGAGAGAGCATCCAGTTCAATTGTTACAGTCATTTTAAATTAAGGGGAAAATAAGCCAGGCTGCCCACAAGCCTTAGTCTGTATTGCCTGCATAGGATGTTCTGCTGGGTATCATTCCCTTCAGGACACATGGTCTGTTTGTACTGGTGCCCCTAAGGAGGATGGAACCAGTGTGTCGAGGTAACTTTTTTTCACCACTGCTGGGAAGCCTTGAGACAACTCTGGGTCCTTGACCTGCCCAGGAGCCAGAGGTCAGTCAACCCAGTTAAAAAAGAAACAAAAAGAAACTTTTGTGACCCAGGTTCCTCTGCCCTGGAGATAAATGCCTTGTATGAGAAGTCTGCAACTCAAGTGTGTTTGCTCATGTGTGTCCTGCTTTGCAGGTGCAACAGAATTAAAATCTCTGCTACTTTAGAAGAGGTCCAGGTTTCCAGTTTGATTTGGGGTTAGTTTACCTTTTTAATAGTCATGGCAAGATGTTTGCTTCCTATTTGTCACACAGAGGGCTGCCAAACCAAGACAAGTGGTTGCAACGTTATTTATGTAATTTGTTGGCTTTGAGTCTGCCCTCACTGATGTACATCCTGGTTATTAATGTAAAAAGAAATCAAACTGGATGTGACAGTACTTTAGGTTATTTGAGGAAGGCTTTGCAATGCAGAAAAGACTTTCCTGTGTGTTCGGGTCAGGTGGGGATTTAGAGGAAAAACGAATGCTCAGAGTGAACAGTTAGACCTTTCTGCTTGAGTCCTTTTATGTTTCATTTGGTTCATGAAAGGTTTGGGTGCCTTTGAAGTGTCTGCAGCGTGTGGGGAGCTTGCTTTTCCTGCCTTTGGAAGAGAGCAGTAGGGAGCAGGGGGTAGGTCATCTCTCCCAGCAATGCAGGGCTGTGAAGAGAAGAGTATAAACAGAGAGGGCTGGGCCCTTTTTAAGTCTTTACTGTGCTGCAGGAGATACTTGAAATTCAGGCTAAAGGCTATGTTGGTAGTAAATTGGAGGGTAGAGGATCAAGGGCCTATGTGAAATTGGACTGCACAATTGGGGAATGCAGAAGGGCTATGCCTGCTGTCAGGACCACATGCTGGCTCTTGCAAGTTGGTGCAGGATCAGGATGGAGCTGATTTCTGTTTTGTGGGTGTTTTCATGAAAGTAACAATGTGTTACTACACATTGTTGTTTCTAAACAGCTATTTTAAATATTTTTTTTCCATTTAGGGGGTGCTGCGAGAGATTTCATTTGAGTCCAATGAAAAGAGCACAAAAACTTGTTAAAATGTATGGAGATGTATAAGTTTAAAAAGTCACTTTGCTGTACTGGCTTTCATCAAACTAGTGGCAAATTAGCTTTGTATTCCTGCAGGGCCTGGTTTGAACCAAATAGCTCAGGGGTGAAGGCAGGGAAGTAAAGGCCAGCTAAACAAAGTAGTGCAGCTGACACCCTCATAGAGGCTCAGTTATTGTTGGTTGTATAGAGGCACATAAAGGTAACCGCTTCGGATGTCCTGCTTCGTTTTCTACTATTAAATGTCTTACTAAGAACTGGGAGAGTTCTTAGGGTGTTCTTTTCACATTTGAAGTTGGACCATGTCAGCATGTGCCTCCATTGCATCTGTCCCCTTTCCTTTCTCCTTGCAGCAATATCCGGTGCTTCAAGATCGACCAGCCGTCGGCGGGCGACGCGTCGGGAGCGCCGGCCGTGTGGAGCCACGGCTACACGGAGGCGTCCGGCGTTAAGAACAAGTATGGCCTGGCACGGGCTCTGTTGTGTGAGCACCTCTGTGCTGAGACAGAGAGAGCCTTTGCTCAGTGGAAGTTTTGGGGACGTTCTAGGGTTTGCAGAGGCCAAGCCACGTCTCTGCATTTGTGTACCGAGCTCTCCTGCCTGGCTCTCCCTTTGGGTCTTTGTTAGGGAAGTTGCTAAGATACAAGGGCAGCCGACACATTTGGTCTATGCAAGACTCTGCTACTTGCAAAAGATCTGAGTGTTTAAAAGCATTTTTGTCTTTGCAAAGCTTCTTTATCTTCAACCAAAGGATGTTTACCAAGCAAATCAGAGATACTAAAGGAGACACAGAATGACCAAAACTCTGAATATTCATAGTGTGTGGCGCTGCTGTGACTAAAGGCAGCACTTGACAAATAATGTACCAAGAGTCTGCTAGTCTCTGTGTTGCTGGCAATGTGATGAATCTTCCTTTGTTCCTCAAATACCTTTTTAGAAATCTTCTGCTACCTAGGTTTCAGTAGCAAGTGCCAGCAATCCTTTCCTAATTCTTAACTGGTTTAACACACAACCTGGTCATCAGCACACTAGATGCCAAGGACGGCTTTTGGAGTAGCAGCTGCAGTTTAAATTGGTATTGTTTCAGAGATACTTTCCCTCCCATTTTTACAATAAAAAATTCACGTGCTGAAAAGAAGAATCCTTAGGGCTTAGCTTGAACTTCCAGCATAGTTCTCTCCATGGCACTGTTGATGGGCCTGACTCGTCCCCACATCTCAGAAAGCATCCTGAAACGCCTGTGACCAGAGGTGGTTAAAGCTGGCACTCAGAGCAGGCCGCATCTCTCTGGTCAAAATGACAACTTGACAAACCAGTGTGGGATAGAACCCCTGATGTTTTCTGCTTTGTTTTTTTCCCTAGGCTGTGTGTGGCAGCACTTTCGGCCAACAACTTTTGTGACAACCGGGAGGCCCTTTATGGTGTGTTTGATGGGGACCGCAATGTGGAGGTGCCCTATCTGCTGCAGTGCACGATGAGTGACATCCTGGCAGAAGAGCTGCAGAAAACAAAGAATGAGGAGGAATACATGATCAACACGTTCATCGTTATGCAGAGGTGAGTCTTGGATGTGAGGCTTTTTTTACCCTACGTCTGTGCAGTTTCTTTGCTTTCAGGTCGGGCACCTGCTCTTGCTTTGAAGAAATGTGAGGGGGGGTGGGGGGAAACCTTGGTATCTGGCTACAGTGTTTCTTTTTATTGCTTATTTTGTGAATATTGCATCAGTTCCTTCAAGGTGTGGGGAAAAAAATTCCAACACCTCTCCAACCAAACAAAAAAAATCCCAACCCGATTGCAAAGTTACTGAAATGCTCATGACTAAGTGGTGGGTGGAGGTTTATTCCTTTTTGGTATCTTGTCCTGAGTATTAAGGTTTACAACTGGCCATAACCAAGTCAGTGGTATCAATGTCTTGATCATGTTTTTAAACTTCCTTGCTACAGCTGCCTGCAAAGCCTGAACTTATCCTTTCTGTTTCTGCGTACCAATTCAGGTTATTTAAGGTTATGCAAATATTTAAAACACATAGTCTGACTTCTTAGAAATCTCTTTGGCCTTTGAATATTATTTGAGCAGGACCCATCACAAGCTCTCTGGAGTTTGTGATACAATAGCTGTGAGTGTAATAGTAGTTTTGTGTAGTGGTTTAGAAACTGTGTGTGCTGTTCTGGACAGAAGAAGAAATTGTGCCTAGGGAGACACTGGGTGAAGGAGGAGTATGAAGGGAATTGAACAGAGGAGAGGGAAGAGGTCAGGGAAGCAGTGGGGGAAAGCAAATAAGCAGCTTAGAGACTGAGTAAATGGATCAAATTTAAAGTAGCATTGCTTCTTGTTAATTTCTGCACCCTTGGAAAGGAAAAATGCTGAAGTTGTTGCACTGGGAAAGGTAGGGAAGCAGTAGGGTGGCATTAAATCTTACAAACACAAGAGAGAAAAGACTTCCTTCCTATAATTGCTTATAACAGTGCTTCAGACTGCTAACTGAAAAGGTGGTTGCCATATACTTAAAATATTAAAAAATAATAACAAATTTGAGTACTGGAAGTACTTACTAAGTGGTTTTGTTTGCTACTAATGCAGTTTATGAGGAATGTGGCATTCTTACAAAAAGCTCATTTTTTCTTTTTTTTTCTTTTTTTTTTTGGTCTCCAATCAAAATCAGCTAACCATTTCTTTGGAGAACCAGAAATAGTATTCATTCTATTTGCATTTAGCCATTCACTGATGCTTACAGATGATATGCAGCACTCCTAGAGTTTAGAGTTTTATATATGAAAAAAAAATAATGTCGAAAGCACATTGAGGCTTGGTTGCAAATTTAGTTCTCCATTCTGTCCTCAGGACTCTGATTTTTGATTTTTTTAGTCATAATTTGATAATTTTTAAGAGCATTATCCTGAAGATAGTGCAAAACAGTGAACCTCTGCTTTTGCTCAAAAGTGTAGAGGGTTTTTACAGTCAGAATTATTATTTTTATAATAAGATCCATAGCTTCAGATCTAATAATAATAAGATCCAAAGCTCTATCTGACCTTTAAAACAAATATCTATTAGATGTAAAGGAAAAGACAACTGTGAAACTCTTAGAAGTGCACAGATTTTTTTTTTCTAAAGTTGAGCATATTTGAGTCTCTGCATATGTGAAGATAACACCCTGCCTGAGAGCTGCACGTGGGATCCCTGCAGTGCTGCTGCTGTAGTGTCACAGTCTTCAGTGGGGACTTTTGTTTCTGTCCCAGTGATCCAATAGAGCCAGTGCCTGGAATGCTTCTGGTTGTGGAACAGCGGCTGTTTCTCCACAGTGCTGCTAATACTTGTTTTCCAATTAAAGAACAATCACTGTTTTGTTTAAATTCCAGGAAACTTGGAACAGCTGGACAGAAACTTGGAGGCTCTGCTGTCCTTTGCCATATAAAACATGATCCCATGGACCCTGGTGGATGCTTCACGCTAACCTCAGCAAATGTGGGGAAGTGCCAAACCGTTCTGTGCCGGAATGGAAAACCTCTGCCTTTGTCCAGGTGTTACATGATGAGCTGTGAAGAAGAGCTGAAGAGGATTAAGCAGCATAAGGCCATTATCACAGAGGTTAGAGAACAGCCAGGGAATGTTGCAATTTGCAGCTTCTTTGGAGAGCATTTGCACAGCAGTGCATGAAATTACATGGTATCAGCAACTTCTAGGACTGGTGTTCATGGTGTGGGCTCCTCAGTTGCACTTTTCCTTTCAAGGTGATTGATACCATGCAGTCAAGTTGCTTTTCCATTCCATTGCCATGCTGGACTTCGATTAGCTTTCAAGAGTGAGCAGCTGTGAGCATGTTGCATTGAAACAGGAAAGCAGATAGTCTCCTTCTAATGGGAGAGGAATTGCTGTGTTGGAACTGTCATGGAGAGCTTTTCCAATTAAAAAGGATGAGAGGGCAGAGCACTTGGAGCAATGCCGTCCTTCCCTTAGGAGACTCCTTGCTCCTGGCAGGCTGACTTTGCTGTCTGAGCTGTGTTCCCAGAACTGCCCTTTGACAGGCTCTCTTGAAGAGAGCACTTGCCCGAGAGGCTCACCCTGTGCTCAGCTGAACCATGAGAGAGGAGAAAGCTGTTTGTTCCTTTCTTAGAAGCTTGAAGCCACTGCTGTCAGTTTTGCTTTGCCTTGTGTGACACATGCAGAGGAATAGATAAATATTGAATCCTCCTAATGGTGGGGGAAAGGGCAGAAACCTCCCTGCTGTGTGCCTGAGAGCAGGGTGGGCATGTGCGTGTGGAGTAAGTCATGTGCCTGTTGATCTTGCCTGGGAAAGGTGAGGGCTGGGATCTCAAACGTGACAAGTTGAAAGGGAATTACTCCAACACAGTGTGCATCAGGGAGGCACGCTCATTCTGTGGCTCCAGAGGAAAAAGGAAATTTCTGGGCTGAATCTTCAGATGACTCACTGATTTCATGTACACTGATGGCTTATCACTGCTGTCAGACTTCTAATAGGAAAGTTAACAAGCTGACATGGGGGCCCTTTTTTTCCCTGAGTGATTTTAAAGAGGAAGCTTTTTTAGTCTTGGTTCACTTTTCTGTGGTTATCTGCTTTATAATAACCCCTACAGTTATTAGCTGGACCCAAAGAGGGTAAATTCTCACCTTTGCTGTTCTTCTTGAATATTCAGTGAGCAGGGTACAGCTATCCCTAGCAGGCTGACAAATAGCCAGACTTGCTGTTTCAGACACTTGCTCTGCTTATTCTGGCAGCTTGGATTCTAACCAGGACAGGATTCTGGGGTTTGGACATGCATGGGATTCTTTTCTCAAATGCGTCCATTTTTACTGATGTTATCCCTTCAGTTACTACTCCTCCTTCCTTTGGAAATGTCATATCTATGTGGAAATGTAGTAAGTAATTGGGGCGTGTAAAACATTTCACTACAACTCAGCTGACTGAGAAATGCAGACTTGCTCTCTGCTGCATTTGACTTGCATGCTTAATTTAAACGTTTTTTTAAGTGAACCTTGGTTTCTAAAGTGATGAGCCAAGATGAAACCTACAATTGTTAGAGCTGCAAGAGAAGACTTGTAACTGAATGAGCTGCCCCTATATCAAATGTGTGTGGCTTTGCTCTTGTCTAAAGCCAGATACCGTGGGTGGAGGAGGGATAAGTCTGACTCACTGGTAAAAGATTTGTCCAGTTGGCTCTTGCAGCTGCAAGAGCAGAATAGATGGTTCTTTGTTGCAGCCTTCTGCTTTGTTGGTCTGTGCATAGGTGGTGCTGATGACAAATCAGTCGGGTGTAGGAGGCGCAGCGCAGGATTGCAAACCAGCCCTTGCTGTGCTCTAATCCCAGCTCTGTCACCTCCTGCAAGTCACTTTGCTTGTCTGTCTCCTTGTCTGTGAGTGGCGGTGTTGGGGGTAGGTACTGCAAAAACAGCCATCAGTAGAATGAAAGGAGAGGCAAGTACTGTATATCCTTGTCTATCTTGTTGCCAATTTCCTGTTCTTTCTAATTTCAGGATGGCAAAGTGAATGGTGTGACAGATTCAACAAGAATCTTGGGGTACACCTTCCTTCACCCAAGTGTTGTGCCGCGTCCTCACGTCCAGTCCATCACCTTAACTCCACAAGACGAGTTCTTCATTCTGGGGAGCAAGGGGCTGTGGGACAGCCTCTCGATGGATGAAGCAGTCGAGGCCGTCAGAAACGTGCCTGATGCGCTGGCGGCCGCCAAGAAGCTTTGCACTTTGGCCCAGAGTTACGGCTGCAACGACAGCATCAGCGCCGTCGTGGTTCAGCTCAACGTGACGGAGGACAGCTTCTGCTGCTGTGAGCTCAACGGGGTCCCGCCCCCCAGCCCAGGCATCTTCCCCCAGTCTGTCAACGTGGTCATCAAGGACAGGCCCACGGACGCGCTCGGGATGCCGTCTTCGAGCAGCGGCATGGCTTCCGAAATCAGCAGCGAGATCTCCACCTCGGAAATGAGCAGCGAGGTGGGGTCCACAGCCTCCGACGAGCCTCCCCAGGTGGCCATGAACGAGAACAGCCCGGCGTACCCGGGCGAGCAGCGCTGCATGCTGCACCCCGTCTGCCTGTCCAACTCTTTCCAGCGGCAGCTCTCCAGCGCCACCTTCTCCAGCGCCTTCTCCGACAACGGCCTTGACAGCGACGATGAGGAGCCCATCGAGGGGGTGTTCACCAACGGCAGCCGCGTGGAGGTGGAGGTGGACATCCACTGCAGCCGAGCGAAGGAGAAGCAGCTGCTCCAAGTGCCAGTGGAAGCCAGTGACGAAGGGATTGTCATCAGTGCCAATGAAGATGAGCCCGGCCTTCCCAGGAAAGCTGAATATTCTGCCACAGGCACAATAGGGCGGCGGCGGGGCAACGGCTCTGTGGCACCACACGAGAGGAGCCATAACCTAATTGAAGTTGCAACGGATGCACCTCTCAGAAAAACCGGGGGCTACTTTGCTGCTCCAGCACAACCTGATCCTGATGACCAGTTCATCATCCCACCAGAGCTCGAAGAAGAAGTCAAGGAGATTATGAAGCAGCACCAGGAGCAACAGCAGCAGCAGCAGCAGAAGCAGTATCCGATGGACCACCTGGCAGACTATTATGACACACCACTATGACCCACTCTATTTACTGCTCTGAAATAAACTAACAAATAAGGAGACTTGACTGTGAGACCCAGTGGGCTTGCATTACAGCAGGGGTTTTCCTTATCCTTTTCCTTTATATACTTCCTTTTCCTTATCCTGCCACTACAGATAATTGCAGCTTTTCAGTTTGTTAGGTTTAATATTCATTGACTTTCTTCTAGAGACGCTTGACTGGTAAAGTTTAAAATAGTTAACCCTCCCTTAACATATCAAGTGTAAAAACAGGAAAACAAAACAAAAAATAATAAAAAGGTTTAATATATTGCTGAGAAACAGATGATGATGTAATATTTTTTAAAATGGCTTGTTTGTTTTGTTTGAAAAGCAGGGCAGTAGCCAGTGCTAAATGATTTAAGTAATATTGTAATACTGCATTTCTTTGAGAGAAAAGGCTTTTTTTGGTCTTGAAAATGATAGACATTTGTAGAATATGGAGACTAACTCCTAGGAGTTGCTTTACTCTTTCAGGTGACTTAAGTCACTGAGATTCACTAATTTTCTCTGAGAGAACAGTTGATTGGGAAATTCCTGTAAATAGCTCAGTGTTGTATAGTGATGCTTACATGTTTTGTAGCCTTGGCATTAAGGACACAACCTGAAAAACTGACCTTTTTTCTTAAGTGACTCTTTGGGCCATGGTCATTAAGCGTAATGGACTGTGTGGCTGTGTACAAGTTAGCTAGAGCCCAGGTGGTGTAGACTGTTCAAAAAAACCCCACTTTTTCCTCCGGTCTCTTTCTTTCCTTACTTTTACAGACACGTTTTGTTTGTGTTCCTTACTGCTGCCACAACCAGCATGATTGTATAGAGCTCATTTGCTGTAGAACATTTACATACCAAGAGTTATATTAAAGCCGAATGCACAAATGAACATGTCATAATTTTTGTTATAATAAATATAAAATTTACACCTGACGTCTGCTTTTATGTCTGACTAGCTGAGCAGCAGCTCCCAAACAGCAGCTTGCTGTGGTTCCTCAGCGTGCTGCTCAGTTAAACCAAGAAGTGTTAAACTTTTTCAGCTCGATCATATTTTTACACTAACTGCAGAAGCTCACTTGTATTTTCAGAATGCAAAGGTTGTGCAAAGTGGCCTTTAAAAGATACAAACCAACTCTGAGGAATTGACCTCTTCCATTTTTTCTTTGTTGGTACTAATGCAGCACTATTGATTTGCCCTTTGCCACAGTATTGACAATGCCACAAGACTGAAGAGGAGCGGTGTGCTCTGGCTCTGTCCCACTGGGGCTGAGTGAGTGAAGGTAGAAATGATGCAGGGATAACAAAAGGTAGAAGGAAAGCATTGGATACTGAGAGAAGGGAGAAAATATGAAGAGAAGGCAGAAAAGTGAATTTAAAACTACCTATGTAAATTTGCTTCAATGTGCTGCATGAACATGAGTTCGATGGAAATCAGACTTCGGTAGCAAAGGGGCACCTTTTTGTGATTCCTATGGGAAAGGTGAAATGTCCTTTCTCTGTATTGCCATCAGCCAACTGCTCCATTTTACTTCTCACTCTTTATAAGCTGAAGTAGCGTGCAGTCATGACAGTGTCTTGTTCCTTCTTGGCATTTGGTCTGTATTTTGGAAGAGGAGTGTGGTGACAGGCTGTTGTCCATATTCTGTTCTAGGCTGAAATAGCCACGTTAGAACAGGATTGCTGTTAACAGAAGATTTTTATTTACTTTTCCTTAATAACAATAACAACAAAGGAGCAAACATTAAAATACCTGGTTTGATAAATGTTTATAGCACTGTGTACTGTAGATCTAGAGGATTGTATTTCATTGTAATTTGAGCTTCAAAAGATCTCTTTCTTAAAGAAACCTCATTAAATAATGTATTTAAACAAAAAAGGTTTATGGTTTATTGGTCAGTAACTCTTGGGGGTTCTTTGGTAAACTGTTATTTCAGATTTTGCTGAATTGATTCCTTGTCCTTGGAAAATGCTCTTTTTTTCCCTTGTGATGCTGCTTGAGGCTGAAGGTGATAACTAGCAAGGGCACTACCTTTATTTTCCTGCTGCTGGTGGAGGAGTAATGTCGCTGTCGCTGTGTCTGGCTGTGCTGAGGTGTCTGCTGTGCTGTACATGGGGTAATTCAGAGAGGGGAGCAGAGGGCAGAACAAGGGTGGAAGGGGAACCATTTCATGTGAGCCAGACTTTGGCTCAGTGCTGATGACTGATGCTCCCCTTCTCTCATGTGAATAGAAGGATATGCACATAGGCTCTAAAGACTTTGCCTTCCCTCCATGTGAAGGACATACTCCCAAGAACTTGCCAGCCCCTGTGGCATTCATTCCTTACAGGTGACACTGTGGTTTCCCTCCTTGTGCCCTTACTTTGGAGTGTAGATGGTCAAAACTGACAGTCCACTGAAGGCTGCCTCTTTCAGCCTGGTGCCTTCTGTAAAGTTAGCAGCAACGTGACAGGATTTTGGTGGAGGAACTGTACCTCTGGATTATTTGCTCTGCCTTGAAAATGTGGCTGTGATAGTAGCCTGTCTTAGCAAGTCATAATGTGAAGGATTGATGCATTCATAGGGGTGACTTCATCCCTCTGCTGGGCTTTGTGTCATGTGTCGGGCTGGATTGCTAGGTTGGATGGCTTGCTGCATGCTTGTAAATAGCTTTTATTTTTCAACAGAGGCAAAAGGTATTTTGTTCTGGCTTTAAACTGACTTGAAAAATAAGGTGCAGTGTTTGCAACTCATGATTTTTTCTGGACCATCCTCTCTCACAAAAGCTGGTTAGTGTATTCTTACCTCATGAGTGCTGAAGCTAAGGTCACTGATTGCATCTACATGCACTAATACTGCATATGATTTTTGGATTATGTTCACAGTGTATTTTGCACAGTTTTGACCTACTGGGAACTATCTGACTCAAAGAGATGTGGATTTATTTGCAGAACTTGACAGCTGTAGTAGGGATGATGGTTGGGAGCTAAAAAGAAGGCTTTCAGCCATGGAAAATGTAAAACTCCATTACCTTTATAATCAAACCTTCCTTGTCCTTTGAAATTTGCTGATAGTTGTATCTGAGACAAGCAGAAATGTGTGAATAAGAGGAAGATGGCTGATGGCAGAGAAATTAACATATTTACATTATTTTCTGGAAGATAATTTTAAACAGAAAGTTGTGGTACTATTGAGAAGTAACTGAGTGGCTTCTGTGCTTGTAAATGCGAGCCTTTTGTTAAAAGCTATAAAAGCTTTTTTCTTGCTTTCTGCCCATAGTACTCTAATGTAAGACATTTTGTTGTGCTGGAATAGCCTGTTGGCATCCTGCCTGTGCATTCAGCGGGTGGCACCACCATCTCCATGATGGCAGCCACCGTGGTGGCATCGCCTTCCTCTGGCTTACTGGCCTTGGAGTGTGTCACTGCATCCACGTGGGTTGTCTCCCTCATGGCTGCAGAATGATGGGACACTACAGCAGCAGCACAGTCTTGCTTCAGGTAATCTCTTTGCAGCAAGCTCAGCTTCATCACCAGCCCTCATGTTTGTTTACAGCTCATACATGTAATTTCCCAGCAAATTGTACATATTTATTTTTTAAGCATAACTTTGCTACTTTGGAAGTGTATCTGTGTGGGGCTGGGTGTTAATGAAATGTCACACTTGGCTCTGAAGATAATTTCTGCATCTCTGCATCTAGTCATGGATGGTGCCTCTCGGGTGCAGCCTTGCAGGTCTGGGCTTGGTTGGGATAACCCCGTGAAGGATGTTGCTGCTCTGGGGGGAGGAGGGCTTGAATCAATTCAAGCAGAGCAGTAGAATTCAAAGGAGTGAACAGAACAGTGCCTTCAGCCTGATCTGCCTGATGGCTCTGGACACTGCCAGCCCCTTAGCGGAGAGGAGTGCTTTTCCTAAGAGGAGAGGGCACTCAAGCCAAACAGTTCTCAGCAGTGCTGTTGGGTTCGGTCCCTCAGAGCTTTGGCTGCAGGGTGGGGGGAGCTACATGGCCAGAAGGTGGTAAAAATATCTTGGGCTCAGCTGAAACCAAGACAGTCTTGGCATCTGTTAAATGACTCTGTTTACTTTTCTCTGTTAACCTGCTTTACTGCCCTGCTCTGTTCGTTCAATTGACTTGTTTGGGGCTAACGCCTGCTATTGTTGCAGTAACTGCTTTGTCTTACAGATGTGTTACCTGCGTGCTTGCACTGAGGGTTTCATGGAGTGCTAGTGAACCAGTCTGTTTCCTCTTGATTGCTTGCATTTTGCTATGCCTTACACTGATGCTGTAAGTGTTCAAATGCCCTGCCTAACAAGATTGCTGCTTCTATGGAAAGCTGAAAGTTAAAATTTGTCTGCTGTGTGAGAGCAAGTGACTCTTTGCAGCTATTTCAATCAAAAGGTGGGGGTGGAAACCCCCCAAATATTAAATAGATTAACCGCAGCCCCAGGGCAGAATCAGTACACCATTTATCTGCAACATCAGTGTGGAAAACGTTCCCTGTTTGCTCCAAGTCCATGGTTTAAATGCTTGGTCCCTGCTTTTATCCAGACCGTTTTGTATTTGTATTTCCATTCCTGTTGAGGTCAACAGTTCATCCTTTAGATCATCCTTTCTCTGGCTGACAAGTTTGGATTCACCTGCGGTTGACTTGGATACCTCGTCCTACCTTTTATCTCATGCCATGAGCTAAGCTTGCCCTCTAGGTTGAGACTGAGGCAGGATCTGAACGAGGCAGACGCTATCTCATCTTTTTCCATATTTTTTTAATATTGTAAGCTAAAGGGAGACACTTAAACTGCAAGAGCTCATCAGAAGCATGACGGCATGAGGAAGCTGTTGTATAATAAGTGCAGTGTGACAGAGACCTGGGACTGGCAGGACTGGTCTGCTCCCTCACAGGGAGACCCAGAAGCTGATGATTCCCTGGGGCTTTCTGCTGTAGGAGATTCAGGGTGCCTGATTTACAAGCAGAGTGTGGATTTCTGCACGTCAGACTTTGGGGAAGAGGATGAAGGCTGGGAAGTAGTTCCTGCTGGTGGATAAAGTTCAGCTGGCTCTTCTTGCCCTTCTTGCCCATTAGGGCCTCAGTGCCAGTGTCCTGCTGCTCATCACAGCCTCTGGTGCGTGTTTGAGCTTGTTCTTTTGTGTCTTTTGTTAAAATTAAGGAAACGGACAGAAAAGGGATCTTTTACCAATGGTTCTGTAGAATTGTCTTTGGAGGTTTGTGTTTAGGGCATGTAGGTCACTTAGGGGCATCCCAGGGGCCATCAGTGGGCAGGGATGGAGCTCTGGAGGCCTTCAGGAGCTCCCAGTGCCAGCAGCCCTGTGATGAGAGCCTGGGCACCAGACACAATGCTCTGAGCACAGCAGGCTCTTCTTCCCTCGTCAGATTCAGCACAGCTGCACCAAGAGAAATAAATGTGTTTTAACCATAAAGTTGTCAGTATTGACTCGTGGAACAGATGGGATTGTTTTGCTAATTAAATGTATGCTGTTGAATGCTTTAAGGGAAATTGGGATGCAGAACTATGAAGAGAGACTGGTGTAGCAGAAGTCTGTGACTTTAAAGATGCTTTTTCATTTTAAATCCTCTTAAGGAGAGAGACACCAGCATTTTGTGGGAAAAAAATCTTGCGGTAGGTGCACTTGCAGTTAGTACTTACTTGGTCCTGAAATTACAGAATATATAGTGATGTACAGTGCACAGAATAGGGCATAGAATACATAGTGAAGTGCTCTGCTCAAATGTATTTAAAAGTGGGTGGCAAGGAAGAGCAAAAGCTGCTGTGTCTTTTTAAAGTGGCCAAAGCTGTCCTCCTGAAAGCAGCAAATGTCCCTGAAAGCAAGCTTTGCTACATCACCTATGGGAGTTTCATTTAACAAGGGGTAAGAGATTTTTCTGTTCTCTCATTTCTGCTGGGCAAAATTTGACCACAAATTTTCAGAATTTGTTGCTTTGCTGTTCAGAATCAGCTCAGGTATCAGCAGTCATTCCCTGGCATTTTTTGAATGCTTTGGAGATAAGAACATGGGAAAGGTGTCCCCAGACCATCCTGCACCGTCAGAAATAGAGAATGTCTAGGAAGGGGGATCCATAGCAAGTGACCTTCCCCACTCCCAGTGGTCTGTGGCTTGCACGTGTTTGAACCAGGACCAATGTCCTTGTGAGGATGATCAGAGATGGCTTTCAGCCCTCCTGCTTTTTTCTGACGAGGAATTGAGCGTTCGTATTTGGGGTGGGGAAAGGCGTATTCCTGCTGTCCCTATTACTTGGGAGCTGCAAGGGCTCCCCCTCGTGTTACCGCGGGACTGGACCAGCACTGCTGCATCCTCCTTGGCGGCTGCATCCCACACCCTGGTGCTGCCACCGCATCCTGCGAGCCATGCAGGACAGCCAGAGGCTCGGAAAAGCCTTTCTTCAGATGAGCATGGAAGGCAGAACACAGACATAGCAGGAGTCTGCTTCGCACAGACTGAGGGCTCTCAGAAGCCTCCTGAGTGTTGCAAGTATTTGCTGTGAGTCCAAACAAGGATGTGAGGCTGAAGGAGCCAGGGAAGCCACACCTTCATGAGTGCACCCGCAGTGCTGCCAGGTAAAACAGGATCTTAGCAAGATCTCATGTAGTCTTAGCAAATTATGTACAATGAGATCTTGATCCCAGCATGTCTTTATTTGGACCAATAAACTGCCAAATCTTCACTGTCAGAGCTGATTCACAAGTCGAAAAATCGGAATCCTTTTTCAGTTGCACAAGTGCTGAAGCATGTCCAGAGAAGGGCAGTGGAGCTGGTGAAGGTCTGGAGCTCAAGTCTGATGAGGAGCAGTTGAGGGAGCTGCTTTGTCTAGGTTATTTAGGAGAAAAGGAGGCTCGGGAGATGTTATCATTCTCTACAACTGCATGAAAGGAGGTTGTAGCCAGGTGGGGGAACAGCTGGACTTCATCTTAGAAGTCTTTTCCAACCTTAAAGGTTCTGTGATGGGGCCATCTTGTTAGGGAATTATTTTTGCACTCTAAAGCGAGGAAAATACCCTGTTGGCACCTGTGTGCATCTGTCTTATGAGCCTTTCTACGTTCTTCTGAAAAACTACCTGTAAAACACAGGAATGCAGGCATTCCCAGACTTGAGCCCTTCAGCACGGCCTGAGAGTTTTGGGGAGCACAGTAGCCGGTGCAGGTCTCTGTGTGAAAGGATCCCTGGAAATCAATAGACCGTTTGTAGTAATGAAGGGCATCCTGTGACTTGCCTGTTTTGCACTGTCACACGCCCAAACCAATTACATCAAACGCCTTGACAACTGGTGGACCTTGCGAGGGGTCTCATGTTTTATTTATGATGGGTGATGCTGAGCATCTGTGACAGTTTTTATGCTGTGCTGGCGTTAAGTTGCTGCAATACCCTGAGCGCCACAATTTCTGAGAGATGGATGATTTGAAGGAGAAGAGTAATGACGAATGTCACAGCTGTCATAAACACTGCACTTCACTGGTGCCCTTCAGTAACTTACCTGAGTGTTGAAAAAGAAAAGGAGGCATCCAGGTTTGGCAAATGTGATTGAGGGATCTGAGTTACTGAAGGTCTGATGTCTATCTGCAGCTTTGCTTATCTCCATGGTGAATGTAATTGTGGTGGAAAACTACCAGAAGAGTAACTTTAATGAAGCCAAGTCTGCAGTAGGAGTAAAATACATGGATTATGAAAGAAAAATTCCATTCAAACTGTTCTTTAGTGCTCTAATCCCTGAATGTATTCTCATCTCATCAGTTTAAAGCAGTTTCCCATGTAAACTGAGATCCTGACTTTTCTTAATGCTAAGCCTTGAATTCAGTTTCTGCTGTTGCACAACCAGTTTGTGTCCCTCGTTGCTTCTGCACATTGGATGCTCTCAAACTCTTCTCTGGTGGACTCCTGGAGAAAGCTTAAATTGGGATAAAATGTATTATAGTCTGGGAATGTTTCTTTTAATTTTCTTTTGTCATTAAGAAGATAGGAGAGCTTCTTGTTTCTGCTTACCTGAAAATTTCCTTTCTGCAGATGGGTACAAAGGTTGTTCCCCTTTACAGCTGCTCTGCAGCAGGATGGCAATGCCCTAATACATGCAGATCTTCCAGCAGCACCAGATTTCCATTTCCAGATACATGAATTATTTGGGAAATATAAAGGTTATGTTAAGCTTATTTGGAAGGGTAAACATCTTCTTTCCTCTTTGTTCTCCACTCCCCCAGTTTTGCCTTTCGCATTGAAACAAGAGACCTGTGTCCTTGGATGTTGATTTGCTCTCTTTTGGACAAGATTTACCCCAGAATGAACTATTTTATCAATTTGTTTGAATAAAGGACACATCCATGAAAGTGGGTATTCAAAGGTGCACAGCCCAGCATGATGGAATTTTCATGGCAGTCTACTCAGTGTTGGGATGCAGGATCAGGGGAGAGGATTCCCTCCCCTCCTTCCTCCTCTCTACTTTATTTTTTTAATCTTTCAGTCCTTCTCAGCATAAATATCTTATGTCCTTGGTTTCCTCCTCAAGATTAGGGCGTGGAGACACATTTTTTTCAAAGACAATTTTTTCTTTTTCCTGAGAATCTTTTGTGGGGAGGGGGTCCCTCTGTGGGTAGCTAATGCTGGGGGGCTCAGCTGGAGGCTTTTCCCTCTGACTGACTAAAGCTGTTTGCTCACACATTGAAGCAGAGTGGTGCAAATTGATGGTTTAAATCCAAAGGGGCTGGCCAGGAGTCTCACAGGTAACTCTGAGATAAATGAGCTACTGAGCCCAGCTCCTTTCACTAGTGACCTGTCATCTGCAGTGGGGCTTTTCTCCTGCCAGGCAGCTCCAGTTCACTCTGCAACCTGCATCCATTTCCTCGTGTCTCTAGGGATGGTGGCCATTTTAATCCTCTTTGTGAAGGTTCAGAAAAGGCTTGGTGTGCCAGAAGGCTTCTTGCTGTACCCAAGGCTTTGAGGCTGAAAGATGCTGTGCTGTTTACCCCCAGGACAGCCTCTTGGAGAAGGGCAGGTTTGGCCTTTGCTATCCCTGCTTCCTTCACAGCAGGTGAGGAGCTGTGGGGGTCACAGAGGGCAAGCTGGATATAGCCTGAGGGATCCCCCTTAGCAAAGAGGGACTGAGGGTGGTGGCTGTGGCCATTCCTTTGGCTGCAGGTGATTTAGGCTGTCAGGGGCTGTGTCACAGAAACAGCTGAGCTTGTTTTCAGTGCTGACCTTGAAGGCTGCAGGCAGGCAATGCAGACACACGTGTGCACAGGGCAGGCAGCAGGGAAAGGCTCAAAGCAAGGGCAGGGCTGACAGGAGCCATTTGCCCTGCCTTTCTTTACTGGTCCAAATGTGGATTATTGTCCCATACTGACTGGCTGCTCACAGGTAATGGTCAGGCACAGCCATCTCCAGCAGAAAGCGGGAAGGCTAATCTGCCCTGGAAGAAGGATGTCTG
Source organism: Passer domesticus (assembly GCF_036417665.1). Taxonomy (NCBI): domain Eukaryota; kingdom Metazoa; phylum Chordata; class Aves; order Passeriformes; family Passeridae; genus Passer; species Passer domesticus. The sequence continues at coordinate 79,163,434 of NC_087474.1, read as the reverse complement.
CAATTCCAGCTGGGGATGACAGCCTGTTGTGGCCTTAGTCACACGTGGCTGCTAGGAAACCTCTGCTCTTGTATTACACCTTCCCAGCTCACACAGTTGAGACTTTCATGACTTCTAGAGGACATCAAGCATGGTGTTATAGTTGGAAAGCAGGGTGGTTTGGATTGTTCTGATGGCATTTGGCTTGTCCTTCACCCCAACAGGTAGGAAAGCTGCTTCTTTCCTGCCTTAGTCCTCTGAGAAATATTTCTGGGATTTTCCTCACTCCTCTCCTACACTTCCTTCTGCAAAGGTGAGTGGAGGAAACAGCAGTTTATTACCTCCTCACAATTATTTCCTAATAATCTTTCTTCCTGGTGTCAAGGAAGGAAACAAATTCAAGGCACAAAACTTTGAAGAAACTCAATCACTAGGCTGTGGGGGCCCCTCTGCTTGCAGTGTTGCAGGACCTCTGCGTGTTTGTTGATGACACCAAGCTGACAGCTGGAATGCTGGAGGGAAGGGATGCTATCCACAGCCACCTCTCAGGGTCTCCAGGCCTCAGCCAATGTGAACCTCACCAAATTCAAACAAGGCCAAGTGCAAGGTTCTGCACCTGGGCTGGGACAATCCCCAGGATCAGTACAGACTGGGTACTGCAGGGATCCAGAGCAGCCCTGTGGAGACAGACAGGGGGAATAAAAAATAGTGCATAAAAAAATGGATTTGAACTGGCAGTGTACTCTTGCAGCCTGGAAAACAAATCGTATCCTGGGCTGCACCAAAAGCAGCATGGCCAGCAGGGTGAAGGGGGGGATTCTGTCCCTGGGCTGTGCTCTGGTGAGACCTCATCCAGAGTGCTGCATCCAGCTCAGGGGTCACTGGCACAGAAAGGACATGGACCTTCTGGGGAAGAGTCCATAGGAGGGCCAGGACTATGATCAGAGGGCTGGCTATGAAGACAGACTGAGAGAGTTGGGGCTGTTCAGCCTGAAGAAAAGAAGGCTCTGGGAAGACCCTTTTGTCTTTCAATATATTAAAGAGGGCTGAAAAATGTGGAGAGAGACTTTTTACTAGAGCCTGTAGTGACAGGACAAGGGGGAACCATTTTAGATTAAAAGAGAGTAGAATTAGTTGTGTTATAAGGAATAAACTTGAGGCTGCAAAAGTTAGAAACAAGAGAGGATGATGAGTGCAGGGAAACAGCTGGGTGAGGGGCTGAAAGAACGTGACCTGTATTCAGCACCTACATTTTGACTCTCCATGTAAAACACATTAAAATTGCTCCTGCTAACAGGAAAGGGACCCAAGATGTTTGTACTGTGAGGGACCCAGGTGTCCAAGGGAAGAACACCACAGCAAGAGTCCACAGCGGAGCTCTGTGCACCATTTTCCAAAGACTGAAATACCTTGCAGCAAATGAGGCCTCTACCACAGACACAAGGAATAGAGACAAGCAGAAAAAAAAAAAAATCAATGCTCCCAAGAAGATTATTGCTTTTACACAGCAATGCCAGGCAAGCATCCAAAAATGAATGGGACAGAGTAAGAAGCCCTGAGACTAAAATTCACATTGTGCATGTATTTAATGACCAATTTAAATTTATGCATTCTTACTTGCAACATTTTCTAAGCTTTTGAATTTGTCACTTCAAGGTGCTTCTTTTCTGTTGTTTGTGTAAGTTAATAACAGTGTGTCATTGTGTAACTAAGCCTGCTTTCAAACTGTGCAAGGTGCAGAGGTAGCACAGAACAGGAGTGCAAGCAGAGATGCCCAACAAGTGGTCAGCTGCGGCTTTAGCTGCATGCCAGACATCCCTGGAACAGACTTTGCAGCTGATTACAGCATACCAGAGAAGGTCTGTGCTTTGGCAAAGAGCTAGAAATCAAAGTCCTAATTTCCTGACTCTGTGATGACTGTGAGTCACAGCCAGTTTGGAAAAACTCTATTCCTGTCTCTCCATAAGCATAATAATGCTATAGAGCTTGTTGGTGTTCAAAGTGTTAAAGAGATGTTTAAGGAATTATACAAATGATACTTATTGTAAAGGCTCATGTAATCACTTCTAATCAGAACCATAACATTTTCTTGTTTGGCCTCAAACACAATCCTTTGAGATCTGTGTGTGTGTGTGTGTATACATATATGTATGTATGAAGTACGCAGTAAATAATCTCTACTATGGTTCAAAAAAGTCTGGGCAATGACTGTGAGCCAGACAAAACTGAAAAGAATGAAAACGGCCAGAGCTTTCCCTCTTCTCAAGCTGACAGATCTTATGCACTTGAAGAACAGCCTTTTCTTTTTCCCACTCCCTCATCTTTGAAGACCAGTGATCTATTTCATCTGCCTCAAACAAAGGACTCTTGAAAGATGTTCTCTTAAATTTATTTTCTCAGCCCTGGGGCATACAATTACTGCTGTTCACTCATGCTTTGCCTATTTAGATATTGGAAGGATACATGTACTTTCTGTCACTGTTACAGCATCCCCAGGACAGGCAGCATGTTCCCGATTCAGGCTCTGCCCACCACTGCCTGTGGAGTCAGCAAGCCAAACCTCGTTTAGGTGCTTACAGAAACAAATGGTATCTTTACTAAGCTGATACCTGACCAGTGTGATGTCTCTCAGGTTCTGATCTGTGCTCACTGAGATGGGAAAATGTAGTAGGAAACTGCATAAGAACCCTGAATGCTGCCTTTGACATTGCAGCTAGCTCCCCCAGCAGCATTCCTCAGGGAGCACATGATCGGCATGTGTAAATCCCAGTGACTCAAAAGATAAAATGCTTCACTAGCCCAGGCAAAAAAGGTTACAAGTGTAACTTCGGACAGGATTCAGAGAAGCACTCAGGTGTTATTTGCTTTACAAGCACTGTAGGATAACGGAACAGGACACACAACAGACACAGGATCTATTGAAAGCTGCCCATCCTAGCTGTGTATTCAATTCCCTATGTCATGGGAGAGGGAAAGAAGTGGTTGTTAGCTCAAGTCTGGCAGCAACGCAGTTGTAACCTGTACTGCTGTTTGGATTTGCTCTGTGCAGGATGAAAACATTACAATGAAACTCATTTTAAATGCAGGAGTCCAGCTTGAGAGACCGGTGCAAAAATCCTTGTTAAAACAGTCACTCAATATCGATTTTATTCCATCACGTTGCAGCAGTATGGTTACAATGGGTGATTCAATACACACTTCAGCGCCTTGTAGGAAAATACGCTGTGGGCTGGCTGCCTGTTTGCGAGCGTCCATCCTCTGCTGAAGCCTCAGTTCTCTGGCCCAGTCCCAGAGCTGATTTCACACTAACGTGGCGAGAGCCTGGACGCTGTGGGAGCCTTCAGCGGTCCTGTGCACGGCGTGGTGCTTTCTGACGCTTCTGTCTCTCACGCCGCCCTTGGGGCTGTGCTGAGCCTTGGCCGCGTGGCTCTGGAAGGCCCGGACGGTGCGGATAGCAAGGACGCAGAGCACAAAGCTGGCAAAGTACAGGCAGGAAGCGACGACCCCGAAGAGGCCGACGGCGGCGTCGCCGCCCTGGACGTCGCAGTTCATGGAGGTGTAGCCACGGCGCGCGTAGAGCCGCTCGCGCCGCCTGCACACCTCGGTGGCGTTCACCTGCCTGACGAAGTGCAGGTAGAGCCCCACGGCCGCCAGGTACGCCAGGCCAGCCAGCAGGCTGAAGGCACATTCGCCCACCAGCAGCCCTGGCCGGAGCTGCTGGATGGGTTTGGCGCCCACGACGAGGAAGACGAGGGTGAGCGCGGCTGCTGTTAAGCTGAAGGCCACTCCGCCGTACACGCAAGGGGCTCTCATCTGGGTGAACTGCATGTCCAGCTCCCGCACCTCCCGCAGCTCCGTGCCCTCAAAGGGGCTGTAGGCCGAGTTCAGGTTGAAGGAGCCGAAGCCTCCGAGGGACGTGAAGCCTGCAACGGAGGCTTGGGAAGCGCCCACGCAAATCAGCACCAGGAGGTTAACTGTGATTTCCACAAACTTCAAAATGCCTGGAAGGAGCAGAAAGATGGGAATAGGTGTCAAAACCACATTTTGTGCAAACTGTGGGTGACAGAAGTACACCAAAATCATAGGCAGAGAGTACTAATACTGAGATAATCCTCTTGGCTACAGCTACAGAAAAGCACTTGGAAAGAAAAAAAAATAGAGAAGCCTGAACTCTCACGGGTACATTTTGGAGGCTGGGCAAATTACTTTTTTTAATTTGTCAGTGTGCTTGATAGATGGATCTTCATGCAGTGAAAAAAAATCCATAAAAATTTTACAGTGCTTGTGTTACTGCCAAGGCAAGCGCACAGTGATTATATTTTGGCCTGTAACTACTTGGCATAAACACACTGAGCAAGAAATATCCAGTATGAACAAAATGCTGAGGCTGAAGCTGACAAAAACCTAGAAGCTTCTAACGACTTGAAAAATTGTGCAAGTTACTTCAGTCCTTCAAAACACATTTACTACTTTAACTTACACCTTTTTTTTTTCCTGTGAAGGTATTTGTTAATTTGAACTTAATATCTAGCCAGATACAACTTGCACTTTATCTCCTTCAGAGACAAAAATCGCTTGTAACTCTGAAGTTTCTGATTGTACAAACCGTCCCCCCCAAAAAAAAAAAAATTAGGAGGGGAAGGATGCGAAACCCACCTTGTATGCAGAAATAAATTAAGTGAATTTGATACTAGGTCATATGCACTTTCACGCCCTGACCTTCAGAAGAAAGCCTTACAACTTCTGAGTTGACTCTTCACTTTTTCTTATGTTAGGCTACTAGTAATAGTAACCAAGTATCTTTAAGGGAAAAAATACAAACAAAACCCAGAACCAAAAAGGTGAAATTACTTATTTTTGTGGTAGCTGCCTCTCAGGAAGCTGCCTCATATTTGATAAATCTGATTATTCTGTGACAGCTCACTAGGGGTCAGACTAAGATTAGTAAACATGACGGATGTTGAAGCGTAGCACAGCTAGAGTTGCCTATTGGGGAAATGAAAACCCTTAGCGTGTCAGGCGTGTTGCTCCAGTTCTGAAGTTAATTACAGAATTGTAAATCTTATTATTCCATTGCTGTCTGACAGCCAAGAATGTAAGATGCTCGACACAGTGGTCCTATATTTGTCTTTAAAGTGGAGCAGGATCTGTGGTTTGCACACAGACTTTCATTTTATGCTACTAGCGCCGATCCAACATGGCATTTCCCTCTTGAGCAGTGGCTCAGTTGTTGTCAAGGCTGTATGGGCTTGAAAAGGAAGAACTGAAGCAGGAACACAAGGGAATTAAACAAATTCCTCTCTTGTGTTGCCAGATGCTTCTAACCAAAGAAAGCCAGTGACAGCCACAATGAAGGATTATCAGATATTCCCATTCTGCCCCTTCTTACTCCCTCCACAGACAGCTAAGGTAATGACTCCTTTCCTGCTGCCACTTGCTCTGCACAGGAAGGTAGTGTTAGTTAGAGCAGACAAATTCTTCCCCTTGTTCAAGAGGAACCAAGTGAGCAGTTCTGTGTATGTGTTCTTCAGAGGTGATGCTGATTTCTGCATGGCAGTGTGCCCTTTCTTTGACCCTCCTGCACAACCATTTCTGTGAAGCAGGGCACTAACTGTGGTGGTTACCAAATCTCTTCAGGAGGCTTCAAGTACCTCAAAGGAGGTATTTGTGGAGCTAAACATAGAGAGAAATTTAATTTTTGGCCCTGGAGTTAGGATTTGGAACTTCTTGTACCAAATCCAGTAATGCAGCCAAAAGACTTGTCATTTTTAATAGGTAAAGAGTCATCACTTTACTAGGACTGTTCATAGTATTTTGAAAGAGTAGTAGCTGTGCAGAACATTAACTGGAACTCAGTCAGGTGGGATTTCTTTTTGTCTGCTCAGTTGAGTTGTACTTTATACCTTCCAAATACAGGGAGTCAACTTAGATCCTCAGGGCCCTCAGACAGTGTGACAGTGTTGGATGCTGGAAGGCACTTCCCTTTTTAAAGGCTGTCTATTGATTTCATAGATGCTCCATCAGGAAACAGTTTCTTACAAGTCTACATGGAGGAAAGACCATTTGATTAAGGGAAACATAAATTTTAAGTATGTTTGGCTACTTAGTAGTTGGGAATTCATGATCAGTCCGCTGCTGACTTCAGAATTTCCTTTTCATCTGTGTGTACTGAGGCCCCCTGACCTGCCAAGCATCAACTTTTCCTCTACATCACCTTGCTAAGCTTTGGAAAAGGCAATTTTCTGTTCTCAAAGTAGTCATTGCCTGCTGCTAACCTCCCCACATTTATAACTGACCCCAATCCTCAATGATGCTGCTCCAAAACTTTCTATGTGTTCACACACATTCTGAGCTTAACTTTGCTGAGCTGATAATGGGAAGACAAATGTGTCAGTGCAGGTCTACTGTATTTTTAACCACAGCAGTAGGTGCTTTAAAGGCATGCCTGAAAAATTTCCTTAGACAGGGCTTTCAGGTTGGACAGGTTTTGTATGTACCTGCACAGTTGTGACACATGCCTGCTGTAGAATTGATTAGAGTGACTAAACAATGGAGAGAGGTTCAGCAGCAACTACTTTACCAATCACTTGTATCATTTGGATTAACTTGGATTTTTTAAAAGAAAGTGCAAGAACAAAGCCTCCTGTATTAAAGACAATCTTAAAATGATAAGCAGTATGTAGAATGAATTACAGGTCTATGATGACAGCCAGCTGGGTTTACGAACGTAGCAGACAATTAGTGGAAATGCCTAAGACCTTGTATAATCATCAGGGCTTTGATGGAAATATTAAGCCTTTACAGTATGTTCCAACCCAGTAACCCCAAAGGCCTCTCTTGCAGGCTTAATCTGTGATAGTTACAAGCTGATACAAAATCCTACTAGTATAACAGGATAGAGACAGATTTGTGAATAAAAGGAATAAAAGGACAGGAAAGTTTTGAATCTTAGCTCTGCCAAGCTATGGTCACACACATTTTAGCAGTGACCTGTGTCAAGCAGTGTGCTGCTGGTGGAAAGGATTGAGTTACAAGCCACGCTTCCGAGTCTGCCCTGCCATTTCTGCTTTCACAGGCCAGTTAGCCACATCATCTTGAAGTTACACCTGCAGAAACCAAAAGGTCTTCCTACAGGAAAGTTGCTTATCTCTACAGTGATTCCCTCATCCCATGCAACAATGAACACATTGCAAGATTTAAGTGTAAAATAACCAAAGGTCTGAACACCTCGGAATTCTATTGGCTATTTTTTCCTTACTCAGGTTCAACATCTTTGGATTTACCTAAAATGTTACTCATTTGTATTAAAATCAGCACAGTCAACAGCTGACTTTAGGAACTAACCCTTTCCTTACCAAATAAGCCCTGTCAGGGCTCCTGGATTGCTATTTCTTTCCTGTGCTTCTTTCCTGCACTGCTTTTCAGCACTGAAGGTGAGGAGAAGGGCTGCAAGTGGGTGTTGCCAGAGATTTCCAGAGAACTGTTTCATTAGTTCCATAAAATCTAAATCTGCAGTGGATAGTAATTTTAATGTATCCTACTTGTTAATTTTGCTTCAATGCAGTTGTCTTTTGCTGTGAGTACACCTCCTGCTATAACCAATAATAGAACCTTCCAATTTATGTAGTATTATGTACTATTTATGTACTATTCACTTTTTCTTTCCCTTTATTTTCCTTGCTGGGATATTTCCATGGTATCAACCCATTGAGCAATGGTTTTATCTTCTGTCAAATGTGGGCTTGGCCATCCAGCAAAGCTGACAGGTGGGCTGGTTAAGGGTACAGACCCACAAGCAGCTGAATTTAACAGCTCCCACCCCTGGCTGGGCAGTCACTGCTTTTCTCCCTTACCTCCACATTAGGCCCTTCTAAGAGTTGTTCAAATAAACTAAAATAGCAGGAAACTATTTAACTCTTTTCTTTTGTGCTGCTGGTTTTGTTCTGCAACTTTAGCATCTTGAGGTGACTCACGGCATATCTGATGAGCAATCATGCTGGCATGAGTTTAGCAAGGGCAGTAACAGCCAGGACCAGAGAAGGACCAGAATCTCCCCTTCTCAGGTGAGGTGAGCTGTTAAATCCACCTGCTCTGCCTCATAAGACCACACTGTGGCTGGATGTGTGGTACCCAGCAACTCAGCTGTGCACTCAAGTCTCGTGTCAGAAGCGCAAAGAGGAATTTCCATCCAGGCACTGTGGCAGGACAGCTCTGATGTTCAGGTGTGGGGGTTGTGGTGTGTGTAACATGAGTACATAAAGTACAATGGTCAGTTCTTGTTTGTTCCTTTGTTTCTGCCATAAATGAATTTGCAGGACAGACAGTTCTGGCTTTTTCTGTTGAACTCCCCTGACCCCATGAGGGCCATACTAATGGAAAAGGCCTTCAAAGTGTCTCCCTCCACTGTATCTGAGACAGAAATCACCTTCTTCCTCTGCTGAATGGACATGGACTCCTCCTCCTGTCTCTTTTTGTCTCATTTGCTCCTCTTCAGTGAACATCACTGTGTACTTCCAGAATATTCTATGTCTACCATTCTCCATTTTGGCTTGCCTTCTCCCTCTGCTTCCTTTGCAGACCACATACCACTGGGACCAGCAGGACCCAGGGGCAGCCCAGCCCCAGGAGTAATGTGGCTGCCACCCTTGGACACCTGGGTCCCAGTGGCAGGGCTGGTGACAGACAGGTTAGTGGTACCCATGTCACATCCCATTAGGGGTCGCTACAGGAGAAGGGAAGAGAGGAGTCAGAAGCTACAACACACATGAAAAATCTTTCTCCAAGCCTTTTTCACTGCAAGTTGTATTTTGTTTCCTTTCCTCCACACCCCCATTTGGGTAGCTTTCTGCTTTTTAGAGGTAATCTTTCTTCTTATTTATTTTTTTACCCCTCAAAAATGAGAAGACAAGTATTTTGAACATATACAGTGACTTACAACAGCAGCAGTCAGTCCTGAAAAGGATCTCAAATGGAGAACGTCTCTTGCCAGCGCAGGTTTGGCATTCCCCAGAGACTGAAGGCACAGCTCAATGCAGCTTGGGTCACCTCTCTGCTAAACTGAGTCAGTAGCAGGAGGAAAAAGATAAGGAGAAGGGGAGCAAATTTCAAAGTAAAGCAGGGTTTGGCTCTGCTTTTGGAAGGGGACAAAATGTGACAGAAATGGGGAGAAACCAAAACAGAGGAGGAGAACCGAACAAGGGAAAAGAAATGAAGACAACAGTTGCAAGAGATCAAAAATATAGAATCTGGATGCAAAGATGTTTTAATACCTTTCTAACAGTGTTATTCCCTTTATGTAGAAAGCAAGATCTTACTGAAACCAGTAACAAGAATTCAACCAGCTTCACTAAAGCAGAATAAGGGCAATGCACAGCTTTTTCATAAACAAAGAAAGCCCCCACAACATTATTATTTTTGCAGGTCTCTGTGTTCTTCAGCCAGTGGTGGGACTTAGCTTTCACTTAGTCATGCTAAAATCAAAGACAGAAAAAAAACAACCCAACCCTAAAACACAAGAATTAGGCAATGTAACACCAACAAAATCTTGGCTTTTCAGAGGACCCAAGGGATGCACAAACTCAGAGCCAACTGCATTTAAATTGCACGGATGTGCCCAACACACTTATGCTCATTTGAGATATCCATCTTACTGGAAATCACTGAAAAAATAGTTTAAAACTGGGAAAATAAAAAGATTTATGTGCTCTAGAAAAAAAACCACTTTATTATTACCTTTTAATAATTTGTCTCTCTTTAGTCAAGATAATCACTCTGTTAGGAAATCTCAAAGGATGACCAGCCTTGGTTTTAATGACTCAGAGAAGTCTTGCATTCACAGAGTGCTCAGATCCAAATGTATTATCCTGTTTTTTCTGTGTATCCTCTTCCCTTAAAGAATAACTATCCCACCTGCTCTATTCTTTCTGCTTAATAACTTCCCATCCTCTAAAAAGTGCTGTCCAATTTTCACAGGAAAGGGTGGACTTAAATTGTAGAATTACTGCATCATCCTTTATCCCCATATTTTCCCACCACTGTAAGACAGTTTCAGTACAACCCAGCCCTTGCCTGGGAACAAAAGCTATGGTTTACTTGTACCCAGTAGTTCTTTAAAGATCACTTCTAGAATGTTCTTGATTTCTCTCCTGCTAATTGAGCATGAGTCATCTTTCCTAATTTTGGAGAGGGTGGGAAGCAAAAGATCTTGCATTAAACTGTTGTATTTGACAGTACTGCTTAAACATAACAACTGTAAAAGGCTGTATTCTATTTGTAGCACTGGTAGGTCTCTGTATGGTCACCTCACATTCTACGTTTCAGGAAATGGCCTTTTTTATCCTTTTTTTCTTAATGTACCAATAGTTCTTTCAAGTAGTAAACAAGTGTCTTGGTATTGAAACCAGCTTGCAGGAGTTTTTTTTAAAAGGAGTTCAGAAAACAATGAACCGTTCTTGTTCCGTAAGCCAACTTTCCATGGCCACTCCTTCCTTTTGAACTGAAACTGAGCCACCTTTATAAAGTACAAAGATTGGGGTGTTATTGCTCTTTAAGTAATCATAGTCTGGCTGAAGGTGGGTCGGGTTGGAGGCACCTGTGAACCCAAGCTTCTCATTCACTTTACTAATTGTACGTTGTCACACTTGGTGAGCAACATTCCTGTCAGGGTGGATTTTTCTCCTTTAAGAGAGCTAGGATCACTTGCTCAAGAAATAGAGCTACATTCAATAGATAGTCTGTCTGCTGTATCAATTGGCTTTGTGAGCCACTTTTAAAAGAGAAGAGTTTCCCTTTGTTCCCATAATTTGGGTCAGATGTAGGGAAGACAAACCTGGTTCTCTCACAGGAAAGATGGTGTAACTCTTCTTCTGTAATAGCAGCGAGCAAACATAAGATTTGCCAGTATGGGAAACATGGACTGGAGTCTAACACACACCTCAACTTTGCCAGTACCTTCCCCTGCCAGCTTTAGTGAGTCTTCTCAGTTGCAGCTCTCCCTTCTCTAAAAACAATCGTGTACATGTTAGCACAATGCCAAAAGGTAGATGAAAATAATTTCATATGAAAATGTGGGCAGAGTGAAGTCCCGTGTGTTGGCAAGGCAACAGTTTGCTAAAGGTAGGATTTGGCATCTGCAAGTAGTGTAGCTCCCCTGAGTGTTTTTACAGAGCCAACTGCTCAAGGCTGTTTGTATTTCATAGTAAAGAGGACTGAGCTCCAAATGAAATACTTGAACATCAGAACAGGAAGGAAAGTTACCTGCAGCTCTGCTGCTGTATCTTCTTACTCTGCTACTTTAATTAAGCATTTTGAATAACTGGGATTATTTTAATCTGCACAGCTCCATCCAATTCCCACTATTAATATCATCTGTCTTCACAATTACAAGATTAAAAAAACTTTATGGCAACTCCAGCCTGTTAGTCATGCTGTATTTAAAATATACTTTGTAAAAGATAGAAGGGGAGGCTGTCTAATTAGAATGAGACTATAGGGGACCCTAGTGCTCCCATCTTAGGCAGAAACACATGGAAATTAACTGCCACAGGAACAGTGTGCAGCAGCTTTGGCACAATTTAAAGGAACTAAGCACAGCACACTGTGGGGGCGAAATGTGAAGATGGTGACTACAAAACACAACAGTTTCTAATCCTGTTGGGTGCCCCCACAGGAATGTAGGTGTCTTGTATTGCCAAAAAGATGCAACATGCTGCTGAATGTACTTATCAAATGCTTGTTTTCACACACAGAGTTACCTGCACTATGCACATTTAATGACCCTTCAGTGTTTTTAAATGTGCATACCTAAAGCTACAGGAGATTTTTTTCCTTCAGTCCAATGCCTCTTGCAGACCACTATTCTCCCCCAACATCTCCACAGCACTAAAAGGGATACAAGTCCTCCACAAAATGTTTTTCCCCTCTTGCTCCCTTTCCCCTGTCTGACTCCAAGAGGAACAGTATCACAACATAACAGAGCAAAGAAACAACAGCAGCATTATGGCTGAGAACAATGGCATAACTCAAAGCGAGTTTCTATTAGTGTGAACCCTGTGTCTTGGCTAACTTTTCATCTCAGTATTTTTTCTTGTCTATGAGTATTTCCCATCATGCATAGCTACAGGGGAAAAAATTGACTGTGTTTTGTAAAAACAAAAGCTTATAGATGTTTACATTTGAATTAATGCTGGCTTGTTAGTGCATGAACGTATCCTGGAGAAAGTAATTGTTACTCCCTAATTTTATTTCCTCCTCCAAATAAATTCAGTTTGATATTTCCTCCTGGCTATGTTTGAAATTGGAGACTTTTCATGTTGTTACAAACCATAATGCTGTCTTTTTCTGAGAGGAAATTGGTCTGAAGGTTTTAACAATTGTAGATGTTAGAATGTAGGCTAAAGGCATGATTGTTTGGAAGTGACTACAATATGCTTAAGAAATCTAACACTATTCAAGAAGCAAAGCTGTATTCATAGCAGCAAAGAACAGGGATTCAATTATACTTGCTCCCTCACAAACTGTTTCGTAACCTTTTCAGTGTTGTCTCCCTTAAAGGCCAAATGGGTCAAAAAATTAAAAAAAAAAAAAGGGGAAAAAAGTAATTTGCTCAGGAATCATGACCAGCACAGTATAATTCTATAGAAGGCAAAAGCACAAGTAATTTTCTGAGTCACATACTGACCAAAGATGGCAGAAACTTAAGTTTACCTTTGCTGTTTAAGCAAAACTACAGGAGGCATTATCCAAGAATTGCATTGCTCCAGCTCTTTCACACCAATATACATAATAAAAAGAAAATAAAAAGTTTTGAAGGTCAAGACCAAATATCTGAGACCAATTTATCACCAGCAATTCACTCTTGGGTTCAACTCACATTTTCCTCTCACTGAGGTGAAGGATGGCAGCCAGCCTTGAACACTTTTTTCATTCCATCTACTAAACAAAAGCACTGAATCTGGTTATATTTTATATATATCTAGGGGGGTTAATTGAAAGAAAAAATGATAACTAATTTAGGTTTTCCACATAGAATAGAGAACGACAGAAATTTTACCTGCACTGTGAAAAGCAAATTGAATGCTTCCTTCTGACAGAACTTCAGCCTTAAGAACCCCCAGGTCAAAAAACTCTTGTTGTTTTTAACATGTGCTGATTTAAATGGCATATGTAATATATTGTGTGTAAGCAGTAAGAAATGGATATTGCAAGCAGCAGTTCCTTGTTAATGAAAGGTTTGTCTTTATCACAAACAGTTTATTTCAAATTCCCAGAAATTATATAGTGCATCTAGGCAGTTTGACACTGGTCTATAAACTGTTCCCTCAATCTCCCTCACTACTGTAGAAACAGAAGGTGGAACACTTCTGTTTCTACTGCCTTTTGATCTGTAATCTGCAGGCCCACAAGTGTGGCTCTGCTATGTAAAATTACCCAACATATAGAAACTAGACATAAAGACAGCATAGCAGGGAATAGTCAAGAGTTTTATAGGGAAGTCACTTAAAAGAATCAGCAGATATACGGAGAAAGGTAATGCTCTTAAATTACACAAGCTCCTGTGAGATAAACAGTCATTTCACTGGTTAGCAGTGGTTAAAGGATACTAAAAAGGAAACAGCCACAGTTTTCAGTCAACTAGAGTTAAGGGAGCAATCTCTGGTTTGTGTTGCCTGCCACCAGTATGCCCATGTTAGCAGTGCAGTGGGAGGGGATTTGCAGAGTCAGGTGAGTTCAAGACACAGGGGCTACAGGACAGGCATTTTCTGGGGAGAGAGAAGGACTTCATTTTGGGTCTTGTTTGTTCCAAAGGGCAGAGTACCTGCTACCAGTTACAGCTCATCCTTTCACTTAGTTTTAACTAAAGAAAATACAGTTTGTGCACCCTGGGTCTGCTCTGTAATATGGCCCAAAGACCTGTAAAGTGGAGGTTCCAAGCATGTTCAGCTCAAAACTACATACCAAAATACTACGGTGGATGCACAGACTAATGAACTTAAAAGACTGAAAACTGAGATGGTGAAATCTGCTTTAACAATAATAATAAAAATTTATTCATGCTTGCCAACAGTAAAATTGGTAGGCTGCTAACAGCTCAAGCTTTGAATGAGAAATTAATGAAATCAGTGTTTAATAAGCAACTTCCACTTCATGGTTGTACAGAAATACCCACAAACAACTGATGCCCCTCTGGACAGAGTACGCAGATGGGTTCTAAGCAAAGCATTTCCATTTCAGGTAGCTTTCTTTGAAGACATCAGCTCAGTGTTCACTGATAGTCAAACACCACACAAAAGGTAGGAAGCATTAGAACAGGATTACAGAACCAGAGCCTTTTGGCAGATGTCTCATTCTTTCTGGAATTTATATGGAATTTTTACTGCATTTCTGGTCAGCCTATCTCAAAAAGGTGTGGCAGACCTGGAAAAGGTATAAGACTGGAAAACTGACCAAAACTGGGTGTTGTTCAATCTGTGAAGAAACAATAGGGGCACAGGGAAAAAGGGAAGACTTCACTCTAAAACCATAAATCTCATAGAGAAGCTGAATATATGAGATTATCACTACATATTTAGAATACCATCAGAATCAGAAACACCTTCTTTAAAACATTTTAAGGAATGAAACAGTAGTACTTCAAGTGAAACTCTGGAATGGCTTATCTTAAGGTAATGTGAAGGTCAAACATTTAAAAAAGCGATTCAGCAGAAAATTAAACAAACTTCATAGGTCTGTAAAGAGGCATTAAACACAACAGATGTGAGTGCAGTTTTCCAATTCAGGAAATTCCACCAATCCAAAGTCTGAAGTCTATTCCAGAAGACAGCTTACTCTCTACTGGTCCAAACTTTGATGGTCCTCCTAAGTCTGTACTTTAGTCCATTTTTTGGGAGGAAGAGTGATGAAGTGGCCTGTATGATCCAGCACTGCTATCCATGTGATCCCACCTGAATGGCTTTGAATAGGTATCCCTCATAAAATGTTTTAACAGACTTTTTTTTTCCCCCTTCTGTTTTCAAGATGAAATGATTAAAAAAGAGCAGAATGTTTTGAAGTTTCTTAGACGGTATCAAATGCTCCTACCAGCAAAAAGGGTCAGTATCAGTTTTTTCTTCCACTATATTTGATCTGGGTTTTTTGTCCTATTATGGTTGTAGGGGGGAAAAAAGGGGGCAAGGAACAGGGAGGGAAGGGGGGGAGTAACAAAGACAGGAGAATGAGGTCCTAAAGTGTCCTAAGCTGTTTAAAGGATCCCTAAAAAATCCAGCTGCTTATTTCTCAAATTCAGCTTTAGTTTTTTTTGGGATATAGCTGGTAAAAAACATGGATGAAGGGGGAACTATCTGGGTGAAGCAAATACTATTCAGAGCTCTGGTTGTATAGAATTCCTCTCTAGTTTGCTAAACTGCTTTAGCAGTTTGCTAAACTGCTCAAAATGCAAAAAGAACATAACCTAGGTGTGCTAGGCAAAAGATAAAAGCCCCAAAGTTCAACTACTCAGTGGACAGTCAGAAACTGAGGTTCACATTTCAGTTGTTGCTTTGGAAAAGATTGTGCTTCATCACTTGATTTCCCAGCCTTGTTTGAGTCTAGTTTATTTTAAAATTATGGTGATTGGGAAGGGGGAATTTCACCAGAGTGCTGATAAATCATTGGCAAAAGAAGGAGATGGTTAATAAGTATTTACAGGAACTTTTCATCCTCTAAAATGTTGCAGCTCCCATGTACTGACTTCTTAGTAAACAATTCATATAGTTCATTTACAGCATCTGCCAAAACTGCAGGGAATACAGAATTCTGCAAAACAATTCTGCTAAAATCTGCTAAATCTTGGTACTTCCAAAAACTGAACAGGGTAGTAACATTCTCATAATCTCATCAACTTTCAATATATTTTCATTTTTTGAAATAAGGTTGCTAATAAAAGGGTTTATTTTCTGCATGATCTCTTTTCCTTCCTCCACTGAAAGCTCAGACATGAAATTTTTGGAAAACACTGAGCAATACCTGAGGGAGGGGCTGGAGTAAAATCATCATTGTCAACTGATGTATCCAAAACTAGGACATTTTAAAAATCTTAATGATGTTTAATGCACTGAAATAATGAAAATCAAATTCAGGGGGAAAAAACCCCTAGATATTCACATTAAGCTATCCATAAGTCCAAGCAACCAGTAAAACTGGAAACTAAAACTAACTTGCCACTCCATTTTCCTAAAGCTCTGTTGAAATAGGGCATGGAGTTTTATGCAGCTTTTCGGACAAGTTAAAATAATTCAGTATGTTTAAAGAAGAAACTGATGATACAATTTTATCATGGATAAAATATCAGCATGGCTCCATGTCATTGAAACCTTACTAATGGTTAAAGTTATATCTGAAGATGAAAAACAAACTGCATACTAATACACAGAACATATTTTTAAGACAAAATAGTTCATCTCACTCTTAAAATTGTTCACATATTCACATACAGAGAAATATTAAATTGATTGTGCTACTTAACTTTCCTACATGGGGTAAAGAAATAATCTAACATTATGTGCTTTAATTTACTTCCAACAGCTAATCTCCTCTTTTTCTCTCTACTGGAGGACACTGAAAATCTATTTATAGACATCAGCCAAAGACTTTGCACCTAGCTGCAAGTTCAACTCAAACTGCAGTGGAGCTTTCCTACAGACAAGGTGAGAATGAGCAGTGCCCTGAAAGAGCAAAAACTTTCAAGGGGTAATGAATATTTTAACAACTTCTTTTTTTCAGTTTACAGGAATGAGTTTACTAAGGCTGATTTCCTCCCACATTAAGATTCATTTCTGTCCTTGATACAGATGCTTTCTTCCTAGGAAAAACCCAAGTTATTCCTCCAAAACTGTGTTATTGGAATCATGTCCAGAAGAAAAAATTGTCTCCTGCAATGATGCTTTATAAAGATGTATGAGTGATAACTGCAGAAAATTCAGAATTGATAAAAAGTGAGAAGAATGTTTGGGAAACAAACTAGCATCAAACCTTTAACAGCCATCTCTAAACGGCTCACAGATGCAAATGTCTATTTTATTCCTAAAATCCCAAAGGCTAACTCTTGTTGTACAGATTGGCTGATTACACACACAATCTTCTCTGGTGCTCTGGATGCACATTCCAGAGATGTATTTTCAAGTATCTAAATATCTGTACAAATATTGCCTTTAGATGTCTAAAATGGCATAACCCTCAGACATGCAATTCATTAACTCTCTCAGTCCTTGAGGTCTTTTTTGTGGTAGGGTTTTTTTTTCCCATTTGTTTTCCTTGGTTTTAATATTCCTCTAGCTGTACTTTGTTGTGTTTCTAAACACAGAAACCAAATCCAAGAGAAGTCCTTGGAAGGAGAGGGGTGGATGGCAGGCAATAAGAGTCTCACATACCTCTTGTTGTGCATACCTTTGAACACTTCATTGAGAAACTTTCCTTGGGAGGATAAAATTCTGGTGGTGGGCCAAAATACTCCGGTGCTGCTCCTGAGGTTTTAGAGTAAGGGTCTGAGCAAACAGGAGAAGTCCTTGAGTGCTGGCCACCTCGGATGTCTCTACAATGGAGTAAACAACTGATGGTTATACATAGGTCACAGTCTCTCCTGAACGTGAGAAATGAATGTTCTAATGTCCTCCCAAACATTAGAACATGAGAAATTATTAGATGCTCCTCTTAGTGGAAGCAACTAGCTTGCTTCACAGGCATCTGGCCTTTTTTTGCTTGCCTGTTTTGAAAGCAAATATCCCAAAAACTTGCATAAATCCATGCTCACAAGGATATTTGCATTCAATGGTCCTCATTTTGAAAAATAGTGTACTCACTGGGTAGGCTGGCTGAACTGTTTAGCTTACTGGCAAAAGGTAGAAAGAGGAAATAACAGCTTTTTCATGAAAACCAAACAATTTAGCTAGTCCACAGCAGGCCACATAATAGAAATGAGAGAGATTTTGGCATAATAAACGTGCAAAGTAGCACAACTATTTAATGGGTCTTTGTACTTCCAACTAGTGTCTCTCACAAAGATGTCTTTTAAAAAAATAAAAGCTATTAAAATAAACAGAAAGATTTTAAACTAGGGAAAAAATAGCCTATTCAAATTTTGGAGGTCCTTGAAGATATTTGAAGAAGAATCTAAATTCAACCCTCCTCCCCAAAAAGATCCATTTCTCCTGTCTCCAATTAGTCTCTTCATTGATAAAATGGTCCAGTTTTCTGCAATGACATACAGCTCCATATCTGAAGCCTGATGATTTTTTAAGTTGGTGAGATTTTGGTTATTTTATAAGGAAAGTGCAATTTTCCCTTTAAACTGAGCAAACAGGTTAAAAGAAACATTGGCTGCACATTTTTTGTGTGGTCTAACAGAAATTTTTGTCCCTCATTTGAAGAAGAATTGGAGCTGGCCTTTTTCAAGGTACAGCTGGATGAATTTGTTATTAAAGGGTATTTTAAGTCTCATTCAGCATTATTATTTTTAAAAGTCTTCTTTGTATTCCTTTTTTATCTTGAATTTCTTATCCACAGATCAGCATTTTCAACTGTAGTTTTGTTTCCTAGTATCACTGCACTTCACAAAGGTTTATCTTCATCCAATTCCAGACTCAATGTAATCTCGTTCATCCACATTAAATCATGTTCTTTGTAGTTTTTACATTTTAATTAAGACATTCAATAACAAGACCAATGCTAACGTTTCCATGTTTAGCTGCCAACAGCTCTATTTGGCTGAAACATTTCTGATTTTTCTGACCTCTGTCCTGTGTCTTGTGCAACTACCAAAGCATCCTGTGCAGCTGTGTCACATAAATTAAATAAGCTGTGTGATTTATAAGACTTCCAGTAACTTGAAAGCAATCCCTTTGGTACTTCTGATGCAGCTGCTTCTCTCTATTGTTTCCTGTTACTTGCCAGAAAACAAAACACGACAAAAAATCAAACCAAACCTCCCCCCTACCACCAATGTTCAGCAGCAGAGTACATTTAGGAAAAAAAAAAAAAATCCTTTTTTTAGATGCCTTTTTTCCTCAATATGGCCTGTTCTGGCCATGTTTGCTGCTGCTTTCCTTGAGGATTTTACCATTCTAGGTAATTCTCCTCTGCTCTGGGAGGAAGGTTGCTGTAGGAGTTTCACACAGAAATGCATTTGGAAAGAGAAACACTTTGGCTAGAAAGTCTGGTTCATCAGGGATTAAAGTATTAGGCACCCAAAGTACAACTAAATTCTTCCCATGTATTTCATTACAGGGTCTGGTGGTCTTCTGATCAATCAGCCAAAGTTTTCACCAAAACCCATGAGAACTCCATGAGAACCAAGCAGAGGAAATGCTGTTAGGTTAAGCCAAACTCCTTCAAAACAGCTGACAGAAAAGTTTTTCAATCAGTTTTAGTGGGGTCTGATGGCCCCCAGATGCTTGACTTGACTCTAAGAATTATCTTCGTGGCTGTTACAGATTTGCAACTGCAGCTTCCCTTCCTCTAACCCCTGGTGGATACAGGGATGTCTGTGAACCTTTACAGCCCATCCATCAATTTTCGATCTACGAGTCCAAACATATAAAACTAACACAAAACCAAGAAATCCAGAGAAGTGCTTTATTAAAAAGTGGTGGTTTAATTTATTGCTAGCCTTTCACACATTGCTTATATTATGCTACACGTGAAAGAAAAAAAAGCCCACATCAAACCTCCAACCTTTTTGGTTTTTTTTTTTTCTTTTTCTCTCCACTGTGCTATTAATGTGTTACTGGCATTAGCTGCTCTCACTTCTAATGAGTTCAAAATAATTTAACTATATTGCCTGCCAATCTCTGCTTTTGCTAAGGACAGACATTCAGCCTCTGAGGATGATTCTTAGGCTGGTCTTTGTTCCCATTTTTCTTCAATTTTTCATAGTTTAAGAGAGACAGAAAAAAAATCATTAGCTATTTTCACGATGCAATAGTTTTAGCACTATCCAAGTGTTTTATACTTAGCCATAAGTATTACTTGTAGTCCACACAGTGCTCTTCTCTGCTCCTTTCACTGTCATCCTGTTTTCCTTACTAAAATGCATATTATCAGGGAGTATTCAGTATTTCAGCTTTTCAATTAAAAAGCTTTTCAGCTTTTCCATTATATTTATCTCCTCTCCCTGTTTCTCTTTATTCTTAAATTCCCCTACAATCATGTCCCCAGAGACTAAATGGCAGAGATGAACACTCTGCTGCCATGGCCAATTTACCAGTGGTGTTTAGATCTACAGACCTCTCTCCTACAGTGCAGCCACACACTGGCATGACCTAGAAGGCAAACAGCCTAAGCTCACATCTAGCGTGCTGCAGCCAGGCCAGGCTGGAAGGAGAAGTGCAATATCCTAAGAGTTTATTTGGCA
This sequence comes from Passer domesticus, assembly GCF_036417665.1. Taxonomy (NCBI): domain Eukaryota; kingdom Metazoa; phylum Chordata; class Aves; order Passeriformes; family Passeridae; genus Passer; species Passer domesticus. The sequence continues at coordinate 79,143,072 of NC_087474.1, read as the reverse complement.
CTGGAAACCCATTAGTTGATCTGCTCATTGTGGTGGTAGGGGCTGACCCACTCTCAAGTGCTGCCAACAGCCTTAGACACTTCAACAAGCACTCATCTATTGACAGCGACTACTGAAAGTAATTTTATTTCAGATTAACAGGAACATGCTCACAGCAACTTGAGAGCTCACAAAATCCCTGTGCTGGTCTCAGACATGTAACATTCTTATTTAAGCAGTGCATATTTGGCAAGCCACAGCTTGCCATCACCTGCTGACCAGTGCCTTCAGGAACTGTACTAAGACTCATAGCCACATTTCACCTACTTGTCACCCAACCTGATTCAGATCATCCCAGGAAATTCACATATCAGCCTGTGTTACACAGCCTAGCTTTTTGTCCTGTCTCCAGCTCAAAACAAAGAAAAAAGGTTTAAATTTCTAAGTGTAAAATAGCTCTCTTCCAAATGCAGTATGCCCATGCTTTCACAGCTGAGTAAAAGCTTTCTTTACTGTTGTAAATTAAGCCTACTTAAAAGCAGAGAGAAGACAGACATTATAGACCTGCTGTGATCTATTTCTCTGAGGAGATAAAGACGTACCTTGCATTGTATGGGTATGGTTTTCTTGCTCTTCTGTCTTCCTTGTATCTATCAGATCTATGGTTCTCATGGTGCCGGTGCTGCTTATCTTGGTATCGACTCCCAGCATGAGACATCTTGTTTCTCAGATGTATTCTCTCCTTCTAAAATAACTTCCTGAGCCAGAAAAATAAAACCGGTTCATTTTATTGCTCCACTTAAAAGTTATTCATTGACCAGCACTCACTTCCATTAAATGCTATTCAAAATCAGTACAGACTTCTTCAAGAAGTGACGGAAGTAAAACCCTTTAAACTACAAAGCAACTTCATTAAAGCAAGAAATTTTTCTTTACCATTTCCTTTTCATCAAGTGCGTGCAATGTTTCTGTACCTGACATTTATTGCACTTCGATTATTTACTAGGTCTGCTCTGATTCTCCTGCCTTTGCTGCCAGTGCAAGGGATCTTGTCCACCAGGAACTGAATCCTGTCTTCTGCAATGTTGTGTCTCAAGTAAAGCACTAAGCCCAGCAAGTGCCAGTGCACTGCAGGAGTGTGCACACAGCTGCCACTGGCACAGGGAAGTCTGGAAGAGCAGGCTGTGACCTTTGTCCTGGGAGTTTCTAAGAGGAGGGCACCCGTGGGTGTAAGCAGAGTCACTACCAAACGTTGCCTATGATTTACATAAACATTAGGTACAGGCAAAGCTGTGCTGGGCTGAAAAGTAAGCTGGCAAGAAGCTATACCCTGATAGTTCCATATTAAACACACCAGTTTGTTATTTGCTGAAAGGTGTCTTTATCTTTTCAAAGTGCGATACGATTAAACCCAAACCTGTAAAATAGGGAAACAGACTTCAAACACCTGAGCAATCTTTAGACTCATTTGCCTTCATCACAGCCCTTCAACATCCCTGCAGTCGGTTTAATTTGCACTCATCAAGGCCTGATAACCTTCCTCCATCACCTTTGGGTGTTACAAAGTAAATAAATGAAAACATACAAAAACATAACATAAAGGAATACATTCAGTTTTGTTTACATCTAAGAGGGAAAGAGACAGCGCCTTCCCCCGAGGGCAGGAGCCATTCCGCAGGGAAAGGTCCCTGCTGCCGCCGCCGCAGCGCCCCGGGACACCGGGACACACCGGACACCGGGACACACCGGGCACCTCCCGCCGGGCACCTTCGCTTCCCCCCTGCCCCGGGGCCTCACCTGAGGGAGCGCCGGCTCCGTCCCGTCCCCCAGCAGCTCCCGGCGCCGCCGGCACCGCCCTCCCGGCCCGGCCGCCTCCCGCCTGCCCTGCCCGGCAGGGCCCTGCCCGCCCGGCGCCCGGGAAAGGTGAGCGGAGTTACAAAATCCCGGAGTCAGTTCGGTTGGAAATGAACTAAAGGTCTCTGGGATCATCAAGCGCAGTCTGTGATCCAACACCGCCGTGTCAAACAGATCGTGGCACTGAGGCATTCCTTAAATACCGCCGGGGATGGCGAGGCCACCACCTCCCTGGGCAGCTCATTCAAATGTTTAATCACTCTTCACGTGAAGAACTTCTTCCTGATGTCCCGAACCTCACCTGGCACAGCCTGAAGCTGTGTCCTTTTGTCCTGTCCCTGGTTCCCTGGGAGAAGAAGCCATCCCCCACCGGGCTACACCCTCCTCCCAGACAGCTGTAGAGAATGATAGGGCCACCCCTGAGCCTCCTTTTCTCCAGGCTAAACACCCCCAGCTCCCTCAGGCACTCCTCATGGGATGTGCGCTCCAGACCCTTCACCAGCTCCCTTGCCCTTTCCTCCTCCTCAGTGAAGAGGATTGAGGGCTGTGGGGATGGGCTGGTGTCTGGGAGCACAGGACAATCCCAGCTTTGTTTAATTTAACAAAATAATGTCCCTGTGCCCTACAATGCTGAGGAAGAACTTGGTAACTGCAAGAGGATATAAAACCTGAAGGTTAATAAAGTTGAAATTCAAGGCCCCCACAGGTTGCCTTATTGTTTTTCTAAAGCCACCCCCATTGACTGGCAGCGTTCAGGGCAGAAAGCCCCACAGAATGTGGGGTGGGAGGAGGTAAAAGACAATGGGTGAAACTTGTGCCCAGGGGCAGGTGTGTGGGAATGGCCTGTGTAACACTAGACAGGTTGCACAGGGAGGTAAGCAGATAAACTCTCCTCTGGTGCAGAGCCATGTTTTGGATAAGCAGCCATTTGAATGCATGCAGTCTCCTTCCTTGGTGCTCTGCTGAAAGCCCTCCCTGTGGAGCATCAGCAGGGGCTTTGTCACCTCACTGCCAGCCTGTGATGTTTCTCTTACAGAGGAACAATGTCCTGGTCTCCTCAAGATGCCTTCTGTTGGTGTTTATAATCTCTTTTTTGAATGAGTCTGGACAGGCTCTTGAACCGGGATTGCAGCAAATGGCTTGTTGGTTGTGCAGTCCTGTACACAAAAGCAGCCTGTGCCTGGGAAACAGGGTGATGGTGTTAACATGACACCGTGCCCAGCTAATACTGAGCTTTGGAAAGCTGCCTTATGCTGTGGCACTGTCCTGCACAAAAGCTGGGAGCAGGAAATCCCTTTCCTTCCCAGGGCTTTCACAGCAGCAAGCTCGGGGTACCAGTGCTTCATGAGCTTGGGCTAAGATATGTAGCTGTAAGTGCAGTCCCATGGCAGAGGTAAATCCAAAATCCCCTGTAAGTAACAGGCAGGTAACAGAGGAGCTGCTGTCCCTGAAATGAGGAGATAGCTACAGGAATTGAATGCTCGAAGCACATGTTTTGAAATGTGGTAGGAGTGTGATTCCCTGCTCTGGCTGAGCTGTGTTAACAGCTTCTTTTGCTGTTTACCATTCACACCTTGCCTAGACCTCTTCTGCTGTTCCTGCCTTCAGCTGTACACTTCATCTTCTTCTCACTGTCTTGCACCAACTCTAGTGCTTGCTTGATCACATAATAATCCAGTTCTGCTTGCTTTCCAGCCAAAACCAATTTACTTTCTGCTGTTTTAGTGAGCTGAATTGGCTTTGTGCTGCAATCAAATGTGCACTGGAGCAAAGACTTGGCAGAAGCACATGTCCCACAGGGAAGAAACTGGGGGAGGGATGGGGGAAGAGGGCTACCTCTCTTGGCAGCAGTGAGTGGTGACTGTAACTGAAGCCCTGATGAGAAGTTGCAGTTTGAGACACCACTGCCCATCAGTCGCTACGCCTTCTCTGTTTGGGGCTGTCATCTGGCTAGCAAAGGCAGCCTAACAGCAGCAGGGTTTTACTGTTTCATAGCTTTGCTTGTTTCTAATTCCTACTCTTTCTATTTAGAGGTTGTTTAAGCTAGTTTGGCAGATTTTACCCCAAAGATTAGGGTGCCTGCATGAACTCTGTTCTCCTGTCTAGATACCAAATATTTGGGAAATTGATTCATCATTTGCATCCAGCAGAAGATAGCTACTCTTGATGGCATGAGGAATTACATCTCCCTTCTGATGGGCAGGTTTCATACAAACAGTTGAAAAATAACAAGGATTCATGGCTGGAAATAGACTTTTTTGGAGGGGCTGAAATATAAGCAGCCACTGTTTGCAGTATAACTAGTAGTTTTGTTAAAACTACTTCTTGTTTCTCCTTCTGGGCTGAAAGGGTTCAGTGTGGCCATTTTGGTTTGGAAGACTGGGTGGAACTGAAGGGATGCAATTATGGACTGGGTAAAATTCAGTGAAGCTGGTGGGCATAGTAAGTATTTAGAAGAGTTTCAAGTCATTATGGAACCAGGTAGTTGAAATAACAGGGTCACAACCAACACAGAATTACAAGGTGAGATCTACATTAAAAAAAGCTTAACTCTATGACATAAGCGTTTTTCTCTGGAGACTCATGAAGGAAATACAAGATAGATAGTGACTGCTGGAGTTGCCTATATATGACATAAAAACCAGTGAAACAAGCCACAGAAAATCATGCTGACTAGGGAGAAACATCCAAATGTAGTAGTAGGAGTGTGTTTCTAAGGAGAAAATCATGAAGGGATTAGCTATTGTACTGGCTAAATTTAAATGACAACCACCAAAGAAAAAGATCAGGTCATTTGTTTTTACGTTATTGCAGGTGAAAGGATGCTGTGTTGTATGTAAGAAGATGGGTTTGTATCAAAGATGCACTCAATTCTGTCATCAATTTCTCTTTGTAATAGAAATAACCTTTGGGATTGAATTTTGGCTAGCTGATGAAGTCCAGAGGGACTGATGTGCAGAAAATGAAGTGTGAACTGTTTTGATATTTTTTTTCCCCGTGGTAATTTACTCGAGTAGGTCACATCTGTGTCCTGGATCAATGTAGTCCTGGATACATGCTCCTGCCTAACCAAACAAAACAAAACACAATGAAACAAAACAAAACAAAAAACCTGAAACCTAATCTAGGTACAGGGTACAAGGTGCTATAAATAGATCTCTGGGGACAGATTTCTCCAGCCAGGCAGGCAGGGCACCACTGGAGTCTGTTCAGTCTGACAGGAACACTAAGCTCCTGAGATCAGCAGGACTAAAATTAGCTTTGGAACACTGTTTTCTACCCTTATGCTGCTGCTTTTATATGAAATCTGTTGTTTATTGTTATAAACAACAAGAAAAGAATTTGGATTGAAAGCTTTTTTTTCTTTCTTTCTTTCTTAAGGAGATTTTGAAATCCCTGGTCTTTGGAATGGGAGGTAAATTCAGTTTGGGAACTAAGTAATTGGTCATGTGTGGTCAAATTTTTTCTATGCTAATGACAAAAACCAAAATCACAACACTAAATATTTCTTCAGCAAAAGAAATGTAAACAGTCATGACAGAATTAATATTATATCCTTGGTGTGTGCTGTTACAAATACTTAATTTTAAAAGCAGTGGAACCATGAGCTTCTTTTATTTTTGTCTTTGGAAATGTGTGAGTTGTTTGGTCAGTAGCTGTTTCTCTTACAAGTCTGATACTTCCCAGCATCTTCTGAGTAATTGTCTAGCTCTGATTTAGAGATCTTACAACATGGCTTTCTGAAGAGAGGGATTTTGTCTCACTGAATCTAGACCCTCACTGTGGAACAGCCAGTTTCTGGGACACATCCAAAACAGGCTGGAGGTAGTGAGGATGTTTCTGTTGAAGCCTTGAATCCTAAAAGGCTGTTATCTGTGGGCCCCTTCATATTTACATCAGCTTGAAGTACAGAGCTGTAACACCAGCCTTGGTAATGCTCTGCGTCACCACAGCTGTCACTTTCATGCTGGCTTTCCTCAAGTTCTTCTGTTGCTGGCCACCCAAGATGTATCTGAAACCTTATCATTCATTTTCTTTTTCCCTGTTCCTAAATGGAGATGTAGTGGGCTAAAGCCATTTTCCCCCTTCTAAAATGTTGAGCAAAACCAAAATGGCTTTTGAAATCTGAGAAACTGTTAGCATTAAAATTTCTCCCTCATTTCTTAACAACCCATTCTCACAAATTCCATCTGTGTTGTGCTGAGCTTGGGGGAACCCTTGTCTGTGTAAATCTTAGAGACTGTCTGCAACCCCATACTTATTTTTCTGTAATAATTTACCACTTCAGTGTAAAAATATATCAGGACTTAAATTTGCTTTCAGAGGATTTTTAGACCCTGTGTAGATCTCTGCAGTCTGGATTGCTCTAAAATTCACACTGGTGGATCTTTGTGCAGTGCTTTTGTCTCGACCGTCCCAGAGTTCTCAGTAGTCCTGGGCTTCTGATTCTGTGTGCCAGTTTGCAAATTGCATAAAATTGCAGCAAGAGCAGCTATCTGGGAGCTCAGGCCACTTCCCTGTCTCTTGGCATGAATACATTACATTCCATTTTATATTAGTAAAATATTTATGAAGTTTTATTAACATGGTAGGGGCTCTTGCTCTTTCACAAGAGGTATCAATTATGAGCAGCCTTCTCTCTGATTTAATCTACTCTCCCATCTAGTGTTTTTCTTTTCTCATCTGGACACAGATAAAATCCCATAACAAGGTATTTATTTTGTGGACAAAACTATCAGAGTTTGAGTCAACACTTGGGGCAGTCGTTGGAAAGGTTTCTCATGCACAGAAAATTTATGAAGGTACAGAGGTGCTGGATTCAGTAATCAAGCCTTAAAAGGTATTCAAACATTTTGTTCCTGAACAAAAAACATTCCTGTGCAGCTCTGAGCTATTTACATCTGGATGGTCTGTCTGGAGCTCTAAACATCAGCGATTGTATGTGTTAAGAAGGAAAAGAGTTGTTAAATTTAGGTCTCCTGTTCATGCAAACAATTTGTCATTCTTTCTTTCGACCTCCTGAAAAAGAAATGCAACAGTGGCATCCTGTGGCCCCAGCAGTTCATGGCAGGTGGGTCTGGTTTAGGGCAGAACCTTCCACCAAGGTTTTCCTTCACTGAGCGGGAAATGGATCGAGTTGTTTCTAAGTTAGTTTTCAGAAGAAGCCCACAATATTTCAACACAGTGCATATTTAAAACCTGAAGTAAAATCCTGCTATATACTTTTCAACCAGGATTTTTCAACCCTTTATCTTATTCTGCTTATTTTTATACCGAACACCTTGATGTTTGGGACAGAGAGGATGATTTCAGTTATTCACTGAGGAGACAGGACTTCTGCATTTCTGTCTTTGTGCCGATGAACATTTCCTCCAAAAATAGGAATAGAGGAGAGACTCCTGTTTCTAATTAACCCACGGTTTAGTGCAGCACACTGGGTCTCAAAATGAATGCTTCAGGGAAGTCCAATGAAAAGAAGACAAATAAGAGTTGTTTTCTCTTGCACCTACATCATACCCAAGTGCTCACTCCTGCACAGTGTATGTGTGTCACTCGAGTTTTTGGAAGTCCTGGCTTTAACTTGTTTAACTTGGACAGGCTGTGATTTGCTTACCTCCTCACCAGCAGATATTGGCAGCCGTGACCACCAGGCTCTCTCCAAAAGCTTTCAGGCATGCCAGAAGGCACCTTAATGAGGAACATACAGACTCACCTGCAGTCGTGTGGGAAATTGGCCAGCAAGCTGCTGATAGCCTCACTTTTGCTTCTTCTCCCCCTGGTTTTATGGCAGCTTCTTTTCTGTAAGAAAGGAGGTGTTAAGGTGGTTTCTTTTAAAGCCTCTTCCTTCCTACTTCTTACCTTTGCACACAGAGGTGTAAGTGCTGCTGAAGGCTCAGCATCAGGAAGGAGTGGGGGGAAAATGAAACAACTTTCTTTGGTTTAGTTTTTCATTTTCTTGTATCCAGGAGGCTCTGCACGTTTTGAGTCATGTATCTTGAGAACTGGAAAAGCAGAGTAGGGGCAGCTGTCCTCTGCTGCCGGTGCATGGAAAAACCTGTGGGCACTCAGTTTTCTGTTGTGCAGGAAAGTCACCATGTGATGGCTGAAGCAGGAGGCGAGGGAACCAAACCAGCAGCAGGCAGGGGCTCAATTGTTGCCTTTAATGACGAGTAAGTACTCTGAAGATTTTTTGTGGAATTGCCTAACTGAGCTTGCACCACACTTTCTGGACGGTATTAATCCCCGGGCTGCCTCTTAAAACACGGACATGCATGAAAACAACCAAATGTTGAGACTGGCAGTGGCTCCAGCGATGTTAGCCCTGCTCCTTTTGTCAGTTAAACTGACAAGCCAGATAAGAAGAGCCGGTGTTGGTATCGTCTCTTGCAAAACAAACCGCTCTCGACAAAAGAAGCAGCCTCCTGTCAAACGAATTTCCTTTACAACTGCCGAGGGGACTATTTTTAGTTTCATCTGCCATTCTTTACTCCTTAATCATCGGCTTCACTTTTTCTCAGTTTTTCTCCCTTTTCCCCCTGCACAGCTAGCTCCAGTACCAGGTACTGCTGGTAATTGGCAGAGGAGGAGGGCATTGGTCTCTATGAGATGCTATTGACCTTGCCACGTCGAGCTCAACTCTGGGCCTGTGTTTCCACCTTCAGAGAAAGGCAAACAGACCACTCTGAACCTAAATGAGGGATGTCAAAGACCAGCAAGTGAATGGGATCAATTCTAGCCGGGAAAAGGTGTTTTAGCTAAAGCTATGTTCAGAAAACATGTTTTAAGTTGCAGGAGTAGAGCTACAAATGTCCAGTGTTGAAGTGACATCAGAGACACACTGCATCAGGACAGCAAATTCTTCATATACCATTGGCAAAGCAAAGCAGTGCTTGGCTTTTCCACTGGAGATAAAATTAAAGTGCTGTGGGAATGATGGTGTTTATTTCGTCGGTATTTACTCTGTGGTGCTGGCTGCTTTTCCTATTGGTCTGCTTGAGCCACTGCATGTTCGTAGCCTTTTGAGCAGCAGAATAATTCTTATCTTCTGGCTGAGATATTAAACAGCAGTTCTGCCTATCTGCAACCCATTAGAGATTTTGTAGTGCTATTTGCAAGTTTAAGAGCATCTTAAGGCTTTAGTCATTCAGGAAGCACACTGCTTTGCTCAGTTGAGCATACTAATTCAGACAGGTCCATCATCCTCCCAGCCTCTTTCTAAAGCCTATTTCAAGTGGTTTTTATGTATTCTATACCTTCTTCCTCCACAGTATGCAAAAGCTTCAAATAATGAGTGGTTTCATGCCCGTGGTGATTCTGCAGAGTACAAGTTTTATACTTATTTTATAGCTGGATTTGAGAAACATAAAGGCAAAGTGAATAGTCCAAAGTCAAGAGGGAAGTTTCTGGCAGCAGAGGAAATTATGGTTGTGCCACCTGAGGGAACTTAACAGTACTGAAGTTAGTGTACTAGCTAATGTTTTCCAGGGAAGTGCCACAATTCTCATGAACAAGGAATCACTAGAAATGGTCAAAAGTTTTTATCACCACTATTTTCTTAACAAATAGGAGTTTTCAAATGATACAAGATGTTTGCAGAAAATGTAATTATTTTGAGAAAGTGAAGGAAAATTTATTTGATTTTAAAAAAATGAGTTAGGTTTATAAGGTTGATAATGTAAATGTTCCAATTTGTCCTTTTTCCCAGATGTGTAAACAAAACAAAAAACAAACAAAACAAAACCCAAAAAAACCAACAAAAAACCCCCAAAACCCGGACAAAAACCAACCAAACAAAAGCTGTAAAGAAAGCAAAAAAGAGACCTGGTTTCTCCAGTGAAATGAGAATGCTAATGTATTGTTTATGGAAAAATAAAACTACATCTTTGTTCAGGCTTCAGTCTTTTTATTCTTAGTCTTTTCTTTTTGTCCTTTAACTGACTAATCTCCTTAACCCTAACAAACATGCACCAGCACTTTGAACAACACTCATTAGCCAAGGAAAGTGAGAGGGAGAGCGCTGGGAAGGGGTCTTATGGCTGATGACAGTGGCTTCTTGTGACTTTGGTTGCTTTACTGTCCAGTAGAACAGGGATCTCCTTAGCAATTCTTCTGTCTCCCCTCCTTCCATGGCCTGGGTTTTCATTGTGCAGTAGCCCTCAGATTCGTGCAACTGTGCTGGGATCCACCTGGCATAATCCCAGTCTACGTACAGCAGAAGTATCTGTGGGCTTCTCAAAGGCTGGTTACCCCTAGCTGTGCCATACACCACTGTGCAGCTTACAGTCTGACTTAAAATTGTTCCTGCTTTTCTTTTCCCAATATACCATTGCTTTTGGCAGTGTTACTCTTTACTTTCAGCTTTCTTTGTTGGGACATTTGTGAAAATCTGTTTCTGATTCTGCTCTTTTGAAATCTCTGAATTTGATTTTCATTTAGGAGCTGGAAGTAGGGAAAACATTAAAAGCAAGATTAGTTTTGTATTTCTGAAGATGCTTGAAAGACTGCCAGAGAGCTGACAGGTTAGTGATGGCTTGTGACATATAAAAGCAGATAAGCAAAGATTCATAATAATTCAAGATCTGTTGAAAACCATATTGAAACATGGCTAGCAGTGAGGGTTTTTAAGAGAAAATGTTAATTGTGCATATTCAGACTCAGAAGTGTATTTCAGCCCTTACTGTAGGAAACAAATTGTGACTAGCTTTATGGGCATCCTTTGGATTTTGCCTCTCTTGCTGAGATTTTCAGTGTTTTCATCCCAGTTCATCTCTCGCATCTCTTACCTGCCTTCCTGGCAGGGATACTGCCTTTAGGTGTCTGCACACGTGGAGTCCCCATTTCCCTGCTGCCTGGGTATGTGAAGCCTTTCTTTCATGCATTTATCCACTTGTTCAGTAGTTCACTTCTCTGCCTCTCTAGGCTTTTGTTGCTCTACAAAAAGGAGCAGTTAGTTGAAACTTCTTCTGGATCAGTGGTGTGAGAAGTAGCAAGAAACTTCTTGATGAGGAGCCTAGAAAAAAATCTTTTAGGTTCCACTGGGTGAAGAGGACCTGACCTTCAAAATTTCCCACGGCATGTTAAGAGGATTTGGGCAAAGATCTCAGGGAAAAATGAGAACTCTGCTTTCAGAATGGCCATGAAATGAGAAAGACAAATTAAAAAGCAAATTTTCCTCTCACACTGTATAAAGGGCTTTCTGCTGAACAATCACCAGCTGAATACATATAAGAAGCCGCCAGCAATCATTAAGCTCAATTAACCATATTCTTGTGCCCATGATACATCTGTAGATTATTTAAACAAAGTGATGGTGGGCAAGGAGAAGAGGAAAATTGAAGAAAAGGGGTTCTGCTGTGAACACTCGTACCACCATCACCCGAGCGATGCTGTAATACAGAAACTGGGTCAGAGACACCCTTCCCCCTCCATGCTGCTGTCAAAGTTATTTGAGTGTCTATTGAAACCCTCACAATAGAAGAGTTTGGCTCCTGCATTTGCTGAGCAAAACTGATTTGTATTTCTTCGTTCAGAAAAAAACTGCTGGGTAATTTCTGAGCAAGTACAATGTGGCGGTTCAGTAGATCCCTGAAAGCTGATTTCTTGGTGATTTGTTTTTCATTTAATAAGACACCAATGCTTTTATTTAGCATTTCAGGATTGACATGCTGAATCTGTGTTTAGGAGCCTTAAACCTCTCTCTTGCCACTGTTAATTACCAGACCGGCACTGGTAGTCTTCCTTCAAAGTCTGAAACATTGTGGAAAGTCTCTTGAGAGGCTGTCTAACTGATGATTTAAATCTAAGTTAATTTCTTTATTTGCTTCTAGGATAATTGAAGTAAAAGATATTAATTTGGAAGTATGGCTTGTCTAAATTTAAACATAGTGCTCTTCTGGATTCTTCCAACTCCCCTTTTTAATCTTGAATTTGAGTCTGTCGTCCTTGTTTACAGCTGTCCCATTAGCAGTCTTAGCCTTCTGGTGTGCTCTGTCTGCTCTGGGATTTTTCTGTCTTGTTTTTCTGGCTTCTTTCAGAGAGTCTCAGTGCCTTTACCTCGTCCTGAAAAGAAACCACACTACATTTCATGCTCATAAGGACAGTGTGCACAGATTTTCAGTAAGCACGGAACTTGGGTGTTTGGCTATAAGGAGTGACATTGTTTGGCAGTTGTTGTTAGCCCTTATTCCAAAGGAGACATGAGTGAAGTGAAATAGTGGAGTCCAGAGTTTGAACCTGCTTTCTGAGTTAATAAAGTCTCTAAATTCACTTCCCCTTCCTGCTGCCCTCAACATGCAGGGAGGAGTGAGCACTTGCCATCTCACACATTTTTCCCCTTATATAAAATGTCATTTCTTTCCTGAAAATTGCCCTACTTGATGGACACTCTGGAGCTGGCTGGGAGACTTAATTGGCCATGAAGTACAGAACAGTGTTTGGGCCATGGCTACTGGGAGTTGCACACTCTAAGTGGTTGTTATATCGTGTGTTAAGGAGGCGTGTTTGGAAGTGACAAAGGAGGAGGAGATGAAACATCAATTCCTCGTTTTCTCTGTACCTCAGTCTACTCTCTGAACAAGGTATTTAATTGTTATCAAGCAAAAGTGATATTGTGGCCATTCATATCTAGCTTATTTCTGCTTCATCTTATTGTGTTTTTAAAAGAAAAAGGAAAAAAAAAGGAAACAATGCCCCGGGTTGGGTGTTAGCTTCAACAGGCACATAGTTACCTATGTCAGCCTCTCTTCCTTGCATCCTAACTACCAAGAGGAAGAAATAGAAATTCTTGCCATTCCACCTGATTGCCCAAATTTTGGGAGAAGCTCAAGAAAACAAGCTGTTTGCAACCTGAAGCCTGATGGCAAAATGACTTCTCTTTTTATCAAGGCTAATCACTTTCCAGCCCTGTCTCTGGCAAATCCTCTATCTGTAATAATCAAGTCAGTATATATGACATAGTTTTTTGACAGAACAATATTTCTTAATAATTTAGTAGCATTGTACACACACAAAAACAGAGTTATAATTAGCTCTTATCCCTAAAGTTGGAAGAGCTTTTCAGTTCATTGGAGGCTGCTGGCCAATTCTCTTATCTAATTGGATGAAGTTCCTACTTTCTCCCATTTGTATAATGTCTGCTTTTACACAAACTCATTAAGTGCAGCTGTACTCCAAGTTTCTAACAACAGCCCCAGTGAAGACGAGGCAGAAGTTTAATAGCTGTTCTGTTCTCTCTTTTTCATCTGATCTTAATCCATTTTGGTGGCTGATGTGTGCCCAAACATCTTTCCCTAGCACCTAACTCTACCCCCTCCAGTTTTTTATTATGAATTATATTAATAATTAGAAACCAGACAAATTGCATAAGATTGATCTGTCTGTTTTGAAACTGGTGAGTTTGCAGCTTGCTTTCAAGGAAGATGGATTTAAAGCAATTATTTGTTTCTGTGAGGCATACAGAAGTGATTTTTCCCTTTCATTTTGAAGCTGGCATTAAGATGAACTAACATAGTCACTACACTATTCTTTAAATCTTCAGAGACATTAAACTGATTATACAGGTAGAATTGCAGCATCATAGTTAAGATGTTAAGGTTTTTCATTTAGATGGATTTTTTGGCAAAATAAATACATTTTAAACCAAACAAAACCACCACACACACTTTTGTCAGTCTGACTGTTTTTTTTCTCATGTTGCTGTGTGTAATTTTGAATTTCTACTTAGCTGAGTATACAAAGTCTTCATTTGCCAAAATTCAAATTTGTCTTACAGTACTGTTTACATACATTCAGCTCACATTTACAAAGAAATGTTTATCACACACTTCCAGCAATACAGATAGGTCATTAGTATATCATTGGTATTAGAGTGATTTTATAACTCCTGTGGATGTTTTTTCCCACTGAAGAACTATTCCAAGGTTTACTGGGGAACTTCCAGCTGTATAATTTCCTTTCCTTAATGTGTTCCATTTTCCCACCAAAAAAGGGAGGCTGTAGGAGAGAGAGAAACTCAGAGAAGAAGTTTTCTCACAGTGTTGATTGTTTCATGAGGACATGTATCTGTGATGATAAATGCTCTTGCTCAGATAGCCGGTGATAGGGAGACATGGGTGACAATGAGGATGACATTCTTTGGCACTGGGGTCTGAAGTTACAGCTGTGTATGTGCACATGTCTGCAGTGCAGAAGAGGGGAGACAGCAAAGAAGCACAGTGAGATATCAGTAGAGGGACTCAAACTAAGCCTAAATTGAATAAGAAGGGAAATTTCCCTCTATTGGTGCTCCAGCTCCTATCATCGATATTTCCTTTCAGGTGTAGTGCTCTCCTGGCTTTGAAGGTCACCAAAGGCTTGACCCTTACAAGGTTCAAACACCCTTAGCTCAGTCTAGCACTTAAAGATGCAAACAGCTGGCAAAATCCAAAGGCCAGTATGAATGGGGAGGACCTCCTGAACTCTACTTCCTCTATCTTAGACTCTTCCCTCAGTTCAAGTCCTCATAAAGAGGTACCAGAACATTTTGTTGCTATTCCTGTGAGTGTATGAAAACTGAGCAGTGTTGTAACCAAGTCCTAGTCAAAAGACTTATCAAAGTCGGCAAAATTCAGGAGTGCAGACTGAATATCAGTCTTCTTAATAATGACACCAAGAGGTAGTTTAATTCTTTGTTATAATACAAAACTAATCTTAGCATGAGTCACGAGTAGTTTTTTTACTGATAAATGTCTCTAATCAAAAACTGAAATCTGTGAACATCTCTTGTTTTCAGAAAATTGGCTCCATCTGTAGACATGTTCCATCCTAGTCTCAATCCCTGTGTAGACAAATACAAAACATGGGCATTCTTGTTTAGAATCCCATTTGTTGTCTCCTCTTGGTCTGCTGCCCTACACATACGCGAGATAAGCTTGACTGACATTCATGAGTGAGAACATTTAGGTATTTTCTACCCAATAAAGACAATGTCTTCTAAGTGTGCAAGCTTATTTTTAGAGGACATATTTATGTATTAAAAGGGCTCTTATAATGCTGGAACATTTGTTTTGCCAGCTACAGTCATCATAGGTACATCATTAAATTTACAACAGTAGCTGCTCTCTGCTAATTTTGTAATGTTTTGACAGAACTTAACACACAAATGTATGTTTGTGCTACTAGTCATCGGTGAATCATACCACTTAATTGGATGGGTCAAGAAGATAAATAGATGTGGTCTTAGGAAATGAAAATGGCTTCTTTCATTTGTGACTGAGTTTGTTTGTACACTGCTTTTGTTGGAAGTAGCAATTTTTGATGTGGATTATGGAAAAAAGTGGTGACTTATTTTCCTAACACTTGAGTGAGTGGTGATAGTTGTTGGAGGATGTGATGACAGAAGAAAAGCGGGTTTTAATTTTGGTTTTGAAGTGGGTGGGGGTAGGCAAGTGGATACTTAAGACACATTAATGAAGTTATGTTGACAACTGCTAAGTGTGAAGTCTGTCATGTATTTCATTGCAATGAATGTGTCTTTATAAGCAAACTGCATTGGAGACATCTGTGCAATTGTCAGCTGTAATTAAAGGATGATTCAGCAGTGGACATACAGTTGAAAATGAAGGACAGGATGATTTTTTTATGTGGGTGTGTATACTTCTGTTTGCCAAAAGTGACATATCTTTTTGACTAGATAACTCTTTCCAAGTATCTACTAAAACAAAAAAATATTTGACTTAATTTATTTATTTTATTTTTAAATACAATTTCCGCAGTAGGAGAGAATTTGAATATTTTAAGGCAAGCAAATTAAGACTTTTTGGTCATATCCTTGTTGGTGGCATTCTAGAGATACATAGAGAAATTACTTCCAGAAAGACTTGGGAAAGCATGAGGTAATACATCACTTGTCAAGTATGCAAAATAAGCAAAGCAAAGGATAGTGCTTAGTCCAAGGCACATCTCTGCTTGCATGTGCCATGCTCACTTGTAACACATGCAGCAGCTGTGTGTCATGGTCCATTTCCCTAATACCTTTCTGACTGTGCTATGGATTTTGATGTTGCTTTCAAAGGAGCTTGCAAGCTACAGCTGGGGTTTCTCCTCATAAGGCATGAGCAATATTCGGGATTGCTGGCTGATTTTTTCCCCTGCCACATAGCTTCCCATCACAATCGACCTGAACTTAAGAAAAGTAAAGGTATTTGAGGAAGGATCCAGGCTTTTCTCAGGGAGTTGAACAGCCTTGTGTAGCAGTTAAAGCTGTTCTGCAGCTATCAGTGCTCCACGTCCAGTGCAAGTACTAAAATTTCTCTTCCTAGCTCCAGTAAATATCGATGGGAGTTTCCCAGTAGATGATGATTGGAGTAGTTCTCAAGTGGGTAGCTTGCTTTGAAAAGCGTATGATGTGAAGAGGAGGTTTGGCCTATCTGAACCTTGGATTCTGTCTCACCTCTTCTTGGAGGTAGCTGTATAAACTTTTCTTTTTATACTTCTTGAATATCTTTTATGGCCTCTGGACTGCCCTGCCTTTCCCCCTCCATCTTGGCAGAAAGCAAGAAAGCAGCTATAAAGTAACAACACTGACATCTAATTCCAGAACTGGAAGTTGTTATTTGGATGTAACTGGAAGCATTGCTATTTGTCCTTGGTTAAAGATTGATTTCATGTCCCTAATGAAAACACAGGGATAAGGAATCATGCTGATTTAGGTGGTAGGCAGCTGGAATGAATGGTTTATTAGGTATCTAGTCGGTGAGGCGAAGGAGTGAGGAGGAGCTGAAAATGAGCATTTTTGTTTAAAATACATCTGTTTCTTTTCCATGGCCACATTTTTCAAGTGGAAAAGGTATCAGCTTCTTTTAGAGTTGCGAGTTGGAGGAAGCTGTGCCTGCCACTAGCAGTAAATGAGTTACTTAATGGGAAGAATGTTTGCAAAGCCTGGAGAGAAATAACAGCTGCTTTTTTAAGTTAAAAAAAAAAAAAAACAAACCAAAAACAAAAAACCAAAAAAACTCCACCAAAACCCCAACCCTATAACATTTCAAAACCGTAGCATGATCGAGGATCTTTTTTTAAAGGCCTGGATGAAAGGAAATTAGTAATGTGTAGGGCGTGCTGAGTGGCTCAGGCACCTCACCTGTTTTATTCCTAGCTGCAGAGGGAATTCAAAGTTTGACACCAGATGTAAAGCAAACCCAGAGCCACATGAACTACTAGCCAGCTTCCTTCAGCAACATTAATTTACAGTCTCATGAGAGAACACTTTGGCTTGCTGCCAGTTTTGACTTCAAGCAGCATTGTCGGAGGACAGAGCAGTGCAGGCAGTGGTCCCTTTCAGGCCACGGCATCTGGGCACTGGAGCAGACAGCCCAGGCTCCTGGCCGGGCTCCGACGCAAACATTACAGAGCACGTCTGTGCCCCAGCTCCCTGCTGAAAGGCAGCATTAATTATCCTGCAGCTCCGTGGCTCTGCGCCGCCTGCCTGGTGTGTTACAGGGTGCTGGCATCTTGACGCTGCGGAAGTGGGCTTGCCAAAACTCCTGTCTGAGGTTGGCTGACGTGTTTGGCATTGCTGGGCCCTGCCAGTGGGTTCCTCCACTGTTTGCTGGGAGGAGGGCAGTGGAGGCCAGGAAGAGGAGCTGTTTAGCCAAAGTCTCTTTGGTTTGCCATTGGCAGTGCTGTGGGATGACACAGTAAGAGGTAGGGAGGTGTGATGCCTCTCAGCTTTTTCCAGCCATCCTGTCTTTAAAGAAGTGCATTTCCAAAGTGCCTTGATGCCTGTTAGGGTGTTTTATGTGACTCGTGGATTCACTTTCCAGTCTTTTGCTGTTTTCTTTTCAAACTATCCAGTCATATATGGATATCCCGTCCCTGGAAGTGTTTGAGGCCAGAGTCTATGTGGAATCTCATCTAGTGAATGGTGTCCCTGTCCATGGCAGGGGGGTGGACTAGACGATCTTTGAAGGTCCCTCCCTACCCAAATCATTCTATGATTCTGTGAAAAGCTGTGCAGTTTGAATGCTAAGCATTCATGCTTGGGAAACTGGAGGTGTATGTTGTCAGTCTAGTGACTGGAGGGTTGAACCCAGAAGAAAGCAAGAGGCTTTTTGACAAGTGACTTGTTTTGAGGGTTTTTTGGAGTAAAATTTAAGTAAATCAGGGGTGATTACTTCCACTGCAGCAGTAATGTACAGTCTATTTTTTTGTCTGTTTTTTTCCTGAACACAGCATTTTCTCCTTTCACAATTTCTGATGTAGTTGCCCCAACAAAGACAAAGGGCATATCAAAGTTGTTGCCACACTAATATGTAGACTGCATTCATTGACTTTTTGTGTTTGCATCAGATATGCTTATCAGTTAATAAGATTATTGTGGGTCAGTAGAACAATAAATCAAATTTTGGGATTCATGATAACTGACTAAAAGAGTGTTTTTTGAAAGACTATGAAGTAGTTCTGTGGCTTGCATTTATATAATTTCATTACACAAAGTGCTTCTCCAGTGCAAACTTTCCCCTGCTGGGTCAAGTTGATTAAATGTTTTCTCCACCATTGTAAGTAAACTTTCTGCAACAAGGCTTTTTGGTGAATGGATATGGTGGATTGACCCTGGCTGTATGCCAGGCGCCCACCAAAGCCGCTCTACCACTCTCCTCAGCTAGGCAGCAGAGAGAAAATGTCATGAAAGGTTCCTGGCACGAGATTAAGGGCAGGTAGAGATCACTTACCAATTACCATCAGGCAAAACAGACCTGACTTGGGGAAATTATTTTAATTTATCACCAATCAAATCAGGTTAGTATAATGAGTAATAAAACCAAACCTTAAAAACATTTTCCCCCCAACCCCTCCATTCTTCCTGGGCTCAACTTCATTCCTGATTTTCTCTACCTTCTTCCCCCTGAACAGTGTAAAGGAGCTGCTTTTAGGAGTTGTAGTCAGTTCATCACATGTTGTCTCTTTCACTTGTTCCTCCTCAAATGGAGGACTCCTCACACTCCTCTCCTGCTCCAGTGTGGGGTCCCTCCAAAAGGACACAGTCCTCCACAAACTTCTGCAATGAGGGTCCTTCCCAAGGGCTGGAGTTCTTCACAAACTGCTCCAGCGTGGGTCCCTCCCGTGGGGTGCAGTCCTTCAGGAAGAGGCTGTATCAGTGTGAGTTAGCCCAGGGGGTCACAAGACTTTCCAGAAAACCTCATGGGCTCCCCTCTCCATGGGTCTGCAGGTTCTGCCAGGAGCCTGCCCCAGCAGGGTCTTCTCATGGGGTGACAGACTCCTTTGTGCATCCATCTGCTCTGATGGTCTGAGGGTGAATTCTCCATGGCCTGCAGGTGATTCTCTGCTCCACCATGGACTTCCATGGACTGTAGGGGCACATCTGCTTCACGATGGTCTGCACCAGGGTCTGCAGGGGAATCTCTGCTCCAGTGCCTGGAGCACCTCCTTCCCTTCCTTCTTCACAGACCTTGGTGTGTACAGTGCTGTTTATCTCACATATTCTCACTCCTCTCTCCAGCTGCAATTGTGTGGTTTTCCTCCCTCACCTTCTTAAACAAGTTAAGAATACCAG
Source organism: Passer domesticus (assembly GCF_036417665.1). Lineage (NCBI taxonomy): Eukaryota > Metazoa > Chordata > Aves > Passeriformes > Passeridae > Passer > Passer domesticus. The sequence continues at coordinate 79,123,691 of NC_087474.1, read as the reverse complement.
AGGTGGTGCCATTGTTGCTGATGGGCTCAGCCTTGGCCAGCAGTGGGTCCATCCTGGAGCCAGTGGACATTGGCTGTAATGGACATGGGGGAAGCTTCTGGACTCCTGTAGAACCACAGCTACCAAAACCTTGCCATGCAAACAAGATTTGCCAGAGGGTAAGACATGTTACCTGAGGGGTAAGAAGAGTAATAATCTAGAAGTCACAGGTAGGAAAGGGAAAAGTTTCCTTACCGGATATATTAAGGATCAGCAGATTTTTTGGAGTGGGAGTGTACGAGTGGGGAGAAATTTAAACAGGCACAAAACTCAAGGATATGATTAACTAGGGCATTGGACAGCATCTCTGACCACACAGGCAGAGAAGTGCCTGCAGCTTACCAGGTGGACAAAGAAAGGGAAGGTGGCTCTTTTTCCATCTCATCCCCAAATAAACAGACTGGTTGACTTCTGTCTCTGTCACCTGTGGCTTTATAAAGATTTGTATCAGTACTGTCTGCTCCAAATGGACGCTTTCAGCTGTACAACCAGGACCTTTTCTGAGTCCAAATTTTCACCACAATCGAGGCATTGAATTCCCACCATTGTGATTGTACTTGTAGTAAGAGTTTTGGAGGACACATGCAGAAGAGGGCAGGCTGATGTTTCTCCAGGATATCCAACTCAGTACATTTAATATGAGTTGGATAGGTCAGAACCAGACTAGGTACTCCCACTGAAGAGGACAAGGCATCTTCCAGGTGAACTAATCCAGAAACATTGTTCAGTACATTGCAGGACAGCAAGGAGTGTGTCTGCACCTTTAGAAGTCTTAATAAAAATTAGATACACATGTTTTTAACTGACAAGTATTTATCCCCATAAGCTTTTAGAGATCCATTCTGAACATTTTCAGTACTTGTGCTCAATTGTAGTTGGGAGCAGTGAACTACAGCCTATCATGGGATGCTTCAAGAGCTACTTTGTTGTTTGTCCACCTGTGCAAATCAGTTTCTTGCAGTGCAGAAATTTTGACTCCATTGTCTTTTGCCCAGGGTAACATGTCTTCAGAGGCAGTACTGGATACCAAAAAGTTAGTTCCAAGCAGGAGGTTAGCTCCTCCTACGGTCAGTTGCTACATGAAACATAAATGCCATGCAGGTGGTACCCAGCCATTCATAGTGGAATAAACTTTACTTTCTACCACTTGTAGACTTGCTAAATATTTAACAATTGAGGAGGACAAAGGCAGGAGCTATGGGATGGAGAACTTGCTGCTGCAGAGGGACAACTGCATGCTACTGCAGCTTCAGTAGAGACTTACAGTGCTTGAAACCACTTGGGAATGTTTTGAGGAAGGAGCTTTCTGGTTTTGGCCCAGCAAAACATCTTTTTTTAGGGTGCTCCTACCTAATTTTCAGACAGCCAAAACCCATCTTAGTTACCAGGTCTAATGTTAATTTTGTCTTTATCCAGACCTTTTCTGTTCTCCCCATCTGCTCACTGTGCTTGGTCTCAGGGATAAGGTAATCTCAGGTGTGTAAATCTGTTAGCTTTTAAGAAAAACTGGAGTTATCTGACTGGGCAGAAAGAGAAGAATTCCTGAACTAATTTACCTGGTTTTGCTGAACTCCCTGTGGAAACTTAATCCCATCATCCTTTGTTAGGTTTTAGCTAGAAAAAATGCAGTTCTGGGGCTGCTTTCTTCCAAGACCTCCTCTTCTTATTTCACAAAATAATGGCAGAGAGAAATGGTAGTACTTGCCCTACTGCAATGTGGTTTACCTTCTACCTTGCAAAGGTTTAGTAACCTTGCTCTCTGCTGGACAGTTAAATCCCAGAGGACAGAGTCCAGCTTTGCATTCTGTTGTGTTGCTGCTTCTTTCAGTTTCAGGCTGACTTCCTTCACCTTCTCTGTCTTCATGGACACATACAGAGGGGTAGATGTTTTGCACATGTGCTAGAGTTGTGCTTGAAAAGCATTAAACTATGAAGATCAGACATTCATAAAAAGTGCATCCATGACAGCACAGTGCACATATTTGGCTGCAAAACCCACTGGAGAAGCCGGGTAAATTCTTAAAGCAGTTAAATACTCATGACCTGAACACATGTAGCTATGTTCTAGCCGAGTTAAAGCCACAGAAGGTAAGAGGCAATGCCTGTGAATTAAGGGCCAGTTAATAGGAGCCTGTAAGAAGCAAAATACCTAAATACTTTTTGGAAACCTTTGGTCATAACTGTAGGAACCCTTCAGCAGTAACAAAAATATTTCTTTTGCTCCTGTTGCTAATGTCCATTTCCAGCTCATGGTTGCAAGAATGAAAACCAGTTTTAGCAAATAACTAGAAGACCCTTGCTGCACTTTCTGCAAGACAGCAGATGAATCAGAGGGCAGAAAGGGTGACACTGTCCTTGGATCCCAAAGCAGAGACTATACCTGGGGTCTGCAGCTACTCAGACCTGGGTCACTGCATCTTCATGAGCAAGGCTGGCGAGTACTGGCCACTGCTGAGCAGAACAGGTGAACAGAACTATCAGGAAGGAAAGAAACATTATGTGCCATTTATGGGATTACACTCAAAATGTTTGAGTAGCTTTTTATCGACAAATCCTAAACAATGCAAATGCAAAATGAGTATCTCACAGTGTGCTTTTATTATTTTTTCACAATATAAACTAGACAGACATGGAAAGTTTAATGGCAGCATGTTCTTATAACATTTTAAAGACAAAGAACAACATAATCATATTAAATGATGATAAACTGACAAACTACATTACCATACATACATCATCCAAGGGTACTGGATAAACAATATCTGCTTATGTACATTTATGCTGGTGATAATTAAAATTCAAATATTCAGAAGAAAAGGAAAAAAACTGCTATTTAAATTATAAAAATATATCGTTTTTGTGTGGAACTCTTAATGCTGTATTACTTTTTGAAGATAATTTTATTGTGTGATGAAGCTGCATTAACTTAGTATAGAAATGTGATTTAAACCAAATATGGATAAAAGTAGCTCTTTTGTCTTCCTTGCATTTAGCCTTATTGTAAAGAGAGACAGGAATGAAAAATAAAGCTGGGCTTTTGCAATGAGAAAGAATTTTTATACCCATAAATTAAAATACGTATCATTTTTCATATAGTACTGAGCCATAAACTCATAATAGAAATAAATCATTTTGCTAGTTTGTTCAGAGATAGAGAGAGGAAAAAGAGGAAAGGCTTTAAATATGCTACTTCACGATACTTTTAATCAATAGGTTGGTGAAGTGCAGGTGCACAGCTAAGCAGTGTCATGCTTCAGGGTCAAAGCGTGCAGTCCAGACTCTCACTGCATGGACTGGGGGGACTGGGACTGTGTTCTTTGAACTGCATCACCTTCGTGTTACCTTTGCACATCTGGTTTCAGACTTCTTTTTTCATAATTGCTCCTTCTTAGTGCAAAACTACTCAGGCTATATAATCCCCAAACATAACAGCAAACTGATGAACTTTTACAGACCAGATAATTTTATAATAATTTACCTGTATTTTTGTAATTGCTATTTTTTTAGTAATCATAGCCATGTAGTGCACACATTTGTTGCTGCTTTTAGTTATTTTCAGACCATCTTGAGCGAACTCCTGCAACATGTGAAACTGAAGATTTTCTTACATACCAATGTCATTCTCCATATCTTCCAGCTCCCTTTCTCATCTCTCTCTATATATCCCTGTTACCTTGACAGCCCCATTAGTCCTTTGGTGGATCCAGTGCTTGTTCCATTAAGAAATGTCCTCTGTATCACCTCTACTTTCAGAACACTTTTGCATGATTTTTTCATCTGTTTCTAAGTTACTGATTTATGACAGATCTCAGGTGATCCTACAGATTATTTTTTTCAGAAGCAAAATACTTTTCTTCATTATTTTCTTAAAAAATAGAGTGAAAAAGAATTAAGGACATCTAAGCTGAATATAGCAAAACCCAGTACTTCTCTTTGATGCCTGTGCATTTGCTGTTTTGAAAAAGATTGCCTGCAGTATTAACAAAGTTCTATAGTGAAAAATAATTGTGGGATCTCTGCAAGCTTTTTCTCTGTCCTTATATAATCCTTTTTCAATGGAAAGGATGAAAGATAAACAAATTCCAGGTAGCACTCATCTTTAACCATGGAGATGGTTCAACAATCTCTCAGTTTCCCTCTACTTCTGACCTCTTCCTTCCTTTTTGACCTCTGATTCTCTACACCTAAACACTTCAGAAGTCTCCCTCTTTTTAATTTTTTTTTTCCTTTTACAATTTGGATATGGTGGGAGTGGTTAGATGTCAGTGCATGCACAGTGACAGAGGATGGCTTTTCACTGAAGCGTAGTCTTTGAGCATGGAAGTCTGTAAGGCATTTTGTGGAGAAAAAAAAATCTTACATGGAAGTGTAATGGAGAGTAGGAAAGACAGGAATTATTGCAAAAGAAATGCAGGAGTGAGAAGAGAGGATTTTATTTAAGAAGTTCAAGCTTTTATATACATTCAATGTTTCTAAATGTTTTCTTAATAAATGTATTATCAACTATCATTATACCTAATGTAGCCACAATACTGTACTATTCTGCAGTCAGGATGGGAAAACTCCATCAGCTCTTTAATAAAATAAAATTATCAACAGTCATCATGACTCTCCTCTTTGCCTGGTACTAACAAATACACTGGGAAGTCCAGTGAGTAGACACAACAGAACACAAAATCCTCAGTATTCATTTAATTGTGTATCATGTGTCCTCTTCATATTATTTCTAAAGCAGCTTTAAAAAACTTTAGCCATTGGAAGGTATTAAAAATCAAAACCCCATTCAAATTATTCTGGTATTATAGCAGCACTGGAATTGATATTTTTTACTATTTTTGACAATGTAAACCTTTAATAAAACAAACAATGTTGAAACAATTTGAGGTCTAATAGTTAATAAACTTTAATGGGCATATGGGCACAAATCGAAACGAAGACTAGATTGTGAAATGAAACATAAGCTCAATAGCAGCCAATTCCAGTTGTGCAATTGGCTGCAAACAAATTCAGTTTGTAAGCTGAGATAAAAAACAAAGCCCACACTCAATCCACAATACTCCTCAGTTCCTCCGATTTGAAATATTTTTCATAAAACCCCGACATGACCATGCCCACTGCTTTGAGAAGCACTCTGAAAGCACTGCAGGTACTATTTGTTTGATGGTGAGATTTTTTCTTTTCCTTTAATCAAGCATAGTTCACATTTTTGTCTTCTTAGAAATATTTCCTTTCTACATTTCTATAAAATTAAGTAATTCCAAATCTGAAATGTAAGCTTGCCCCATCTTTGCTCATACAAAGTGTAGGTGCCACGACTAAATAGCAGTAAAAATGCTGAGATGTACAACTCTTAAAAAAACCAACCAAACATAAAAGCAGCTTTGAAGACACAATATCAACTACAGCCTTAACATTGAACATATTACATTCCCGAGTTACTGGAGATATTTTGCATATAATGCCACAAAGTTATTCAGCTGAAATCTTGAGGTTGGAGCTACAGTTTATTCACTGTGTGTTTTTCACCCTTTGAGCACTTATGTATTGTACGGTACATTTTATCCAGAGCTTTGCAAACTTTCCTTTTACATCTGGACATCCATTTACCCACAAATCCCAGATTTCAAAAGTTTCATAGAAAAAATAGAAGCGCAGGATTTAAAACATTTGAAGCTGGACATTTCCTTGCCTCAGAGCAGCCCCTGGGACTCAATGCTTCAGAGTCTTCTGTTTCCAGGGGACTCCTGGCCCCCGTCGAACTCATGGAAAGCCCCGCTTTGAACACAGGTCTGTTCATAAAGCTGTGTTATGTACTCTGCGTTAATTTTACACGCGGTGCATTTTGTAACAGGAGCAGATGACTTCACGCCTCCCACTCCCCCTTTTCCTTCACCCTATTTTCACTTGAGATGACAGTAGGCACCTGCATGAGAGAGGTGTCAAAGAGTCTCTGTCCAGAGATAGGATTTTGAGTTTCTTCATCAACTTTTCTTCTGTAGAAAGTCTTAAGAGACTATTCGCATGAAAATATTTTGAGGGCGAAGGGCAGGATGATAAATCTCACTTTCCTTTCCTGTTATGAATATGAACTTGATTTTGGTGTCCAGTTTGATAAACAAGGATAGTCAGAGCTAATCTGTAACTTAGCTGAGGTCTGCTTTTTGCCAAATAAAATTAAGATCTTTTTCAACTTTCAGGGATTTAGAGACCACATCTAATTGGTTTCAAACCCCCAGAGGAACTCTGTAAGTAAGCAGGATTATTTGCAGATATGAGCCCACTAAAGTGGGACACAGGTCAGGTCTTCAGACTCCAGCTCTGCTCTGTTGAAGCAGGCACTTAAGGTCTCCTGATGTTTCTGTGTCAGTAGCCACAAAAAACATTTGCTGCTGAGAAAATCATTGGAACAGCAATTTCCTGCGAGCCCCAAAGATTTAACTTCACACTTCTATTAAAAAAAAGTTGACATGTATTGTGTGGATATTGTGATTAGGATGTGATGGCACAGCTGGTAACTTGAAAACACGTGTTTAAAAGGCATAGGCAATCATATTTCCAACTGTTCTCCTGTAGGGATAGCAGTGTCCTTCAAGAAGTTTCTGTCTTGACTCCACATATGTACCATGTTGAATTGTTTACTACATCAGTTCTTGCCAGCAGGACAGGGTGAGAACTTTGCTCATGCTGACCTTGTCTTTCAGATCCCTCCCGGAAAATGCTAGGAAATTCAACACAATCTGGCAGTTTTTAGCAGCTCAAGTAACTGCCCTTGTAAGTGTAAGCAGGTAGGTCTTTGTCAGTATATTCGCTCTTCAGAGATAAAATAATCCAGCCAGCGGCATTAATTAAAAAAAAAAAAAAAAAGAACGTAAAATACTCTGGGGCTCATTAAAGTTAAGAATAACAACATGATGTGATGACAGATACAACTTGCTGAGGTTCTGAAAATAGCAGGTTAAAATGTAAATATCTTTTAATAAATAATTTTCCGGCAATGTAAAAATAAATGATATTTCCTTTGGCAGTAATAGCTGATTTAATCTTTCGCTGGGAAGTTGCTTTGCTCATAAAATATCATTGTGCTACAGAAAAAAAAAATATTATTTTGTTGTTTTGAAAGACTTTTGTAATCCACAATAAACTGGGTGACTCTACTTATGTCCAAGATAAGCGCCAAGAGTGATGCAAGCTCCCACCAGAACCAGACTCAGGATAGTCTTCAGAGAGATCCAGGAGAAATCGAACAAAGGCCTCATACCGTTGCCATACAACTCCACAAAGGCATCCTAGAAAGGGAAATAGTGAGAAAAGGAATATCAGAATTGCAGTTACTGTTTTTTTGGGGGGACAGGGAGAATGGGGAAAGGGAGGCAATTTCTTCACCCTCAGGGATCACCCAACAATCCCGCTGGCACAAGAAGACCACACAAACCTATTAAAATAGTGATTTGGGAGGTCTGTTTTGTGTGCTTTAAAAAAAGTTCTCCTGCCTATTTCTTTATAAATACTGCTGAAATTACTTATGGTTGTGAGTTCTGCTTTAGGCATGTTTAGTCTCACAGAAAAGACAGAAGCAGCATTGTAAAATAGAAGTTACCACTATTTTGGGTCCAAAATGTTGTCTATATGAACACACACAAAGGAAGTAAATGAATCTTCATTCTCCACATCTTTCATTTCCACTGGATAAGGAACATCTATATTGCAGGTCAGCTTCATGGAAAATAAGGCAGTATTTGTTTGGTTCCCCTGGATGGGCTCAGAAGACTTTGTGTAGTAGCCACAGATGTTTCTTCCATCTGAACTGAAGGTGTTAGGGTTGTGTTACACCTATGATAATCTTTCACAACTGTCACCAAAAAGGGTGATGCTGTGGTCCAGTGCTCCAGGAAAATCTGGTCGTGCACGTAGGCACCAAATGGCTGTTTAAGTAGCAAAGATAAAGTTTTTGTGACTCATAAATACAGTGGGATTTGACCGACAAATGACTGGATTGGTGATACTCTGCACGTAATGCCTTTCTTTCAAGCTGCAATTCCTAACGAGCGTGATGCTTCAGGGCATTCCTCAGACACAGATAAATCATACTGTATGGCACGAAAGCAGTAAATAGCCAAGCTGAATGACTTTAAAAATGTGACAAAACTGATAGCATCATTTATGGCAACTCTTTTACTGTGCTGCCAATTAAGGTCTGCTCCCAAGCTATTGCAATAAGCCCATGAAACAGCTATCTAACGTGACAGTTTCTGTGTCTACTTTTATTACCCTAGACTTCCCATTTTTGGTAGAAGATCACATTCTCTATTAAAGTTGTAGTGCCTTTAGCTGTTTTGCAATGTTATTATGCTAGGAGTTGACCTGTCTTCTAATAATGCATATTTGTCTTCTAATAATGCATATATTGTTATGGTTTACAGCAGGAACTGAGGAGAAGAAGATGTTCATTATTGATGTAAACCTTCCAACCGAGTTAATGACAACCAAATTCTGTAGTTAAATTAGCTTCCCTCACCAGGCATCTCTAGTTATTGTCAGAAGAGGTGCGTTTGTGGTTTTACCACGAGAGGGCGTGTAAGGATTTTTAATATTTTGACTTCTATTCACTAGACGCTGAGTGAGATTCAAATAAATAATAGATATTTGCTTCCAAAATGTGTAATTACATTAAGTAATATTGGTGCATGTTGTAGGTCAGAGTGGATGTAAGTAGGTAAGGCTTGATAGCAGAACAGCCACAGGCTCTGGCCAAGCCAGTGACGTGAAAACATGCCTGCCTCTTGCTATTTCTGAAGGCTTGCTCCTCTAGGCAATCATTTTCCAGCTTGGGTTTCCAAAGGTATATTCTTAAGTGAAAGCAGCTTAACCTTTTGTGGAGAGGATGGAATGTTTTAATGCAAATTCTTCATTTCAGAGAGAAATTGGCAACTTTTGCTTAGCTGCCTGTTTTTTGACATAGACATTTGCAAACTCTGGCCTTAATATTCTGCTCTGCTGTTGCAGAGCTGAAAAAGCACACTCAGTTTGCTGTGCAGCTCTTTGGAAAGCTGCTTTTATTTCTCCTTAAGGCTATGAAGTAACACAATATCCTAAAATGTTACGGACTGGGCTAAATCCTGTTGTCGCCAGTACAGACTCACTGACTTCCACAGGAGCCTTCTCTGTACAGGGAGTTCAAGATCGGGCCTTATAAAAATACAACAAGGGTAAAGTTCAACACTTGCTGATATTATTATGGGTGGAAAAGAGAGGAAATGAAAAAAAAAAACCCTCATGGAAACACAAGTCATGTGCAAACATTTAAATGTTAAGGTTTTCATGGTTTCTTTCTGTGGAGAAGGTCTCACTTCTGTATATTCATGACAGTTGATACATACAGAGTATCAATATCAAAATGGGAGTATTTTGTGTGTCCCTTCTATGCCAGTTCAGGAACATTCTTCCAAGTTTTTCTGTGAGACCATTTCCAATGATTCCATAGAGCTTCTGGTACTGGGTATGGAGACGGATGGAGGAGAACAGTAAAACTTGGATACAAGACAAAAATATGGCACAACCTATGGCTCAAAAGAGGAATGTTAACAAAAAATGTGCAGCATGCAGTACTTTTTTGTCCGAGATTATTACAACAATAACATGAACCCAACCTAATGGTGTCTGCACTATATATTACAAGTAGCTCTTTATGATCGTTCCCCCTCCCCTTCTCAAACATTCTGATTAGGCCTATTTCCGAAGCTTGTTTGAACAGCCTGTCACTATTTGTTTAAGTTTCAAACCTGTTTTAAATAAACACATGTCCATTTTATGTACTAAAACAAGGGGGGTGGGAGGAGGGAAGTATGACCCATTGCTGAAAACTATTTTAGCACAAAGAGAGCCCTAAACAGAATTTTAACCTTTCATAAGGTTTTGTCTTCTGTAAACCCATGTATTTGTCACTGGATTTTTGTCACCTAAACTGCTCTGTTTAAAATAAGAGAATCTCAGCTAAAATAAATAAGATTAGGAAAAATTGTTTAAAACACTTGATGTCCTTTGAAAAGCACTCTTTATAATGAAAGCAAGGGTCCCCTTGGCAAATACACTGAGGCAAGTTCTGGCTTGGTGAACCTTTCTGGAAGTCTTACACAATTGGAAAGAAAATCATTACAGACCTTGCTTTTAAGACCTTCAAAATTTAATGGGAAGTTATATCCTGGATGTAAAATTATATCAGGGCTGTTAAAAATTATATGGAAAAGAACTCTTCATTCAGTTCTGTAACTTTTTAAAAAGCCATTTCTTAAGAAGCTTTTATTAAGTCAAATCAGTCTGTTGCTGGTTTACTGTGCAAATTTGTGTTGACCGTTTCTGTGAAGCAAGAAAGGTGGCAGTGGAGAAGGGAAAGATGCTCTGCCTGAGCTCCTCTTGGGCACCAAAGCCCCTGAGATGCCTGTTTCACCTTGCCTGCTTTGACTGGAAGCCATGAGGATTACCCCAGGGGCATCCCTTACTGCCTTACTTGCCCACTGCACTATATATAGGGAGGACAGAGCATGTTCCTGGACAGAGTTCCAGGGATTTGCAGGGAGCCCAGGACAGAAGAGTTCGTCACTCTGGGAGGATTAGGAGGTGTAATAGTGCACTTAGTCAGTGCAGTCTCAAAACAAAGAGATCACACTATCCCGCTCTTCCACTGGCCCAAATTCGGCAGCTGTGATCCAAGAAACAAATGTCATCTTTAATTACACGGGCATTCTTTGCTTGTGGAAAGAGCCAATTTTGTTCAGTCCTGGACCTTTCACAGCGCAGCTTGCACCCCAGCCCGAAAGGAGAGGCACAGCTCCTCGGCCACAGAGAAGGACGTGCTGCCCACAGGCTGAGTCCAGAGAGGCATTATGGATCTGACAGCTCCTTACCAAAAATGTGGAGGAAGAAGGCAATTTCTGCCTGGCATTTCTGACCGAGGGGGCGGCAGGGAGAGCGAACATGAGGAAGTAAACGCTTCCTTTTTCTACCTGAATCAAACAGCTGGTGAGGAAGTGACTTTATTTCCCTCGTTATCATTGGTTTGGCAGGATATCCTCTTGAGCCACATTGTATTGAATGAAGAGCCAGAGAGACTTCCATTTTACTGTACGGGAATTGCCTCGCAGCTATTTTACGCTGCCTGCTCTGTGACTCCAAAACAAACAAACAAACAAACAAACACTCACTAGCCCCCGGCTTTTGAAGAAACTTGCACAGGTCTGAACAAGGCCACTTTGCCAACCACTACGGGGCAGGAGAGGGAATGGCACACACTCTGATGCCAAGGTTTGGCAGCTGAATGACTTTTACCTCACCCCTGCCTCCACACAAATGACATAAATTCTCATAAAAGCTTTTGTTCCCGCATGGTAACTCATTTCAGAAAGGGTTTGGGGAGTGAGGGAGGGAGGGGGTGGACAGAGCTGGTTAAACCGTCCCATGTTTTCTATGCCGTGAAACCTCATTAAAATGTCATCTTGCAGCTAACAAGAAAAGTTCTTGGAACACAAAAAGTAGACAAATGTGTAGCTGCTCTTTTCCCAAAGAGTTTATGAGTCTTTTATGCAAGCCTAAGTCGTGAGTACAAATAAGGGCAGCTCAGCCCCTGGCTGTGCTGTGCTGAGGTGTGGTGTTTCACAAGGTCCGTATCTTTAGAGAGGCCGATATCCTTTTACACCTGGGAGTGCCGACATGCTGGCAGTCCTGCCAGGTGCACTTTAGCAAATTATAATGGGAAGGAAAAGGTGTCACCATGCAAGCCCTGCTGATCATGGAAAAAGAACCTGCCTGGGGAGTGGCTTTGGCATGTGAACCCCTGAACCAATTTCCATCTGGGTTTTTTTTTCCTTTCCCCCTTCACCTTTGCTCATGGTAGAAATTGGGTCTATTTTGGAGACATGGTTCAGTGGTGAACACAGCAGTGCTAGATTAATGGTTGGACTTGATGATGTTAGAGGTCTTGTCCAACCTGCTATGATTCTATGATTCTGTATTGAATTCTCTGTTTCTGCAAAGCCTGACACAGTCATAGGTCTGCAGCTGATGTATTAGATGCTGGCTGCATACACTTTTTAATTTTGTTTCTCCAGTGTTGTCTGAGGTTTCTGACTTTGACCAAAACTGGTTTCCATCACAGTTAGTCTTGCCTAACTACTTTGTTCCTTGTCCTTACTATCTATTTGTATAAATTCCTGCATCAGTGAGTCCTGTGATTTTGGGGCTCTCACTGTAAAGCTCTGTGAACTGGCATTAGTAGAAATAGTATTTTCATGACTGACTAAACATGTCAGTCAGACGGAGACATGTAAGGAGCAAGGACTGACTGTGGTTAGGTTTGCTAATGAAAAGTGATGCATAGGCTTAGAAATACATAAATGTGAGTAGTTAGAGTAATGGTGATGACTAGTCCTCCTGTCTGTGCTCCTAAAGGGTGACCCTGCTGGCAGGTAGGTTTTCTCCAGACCCCTGCGGGATGAAGGGTAAATCCAGGCCTTGAGGAACAGTCAAGCCACATCTTTAAACACAGGATTTGTAATGTGTTGATCACTCAGCTGAATGGAAATCCATCCGCTGTTCAGACTAGGCCACATTCTTGTCAAACCAAGTCAGCATGAGAACTGTTTCAGTAATTTAGTCTTGGCATTTCTATTTAATTCATTTAGACGTGGTTCTGCAATATGCAAAAGCCCAGACTTAATGGAGGCTGCCTCGTTCTCTTATTCCTGGAAAGGCCCACACTATAAAATGAAGTATTTCTGGCATTAGGATAACAGCTGTAATGTCACTGCAACAGCTAGCTGGTCGTATTTAATGGGTGCCACTTCTGAGGGAGCACTATTAGCAATTATGAGAAAAAGAAGGCAAGAAGGCCTCCTGGACAACATATTGTGTTCAAACAACACAGTCAAAGCTGCTCTATTTGATCCTTCACAATTTTGAGATCTTTTGTAGTTGATAGTCCTACTCAAATAATTTGATGCTTTATTAAATTTTCTGAAGGTATCTTACTTAAACAGAGTGCTAGAAACTGTTCTACCTAGAAAACAAATGTGTCCCTACACATGAATCTTGGTTGCACTAAAACCAAGTCATTAGTGGGCCATATTCTTCTCCAAATTATCAAACCCATTCTAAAGAGTTTACATTCCCATGCAACAGTAAATTTAGTGATATCCATTTGTGGATTTGTGAATCCCTTTGAAGGAGAGAGCAAGTGTCACAGAGCTGCTGGGGAGACTCATCTCACGCTGTAACATTGTACTTATACCTGCATCCTCTGAAAAGAGGCTGGATGCATTAATACCCTTGTCAAATCTTCAGAATGGCTTAGAAAAAAATAATGACAAAAAGGGCTTGGATGTCAATGCAGGCCTGTTTTTCTCTAAATCTTACTTAAATTCTCTATCTTGTTTGTAACTGGCTTTCAGTATGAGTGCCCTTATCCTGCAAATAGCCCAGCTAATTTAAAAGTGCATCTCTGAAGATTTGTCTACACTGGGTGCTGCAGTGACAGTAGAGGGAAATGTGAACACATCCCCCATTATATTCCCTGTCTGCTCCAGCTGCCCGGGCTGCTCTTGGGCTGCTGCAGAAGAGTTAAACCATGTAACCGCCTGGGAAATGGGAAATGAAAGTGGCTGCTTGTAGAAGTGCTCAGGGTGCTGTGGCACAGTGTTTGTCCTCCAGGCCACAGAGGCTTTCATTTAACAAGAGCATCCAGTGGTGCTGGGCTCAAGGCACAGGTATGAATGGAGGCAGAGAGAGGACAGCAAGGTGGCAAAGCTGTCAGCAGGGGGAGGGACCTGGCTCGGGGTGGCCTTGGCCAGAGAAGGCTGAGAGCACGTGTGAAGCAGATGGGTGAAATCCGACTGGTCTGAGCAGGTTGTCCCATCGACTGCACCACGAGGGACCAGTCATGCGTTTTTGTGCTGCTTGTTTTAACATCCCTCAGGGATATGTTCCATCTCATGTTTGTTGTTTCAACACTCAGTTCTGATCCAAACTCCTTCGGCTTGACAAACTCGTGCTCAGCATTGAGCAAGAGTAGCACAGAGCTGGAGCGGTGGCCTGGCTGGTCCGTGGTGCTCCGTGGTGCTCCGTGGTGCTCCATGGTGCTCCAGCAGCAAGAGGCCATGCAGAAGTGCCACCCAATCCTCATGTGACTTGATGCAGGCACTTGTTTTTTTTCATAAATCTTGTGATAAGCAACTGATTTACCGGGCCAGTGAGACAACACAGCTAACATCATGCTAAAGTAACCTCACGATAAATCCACAATTTAATGAGTAAGTGCAAAAAAAGGCCATGCTGTAGACTTCAATGGACAGTTACATTTCTACCACCAGCCACCTGGAAAATACGAATTTGCCCATGTGTTTTCTTTGGCAGCCTACACCTCATTAGCGGCTCAGACCATTTCTGCTCACCTGAAAAAGCCTTATTTGAGGCAGAGAAGAGGCAGCATTTTTTGGTCATTTCTGCCTTTTGCCATTTCCTAAGTCAGCCCTCCCACCAGGAGCTGTGGGAGGCAGACAGGTCCTGGCAGTCTGATGGAATGCTGCAAATTCTCCCCTTCCAATGTGGTGCACGTGAGAATGGGGCCTCTAAGTGTCTCGCTTCATGTTCTCATCAATTCACAGCTAAGTGATAATGGGAAATTAAAATAAGGGGAAGTTCTCTGCTCAGAAGAGATTGTTTTTAATTGAGTGCTTTCCCCCACTCCACTTTTAGTCCTTTCTGTCCTGTTCACCACTTGCACAAAAACCTTTCTCTGGTAGAGAAACTGAGGGTGAAGGAGCAAGGAAAGGAATGAGCAGAGTTTGCATAGACTGAGGCAAGTAGAAATTTGAACAAAATGAACTAAGTGGGACAGGTGAAAACTATTGTCAAAAAAGCTGAAATTTTAAGCCAAGACAGCATTAGGTGTTGCTTGCCTTATAGATGGGGGGGCTTGTAGGTTAAAGTGGGCTGGTAAATCTTCAATTTTTGGGTTCATCCAGAAAGTCCTTTGGTAAATGTTATCAGGTAAGAGCTAACAGGGACCACTTGAAAAAAAAAAAAAAGGACCAGTAAGAGTGTAAGAATACAGGCCAGGTCACAGAGTAAAAGGACTTTGTTTTGCTATTCAAAAGAGCTCAAATTCATTTGCATACACAGTTGTAATTCATTAACTATGACCAACAGATTTATTTAAATGCCACCCAACAAAACCAAAATATGAAGATCTAATAAAAGGCAAACCATCTCTGCCTCTTGACTTCCAAAACCAACACCAAAACATATAACAGGCATCCTGCAGGAGAACTGGGATCTTCTCCCATTCAAAGGAAGTACCACCAGAATGTTGGAAGGCAATACACCTCCTATCCATATGTGTACTTTAATTCTTCTGTAACAAGAAATAATGTCTTGATGATATAAGAAAGGGCACAAATTCTGCATATTTCCTTTTAGCAGAAAGCTCTCTCTAAAATGGAAAAACATTGGACACTGGTATCAGGAGAAAAAAATGCTGTTTTTTATGTACTTCAGGGGCTTTGCTGGTGTCACTATTCTGGCCATATTCCTTGATGGAAACATGGCTTATACCAGCTGCAGCAGTCTGCCAGTATGGTTGAAGTACCTCCCAAACAATGCGAGTTACACTGGCAAAAGGACTCCTCTCTGGTCTAAGTCTACGTAAGTCTACAGAGTGGGGAAGGGAATCATGCCAAAATAGCTATCTTTGTAAGCTAGGGATGTGATTTTTTCCCCATGAGATAGTTGTGCTGGCCAGACTTTGTCATGTAGACCCTAGGAATTTTTATTTGCAAAATAAGACTGTAATTTATTTTAACCAGATGTTCGGCACTGATCTGTGTCTGTGCATTCACAGCACACTCCAAGTAATTTTTACTGTGAAAGACATATACCTTGGACACTGGTAAGATTGTAAAAACATAATGCTGAAGCTTTAAGACTGTGGTGGGCTTTCCTTTCTTTTTGTTGGTAATGGGTAGCTCCCAATGAAGTAACCTGGTGTTCTGGGTGTTGAGTTTTGCTCCTATCAATCAGATTCCCCACAGGCCCTGTATGGAGAAAGTCTCAGCTCTCCCAGGTATCAGAAATTCCCATCAATTGCTGGAGCAAGTCATGCAGTTTCTTACAACCTAATGGTTGCTGGGAGAATAGAGTGAGAGCTGAAATGACCTAGGATCTCTCTTTTCTCAGTAAAAGGCAGGAGGTACGAGTGCCAGTCCTCTGAATAAACAGATCCCTCTTTGTTTTCTTTCATGCCTGGTGTTCTTGAGGGGAGGCAGGGGCTGGTTCTGCTACAGGACAGTGATCATCGGAGTGGTCACGTAGCTGTCACTGGAGCCTGATGTACCAACCACTATCAACAAGTTACACATACACATCCTTGGGAACAGCTGAAATACAGCTTAGCCTGCATTCCTATGGCCAGTCATTCAAAACAGAAACGAAAGGATTTAGCTAACTGCTGCTTTTTTTTTTTTTCATAAGCTTGCATGTCCTTGCAGATCATTCGCAAGGGCTGCACATTTATATTTCCTGTTGACATCCTTTGAAAGGGAGAATGCCAATGGAAATTGGATCTTATAATCAACAATTTTTGTGGACGGCAAGTCGGATGAAAATTCATAAGGATTAAATTCTATCATTGTGACCTTGAACTAAGAGCACAAGGAAGGGGAATGCTGTTAACTTAGGCAGGAAAGATTGGTAATTACTCCATGTGTTGGTGTTTCCAAGTCAGTAGAAATTTCATGCAAAATTTCAGATACTCAAAGGAAAGAATATAAAACAAAATCAGGACTGTCAGCCAAGGAAACAAAAAAGCATCACCTATGAAATCAGCCTTGAAAGCTTCCCCAGTTTCTAAAATAAATAAGACTCCACAGATCAGCAACCACAGATCAGAACTGATATAAAGTCCTTCATAAATGTCATAATTTATTTTTTTAATACTTCTAAGAGTAGGTGGGAACACACAGCAGAGTGCAGTTCTACAGAGGGGAAAAGAGAGCTCACCTTGCACTCATCAAGCTACCTCAGGGTCAGGGATAGGGGTGCAAACACTGTGGGTATATTAGAATAGCACTCCAGGCAGACTGAATATTCCTGCTGTGAAAGTAGCACAACACTGCTCAGAGGCAGCTCCAGAATCCCTGTGCAGTGCTGAGCTCTGCCATGTAGATGTGCCCCGAGGCACTACCGGACTAAAAATGATGGATCCTGCTCCTGCTTACGGCATTGCCTTCCCCGTAGAGCAGCGTGAGCTGTGACTCCTGTGCCAGCAGCTGCTGCTGAAATCCCAGTCTCTCCTGCCCAGCCACTTCAACGTAGCCTCAAGAATTTCATTAACACATTAATCTGCAATTAAAGAGCTGCCCTTGCTTAAGAGCCAGAGGAAGTGATTACAAGGGCTGAGGAATTCATGTGTGGTGGTAGGAGAGGCACTAGGTCTGGAAGTAGGTACAGCAATCATCTACAGGATGACCACGAGTAACTCCTGTGTGCAACCACCTCCTGCTTGTGTCCCTCTTCAGGTGATGTCCCTTGCACATCTCAATGCTCTCTTCCTTGGAGTTCTGCCATTGCTGCCAAAAGACTTCTTCTCCCCCTATGTCTTCCATCACTGATATCTGCTGCTCCTAGCCCTAAGTGGGAAGGCCCAAAGATGGTTTCCATCAGCTTTGCATCAATAAGGGCTTCCTGCCACAGTGGTAACTCTCAGCTTTCTCTTTATGGCTAGAATCCAACGTATAAGTGTCATAAACCCACCCAGAAGCTGCCTTCATAACCTCCTATAATTAACTGTTGCTGCTATAAGTTTAGACAAACCCAGGAAATCACATGCAAAATTCTGTCTGATTTGCTATCTAATCATCTTCTATCTAGGTTCTTATACCACACACATTGCTGTGGTATCTGAGCATCTTGATGCCTGGATGCAAGTCAGACAAACCCTTTTCTAGCTAGCTAAGCTGCAGTCCTGACACTTCTACACTCTTTTGCAGACAACACTTTTGCTACAAGCAAACTGCAAAGAAGCTTCTTCAAAGATTTGCTGAATGTACCAGCTTCTCCTGTCTTCCTTTCCCAGATAATGTAAGGTTGGGAAATTTGCCAAGCATCATGCTAAAGTGAAAGAGACAATTAAATTGCAGTGAGTGCATGAGCCAAGGGAGCCCAGCCTGCCAGAATGTTATTGTAGTGTTCTCAAGAAGTTCTCAGCATTAAGACTTCATTTCGTTTTCTGTCTTGTTAGGAGATGCTCCACTGGAGACCAGAAAGTCATTGCTTCCTCAATATTAAATACAAGTGTATCATCCAGCTACAAACCATTTGTTAGCTTCAAACTTTTGAGTCAGTTTTGTTTCTTTTTCTTTTAAGATAGGAGGCGTTTGATCCTGTGGTTACCATCACTTGAAACAAAACTTCTGCTTTCAACAAGATTTTAGATATACCCTTTTCTGATGACCATAGGATCGAAGCAAGAACATGGACAGGGACAAGCAGTCAAAAAGGTGATGAAAAAAAAGGTGTATTTTTTCTGCATGAGAAATAATAGATATGGGTTTGATTGATTTAAGAACAAGTAAGGGAAAAGTTCAGAACTTATCTATACTTTTAACAGTAAAAAAGCAATCTTCCCTCCAGGAGGAACCATTTATACTGATATCAAAGTGTATTCTGACTCATTAACTGAAATATGTTGTGCTGGTGGGAGACAGTTGTATCAGCAAGATTTTGTCTACAGAAGGGTTCACACCAGTATAACTTAAATTCATTTAAAAAATCAGACACATCAGCAACAGGGGCACACAGTAGAGTGCAAACCAGGCATGAGACATAGAGAAGATCAATGTTTTGGACTATTTTTCATATCTGTGTAGTAAAAGTTCTTGTATGTCCATACTGAGAGCAGTTAAAATACAAAGACCCTCAACCCCAATCTAGAGAAACACAAGCATCAAGAAACTAAAAGAAACCCAAAGCACCTTCCTTTTTTAGGCTATTTACTCCTGCAGCTTTAGCCATAGAGTTGGGGGGAGGGGGGTGAGGGAAAGAAGCTGAACAGAGCTGGTAATCACAGCATTAAGTTGATTTGACTATTAGAAAACTTTAATTTCAATGTTCCCTATGGGGTTTGTGGTATTTATTTCCTTATTTACTTCTTGAGCCTATTTAATACTTTGACCTGAAGGAAGAAGAATTCGTACAAGCAAGAAGATTAAAGGTTCAAATTAGTTAAAGATGATACAAACTTATTGATTCACTACAGGCCAGTGTTCTCAGTGTCACCAGTGATACCATCATGTACTAATGCCATAATGTACCATCATGTACTATGCTTGAAGAAAAAAGACATTTTCAAAACCTCATTATAGATGGCTTTTGATTGGAAAAAAATACACTGATGCTTTGCATTCTTTTTGTCCAATGTTTTCTGTCCCACCCAAATGGCCCTTCTACACATGTAAGAACCATGAAAGGGTCAGTGAGTCTTTTCTCACACTGACCTGACCTTGTATGTTGGTTTCAGTCTAATTTTTCCATCTGTGTTCACTCCAAAATTGTACCTCTGAATTTGCATTCTTTTCACAATTGGGGGATTTTTATGTGCTTTGGTCATGTAGTCGCTTTCTTTCTGGTACGCGTTTCTTCTGCCATTTCTTGTGTGATTCCTCCTTCCTCTGGCTGTTTAACCTTACTTCCTTCATTGCTTCTCTTTTCACTATTTGCTTTCAGGCATTTGGTGCTGCCTCGCAGAGTTTCCACAAAGCATTTGTCCATACGCAAGTTATGTCTTTCCTTGATGGTGTATTGCTTATTCCTGTCTATGGAGCACAAGTTAGTGCAGACAAATACATGACTGTCGTTGTGCCAGCTAATCGTGCTTGAGCCGTGGTCCCAGCAGGTTTTAACTGCAGCTGGCTGCTACAACGCTGAGCGTAGCCTAGGTGGATGTAATAGCCAAGTCACCGCAGGCATGGTGCCAAAGGGACTCTTCAAGGTTGTGCTGTGACACAGCGGTAGCCTGCAGTGAGACTAGCCCTGACTAGTACTCAACAATAGCTCAAGACTCAGTTTGTGTCTTCAAGAAATCCAAGCTGAGGTGGTGTTCCCCTAGAAGCAAGCAGGGGTCAGATAGGAATACTTAAAATAAGGCTTAGTCCAACACCAGTTGTGCCAGGTTTAGTGTGAAGCCAACACAAAACCATGCTCAGAAAGCAGGGATACCTGGGCACTGTACACCTGGACACCTGCATGCAAAAACCTCCTGTGTGGAAGGCACAGCACACCTGCATGATTTATCAAGGAGCTGGTAGCAGCCAAGCCATGTGAGAAGTTCTCTGAAGGCTTTCACACTCCTGGGAGGAGGAGCAGCTCATAAAGCTGTGTTTATTACTTCCCCTCTGGTCAATTTTTAAGGGTAGATTTAGGAGGAGGAAGATGAAGTTGATCTTTGTTGAATTTTTACATGCTAAAATACATATTTATGTCACAGAGGTTAAAGAAAACAAAAAGACCATCACCTCCAAGAGGTGAAAGTTTGATCCTTGAACTGCTGTCCCGAATTAAGTTTCTGGTACACCTAAGCGTTAGTGCTCAGTGAGTTAGCTACAGTCAGTTTGTGATTAATACCTGGGTTAAGAGTAGTTTCTTTCTTCTGTCTCTCACTTTTCCAAGGTAGTGTTGTGTCAAGTGTTAAGAAAATTGCTCTTCTAATTTGTGTGCCTCCTGATTCATTTGGCCTGGCTTAGGGGAGTAGCCCAAGTCCCCATTACCACAAATCTGTTAACAATTCTTTTGAGTTCAACAACGCTCATTCTGTTTCCTTTTCTTAAGCTGGATATTAGCAACAAAGACCTGCTAATGTCTTTACTTTACAAAAGTTGTAAAAATGCTTTGGAATTTCTACTTTAGCATTTATTTATTTGTCTTCAGAGATTCAGTTGCACAGCCCTTCCCACTTACAGTTCAGCTAAATAATGTTCATGTTATCCTTCTATACAAGAGTATTTCCTCTGCCCCTGTGGCCCAGTCTTTCTTTCCTGAACAGTTTGTAGGTAGATAATTATGTTTTTCCACTACATTTCCCTACCACCCATTGCTATTAAAATCATCTTCCATGGCAAAATAGTCTGATTGTTCTTTTGCTTTTAAGCTTGTTACATTTGTCTAAATAGTTACGCTATTCAACTCCTTTTTCTGATACCTTCCCAGTTTTCCTGAATTCCCTTTTATACGTTTACCAAAATTACGACTCTCCAATGGTCGTAATTGGCATCATATTCTCTGAATTCACAAGACGCTGCCATATATACAGATGTCTTTAATAGACATATCTGACTAATATGTTCCCCAGACTCCCATAACTTCTGGCTTATTTGCAGGATCTACTTCTGTTCTGGTCCTCTCAATTTTCTAGGCTCTCCTTCACTCAGTTACTGTATTCTCTATCTAACAAACTAAAACACCTTCTTGCACAGTCTGTTCTGGCCACACTGAGAACTGGCACAGATCTCACTGCTTCATCAGACTTGAAGATTAAACTGGGAACAGCTGAGTCAAAGCCATTTGCCCCGTCTTGGAGTTTTCTGTCTAGCCAAATGATGTTACTTCCCAGACAACTTCTCTTACTAACTGGTAAGAAAAGTTCACCCAGTGCCTCATGATATCCATTGTTTTGGCAGAAATTAAGAAGCTTGCTGAGCTCATGTTCGTCATGACCATGTTCCTGGGGACAACTGGGGGTGTTTGCCTCACCAGTCTCATTCTCAGCTGGCAAAAGCCAGCTTTAGTTGCAAAGAGTCTCATTGTCTGCCAGAGAAGGATGATCTGACCCTCCACTCTGCAGCCATAGGGAGACTGGCTTCTTGAAGCAAAGCCTTGGCCAGCTCGTGCCTGAGAGCCACCCTTCCCCTCCCAGATGACCTTTCAGCTTCTGAGCTTCCTCAATTTGTCACAGATATTTGTGGGACTTCAGAACATTTGAAAGTAAAGAAGCAGAAGCTGTGTCAGATCAAGGGTCCTTAAGGTAAGATATTTTAACCGGTTCCATAGTCAAAATAAGAGTTACTGTCTTTTTATCTACTTGCTTGTGGTAATAAAATGTTTGGCTTTTGTATGGGCAAACAACTGTCAGTACGGCATAGCCCATATGAGTTCCTTCTCATTGTCACTGTAATGTATCCCACTTACCTAAATCTTGAAAAAATATGCTTTAAAGTTAGATTCCTAAACACATGAGTAGACACCTGAGTAGACTGAACTTCACAGTGGGGACCTCCTGCCTTGGTGGTCTGAAGTTAGGCACATGACAAGTATTGGAAGTCTTGGGCGAAGAAATACATTACAAAGCTACAGTCTGGATGGGGACAGAGGAAATCAGTTAAATTCTTGATCCTATTTCTAAAATTTGAATATTATGCATTAATAATCACTGCACTGATAATAACTTATTAAAGCTTCTGGGATTTAGGAAATCTTTTCTGAAAACAGTGTTTGAATTTTCTGCACTCTTTATTTGACAGGGATCAGAGTAGAGCAATAAGACTATAAGAACACAGGAAACTTTTCAATAGGGAGAGCACTGGAACAAGCCATTTGGGAATGTAGCCACCTAACGGAACAAGGAGTCAGGGAGTGACAGGGAGAGAGAATGTGCAGATGGAGATTCAGCACTCCCAGTCCTCTTCATGCATGCAAGAAATAGAGGGATTTCAATAACATAAGGAAGGACAGGAAATTCAAAGCTGGTGAGACAGCATACTTTTGCATGCCATCCTCAATTAGACCGTCTTATTATACAAAGTCCTTAAATTAGATAATTGCTACAGAATGCTGAGATGTGAGCTTAGTGAGCTTCAAAGAATAAGTAAATATTTCTACAGTAAACAAAAGCCATTAACGGTCCAAAATAATAGGGATAGTAGTAGTAATAATAATGGTGGCAATAATAGTAATAATAGTTGTTATTATTATAATAATTATAATGAAAGGCTTTTGTTTGAAGGATTAAATAAATCTCTGATTTTTGGGATTAGTGTGAGATCTTCAAAAGGACTATACAAGACAGGGAAGGGTGGAAGATGACATTATCCTAAATCCACCTCTTGGGGCATTTTTTTGCCTTCATTTGAAGCAGGTGGTGCCCAGCACAGGCACAGACACAGACAGAGTCTGTGCTAGATTGATCGTGATTCCAATAAACATGGACCATTTTAAATAATTATGTATTAGCTGAGCAGGGGATTTTTGTGTCCTTTTGTGTTTATAAACATATCCTTCTAATTTTTTTCATGTTTATCAAACAAAAATACTTTGACTGAGACAGAATCCATGGATTCCTAAAGTAAGAATTGTATAGAAATTTGAAAAAATTCTATACAAGCAACACAGTATCTTTAACTCAAGAAAAAAATTACAGTATGTCTTTTTATCTGCAAAACTAATGGGATTATTTAATATTAAAAAATGCTGTAAGTTAAATGCAAGGCATAATGAAAGATTGAGAAAAGAAGTTCAAACTCCATTTTTAGAATGGACAAATTCTATAATCTTAGAAGGAACATTTTCATAAACTATTTAATGAAAACTAAAAAGTAAATAGAACAAAATTTAGGTTTTGTTCATGTGCTTTATCCAAACGGAAGGAATAATAATTCAACGTATAATGACAGCATCATAAAGGAAAGAGGCTGTATTTAAAAAAAAAGAAAAAGATAGTTCTGTTCCTTAGTTAACTGAAGATAAAGCTAAAAAACCTGTTAACAATATGGAATTTAACCATATGCCAGGGTATAAAATGCTACTGTTTACGTAGGGCCGCCTTCACTCCTTTGTCCAGCCACAGACACTGTGACAGGTCAGTCACGGGTTTTTAACTGAATTAATCACAGCAGGGGAGGACGCTCTTCCCGGCTGCTCTGAGGACCACCCCTGCATTCCTGCTCTGTTTGAGGCTGGAGTGAATGCTGGAAGAGGCCACAGAAGTGTGGCCGATGGTGCTGGGGCAGAAAAGGATTCACCACACCATAGATGGATCCTGTGGCTGGAGCCAGGGGCAGAGGGGCAGGCTGAGCACAGGTATCCTCATGGAAGGCCACCCGTAGGAGCCGGGACGCAGACTGTCTCCCTTCATATGGTGGTGCTACAGGAGACAGCAAAATCACATCAGTCTGCAGGAGTTTATCAGTCTTTGCTTCTTCTCTACTGTCCCTAGAGGACTCCTCAGTTTATTTTTATTTTTCAGGCTTCCTTGAATCTCTTTCATTTCCTCCCCTGCTTAATTATGCAGCACTACATGATATAATTTAGACAGAAATACGTGAGTATTTTTAATGACATCAAGTCTTTTAAAACTGTTTCATGGAAGAAAATACAGCTTGTACATCTGTAGTGTGCCACGGGGTAACACAGTAGTGTCTTTCCCACCATCAGCCCTCCCCCAAGTACTTTCACTCACCCCTTTTCAGACCACTAAGCAACCACTGCCAATCACCCTTCACGCCCCATCCCACCACTTTCGCTCTCAGTCATTTGCCCACTGCCTTCGAATCTGTCAGGACTTATTTCACCAAACCATTACAGACACCCACCCCTTCTTAATCACCTCCTGAACCCTTTCATGCGGGCAGGGATATTCATCAGTTGCTCAGCTACAGCTCTCGGTAATGCCGATGCAATAAATTCAGAGAGAGAGAGAGAGAGAGGAAAGAACCAAGTGATACGGGCACTGGGTGGGAAACTCCTCAGTCAGAAGTTTAAGCAGGTATGAGTCTCTCAGGACAGTTGGGGAGTGCAGGAAACCCATCTGCTTGAAGCACTTCTGTAATGCAACAACTACACCCAGAGGCAGGTCCTCTCAGGTTCAGCAATTACAATGATTGAAAAAGAAACTCTTCCAGCTGATTCAGAGAAGCAGCCACATAATGTGGCTATTCCCACACTGCCCTCTGATTAAACCTGTCTTCCAGTCTATCAAGCATACAGGGGAAAGTCCTTGCCTACCTACCTGAACCAGAATCCCTCATTTAGTCTTTGTATCTCAGTGCATCGTCTGTGGTTGGTGGTAACAAAGTGCTTGTCATGGAGAAGTGTTCCTGGAAGGTGAGTGCTACGGCAGCTGTGGAGGATCACCCACAGTGGGAAATGACAAGTGCTCCTGCTTGTGTGCAGAGCTGGGAAGTCCCCACAAATGGGGTGTCCATGCCTGCTGAGATCAAGCACAGACACTCTTCTCTCTGTTTCTTTTGTAAAAAGGGTCATGGTATTTCCCTTTGGGAATTGTGTATTGTGGCAAGTCAATTTTTAGCTGTGTTTATCTTAAGTGGTTTTATATTCCCGCATGAATTTGTCATAGTAAAAGAAACTTCCATATGCATATCTCCTCAGCTTTTGAGTAGAAAATGACAACAAGAAGAAGAAATTCTCAATAACTCTTCAACTTGAACACTGCTTATCTTTCCTTTCAGCCTACTGTTGAATGAAGTACCATTTCGAGCTAAGGGAGGCACTATTTGACAGAACAAAAGGTATTTCTCCTGTCAAGCTCAAGGATATCTGGAAGGTACTACATTCAGATTTACTACCTTACAGAAGTATTATGCAAAATCCAAAGATACTTTTCCCTATAAATAAATCTAATACCTAAATACTGGAGATATACATATATGTATATGTATATACATATGCATATTATACATATGTGTGTGTATGTACAATGCTGAGCAGTCAGAAGAACTAAGTGAAAAATCAAGACCTGTGCAAGGAAATGAAATCCAGTATTCTGTTACCGTTTTCCCAGCTAACGACCATCCTCTAAAACAGTCTGGTTCATTAGCAGAGTCCAGCACTGAGTGGTTACCGATGCAAAACATCCATCTTTCACATTGCAAAGGCTCAGTGCCAAAGCCTGCACTTCCTGTAAGCACCTGCTTCATCCACAGCCCTGAGGTCAACAGAAAGAGTTCCCATGCTTCATTTGACTTTGATCAGGTTCTCAACATCCTAAAGTGAACCTTCTCACCGTTCAAAGGAAGAACCTCCCAGCTGTGAAGAGGACCCCAGAGCTCAGCTTGTTGTGTTACCAGGGGTGTGGGGGTTGTATCTGCACGGAGACTGGGCAGACCCTGGAA
The DNA here is from genome assembly GCF_036417665.1 of Passer domesticus. Taxonomy (NCBI): domain Eukaryota; kingdom Metazoa; phylum Chordata; class Aves; order Passeriformes; family Passeridae; genus Passer; species Passer domesticus. The sequence continues at coordinate 79,097,490 of NC_087474.1, read as the reverse complement.
GAGAACGGTCTGGACCGTGCACTGAGGGTTTCAATTACAAGGTTCATTTAACCCAGAAAGCCTCCTGCTGCAGAAGGCCACAGATGTTTCGTTACTCCCCCTTGGTTCTTCCTATCTTGACAGACATCACAGAGACACCGTGCATAATAAGGGTTTATTCGAGTTTTCCGCTCGGGACTGTGCCCTGACCCCAGACCACTGAAGAGCCGATCTCATCCCAGCTAGCAGATGCCTGTGTGAGATCTTAGAGTTCTTGTCCTTCACAAACACTTCTTAGTCCCGTCTATTGCCAATTAAATCTCCCTATTGTGATGCAAAGAATGATAGCAGCATTTTCTGTGTCCACACACTGCCTAAACTGATAAAACCCTCAGTATATGTTAAGAATATAAGTGTGCTCAGTCCATTCACAACACACAATAAGTGCACAATTCAATTAACTAATGCAATTCATATTTCATTAGGACAGAAGCTGTTTGTGACCTTAAACGGACAACAATTTCATGACGGCACTGCAGAATTTTAATTAGATAGGAAAATAACAAAGACAAATGAAACAGAGGGAAAACGCGCTGCCTGGCAGAATTGTTCCGAAGAACTTAAAAACAAAAGATGCAGTTGTTCTGCTAGGTTCTTCTCTTTCCCCCTTACTAATGATGCAGACAACAAAACATTATTGCCTTTCTTTGCCTTTCATTTGTAGAGAAGGCTGTCTCAGCATTGGTGGTATGAACCTGGTATGGTACTGAAAGGCACAGGCAAGAGAAGTCCAAGGGCCTGGTTTAGCTTTTGCTCATGGGTACCTAAGTGAAGAGCAGCTCCTCTAAGAATAATAGTTTTTGTATCAGTTTTTCAGAAAAGGCCTAAATATTCGGCCCTAAAATAATTTGTGAAGAAAGTGGTAAACCAACCAACAACAGACATGATTAATAAAATTGTTAGCAATATTGGGACAAAATAACACACAAAATCACAGTATATAAGGACTCTGATTAAAGCAGAGAAGGATTCAAATATTAAGCTGTGATTGCTGTAATATTTCTTTTTGATGTACTCTTAAGAAAATGAGAAAAGATTAACAAGGTTAGTTATTACAGTCCTGTAGTAATTTCATACTTAATCCAAAGTATTACCATACACGCTGACCCTTATGTGAGAAAAATGGCTCCCTACAGACTGTAATTCGGTTTCATTATTTTACTATGTATTACCAAAACTGTATCTCATCTTACAGAAACATAAAAGGATGAGAGCCTTCAGTTTTTAGATACTACATTTAAAGAGATGACAGAAGGATGAAACTATCAGATCAGAGTTCACGTTCTGCAAAGCAGGCTCCCCCTGCCCCCTCCTTCCCAGACTATGATTTATGTTTTAAAGATAAAAACAGTAAATACATTTTGTACAAAGCTGGCCAGATTTTGTGTTAAAGGCAAGATGCTGAATAGGAAGCAGTTGGATGTGTAGCAAGATGTGTCTGTTTAATCAGGATATTTGTTGATCTGGGTCACTAACAGGATGGTTGTTTGTCCCTGGCCAGTGGGTGGCAATGGCAGCAAATGGCTTATAGTAGACAAGGATTGATTTTGATAAACATGTCCAGATGGGTATGATTTAAATCAGTAAATATATTGCTTCATATAAAGAGATATTTTCAAATTAATTTTAAACCAATGTTTGCATCTACGAGTCAGTAGATCCTACACATACACTCTTAAAATAGTACTTGAACCAGGGGAATATCAGTAAAGAAGAAGGAAAATAGCTTTGCCTTCCCTAGTCGTAACACCTCCAATGCTTTATTTTTTCATGATATATTAGATCAAAGCCCTGTTGTCTGTATATTAATATTATTTAGTAGTTCTTTTCTCAAACTTATTGTGATCTGAAGCTAATTTTACAGGAAGAGATTAAGTTAATTTATCGTCAGTCTTGTAAAGTAAGTTTTTAATGCAATGAAAGTATCATAACAGCTGCTAAATGAGAGAGACCATAAAAAGGGAGTTTCCAGAACTCACTGATATTAGCTGCTCACCCATACATTCCCTTCCTCTCAAGTTTCAAGATGAGATTATTATAAAAACAGGCTGATTTGTTACCAAAAAAAAAAGAAAAAAAAAAAAGAAAAAAAAGAAAAAAGAAAAGAAACTGTCTGAACAAATCTGCAAATAAACCAGCTTGGGGGAATTCCCATGTCTGTGTCTGACCTCCATGATCAAAATAAGGCATCCTCGACCTGATAGAAAATTCTGATATTTTTTACTGATACTTAATTTTTTTGATACTTAACTCTTCACCTGATGGGGTATCTGAGCATCCCAGGAAAGCTGTGCTTTAACTGTGGTGGGCCCAGCCTGTGCCAGACCCCGCAGGCTGGAGGGGTGACTGCTCAGGGATGAGCAGTGGGAAGCAGGGTGGTGGCCATCGCTGGTCACGGTGGCAGGGTCTCACCCAGCCCCTGAGCACGACACTGAGTCCCCACACCATGGAGAAGCTGGGCCCAGGCTATTTGTCTGTGATAAGTGCAGCCAGTTGTGCAGCCAAATTGCTCTGTACGGCTTCCTTTTTATTTTTTTCCTGTTAAGTTTTTGGCTTGGCTGATGGAGGACGGAGAGGAAATGCATCCCAGCAAAACTGCCTCTCTTGGATTTGCGGGGGCCTTGTTCCAGTCTGCTTGCTGGCCTTGGGCTGACTATGAGCTGCGATTGTTTTATTTTTTTTAGCCTTTTCTACACTTCAATTTACAAATCTGACGCCAGATTCTTTTCTTTCCCTTACAGCACTGCAAAATGGGAGTCACCCCGCAGCCATTCTGGGATCTGCTCTGCACAGCCAGAGATGCCACTGACAGCTTTTAGATAGGAGGAAGCTGAGGCTAAAGAGCAGAGAATATTTCTTGCCCTACATTGTTCTTGAAGACTATTTCTGGCACACAGGAAGGTCTCACAAAATTACCATCAAACTTATTTTAGCTAATTCCATACGTGACTTGAAGTACTCCAGAGGTGTGTGTCAAGCCTCGGAGAACTGATGGCAAGTTTCACTCCCTGATTAGACATAGAAATAAATGTATGACACTCTAGGGGTTGCCTGGAAGTGCTTTTCTTATAAACAGAGGGGAAAACAGTCTTCAAATGATACACAAGAAAGTTAACAGGAGTGGGTCCAAATATTGTACTCTAAAATGAACACTTTGATAATCATAACAATGTGGTTTGAAAAGCATCACTTTAAAAGGTCAGCTATACCACCCTCTGACTGCACATTGAAAGCATAGCGGATATATTGAGTCATACATATTGTTCATTGTCATTTGCATTTGGTGAAATCCCTGCATTTTACCCAATTTAGTAAGCAAGCACCGCCTCGGACTCCCTTGGCAATACCTCTAAATGCAGTTACTGTTTGTTGGGCTAAAACAACATCTTGTCCCATCCTGCACCAGTAAATCACTCTTCGGTCTTTTGATCAATGTTTGCCTTTTCAAGCCTGTGAGTCATTTTGCATTAATGGAAAGAGAGGGAGTGACACACGAGAGCAATGTGGGTATTTTGAGCTGCACCTCTGGGATACTTTTGTGCACGTTGTTCTGAACAAAACGACCATCTGTATCGGTTTGCTGACAGCCACTAGTGCATCAAAAGATCTGACTTCCTATCTTTGTGGATAAAGACTGGCTTAATTCTACAAACACCATGCAGAGTCATCAGGCGACATGTCATGAAAAGGCCTTACTGAAAACAAGCACACTCTTTGCAACCCAGAATTTTTTTCAAAATTGTCCTCAGCATCTGACCTCATGGCCTTTTCCATATTTTTCTGCACATCACCCATCACTGTTCAATTTCCCAACAGTCATGTCAGTGATGTTTCCAACCAGAATACGGCGGAAGCTGTCCTCACCCTTCCGGGGCCTACACCTGAAGAGTAAGCAAATTTTGTGGGTGTTTCAGTCTTTTTAAATTTTCTATGAGCAATGTAAAAATGACTCATTCCTGCTTTGGCTGGAATATATAATTGGTAAACATTGGTGGGGAGCAATCATATTTCTAAATTTGTAAATATAAACAGTGCGTAATGCAGCAACTCTTTGGTCCTGTGTTTTTTGTGGGAAGGGCAGGGCAGGGGCTCAGTCTCACAGCTGGGCAGGTTTGGTAGATACAGCCAACAGCAGCTGAGGGGGAACCAAGAACTGTCCAGCAACAAGGAGACTAGGAAGAGGTGGAGGAAAAGAACAGAGGCACCTTCCCATCATAGCACTGATCGAGGCTTTAAAACCATAAAAAAAAAAAAATCCCTCTCACAAAGATGCATGGATACTCAAAGCACCATGGAACCTAATCCAAAGACCACCACAGGCAAAGGAAGATCCAGGAAGGAAAAGTCATGGATGTTCTGGATTGGGTTCTGCAGGGAGGACAGTCAAAACACGTGCCTGCAACACACAGACTGCTTTAAAACTAGTTGGTTTGCTGACTGAAGGAGAATTTAGACTGATTGTGTAAAAGCACATATTCACACATTCACAAACTCATCAGGAAAGAAGTCACCTTAAAGTGCATTTATAAAACCTAACACTTTTACATTGCCTTCAAAATCATAATGTTGCTAATAATGATTTTTGTTAGTATTCAATAATTTGAATACTAACAATGATGAACTTGTTAGCATTCTATCCAAGAAGGTATGCAAGTCATATGCCTTTCCTTGTCCCTGATATGGACAAAACACCAGTGCTCAGAGGGTTTCCTTTGGACCTCTAACCCAACCTGTACAAGCAATTCTGATGGAGAATCTGGAATGGGAACCCACTGACTTGCTCCCTTCTCTCCATCAACCACCAGAAGGAGCACACAGGCTGCTGAGGGTGACCTGTGTGTGTCCTCCCATTTTGCTACTCTTACTGGACTGGGGCTGCTGGGCTGCCATGCCCAGCACTCTAGTCCCCGCAGTTATTCACCCACTGACTTCCCAGTCCCAGCTGAGGATTCATCTCACACAGCATTGCTCCCCTGCTGCTGGGCCACAAAATTTCTTTGAGAGTCTGCACATCCCTCCAGTGACGCCTGCTTGGAGTTACCCGTTGATGAGTAATAGCGTGTAAAAGTCAATTACATTCATATTCATAGAGCTGCTACTTAAAATGTTAACAATGAGGAAACTTGCCCTACAGGAATGAGGATGGGGGCAAACTTTTATTAGCCCCACATGAGCTTTTATCTGTTTTAAATGTTACATTGTCCCAGGGAAAGAAGTGCCATTGTTAACAGCATTGGAGGCAGTCAGCTGCACTCAATTTAAAATTAAAAGGGGAAGAAAAAATAAATGAAAAGGGAAAAAAAACCAAGGGTCTGCCTGACACACTGTAGTATGGCAGGCCATGGTAACTTGCCCCAGAAACTTTTTATTGAATCCAGCCTTTCACTACAAAAGAATTCATTAACTGCTTCACGATGCAAAGTCTGCTAAAGACATTATCCTCAGTGGCCAGCACGGGGCTGTTCCCATACACTCTGAGCACTGCTTTCACTGATCACTGCTGAGTCCAAGGTCACATCTATGAGTCACTGTTATCCAGTCCCGGCCACCAGTGGGATGTCCATGCTTCCAACTCGAGATGGCTCCACATCTCTGCCCACTGTAGCCCTGCTCAAGTCAGGACCGGAGAGCTCAGCTCAGAAGGCATTAAGTGTGAAGTTGGTGTTTAAATCAGCTGGTATGAGTCTCTTGTGGGCTGAACTTCCTCCCCTCTCTGCACAAGGACTACCAGGGGTGCACAAAACCCTTCTCCTGCCTTCCCACAGCAAATGACCTGTGCCACACACGTGTTGCACAAATGGCACATAAACCACCATGCCAACCACCAGCTCAATTCTGTATGGCTGCGTACACCCACCCTTGGGGCAGTGGAGGATCTACTCTAATGAAGTTATTCCAGTTGTTAACTCCATGAACAATAACGCTACATGAATGTAGCCTCTGTTACTGGGGGAGCCCCACCTTTAAAAATGTTCTTTTAAGGGACATAAAAAAGGCTGGGGCAAGAGGAGCCAGCGTGACTCTGGGAACTGCTAGAATCTTCACATCAGCTTATGATTTTCATTCACTATCAGCCAGTTTGCACTTCACTGGTGCATGTGGTGCTGAAAGAGATGCACTAGTGGATGTTTATTATATTTATGAACCAGGTGGCCCTAACTGCCCCAATTACACTCGCTGCCTTCCATTCATCACGCCGCCTTAATGAACAGAGAGGCTGGCGCATGTCAAACAACCAGCCAGAAGAAACAAAAGAGAAGCCAGGCACTGTGTCACCCGGCTTGAACCAGCCCACCGGTACCTCTCACGTGGCTGTATCCATTCAGCTTCCCTGCAAATCCCAGCGTGAATGAACCACAGCCACCGCAGAGCAAACAGATAAGAGTCCGGAGGAAGTGATCGATATATTTAGATAACGTGTAACAAGAACACGTAGCAACCTGCCCCCTTTTCCATGCTTGGATAAAGAGGAGAGGAAAATAAAAATCTCTGTATTGGCTGCTTCAGGCTGAGTGATTCTTTGACACTATGGTTAATCGACACCACCGTAACCATGGAGTTAGCTTAAGTTCAGGATAACACGGTGGCTTTATTAAGAAACTCAAGCACAGAAATACAGTTGGAAAGTCCTAGTTCTCCTCAGCAAATTAATCTTTTGAACTCAGCTCAGCCACCTGCACCTTCGTGCTCACTGTTTTTACAGAGTAGATGCTGGAAGTGTAAAAATAATTCAAAATATGTTAGTCATGCTTGAAATGGTCAAATGAAGATTAGAGAAAAACCCAACAGCTTAAGAGAATGTGAAGGGACATTAAAAGGTATGTAAATATTTATCCATAATTTTATAGCAGTATGCTAAATACTGTACTTTTTTTTGCTCACACACTGATTCCAGTGCTCATTAATTGGAATTTCTTCAACTCTGAAAAGGACCTTTATGGGATTGAGAAAAGAAAAACTAGGACAGCACTGAATACGAAGTAGTTTTTGAGACAAGAGCCACTTACGTGACCAAGACTGTGCTCAATTGCCTTTGCTGTTTTCTTGCAGAGAAGCAGCTGAGCAGTTTTAAATAATAGAAGAAAAGAGTCTGTTTATAGAATAAGCTGGAAATGAGACTCTACCTGCAGAGGCTGAGCACACAGCCAGCCTTCCTCTGGGTTCACTTTAGTTTGAGTTTATTACAAAGCTAAGTTCTCAAGCTGAAAATAATGTTTATCAAGCTGAGAGCTAGTCTTTTCTAACTAGGGTATAGTTCAGCAAAGAGGGCTCAGTTCATCTTTTTCTTCTCTAAATGACATATATATATATAAAGACACATGTAGGGACACACAGGACAGAAAGAGTATGTCTGTCTGTATAAAAACTCCTCTATCCTTAGCTGAAAAATTTTCTGCTGTGTCAAATGCATAATACAGTGCAAAACCAAAATCTAGAGAAGAGTATAAGTATTTTGAGACCTATTCAGTTTTTGGGGACTTTTTCCTTATAGATAAAATAAAGACTGTGAGCTTACCCGTGTCTTGTGTAAGAATCTCTTACTTTTCTGTGACTATAAGATACAGTGTGTCTGTAAGACAAAGTGTTTGGCATAGGAAATGCACCAGTTACACTGGTTCATTAGACTTTTGTTAATCAAATTTTACAGAAAAACTTAGCAAATTGCTTATGGGGAAAAACCCCCATGCCATTACCATTCTAGCATCCATGTTTGTTCAAATGTATTTTTTGTAAGCACACACTGTATTACCACCAGAAAAAAAACTCAACCAAGCTACTTCCCAACACTGAAGTGCAAGGCATGTACATGAGTCTCTCCCTCTGCTCTGTTCCTTTAAAAATAATTTCTCTTCAGTTCACTCAGGTACTTTATTTATAACCTGGCCCAAAAATTCAGCTGTGGTTTTAGCTTCAGTTTTCATCCACTGAGTCCAGTAGATTTCAAGTGCTGCTTTGGCCTGTGAGGTGTCCATCGTTCATCCCTTGTGCAGATTTACCTCTTGGCAGCTGGCAACAAGGAACCCTTCAATGCCAACAGCATACAGCAGGCCCACAAAGTGATTCATACCTTAGTTGTCATCCAACCCACGCCAGCCCCAAATATAGGCAACCCCTCTCAGTCACCATGAGCATTAATGTAATCTTATTTTAGGTCTCTAGGTGTTGGCTGCCTGTGTGGCTTTGCTTTGGCTTGATCTGGTATGCATCTACACAGATGACTGTCAAGATCAGGCCTTCCAAAAAAACCCAAACTTGTGTAATCCTTATGCTGCTACTCCCAAGAATTAAGGTCTGCTTTCTCCCTTGATCACTACAAGGAGTATAACATGACCTGCAAGACTGCTGTATAAAAGAGCATCTATTTTCAAGTGCATCTCTCTCCTATTGAAAGTCTTCCATTTTGTTTTAAGTATTTAAAATTAGTCCCTAGAAGATGATGAATCCCACATCTTACATCTGGACCAGCATGAGCCTGCAGAGTCAATCTGCAGTGGTGTCTAATACAGTTATTGCAGGCAAAATGAAACAGTATGGAGAGGAGATTACATAGATGTGGGCTTGCTACATAATTCAGGGTCATGGGAAGATTCCTCAGCGATGGTCACTGCAGCCCTCAACAATTTCTTTGTGAAGACCAGACCAATGCATGTTGCTTATGCTTCCAGATTGCAGGATGCAACATTCACAGTAATTATAACCCTAGCATTTGGATTTGTATCAGAAAAAAGCAGCTCATTGCCAAGTGCAATTGTAAACACCACTTACATTTTTGCAAAGCCTAAGCCAACAGATAGATCCCTACAATCCAGAAAATGCTGAGCTACAATGTTCCTCATAGAGCCAGGGATGCCGTAATACCACGATGCTAAACTGCAATCACGCACTTTTCCCCCCGAATATTACTTTACTGAATCCTAAATTATCTGCAGGCATAGTAATGATACCAATTGTCATTTCAATCACCTAAGACAGGCATGTTATCACCTGTCTGAGCTAACAGTGTGCACAGGGCCGGGGTTTTTTCCCCAGCTCAAAAATAAAGTCTAGCAGAAAGTACTGCAGAATGACCAACAGCTGTGACAGTCTCTAGTTAGCAAAAACTAACTCTCAGCTTGAGAAGCACTATTTTCAGCTTGAGAAGCAGTATTTCCAGTCAGGTGGGGATTTGTGGGGCAATTCCCACACTGACTGAGACACCGGCTCCTGAGAAAGGAAGAAATAGCATCACACTAGTGAGACATCAGAGGCCTGTAAGAGAAGGTCTTGTAGAAAAGACAAAGTCATTCACAAGCCCTTCTGCCTCCAAGCCACCTGCAATCCTCAGAACATCCCCCAGCACCTCTTTCACAGGACAAAGATTGGAGAAAAAAATAAACCAAACAAACAAAGGCACGAGGAACAACCTTAGCTGCATCTTGAGAGAGGCAGAGAGGGATATTGTACACAGAGACCCTGAGAACACCTTGCCTTTTGCAGGTGCAAAATGCCCCTCTCCCCTGCCCACGCTGGGACTCATTTCCAGGGGTCTGCCCAGGTGGTTATGTGCTACTACCTGCAGATAAAGAACCCCATGCTAAAGTGCATCCTTACTGCACAGCCCAAGCTCTGCATCTGTTCAGCTTGGATGGGTTCAGTGGTTCAGTTAATGTAAGCTCAGGCCAGTCTGAGCCTGTTAAGTGCTCAATTAAGCCTGATCCACTGCACCTCTTTATTTCCTGCGTAGCTGGATTCTGTTTTTTCCATGACACAAGCATTTCCCTAACCTTTTGGAAAAGGCATTTAGCTGAAAAGCACGGAGTAGTAGGAAGTTGTTTGCTCTTGGTATGCTGTGCCGGAAATAAAGTCAACATGATAGATTAGTACTGAGTGAGTGGAAGTTGTTTTTCCCAAAATGTCACACTTGTGTTTCAGAAATGATTGATCTAGAGCATCAAATAAAGCACCAGTAAACCCACCAAAATATACATCATGTAGCAAAACAAATGCCATAAAGAAATGTGCTATGAGCTCTTGCTGAGGCCTGCAAAGCCCAATAAACATTTGCTTGTCACAGTGCAGAGCAATGGTTACAGCATGCAGAGGAAATTATGTCTCCACCACAAGAACGTGTGTCTGGCCTTAAAACTAGGTGAATGGATCAGATCTTCATCTGGTGTAAGTCAGAAAAGCTACAGACATTTCAGTCAGGTTTTAGATGATTACTCCTAATGAGCTCTTGTTCCACAATGTCTGCAGAGACGCTTGGTTTACAAGGCCACAGCTTTGAAAATTCATAATCTTCCTTTTAGGCTTCTCCATCAGGAATTCTTTATACAGATTTGTTGTTTGATCCTCCACAGGAGGAAAAAACCTGAATAACTCCTCTCTCATTTGACTACTGCTGGCAAATTGACACAGGCACCGAAATTAAAACTCTGTTCCGTTCAATTTGGGAATGAAAGAAGAACCTGCTTAGGGGTTGGGGAGGTGGGGTTAAAAATAAAGCCCACACAGCAGATTGCCTCCAGCAGCTCTCATAGGTCCTACAAGCTCCTATGACACAGACAAACTGCATCTCCCGAAGCAGGGATGACGGGGAGCTTCCCTTGAGAGCCGTAGCTGTAGTTTATGAACGTGCAACTTCATTAGCAGCCGGTGACCCCATTAGACGGGGCTCTTAATTTCTTGGCTTGGACAAAACTCTCCAGGGATTATCACAGCTGTATGCCGTGCACAGAGATCTCATCGCTGGGGCAAGGAAGATGGCTTTCAAAGTCACCTTGAGAAAAGCTCAGCAATTCAAAGATCATCCTGTGGATTCACAGAAAATAAAGGGTTTAATTTCAGATTTTGCTGAATGAAATTGCTGTAACTTGTAGGAAACCCACTCGAACTCCCAGGTGAGGAGCTGACACAGAAAATCACATGTAGCCCAACGAGGCTCCTCTTTCTATTATTAGGGGAGAAGGATAAGACTATTTATTTCCAACATTACTTCATACTGTGGGGGTTTTTTGAGAAAAAAATTAGAAACAGAAGGAAAGCTTATAAGCAGCTGATGACCTGCTCCATGTAGAACAGTTACAGAGGAGCAACTGTGTTCTTCACAAAGGACTTTTGATGTAGGCAGCAGGCCGTGATTTAAGATAGGCTGGGTTTGCGGGGTGGTAATGGCAGCCCAAACTCTTCTGTCAGTAATCTCAAACCACAACAGACCTCAGAGTTCTGTTCTCTGGGAATGAGGGTGTTTGGGAAGCCCATGGCGGTGTCTGGATAGCTGGGGGATGCTGCTGAGACCCAGCGCTGTCTTATCATCCCTTTACAAAACAGAGGAGAGGGAATAAATGACCCTGCAGCTAGAGGTCCTAGTGGGATGGATGGATGGATGGATGGATGGATGGATGGATGGATGGATGGATGGATGGATGGATGGATGGATGGAGCAAACTCAGTGTATTAGGCACTAAGACTAGGAAGACAGCAGAGATTCAAGTATCTGCTGAGAAGAAAGGAGCTGTGAGAAGAGTGCGGAAGGAAAGGTCATTCTGATGTCATGTTTTTCAGTATTCAAATCTGTCGGGTCACAGAGGTTTTCAAGCAGCCTGTAATGCTTTAAGTTGGATCATTCAATTAAGAACTGTTTACAGCTTTGACGCGAGTTTAAATTTTGTCTGGAGGGAGAAGCATCAGTAGTAGTGCTCAGCAAAAGCCTGCAGTGGTAAGAAGATGTGGTGAATGTTGTACTAACAGAGTTAAAACAGTGTGCTCTGGCTGTAAGGTTCTCACATCTATTTTGGAGAGCAAGGAGATATATATGTTGTCATTAGTACATGCCATATTAACTGCTATTCCTAATGCGTTCGTCTGGCATGATTTTCTGTTCCTTTCCTTAAAATCTCCTTTTATGGCTGCCACGCAGTAGATCTGTTATTTTTAAACTACTGCATTTTTTTTCTCCTAATACTCATCTGATTGTTCAAAGTCTGACCATGGACTCTCAAAATACACATCTGCATTTTTCCACAGCTTCATGCTGAGTTCAATCTAGATTTTTATCAGCAGAAGGATTTCAGCCTGGGAGGTTTCATGGCTTCAGCCCCAGTGGCTACAGGTGGGAAGCGTTGATTCATGAGCAAGCAAGTTTGAAGGCTGCAAAACAACCTCCTGCCATGACACCGAGGCTGAGAAATGAGCTATCTGATGTACTGGAGTTTCCAGTGAAAGGCATTTTTCAAGATGTATCAGCAGTCTTGAAATGCTGGTATGGAAGGGTAGTTTTCTAAACTGCCCCAAACTCTCCCTTTGTCCCACTTTTGTGCTGTTGTTCTACTTAGGAAACTTCTTTTTGTTGTCGGTTTCTTAGTGCTGACGCTTTCGTTTAAGAGAGCTGCTCCTCAAGGCAGCGCCGTGGCTGATGCGGAGTGGTTCAGCTCCACTGACTTTTCACTGGAGTTGCGCCAGCTTGCACCACCTGAGACAGAGCCCTCCCTGCATTTTCAGATTCAGATCTGCTGTATTTAGAATCAAAAATCAATTTCAACAGTTTCTTAATCTTGTTAGCTCTATAAAATCATGCAGCAGGGCAGGGAATGGCAGCTGGCAGGCATCTGTTACAGAACAAATTTTACCAGTGAATGGAACATCTCCTCAACCATCTGTTTGTAATGTGCAGAGAGGAATTACCATCATTGGTGACTTCAGCCTCAGAGATATTTGCTGGAGATCTCATGTGGTCATTCAAAAAATACCTTAGACGGTCATGCACCCAGCACACTTGAGATGAGTACTGACCTCATTCAGATAGACAAAAAGTATAAAATTTTACAGAGTGAAGAATTAGCAGGTGGCTGGGCATAATGATGACCATATTAGGATCAAGTAGAATCAAACATCAACCACGGAAATGTATGAAATAAATTTAAATGCGTCACTATCCCCAAACTTGACGTATTAGCATAACTGAAGAGCAACAAAAACTAACAACAGAATTAATTGACAACAAGATGGTTTTATAAAAAGACAGCCACAATTCCACAGGAAAATTCATGACAAAAAAGCCTAAAACTACTAGTCTAGATAGAAATGTATTTATACTAAAGAACATACAGAAGCAGTGTTAACACAAGTATAAAACATGAGGGAAAACCAAAAAGACATATCCAGTTAGTAAGGGATTTAAAAATCACCACAGGAGCCTGGTGTGAAAAGACGAATGCCTTTTTCCATGGTCCCAAGCCAGTGAAAGGTGCGTGAAAGGTGCATGAAAGGCTTACCCATTGGGAAGCACCACATTTGGGAGCCATGCATGAGACTGCTGGGGCAACACAGCACGGCACAATGTTGTGTTTGTCTGTCCTGGCTTGCTCTTGCATTTCCAGCCCCATAGGTGGCTTGGAACCTGCACATCACAGGAGACAAGCCTATCCCTATGATCCATCATCTGCACCGATCATCTGGAGGATATTTCTGGGCCCATCTGGGGATGCTTCATTTTCCCCTCCCTTTTTGGCTCCAAACACTGCAATGTAAAATCTTTCAGGCTTAGCAAATGAATGTGTGGGTGAAACTTATGAATGACACATAGGCAAGTAGGCCAGGTGAGTTAATATCCACCGTGTCCCTAACCTCTGCAGATCTAAGGAGACTCTTACTCTTTCCCACAGATCAGAAACAAGTTTAACTACCCTCTAGCAAGCTCATTTCCAGCCAGGTTGCAGGTGGCAATGTAAGACCTGCTCTTCATCTCAAGGCAGAAAGGCATGCAAAGCTGCACTGGGGTTGGTCTGGCGGCTGAGGAACTGTGCCAGGCCTAACAAACGCAAGCTGCAAAGTATTTAGATACAACTGCAGGTATCACATCATAAACAGATAACTTTTACTTGGCTGTTTTGCAAAAACAAAGTCCAGTATTTACAAAGCTCTTTCTGAAGGCACATGAGCACTCCAAAGAACTTTGCTGACTCACTGAGCCTTTGCAGTGAAAGGAGACCACAAGTTCTTAAGAAGAAGTATACGTGTGGCAGGAGAGCTCTTGGGTCAGCAGATGAGGATGTTTATGGCCACCAGAGTGTCGTCATTAGACCTGAGCCCCATCCTGAAGGAAAAAAATCCAAGGCAAGAGAGTTCAGCCATAGACTGTCAATAGTGACAGCTCTGCGAGGAGGGAGAGCCTGGTGAGTGTTGCAGGAGGAAGGGCTAGGCTGCTTTAATCCTAGGGTGGGCAGGGGGAAAGAGTCATGTATTTTAGAGTCCGAAGGCTGGAAGGTTTTGCAACGAACTTCAAGGCTCATCAACTGTAGACAAGGCATGGGTTGCACTGGGCCTGCAGCTAGTAAAACAAAATGCTGTGGCATGAAGATCCTGAGAAAGATTTATTTCAGCTAAGGACATTTTCACATATCCAAGCAGAGGGTGCCTTTGGCCTTTGAGTCTGGCCAAACCCATGTGTGGGGCTGGGGTTTCTCTGCTCGGAGCAGAGGGAATTTTAAACATTTAGGAAAAGACTTAGTGGAAATCAGCTGGCTAAGCGATGAGCTAAACCAGAGAAAATGTGGGAGACAAACCATGCCCTCACCCCAAGGCCAAAGTGTGGGGTTAACTCAGGATTGCAGAGCAATGCCTGTGTCCTCAGGGAGTTCAGACACTTACATTTGGAAGCACTTACTTTCCTTCAAAGAAAAAAATATAACCCAGAGGCCTATGCTTTCCTCTTCCTTCCAAAACTACTTCTCTCTGATCTAGTCCAGGGGGGGTCTGGGCTCACCCCACTCTACAGGGATATGAGAAGACTGGGGATCATTCCTCTCAGCCCAAAGGGATTGCAGCCCAATATTTCACTTCATTTCAAACTCAGCACTGTGGGTTTGAATATGCTGAGGAGAAAATGCAACAAGCCCCAACTGCTGTAGTGTTTTCACATCTCACAGCTAATTTGTTGAGACAGAGGGAGGAACAATCCCTGTGATGGAGCAGCAGATGCCCTCACACAGGAACCATTGCAAGATCCAGCATGAATGGCAACAAAGCCCAAACATGCATGTGTTTCCCACCACCATCAGCTGGGGTAGGAATGTTATAAAGACACCACTGCTGCCTACAAACCCTGCTTGTCCCACTTTCCATCACTGGGGTAGCAGCAAACTGCAGATCCCCACACTCCCTGTGCAGTACCTTAGCCTACAGAAATGCTGCATAATCACTGGATCAGTCCCTTTACAGATGTACACACTCTGCTTTCTTTCCTTTGTTCAAAAACCAGCCAAAGCATTTAAAGGAAAATAATTTATTTATCCTTTGCTTCCGCAAGTAGGATTTCCTTGCATATCTAAAATGTCCTGTAGAACAGCAAGAAAGGAACGTAAAAGAACCTCTTGCAAAAATTATTTATTTTCATGTGTCTTTGAGAAAGATCGTTTTATATGTTTGCTACTTTATGTAATCACAAATATGTTACAAAGCAGTAGACACAAGCACCAGAGTTTACTTAATTTAGGGTTTTTAAAAACAATTTTCCTACATTTTTCAGATGTCTCTCTCTATATTTTTTATCACTTCACTTGGCTTAAAATTGGAACTATTGCTCTTTGACCTAGGACTGATTTGTTTTTCTAGACTTTTGGCCTAGATGTTTGTAATACAACAACCCAGGTTATCCAATATCTAATTAAACACAGGTGGAGCCTGAATTTCTTACAGGACGGCGGCGGAATCCATTTTGAGCAGTCTGAAAAAGAAAGGACTGCATTGGCAGAGAAGTGAAGATGGTGAGGAAAAGAGATCACCTTGATTAACTGTCTGCTACTAGTAAATGTATTCCTAAACAACCAATCTGTATTTGAAATTTTTTTGGGGGAGTTTGCTAGTATTTGTTGCATTGATTATTTAATTAAGGCTGAACAGGTTTATCTGCAACCTTGAAGCATCCCCACAGCACTCACTTAGAAGATGTAGCTAGTTCAACCTTACCCACCCCTGCTTTTTCTCTGTGCCTTGAATGTATTTTATATTAGGTTACTGCTCCCTGTAAAAAGCACTGTGTTTCTCACCTTCTCCTGCCTGCAACTTCACCACTGACAGAGAAATTTTTTAGGCTTAGGGTACAGAAAACAGAAGAGAAATGAGTTCTTTGAGTTCCACTTATATACAAAGCTACTTCTAAAAAAGAAGAGTTCTATTAACAATCCCATGCCATATGAACCATACTCAGGCTCCAAAAGTGACAGAAGCTTTCTCACTGCAACCTTGTCTCAGAAAGCTACACTCCAAAAAAGACCTCAAACTCTGCACCAGATTACTGCCTTGGGCCTCAGCTCTGCCCCCAGCTCTTGTATTTTTTGCGTCTTTTACATATGGAACCACAGAAGCATGGAATGGTTTGGGCTGGAAGAGACCTTAAAGATCACCCAGTTACAACCCCCTGCCACAAGTAGGAACACCTTCCACTACACCAGATTGTTCAAAGCTGCATCCAGCCTGGCATTGAACACTTCTGGGGATGGAACCTGTACCAGTATCTTATCACCCTTACAGTAAAGAATTTCCTTCTTATATCTATCCATCACCTTTTGTCCTATCCCTGCATGTGCTTGTAAAAAGTGTCTCTCCAGTTTTTTTGCAGACCCCTTTTGGTAGTGGAAGGCTGCTGTAAGATCTCCCCAGAGCCTTCTCTATTCTAAATGGAACAACCCCAGCTGTCTCAGCCTGTCTTCATAGAAGAGGAACATGTATGTAACAGCCTTAAGGACAATTTATTAAAGAGGTGACGTTTTTCCTGACACAAGGGCACGGAGCTGGACACCAAATAGGCAATTCCAGCACCATGTTGTGAACCATTCTCCCTGCTTCCTCATCCAAACAGTACTGGGGTGTTGGATTTATACAGATTAACACCACAGGTAAGCCAGGCAGGTGAACACCCATGTCTGTTGGCTGCCAGTGGGTGCCTGTTACACCTCAAGTCCCTTGACAATGTTACATCAATTAAAAGCACACACTTGCTGGTGCTACAAAACTGAACCCCCTTTGTGCCACCTTCTCTTGGATTGCCTCCTCAGCATTCTCCTTCTGAGTGCAATGAAACAGGGCACAGGAAGAAGGGCTATAGAGCCAGATGGGTGAAGGCACTACTGGTGGTGTGTCTTTAGCCAGCTGATGACTGTGAGGGTGATGTGTGACATGAGCTGGGGATATGGAGCTCACTGCCTCACTGCCGAGTGTCTTGAGCACAGCTGGACCCAGGACACCACCCAGACAATTCCCCCAAGGCCAGAGTGATACCTGCCTTCCTATGGCAGCAGAATGCTGGTGTGTGAGCCACTCTCTGTAGGATCTTTGCAATTTGCTATTGCATTAGCAGCACAGAAAACACTGGTGATGACAGTCTGTGTTTCTGTAAGGAGGCAGTCGTTCCACACTCATGGGCATGGGTATAAGCACCAAGTATGGACACAAACCTTGCCCACATTACCCTGCCAGTGGCCCCAAGACATGAAGTTCCCATGAAAAAATGTCACCGCGGTTCCAGCCATCAATCCTTTGGGACCTCCCCCGAGCTGGGGCCTGGCCAAAACACAGGGATGCAACACAGGGATGCCAGCCTGGCTGTGAGGGCAGCAGCACTGCTCAGGGTGCGGAGGCCAGGACGCAGCTCTCCTGCCGTCAGGGGCGAGGTCACGGGCGCTGCAGAGGTTCTTCCTTCCACGATCTCCTCCGTCTGCAGGAAGCCTCTCTGATGCGACGGGCGATGCAGCAGCCCGCGCCTCCCCCACTTCTGAGAAGCGCAGCTCTCACCACTACCGGCTTTCCGTGAGGCCCGCTGCCACAGCTGGCACAGCGCACGGCACCCGCCTGCTCTTTTCACTGGAATCCCCTGCTTTTGGCTATTTACATCCTTTTCTTAGAGAGAGACAGGAAGTCAAATGAATCAGAGCCATCTATGGTTACCTCCGCCCCAGCCCTTACCAGGCTCTCGGCGGTCCCCGTGCCTTGATGGAGATACCTTTGTTTGGGTTCGTGCTCGGCCCACCGCTGAGATGGGACAGGGGGGACCAGAAGCACCTGTGTCATCCCTCCTGGGGCTGTGGGTAGGGACCAGGAATCACTGTGACCCTGGGGAAACAGGGCAGGGGCAGGCAGAGGCTTTCCATGCCCTGCTGGCTCCAATGGCCCTGTCAGCATTTCCCACGGGAGGCAAAGGTGGGGCTCAGAGACAGGATAGGTCCCAGGACACGCCTGCAGCATTCCTGCTGCTGCAGCCAAAGTCCTAATCCTGGCTCTGCAGGGGTGTACCCCAGAGGAAGAGAGGAAGGATGTAGGCAAAACATTTCATGGTAAAAGTTGGTTCCACATAAAACTATAAAGCAAGTTGTTCCTCTGAATGAGCACAAAGTATATGAAAACAGCCCACCAGAGGAACTAAAGTATATCCTTTGCTCTTCTCTTGCAATACCTGACTGACACAGAGGGTTAAAAACCAGCAAGCTCTGCTGTGCATCTTCTGCAGAGAGGTTTTCTTCCCTCTGAAACTTCGAACAACAGGCAAATTGCAAAGCAGCAGTTTAACCAGATGCCTCCGATCAAGGAAATAAACCCCATGAGTGAGGATGAGGCCCTTCCCTCCTCTAAGTGAATTGCAGGTACAATCTTTTGCCCATCAGATGTAGGAGGCTGCCTCTGAACTCCAGTGATGCATCTGTGCACTCACAATTGCTCTGTTTTAAATGACACTTCTTGCTTCAGGAAATGATTTTAGCTGCCATTAAAAAAAAAAAAAACTGCAAGGAGAAAATGAACATAATATTTGGGCTACCTTTGTCCAATCCTTTGTCTTAGGCCTTATTAGCTGAGGGTCAGTGCTGCAAAGGAGCTCAACCCCCACTACCCTAAGCACAGCTGTGCTCAGCTGCTCGGATCCTTCCAGACCTCCTGGGACCCTCCCCAAAGTTACCAGGATTTCTGGCTGCAAGGCAGGTTTCCCACCAACTCATGGAGGCTGCTCTCTGCTGCACCAAACTCACTTGTGACACGTGCATGGGGTCTGGGACACTAAATCAGAGCCAAGCGTCTTCCTGACAGCTTTAGAGCGAGGCTCAGCAGCACCATGCCTAGTGCTGCAGCACCTGAGGTGACGCAGGCGGCTTGCTGGGGACACACAGAGCAGGCAAAGTCAGACGGCTTTGCAAATGGCACTTGCAGAGCCTTGCAAGTATTTCCTATAGAGGTCTATTCAATTGTCTAGTAAGCAGCAATGCTCAGGGGAGAGGGCAAGCAACGCTGGGAAGCTCCCCTGCCACCCTCTGTCCCGCAGGCTGCCAGCACATGCTCACTCTGCTGACCAGAGCTTCCAGACTTTGTTCTGGCTCACACTGCAGGCCCCAGCTCTTGTATGGGAAACCAGAAGTGTTCAGGACTTCTGACGTCCAGGTCCTTTTTGCCAATATAAAAAATTTACCAGCATGCTGGGAAGGTCAGAACAACGCACCCTTTGTGTCTCAGCTGAATCTGCAAAACAAAGCGTATGTCTTCTCTTTTCCTCTTCTTTTCATTAAGGGAAAAAATTATCCGTAAGTTACAGCAACAGGACATGCAAAAAAACCCTCTCCAGCCAAACGAAGCCTAAACTTGCAAAGGCAAGTACTCAAAAGTTCAGAGATGCCAGAAGTGAGACTGCCTGCTCAACACCAGAAGCAGGAGCGACTGAAATAAAGGACATTCGTCCTGCCTCTCTCACAGAGGGAAGACTGCATTCTCTGGCCACGTCGCACTGCCATAAAGTACCTGGAGAGAACAAATGGAAATATTTTCTTAAGCGGCAGGGGAATGACGGGGAGAGGTGAAGCCAAGCAGCTCAGAGCCAGGGAGCTCCAGCCTGGATGCCGTCCCTCCCGCACCCAAGCACTGTCCCACTGCATGACCCAGCAGAGACAAAACGAAGCTCTGAGTCTGATTCAATCCTGCCTTGTTCCAGTTTTCCACCAGTTCAACAGCCATTACTCAAAAACAAGCAAGCCCTTAGCTATAAAAGTCAGATTGCTTTTCTTTTTAAGGGAAGGAAAGAGGAAAGAAAAGAGAATAAAGGATCCTCTACCAATAATCCATTATATGGAAGCATTTCACGGGAGCTGCATTGCATAAAGCCCAGCAACAAAGCAGTGGTTTTGGTCTTTCCCGAACAGATAGAGCAGACGATGCTTTTTATCAGCATCATAAATATCAAGTTATACTTTTTGGAACTTGCACTTCAATGTATTTCTGCACTGCGGTGTAGTCATAACAGCTTGGGCTATCAACTACTCAGGTCCTGTACTAATTCTGAAACTAAATATCCGTGCTTACAAACATGCACCACAAAATATTCTGGCAGCTCAAAGTCACACAGCTACAGAGTGCACCCAACTCCCAACAGCTGATTATGTCACTGAAAAGGCACCTCTTTTTGGAAATTCAGGATCCGTACATGTGCAACAGGAAAGGGTTTGTTTCAAAGTTTCATTTGCTCCGTGGTTCCAGTAATTTGGTTTATCAGAGGGTGTGATTTATTAGAAAAATACAAACAGTGAATAGGAATTAAAAATGCAGTGACCTTTCACTGCAAAGAACAGCCATATCACAATGCATTCCTGATTAGAAAAGCACATCAAACTACCCACATGCTGGTAGCTGAGCAACTGCAAAGCTGATTTTTTGCTATCTACAAAATCATGGGATTTTTCAATTTTTTCTTTAAAAAATATAAACAGTCTGTGTTCATGCTCCCAAGTGGAAAAAGTGTCTGAGGACCTTATTTACAGACTTGGAAGGACAGCCTAATCCCTTGTCCTTGCAGCCAGTTTTAGGAACTTACAGGTTTTTCTTGGCACATACTCAAATGCAACACTGCTGTCTTGCTCAGACTAGCTTTAGTCAATATGATTTCTGTTAAACTCACCTGCAGTGTGAATCGGGCAATTGTTTGGCCTTATTGCTACCAAACAGCTATTTTAAAGAGTAATCCTTATAGTTTACGAAATGACAGCGGAGGCCTTGCCTTAGATATGCACCAGGAAGAGAGCATTTTCTTAGAAAAGCATAGTTCTCAGTAAATGATAAACCACAGAGCTACTGCTGTGCACATTAAACCACAGAGCTATATTTATATAGAATTAAGGGGCTGAAATCCCACCTCCACCTCCACTCCCCAGCTTCTGCTATCCAAAAGCAAGGATTTTGAGATGCACATCTGGCATTTGGACTCCTAACACAATCTCCTGACCCACCTATAAGGCATACACATTATAGCCATGGTGAACACAAACTCTTTTTCCATATGACTGTTTGATTTAAGGCATCTGAAATGTCTCCACTATTTATTATTATTGATCTTCTGGGCTATGGTCATGCCAAGAAGCCTTATTGTGCCAGCTTCTCAGCAAATTAAGAGATTCCTCACAGAGCTGCAGTGCAAAGAGACCACAGAGGCATCAGGAGTCAGAGGAAACAAGTGCTCTGATCCCAAACACGTACAGGAGGAAATAAATCAGTCTCCAAAACAAGCAAGCATCCCGATTCAGAAACACACTTTAAAAATGCCCACACTTAACCCTTGGCAGGGACCTGTGGGAGGAGTGCACTCCGCAAGCTACTGCTTGTCTGGGCTTCATTATATGTCCCAGGCACAACCAGTGCTACCACCAGCACTGCCAGGTTGGCAGGGACACTTCAGGCTCACTTCATTTTTCCAGTGGAGAAGCATGAATAACCCTTACAGAGTGTTGGTATCCAAAGCTGGTATCCATAGCTGTGCAACTGCAAAAAAGTATTTGGCGAAGCAGCTTCTGTCCTGAGGGAGAGAAAGGCAAGGCTCATGGAATGGGACAACAAAACAGACCATGGAGATGTTTTCCTGTGCCTGATCATAGAGCAGATTTACCTGGAAACTAGACTGAGGCACATGGAAAATAAAGAGGTGGTTGGTAACAGCCAACGTGGGGAACAACCAACAAAGGGAAATCATGCCTGATAAATTTGGTCACCTTCTGTTATGGGCCCACAGTGTTGTTGGATGAGGCAGAGGAACTGACATTGTCTACCTGGACTTAAGAAAAAGCGTTTGACACTGCTCTGCATGTTGTCCTTGTCTCCAAGTTGGAGGCATGGATTTGATGGATGGACTACTTGGGGACAAAGAACTGGATGGCTGGATGGTGCAGGTGGATGGCTGTGCACAAAGAGTTGTGGTCGCTGGCTCCTTGTTCACAGGGAGACCAGTAACAGAGGTGTCCCTCAGGGGCCAGCCCTGGGGCTGATACTGTTCAGCATCCTGTTGGTGACACAGACAGTGGGATTGAGGGCACCCTCAGCAAGTTCACTGACCACACCGAGCTGTGAGGGACGGTCGGTGTGCCGGAGGGAAGGGATGGCATCCAGAGGGACTGGACAGGCTGGAGAGCTTGGCCCGTGCAAACCTCCTGAGGTTTAACAAAGCCAAGTGCAGGGTCCTGCACATGGGTCAGGGCAATCCCAGAAACACCCACAGGCTGGGCAGAGAGGTGATTGGGAACAGCCCTGAGGAGAAGGACCACGGTGAATGGCTGATGAAAAACTCAATGTGAGCTCCCAGCCCAGACAGCCCATGGAGCCCTGGGCTGCATCCAAAGGAGCGTGGCCAGCAGGACAAAGGAGGTGATTCTCCCCCTCTGCTCTGCTCTGGTGAGACCCCACCTGGAGTGCTGCACCCAGCTCTGGGGTCCCCAGCAAGAAGGGACATGGGACTTTGGGAGGGACACAAAGCTGGTAAGAGGACTGGAGCCCCTCCCCTATGAAGACAGTCTGAGTTGGGGCTGCTCAGCCTGGAGAAGAGAAGGCTGCATGGAGATCTCATAGAAAACTTCCAGTACCTGAAAGGGCCCTACAGGGAAACTGGAGAGGGACCCTTCATCAGGAACTGTAGACAGCACAAGGAGTAATGGATACAAATTGAAGGACAGGAAATTTAGGTTAAATATTAGGAAGAAATTCTTGGCTGTGAGGGTGGAGACACTGGAACAGGTTGCCCAAGAGGTTGTGGATGATCCATCCCTGACAGGGTTAAAAGCTAGGCTGGACAAGGCCTTGAGCAACCTGGTGGGAAGTGTCCCTGCCAACGGCAGCAGGGTTGGGACTAGATGATTGTTAAGGTCTTGTTAATTCCAACCCATTAACATTCTATGATTCTCTTATTCTATGTGATAAACTGCCAGCAAGCAACATTACTTCTGAGGGATTTTTTTCACAATTTAGATAGTCAAGAAGAAATAGGAGTTAACAGCACTGCACCTGCACAGTACAATCCAAATCCGGGTTCCAGGACCACAGACTGTCCTCAGGAGAGACTTGTGGGGCACATCCTGCATTTCTCCAGGCTTGCATGTGCCTCACCCTTTCTAAAGAAACCAAGGGGAGGAGGCAAAGGGCACACAAATCTTTTCCCAGCACAGCCTTCTGGAAGGCATGTGCTTGAAGGTGGGAACCAGAAGGTAGAGAGACTCAGCTGAGGCTCTGTTAGCACATTCTAACATTTTAAGAGCAACAAGAGCTTTCTAGATAACTGGAAAGACTTCTATTCAGTCTAGGTTTAATCTTGCTGTCACACACCTGAAGGCAAAGAGCAGCTTCCCTGAAGCACTTAAGGGCAGTGCTTCTCAGGAATCAGGGGCTCTGTGTTACCATGAACAAGCCCCACTCTCAATCCTAGCTTGTAAGGACTTTTTTTCTCCAGCTGACAAAGGGAAGTCAAATAAACCCTATCTGTCAGAAGAGGCTTCAGGTGACCACAGTTGGACAGTTTCTGGCCTCCATTGTTAGGTGAGTGCCAGGATTCAGCAATAAATCCAGCAGAATTGAAAACTGTCTCAGTACTTCAAAAGTAATAATAAGATACTCTTTACAGAGTAAGGTGGCCACCGGCTGCACCAAAGCCTCAGAGCAATTGCTGAGATTTCTCTTGAATTTACTTGTGATTTTGAGCAGTATTAGCTGTAAAATGACAACTGCCTACATCTTAGTGGTACAGAGTCGTGCAAGGCATGCAAATACCAGTGAGGCAGGGCCTGTGATAAGCAGAGAGTAACAGAAAAATCAGTTTCCCAGCTCCCTGAGCCCTCAAGAGAGTTAACAGAACTGTGATCACAGAGGACAGAAACCAAAACACAGTTATAGGCAGGACAGGGGCTGTGTAAAAGCAGGATGTGCAAGCTCAGCCTGGCAATGCCTGCCCATGGCCCAGGGGCAGAGCTGGCTCAAGGAACAGCCCTGAGGAGCTATTCAGTAGTTTGTGCCACGATCTAAATAGGCTCTGGGCACAACTGAACTGCATAGTTACTAATTACTACCCTCATTGGCTTGAGTTGGGCAAAGATTTCATGCACTCCTCTCTGACCCCACAATGCTGACAGCTCTGGGAAGAAAGTGGAAAGACTCCAGCAATGACTAGGAAAAAACCAAAACCATTGGGTGACTCACTTTTCCATATCAAACATGATTATTTTGTATCTATAAAGATATTTAATCCCACAGAGACTCCTACATCACGTTCGTTCACTTCACAAAGCAAATAATTTTCCCCTCTGAAGACATCTGATTTGGGGGGCACCTGTTATCAAAGTACGTAGAGCTGGAATGAAGGTGCAATTAACTGTTTGACCTTGGCTGACGAAGCCAAAATATTATGTACTGCAATTTTCAGGCTACTGAGGAATGAGGCAAACATGGGTTAACAGTATTCAACTGACCTGATGTGGAAACAGAACTATAATTCTGGTACCAATGAATTCTGTATTAGCAACGTATTCACTGGCGGGAGGAGAGGAACATTTCTGTCACATCTCAAAGGCAAGTGGGAAAGCAGCCTGATGCTGGAAATATAAATACTGCTTCAATAACCCCTACTATATCTAAAAGGGTTTCTGTTTGGGGATAATTATCTTTCTTTCCCTCCAGGCACTGCCTTAAGTAAGTGCTTTGAGTAACAAGGAAAACAATGACTAAAACAGTCACTGTGCTCTCTGTAAGCTCACAGCACTCCACAAGCTCCCAATGAGAGACACTTTGGACAAGTTTTATTCCCTGATCCACACCACCTAAAGTCAGCGAGTGCTCCATTTCTGCTCCTCCAAGAAGAATTTCACCCATAGTATTTAACTACAATGAGCAAATCCATCTTATTAGATATTGGTGGACTGGAAAAATACCCCAAGTATTTTCAGACGGCAACCTGGAGGACACTCCAGATCCCAGGATTTACCGTGGCTAAGCTCTAATTTATGAAGCAAGAGTTTGGCAAGAAGAACAAAAGCACATGGACACAGCTATTGCACATCTTATGATCAGTTCTTAAATGGAAAAATGGATGAGATACCTGAGCTTGGAATAAAATTATTCCAGCCAAAGGAATACACAAAGGGAGTGGGTCTTGAAAAATTGCAAGCCATCAAGAAAACATGAAGATACCAGTGTAATGCTACATCACTATATATTACAAAATTACTATCATGAGAAGGAGCTTACTAAGCAAGGGAATACTTATTTCTTTTATTCAAAACAAATCAAAGTGGAATTAGAAGCCACCTAACAGATGAGCAGCTAAAAGATTGGGAGAAGACTAACAAAATCTCCTGCTCATGGACCCAAAATTATCAGTTGGATAGAGCACACCACAGAACCAGTTTCAGATGAGGAACCACACAGTTCATGCTTGCCACTCAGATTACCCATCACATAACATGAAAAGTTTAAATGCTGCATAAAATTAATGGGGGTGTTGGTGGTGGTGGTGCTCTAGTTTATGTCTCTAGACCAACTCATGATATGCTCATGGCATTTTCTATAACCTCAGAAACTTGCAGATATAAATTTAAAAGAGTTGCTTAGATCTGTAGTAACTTTAAAATATAAGTGCCTGGGGAAGTGAGGAATCCCTTTTTTAAAGGAACGGGATTACGCAGAAGAAATGTGAAGAACTGTAAAAGGCAAAATATCAATGGAAGAGGTAGCAAAAGCCTTCCTGATGAGATAAGTTTAGCTATAGAAGGAGTAAAAACACTACCACTGGATGCATATAAAATTTTACTAGGCTCTCATAGATGTCTTGCATACTCACTCACAACCTTTTCTGGTTAGAATTTCCTTTGCAACAGATGGATAGGCATGAAGGAGCAAAGTGTTTTCCAAACACTTCTCTTACCAAAAAAGTTAAGGCGTAAGACAGCAGAAAAACTTTCCACTCTTGAAAGAAACAAGCTGAACAAAATCCACACCACCACATGACTTTTCAGCAAACCCTACCAATTTTACACAGAGCAGAAGAGGTAACTTTACCTCTTGGTTCAGGTAGTGGCAGATGGGAAAGCTGGGAGAAGAAAAGCTACACAGCTGTCTCTGAAAATTTTAGTGGCATCTACAAATTCTTAGCTCGATTCGCCCCACATCACCAGCTCCAAATAATCCTTCCTTTACTGTGGCACTGGAGGATCTAAGAAAATCTCACCTCTGTACAACTGCAGCAATTGGAAGGACCTTATTTGGATTCCTCCCCCCAGCTCCACTTTGCACTGAGAATACATGGCTACAAGAGCATTCACAAAGGGATTTTTTTCCTCCTCTGGCTTAAACAGTGAATGGCAGAGCTCCGAGTCTGAATAAACAGTGTGGGTGGTGACTGCTCTGTGAGGCCCATGTAAAGGATGCAATCATTTTCTGACTCTGTTCAGCATTAAATCATGTGAAACTAGCTTGATTACCACACATAACATTGACTCTGTTACAGAGTATAACGTACCGTGTATCCTTCCCTAACTTTGCAGGGGAAAAAAATAACAATTAATTCTCCTAGCTTCAAGTGTTTAATTGTGTATAAAGTTCATTGACCTCACTAGTTGCTGTCAGATGATCTTGCTAAGGCCTGTGAAAAACATCCCAGGAATGCAGTGATGTGGGCAGAAACAAAGTGAGTTCATGCCACAAAATGCTTTAAATGGAACAAAATCAGCAACCATCCAGAGAGCCTGCACTGAAAACAGGACTTCGGAATAATCGTTGATTTAACCTCACCTAAGCACAGCTAGTCCTTGAAAAGGGGCTATTATAAATCATAGCCTTAAAAAAAAAAAGAAATCCTTTAGGGATCCTGCATGTGACTACATGAAGTAACTTTGTTTACTGGGAAATCTCTGCAGCTGACTGGGAGGCAATGTTTTGGAATGACTGGAGAAACTCGGGCACGGAGGAGATAAGCTGGGAAGTGGGAACCTGCTTTTGTGCCCTGTCCAGTTCCCATTAAGGATACGTCGTTTTGCCTCCGTGCAACTCAATTTCTTCCTCAATAAAAATGGAAATGGGTCTGCTTATCTACATGAAGACATGCTATGCTTTTTTCTGTGTGGGGAAGCCGCTGTTAATGGGAGGTAGGTATTATCATGTATTTGACACATACGTAAGCATCCTACATAGTTTTTGACATCTCTCTGAAATGTAGCTTGTGAGCTGTGTTTTATGAAATGTTTCCGTCAATGACCCCAAAGAAGTGTGTTGTGTTACTCACTTCATACATCGTTTCCAAATGAATAATTCAGCATGAATTCTGCTGGTAGTGCCCATTAAAATGTAAACTGCTCCTCTTACCTACTTTTCACAATTGACCTATGTGATTTCCGAGGGATGTCACAGTCCAATTTTCTAGGGAAGCAGTGCAAGAACCACTCATTAGATGGCAGTTTTTGTTAACCCGTAAATCTTAGCACAACTTAAAAGCACATCTGCGGAACTTCTGTCCGACTGCAAGGCCTTTGGGATGGAAACCAAAGGTACCTATGGGCATGGATGGCATTTCTGCCATCCCCACTTTCATTGCAGGGTGATGCATCCAAATAAGCCCCATACCTCACCAGGGCTGGAAACTGAGTTCTCCCCTGCTTCTGGCGTTTTTCTGGGAGCCTCCAGGAGAACCTGACTGTTAAATAACAAGTTCTTTAAGTGTGACCAGGCAAACATCACTGCAGGGCACTTATTCATTGCATTTATTTCACATCCCCTCCCATACTGCTCTCACCATTCCTTCCCTCCTCCTCTCCAAAGGCTGATGTACATGATGAGGGAAGGTGTGGCTCATAGACAGGAGAAAGGAGATTGAAAAGCTGGTCTGCAGTGATGATCTAGGACATGCTTTCATCTTATCCAGTATGTTGCTTAAGAGCAGCTGTCTCTTTGCTTTGGTGGGGGCCACCATTGGCCAAATCCTTTCCCATATACTTCTGATATTTTGCATATCTTATGGTGGCTACAGCAGATAAGCTCCTAAACAAATAATTCTGGTGAGAACATTTTGCATTTGGTTATTTGGTTCATTTTGGTGATTGTAACAGGCTTGGATTATAACTTCTACCATCTGGAATTTAATCTTCTTCACAGACAGTTAAAACCAGTTAATAGCCATATTAAATTGTGGATTATGATTTCTCCTGGTATTAAGTTCTAAAGTCTTGCCCCAGAAGGGTATGGGATTAAGACAACCTCTACTATTAAGTGCACTGGAAAATATGTAGTTCATAATTTCTCATATCTATTTTATCTGCTCATTATCAATGACAACAGTGGCCTTAAAAGATAAGAAAATGTTCCAATCAAGCTCTGTAACCCACACAAAGTGTCTTTGTGAGAAGGGGGTTTAATTAAGTTTTTCTTTCCATTGCCCCATTGCAAGTGTTTGGATGGGAGGGGAGGGGGATAGAGAAGGAAAAACCAGAACATGTGATGCAACTTCATGTTTATGGGAAAAATATTTGGAGGACAAGATATCTATGAAATCAATGGGTTCCAGGCCTCAGCCAGCATTTCATGCTTTTCCCAGATGGTGACATATTGGAATGTTTTCCCAAACAGCAAGAAGCCAAACTGGGGTTTTTGCAGCTGCAAATAGGTAAGAAAACTTTAACCCAGCTCCTCAAAAAGCTACAAAATATCAAACAATTTCAAGGTATGTGTGAAAGACAACTGTAATACACAGTAAAATACCATTCTTCTGGATTGTGTTTTTACTAATAGCACAGCAAACTACCTAAGTAGTAATAATAAGAAATAGGCTTCTGAGCAACACCCACACATTTAAAAGTAATGCAAAGACTTGGGTTTAGTTCAATCATTTCCAAAGTTCAAGATAAATAATCTTGAACAAAGGACTTAATGTAAGTGCAACACTATTTTATTACCCAGAAAACTACACTCCACCAGAATAAACTGAAGAGAAGTCATGGAGTTTGCAGCTAGTCAAAAATGGAGAAGAAATTAAACTTGCCTTAGGGGAAATACACACATGTATATGTTATACACTGTGCAATCCTTGGCCATTAAGATTTCTTCTTACCTGAAAATGCCATTCTCTCTTGTTAGGAAATGAAAAATACAACAGTAGTAATCCAAGAACAGCTGGTGAAAACCAAACAAACCTAGGAAACCATCTGCATATCAATTCAGAACTTCTTGCCACATCACTCCCTTCCTTCAGTTTCATTTCAGGAAACCCAACACATCCTGCAAGCAGGAGTTTTACCTGAGAAAATCAGGTACTTCAGTCACGTTTGATACTAAATAGCACCTTGAATCCTCTCCTATCTCCTCCCTGCTGTTTAAATCCTAAATTATTTTATCAGCCCAGTAGCTAAAATTTCCTTGGACTAGCAACCCCTGCTTTGTAGATTCCGAATGCTGAGTTTCTGAACTGTATAAAGAAGGGGGTTGCTATGTCTGATAGTTCCTGACACAATCTACAGCAAAAGCATGCTGAAATTTGAATTAAGATGACAAGTATTATCTATATATACATGAATAAAGACTTTTATTTATATAAGGTTAGTATCCTCAGATAGTATGGAGCTAGAACATTGTTTGGATAGTGGTACAACAATATAATCCCAGCGTTCCTGTGGGATACAGCATGTATTTCTATCCCTGATGATTTATGAACTATTGGACCTTAAACCTCTTGCTGCTTCTTTCCTTTAGCAACCTTTCGCTGGCACGGGTCCAGCTCTGAATACAACCAGTCCACAGCCTTCAACTATTAAAAGTACTTGGTGCCTGTTCATGTCGAGGTGAGGGTCTGCACAACCCACCCCGCAAGGCCGACTGCTGAACTCACTGAGACAACCCCACCACGTTCAGCAGGGACACCCTGATTTACACCCCTTCAGTATCTTATCCACGATCCCACAGCAATCCATTAAAGAAACACTGAAAAAATCTAAGAACAAACAAACAAATCAACCCTGCATTCCCATTAAGATAAAAATGTGAAATGAACATAAATGAAGGGAGATACTGCTGTCACTTCAAGGAGTGAGGATTAAAGGACTCCAGCCTCATCAGATAAGACTCTGGATTTTCTTGTCTAGCACTCTTGTTTTAATCCATTTTCCAGTTCTATATGAAATGAATTATAGCTAGATCTGCATAGCGTTTAAGGACATAAATCTATCCTACAGTGTATTTGAATTTAAAATACACACAGCCTAATATCTTTCATGCCTGAAAAAAATGGACGTGAAATCTCAGGGGGAACAGAGCAATTACCTATTTCAGTCAACGTGTGAAGAATAGTCAAATAAATGGGCTAACAGGCCCACCAGCTGGAAAAATTAAACTGAAAGCCTGCTTCTGAATATATGCATTATATCACCCTTAGCCAGAATGGCTTTAATTATTCTTAAATATAGCAGTGGAATGCGAAATAGGAAAATCTTACAGTCCTTTTCACCCACAATGGAGAAAGAGAAGAAAATTGCCATCATTATAATTTTTGTTGCCATTAGATAAATGGGTAGTCTTCCAGGTCATGGTAATCCTCCTTGGCTTTTTATATTATCTATTTAGCCTGAGGATCCAAAGATATTTTTTTAAGTGCTTGTGGATTCTGTCACTCATACGTCATCTGCTGGTTATGGAAATAGAATTGGGCCCATTTTACAGGCAGGGACAAACACAGTTCTGTCAGTGACAAAGCGTGACACTGGCTGAGCCCGTGCAGTCAGGTCTCTCCTTGGACCATGAAGCCACTCAGAGAAGTCATGAAAAGGAGGGTGGGATGTATTTTACCTAGCTTGAGCTGCCTTAAAACTGCAAGTCTAAACAAAGTGTTCACGTAGACTTGCTCCCTGGATGATTCATCTCGTTTCGCACCACCTATCTTAGGACCAGATGAATCACCTTTTGAAAGTCTCTGTCTGTTGGATGTCTAACTTTTAGATACCTCAAATCCATCCTATGCAGAAAAGCACCATCATCTCCACTAAATACTTGATAAACTCTAAAATGTATCTCTCTAAGGCTAGTAACAGAAGAGTTTTATCTAGTATTCTTTGACAGAAATTACAAAAATACCAAATGCTTAATTTTCATAATCTCAACAGTTTCCCCTGACCAAAAACAAACAAAAGAGCCACTATGTTTTAACAGAAAATGCTTCAAGAAGAAACTACTACTTTGTCAGGCACACCACACGATTGAAATAGTCTCTCTGTTGAGATGGTGAGGAAGACAATGCAAACACATAATCAAACTTTGCAGCCAGTGTGCCTTTTTCTGTACCTCTAGCTTTGTACATATGTCTTAGGAGGGGCTGAAGTTACATTTGTGTTTTCTTGCCAGCCATGTGCCAGATGGGTTCCTTCTCAAATGTGTGCTGTTTTAAGACCCAATCTTGCCTGAAACAACAGGGTCAAGCCCACTTTGATGTCACAGCTGGATACAAATCTCTGCTGCTTCTGTGCCTGTTGCTCACTTTACTTTTAATGTCCAATTCCAAAAAGATGGTGGAGCTCAGTACAGATCTAGCTGCAGGAATTATTTGCAGAGATGACAGAGAGTTTCGCCTCTTGGGGAGACTCCCCAGTGATTCCCATGTGATCAAACCCCTTCCAAGCCATCAACTTAAAAATAACATGTTGGGTTTTGGAAAAAATGTAATTCCAGGGGGTTTGTGGAGCCTCTGGTTTTGACTTTTTTAGGCTGCACTGGTGTTGAGTTTTCAGAAGACTCCTCCACAACCGAGAAACTTCTCGGCAGCCAGCTCCAGAAGCAAAGGTCTTAAGGACATGGGTCAGGATGAGACTCAGCCCTTGTAAGGAAGGCTTGGCAATGCTGCCAACGTACGTGGCAGCCCAAAAGGCCTCTGAAACCCAAGAGGCCTATCTGAGCAGACCTACAGACAGATAAAAAGCATCTTTGCTCCCACAGTGACAAGTGCCTCAGGCAAGCCAACAGATAGACTGCCTCAAATGCAAACTGGTGAGTTTCTATTTCATGACTGATTTCACTCTTATGGGCAATCCCCAGGGTAAAAAATTCTCCTTGCTTTATGCCAAACTGCTACCAACAGGTTTTAGGGAGGTTCTGCACAGCTCGGGGATTTTTATTCAAGTGTTTTAAAGCCTACATGATGAAAACCACAGTGACTAAAACTAAAAGCCTGGGCATTCTGCACCATATGTTAGTGCTTTGCCATAGAAAACTTCAGGGCTTTAGGGTTGGCAACTGGGAAATGATGACCTCCTGCCTGTGAAGTTGCAAGTAATTAGTGCACTTGCACAATTGCACCATTAGTTCTTTGATTTCATAGGCAGGAGGAACAGAGGTGGTTTTCGTTGTTAAATCTGTTTCCCTAAAAAACCCCATATTTTAAAGTTCTGAGCAAAAATGGACTTAGTGGATGTACAGAGGTCACAGATGGACTTCTCCCCTTTGCCCCAAAGTGCAGTTTCCTTGCTTTAAGCAGTCAGGTCTTACATTGTTCAGTTGCAAAGCAAAGCTTCTGGATGTGACCTGATGTGACACACAGAGTCAGAAAAAGATCAAAGCTCTGGGAATTTCTCCTGTTGAGTTATATGGACAACTTTATTGATAACAGCATCAAATTACTGCATTGCTGATAATAATAACTGAACAACTCCCTCGCCAGGTGTACGGGCAGGGCCCGTAGTTATGGGTGAAGCTGAATATAGCTATGCATCTTTCCACCAACTCCTAACCTTATAATATCTTCTCTATATAAACAGCTGACAAAAAATATAGAGGCCCTTGAATCTTCCTCTGCTTAAGTTCTGAAATCTAGAAAAGAGATTATAATATATTTTACCTTACAATGAATTAACTCCTCAGCATGTCTGTTCCAATGCTGGGCTTGTGAACTATGCCATGACAGAAAAACTCTCAGTAAGCATAATTTACTGCTAAGGAAGATATTTCTCTAAAAATGCATCAAGGAGAGGGTGATAAACCCCAAAACATTGTAACACAAGTTTTACTGAAGTATGTATGTAAGCAAAAAGTGAATAAAGGGTGGTAAAACTGAAGGCACTTTCTCTATTCTGGGTGATAAGATTATTTGGGATTAACTTCTGTATTGGATGGATGACTCTGAGTACACTGTGGGTAAGAAGGAAATAATACACATTCTTGTGGCTACAAACACTAAACCAAAAAACTAAACTGTCTGGCTTTATATTGCTAAAACACGGAGTTGTGGAAACATTGCTAAAGTTTTGTTGGTACAGACCATGGAACTAATCTTGTCTCTTTCTCAGTGTATTTGTCTCATACTTTATCTTCCCTTTACTTTCTAATTTCTCCCCCTTTCCCTTTTCTTCCACCCTTCTCTCCCCACTCAGCATCCAGTTTCTTTGTGTCTCAGGTACAGCAAGGCTGGTTAGCAAGGAAATCCTGATGCAATCGTGATGCTTTCCTGTCACCGTTCACTAGTCATTAAGGTTATAAAACCATAATGAATGATATTGTTATTATTAAAGAAATTCTGCACAGATTCGATTACAACAGCTCAATCTTCCCCTTTTTGTTTCATTCTTTAAGAAAAAACATTTCCTTTTTTCAGTACAGTCCACGGAGGGCACAAGAACATCTACAGATTATCTTTGAACAGCTCAGGCTGCAGTGGTGACAGCCCTTGAGGCTGCCTTGGTGGCACAGGGTGCTCTTGGCTCTTGGGATACATCTGTGGGGCAGTCCACCCTCCCTTTGACCCACTGGCATTGTCCCCTCTGGTGGGACACTGGCCACTGAGGTGAGCAGCTGCTTCCTGAAGGCTCCTGACATAATGGACTGCATCCCTCTGCCCGCCTGTATCCACAGGGAGAGTGGGAAGCACAGTTGTGCTGCCATACTCAAAAGGATGGTAGCAATGTCACCACCCCAGGATGCAGACAGAGATGGGATCACCGCGTTTCCCTGAGGTATCTGGCAAATGACCCAGAACTTAGAAGGAGCCATAAGTGGAGAGGATTTTAAAACTCAATCCAAGGCTTGAAAAAGCAGGCCCTAATATCTCCTCTTCATTTTCATCCAGTGTAAAGCTCTAAGCACACTAAGGCTGGCGGGATAAAAGAAGAGAGACTAACATACTGTGTCTACTGCTTCCCCTTTAGCACCCTCCTACCGATTCCATACTCATTTCCATCTGTGCAAAGTGCATGTAAAACAACTTCACCCCTTGCCAGCTAGACATTGAACTGTGGGATTTGAATCGTTCTGGGTTCCTGGGCCTCCTTAGGTACATAAAAGCCGCGTCTGCGCCACGGGAGGCGGCTGAATCACAGCCTTTGTGTGCTGGGCACAGGGGAAACGGAGCCCGACCGTGGGCATGTGCCAGCCCCTGCAGGGTGAGAGCTGGCACTGTCTGCCCAGCAAAGCCTCGACATTTCCACCAACCACACTGAGTACATTTTCAATGGCAGAATCAGGCTGTACATAGTAAAATGAACAAATCCAAGTTTCCTAAAAGCAGGAAGGTCTGTGATCAAAACACACCACAGAAAGACCTGCGTTTCCCAGCCTGGTGCATAGGGCAGAGAGAGCAGCACATTTGGAGCATCCTGGAATGCTGAGTTTTAGACCATCCTCAGCTGCAGCAACCCATGCCTAAGAAAGGGGCCAAAGGATGACCAGCATTGCAGGGCATCACCTGTGGGTGCTCAAGGGGGAAGTGCCCAGCAGGACACTTTTGAATGAAGCAGTTCTATGCAAAACAGCCTTTGCTGTGTCCTGTTTCCCTTGGACAGATGCATCTCCCTGTCACAGAGTAGTGAGGGGCACCAAGCATACTTGACACAGCAGAACAGAAGCAGAGGAGCATTACGGCACATCAGCAGTTCCAGGTCACATCTTCCAAAGTAATAAGAAAGCATAACTTGTAGTCTGCTACATGAAAAAGTCTTTCAGCAAAGTTTTTCCAGCTACAGTGAAATACATATAGCTACATATTTACAGTTAAGACACCAGGGAGATAATCTATGCACATACACTTCCAAAGTAGCTTTGGACAAGAACTGGAATTTTCCTCTGCAAGTAGCGTAACAACTAAATATTTAAATAGTTAGAAGGCCAAACAATTGCAAACAAGTCAGCAACAACCATATTTCTCTCAGTTCCTGATGCTGCCCACTAAAGACAGCTGTAAAAGAGGACCTGAGTAAGTCCCAAGTTATTCCTTTAAATTGAACATCCTCCTCCTCCTCCTCCTCCTCCTCCTCCTCCTCCTCCTCCTCCTCCTCCTAATAATAATAATAATAATAATAATAATAATAATAATAATAATAATAATGTTCAACCAAACAACAGCTATATGAAGTAGAAATATGTATACCTATCTCAGAAAATCTACAAAAATCCAGTGCTTCAGAGACCTCACCATTTTTTCATGCAGCAATCATTAAACACTTCTCTGATAAATTGTTATGCAAACTGATGCTTGATGGAGTTTGGACTAACTAAATAGTCTTGTGTCAGAGTCAGACTCATAGAAGAGCCTTATATGGGTACCCAGCATCTCAGCAAATGCTCCCAGTGCTGCCTGCTCAACTGGTGCTGTGCCCTGCAGACGATCCGTGACCGCTGCACCCTCACAAGCCCACATGTCACGAGCAATGGCCGAGCAGGCTAATCAGAAGCAGCCAGTGAAGTTTTGGGGTGCAAGGCTGCTGCCCTCCCCAGCAAGGAGGGAGATGGGTGCAGGGGCATGGGGAGTGACATCACGCGAAGGAAGAAGCGAGGCCCTACAGATGTCCCGCCGGGACAACGACACAGTGTTCCTGCTACATCCCGAGCGCAAACGTGGCTTGTGTGCATTCAATGAAATTGTTTTTGTATACAAAGAGGATTTCAGCTGCTGTGAGGCAGATGGAAGGCGCTTTTGGCCGCGCTGAAATGTCTGGTACTGCCCGCGTTCGGAAGCATGCACGGGGCAAGAACAAAATACACTACTGTGCAATGTAAGTTGTCTGGTAAAAAATTAATTCAGCACAGGGCTATGTGAACTACAGGAAAACAAGGAGGAGTGGATGGCTTACCCTGCTGCTCTGCCCATTCCTTTCTCTTAGAAGAAAGAGAGCTGCCCACACTGCCGGGCTACTCAAAGAAAGGTGAGGGGGTGGCAACTGCCAGAGGGCAGCAACAACCATGAGAAACTTCATTTAGCTGAGTTTAAACTTGGAGTTAGAAAGCAGAGCAGAGTGAGCAGGGAGCAGCTACAGACAGGGAGCCTTAACCTTCAGCAGAGCACCGCTCACCTCCTGCAGTCTCTGGCAGCAGTTCTTCGCCCTGGGCTGGGGGGAGGCACCTCCAGCCAGCGACTACAGCTCCCCCTCCCTCTGCTCTCCTTTCCCCCAGGAGCTGAACTGCTTCTGCATGCCTTTCAGGGTGGCACAAAAACAGGTGAGACAGTCCTGCTTTCAGAAAGTTAGAGAAACTCTTTACTAGACCAGCCAGTTCATCCTACTAGGGTGATTGCATCACTTAAATATCTGGTTTGCTAAACTCTTTTTAATTGGGAAAGTTTTTCCTATTAAAATTTGCAGGTCTCCATAGATCATTTACCTTCCAGTACCCCATGCCTGTTAAAAATCTTTCTCCCAGCCCGGTTTTGTATGGTGCTAATGTCAATCCACATCAAAGTCCACAGGAATTCTACACATGTGAATCCAAGTTTAAGCAAGAAAAAAAAAAAAGGGGGCTCAGATTTTTATTACGTGAATTTTATTGGAACATTCCCTTCATGTCCCTACATACAGAAGAGCGTCTGGATTGAGTTACAGCTGCATTTACTCCCACACATCTGCTCCCTTATTGTTATAGTTACCTTTTCTCAGGGGATTTAAGAAACTACCCCCCCGAAAAAAAGCCCTTCACCTTTAGGTCCATGATGACAAAGATCAAAAAGCCTTCAGCATTCCTGCACCATGACATGAATTATGCTCTGCAGCAGTTTAAAAATTGCTTTTCTAATTCGAATGCTGCTGCTTGACCGCTGGGTTTCCAAGAGCGGCGCGCAGCAGGGCCGGTGCCCTTGCTCTCTGTGGAGGTGTGCGGCTTTGCTTTGTAACCCACAGCACGTCTGTGACTGGCGTTTCACTGGGAGGGGCGTGAGGCAAGGTATAGCAAATCTCCCTAGCAACAAACATAGAAACACAAAAATAAACTTTGGATGCACAACACTCAATTGATTTCACAAGTTGCTGGGCTGGCTGTGTGATGGAAAGCAATCGGAGGACAGCTGAGCCCGCCAAGAGGGGATGCCAGCCAGATTAAAGGTACCCAGCACTTAGAAACATAAGGGCCCAATTGTGTCAAAAATCTTATTTTAATAGAATAATACAGTATGAAGCAAGACACTTCCCTACTTTCCAATTGCTCTATTGTGCAGACCCTCAGGAGAGCTTTGAAGACCAGATTTTATCTTGGTCTCACTGCAAAGTCGAATCCCATCCCAGCTGAAGGCAGGAGGAACGTCCTGGTTTATTTCAGTGCTAATGAGGGTGGGCATTAAATGCATATGGTGATGGATCTCGTGCAGGAAGGCAGACAAGGATGCCAGGGACATCAGGAACGAAGCCCTGCAGCAGCACACCTAAACATACACCCTGGCAATGGGGGCTTGGGCAAAGGGAAAGGAGAAACCACTGCTCCACTGCAGCAATTACAAATGACAAGGTTATTACTGACACGAACAAAAACACATTGATTGCTTTCATTAGCTGGTTATGGTCACCTAGTGCATATTTGGGGATGGAACTTGAGCTGGTTCAAAGACAGACACTGACTGCATTTTCTATCCAGGAAATTACAAGGCAGGTCCAAGTAATCATCTTCCAGGGAGACAGTTCAGAATTACTTGGTTTTAAGTATGGATGGATATGATTTCGAAGAACCAAACTGGTATATCAAGAAACTTGTGAATGGCAAGGATAAAGACTAAGACCAGGGGAGGCACAGCTGATCTGAACTATCTCCTGATAACCTCACCAGTGAGCTAACCTTACTGGGAGAAGAAATGACATGGGCAGATGGGGTGCAGGCTGCAGGACTGCCTTTGCCCTGCCCAGCGTGATGACTGCCCTGGGAAGACGCTAGTTAGTCTCAACAGCAATGTGCACATTACCCTCCCAAACGTACAGTAGCAGTCCTATCTGAGACCTGTAAGTAAGGAGAAACAGCGTATTCCTCAGCTTGTAAATTAATTTAATTCCTGGAGTGCACTTACAGAGTAATGCCTGAGGCTTATGAAGGCAAAATGGAGCTAGAGACAGCACATTAGTCTCTGGAGAGACATACCAGCTGTTTCACGTCCTGATGGGGGTAGGGTGGAAAACAGTTGTATACAGTCTGCACTGTCCACTTAAAATCAGAGTATTTTCCCCTTACTTTCCCATACTATTAAAAATCACATACCTGAATGAATATAGGGAATTAGCAATTCACAGAGATGGGATAAGTCCAAATCCTGCACCTCCGAGGTGCAATGCTAAAATAGAAACAGCAGCCTTCTCCTCCTACAGAGTATTATCAAGAAATAATGATTCTGATGAAGAAACAGATTAAGAGGGAAATTAAAGTGCAGATTTAATTTCAATAGTAGTGCACCCAAGTCAGCCTGTAAATAAGCCAATCTCACCACCTAAATTAGGCATCAATAGAGAATTAGTGCCAACCTTAGGAAAACTGTAAGCCTTAAGAAAAGGGAAGGGTAGATGAGTGCACCCTCTTCAAACATAAATCTATAATCAACCCTCTCAAAACCAGATAATGGCTGATGGCAGGCAAATTTAATTTTAGAAGTATCTGAAGAGTTTTCTTCTCACTGAAGGATGGGGTTGGGGCAGGGTTGGCCTTAAAGCTGGCATCCTATTGCTCCTAAACTTTGTGGAGGTCTAAATTTATGTCCAGACATTTTAACTAGCCTGTATATCATTAATAAGCTATATCAAAAGCCTGCATTCAGATACCTTATCAAATTGAAACACCTCAGATGCAAAGCTTGTCTACGGATCTCAAGGCTTGATTTCCATAAAAAATCCCCTTCCAAAAGTTTATAGTACATGCTAGGAGGTTCTGCTTTGGTGTCCTCATTTCTGCCTCCCAATGAGTGGTGGTTGGTACAGTACTGAGTCAGAATATGATGTCTCCAGCTCAGTTTGAATCAGCCAGGTAAGGCACAATGCAGCTGATCGCTTAGAGCACATAATTATAGCATCCATGAGCTGCTCAGAGGATGCTGGCACTGACAAAGTAGGAAAGGCTAAAAGCATCATATTAAAATGTCATAAAACATTCATTTTACATGATTAGAGAAACTGGTAATTAGCATTTTTCTTTTAGTGCTTGACTTTTTATTCCAGCTGCTCTAATCCAGCTTCTTTCCATGGCAATTATTGCCAGGAAAGCTGAATTTGGCATTCTTTTCATGTCCACTTTAAAACCTGCTCTGTAATCCGTCAGCTAGGCAGGTCTCACATGCAGTATTTGAAGGTAAGTGAGGGGGGTTTTCGCCCTATAGTCAAATTACATTTGTAGTAAGCCTTAATTGTAGGAGTATGTCCATACACTATTAAACAAATCATATCAATATGTTTATTCTCTGTTAGTCTAGATTTATCTTGCCAAGGCTGAAGCTTTGTGTAAAAGGACTGACCCCAGGAGTGCATATGTCAAGCTGAATTAAGGAAGAGGAAAAAAAATAGAGCCGTATCTAAACTTCCTTAGAATAATAGGATGTTGATTAAATTGTTAGAAAGTTAAATAAACAAGTGATTTTTTTGTAATTGTCCTCTGAATGCCTCAGACTTCCACTCGCCTGAGCTGTCTCTGAAGGTGAGGAGGAGAAATGGCCCATTGCTGCAGGGCACATGGATTTCAGAAGGCAGCCGCCCTGCCAAAGCTTTCTGAGTGACATTGGGTAAGTCGCTGAAGCCTGGGGCATTTTGACATCTCATTTCCATCAAACTAATTGAGTTGTTGTAGGAATAAATAGAGAACAGAGCCTGGGACTTCTGCAGCAGAAGGGCAAGCTAAGGTCTGCTTCAATGGGCAGGGCAAGCAGCCACGTTACTCCAGCCAAGAGCCGTGCTGGGGCCCTGGGTTGGCCTCCTGGAGAGCAGGCACCAGCACCATCCTGCCAAAGCATGGACAGAAAACCTGGGTCAGGAAGCTGTGAGAAACAAGTCATCACATGGCTTTGGCTGTGCACCGTTTCTAGAGAAACAGACAAAAGCCATCAAGTAATCCCCCAATCTTCTGATCAAGAAAGGATCAGGTGATATTTAGACTGGAGTAACATGGCCATGTCTCTGCCACAGACACAGAACCACTGCTGTGGAGGGTAGAGAGTGTACTTCAGAGGCTTAAGCCATCATCCATCCCTTTTTGGGGTCATCATTTCTTGGTCTGGCTTTAAGAGAGCAATCTACATTCACAATTTGCGAACTGCTTGCCACCCTTCACTTCCCTGAGGAGGCAGTACTAAACCGTCAAAGCCCTTAATGTAGCAAGATTTCCTTGGCACTTAAGCTAAATTTTGGCTTTCTACATGTCATTTCTGCTCCTGCTGTGCTCTGACTGTCAGCCCTCATTATGTGAGCTGTGCTAACCAAGAGTCAGTGGCTCCAGCCACCCATGGCTGAATTGCCTCCACACCACTGGAAAGCCATGCAGCCACCTTTGTGTGACACCATGCTGCAGCCACTGTCTCCACTCCCCAGCAAGCACGTACCTTGGGGACAGCCCTACAATCATCCACAGATATGGATTTTGGTCTGGAATTGACTTAACCTTCAAGCTGCCCTTAGTGTGTAACCCTGGTCAAGTGCAGGGTTTTCTGCATCCCCTCACCATGACCCACAGCCACTTAGAAAAACAACGGGCATCTTTCCTCATACATGTCCTTTTTAGCACTCCCCCACTAACCTGCTTTTGTTCTTTCTTGAACCCCTGCAGAGCTATCAATCTCCCTCTGACAAAAAGTGTCAATTTTTCCAACTACAGCAAAGTCATACAGAAATGCAATAGCATTTCTTGGCTCATTAATAATTCCAGAGAGGCAGCAACATTTTCCCTCCTTTGTATGATTGACAAGCTGGTTTTTCCTTTCATATGAATACCATAGGTAGACATTAACTAGCTAAACAAAGATACTCTTATTTCCCTAAAACGACGCTTTAAATATTTCAAGTTCCAATCACATTTCTGGTGCAACACAAATTCCTAATAAAATCATTAACTAATAAATGCTCCTCATCTTTGATATGTTAGTAAGAAGTCTCAATATGTCCATGTGTTGCCATAAAGCTCTAGAGAAACTTAAAAAGATGCTTGCATTATTTACTCTTAAAAGGATCTCGCCAGTATTTGAGGAAGAAAAACATGGAAATCAATATCAAGGAAC
Source organism: Passer domesticus (assembly GCF_036417665.1). Taxonomy (NCBI): domain Eukaryota; kingdom Metazoa; phylum Chordata; class Aves; order Passeriformes; family Passeridae; genus Passer; species Passer domesticus. Next base: position 79,055,747 of record NC_087474.1, on the reverse strand, counting down.
ATAAACACAAACAAGGAAGATATTAAATTAAGCCACAGTTGAAAAGTTCCTTCTCCAATGAGTACATGGTGTGCAGCCAAAAGCCTATTTTTATACTACAGAAAGTATTTAAGTGAGCACATCTGCAATAGGCTTCTCTGGGAATGTATACGGGGGAATCTTGTTCACACAACGCACTCAGGTGGATTCCCGTTTTTCCCGCAGACTTCCAGAGCACTGCAAGTGGCTTGTGCCCACCACCCCTGCCACACACCGCTACAGAAAACTGGTTCAGCCCAGCTTCCCAGCATTTTCAGGATCTCTGCACATATGGCTGTGGCTTTTCCTATTGCCTTTCTGGTTTTGCTGAAAGGGAGCGTGACTTCCTACATGTCAGCTTTCCCCCATTGCTTCAGGTACATCTTTTTGCTGAACCTTGAGTCTGCTGAATGTATCTGAGGAGGGTGCCTGCCTTGCTCTCCTCCAGCACACCCTCTCCTTTTGGGAGCCCCTGGCTCTCCCACACCCAACCCGGCATTCTGGATGGATATGAAGGGCCCCTGCGTTACAAGCAGCTCCTCAGCAGCTGAAATTATTCCAGAAGAGCCAACTGCAATGCAATGCCCGGAGAAATGGCAATTCCTGACAGATACCATCTCCTGCCTTCAGATACAATGTCAGCAGTGCACTTCGCTTATCTTAGTGACTGATAAGAGGAAGTGGCAAGGTAATGTTGGACCTCACAGGAAAAACCTAAAGAGTAAAACTTTCACAGCTGAGCAAAACCAGTCCCTTTTAGTCCTCCTTCTTTCTCTTTAGCTCGCAGAAATGGCGAGCTCTGTAAATGTTTTCAATAGACTGCAATTCCTTTTTGTGCAATTATAAATATTTTAACATATGACATCAGTACAATATGTTTTCATTGTGTTTAGATCTCTTTAATTAGGATGGGGCCTGAGTTCTCCTTGCTGCCTTTGGTACTTGGACTTGGCAACCAAATTTGTTTTGTCTCAACTTACTGTTCTTTCTTTCAGTGCAGAAGGAGCAACACGCACTTTTTTATTTATTGTTCTTGATAATTGGCTTCATTTTCAGTCAGAACTGATCTGATCATCATGGAAAAAGAAATAAAACACATAAAAAAACCATTAAGGGATATTTATCTCCAAGTTAGAAGGGTAGTGAAAATATCCAGAAGGATGAGATAAGTGGTATTTCTAATCTAACGGATAAAATCCCCACTTAAACATCTACAGACGATGATACAGCTTTCAAATGCAACTATTTATGCCCTTTTATTTCTGGACTTTGCACTTAATACGGCGGTTAATTTATAGCAAGCAAAGGCAGAATTTACAGGACTGCAATAAACCAGGAGCCCATTCCTGACATAAAAGAAGTCACTGACACACCGTCCGTTCCCTCTCCATCACATGGGCCATAGCTGCACGCTGGGTCACACCTGGACAATGTCACCAGCTGCAGCACTGGGCCACCCCAGGTATCCACCACCCCTTCCCCCTTGGGTGAGGACAAGAAGTGTGTTCCACCCCACCCAGCTGCTCCAAAAAGCCCTCAATTCCCTCCCAGTGACAAGTCCCACCACTCTGAAGCCATACTGGGAAACTTTGGGATTATTCATCCTGTAGCTGGAGCCCCTGTGTGCTGCTTAGTAATGTGAGAAGTGCCAGCAGAGGGGACTTTCCATGGCTTGTTTAATGCTTCCTGGTAATGGCTTAGGTGACAAGCAGGCCCAGGGGCTGGGCAGAGGGGACTGCTTCACTGGGACTTACACGAATATGGGCAGGAAACTTCTGTTTGGGTATATCTGACTACCAGAATTAGTCTACAACTTTTGCTTGCTTATTTGTGGTCATCGAAATTGAGCTGCTGCACCACATTATTAGTCAAGGCTGATACTAAAACAACTGAATCTCTAGAACATGGAAACAAGCTAGTTAGAATGAAAGATTACAAATTAGTAAAGTACATGGAGTCAGAATGCAACTCCCTTTGCCAGCCAATACAGCAAGGACAACTGTTTTCTTCCCCATAAGCAAGCTGATCAGGAATGCTAAGAAGGGCTCCATTTGCTCTTGAGAGAAATAGGCTTTTAAAGTAGATTTAAATGTATTAACTAGCATACCAAGATGCTTTATGAGAAATCCTGGCAATAGAATTACTGAGGTTGACAGCACATTCGAAGTGAGAAATTAAATCATAAATGGTGTTCCCTGTCTAATCCCATTCATTTCAATCAGTACAAGAGCAAAACTCGTCACAGAAAGAAAAAGAACTAAACTATCATGATGCTTGGGGACTTCCTGATCCTTTCCTTGATGTCGCCTAGAGGCATTGAGAGGAAGTTTCATCCTGTGATTCATCCAACTGGCCAAAGACTGCATGTATCTGGGTCTAATTCTCTGCTCCCTGCCTCACTTTGGGCACATCAACTCATGGTCTGATCCCGAAACATCAGCTTCCAGCATTTAAGCAGGACATGGGCTCTTCATGTCTCTGTAAGACCCACAGTGAGAACCAGAGAGCCCAGCTGGGCACCACATAGCCCTGGAGCTAGGGAAGTTGCTGGGTCACCACAACCTCACTTTTCAAAGGAGCCCAGCCCAAGGAGGTAGGACCTATTAGCTATGGAGCCAAACCAGCAGAGCATCCCTACCCATGCACCAGACCAGCTGCTCCCTCCTAACACAGCTCCTTTCTTTTCTCTGAACACAGAGCAGTGGCTGTCTCCAGGCCAGCAGTTAACATTTACCCAGGGAGTGGATCTCTCTGTCTCCAGTCTGATGGAATTCAAGGTGTCCACTACCATGGGAAGCAGCCTAACCATCTGAGCCAGGGTGGGGAAAAGAGCTCAAGTTTGGGAAAAAGGAGATAGCACATTACAAGCACCGATGAACACCGAGAGCTGAACTCAGTACTCTGTACAGAGTGCCTGGGAAATCACAGCTTACAGCGTGTTCTTTACAGTGCTACGAATGTAACAAAAATACACACCCTGGGTCTCTTTGAATTAAAAGAAAGGAAAGGATTTCACTATACAGCATTAAATGTAAAAATATGACACATGAAAGTACTGAAGTAGTAACATGAAAGAGATGGATATTTACATTTTAAAATCTCCAACTGTTACACAACTTACTTTTTTTTTTCTTTAAGAACACAAAATTTGCATACAGAAGAGGGAAGAAGATGTTTGGGGGATAAAAATAAGGAGGAGTAACATGATCCTCAGTTCAGATCTTCCACGAAGTATTGAAAGAAACCAGAAGGAAAGCAGAGGCAAAGCTTCCAATAATACTGTAAGTTACTCAGTAAAAGTCTTCAGGAGCACACGTCTTTGAAGTACCACGGGGAAGGCTCAATCCTATTACAGCCCTCCTGAGGAAGTGTTAATCTTCTAGACAAAGAAACCAAGGCTCACTTTTTATGAACTCCCATGTACTTTTGATTGCTTCTGGCTTGGTTTATTTGTTTCTTTAAGGCTCATCAAACCTGATTTTTTTCCTGAACCACTAAACCTACAGTTCAACTCAAAGGCAAATGGAAGCTGCTACGAAAAATCAGGCCACTTTCTTTTGGGAAGGGTGAATTTATGGGCCTGTATTCTACTGTTATTGATGAAATGCCAGCATTGTGGAAATCAATAAAACAGCCTATCGCCAAAATGGCACTAGCACTAAGACTGTATTCTTGATTTAGAAATTGCTGGCTATGATTAAAAAAAAAAAAGCAGAAAAGAAGACAAAATGCATGTTTTGTGGGTTCATAAAAAAGGCAGAGTGGTAGGAGATAAGCTATATTGATAAAATGTAATCCTTTTATGATAGAATTAAAAAAGATTCAAGGTTTATATTTCTGGTGCTTTAGACTGCATTTATCATAAATAAACCAAAGTTACTCTAACATTGTGGCACTGTCTGTTGGTGAAAATTTATAAATCTGCCCATTTATTAGGATTACTGTTATTACTTTAGGGGGAGGACAATCAAATCCAAACTCTGGGCTTTTTTTTTTTATCTTCCAGACACAGATGAACAGCTTTTGGTTGGGGATTTTTTTTTTGTATGAAAACCAATTACTGGTCTTGACTGAAGCTGAATTCAATTCTTTTTTTGATGTTCTGCAGTGCACTTCTGAGCAGCTTTTGCAAGCTATGACTAGAGTAGAGCATTTGCAGTCCCTCCAACAAATCAGAAAAAGTATTTGTAAGCTCATTACTACCAGAAAAACAGCACCAATACGACTCACACAGTTTGTTCTTGCAGCAATGATGAAGAAAATTCACAGTATGAGCAAGGGGAAAATCATAGTGAACAATTTCTGATTTATACAATCAGTTCGGGGTTTTTTTTAGTTTAGGTGTGGATACATTGCATCAGGTGTTTTTCAACATCTCCGCCTTCGTGCAGATAGGTTGGCAAATCCAAAAGGCAAGCTGTCCCAGAGGGCAGCATGCATCTTATACACACCTGTACCCCTGCTCAGGAGGCCTTCAAAATGGGATTAAAGAATTGAAAGTCATTTTGTTGCATTTCTTCCTCCTTTGCAAGGATCAGTGATGCCATCTTCACCCCTGCTCTCAGTGACCAGGGGATCTGCTGCCTGTGGTTTGCCCACTGTTTCCCCCAGAGCCCAGCCTTGTTCCCAGGAACATCATCCTGCCTCCCAAGCAACAACAAATGCTGCACACAGCCAAACCATGGAGGAGAAGGATTTGTGACTTCAACATGGACTCTACCTGGTATCCAACACCAGGGCCAAGACTTAAAACCCAGCAACTGCATTTGCTGTGGCACTACTGCTGTTCTGCATGCACACCGCAAGCTGCTCCAGAGTAAGTAGAGAAAAAAATGCACCATGGAATTTAATTATTACATTAATTTGATTTTGTTCAACAGCAAAAGGGAATAAAAAAGACATACGAGAGCAGCTTCAGACATAAACAAGGAGCGTATCCCATTTTGGATCGGTTCACGTGCTGTGTATGGCACAACATGTAGTTTTCTTCTTTTTGTTTGTTGTTTTCAGTTTAGGTTTTATCCAATTATATATCTATTGTGTGACAGGCCTGGCATGAGAGATCCCATTTACAGGAAATATTTCTGAGATCACAGGCCCTGCAGGCTAAATGCAAACACTGGAGCAGATGGTAACTGATCCAGTAGAGCTGTACCTAGGGGTGCTGGAAGGGGGAAAAGACTTGGAAAGTAAAGCCGCTAACAAAATAACCTCACATTATTAAAAACTACAACCAAATCAGCCCAGCCAGCAGCTAGGGACCTCATTAAGGATGCCTCTGACCACTGCTGCTGACCTGCTCGTGGCAAGGGGCCGGGGGTGGGAGGGAGGGCAGGCAAAAGAGGGTGCTTGCTTATGGAATGACTTCCTACCTGCCCAAGAGCAGAGCAAAGGGGCTGCTCTGCCCATTGAGTAATCACCATTGAACAGCGGTGAAAGCTGTAGAAGAGAAAGAGGAGAGCCAAATACCAATCCACACTTTAACACAGTCGTTCCCAGGCTCTCCCTCTGGCACGGCTGCAGGATGCCGAGACCAGCCCTGTGAGAGGAATTCCCTCCCGTCCCTAACAATACAGTGTCTGTGTCCAGCCAGCCTGCTGATGCTCCTTTTCAAGCAGGTGCCCTCTAGACTGCAATGCCTCTTGGGTTCACAAAGCTGTGCTGAGGCTGGGTCAGCAGGAGGAAGAGCTGACCAGGCTAACAGGCAACTTCATTGCACAGGTGAGCTCAGGTGGACACCTATCCTGGGGAACAGTGCAAATTAAGGAAGGAAACATCAATATGCTGCCCTTCTTGCAGCAAAAAAAAAAAAAAAACCCTTTTGATGATAAATCTGCATTTATACTAGGGTTGTAAAAGTGCTGTGACAAGAAATCACAGCCCTAATGAACTATACTGTAGCAGGAAAACAATTCAACCACAGACCTGCAGAAGCAGGTAGCTCTGTCTCCCCATATTTTTAAGTAGCATCTATCACAGTGCATTTCCAACCTCGATAATAGTATGACAGTATCTCAGCATACTGACATTAACCTGGTTTTGAACACATGAGGGGAAACTCAGAGAAACTGGATTATAAAAGTGATATTCCAGACCAGTAAATGGGAACAGCTGACCAAAGCTCTTGAGAAACACTGACTCATTCACAATCAGTATTTCAAAGATTGGTAAAAGTTACATCATTTCATAAGGCAGAGTGCAAAATATCAGCTTAAGTACTTCACCTACTTTATTTTCTGGAGAGGGACTAATTATACCCACTTATAACACATAAATTGTACTGTTTCATCTTTACTAAGTAGGGTTTCATTAAGCCAGCTGGCTGAGCTAGCTATCCCTCACCTATGTGTTTTCTGTCACTTCTGTTCTTGTCCCTTTTGCTCTCTGTCTGCTTCTCACTCATTTGAGGACTTATCCTTTAGCCTTCTGCATTTTCTCACAGAGCAAACAAGCAGGTTTGCTCTGACTTTCCTTGCAGATGATGCTCCCCAAGCCACCGGGGAGTCCCCAAGACTCCCTCTCACAGTGGTCAAATGCTTTTTTGTTTGAAGCAGGGCACAGCATCCAGCTGAGACTTCCCCAGCGTGGAGTCGCTGTATAAAGGTTTCTTCACACGTCCTGCATCTCACTCCCCTCATGTGACTTTTTCACCCTTTGGAATGCAAAAATAAGCCCTGATTTACATGTGCAGTCCAATTTTACCAGGATCCTCTAAAACAAACCTCCCTGCTGCTGCTGAGCGCTGTTTAAATCAAGAGGCCTTCACACGGGTGAAGATGTCTTAAAGAAAGATCGGGATGTAACTCTGTCACAATTATTATGATTTGGTAACATTTAGCAGCTGTGTTTTTTTGCTGCAGACATCAGTTTTATAGCTGAAACTGTTCCTTTAATTTTTTTGCAAGAGTGTTTCACTATTTTTTTTGTCATTGTTGTTTCCTGGACTCCTAAATATAGCCAAGTGGAATAACTAGCACCTCTGTAAACTGTTGGTTAAATGCCACACTGAGTTTCATTTTGCTTTCTAAAAGGCCATTTAAAACACATCAGGCTTGTAGAGCTCAAAATTTAGGAAATTATTTACATTCTGGGAATAACTCCTAGCCATTTCCGCAGGCTTTTCTGCCTTTAATACATGTTAATGCTATTCCCACCAAATAAAAGCGTGGCCTGAAAAACACCAGGTATCAAAATAAATGGCACTTCAAAGTTGAAGAAACAGAATTGAGAAACAAAAAAAACTGTAAAGGTTGCTTTGCTGTCCCGAGGTGTTTTGTCACCAGGGTGTTAAACAGCAAGTAGTCTGCTTTAGGCTTCATAGGACATTTCAGGCAAACTCACTGGTGGCAAATGAAGTCACTGCTGCTCTTAACCCTATGGAGCTGAGCTCATTTATGTCATCATTTAGTATAAACATGCTTCAAAACTAAAAATGCCATGGAACTGAGTGCCACATTCCTGCCAGAAGGGGAAGTAAGAGGTTTATGTTTACCTGCCACAAGGTGTAAGATGGTAAATGACACTGCTATTGGACACAAGCCAGGAATTATGGAATCACAGGTTGGAAAAGACCCCCAAGATCACCCAGCCCAACCACCACGAATCCCTCACTCCATCCTGAAACAGACCCACACACACACCAGAAAGCTGAGGTATGGGGATCAGTATTGAAAAACATAGTCCTCAGAGTCCAGATGCCTGCGCTACACCCCTTTACTCCAAAGTAATTTGAAATAATGCAAGCTCTGAAGTCCCTCTGAGAATAAAACTGCCTGACCCACAGGGAGTAGAACTTGCTTATTTACTCAACTTTCTGTCAACATTTAAAAGGAATTATCATTCCCATTTTGCAGCAACTAAGCTGTTTGCCTAAGGTCAGAGAGTGAATTAACGTTAAACTAGATTACACAGTATCGTAGTTCCCATTCCTGTGGTCAACCAGCTACCATCTGATTAGGTCACCTCAGCACATTTAATTTAAAAAGAATGTTCAATCTAACACTTTGCTGAAGAAGTGCTTGAGTCGTCAACAAAGTCATGTGAAAGAGAGAGAGGGAACAATAAACAAGAAAGCTGCCTACGTCTCAGTAACTTGCAAGTCCAAACAGACAAAGAGTAATTCAAAGTCCTGAAATACTGTCATTTGCTGCAGAAAAAGTCACATAAAAACTCTTGGCTTTTGGGGAGGAACTGCAGCCCAAAAGGCCTGATCATTGCTGCAGCTCAGGGCCAGGCAAGCAGCTTTGGGGAGGCTGAGCTTTGGGGAGGTTCAGCAGCTACTCTCCCATAGCCCCAGTCCTCCATGCAAAGGCATTGCAGCCTGCCCAGAGGCAAGATGTTATGAAAATTAGGTAGAATGAATGTCGCTCAAAATTACTTCTTGTATTTTTCAGCTTTAAAACAAGCAAATGGGCTGCAGGGCCTCTCCAGACATCCACACGAAGAGAGCCTCTCAGAAACACGAACCATCCTGTGCTGGAAGGGAGACTGGAAAGGTTTTAAATTAGGAACTGCATTCCTCTTCCAGGTGCTGATGAAACCCATAACACCAAAACAATTAAGATGTTTTCTAATTTACTTTTTTTTTTTATATTTGCTGAAATAGCTGGAGCTTCTCAAAAGAAGAGAAACACATGTTTTTGCGAGGCCCAGCTATTCCTTCTGTTACCACTGGCAAAGCAGCAAATAGCTGCCTGCCCAAACAAAACTGCGGTGCCTCACAAATGAGCACTTGTACCCCTGCACTTTTAATATTCTCAAAGCATCCTGCTCTCTGAATTTGCACTTTGAAGCAGTAGGAAACATACAACAATTTTGCTGAAAATTCAACGTCATTTGCTGACAATTCCAAACATCAACTAGTCTTCTGTACCTGTGTGGTTATTTAAACAGAGCTTGTTCAGTTTGCCTGCCAAGCTAGGTGCTTCTGAAGTCACCATTCAGACGAGCACTACATAACATAAACTGTGACGACAGGTCTTCAGCAGGCCCAAACCAAGCCCTGCAGTACATCCACAGAGTCCGCTGAAAGAACAGAGCTCAGCTTCATGTGGGATTACTCTAAGAGCAACTATTTATGAATTTTTCCACAAGTTGCCACTTTTTGCTCTGCAATATGAGTGCTATGTTCCTCTTCAGCCAAAGCCAGTGCTGCAATATCCGAAAGACTGTTGAGGATCAATGTGGCCTCTTTCCAAAAGAAAAAGACTACTGGCTCATGGACTGTTCTGGAACAACTGCTCTTCCATACCTATTTCTGAATAACACGAGTAGAGAAATCATGGGATATCTACATCACCAAAAATGTCAAGCTATAATCTAGTGAGATATGTTAGTCACCTATGCACAGTTCACTACAAATATGAACAGTGCAGGTTAACTAACACTCCTGGATGAGCTGCATTAAAACCTGTTAAGAAATTGGAACTGTCACTACAAAACCTTAATGATCAGAGTCTCTGCTGGCAGAGCTACCACATGTTTTCCAAAGGAGATCTCCCTGTGGTATCACCTTCCATCTGTGGTAGTGTGTATACATATATATATATACAGGGTTGCATTCAATCAAAGAAATTATAATTATGTACTTTTTGCTTAATGGGCAGGCAGCGAAGAAAAAGAATGTATTCATCCATCTATGCAATGTGGTCTCTGCCCATGAAAATCAGAGGCTTCATAGTTGCATGAGGAGGATGTGGGACGCCTTTCCTCTTGTCCACTTCCCCTGGCTCCCATACTCTAAAAGGTCTTAAAAAGCTCTACAAGCTCTACAGCTCTGGTGGTAATTTTGCCAACCAGTTTTATTGAGCCTCTCCTCCAAACTCCCACACAGCAGAAGTATCCAGTTTGCCTCCGCATCTCGTGTGCTAGCATGGAAGAGAGCTTGAGAGTTACTGCTACACCCACAGCTGTTTTCCGTGAATCTGAAGAACACAATCAGCTTAAATGTTTCTTTGAAGATAGACCATCCTTTTCCTGTGGCCTAATTTATACTCAACATTAAAAGCATATAAAGCTAAAACTGGAAAATCAGTCATAATTAAACTTGTAAAATAGAGAATCTATTTTTCATGAAACAATCTCAAATTCTATTTTATCCCCCCCCTCATTCAGACAGTTTCCTACTTCAAATGGAAAACGTTATAGCAATGACCTACTCAGTTATGAACTCCAGCATTTCTGATCTGTAGCAAGTAGGACACCACCCGGGGTGAAAAAAGATGGCTTCAAATCCAACTCAAATTGTACCAAGGTCAAGTGAGAGCCTGCTAGGACTGGGATGATGCCCACAAGGACTGCAGGCCTTCTGAGACAAGAGCACAAGTGCAGAAGAGTGCAGAGGCAATAGCAGGAGGACAATAACCATTGGCATTTCAATGAAAACAAGCAGCTGTTGGGTGTTGGGATAAGCTGCTAAATAATGCTGTTCACCACCAGTGAGTAAGCAGTTTCAGGGCATGCTTGGTAGAGGAAGTGTCATAGTGGCATCATGCACAATTTTGAAACGTGCAACATCTTTGATGCAGCAGGAGAAACCAAGGTTGTGATATACTCAATAACCTGTTTGGCTCAGAGCTCAGGGCCCAGGTTGAGCCCAGCTGACAATACCACTTCCACACAAAGGCCGGTGTGCAAGGAGCTCCCAAAATGCCACAAGACAAGAAGCCTTAATGGGTCCTTGCAAAACCTGGAAACTGTGCTATCCATTCTTCAGCACCATCTGCTGGTACCGTACCCAGCATCAAATGGGTTATCTGCCTGCAGGCCACAGCTTGTGGCACTTGCCCACTCCTCCAACACAGCCATGGACCCCACAAAGTCCGGGGTCCCTCTGGCACTAACAACAAGGTGGATATATCCCAATGACACTGCTGGAACTTACCAAACACCCTCCCATGGTGATACATCTAAAGCTTAGACTTGAACCATCTTATGTGATACCAGGGGCCTGGGCAAAGGTTTTTCTGGCTCAAGAAATGAGATGATGTATTCCCATTATCAAGGAGTTCCTGACCATATGTGTGACACTGACCTATAAATATCGTTGGCTCTGCTGACCAGAGTGCTATCTGACAAGTGCTATCTCCCTTCCTCTTCACACCTTTATCACCTTTTGGCCTTCAGTCACATCTAAGTGGCATCATCACACTGGAGTGACTTGGATGCCACTGCTTGACTCATTCTAGAGTGGCTTCAGGAAGACAAGAGTCCAAGTGCAAGGCACAGCAGCATCCCCAAGGATGGTGCCCACGTGAATCACATGCAAACAGACTGGACTTGCACAGGGGAAGTGCAGACCACCCCAGCTGAGCCTGCCCTGATTGGAAAGGTTTGTGTCTCACCATGCAAGCTCTGAGCAGCGCTCAGGAAAACAGCCCCCAGCAAATACTGCAAGTGCAGGTCACAGCTGGTTAGGCTGCTTCTGGAAAGCAAAGCAGTTGAAGGAAATATTCCCATTAATAGAAAGAGGCTTTCTGGGGCCACGTGGACAGCACTGGAGACCGGAGTCAGTACAATGCACAGGCTCTCATCTCTGCTTCAGTGTCCCCATGCTCTGTAGTTTCATTGCTTTAGCTAATGTTGGGAAAGTGCTGACAGGGATTTCAAAGGGAAATTTCTGGTCTAAACACATTGTTGAACTCAGGCCCTTGGTAGTTGTTTTGTTGCACAAGAGAAAGGAGGGAAAACATTGAATAAAAAACCCCCTGGAAGCACTTTCCCAGGGCACGGGCGCAGTCACCCCAGGGGCTGAAACCCGGCCAGTCCTGTGCCCTGCCATCCCACCCACCAAGTCCTCCACACCACCCAGCCCCCAAGTGGGGACCTTTCCCAGCCATGGTTACTGGGGTACTTGGTAGAGCACAGTCTGAAGAGAAGATGAAAACTATCGCTGGCAAAAATAATTCCAACTGGGATTTTCCAGCCTGTTTTGGGAAGACACAGTACATGTAAAGACCAAAAGAAAAAAATCATCTTTCTTATCTTACTGCCTAAGAAAGCACCTTTGAAGAACCAGAACAAACAAAATTTACCCAAAAGAGGAATAAAGGAGGAGCCAAAAAAAGATGATAACTACTGACATTCTACTTTAAGCCAAGTTTTTAGATCTGAGCATGGAATTGAAATATACTATACATAATCCTGGGAGAAGTGAATTTCAACCTCTGTTACTCATTTTTTTTCCTGTTTGGTTCAGTCATTTAAAGGAACAACTTTCCCCTTGAACTCTAATCATTTTTGAATGAATTATTAAACAGCCTGACTTTACAAGCAGATTTCCTTTTATATACAACAGCGCACAAATAAAAGAGGAAACTGATTAAACAGGGAACATGACAGTATTCACTTGACAGCATACTTTGTAAAAACCATGGGCATGTGTGGTGCATGTGTGCACAACTGCTGGCAAGGAGGGGTGGTTTCTTTTTCCAGTCTTTCTTCTCATTCAGAATAACTGTGTGCTGTTCTGCCACTTTTAATTTTAACATTATGGTCCAGCTAATTATGATAATTTTTAAACTGGGCAGTGCCTCTTTAAAGAGATAAAATATTTTAGCTTGCAATTATATTTATTTCTATAGCTTTACTTTTAACTAATGGAGATTAAGCTGCATTCCTGAATGGCTTGCATTTTATCTAAAAAAAAAAAAATACTAGTAACTACAGAATACATAACTCATTCCTTCTTTTTGCAAATAGATTCTATATATCATATCCATAATAAAAATCAAGAGGTGCTGCCAGCTCTCTTTTGAAAACTCGTGGCAATAGGAAGTCTATGTTCTGCAACTTCATGTACTTACTCTTGACTGATAAAGGCTCTTTTTGAAGTCAATTATAAGCGTGCAGTACCTTGAAGGGACTAAAATGGAGTAAAATATCTAAATAAGATTAATTTTTCTGTGAAAGCAACCACTTTAATAACAACAAGGATGTAGTATAAACAGGAAGAGTCTTCCCCTATCTCCACACATTAAAGCAAAGGTGCTCCCAGAGTGGGTTGGCACATGGGACCAATCACAGTTTCATGTCTGCTTACACTGAGGCTCATTGATAACCAAGGAGCCACAACCATCCACCCCTCTGTACTCTTCATCTGGCATTTCTCACCTGTATTACCTTTGCAACAAAGACTTTACCTTCCAAGAACAATTCAATCTAAAATGCAACAGGCAGAGTTCCTTTAGCTCTGCGCTTCCTCTGTAACACATTTTATTTTCATATCCTTTCTGCTCATTTCTGCAGAGGGTATACACATCCAGTAACTTACATGCTTGTCTGTATTAGAAACTTCTAGCTTCTCACATGACTTCCATTAAAAAGAAAAAAGTTTTTAAAAAAAGATTTATGAGCAGCATGAACATACCAGCCAGCTTGCTTTCAGAAAATTACAAATCTATGCAAGAACATGATGACAGGATGATTTTGAATGAAAATAACACCAGCATAATCCAAGCCTGGGAAATCTTTCCTCTGAAATTATGTTCACAAAACACTAAGGCTGATTTTTTTTGGGTGCAAATTGGACTGTGAATCTCAAACTACATGGCTACTCAGAGTAACCTTGGTTACCTCTGTAAAACTCTCCTGCACTCAGAGGACCAGCGTGAGCCTGCCCAACACCAAGTGCCAGCTGAGGCTCACTGGGAGAAGCGCTGCGACGCCGATGCCTTGCCCTGACCCTGGGCGCTGGGGTGAGCTGTGCCCACATCGAGGAGGGACCTGCTGCCAAGTGCTACACCCCACACTGAGCAGCCAGATCGCACTCCCTGGTACCGGCACGGAGCACAGGACACGGAGCACAGGACACGGAGCACAGGACATGGAGCACAGGACACGGATCCTCTCCAGCGTGCGATCCTGAAAGCTCCACTGACGCGGATGTCCAAGGACTGCCTGCCAAGATACTGACTGCTGCACTGGGCCCTGGGGTCATACATCAAATGTTCACATGCACTGACAGATGTTTATGTTGGTCATCCTGATTTAACTCCCATTACATCATTTACCAAGCTACTGATGTTATCATAAACGATTAAACAAGCCGGCAAAGGGGACTCGAATACAAAGCTGATTCCCTTATGGTATGAGGGCATTACCACTTCAGACTGAGTCTTGCTCTTAAATCAAATTGAACAACTGCACAGATTCTTTAATTCATTTGAATTCTGTATGGAGAAGTGCTCCTTTTCCCAGAAGACTGATTTCATTCATCATTTGACCATCACAGGATGAATGAAAGGTATTAAAAGGTAAAGGGGGGGGAGGGGGGGGGTCAGACGTGGAATCACAAATTATTAGTGTAAAACTAAAAACAGTTTTGTACTTTAATTAAGGCGCTGCTTGGGCTGGGATTCATTTAAACTACCTCAGTTCTTCAAAGTCTGCTGCATTATTTAGTGCTTCCAGTCACTTCTGGTTTGTGTCTGGACTATTTTAACATACTGAAAATAACTGAAAGTTCTGAGGGAGCAAAATTAATAAGCAGAGGAAGTCCTCAATCTAGTATATACATAACATGCTTTCTTCCTGCCACTGAAATACAGTATTATCAAATACAAGGGGTTAAATTTAAACTCTGACCACCTCCCTGCTTGCTTGGTTGTCATTAAGTGTGGGGAGGGAATAGGAAACACTTCACACATCTTGTTTTCCGCTTCTAATATATTTTTGAGTTTTCTAGTGCAGGCTTTGCTTGGATGTGTAATCACTGTGGAATGGCTACTATACTCTTGCTTCACTACATAATACTTTCCCTTCCTCCTTCTGTAGGATTCCTCATGAAAATAGGCACTTTGTGCTTTTGGCCCTAAGGACAGAACATAATGTACTGTCTCTAGGAAAAAATTAAAAAAAGAAAAAAATCATTAAAACATTTTCCACTACTTAAAAAAACCTCGACACATGAAGTACTACTGTATTTCTGTTACACACATGACCTCATAGATAGATGTGTGCATCCACACACACAAATGCATTCAATATTCAATTTAGCTATTTATAGAACTCTATAATTTTTCCTGGCACAAGTTTTAGTAAGTCTTCCCCGATGGGGTTCAGTTCACACGGTTTCACAGCCCTTCATTTTGCTTCAAGTTCATATCCATGGAATGCCCCTCCCCGACCCTGCCTCCTTCTAGTACCCCATTTAATGTTTTGCTGATTAAATTGGCCCTTTGCTTTACTGAACTCATCACAAAAACCAGCAGGTTTTTTATTTCCTAAGGAGCTCTGTGTGTCTTGACAATTTTTCTTGCAATCTCCTAACAGCAAAGCTCAGGGATCCAGTTGCTTCTGTCTACAACCGCTTTCTTGCTGATGAAACATGCTAAGCACACCTAGGAGGTCTTGGCAGAGAGGCACATAAAGATCTTCCAGCCACGCTGCTGCTCCCTTAAGTAGGAACAATGGAGATTTGGGGAGTGTTTGAGAATCATGGAGCCTTTGTTCAAGCTGGCAACAGCACAGAAGTTCTGGAAGACAGGCATCTATATGATGCTGCTCCACTTTCAGTGATTTGGGCAAAAAAGAATGTTCAGAGACCTCAAGGCAGGAGAACCTTTTCTTCCCTGTCTTCAGGCCCCTCAGACTTCAACAAACCATTCTGTCCTAGGGTAAGGATGCCCCTAGCTGATTTAGGATAGATGGATCTGATGGTACTTCCACATCTTCCAATTCTCCATCCTCTTTCCAGCCTGCCAGGTGGGAAGGCAAGGCTGAACTGCCCTTCAGCCCAGCAGCTGTGTGAATGCCCACTGAGACCTAAATGCCCATTTATGTAACTTCCAGCTAAGCTCTGCTTTCTTTTGGTAAGAAAAGCCATCCTGCCATGTCAAGGTGCAGTGCTGGAATGCACAACAGAAACAAGAGGGAATTGCCCCCTCTCCCCACTCTCCAAAGCTCAGCTTTAGGCTGGGAGCATATAGCCTGCATACAGGACAGAGAGGCAGTGCTCAGAAAGTAAAAAGTCATTAAAGTGAAAACCCATGAGGCAGATAACAGCTTGCTGCCAGACTTCTCAAAATTTAAGTGTTGATTGTTCAGAATTTATGTCTAGATTTTTCTTAAGAATGCAATTTCCTGGCACATGGTACAAGTCACTCTAGACCTGCATGTCAGCACAGCAGGCATCCTGTTGCAAAGGTTATTATGGAACTATTGAATGTTTTCATGCCAAATTTGTCCAAATTAAGCCGAGGGGAATGGAAATACTTTCCCTGGATAGGTGGTGGTTGCATTAGGTGGGTTTGTTTATAAGGAGAATAAAAGTTACAGCTAAATATAAAAGCAGATATATCATAATATTGTCTGAGAACTTGAATAACATGTCATTCAGCCTGTGTGCTGTGGAAAGAACACGAAGGTCAAGTCTAAAATAAGATCAGTGACTGTTTGACAATAGAAACATGTAGGAGGTAGAGCAGGAGAATTTTCCACATTTTTTTTCAAATGGCATTTTTCTTTCAAAAAATATCCTTCTCTACCTTGCAACGAGTCTGATGCAAAAAACCTGTTGAACTTCATGCAAAACATACTGCTGAATTCAGTGTGTTTTTGATCAGCCCCCTGGCAAACCTGTATTAGTAATTTGTGCCAACTGTTTACTTTTTTGCATTATGCTTAGTTGGGAAAATGAAAGAAAGCTGCTCTGTCGCATTTATGTTTTTAAAGAGTTTCACTTTCTGCTTGAGCCCTCTCATTCTGCTTCCCTGGAAGTCAGAGACTTCAGTGAGTCTATTGATACCTTTTAAAGGTAAGCACACCTGAATTCCCAGCATTGGGGAGCACACAGAGTCCTTGCCAAGGTCAAAAAGAGAAAGAGAGAGGGAAAAAAAAGCCCAGCCAAACTACTACTTGGAAGTGTTTTATAAAATCTAATGCATTCCTTTTTTATTTCGTTCATCCACCAAAACCTAGGGTGAAGACATGATGTCAAGGTCTTGCCATTTGCCAAAATGCAGTGGAGGTGGGGATCTCAGCCTCTGCCCTGCAGCAGGCACAACCATCCCTCAGCAAGTCTTGCAGGAGAAAAGGAACTTGCAATCCCAGTCTTGACAGAGACATCCAATTCCCTCTACTTTTACTTCAGTCACTGAAGTCAGACGTACTTTTATTTTGTCCCCCACATTCACTTTAAAATACAGTTACAACCACTTCCCTGTAAAATGTGTTACAAAAGAGTCTTGCAAATGCCCTAATCACCCTGCCAACAGTTCCAATGGCAAAATCCATGACTTTAAAGCAAAGGCAAGAGACAGAACCCAGCTCAAGGCTAAGGCCTGAAGGCAGCTGCCCTTCCTTTCCCTCTGAGCTGTGGTACACAGTCCATGTAGTTTCCAAAGCCAACATTGAAAGATTAATTGCCAACTTGTTCCTCCATGGGAGGACTCTCAGGGTTCCTGGGAGGAAAGGCCTGGCAGAGGAAGGAAATGTGGGGGTAGAGCATCCTCTCCTCAGCTCCCTCAACCTGTCCCTGTCCTCTGGAGACTCTGCACCAAAGCTCTGCACCTGGCAAGGTGCAGGAGAGGACTTGTCCCCTCTGAGGAACCTTCAGGGAGGCTGCAGGAGAGATGGAGGAAGGAGCCAGTGCCTTGTGGCACACAAGGGGGACTGGTCAGAAGAAGGCACAGGCTGGCCAGAGACCACTGCAGGGACAGGTCCTGCTTGGGTTTGTGCTCCACAGCCCCCTTCCGCTGACCTCCAAGCCCTGGGGCAGACACGGCCAAAATTAGTATCACACTGAGGGCTGGCACACGGTGGCTCAGACCCTAACGATCCCACTGGGAATGCAGTATTGTTCTGGCCCTATTAACAATAATTTGCATGTTGTCTAATAGCCCTGGGAGGAAAAAAATAAAAATAAAAAGGGTGGCAGGCCCTGAGGGAAGAGAAGAGGAAATGGGACTGCTGCCATTTTCTTCTGAGACCTGGCAAAGTAAGAAGGCTGGCTTTCTTAAGGAGCCAGAGGTAAAACCATTCATTGCAAAATTATTTAATCTCTAACTTAATCATTCAGCCTTCATTGCTTCAAGGCAGGGTTTTGAGAACCCAAACCATTTAACTACTCTGAAGAGCTCCTGTCAAACCAGCCAACCAGCCTGATGGGGACCTTGGTCATAGGAAACTGATTTTAGCGGGACTCTGGGTCTCTCCCAAGGCACTGGTGACAGTGATCTTTCACATGAGAAGTTGCTCTCAGCAGAAAGGTCTGAAGCACAGAGGCAAGGGACACCTACACACAGCGCTTCCCCATTGAACTTGGAGCCTTACATATAAAGAGCAGTCAGTAACACTGAGCTGCCACAGTTCCAGTCATTATTTCCTTTTGTTGAGAAGAGTTTCTTTAGGGATCAAAGTCTCCTGAAAACCAAACAAGCTGCCTGTCCATCCCTTCCAAAAGAACAGGTAGTTTATTCCAGCTGTCAGCAACTGCAAACCAAACAGCTCCTCTCCCACTGTCAGTTTTTGCTCTAGGCCAGTTATTAAAGTTAAACAGTTGCGTTTGCAAGAATGATGTATTGTGTCTGCAGGGGGGAAGAGAAGGGAGTAGAAAGACAGGGGGAAAAAAAAAGCAAGCAAGTTTTCTAAAACAAACCCTAGGCCAGTTTACACAGCCTAACAGTGTGCCAGTGCTGCCTCTTCCTTCAGTCCATTGAACTCCCACAGAAGTCCCAGCCTGCAGGATGTACTACCATATCACAAGCATCCTTCTCACTGCGTTGGGGAAAATATTTGATTTTATTTTAAAGGCAGAAAAAAACCAGTTGCTTGTAAAATAAATATACTATTCCCTTGTGAAAGAATCCACTTCAAAAGGTATGAAAAAATGTACAGGTTTCTCCCCACCACCTGTGCCACTCAGACTGAGAGCAGAGGGGAAAGGCCCCCTTCTCATGCTCCGAGAGCACCAGCGAGGCTCCCCAGCTTGCCCCTGGGCTGAGGAACAGCTTTACTGGCCAAGCTGGGCAGGACCAATTTCCAGAAAACTGCTGTGGCCCTGGTGGGACACTAGCATCCCTGTCCCACACAGGCACAGTCAGGAGGATGTGTGTGGCATTCCAGGCTCCCCTTACAGTGAAAGATTCCTGGGAGGCTGAAAAGCACTCACAAGGAAAAGCCAGAGGCAGCCTTGCCCCAGTTTCCACCACTGCACAGCCGTGCCCAGCCACCCACTGCAACCAGGGCTCTGCACAACACTTCACTGATCCCCTTCTGGGTCTGTCCACACGCTCACTGCTGTGTGAGGCTAGACATCACCGCTTCTAGCACCCACACTGAAAAAAAATAGCTATTGACTCCAAATGGGCAAGGATTCCACACATTCAGCCCAGAGCCAAATACATGGATTTTCTACTGCAGGGATTTTTTTTCAGGCAGCCATGAGCTACTGCAGAAGCCTGAACAGACTCCAGGCCGGCTCATTTACTTGCAGCCTTGATTGCCACCTGACATTTCAAGAGATTGGTTTATTTTCTCCCTTGTCAGGGCGCCCTGCTGCGGCACTCCGGCCCCGTGAGGAGCAAAGCTTTTCCCTCAGCCAAGCTCCACAGCAGCGCTGCTAATTACTGCAGATCTGGAAAACAGAGAAAGGAACGGGTCGAGCTGGAATCTGGAAAATAACACAGGCATTAGGATTCCTTCTCAGTTATATCTGGGACCTTGCGCATCCAGCAGCAGACAGGATTAGATATTTGGAGAGTGTGATTTAACGTGATGTGCCAGATCACTTCAGGAGAGGGGCTTGGGATATGTCTGACTTAAGGAAAAATTTGCAGACATCTTGGAGCACAATGTAGAATTTGCTTCAGTTATGAAGGAGGGAGTCATTACTACAGTTTTTTAGTGTCTTTTTTTAAACTTAAGCTGTGGGCTCATTCTTGAGAATGAAACCTCAACAGGTTTTATCTATCTACAGCACTGACCATCTTATTCTGCTAATGGAAATGTCAACTCATTTACTAGAGTATTTATCTTTGATTTATTTCTACCTCTTTTTTCTCTATTAAAAACAAGAGATTAGAAATAGGATCCTTTACTACATCGTATAACAAGTCTGAACATGTGAAGAATATTCTTAAGAAAAGAGCTCATTCTGTTAGAGATAAGCCTGCAATAGTTATTCCATCACAAAAACAGGCTACAGGACTATCCCATAGATTTTACTGGCCTGTTGTCTGTGGTCTTACTCCATCTTTCTACTGAGTCATGCAAGTCTCTCCAAGGCACATAACAAAAATTTTGTCTCCTAAGCCTCAGTTCAGCAAGATATTTAAGAGTAACTTCAAGCTCATGCTTAAGCCAAAAGGTTTGATTACTATTCATTTTAAAAAACTAAGTTTAAAACTGCTTTTGCTGCTTGTATCTGAGCATTTAATGAAGCTTGTGAATGGAAACAGAAGAATACAAGTGTATAAAGATACTTCCTACAGGTGCATATGATATACCTATACTACTCCTTCCCTGAAGTGCCACAGACAGATTTTTCATACAGCAGGAATAGAAAAGGAAAGACAAATTCCTTCTTGAAACACCCATTGAACTGGGCTGATACTTAAAGGAAAACACAAATAGTATTACTTGCCATTTCTCACTGCTCACCTTTCCCCTACATAAAAACTAGAAATCAACACCTGAAACCCATCTTTTTAATCTGCTTCCATCACAAGGATTGCTAAACATCCAAACAGTGGAACTGAAAAAGTTTAAACCCACTTTCCATTTAACTTTTTTTTCCTTCTTTTATCTTCTCTCCACTCAAATCTCACCCAAGATACTTTCACAATCTGACTCACTTCGCTCTTTCCCAGGCTAGCAAGCTCCAGCAATGACAAAATGCAATGCTACAGATTTGAGCTTTATTCTAAGCTCCAAATTACTAAACGGCGCTTTTTGTTCAAAATTTACCTTGTATCACTTTTTTTTTTTATAGATTATAGACCATCAGCTCAATTCACAATAGCACGATGGGCAACAACAAATTTCCCATACTTTGTGTGCTGTATATCAAGAATACCTATTTCATATATGGGTTAACTGAAAAAGAGAGATATTAGTGATTTGCCCCTTTTCCTATCATGTACTCAGTACTAGAGCAAGAAGAGGAAGTTAAGTTTTGACTCTTAGTTACTTTCTCAAACAACTGTGTGATGGCCTCTTTCAGTCACTATGAGGGGTAAAATGAGGCCTTTCCTTTTTCATTGTACCTGGCCCACATTCTTAAATTACTCACTGAAGTGTCCTGAAACCCACTGAGCTACCTTTTCAATCAACAAAACAGAATCATTCTTTTTATGCTTCCTAAATAAAATAGCAATAAAATTATGTATGCACTGAAGGATGCAGACTATTTCTTTCAACTAACTCAAAATCATAAAATCACAGAATCATTTAGGTTGGAAAAGACCTCAGAGATCATCAAGACAAACCACTAACTCAGCACTGGTTCTTTTCACAGAGCTTCGATGACAAATACAAGGAAGATTGGCTTGCAACTTTAAATGAGAAGGGGCAATGCATAACAGAACTCCAGTCAGCACACGAGTAAATTCTGTGATGTGGGTGCTCTTAGAAACACATCAAGTGCATTTACAATTACCTTAACAACAAAACACATGCAGGAGTAGGTTTTCCCTGGATGGATGAGCAAGCGCATCCATCCCAGTATCCCCAGTCACTGACCAACAGCAGGTGCTCTGGGGGAGAAGTGATGGAATTGATAATTTTGAAATAGCATTACCTGGAGAAAGCTCTACCCTCAGCACCTGGTGATCTGATTTCAGCACCTGATGTTAAATTTACCCTAAGGTGTATGACTGCCCTTTCAAGGAATTGGACTCAAACAGCAGCATAGATGTTTTCCCTACTCTTATAGATAAATATCTAAACCTTTCCTGAATGCAACTCAGTACTTTCACTCACAGCTTTCCCATGAAAACAACCTCCAAAGGTTAATCATGTGTTGCAGAAAAGGCTGGTTTTGTCTATTAGCTGAAAACCTGTGGCTTTTTCATTTGATCTTATTTTTCTTGCCACATATACAAAGTAAACACAACTGCAATTGTCCAATTAAGTGCCTCTTCCTGTTCCTATTGAAGTCAATGGCAACACTTTCTAACATCAGATTTGTTTTCTTACTCATTAACTGTAAAATCCAGAAACTGGCAAGGAACTTTCCAGCAAGGGGGAATTTTGCAAAATCTATCAATACACAATAATTATGACAGCAACCTAACATTAAGATAAAATAACAGAAAATAAATTCCAGACTGTCAGATGCATTTGGAAAAGTTATCTGGTTTCATAGTCTTTTGGGAGCCAAAAGGGAAAAAAAAAAGGCCAAAAAAAAGCCATCAGATTGTTAATGAGACTGAAAGCCAGAGTAAAATAAAAATCCCTCAAATCTGTCATCAGTATTCATGTTTGCCAAGGCCTGGATGTTATCCTGCTGGGGAAGAGAAGATTTATGGCATCACACACCTTCATCCATCCTATTATTATATATGAAATGGAAAATAAAACAGGCTGGTACTGCCCTTAGAAATAATCAGTATTTTGCTGCCACTGAGTAACAAATGTTGTTATTATTATTACTAAATCAGCAGGAGGGCAGCCACGAGGTGCTCATAAAAAAATTATTTTTAAAAAACCAACAAACCAAACAGGGCTGGGCTCCACCCTCCCAAGGGCGTGAAGGAAAATAAAACAGGGATGGAGGTGGGCAGGGCAAGGCCAGACCTGGCACACAGAGCTCCTGAGGTGGCAGCGCCCAGCACCCTGCCCAGCACTCCGTGCCCGGTGCCAGCAGCAGGGATGGAAGGGGACAGTCAGGAAGCTGAGGACTGCTGGTCCACCTTGAAGCAGAAAGAAAAAAACAGGCAAAGAACCAGAACGTCTCACCATAACCCTGATCACCAAAAGGGATGGAAACGAATCAGGCAAGAAGTAAAAATCCTCTTTGCTAACAGGATAGCCGTTATTCAATCAGATCTTTCACACTGTTTTTAGCTCCATGACTGCCCAGGCTGCTGACCTAGTTTGGGGCTACCCAGACCTCAGATCAGGAGCCAGTGGCCCCTGCCTTACCAGAGCCTGGGGATAAAAGGCTTTGGGCTGGTTCGGCACGGGGGCTGCAGGGCAGGATGGGAGACAAGGACACAGCACAACTGCTGGCATCTGCAAGCAGAGAGCCACCACTTCAGCCACCCTTGCCCCAAGCCCCAGCCCAGCACCCCTTGGTGGCGGTGGCAGAGCACAGGGCTGGCTTTCTGTGCACCAGGCACAAACCACCACACGAGACCAAAACCACAGCAGAGGTTTCAGAGCGACACCTGAGCGCCACTCCCGATTCTGCATCCACCTCCCTCCACCATGCCAGGTCCGACCTGCTGAGAGATGGCCCTCTCCCTCATCAAGGACACCTGTATTGAGCACGAGGGCTTAATGTTTGCTGGTGATGCAGGACAAAGTTCCCATGCTGCCTTAGGAAGCCCAGGCCCTGGGATCTGGCCGCTGGGAAAATGCTTCTGCTCCACATGCAATTTCACACATCATTGCATAGGTCTTGTGATTCTCCTGCTAGAGCCATCGGAGGAACGCTTGTGCCTCGGCAGAAAAATTCAACTGGATTTTCTTCATGGATTACCAACTCTGAATTTCAAGCTACATACTCAAAAAACTAAGCTCCTTACTGTCCAGCAGAGCTAACACAGCAGCTCGGGAGATGCCTGTGTTAGTTCAGGCACAGAACAAACTTATTTCTCAATATTGAAAGTAAAGTAAAAGTTTTTAATAGGATTGCTGTTTGAACTTTACAGTTCTTTGCAAGATCAAGGCAAATGACATCATCTCCACAAGTGAGACCCCTGGTTCTGAAATTTTAAAGGTCATAGTCAATACTTTTTTTTTTGTTTTTTTAGAAAAAAAACAGACTTCTGAGAAAATATGCAGCCCACTGTTTTTGCAAGTTACAGAGAAAGCTATTATAAATGAAAGGGACTAGAGAACCACAATAATTTTCTCTTTCTGCTCTAGCTCTTCTCCTTGCTTCGGCACAGGTCCTCCGCAGAATGAATTTCTTTCTCTTCAGCAACAGCAAAAAGAAAAATATTTTGATAATATTTTGAGAATTTGATTGTAAACCCACAAAGCCACAAAAACTGGCAAAGGACCTAGAAGGTGCAACACTTGAAACTGCCAATTCACTTATTGAACGGAGTGGATTTCAGATCGTTTCCTTTTACCAGTCAAACAGTGACTTGGGGTTAGCCCCACTGGGGATTGAGTCGCTACAAGGCTGCGCCTCGCCGCTGAAGAAAGGCGAAGCTCATTGCTCCATGCTCTCCCTGGCAAAGCACGTGGCATCCCTCTGCAAGCAAGGTGAAGTCCTGTGCTGAAAGAGCAAGAGGCTTTTGCCTGGGACTTGCACAAGAAGCAGAAGTGTTGTGCAGGAGGGTGCCTGGCAGAGCAGCCCAAATCCAGAGCCCAAAAGGGATGGGGTTTTGGCCTGTGCCACACTGATCCATGATTTCTAGCTCTGTCCTGGAGGCAAATGCCTCTGCCATCCCCCACCTTCATGACACAGCCATGGACCACCGCAGGGCACAGAGATCCTCCAGCTTCCTTTCCAAGGTGTGCCACCAAGCAAAGAAAGTTAATTATTTAATAGGCACAAAATAAAAGAGGTAGCTCAGTGATTAGGACAATGAGCTCAGGAGAGGAGAAAGCTGAGGTCTTGTTGCTCATCTAAGAAGCATTTATTCATTTGGCTGTGGACAGCCACCTGAGAAAACATATCAGACTGCAGGAATTAGACACCCTACTTCTTCTTCCTCCACCAAATGTAATATCACCCCTCTAGAATTAGAAGAAGCCCTGTTGCCAGAGGGGAAGACACCTCAACAAAATCAGCCTCAGCAAAATCAGGGGAAGACACCTCAGCAAAATCAGTGAAACCTCCAGAGATGTTGGAGATGTGATGCCCCACTGCCAGGCTGGAGAAAGTCTCATTGCCAAAGCTCAGGAGAGGCCTGAACTAAGGAGCCGCCAGTGGGGAAAAGTGGGGACCTCTCCTCAGATGCTTTTGCAGGTGAGAATGACACCTAAGTGACAGCAGCTGGGCCAGAGGGTGCCTGCCAGCTTTGGGACATGGAAGTTCTTGGGAATGGTGTCCCACACAGCCCCAAAGTGCCTCCCTTCTCTCATGGCAGAAGCAGCTCCTGACTAGCTCAGGTGAGGAACAGTGAGAAGCCTGGGACTTCCATCAAACTCTGGCTAGGCAGGCACTCGGAGGATGCAAGTGCGTATGTTCCACCGAAGGTCCACTTCAGACATCTAAACCCTTCCCTGTATGTGGCCTTAACTCTCGAGCAGAATATAAAGAACTGCAATAAAGGAACAGAATCAAATGAAAACACATGGCCATTGCATTACTGGTTCACATGTAAATACAGTAATTTAAAATTAAGTGTTCTTGGCTGATTTTTTTCTCTGGTTCTCTCACCTGGGCTTCTTTTCATACTTTACATCAAAAATGTACATGTCTATGTGAATATGATGGTGCCTATGTCTCCTTCTGTAGTTCTTGTTTTTTTCTTGAACAGCTTGGGGAGAAAGCCATATGTTGGACTAGAAGTGCCCAGAGCTAAGCATGGCTCCCACGTCTGTTAGGTTGTGTGCCCAAAGAGGGAACCCATCACTGCAAGACAAACACAGTTCTTTCTCCCACACCAACTGCATCCCTTCAGTGTTCCCCATGTCAATGTCAAAAAAAGTTGCCAAGTGCGACAGGCCACTGCCAAGCCAGTCCTTCTGCAGCTCTGGAAATTAAAACAAAGCCATTAAGTTTTTAATCAGAAGGCATATATTATACCAAGTACCACAAAATTGCAGAGATGAGCTAGTTCTCCACTTTTTTCTTTTTAAATACAATTAAGATGTTATCAGGCCGAAGTACAATATTGCAGTGTCCTGGCCAAAGTGAAAATCTTTGAAAGCAGCATTTATTTGCCACCAGAACCACAAGCTAATAATGCAGATTACGTGCAGTCCCCATCTGTTGCTTTTCCTAAGTTTTGAACAAACCCATGAGGCCGTGTATTGTAAGGGCATTAGCAACCCCAGACACCATTATCAGCGATGTCTAGTGCCTAAAATTTATACTCCACCAGCTATATCCCCCTCCCACCCTGCCCTTCGATATGCTTTCCTTCTTTGTTTCCCTTGCAATATAAAGAATTCACATCCTGAAAACACACTGCCAACTTATAGAATGGACTCAGACCAAACAGACAAATAAGAAAACCAAATGTCAACCAAATTTCAGACCTGAGGGTAAGACACAGGCCCACTCATGAGACACAAGGCCCATGGTGCCCAAATTACCCGCTGTGTAAAACATGCTCTCATGACTGTGACACTCTCTTCTCTGGTACTGTGCAGCCTTTAATAAACTTACCACTCCACAAAATACCAAGGAGCCAAAATATAGAGGAGGAGAAGGCTACAGCAGCCAGGGCTCCTGCCTGTTGTATCACCCTGCATCACAGAGAGGTCTTGCAAGATGCTGTGCTGAAGTCCTACCAAGCATGACCACATACAAAGCTACTCTGGAAAAGCCATTTATGAATAAGGTTCCTACATGGGTTTGGTGCAAGAGGCAAGTTGAAGACCGAGCACATGTATTAAAGCGTCCTTTTACACTGACAGATCCTGAAATCTAGAAAAAGAAAAAAAAATAAAAGAAAAATCCACTGCCCCATGCTCTCCTTGATTTCTTCTCTCTGAAGAAAGGACCCCAAAAGCTGTGTTTGCAACTTCATGGTAGTCTTTTGTTCTTTGTAAGCACCCATAAGGTTTTGCCTGTGTTTAATTAAGCTAGAGTTCAATGCTTTAATAATGCTAGGGTTTAATAATGTTAGGGTTCAAAGATACCAGCCATGTACCAGAGAGACAGGCAAAAGCCACCTTCAGGTAGTATTTCATGTGTACATTACAAATAACAAGTGACAGTAAACGGTATCACGTGCATCCAAATTCTGGAGCTTTTGTTAATGGGAAACCTCAATAAACAATTAAATGGCTATCAATAAGAAGCATCTTTTCCTTTTAAAGGCAGTCATTGTTTACAGTCCAAGTTTCTTGTACTTCTAACTGTCGAGCAACAGCTCCGGCATTCTCCTCCTCTGGCCAATCACGCCTGGTAACACCTGTCTTTTCACATTCTCGGTTTTATTCATTATTTGTGTTTCTCTTTACACAATACACCCACAGGACAATACATCTCCAGCATGCTTACGATTTGATCCAAAGCTCACTGGAGTCAAGAGAATGACTTCACTGGCTCTGGAGCGAACCGAGGGCCCCAGCTCCGCAGACGGGCTTCCAGCCTGAGGAGGGACTTACGCACAAGTTAGGCATCCCAGCCCAGAAGTGCAGTCGCAAAATCCCTAACCCTTTAGCTGCTCGCCTCTGAACAAGCCAAGGTCTCCAAAAGCCTGAACCATTCACATTTGGTTTCTTTCCTCCAGTTATCTGTTTCACGAAAAAAGACCCCCACAACACTAACAAACCCTCTTTAGTGATCCATGCACTAAGGGTCAGGGGATAGACCTCCCTCTCCCAAGTGTGGTCCCAGCAACCAGTGCTGGAGTCACGCTGTGTGTATGTTCGTATAGACATAAGTGTGTGTCTGTATATGTGTGCATATTTGTATATAATGCACAGACACACACTCACACACACACATTTTTTGCTCCCCCTTCTGGCCCCATGAATCTTGATTTTTTTTTTTTCTTCTTGATGGAAGCAGAGGAGAGCAGGAGAACAATCCTGCCTCCAGTGTGACTTGTAGCAGGGGATCAGCAGCACTCCTCTGGGAGGTGTGCAATGTGGATTTCTGCTGAGAAAAGGACCCCAAAGCCTTGCTCCCTCTGTTACAGCAGCAGGACATGTCCTCTGCATCCCTGGACACGAATCCCCTTTAGTCAGGCAGGTTCAGCAGCAGGGAAGGCAACACCTTCATTTTTTAACAGAGATGGTTAATGCAGGCAGCACATTATTTAGCCTAACACTGATTTACCAAGAGATCTGGTGCTAACAAACACCAGGCTAGAAAAACATGTTAACTGGGAAACATACATGTAATTCACATTTTTCTACACACACCTCTTAAAAGTGTGCTGTGCAATTGAGTCAGCTTTCTGTATTTCACAGGAGACCGAACCTGAAATTCCCAGTGTCCTACCTAGCTGACCTCCATTTCTAGGTGAGTTATGCCAGCTCTCAACCCAGGTTTCTTCTTCAGTATAACTTTTGCCATTTCTCCCTCCAAAAGAGCAATATCGTAACCTCTACACATACAACAGGTTTGGTTTTGTGGGAGAGCAGCTGGGAGCACATTTTGTTCCAGTACATCAACTAATAAAGGAAAAAAGGAAAGAAATACCCTTCTAATTCAACGCAGTTACTTATTCTGGAAAGAGAGGGAGAGAGAAAAAGGAAAGGCTTTTAACTGACTACAAGTGAAAAAGCTGTCCATTTTCCACAAGTGGAAAGCTTCCCTTTCTAGTTGATGGTAAAGCCTGCCCCAGACAGAGTAATCTCTACCTCAGAAACACAGCCACCCATCAGATCACAACAAATACTCATTTTCCAGAACAATCCCACAGACACGGCTCCCAGCACCTTTGTTTCATCTCAAGACAAAGGTTTTTCACTCTAGACATATCTTATCCTATAAAACCCCACTCCAGTGACAACCAGAGCTGCAGACACTGTCACTGATGGCCACCTGCTTGCTGGTAACACCAGAATCCCACGTTTGTTGCACACCAGTCTGGTACACCACCCCTCGCAGGTAGGGATACTGCATGCACACACACACAGGTGGCCCCTGCTGTCCCGACACTGCCTGGGACCTGCCTCTTCTGCCCAGCAGCTGGATGGGCATCTCTGCTGCCCCTCCCACCCCCCTGCACGACCCTGCCTCAGCAAGGAACCTGCCTTGCTTAGGAACCTGCCTCCGTTCTGCCAACAGGGGAGGGTGGACAGGAGAAGTGGAGACCACAGGAAAGTGGAGACCGCTGATGAAGACAGAGCCTTGTTCACCCCTTTTGCTCACCCCTTTTGCTCACAAGCTGTAGCTGTTCCCCTCACCTCAAACCACTCCACCCTACCCTGCATCGAGGTGACACTTGACAGCTGGCAAAGGGCCTGCACTGCTTTGGCACATCCCTGCACTGCAGACACCCCCTGGGCAAACCTTTGCTCCCACAGGTGCGATCTCCCGGGCACTGCCCAACCCGGGGTCCCACCAGCCACGGGCTGGAGCCGTGAGAGGAACCGAGCAGTCGGGGGACTTACCCAGCCTCCGTTGTCCTGGATCCAGTTGTGCAGCTGCCGGTTCAGGTACTCAGTCATCCAGGCGGCGATGCTGTCCACGAGGTGAGACATCTCCCGGTTGACGCTCTCCACGCACATCACGCCGCCAAACTCGAAGAAGGCCACAATTCTGCCCCAGTTAACCCCATCTCGGAAGAGCTCCTCCACCACCGCCACGAAGCGGCTCCTGGCCGTGAAGGGCGTCAGGTGCAGCTGGCCAGACATTTGGGCAAAGTCCCTCTGGTAGCGTCGGGAGAACTCGTCCCCCGCCTGGCGCAGGACGAGGTGGACGACCTGGGGTGCGGGGCGCAGCCCCTCGGCCGGGGGCGCGTGGCTAGCAGCAGCCGAGCCGGGGGGCTCGGGGTGCGGAGACACCAGCCCAGTGTGATCAGAGGAAGTCCCAGCAGCAGCAGCAGCAACCGCAGCAGCAGCAGGAGAAGAGAGACCTGGAGGCAGGGATGCCCTGTCCTCGCTGGCAGGCCAGTCGTATCCCCTCTGGGAGAGTTTATAGTGGATGTACTTCAGCACTATCTCCCGGTTATCGTAGCCTCTTCTCCCCGGATGAGCCATAATTCCCACGAGGAAGCAGCAAGAGGAAGGGAGAGAGGAAGAAGAGGAGCAGGATGAACCCAAAAAAGTAAAGCAGCCAATAATAATAAAATTAATAATACCAAAAATTATAATCCAGTTATTGTATTGGACACGGTTTCATTCATGCTGGTGTGGGGGAGTTCTCGGGGTCTCGGAGGTACTTTTGTCTTCTCAGTGTTTCCTCCTCGGTTTGAGATGCACGGCATAAATAGGGATTAAAATGCTGTAAATACTTTACTTCCAGGTGCACATTTATTACTTATTATAAATTTACTTTAGGACCATTTCCTCCTCGGTGTTGAAATGCATCTTAAAAAATATTATACCAACTGAAAATCAGGTGCATTTTCCCCTAGGTGCTGGACTACCACGGACACGAAGGAGCGGACGAACACACACTGCAAAAACTGCAATTCAACACAATTTGCTAAAGCAGCCTTGGATGGACGTTAATCCAATGCACTTTATGCTAGAAACCTCAACATTAGGTTTTGGGTTTTTTGTTACACAAACTAAATTTCCTCTGTAAAGTACTTACTTGGACTATAAATATGTTCCTCTGTCAAGTTTCCTCTAAAAGAAAAATAGCAACAATAAAATCCAAACATCACAAGTCTTCAGAAGCGTTAAGTTCTGGCTGCTTTGATGCTTCAAGTCAACAAGGGGATGGGAAAGGGGCAAAAAAAAAAATTTCTACGATTTCAAATGTTTTTTCCCAGACTCCTGTTTAACAGACATCTCCAAAGATGTGTCAAAGCTCAGAAAATCCCGCCTCGCAGACCGGGAAGGCGAACAACCCCAAAGAGACGGAAAATCCTGGAGACCAGATGAACCACATTTGAATCCAAGCTCTCGCAGAAGTGCTCTGTTTTTCCCTCCAGTGCAACGTACAGACATATGCATTTACGTAGTTTCATTCAGACACCGATCGCAGGAACCCGGTGCTTCCACACACACGCACGCACACACCCAAAAAATTTAAAAAAATTTAAAAATCGTATGTATTTAGGAAATTAATTCTTTTTCACAAGAAAGAGCGCAAAAAAAATTAATTAAAAAACGAAAATAAAAATAAAGACGGAAAATTGCTTTTGACTGCTGCCATTTCCCGAGCAGCTTTGTATCGGCGGAGGAAGAGCCCCTGGCGCTGCCGAAGAGGGGCGCGGACGGGGCGTGTGTGCGGTGTGACTGGTGCCGATGGGGACCGCGGCCGCGGCGCCGCTGCCCGCCCGCCCGCCCGCGCAGCCCCGCGCACCCGCCGGCCGGGGGCGGCTCCTCCGGGCGCTCCGCGCTGCTGCTGCCGGCGGCGGCGGCGGCGGCTCCGGACGGCGGCGGCGGCAGCGGCGGCTCCGAGCGGCGGCGGGCGCGGGCGGGGAGCTCTCCCGGCGGCGGCGGCGGCGGCGGGGGGAGCGGAGCGGAGCGGCGGGGGCGGGGAGAGGCGGGGAGGAGCGGAGCCCGAGGGGGAGGCTCCGGCCCCGCGCGGCGTAGCCGGGCGCGGTGGTTTCCTAGAGCTCCGCCTCACGCTTCATTCAAGAAAAGGGGGAAATGGGGAGGGGGGGTGTTTAAGGAAAAAAAAATAAAATAGGCGGCGGCGGGGGGAGGCGAGCAGCCCCCCGCGGCCCGGGCCCGCCCTCCATCGCGGCGCGGGCCTGGGGCCGGCGGCGGGGCGGCGCGGAGCGCGGCGGGGCCGCGGGCGCGGAGGGGCGGCGGGCTCCGGGGCCGCGGGCGGTGCTGCCGGCCCGCGCCGCCACCGCCACCGCCCGTGCGGGGAAAGCGGCGGCGGGGCCGGGGGCTGCCCGCCCTCCGCGGCGGAGAGCGTCCCGCTCCGCGCCGCCGCCGCCGCCCCGCGCGGATTCATTTAAATAATTTTTTTTTGCTAAATAAATGAAACGGGGAGGGGAAAAAAAAAAAAAAAAGAAGAAAAAAGAATACACCTTTTTAAAAAGCAAAGTGGCCGCTGCAGCGTGCGGGGCTCTGTGCATTTTGGATGGTGTGCGCTGGCCGCAGCCCGTGCGCTGCGCGCCCCGCCGGGCCGGCTGCGCGGGTGCCCCGCTCCCGGCGGCCGTGCGGGCCGGGCGGGTCCCGCACACCTGCTCCGCGCAGGCCGCCCCCGGCCGGTGTCCAGGCGATGGGACACGCAGGGAGTTGGGGTTTGGGACTTTTTGTAGAAACGGTACTCAGGTTTGTCCCTGTGCTCCAGCCTGAAGAATTTTTTTTACATTGAAGAGAGGCATTGAGGAGCTGCTTGAAGATGAGGTCGATCTGGAGTTGACCAAAGAAGCAGAGTTAACCTTACAGCTGGTAAACCCAAAGAGTTGGGAAATAGCGGTGGCTCAGCCCCCTTGCCATCGAGCAGCGACACTGGGGGCCAGGGATGTGTGCTGCTGGGACTGCCCCCGCTGAAATGGGGCACCACACCGGGAAATGCCAAGCCGAACGGGAGAAGGACATTCCCGGCACCTTTCTCTGCTCAGTACAGGAGGGGAAAAGATAAATTCTTCCAGTTTTTGTCAATATGAGGGTGATTGGGCTGATAATCTCATCCCCAAAACTAAAAGGAATGAAATGCATAAACAAAGCTGTGACCATGAGTTCTCCTGGACAGGGGGCACTGGGAATGAATGCACCCTGCCCTCCAAGTCTGTTTTTAGAGATGGTTCCTTCAGGCACGGGCCGGTAGCTCACAGGGTGGCTGCTCCTCTGAGGAAATGGCACTGGTGTGGGAAGGGTGAGCAGCTGTCCCTCCAACAGAAGAAGGGGAAGTCTCCGAGAGGGATTCCATTAAACGGAGCTCACCTGTGCCCTCGGTGATCCAGGGTTTTGCTTCGAGGCCGCACCGAGGAACTGATTTCTGACATGTACGAAACAGCGCCTTTCCAGGTGCCCGAGGAGGCGCTCAGGGTGTTTAACCCTTCTGGCGTCTGGTTTTTAGGGGGCACGGGGAGGCACTCGGCACCATACCTAGTGCCAGCATCCTCCCCTCTCCCTGTCTTCCTGTCTCCTCTGCCTCTCCCTGCTCTCTCTCCGGCGGGCGGCTGTTGCCACCCAGCGGCCGCCGCTCGCCCCGGCTCGGGGCTCCGTCCCTGCGGGAGCCGGGAGCGAGCTCGCCCCGTACCCGCCCGGGAAACCGCGGGAGCGAGCGGGGCCCTCCCGCCTGCCGGTGTGTGAAACGGGGCTGGCTGTGGATGGTTGAGCTCAGGGGGTTAAGAGCGACGGAGATTGCAGGACAGCAAGTGAAATGAGTTCAGACAAGACTGATGATGCTCTGTGAAATCGTGGACTAAGGGCTGTACCTGACCAGGTAACTCACAGCATGGTTTAATGATGGACCACAAGCTCATCTCATCTCCATCCATATGAAGGACTCCCCAAAAGTAAGGTGCTTGCAATGAGCTGAGGGATGGCTTCTGATGGCAGAAATGCAGACAAGGGATCTGTCAACCAAGTAACATCATCACCTTTATATTCTTTCACCGAAAGAGAACAAAGAACAAGAGGTCTCCCAAAACTGAAAGTAACCTGACATTTCCGTGTAACCATTTCCATGGTTTAAATGGAACAAGTGATACAGGCAATCAGAGCAGCCATAACCAACCTGGATGCTCATTCAGTCTGTCACTGTGCTGGTGATTGAATCTAATGCAATTGGTCCTGCAACTGAAAATGCATCAGACAGAGATGTTGAGTAACACAGAAACCCTTTCTAGGTGCACAATGATGTTCTAGCAAGACCAGTTTTAAAGCCCAAAGAGTAAATCAGTGTGGGACAGATATAAAAGATGCATGTAAAATCAATGGGATTTTGTAAGGAGGAATTGAAAATATCACCGATTTTATGGTATTTAAAGGTTTTTTGCATGTAGAAATGCAATTGAGGCCAGCTAAATGAACAGTGTACTGAGGACACAATCAGTAAAATAAGAGTTTCATCATTTATAACTGATTCCTGATGGAAACAGGTACAGCAAAAATTTTATGAGATACCCTGTTTGAAATGGATTTAGTGATGATGCTTCTTCCTCACCAGCTCCACATTCAGCACTTTGTTATGGGAATGACAGCTCCCAGCTTTTTTAAAAAGTTTAATAGGAAAATAGTGGTCTTGGTTCACCAGAAAGCTTGCTAACACCAAACACAGCTGGGACTGTACCAAAAAATATAAAAAACACAAGGAAAAATCCTGGGAAATGTTTGCTTTAAGCAAGGGTATTAGCGTTGAGTCATGGGAAACAAAAAACTGTGCCTTGAAGAATGACAAATTGGGACTCTGTGAAAAAAAGCAAAACAAAATTATGCACATCTGAAGCCTTGTTCTTAACATTAAACGTCAAAAGCATTGCATCTGACCTGTACGGCTCTAATTGAAGGGAGCGGCATCTTAAAAGCAATTATGCTACCTGAATGGGTGATAAACATCTATTACAGTGTCACGAGTTTGCATCACAGCACTGCTTTCCACTTTGCTTGTTTGTCTGAGCTCAGCAGGATAAAACAACAGTTAAGAAGACATCCAAAACAAAGGCAATATGGTTTTGGAGGCAGATGGAAGAAATGGCAAAAGAAGCTCAGGATTTATTAAGGAACCTGCAGTCAGTGCACAAAGTCAGCTAAGAAACCATGGGGCTTTTACGTCGCAGAATAAGGTGTTGACTACTCAAGATCTGATCCTGCAAGTCCTTCCACACACATTTACCTTTATGTGAGTCAGCCCACCAAAGTTAATCAGACTTATAAGAATTAGCTGTATGAAGAATTGGAACTTGATTAGGAATACAAGCAGCAGTTCACCTGCAAAAAGCTCTTCTGACACTTAAAGAGTGGTGAAAGCATTGCCATTCAGGCATCAGTCAGGTCTGGTAGCATGAGGGATTTTCTTGAGATTATTTTCTTGAGATGGCTTTCTTATCCATGCTTGGGCAACTGACCAGACAGGGTCCTGGAAAGCCTGCTCTTTCTTCTGTGGCTTCCCAGATGCCCACTGTACAGCAGATGTATTACTAACAAATTCTGTAGAAAAGTTTGTAATGTCTGGCAACTCTAACCTCCCCAACAACCTGAAAGCAGACACCTTTTCCCTGTACCTTTGTGTTAACATCAACAGGCTTTCAGCAGCAATCCTGATTCCTGGTGACCTGCCCACCCTTTTATTTCCTTGGATCATGCACAGAAGTTAGAGAGAAGCAAATGATTGTTTAAAGCCCTGCATGAGCAGGCACAAAACAAGCAGGATGTGTGTTTGCACTCACAGTGAGCAAGGACATTGCCACTTTTTTTTCTGAAAATCTGCAGGGTGGCAAAAAATCAAAACCACCATCGCCACCAACCAAAACCCCCAACAACAGTAAAATAAATTTGAGTGACCTGAAAGAAGCATTTAGGGCAATATAGGTAAATATACCTATGACATCAGAAGAGGTCCATTGCCTTATGGTGTTGGAGCGCAGCTTAAATACTGGCTTCACTGAGAGTCCACTAAGACTGTGCCCACAGGTGGGGAATTTGCACATATGCAAATCAGCCGCTCCTCACACAGCCAATGGCTCTGTAAATACTTTTTTGGTGCTGTGTCCAGTGAGGTATTTGTCTGTCTGTGCCACCCACTATGGCCGTGCTTCCCACAGTTCCAGGCATTCAGTGCTGCTCCCTCCCATGCCAGCATTCATTTACTCTGGATGCCTTTGTTCCTGCAAGAGCTTTCTAACTCTCCCTGAGTAAAACTAACCACCAACCACATGACCTTTCATGTTTGTTTCTGTCCGTGAGACCACAATACCCACGGATCTACGGTATCTCTGCCAAGCTGGATGAAATGTCTTGAAAGCAATATTCTTGTAGAGACTTGCATGGATGCACATAATGTTCTGCTATCAGGTGCCACCGTTTATTGCTTAGACTCTCATCTGGTTTGCTCAACATGTGGCCCAGCATTGCTGCCGAGGAAGCAGCTGTCTGTTGTATAGAACGCTTGAAATCAGTTTTCTGCATGAAAAAAGTATAGGAAAAGGTAGTACCCATGAAGCCTGGATGCATATTTTCTTCATTCTTAACCAGCATGATGGCAGGCTAACCTGAGCAAACTTCCTCACTTCTTCAGAGTGCATTCCTGAAATGGGAGATTGCCTTTCATCCTGCTGGTGTTGCAAATGCTGCAGGTGTGGAGTGGATCCTTTTTTGCTGGAAGCGCTTACAGAGCAGATAATGCTACTGTAAAACACTTAAAGCATGCCCAACCTGCAATTATGGTTTATTTCATGGGGTTTAATTGCGCTCATCAGGAAAGGCAGCTGGATGAGATACTTGGATAATATCCTTAGGGTCCAACATAGCAAACAGCTCCTGGCTTTCAGATGCCTTTTACTGTACTCATCCCTCAACCATCTTCACTTCTTGTCAAGATCCATAGGCCCCATGGTTTGGATTGGAAGGAGGCAAACAGCCCCGGATATCTCTTTCTATGACATCTCTTGCACTTCTCTATGTGGCAACAGGGTCTTGCCTTCACAAGAGCTGAGCTGTCTCGCCACCTTTCGCAAGACACCAACCTGTGCTTGTGACTGAGGCAGTGCCGCCCATGCCCTGTCTTTCTGCTCTCTGGAAAAGGATTGGACACCAACTTCCCAGATGAAACTGCAGAGGAGCAAAGCAGGCAGGTTCTGCACAGAGGAATAGGAAATCGAAACACTCTTCTAGACAAACAGGAATATCCATCTCTGATTCATGAACTTTTATTACACCTGTTAAAATTTCTTAAAGTAAAAAGGGAGGAAAGCACTTTTTTGAGTAAATGCTTTGAAATAAAGACCAACACACTTCATTTTAACAACTTAGCTTTGAAAAGAGGCTGTTCCCTTCAACTGCAAGTAGCCTATGTCATCAAAAATTTCATTTTAGATTTAATTTTATATATATTATTTACACAGTTGGTATCTTAATAGATTTAACACCTTTTTTTGGTCAAGGGAGTTGATTCTTGGTGCTTGGTTGCATGACTGTGTTAATCATGTATGTTTTGCTCTTACCCCTTATGTTTATTTACATTGCTCTAGCAGCACGACTACAGAATCAACTTCAGAATTAGAACTGGAAAGGTTTAAAATTAACATGGGGATTCCCCTCCAAGCTGAAAATAAACTTGTTTTCAACTTAAAAAAAGAAAATTTCAGACTGCATTGGTGGTATTCTACCACAGAGGAGACTTAGTATTACATTCATCAAGGTTTCCCCAAACAGCAAACCTTCCCAATCAAGTATATGAAATCAATCTCCCACATCAAATTAGATTCTCCCCCAACCCCCCTCCAAAAATTAGATACACATCTTTTGGGTTAAAAAAAAAAATAAAAATTTGCACTTTCCACTTCCTTCAGTGCAAGTTTCATCCAAAAGCTTACCAGCATTATTTCCCCCCACCGCAAACCATCACCCACAGCCAACCTTTCCCAACAATTTAGAGCAACTAAGGTTGAAAGTAGTAAGAGAGACAATGAGAGGCATGGCAAGACAGTCACCTTTTGAAGTCTCCCTCCAGTGACAGAGGAAAGGAAATTACTTCATGAGGTTTTTACTACCAGCTTTTGACAATCACACACACCCCTACTCTACAGCGTGCCTGGTACTGGCTGGGCAGGAACAAACCCAATTAAATGGAACTACAAGATAATCTTATTTCACTTACAAGGCTAAATTATGAAAAAAATTGAGGAGCAATCTAGTTTGGCCTGCTACGTGTACTGGACTGGAAAAAAACAAGAGCTCCAGTTGCAAAATGGCCTTCTCCCATTTCAAAACTTAGAATGTTGGGGAACTAAAAGATTAACATCGGCAACACATTTTAGACAGCACATGCTTTCCTCAATCCATCTTTGATTTTGTCTCTCTGATAATTTAATACAAATGTCTCTTTAAAAGATTGAGCATTTGAGATTTTGTATTTACTTTGAGAATAAGTATCTTGGCACTATTTTCCCCTCACTATTATGCTGGGGGCAAGCTACACACTCAAGCCCTTCCTACCACAGAACTCCAACATAATGCAGTGATTTTCTACGCAGCTGCGTGCTCAGCGCTGGTACAGAAAGACATCTGCCCTAACTATTACTTCTATTGTTTTCCCCTGGGAAGAATGAGCATCGCTCGGCTCCTCAGGATTCTCGAGCGCTTCCAGAGAGCACAAACACTGGTTACATACCGGCACTACCTCCAGCAACAAAGGCAGGTTTTGCCAATTTAATCTCACTTTCATTGTAGTTTGAGGATACTGGGTCTGCTGACAATGCTCAGTCAAATTTTTCACATCCTTTTTTACCTCTGCCCTAAGCTGCTAAAATGGAAGGACATGTTGCCTCCTCTGCTGTCCTAAAGAGACTCCTGCTGAGCTAATCTCGGGTTTAAAAAAAGAAAAACCCAAACTAAAAAACCCCACCACACCAAAGCCCTGCAAACGAACATATCCATTACTCTTTATCCTCTCAAAGAAGTTAGAAGTTACAAGCTTTGTTGATTCTCCATTTATTTTGAGAAATATAAAATATGAAAACTAGTTTACAGGTCTGGCACAAAAAATGATGTCGCAGTAAGCACAAAGTTTCTTTTTACAAATAACACTATATATCTTTACCATTTAAAAGTGCCTAGAGTTTTTCACAGCAAATAAACTTTATTCACTTATATATTTTTCCTTATTAAAATATTAGATCTATTTAAATTGCACGTGAACACCTTGGTGAAATAAACTAGAAGTAAAATTATAATAAATCTGTATATTAAGCAAACAGTCATTAGAAACTACATGGAATGGAAAAGACTATCAAAGCCTAAACTGAATCTTAAAGGCTGACCAAGAAAACAAGAGACAAGACAGCAAATGATATGGCACAAGTGATTAAATTATTGACAATTAGACAGTAAGTAGAAAGTAAAGCCTATTTGAAGATCTTCATGGATCTAATACACTGCTAAAACATTTTGATGCAGAAGTTTTGTAACATTTAAACTGGCAAGAGTTTTTCAACTGCTAAACATTTTTCCACAAGATTACAAGGCATCTCCTTCACTTTATATTGGACCTTAAAATAACTACATTGGTAGATAGAGAATGTGCAGGTAGATAAAAAAAACCAAAATTTACACCAAACGTTGCTGTAGTTGAAAATTTACATTGTTTTGACAGTAAAACAGTGGAGAAGTTTATCAGCTAAAATTAACATCATTAACTTGCAACAGCAGAAACTAGAACAGTGAAAAATATTATGCTTCTTGCTTTAAAACCATACCTTGTTCCAACCTCCACAGTTGCTGAGGGGTTCAATCTACAGTTTCACTGTCAAGACAACCACTTAGACTATGCAAAATCAGGTCTGCAAAACTGAGGTGTCTGTAGGTCAGGGCCATAACTTTCACCTGGTAGTCTTACTTATCCAGATACTTGCACTGAATTCTATCCGTCATGACTGGGAGGCGAGTGGCGATCCAGCATCTCCAACCTGAAAGCTTTAGAGGCCCAGCTGTCATAGTGTTGTGTGTGCTCTGACCTTCTGGGTCATGTTTCTTAAACACAAACCCTTTAACATTCCAAGCTGAAGATCCAAAAATTCAAGCATCCAAAGGCTTACTGGTTTTAAGTCCTGACCTTCAAGCTTGTGCTGGTATCAAGTTGCTTACATAAGCATTTCTTTCAAACTACAACAACCAATTCACCCATTTTGGTATCTTTTCCAGGTGGTCAAAAGAATATTTGATTTGCATTAAAACAAGGATAACATATATCATAGGGTCTGAAGAAGTGTTCCAAGGCCAGGCTGAATGAAGCAAAACCTGGTCTAGTAGAAGGTGACCCTGCTCGTGGCAGGGGGGTTGGAACGAGACCATCTGTAAGGCCTCTTCCAACCCAGATCATTCCATGATTCTATGAATAGCATTGTTATGTTGCTTTAAGAAACACAGCAATGTTGACAATGGATGTATGATAAATGCTCCTTTATGTCACTCACATTAAGCAGCACAGGAAATACAAATGCACACTGGATTTCTTTGCACTGAAGCCAAGCTGTTTAAAAATGCAGGAATACACCATATTCTCAAAATTAATATTATACTATAGGCATGCACAACTTCACATATCTAAACAAAATCAGGAGGCAGGACCTAAAACACAGGCTTTGTGAAGAATTCAACAGTGCCTCAACATTTGCAATGAATTTTCACCACTTAAAATGAGAGTGCCAATGTGATCCTCTCCAAAAAAATATGTTTATAACCAGGTATTAAAGCAAGTTTAGTCTATGTGAAGAAAATTGGAAAAGTGATCAACCTAATTCAGAGAGGGAAAAAAATTAGCCTCAATAAATTACATTCTAAGGTTTTCCAGTTAACCACCTGTTAATTTTTATCTCAGTTTAACTGAATGCATCTTCTTAAATAGACACAGAGAATCTCTTAACAAAAGCAATCAATTTTGCCTATTTTGGTTGTTAAATATTACTGTCAAAGAAGTGAAAGTGCCCAGTTTTACACATAATTTTAGATTCAGAGTACTGAATGAAAATGGAAATATGACATTGAAAACACAGCAGTGCTAACAAATACAAAATATGCAGCTTTTGAAAAAAAAAGCAGCTCACAAGGCACTTATACTATAGTGGTCCATTAAATAAACTGTATACATAGTGCACCCTTAAAACATCATTGTTATGCATCAAGCTTTTTCAGTGTTAAACGAGATCTATTAGAAACAACCACTGGGTTCTGTGTATTCTGAAGCAGTTATTGAGCAGCCTTGTTTCATATAATGTAAATGAAACAAATTAGAAGTGGGTCATATAAGGAGAGCATTTTATGTAGTTTCTCATGTGAAAGCTTTTCCGTGCAGTGATAAAATGCAGTGTGGAAGGCCATTCTGACATACACCTCTCCCCCCTCCTGACCCCTCTGCCTTAAAAAGCTACATTCCTGCTACTGGAAGAGCCCGGCATTTTAATTACAATTGATTCTATCATCAACTACTGGTTTGGCTCATCATTTGCAGCTTTGAAATTAATGTGCATAACAGTAGCATTAAGCCACTTTCCAGAGGAAAAACTGGCAGATTAGGTATCTGTAGAAATTGTACATTGTTTCAATGGCTTAAAATGCTGAGTTATAACTGACACACTTGATACTGGTTTGATTTTTTGTTGTTGTTGTTCACAACATACTTCAAAAGCCAGAAGAGCTATGGACCCGACCACATCTCCTAGCATTTCTCTGTGGGAACGGGTTCTTCATCTCCCTTTAGAAAGTATGCACATATTAACCATACTTTTTAATTACTCCCACACTGAGAAAGCTTGGATCATACAAACATATTTGCCATCTTCAGGTTTCCACAGTCGTATGTTGGACAGAATAAGGAAAGCTGTCATTGACAGAAGGATCTGTAGATTGGCCAAAGGAAAAGTTAACATTCTAAATCAAATGCAGTCCCAAAACGTTAGCAAAAGGTACCAACTTGTTCAGGGGACTTCAATCTACTTCAGCCCAGTCTGTCATGGTACTTGTTTCATCCATAAGCACCAAAGTGAGAAAACTTAAGTATTTGTCCAGAATTACCGCACATAGTCCATTCTCAAATTCTACTCTGCAGATCACTTATGAGCTCTCCAAATTCTTTCCAACTCAAATCACCAAAAAAAAAAGTTATCTAATCCTCATTTACACTTTTGCATAGTTTGGCATTTTCTGGATTTGTACTTTTGTTTTTTCTTTCATAGCTTTTGAGGGGACTCCTCTGTCACACATGCAAGTACTTCCAGCCTAAATCCTTCAGGAGCAAAACTGAGTCCCACTTAAGCAGCA
This sequence comes from Passer domesticus, assembly GCF_036417665.1. Taxonomy (NCBI): domain Eukaryota; kingdom Metazoa; phylum Chordata; class Aves; order Passeriformes; family Passeridae; genus Passer; species Passer domesticus. The sequence continues at coordinate 79,013,930 of NC_087474.1, read as the reverse complement.
AGCTGTCCAGGACCGCTTGACATTCTTCTTTCCACTCAAAGTAAAGATTACTCAGTTTTATCTGCACTTTCAGATTTTTCCCTTTGCATCATGCAGCGACGAACTATGCTGTCAAAACTTCCTAGGTAAAATAGGCCAATGATGCGAAAAATGCCCATGCAAACAACCTGGAAACAGAGAGAAACAGCTTTCAATTCATTCTGGATCCTGGATTCCACCATATTATTGACTCATAAAATTTTTTAGAAACCCCAAGTTCTAGGCAGACATGTTATATAACTTTCAGAAAACAAACTGACCAAACCAAGCTGACTATGTTACAGCTCAGGACTGAGTAGCAGTGAATACTTTCAGCTCAGTCACCAACTTGCCGCTTCAGCTTGAAAATACTACTGCAGTTTCCTAAACCCAAGTGCCACAGCATTAACAGCCATTTGAAGAAAAGATAATCCATTTTTGCATCATGCTCTACATTCTGAAATTGTTTTGAACTACCAGAAATTATGACAACAGGTACTTCCCAAATCCTACCTGCTGAAGACCTTCAGTAATAGAAGTGACTGGTGACATTCCACTTGTCAATATTGACAGCATGTAACCATCTGATCCAACTGAGCTGTTGAAGTTCCCTTGCTGGATGGAAGGATTAAGAAAACAACAAGTAATTTCCCCAGTTGTGGCAAATCACGATGTGTCTTATTTCAACAGCTACTCTTGATGGACACAGATAACTGACATCGCTAACAACAAATACTTTATTGTAAAAAAATATTGCCACAATTAAGAAGCAAAATACTCCAAAATATTTTGGGCTATACAGCAACATTCTAAAAGGCGTTCATTTAAAAACGGAAAAGGAAGCTAACTTCTCTTTAGAGAGAGTGTGCTAAATTACTGCAGTTTTTTACAAGATATAAAGGCTGTAAATTTCTTCTTACTTCTAAAGAAAATACATGACAGTCTTCACAGCTATAAGCATATTTCAGAAACCAAATGACACCCTAACTCTATCAGATCACCAACCACTACTGTAATTGTATGACAAATACAGCTTGCCTTTTGTTAAAATTAGCTTGCTTATCACATGAGATTTGCAAGGGGGTGTATTTCAAATGCTAGAGGTAGCAGGTTCTCTTTCACCTACACCAAGGATTTTTAACTGCAAGACACAGCTTGTTAGGCAATTCAGAGGAGGGAAAAGGCGGGGGGAAGATACCAGGAAGAAACCCCAAACAACCAAACAACTTTAATTACTTAACAGTAAAATTGCAGTCCTACAGCTCTTACTCCCAGGCTTCGCTCATTTGTTTTCATTTGACTTTATGCCAGACAGACTTTCTGAAACATTGTGGGACTAAATCTATGGAATGTGGAAGTAAAAGGAAAAGGTGGAGTTCCTGATTCAGGGTTAGGGGTAAATCTATGCAAAGTAGCAGAGGTTATTAGATCTGATTATTTCCCAACATATACCTGAGAGTACACAAACACCTTCTTGTTTCTATTTCAGTCTCTCTGCTCAGGGCCAGAGTGCATAAAGACCACGTCTGAACTAATATATGACCCAAAGTGTAGAAAGCATGGTATAAATATACCAGATGCTTAAGATGAGAGAAGAGATTAATTTTCCTTAATCACCAGAGAAGAATACTCTGTTGAGGTAGTACTTGCTTTTAAAACAAAATCAGACATAATTTCATGTTTATGTGCTGTATTTGTGACAACACTGTAAAAACATCACAACTGAACACCTGCTGTAGGTGTAAACCATGTTGAATATCAAGAGTATTTGGAACTGCAAAGTAATTGAAGATTTTAGGATTCAATGGGTGTGCTTTATAATCATGAAATTTCATGTTTGTTTCTATTCTGAGGTGCTTCATTTAGCATGCAGGCGTAGCACAAAACATTGAAAAAAATCCTCAGAAAGGCAATACACTAAGAACAGCATTTTATGTATTTTAATCACTCATAAATCACATACTTCAGATATAAGCCAATAAAGGTCAACTGCCTTTCTTTATTGTAAAATTATTTTTATATGAACTCATCTTCAAGAAAAGTAAGAGATTACAACAAGCTTTTGAGGTTAGACAAATGGTAATTGATACATACAAAGTCAGTAGTTTAGTGCTTTCAAGTCAGTCATAATCCATCCCTGAGACATTGCATCACACTGATGCATCATTTTAATGTGTCTATGTACAACTTCAGATACCTTTTACTTCTGAGAGACTGTATAAAATCGTTTGTGGGCACAGTGGCAAAAAAAGAATAAAGAAAACAGCTCTTTTCAAACTAACCTAAGAGAATTGTTTTGTGCTAATTGCTTTTGCATTTAGCTTAGCCATTATCTTATGGTCTCAGTTCCAGACTCTTCAACACAGAACATGCTCAAAAAACACAATTTACTTACTATGGCATCTTTCACTATAACTCTGGCAACTTGCTCTGCTTGGCAAACAGATGAGGTTTCAGAAATCAGCTTCGTCTCTAAGGGCTTTAATAGAAAAACACCAGTTTAAGTTTGACTAAGCACACACAGGAGAGAAAAACATGAAGGTCGAATTTTGGGTGTGGGTCTTCTGACACAGATGACACCGCTGCTAGCACGTGTCACCTAAAACACCCATTTAAACAAAGGTATAGCATGTTCATAAATAATAGTCCAATTTTACAAAGGGAAATTATACTTTTCCCTGAGTAGTACTTTTTTGTATATAGTTTATTACTTCCATGAAAGTTGGGTTTTTGTCCCTCCAAGTATTTTTTTTCAGTAGAAGCTATCAAACACTTTAACTATTTTCCTCAATACTTATATTTGCTCATTAATGTTTTTTTGCCAGAAATGAAGTATAAGATAGACCTGAAATATTTTAAGATCCTATAAAACAGCCTGCTTTTTTTTTTTTCCAGGCCTACTCTAATACTGGGATTAGTTTAATTCTGGGATTATTATTTCTTTTAAAAGCACTTCTATGGAAAAGTTGAACAACTACAGGTCTCTCATCATCAATTTGAAGTACTACAGTAATTAAATTTCATAGAAAAAGGCCTATTTCCCTATATTGTAGAATTATGAGATTTCATCAATCAAGCTCACTGAATTTTATTATTTTTAATATGTGTATTTTAAGGGTGGCCAGGAGCTCATCAGTGCCTTTGTCAGCACAAATCACATACAAATACCTTTTACATTCATTCCTACAGTGATATGGCTCATGTCATCAGATCTCCATTTCATAGCCCCTTATTTACTTTTGAGCTTACTGGCCAGTATCAAATGAATCTGAATGAGATATAGGGATATCAACAGTAACTCAAATACTCTAAATCTGGGAAAAAATAGCAGCTGTTCAGGAGCGACAGCTAAAGTTAATGACATGTTGGGAATAAGGCAGGCAGAAATCAGCCATTAAATGCTGGATCTAGCTACTCAGCTGGCCAAGGCATGGCTGTCATTTGTGAGGCAGCTACCTCAAAAAAAAAAGAAGCTTACTGAATAAACACAGGAAAGCTGTATCCTAGCTCCTGACATTTTTTTTACTATATTCAATAACTACAGAGAAAAATAAGGAGATGCAAGATGGAGGCATATGTTCTAAGTAGTACTGAATATTAATATTAATTCAGTACTATTAAATAAATGCAACAATAAATGAGTATCTGAAATGTCAGAGCCATGCAATGTTGCAGAGATTTAAGGTACACTATCATGCTAGGAGCAAGTCATCCAAAGAGGTCATATAGGCTAAAACAAAGCATAATTCTCTCCTAAAAGACAAAAGACTTTTTTGACAAATAACATAAAATTCTCTGAATCTCTTTCAAAGAGAAATCTTAGACGAACAGTACATTCTCCTGGTGCCTGCTGGTGCCCTGAAATAGGCTAAAAATCCTAGAGAATATGCAAGCTGTACAAGTATCTGCAGATGTCTAATTCTGGCACTTTATGCGGATGTGTGGGAGTATACATTTAATAGAGAATATCTGTATCAAGAAATGATGAAGTAAGAATTGTGTTATACAATCCCTACTGATTCCTATTCAAAGGGTGAAAGACAAAATGGAATTCAAACTCAATTTCCAATTGTATGTGATGGTGCATGTTGAAAAGATGATAGTCTTAGATAGCAGATTTTTAGTTCACAGTATGCAAATAAAAAATAAAGATATTTTTTTCTGGTTACCTGATGCTGTAGTCTGAACAGGGGGCTTGAATGTGATTTTTGGAATTATACTTCACATGTATGGACATAGCAAATGACAAGATGTGACTAAAGGTGAAAACTTTCACTTTTAAGGCAATCCAAATGAAAAAGGCCTCCTGCTGCTGACACATCCTTCTGAAAAGTGATACTGTCATTTCCACTATGAACACAGTGCCAGAGAGTTTCCCTTCTACTGTAATACTAGAGAACAGCCATTCCTGAACTGGGTCATTACATGCATTCATACAATTTGATCTGGTTGCAGGCTCCACTGAAGGAACTGAGGTTTACTGATGTGTCACATCTATCACAACAGCCACACATTACTGAAGATGCAAAACAGGAATATTATTTTCGGTTAATTAAGCTTTAGTATCAAAACAAATAGTGATTTTATAGTTTACCACCCCACAGCAATATTCTGATTGCATGCACGAATACTCTGCAATGTTTCAGATCTTAAAGGCAAGTATGAAAGCCTCAGAACAAGAAACTACACAAAATTATCCTGCAAGTTATATAACTCTGCATAGTTAAAAACTGGTAAAATTGAAGTGTTTAAGAGTACTTCTTAAAATCTCAATATGCTTTAAAAATACTGATTTCAAAAACTGAAGGATAATTTACCTTTGTTTTACTTTCTTCTGCAAAGCCAGGAGTATCAGTATCTGGAGGATAGGCCACTGTTACGTAGACATTGTAAGGTTTTACCTGTGTTTTACAAAAGCATTAAGTGTTACCTTAATACTGACAGCTTTCACATGTCCCTTATAATTTCATCTATTTATCTTCTAATTAATAAGTTTAGGAAGCAACAATTCAGATTGCTTCTAGGGTTAAGTACTCATCAATTTCAAGACTTGCAGCTTTGTCAACTGAAACAAAACAGCAAAGATTTTTAAAAGGTGGCTGTGGTGCTTTTTCTAATAAAATGCCCTAAAAACTTTGCAAATTATTTGATGAATCTTGGTGGTTTTCAAGACACTTAGGAAGAATATTAAAGTAGTTCAGGTCTATAATTTTACCAATTTCAATTTCTAAAAGAAGATGAAACCACTGTCAAATATCAGCACCCAACATTTATAAACACAAGGCCAAAAACGCTTTAACCGAGGAAAAACAACAACAAAAATGTAAAATTCAAATTTGTTATCTTTAAGAGGTATACTCAAGTCTCAAGGCTTTTCAACCCATGGTATAAACTTGCAAGAGGTCAAAGTCTAAGGAGACAAAAAGTAATTGGAAAATGTGAGGGAAAATGGAAAGTCTTACATCAAGGATTGTACTTATTTATGTATTTGTATGTACATGTCATAGAATTACACTACTTACTACAATCCTATTCAAACTGCAAATCTGTACCACAGTACAAAAAAACCCCCAAGCTTTTAATGAAAATATTCAGAAGGCTACGATAAAGCAAAATGTTGTAAAAGACTGAGCATTTTCATTTATATTATGAAACACTCTATATTGCAAACACTTCCTGAAATACCACACACCCATAAACACCCTATTTTTAGTCTTGAATAATTCAGTCTTCACAAAAGTATCTGTCACCAGTCTGAAGAAAGACCCTGCAGTCACACTGTTCTATTTGGCAGACCAGAAGTGGTTAGAGGCAGTTTTACCCCACATTCTTATCCTGATCAAGGCATATGACAGGGACTATGCAAGGGTCTGGAACCAAACAAAAGCATTTTATATATAAACATGTAATTACTCAAATATACATTCTTGACAGGAAAATTACAAAAGTAATTTTCAAGTCAGTTTTATCTCTCTTACTACAATGTACTTACTCACCTTGTTCCACTGAATAATGAAAACAGTGTTCGTTTGGTTTTAGTCTTAAACACAAGCTTAAATCACTGCAGGATAAAAAGCTCATATATATCAAAATATAGCAGGGTGAATGACCGCAAACCCAATTTTTGTTTTGGTGGACAATCCTCAAATTCTAGCCTAGGAGTTTTACAGTTTCATATGGTTCACATACCACTTACCATGGACACTCAAACAAACTGGCAATCTCATGCATCCATGTGATATCTTCAATAGCATTTTGCACTTAGAACCTTGAAGAAGGCTTTTAATCAAAAGTCTTAAAAATCTAGTCCTTTTAATTAAAATAAAAGATTAAAAAGATGTTTGCACATCTGGTCATACTCAGTTTTTGGGAACAGATTCAATCTATTTCCTCTTATGCAACTGAAATCAGGTTAGCTTCTGCAACCCATGCACAGCAATAGCATTATACTGCTGCCAAATGTGGGCAAATAACACACAGATATTGGCAATGCTGCACAATATAGCCTCCCCCATTTTTTTTAATGAAAATGTCATGTGCTAAACAGGACAGTTAAAACGAAATTGCTTACAACCAAAATTACTTGAAATCGTTGCACACATACCTCCATTTGCAGGGCTTCAGCCAAGCCTCGAAGAGCAAATTTCGTGGGAGAATAAGCAGTATATCCAAACAGGCCCAACTGCCCAGCCTGAGACGACACGAAGACAATCCTTCCCATCCTGCGCTCCTTCATGGTAGCGATCACCGCTCGGCTGGGGTAAACACTGCCCAGGTAATTGACTGCCATTAATCTCTGCACAAACAACATCAAGATTGGGGTATTTGAGCCTCAGATCCAGAATTCTTCAGCTGTTTGGTCTCATCTATCAAAAAAACCCCTGCTTCAGTCTGCTTTAACAATCAAGTTCACCAGATCTGTTCTGGCAAAAGAAACAACTGTTTTCTATTCTACTGCTTCATAAACTGTTTTATAGCTAAAAATCTCACTCCAAGCCAAAAGAAATCCTGTAAGTCTTAATAGCATCCAGGATCCTGATAATACTGTGAACCATATGGCCTCGAAGGAGAAAGAATAATATTTCAGGGAAAATCTAACCTGAACAGCCTCCAGGAAGCAATCTATTTATGCATGATGCATGAAAACATACTGAAAGTTTAAAGAGCTTTCTAAAACAGGAAACAGGAAAAATGCTATGTATTTACAAGTTTCAGAGATTTTATTCTTTGCCAGGATAAAGGGAAGTCTTTACTTTCATTCTCTACAAAACATAAAACACAACTGATAGCCTATACAAGCAATAAAATGGATGATTCAAATTTATTATAAAATTATGCCCATTTAGTATTTTCAGATGATTCAGCGGTGTTTGTAGATGAATGGAGGCCTGAGGGCTGTGGGCAAAAAGTAACCAAAATACAGGTGTTTTGGGGTTGCTTTTCTGTCTTTTAATCAGAGCAGCAGCTTCTCAAGCTGAAACAATTCATCCATCTCAGAAGTGAACACTGATTTTTGTTTATTTTTCTGCATTTTTTTTAAACAGGTTAAAAACTGTTTTGAAAAATCTTCAACAGAAAAAAATGAAACTATGTGAAATCATTAGGGGAGAAGTTAGAGGCAACCTTTGCAAATCTGAAGAGATTCTGACAGCTAGCACAAGTCAAGTGTAGCACTGTTCAAGTCTACAGACACAGGAATGCAAGTTAATTGTTAGAATGGTTAAATAAGAAATTATCATATGATGAAATAAAAAAGTATGCTCACTCACTTCAAAGGAATTCACTTCAATATCTTCAAATTTTCCTGTAACTGATGTCCCTGCACAGTTTACAAGCATGTCAACTGGCCCCAACTTCTCCTGAGCCTGGAAGAGGGGACAGAGATTAAGATATTTTTAATGAGGAAAAAACCTTCCTATATCATCACACCAAATAAGATACTATTTCCAACAGAAATACAACACATAGAGATAAGCTATGTAGGTGAACCAGTTATTTTCTCACCTGTTTTAGAACATTCTCCACCTGTTCATAGTCTTTAGACACATCAACGGAAATACAGAGTACAACCTAGAAAAGAAAGTGAAAGCCCATTTTCACAACACACCAAGTCCAGTAATTGTTGTCTTAGAGCCTTTCAAAATTAAACAAGCCCAATGTCATATCTTTTCCACAAAAAAAAAGTCTTTTGACAAGATATTCTGCCTTCTGGCACATTGAAGAAAGCAGTTTCTGCTACCTCCAAGCTCCTCCCCCTCACACACAGGTTCTAGTGTAATAACGATTGCATTAAGAACAAATAAGCTCCTCATGATCTTCAAAGCAGTGACTCATGTGCAAAGTACAATTTCTAGTTTACTGTACTAAGACACTATTGACCGAGTTATTTACATGAAGTTTAGTAAAAGCTATTTTAACTAAGACAATCAAAATTCCCCTGTGATATGTTTAACTTTCATCAGCTAAATATAAGTTAAAAAATTTGTATGGCTTAGGCTCATCTTTAAAGAAAAAATGGGGTTTTTTCCACCTCATAGCAAGGCACTGTTGTAATGTTACCCTGAAACAGCAGTACCAGCGCTGCAAAAAAAAAAAAAATCTGTTCCAAAATTTAGAAAGCAAGTGTTAAAACCCCACTAATTTTAGTACTTGCAATGCACACTCCCTCCTTATTTCATGATTTTTTTCTTTTAAGAATAGTAGTAAACCTAGTTGCATAATATTTAATTGGGACACCTCAAGGACAAAATGAAAGTAAAATTTCTATGAAAAACTGAGTCATTGCACAGTGTCATAAATATCTAAAAAAGTGAAGGCATGTGTGCATATTTACATCTTGTCTGAAAATCAGACATTAAGAGGTTTAGTTTGAAAAATACAGAAAAATTAAAATAACCAGGGAAGAAAGAAGCAGAGGGGAGAGGTGGGCAGGCAGGATGAAGGAAAACAGGTGATAGCAATATGGTTTTTTGCAGCTAAAAGTTAGGCCCCGTTTTCCTTGGAAGTTATTGACTACTTTCAGCAAGATGGTCTCAGAATCTAAGTTTTCAAACATCTTCAAAGCAACTTCTGGCCAAAGGAAGCACTGCTTCTTTTGGGATACCACTTCCAAACTGTAAGACTGCTGCAAACACCATGTTTGGTGTTAATAAGCTACTCTCTCTGCTAAGCCATCAACAGAGCTCTAGGGCAATTCCTCATCTTGAACAGTAAAGCCATTTCCTATTGCTATAATAGGAGGGACTCCTGTATTCTTGTTCCAACTTCTATCCTTTCTGTTACTTTGGTCAATTAATTTAAAAGTCAGAGATAAAATAAGACAAAGTCATCAGTAGTTTGTAAAAAGTGTGCTCATGACCACTTATCACGGAGCATGTGGGCAAACACACACACACAAAAAAAGGCTCACCACAGCGTAACTAACTGCTTGGCAGCCAGGGATCCTCAGTCCTGCCCCTGGTCAGACTGTAACACTTCTTAGCTGCATAAACAGAATCTGCCTGCCATTCCTGTACAGCAGGTTGGCTATTCCTGCCTCCCAGCACTGTGTGTAGTTGGACAGCAGAGTAAACTTGTGGCACAAGTTATTGGCAGGAATCCCCTTAAGGCATTTATTACATTTTGAAAACATTTATCTTTTTCGTAAGTTTGGGAACAAAACAGCAGCTGAACGCAAACAACATTGAATTATCATCTGGATGTCTTTGCCAAGATCAGTGAGGAGATGAAGTAAATCACAGTTTTCTATAGAAATTGGAGCAATTTTTTAATTTAACAGATTTCATAGATTAGTTACACTGTGTACAACACACTCAGGAACTACCACAGCTTTTACTGACTATTACCATGTTTTACAATTCACCTCTTTGCTTCTATTATCATACATTCTTTCTGCTACCATATACTAATTACCTTTACTCAAAAAATGGACTATAGATCCATATCTAGGACACCAGAAGTAGTCTTATGCCCAGCCCTACTCATTACATTTTGTTCTAAATATTGCATGATGTTGGATCATTAAGGAAGCCTTCCCCAATTAAAGATCAACTCTACCCCCAGTAAAATAACTGAGAATATTCTAGATTAGGAAAAGGATTTTAAAAATACTGGGAAAAAACTCTAAGGATAAGGATTCTGCTGTGGTGCACACCTACATCCAGAGAGGCTGCACCATCAGCACTCCAAATCACATGCAAAGGCGAAAGGTTAAAGGCCAGACTCTGCAACTTGGTTTCAAGCATGTATCCAAGAGCCGAACAGTGACAGCACACGCCCAAGAAAAGAGTAATCTTTCCTGAGGATCTCTGCCTCTTGACATGGGACCGCTCAGTGTCTTCAAGGACACAGACAACTTGGTCTGCAGGAAGCTTGCAGGTGACACCAAGCTTGATGGTACAACTGACCACACTAAGGACAGGATGAGGAACCTGGACAAGCTTGAGAAGTGGGCTCTTGGGAATTTCATGAAGTTCAACAAGACCAGGTACAAGGTACTGCAGCTGAATTGAGGCAATCCCCCACCCCCTCTATTGCTGCAGGCTGGGAGATGAACTGACTGAGAGCAGCCCTGATGAGAAGGGCTTGGGGATGCTTGGGGGTGCTGGAGGATGAGGGGCTGGACATGACCCAGCCACGGGCACTCCCAGCCCAGAGAGCCAAACATGTCCTGGGCTGCATCCAAAGCAGCGTGGGCAGCAGGGAAGGGAGGGGATTCTGCCCCTCTGCTCTGCCCTGGTGAGACCCCACCTGGAACCCTGCACCCAGCCCTGGGGCCACAGCAAAGGAAGGACATGGACCTGCTGGAGTAAGTCCAAAGGAGGCCACAAAAATTACCAGAGGGCTGGAACAATCCTCTTATGAAGACAGGCTGAGAGATGGGTTGTGTAGCATGGAAAAGGCTCCAGGCAAACCTTACAGCTGCCTTTCAGTATTTAAACGGGGCCTACAAGAAAGCTGAAGAGGGGCATTTAATGATAGGACATGGGGAAATGGCTTTAAACTGAAAGACAGCAGGTTTAGATTAGACACTAGGTAGAAATTCTTTACTGGGAGGCACTGGCATAGGTTGCCTAGAGAAGCTGTGGATGCCTCATCCCTGGAAGTGTTTAAGATCGAGCTGGATGGGGCTCTGAGCAATTTGGTCTAATGGAAAGTGTCCCTGCCAAGAGCAGGGGAATTGGACCTAGACAATCTTTAGGGTGCCTTCCAGCCCAAACCATTCCACGATTCTGTGACCTACTAAAGGTTACAGTCAGTGTATGTTACCTATACCAGGCATCACCTTTCTCTACAGCCTTTCAGTAATCCTTTTGTACAGCTTCTCTGTTCATCTACTGTCACTTCACAGCGTTTGATCTGTTGTTCCAGTGCCAGCTCTGCCCCAGACTCCCTGCCTTCTCCAGTTCTGTCCTTTCCATTCAGATCAGCCAGGCTTCCCAGAGACCACGTCCACAACCAGGAGCCAGCCTGCCCGCCACCTCCACTGCCAACTGCTGCACCTGGCTGCAAGCCTGAAACTGCTTCTGCAACAAAAGTCCTAGTGAGTCCACACTGGAGCTTGCTCAGCCTTGAAGGTGCTTTTGGAGATTTGCACCGAATCTCCTAGGTACATGCACCAAATAATAGTCTTTTTAGAAGTCAGCATCTATCAAGCTAGGACAGATTTTAAGAACATCCTGACACAGTGTTTGACAAGGGATTAACTGTAATGCTAAGCTTGGGAAACTGCTAGAGCAGCTAAAAGAAAATGGTTATCAGGATTTTTTTTAATGGGCAAAATACAGCTTCTCCTCACCTCAAATGGCTTAGATTTTCAAACAAAGTTGATCTGAGTAAGGCAGCATGCACAGAAAAGAAAGAGAAACAGCTCAAGCCATTTGATAAAAGTATAAGGAAGCAAAGACAGAATCTTATCTTATAAATGGAGGTATTAAAAAAATTTGTATCAGCTACTATACTAACATTTTTGCTGGCAAATATTCAGCTTTTTTCATTGCTTCTTTTCAACAGAAATATCTGGTTTATCAACTCAAATCTCTGAAGTCCTTTAGAACTTTAAAGTAAGTTCTCAAGTGTAAGTAAATTATCAAATCATCTGGGACTGAGGGCCTCCTAAAAATTATGGGCAAATAAATTACTTTTATCTGTGATCATGAAAGGAACTTAGTTACTAAGTTACTTTTATGATCAACAAAGTTCTGGAAGACAAAAAATCAAAGATGTTAATAGTTTCAGTACTATTTTCCCTCTCCCCTTCATTATTAGTAGTAAGAAAAAATTATTTTACTATTTCACCTCAAGGTTGCATGTTTTGAACACAGCAAGCTTAGCTATTCCAAGCTAGTACTTCTGCAAGCTCCAAACCACTGCCCTCATGCACAAGTGCATTATCTATTCAGTAAAGCAGCTTCTATGTTTAGAAGTCTCTGAACTTCACATATTTAACTTGTGTAACCGGTACAGGAATTACTCAGGAAAAGCAACAAAAGTATGATATAGTGAAATAAACCTGGGAACAAGCAACTAAACTTCTTTCCCAAGATAGATGCTGTATTTATGAATTGTAAAAAACATGGTATTTGAGGAAAAAATATTTGGATCTTCCACTTCATTTGAAAGAATAAAATGCCTATCAAGTGACAGTAAATTGCAGCTATCCAAAAAAGCATTCTACACCTACAGATGAAGACATCTTTTTCTAAGAAAAGCAAGCTAATGCACTAGCTAGGCAACATCAAATATAGCAAGAGCTCAAAACATCTCATGTAAACAGACTGGTATTCCTGAATCCAAACACTGAGTCCTCACTCAGTTTTGTCAAACAGCTTTGTTTTAAACACAGGACCAGTGAACTGCAGTCACTGTGTTAAACAAAACACACAACAGCCCCCCTTGGCAGTGACCTTACCTGCTTGTCATTAACAGAGTACTTTTCTATTTCCTTCTTCGTCTGCAACAGCTTGTTCTGAAATGGACACAAGGACAACAGAAACATAGTTCTGAGAGCAGAATTAGTCCTCAGTGCTTCAATGAGGCTTAAACCCTAAAGCCCCCCAAAGCTATCCTCAAGTAGTTACAGCATTTTACTGTCATTTTGAAGACTTACAAAGATATGAAAACATGAAATTTATCAAGAACTCACTTCTCTGTTTTTCACTTTGTGTTCTAAAGCAGTAATGACTTCCACAGATTTAATGCTTTTGTTTCATGCAACAGAGAGCACCTAAAACTGTAGGTATTGATTCTTCTCCTTTATTTTGGCTCTGTTTTATATTTATGTGATATTACATAAACCTTCTTGCAGAATAATCACTGGCATGAAATCATCAAATCCCAAAAATCTGGTAAATTCAAAGTGTAATAATCCTTTCAAGACATATTCTTTCAATTCTCACTACATTTAAGATTATGTAAAGTAAGCTCTCAAGTGTAAGTAAATTCTCAAATCAGCTGGGACTGAGGGCCCCCAAAAATGAAATGCTTTTATTTCCAGAATAATTAGGTTTTTTGCAACAAATAAAACAACAGCCTGTTATGAAAACAGAGTAATTCCAATTAAATTCTGAATACCTCTTAGTTAAAAAACACCAATAAAAAAACCCAACAAAGCAATGAGTTTTCTTCCAAAGCTGTCTTGATGAAGAGTTTTTCACTAGTAAAAAATATGATATAATGCTGATTAGACACCAGTACAGTTTGTGAATTTTAGAGATGATTAAACTCCCACATGTCACTTACTGTAGGGAAATTCCACAGTTTTAACCAATATAGGGGTTTTCCTAATTTTGTTCTCTGGCACAAATCTAGACAATGATATAACAAACACCAATAACAAAAGCAACAGAACTGGTGAAGTTTTAAAGCAAGCTAATCACAAATTCCATGTTGGGCTATGCTTATTAAAAAGATAGCCACCTCTGCTATTCAAATGCATTAATTTGGAATGCTTAGGGTCCCCTTAAAATATACACTGAAGTAGTATGAATAACCATCAATTCCAAAATTATTCCCCACCTATACAGATTTTGTGAACAGTTTAGCCAGTAAAGTTACACATACACTTACCTCATCCCTTGCAATCAGTGTTATGAAAGCACCTTGCTTATAGCATTCAATAGCAATACATTTTCCAATTCCACTGGAGCCTCCAGTTACCTAAAAGTTATTTGAAAATATCAGTGTTAGTCCACGATTCTCATCCCTTCTCACATATGTATGAGTCAAATCACATGAAAATTCTAAAAACATACTGAGGTTAAAATATCACCCGATGAGACACAAGTAGAGGAGATGCACTAAGGTTAGCTTACTTATGGAGTATGAATGAAACATAAGACCTGAATAGATCAGTGAGCCTGTGTTTCTGCCTCAAAACCAGTTTTACCTCAGTGGTCATTTTTGGTCATTTCTGTTGTCAGGCACAGTTAGACCACTCCCACGTGGGTGCTCTCACGTGTTCGTAGGCTGCTTCTAAAAATGCGTTGTTAGAAGTTTGAAATCACTATGAATGCCACGATAGTGCCATTACACACTGTCCCTTCATACCTGGTCACAGCAGAAATTACTGTAAAATCAGCTATTGCAGATTGTTTTCTGAAGACGTCATGGTGTAAACATAAACAGAAAACACGTTCTTTCTTATTAAAGGAGAAATCCTATTAATTCAACAATTTGCCCTTTTTGCTGTATTTTTCGGTCCCCCAGTCAGAACCTTGAACTGTCCCCATGCCATCCTGCTATTTCAGTTTATTGAGGATGTCACCACCTGAATTTCCATAACCACTTCTTCTTCCTCCAAGCTGCAACACCTGGATAGTCTTATATGCAAACAGGAAGTTAATATTTCATTAATATTACACAAATACAGGTTGATGGCTACAGTCCTGCATCATATGCTGCAGGAATGTACCCTGACAAATCATACCAATATACAGGTGAAGGTTGTCTTACTACCTCTCTCACTACCCTCAATAAACCTACTTATGAACTGCCTGTGGATCAAGATGTAGATGGCAATCCTGACTTCTCTTTTTGACTAAAATAAAAATGTCTGTCCTGACATCTTTAGGTGACTTGGATCAGTCTCACCCTGCATGTGCCGTTGGTTCTAGGACACTGGTATCCTCCTTATATACTGAAGTTATTTGAATTTTCCTTAAACAACATATTAAAACTCATATTGAGAAAATATTGGAACAAAATACCTAGAAGCAGTTATTTCAAAGAAAAACACATTGATGAAATGAGTTCAGAAGAAACTGGAAGAAGATGAAATTCAGATTTCTTTGGAAATCATCACCTTTCGCTTTTTATCAAAACCTTTACAAAGACTCCAGTGAAAGGTTACCTTCTGCATTTTAAGAAAATAGAGGCATTGAGCTAATTGATGTACCAGCAAAGATCCCAATCTCTAACTACACATTCTGTCAAAAGCCTTGTGTTGTCTCCTCATTAGGTAATGCCTCAGTTTTGTTTTCAGAGATGCATTATCCTCAAAATTCTTTCCACTCCCGGAGGCAGTAAAGTCAGAAGAGTCAGAAGTACATTCCCATGAGTCACTAAACTCTTCTTTCATTTGAGTATTTTACCACTAGCCTCAAAAACAGCTTAGCGCAAATAAAATAATCCCAGCAAACATTTTCGACACAATCCACAGTTTTTGACTGGTTCATCTTGAGCCGCAAATGGGCCAAGAATGGGCGTAGCACTCACAAAGACTAATTTTGGCACTTTAGGCGTCCTCTGTTATTAGAGAGAACTCCTTCAGATTAACTTCTGACTCTGCAAGCTCAGCTTCACACTACCCAAGCCTTTGGGGGTAACTCCAAGATGTGTGTCCTCTTCTGGAAATGCAAAACCCTCTCTGTAGTATTATGAACCAACAATGACAGCTCTCATAGTAAATAAGCCCATAAGAGTGTGAGTGGCAATTATTGATTTGTGACTTCAGCAGAATCACAGAATTAATTTAATGATTCATTAGGGAAAGAAGCAACAAATACACTGAAATTCTTGAAATAGATTGCAATATTTCAATACATATCTGAAAAGGTTAAAATAGTTTGATACATTCAGGCAGACCTCAGATCCACAGTATGTGAGAGATGCTTCCACAGATCAGCAGCAGGTACACCAGCACTAATCAATGGGCAGGGAAGACTGTTCCAACTCCAGTTTTTGGTGAGACAGTTGATTACTACCAGCACAAACTGGCAACTATCAGGAATGGGTCAACTACAGCAGTGCTTGAGGAATTCTCTGCAGTGAAGATACAGGCACCATGCCTCCAGCTTGTCAAACAGCGCTAAGGCTCACTTCAGAAAAACAATGTCTGAAGTCATGCAAGGAACAGAAAAAGGAAGTTTTTATTTACAGTCACACCCAAGAACACTGGCTAGAGCTCATGTCAGATTGGCTGATGATAAAGTGCAATATCAATTAGCTGGGAACTTTAGCATTTAGGTGGGAGGCTGCTACAAGCATGTGGGAGTTTGCTACTAATACATCTTTAAGAAACATTCACCATGAGCGCTAATGTAATAGCAAACAAAATCCCCAACACCAGTGAAAGTTTTGCTTTGTGCTATGATGAAGTTAACCTAAGCAAATCTATGAGGTCTGTTAGGTATGTAAGTTCCTAACATGCTCAGAACTAACAGAAGAGCACACACCTACTCTGTTAAAGACAACATTATTACAATTACTTATCCTTATGGCTAATGGTTCTACACTGGTACTGCATTTCATTAATTCTGGACATTTGAATTGCCACCGATCCCATTTTCAAATTTTAGTGTAACCCAGCCTGAGAGGAGTTACAAAAATAAAAATATGGCCAGTGCAACTCAAACCACAGATTAGTATTTTGACAAGAAAGCACAATTAAACCTTAGCATTAATTCAGATGTTCAGAATGCAGAACTTGAGCAGTGTTACTGAGCTGTTTCTATGCTTAAAAAGAACAGGTACCAAACTATGTATGCCAAGAAGTACCTGGCTCCAACTTGTTGAGCTTTGATCCTTAATAACAGAGTTCAATTTTTAAGAGTCACAGGATTTACTTCCCCCTTATAAGTGGAAACAGTGGCATGAGGTACAGAGAATTGATCTATTAGATCTTCAAATTTGAGATACTGGAAATTCACTTCGTTTGACGAGACAGTCCAAATCCAAATTAACTGAACTGTCATCAGGAATGATCAAGACTTGATATGGCATCTCCAATAGAATTTATTAACTTTCACTGAGAACTGCATGCAAGCAGGCTTCATGCTTTTAGATAGTGCTCTGAAAGAAGGTTCTACTGAAACAGAACGTGCCTTTAATCGGCTCTAAGTGGTTAGCACGCCTGACTTCACTCAGAATGACCTCTTGTCGAACCACTCGGATGTGTCCAAACCACAGATCTTATCACTCCCAACACAGGAACGATGGTGTGAGACACCAAGATGGGCCTTCCTTACAGCTGACCACAGTCACCAGGCTGGGTTCTGCACAGAAGTGGGGAAATTACTGGACTAGAGATGACCCAAGTGCAGGAGGGTTCAGCACGATCATCCTGAACTACATCCACATGAAAAGGGGACCTTGTCAAACTGAATGGGAGACAGTCCCAAGCAGGTAATGTCTTTCCGCTTCCTGCCATCGCTATTCTGAACTTGGATAACTGCATTCACAACACTGAGACCTGAGGGGTTTGAGTTTTCTCAGAAATTCAACTTGGTTTTAGAAAGATTAAGCCTGAAACAAGGGGAGAAGATTAGCATTAATATTTCAAGCAAGGGGTTTCTAAACACCACTGAAGAACTTTTGTTGAGAAACTTAAGGAAGAACACGGATAGAGAGCAGGTGTAACATCCCTGACAAAGGAAAATCAAATGTGGTCCGGGTGAGCTCAATGCAAATGCAGCAGTGGTGACTGCCTTAACCTATTTTCATACCCCTGTCTACTGTTACAGACAGCTACCAAAATACTAGCTTATTCTCACAGAATCCCTGACGTGTGCTAGTTTGTAGCCTGAGACCAAAGGAGAGAGATAAAGCCAATGGCAAAATAATAAAGGTATTAAGCTGCCTTCTGAATCACAAAGCACAAAGAAGTTCAGCACATGAAGCCGCATCTTTGCAGCACAAAAATAGCTTTTACACCCTTTCTTTGAGAATGCTTTCCTCGTCATGCAAGGAGTAAAAAAGTATTAAGCATCTAAGAAGCATTTTGTTTAAAATAAGCTAAACTTAATGCCTGAGCCAATTTAAGAGCAGAGAAAGCCCTTACCATTTAATGGTGCTAGATGGGGTAAAGAAAATACATAGCAGATACGGACGAGGGGGAGAGGGGGTGAGCAACCCATGAGATTAGATGATGAGTAATTTGGAGTTCTCTAGACTCTCACTCTGAATAGCACTCCTTTTCTAAGAAAAAGGGACTCTTAGAATTCTATGATTTCTCCAGAAACTATGTCTCGCCTAACACAGCAAGGGCTTCCATCACGCAAATGTGCAAATGACTGTGGGAGAGGACAAAGGAAAAAAACCCTCAAGTTTTCTGCTTCAAATTCCTATCCCAAATGGCAGCCAGAGTAAGTTATTCAGCCATAACTCAAACATCTCCTAACCATAATTGCTAGGAGTAAAGAGAAATAATTTTTCTGAAGGATTAAAAGTGAAAAGAATGCTGACTTAAGTTGAAAATTCAATAACTGGTATGTAATAGCTTCTGAAATTGCCCAATGACCTTTCTTCAGAAATATAACAGATTCCATTATATTTTCAACAGACCCATAGAAAGAAATGTTTCTAGAGAAGACTGACTTTTTCTGCTTCAGTAAAGCAATTTATTCAGGTATATTTTGAAAAATTATAGTGTGCAATGACAATCACTCACCCTGAAAGGGCTGAAAGGGCTCAGCCAGCTATATACACAATTTGCAGGTCATTCTTTTATTTATTTCAACAGTGGGTTTAACTGAGGCCTGATGCTTAAACAGATTTTGACCTTTTTCTGTGAGAAGACTTCAAAGAAGCACAATGTTACGGTCCTTAAATATTTTCATGAAGTCTCTCAGTCATTTCAGTAGCAGAGAATGTTCACTCCCACCATACGATTAAAGAATTCACTTTACACACACACAACATGGGAAGTCTTCTTGAATAGTATTTCTGATTTACATTACCATCACCCAATACTTTTCCTTATGCATGATATTAGGGAATCTGAAATCCACAAGTGCAAGTGTCCAGCATTATTAACAGCATCTACACATCTAAAAACCAGTGACCTTCAAGCCAACTGTTCCATATTTCATTAGTTTGCAGAAACACTTGAGGAGCATAACTGAAGTCAAAATAAGCAGTTCCACAGGTGGTGACATCAATAAAACTGCTGCCTGCATATTTGTATTTGCATCATCAAGACGGATATATCTTACAGCCTTTCTGTAAGATTTTTCATTATCAGTGTATTCATATATATTCATAAAGTTAGTTTTCCAGTTGAACTCCTAATTTTAGAGGACTTGCAGGAATACTGTTTTTCAGACTTCTACTAGTACCAAATGGGGCTTAAACTGCTAATTAGCAGCAATGGTTACAGAGAGGCTTCTCCAACAAGAACACTCTCATAGTTTTCAATGTGAATTTGTTTAAATTAACCCTTCTGATTGGAAGAGCCAGCACAGTAGCTTTTAAAAAATACAGAATGAACAAAACTCCATGTAATCACTGCATATATAAATAAATAAAACAAACCAACCAAAATCCATTTCACTTTTTATGTCTGCTATTCTATTTCTTCACAAGTCACAGCAAGTGTGTAAATCTCCTTCACCTTTGCCATAATAATCATTACTCCTGCAGGGAAAGAGCCATAACCCAAGAACCTTAATGCAACCTTGAACACACCTCACACAGAACACGATGCTGTAAAGCACCCAAGTTAACACCTACTGCATAAAGCAACTGGGGAGCACTGTTGCAACTTAATCATTCTGGGGACAGCTCCATCCTCCAAAGAGGAACTCCAAAAGATAATAATGAAAAAACCAAACCAAAATTACTCACTTACAGTAAATTTAAACAAACAGTAAACTGCAGCTTTTCTGCGCAAAACACACCGTGGAGATTTGGAGATAAACTAAGAAAGCTGACTCGAGGACGCTGAATCTTTTGAACCACTTAACTAATTTGCTGTCATGTGCTCAAATTTACTATTTTGTGATGCCTCTGAAAACAACTGGGTAGCATTCCCCTTTTTTCCGCCCCCCTCTTCCCAAGCCACATATTCATACAACTTCCAGTGATGTACTACTCATGGATTCTTTCAACAGTACGCTCTTCCAAAGACTTCCTTCTACCAGCTTGTCAAAATGTTGCTCAAAGACATCCATATCTATGTGCCTAAAGATGAAAGGGCGCCCAAGTGCCATCTGACCACTTCCTTTGTATTGGTTTTCCCATTTCCTCATACCTGACTTGGCTTTTTAGCCCAAGGAGATAATAGATTTGGCCTTTGGTTTATACGTGTGTACACACACCACGTCATTGCCCTGGGAGATGCTAAAAGAAAAGAAAACTCCAGGTAACCGGTGGCTTTGGAGAACACAAAAGGAATGTCTCAAAAAGCCAGCGCTGAGATTGGAAGATGGTGACTCAGACCATCGCCTCAAGCCAACCGGGACACGCAGCGGCTGTCAGAGCCGTGGGGACAGGTCATTTCCCTATCACCCGGGACCTGTGGCTCCCGGTGTTTTGGTAGCTCGGGGTGTCGCCGCCAGCTTTCCACCATTCCTCCCGGACCCGCGGGCACTCCAAGGCTGGCGCTGCCCGGCCGCCAGCCGCGCTCCGGGCGCTCCAACCTCCCTTCCCGCTCCTGCCGCGGGATTCCCGCAGCCATGCCAGCGGGGCACTGCCCCCAGCCTGCGCCCCCGCCCCGCAGAAAGCGGCTTCCCTCCCTGCTTCCCTCCCTGCTTCCTTCCCCGCTTCCCTCCCTCTCCCGGCGCGGGGCGGGCGGCTCGGGAGCCGTCCCGCCGCCTCCCCGGGCGCCGAGGCCGAGCGGCAGCGCCCGCCCGCTGCCTCCTCCGGCGGCGGAGCGGGACCCCGCGCCGTGCCCTTCCCGGGGGCCGCCGCACTCACCACGACGTGCGCGCCGGGCAGCTTCAGGGACTTGGGGCTGATAAGCGGCGACACCATGTAGAGGAGGAGGACGAAGGCCACGATGAAGGCGGCGGCCAGGAGCAGCATGGCTCGGGCTGCGCCGGCGGAGGAGCGGCGGCGGGCTGGCGGGGGGCCGGGCTCCTGGGGCGGGTGCTGCGGCGCGGGGCTCGCGGGGCCGCCCGTCCGCTGCCCGTGCCGCGGCGGGACCGGCGGGGACGGCGCTGCCGCGGCGGGAGCGAGCGCGGCGCGGAGGCGGCGGCCGCGGGAGGCGGGGCCGGGCCCGGCCGCTCCGCCGCCCCATTGGCTGCCGGGGCGGGGCGCGGGCCCGCGCGCCGCCATTGGCGGGCGGGCGGGGGGCGGGAGCGCGCGCGCCTATGGCGGCTGGGAGCCCGCGGCGCTGCCGGGGTCAGGGACGGAGGCAAAGGGCGGCGGGAAGCGGGAGCGCTCCCGGCGCGGCGAGCGCCCCCTACGGCACAGCGGCGGTGCCGCGCCGCCGCCCCCCGGGCCCTCCGCCTCTGCGAGGAGCGGCCCCGGGCGGGGAGCCCGGCCTTGGCGGCGGTACCGGCGGCAGGGCAGCGTGAGGGCGGCCCGGCCCGGCCCGGCCCGGCCCGCGGGCTCGGCGCTGCCGCCCGCCCCGAGATGGGCGGTGCGCGCCCGCTCGCCGCGGAGGCGGGGGCTCGGAGCTCGCCCTGAGTGCCCTGTCCGTGGGGAGGGAGCTGCCCGCCTCGGGAGGGAAAGGGGGAAAAGCCCCTGACGCTGGTTAATCGTAAAATCGTAGCATGGGTTGGGTTCCAAGGGACCTTAAGGATCACCTGGATACAACCTCGTGCCGTGGGCAGGAACACCTTCCACTGGAGCAGGTTGCTCAAAGCCCCGTCCAGCCTGAATGCCGCCAGTCATGGGCCATCCACAGCTTCTCTGGGCAGCCTGCTGCAGTGCCTCATCACCCCACAGTAACGCAGTTCTGTATATCCAACCTAAATTTCGCCTCTTTCAGTTTGTACCCTTTCCCCTTTGTCCTATCCCGACAGCTCTTGAGAAATAATCCCTGTCTGTCTTCCCTCTGGGCTCCCTTCAGACACTGGGAGGTTGCTCCGAGGTCTTTACACAGACTTCTCCTATAGAGTATGAAGTACCTGTTTGTACACCAACTTGTTAATACATTGCCTGAGGTCACCAACTGACATGACGAAAATTGTGGAGATGTGTCGGAACGTTCCTGCAACGCGCACTCGGAATGGGATGAGGGCAGAGAGCTCTCCCTTCTGCCGTGTGTCAGTGAGGTAGAAAGCATAAACCCTTTGTGCAAGATGATTAACAGACTTTATCACGGCGCGTTTTGAAGCCTGATGATGTTTTATATCATCGCCCCATTAAAAACAGGTGCAGGTTCTGTGGGACTTGGTTTGCACAGTGGTTGAGCTCCGCTGGGTTCTGCTGGCTGCACTTGAAGCTCATGCTGCTCATTTCTTCTAAATGCAAAATTTTTTTCAGCGTGGTGTTCCCTGCTGAGTGAAACTACAGGTTTTTCATGTTATTCACATTAAAAGAAGATAAAAGCACAGTTTTCAGCTTTAAGGCAGAATATTGGAACAAATATTCAAACAAACAAACAAATAACCCAGAGCAGTTTGAATAAAATAATTCCACATGTTTGACTTAGACATTTAGATATTTATTTAGGATGTTTTCATTTAAGTTATAATTATTTGTAATTTGAAAACTTGGATTACTTTTCCTTACTAGTTAATATACAGTCATTAGCTTGTACAAAATAGTTTCCCCCGCCCCAAAATAAAAATCCCAAACCAAAATAAAACAAAGGAAAAACTAAAATCCCCTAGGCAAGAGGGTGTGCAGAAGGGTGTTGAAAGTAATATTTTAGAGGAGGAGATTAGAAGTAGTGAGTAGGTGGAAATGGAAACAGAGTTGTGGGCAGGGATTATGCGGTTTTTAGGGTGAGAACAAAGGACCTGAATTTGATGCAGTAAAAGGATGAGAAAACCAAGGATTAGTCTTGAAATGGGATTGATCTGGAATGTGTCTTTGGTGGCATTTTGAATCCAGGGCTTCAGAGGTGGAGGCACAAGGAAGTGAGAGGAAGATACTGTGCATAATAAAAATAATGCTAGCTGCTGGGGTGACATCCATGGAAGCTGATCAGCGATCCATGTAATAAAAGTATGTCAGTTATGTTGTTAGCAGAAGTCAAAATAGGATGTGGACAGGAAAAAGCAGCAACTAAATATGTTCATTTCCTCTTTTACATACGGGACAGTCTGTATGTGCCATCTTTCCAACAACATCAAATTGTCCATCAACACAAAAGAGGAAATCAATCAGATAATAACTATAGACTACTTCTAGACTTCCACCACAAGAGATGTTGAGGCTTTCAAAGCTCAAGTGTCAGCAGTATAGAGATAGAGCAAAGCAGACAAAAGTAAATCTGTCTTTCACCATATAACTCTTGAGGTCAAGGTGAGGTGAGGACATGAGTGCAAAAAATCATCTACACTAAGTTCCCAGTAAAATGAAGGTTAAACATTGGTAGGAGACCTTTAGAATCCTTGAACTCGTGATATTGCCCTGGTCAGTCACAGTTAAATGTTCACAGCTTACTAATGGAGAAATTCTCTTGTAGCAGATTTCTTGGAAAAAAACTATACTGCTTTTTTCTTCTGGCTAAGAGGCCACTTTAGCCACCTTGGGATTGACAGTGCAGCTGTGATAATGTTTGCTCTTGTTTTGCTCTCTGCATTGTAAAGTGATGTTGACTTCTGTGTGAGAAAGGCAATCAAAGGGGAAGACCTTATGAACTCCATACAAGTTACCGATGGATTCCCCAGCAAAGCTTTTTGATTATTTTAAATAATGCCAATGGAAACTGACGTCTGCCTTCCCCAAGTTACCTGGTTTGTATTCATCTCACATGACCTCATTCACAGAGGAAATGCATTCCTGGCACAAGGGAATTGTTTACAATAGAACTGTTTTCTCAATGACTGTGGAGTTGGAATTTGAATGCTAACATAAACATCATAACACCACTCCAAACTGCAGTTATATATAAAGCAATACTTAATTAATCTGACCTTCATAAATAACATCACAAAGTGTATAATTTTCAAGAGGGAGCTGGCCAATGTCTGTATATACCCTGAGGATGGGGAGGGAGAAAGAATGGATAAAACATACTCATTACTTTGCTAATTAATCTGCAGAAGAAGCTTCAATACAACAGTGATGTGTTTAGAGAAGGACAGAGAATACAATACAAGTAGATGAAAGCAAAGTATAAGAGCTGTTGCAGCTGTGGTTTTCTGCTTCTTCAGATTTGTTAATTTAAATCTTTCAACAGAGTTTTGCAGTAACAGTTTTGTGGGTTGAGATATTCAATATGAACAGTGTGGCAACTGTAGAAACAAAATTATCATTTAAACGTGGAAACAAGTTTTTGAATTGGTAATACTGCAGGACAAATGTCCTTTTGATCTTAAAAGATACATGCTCCCAAAACACATCAACATGTAAAATAAAATTGTCCTGCTTCCAGAGGCCTTCAGGAGAAGGGATGAAGTTTTGGAAGAGCAGGTAGCACAGTTGCAGCCTCCAGCCTCTGGAATCACTTGTGCCTGACTGTTAATCTACTGGATTTTCTGGTTGTGTTTTTTGCCTATTGGGAAGGGCAGAGGAAGACCAGGGGAAGACCAGTATGCCATAGGTTATACTGTGATAAAGCTGGAGATGCCTTGGTGAGATTTCCATCCAAACTCTCCTACTGTATTTAGAAAAAGAAATAGCAGTGAGAGAGTAATTTCCATGGCCAAGCAAAATAACTTTTTATTTTCTCTTTCCAAAATAACTTGCTTTCTTTTCTAGCCTCCCCCAACTCTTTTTTTCCCCCTTCTTTCTTGTAGCAAGCATAGATGTGTCATCTAACAGCCCTCTTAAGAAATTAGCATTAATGGTTACACGACATAAGAGCCATGCTAGTAATTCTGGGATTCCTGGGAAACCCAAGGTTTTAGAATAATGGCAGTGCAAATAGGTGGTTCCTGTCAACCAGCTTTCATGATCCCTTATCTCTTGAAGAAGAATAGTTAATAGGAACTCAAGTGCTGCTGTACTCCATCAGAAAAGGATCTAACATACTGTCTGTCCCTGTCCATTATCTATAGAGGGTACTTGGGAAAGAGGAGTGAAATGATGACCAGTATATGGTGGTGACAGATGTAGGGTGACTGAAATGCATATCACACCCATTGTCTGCTTGTTTTGCTTTTCCAAACAAAGAACTGGCCCCGCTGTATCCGTACAACAACTTGTGTGCTGGTGGTCGTGCTGGCAGAAATCACAGAATTGTCTTTGTCTTGCAGGGCCACACAGCTCCCAGAGCAGTGCTCAGGCCACAGCACCCTGTCCAGGTACCCTCTCTGCTGGAAAAATGTCAGCCTAATTCTGTGGGTCTCCCTGGAAGGAAATTTCCCGTGCTGCTGCACTCTGTGTGTCTCCCAGGAGGTGTTTGTTCGCAGCAGGGCTGGATCCCAGAGCTCTCACAGCCACCAGCCCATGCCACGATGAACATGGGCAGGGCTGATGGCCCCGGGGCTGCTGCAGAATCGCTCCCCAGGGCTGTGTGCACACAGGCAGGTGGTGCTGGTAGGCAGCTGGGGCTCAGGTGGAAGAGGGGCTGCCTGCTGGAGCAGAGGAGGTGTTGGTGCCTGATCGTGTGCTGCAGAAGCAGGTGACATGTACATATATAGCCCAGGCACCAGCCTGCTTCCCGGGCTGCTGCAGCTGCTTTGGGAGGAGCGCTCTGGAAACAAAAGTGCTGTTTGAATCAGAACTTGGTCTTTATACTGTACTTCAAAACTTATTTAACTCCTTAACATGTTTGGCATAGATATTAGAAAGAAAAAAAAAAAGGAAAACAATATTCTGAATTAACTACTTGTAAATGATGAACCATTACAATTTTTATTTCATGCTGAAGAAGTAACTGAACTGATATTTTGCATGCTGAGCACTAGGTCTATTGAAATAAAATTAGTGACAACCCAGTAGTAAAAGCAAGTAATTTGAAAAGACATAAATTAAATGTGGGACCAAAATGATCTTGAACTTCATTTGTGTTTCTTTTCCTTTGGTACACCTACTTATACCAGACCTCACATGGGAACAATTTGCTGTTCACACTTGGACATGAGACTCCTTTAGCTTGCTAAATATTCCTAGGGATGCTGTGGACTGTGGGTTGGAAGAGAAGGCTGGGCAGCCTACCTTCTCCTCAGGTGGCATGGAAAAGTACTGCTGATAGCGAGCAGGCACAGGCACAGGAGGGAAGAGGCTGTGGCTGGTCCCTGCACTGAAAGGTTCAGAGCTCAAACATAATTAAGTATCTGCAAGAAGTGAATGCAGGCCTTTTACACAGGGACGTCCGCTTTTTTTCTTGACATGAGCACTCTCTCAACTGGTCTTATCACCTCAAAAATGATATTTAAGCAGATGATTACAATGCAAGTTCATGTTACAAGGTAGCACAGCTGATATTACAGGTAACAGCAGTTGTCTGACTAGATGAAGCTCCAGAGACACAACGGTGTGGTCCCCTGACACTGTAACAATACCCCCAGTGCCTCACTGCCCCTCCCACCTTATTGCACTTATCCCCTGGGAACACTCTACTGGGCCACAATCACTGAATATGTACAGGAAAATGCACTATAGGATTAGAAGTGATACACTGGGGAGTTTGAAAATGCAGTTCTACCAAAATCACCTTCCTTTCAGGTGTAGTATGATTTTCTCCACTACTTATTATACCCTGAGTGCTGGGTAAGGGGGTTCTTAATTTCTAAAGAAAGGCAGTCCTTTTTCTAATACGCAGATATGCTGTAGTGTTTATTGGAGGAAGCGTAGTGCTTGTGTTTTGAAGGTCTTTGTCATTGAATTGAAGGTAGAGCCATTCCTACAATCAGCAGTATTTCAAGATGTGACACGTGTCAGCCTTTTCTGGAGTTGCTCTGGCTTTCCACACCTTCCCCCTGCAGCCTTCCACTTGTCAGCACTGCCATAAGCCTTTCCTCCTTGCCAGCAGAATCAGTTGCAACTCCTACCCTGCCTGAAGTTCTCCAGCTGGTTGCAGCTGCCCCCTTCCCTCAGTGTCAAAGGAAGAGCTGAACGGCTGAGTGCATAAACCAAGGATCTGCCGACCAGAGGGATAAAAATATGCATTGCCTGGGAATCTGTGCTTCAGAGGCATGGAAGAGGAGAAGATGCCAGTGCTGTGCTTACTGTGGGGTGACACACACCTCCTGCTGAAAACTGGGTAATGAGAGAAAAAGAAGAGATTCACAGGCTTGAGAGCCCCCCTCCCGCTTTGTTTAATAAACACAGATTAATGTGAGGATTGCCATGGCTTCACCTTCCCTTGGCCCCTATTTGTCTAGAAAATCCACAGCTGCTGCTTTTATGATTTCTAAGCTCCTATTACGATAGATACTATGACAGGGAGAGCTTTAATACAGAATTTCATCTATGGGGAAATTAGTTCCTTGGTCACTATAGTTTTCTAAGTTTTCAGGTAGAAACTCTAGGCAGACAGCTAAAGGAGGGAGCCTTTTTTGTCTGTTAAAAAAAAAAAAAAAAACTGCCAGAAAAGGCTTAGGAATTACCATTGAAGCTACTGAATTGCTTGCTCAATGTCTCAATGTTTGTATCATGTTTTGCATTCCCTCAGACAAAGTCTTTATCTATTACTGTCATCATTACCTTCCTGGATATGTATTTTCATGAATGCTTTCACTTTTTAGCCAGATAGGGAACATTTTTGTAGTTAAACTTGCAGCAACTTTTGGCCTATGTCTACTCAGCAACTTGGTGATTAACTTGCTCCACCCAAGCTGCTAATGTGTTTTTCAAAAATAGGAATAATTTTCTGCTTTGTACTGTACTTTTGGAAACACCTCCACGTAATCTTTAAAGATTGACAGGTCCTACACATTTGTGAGCAGTCTTCTCTGCTTCAAAACTAAGCTACCAGTTGTACCACCCCAGTTAAGCCATGTCTATTATGCTCATGTTGATATGACTCAATCTTGGTACAAAAGGCCAAATTAATGATTTGTAGTCTTGGTAGGCCTCTGGTTTTATCAAGAACTTTCCTTTTGTAGGTGATCTTGGGTAGTTGCTATGCTTGCAAACCACAACATTGCTGCCCAGGTCCTTATTTGTGCCTCTCACTGACAACTCTTGTTTCTAGAGCTGCTTGCCCTACCCCACGTTGCTGTGTGGGACAGCATCGTGGGCTCCCATTGCTCTTTGCTTTATAGCTGCACTCTTGAAAATACTGGAAGAACTGAAATTACCTCCTCCAGGTTCATGCGAGGTTCTCTGTCAAAGTCATTCAGACAACTTTGTTTGCTCAATCTTTTAACATGAATTAAGTCTGTTTCCAGTTCCAGGTAACGCACAGGATATTGACAGCACTGGCAAGAGGTTGGTGTTTATTTCTTGAATGAAATTACACAACCTCTACCCTTGCCATCAGTCCCTGCTAATTTAACTTTGGCACACACTGCAGAGAAGCTGCTGCTACGCAATAGAAATTTAGAAGATGTCTTGTACATAGCTCTCTTTTCCCCCTCTAACCCAAAAAACAGGTACAAAACAGGTTGCTCAACACAAGCAATTCAACCATTCCTTCCCCTTGCACTGCTACCAAGTACAGCAGAGTTGCTTGTGCTCCTCCAAGTCTGTCTCCATCCTCTAACAACAGCACAGCCCATTGCCTTCCTGCTGTCAGCCCGGGAAAGGACAGCGTGTACAGATGGGCCTGCTGCTTTGAAGGGAAAAACAGAAATCAGAGACACTCTGTCAGCTTCTTCTTTGTTGGATATAAACTTGCTTTGCTATAAACACTGGAGAAATATTGGAACATAAAGAGCTTTGAAATAGGATTTAAAAAGAAATCAGTGCTTTATCTTCTTTTTGAGAAAGGAAAAAAAATGGTGTGAAGGACAGAGGGTAAGACAGACAAAAAAAAGAAAGAAACCAAAATTAAAAAAAAGCAAAACCCCCAGAAAATTAGTCAAAAGCAACAGGAGAGGCAGGCAAAGATTGCCAATTAGCATTCACATCAAAGGAAAATTCTCATCAAAACCTTTTTCTTCTTGTAAGAAGCATCATGCATTTCCAGTATGTACTGCAGTGAAGCGAGCACATTTTACACAAAAAAGGCCCAAGAGAATAAGCCAAATAGCCTCAAAGCTTGTGGAAACCATTTTACACAGCTGACAACTAGGACAAAACCCCATAGGAGCCCTGAGTGTCAGCATCGCTGCCCTTGTTCACCAGTCAACTTCCAGCCTGCGCCAGCTCCAGGGGATCTGAAGCACAAACCCTACACATGTTTCTGTGGACTCTTTTTATCCCATGTAGAGCCCCAGGCTGCTCAGGATGAACAACAACACTGTATCCCACTGCCCCACAGAAACCCCACAAATGCTCCAGCACATTTGTTCCCAGCTGGAGTGAGCCCACCTAAAGCTGGAATGTGCAGGAAACTCGCAGCGCTCCAGGCGCTGGATGGAGGTAACTGTGCAGCATCCCTGTGGTGTGCCCTGGGTGGGTGGGTGAGTGGTCACACAGGACCCTGCGTGTTTGTGAGGTGTTTGTCACCAGCACTCCTACGTACGGGTGTGCACGTGTGCCCTCTGTGTGAGTTGGGCAATGGCAGTGTCTTTTACAGGGGCACCTCT
This sequence comes from Passer domesticus, assembly GCF_036417665.1. Classification (NCBI taxonomy): domain Eukaryota; kingdom Metazoa; phylum Chordata; class Aves; order Passeriformes; family Passeridae; genus Passer; species Passer domesticus. The sequence goes on along the minus strand of NC_087474.1, from coordinate 78,983,997 downwards.
TCTGCCTTGAAGCTGGTGAAGGGGCAGAGAAGACGAAGGGTGGACAGAAAGGTTTAGGCTCTGTCAGCAGGTCCTGTGGCTCCTGTGGAAACTTGGGCTATGCTGCGGCTAAACCAGCTTTGCTGTCAGGCAGGCACAGTGCCCTGATTGCTCCCACACTGGAAGGGGACACGTGCATCGTGGGCATGAGCTTTTTGGGCAGGTAAGAAAAACAACAACAAAAAAGAAAACATTTTGAAATAATACTGACAGGCCAAGGCAGGACACAAACATATCAGTCTACAGCAAAACAAGAGCAGGTATGAAGATTAAAACAGTAATAATTTCTTTACTGTTCAGTTGTCTATGGAGCAACTAATAGCTGTGATTAATTAATTAAAACATCATTAAAACTTTAAATGAGCTCATGCTCAGTCAGGCAAGAGCATGAGCATTTCAACTAGCAACTTAAATGGGACATTTGAAAACAGTAATCTGCTAATTTTTCCAGATCTTCTAAAATCTTGCATAAAGCAGAAGTCTTGATAGGTCACAGCCTCCCTGCTAGAGCCCATGCTCTAGCCTTCAAGGAGAAGAGGAAGAAGAAATGATAATTTGCATTCTTATGGTTTTAATATTTTCCTAACTTTCTACTGGGCAAACAGTTCACCTGGCTCTGCCAGCGCCTAAGTCACAGCTGCAACTAACAGTCCCCATTTGTCGCTGTATTTCCTGAATGAGATGGTGATATTTATAGCCACTTTCCCAGCCCCTTCCCTAGCTGACTTGCTACTGCTGAGACAGAGAAGCAGCAGAAGGCAACTACTCCAGCTGAGATTTTTGTAACAAATTACCTGTGGATGGTCATCAGACCAACAACAGAGTGAGTCAGAGGAAATTACTGTTTATAGTTGACAGAATGCATGTGACACTGAGCATGTTTGAAAGCAAAGTCCCTGCCTTGAATAGCTTGGATTTAAATGAGTTGAGGCAGCAGAGGAGGAGCGAGGGCAAGCAAAAGCAAGTCCTGCCAATTCATGTTACAGTGCCTGATAATAGGTCACCAAGCAGGAAAGAAAACTCTGGCTGCATTATCAACATCAGGGCTGTGTCATGTGTCAGTGACTTATTTCCTGGAGATGTCTCAAAACACAACCAAAGCCTATTTAAAAGGGAACCTAGCTCCTGCTACAATGCAGATAGGACATTCTATTGTGTTTCCATGACTACTGGTTGAGAAGTTCAGCTGAATGAGTCCAAAAATGTCAAGTATTTCTGCAAAAGACTTGCAGATTGTACATGTGGCAGGTACCATGCACAGGCGGCGTGGATGGATGGAAATCCAGTGTCCCTGAACTTGGGATATGACAAAGGAAAGAAGTATCCTTGAGTATTTATGCATCAAGTTGGAGCCTCTCAGGTAGGAAGGCTGCAAAAGCGAGTAAACAGAAAATGTCACAAACCATCGACCTAATAGAAAAGCTCCCATCAGAAGGGTGTGTGTGCATGTAGAAGTAGGGAGGGAGAGGAAGAATTCTAATTAGGTCACAGGGACCAAAAGATAAAAACAGGACAATCTTATCTAATACCTGCGCTGTCACTACACAAATGCCAGGACAGAGGATGAACGACCAATTAAAAAAGTTTTTACGCAGCTCATTATGACGACAGAGGATTTGTGGAATAAAATCCCTAGATTAGTTTGTTAATAAAAACCTAAAGAAAAATTGAAGGGGTAAGCACTGAAGCTACACCACAAGAGCTACAACAAAAGCTGACTGCTCAAGAATAAAAGAAACAATGTTTTGATAAGAATTAATTATCTGCTGGAATAGCAGCACAGTATGAAACAAACAGTCCACTGAGTTCTTGCAATAGTTTACGTAAGTTACAGGAATGGCTTTAAGTCAACCATGATTACTAGGGTGAATCTGGTTAAGACCAAAAACATGTATGGAAGCCAATCTTGAAACAAGCTTGTCATTCTGGAGGAAGGAAAGAGTAAACAGCAAAATGAAGATGTTCCTGCATATTTCAACATATTCAGAACTATTAAATAGCTTCCTGTCAGGATAATCCTCTGAAGAACAACAAAAAAAATGTGGAATGTTCTTATTAACACTAAATAAACACCAAAAGTAGATCAAAACACCTGACCAGAGAATATTCAGCAGCCTCTTTGCTTCAGTTGACAAAAAGAGCAAATTCTGACAGGCAGGAACATGAAAAAAGCCAATTCCAGAGTATCTCCCTCAGCTACCCTTGTTCTGCTCCACTAGTTAAAACAAAAGCATATGAGTATATTCAAAGACCAGCAGACTTGAAAAACCAAACCAAATGAAAAACTTAAGACATTTATGGAAGCCTGAAAAGATTTGTATGCTTTTGTTATGCTAGACAAGAACAAAAAGGCAACACATAAATCAAACTACTATAGAACTTGACATCAGTCAGGGAATGCAGGAAAAAATATAAGTTGATTTACTGAGCTATTTTAACCCTGTAAGTATGTACATCAAGAGAGAGACCACAAATGGTAGGAAATCCAAAACTCAATGTCACTGTGAAGAAACCATCTGTGAAGGACATAAGCACATACAGAAGTGATTTAACTGAAAAATTATTTTACACACAGGAAGGAAAATGACATTTTTTCATACTGCAGTCAGAGTAAGCAGTAACACCAGAAGGTACAAAAACAATTTGTAAGCTAACCAGCCAAAGATCAGACCTTGTTAAAAATGTACAACTAATTTGTCCAGTATTTACAGAGATTTTCATTATTCAAAGCAAATACAACCCTTCACGAATTATTTGATATAGAGTATTTTAAATTAACACTGAAAACTAAAAAGTGATTTTGCATGTTCCTTCGTTAGGCTACAGTCTGCAATGGGTAACTTGGCTAAGACGCTCAGTGATATATATATATATATATATATTAATGTCTCATAATTTTACAAAGAAGCAAACCAAAAAGTTGCCCTTGTAGCTGCAATTCTAAGCAGCAAAGTTTATTTGGAATATTTCTAAAAACAACTTTCAACATCAAATAGTAAAGGTTCTGTTACAGATGTCATCTGAGCAAGCAGCAAGATGTAAATTTAAAACATACAGTATATTTTTCTTTTGCATTAAAGATACAAGATTATACAGTTAAGCATATGGAAGCCCGTAAGACAAATCAGCTTACCACAAAAAGGAAAAAATAAACCAAAAACCAAAATGTTCCTGAGAATTTTAAGATTGCAGGATTGCAGTAAGGACTCTCATTTTTCAAAAGGTCAAGAGAGATACTTCAGACAGTGGCTTCAAACCTCTGAAGGACAGCCACGTTAGTATGTGGCTCACTTCTGAAGTGTTCACAAGAGAAAACTACAAACGAGATCTTGTTGCAATAAGGATTAAGTTTACTAACCATAGTTACTTGTACCTATGCTGGAATTCCCGCCCTCGCCCACTCCCTCTCCTGCCATCCCCCCAAAAGCTGTCAGAAAGATTTGCAGCCCACTGATTCACATTTACACATTCTGATGTAAGACAAAGGTAAAGCTGTGTAACTGAAGGATTTTGGAAGAAATGCTTCATCATGTTAGTAAAAAAAAGCTCAGCACCTTGCAGATCAAAGAATATTTAACTACTTTGTTTGGCTATTAAACACAGAAACAAAAGTCTAAGAAGACAATGATGAGTAAAAACTTGAACATAACATTGAAGAAATACTCAAATAACATAACTGATGTTGTACTACAACATTTTACTTCATTAAAGTACAGAAAATGTCACCCATCCTATGATTTATAAAGTACACAAAATATGTACATAGAAGAAACCAAACCCCATCAAAAGATGATCATATTTGTGCATATGTACATAGAACATACACACCTAAAATGTGCAAATTTCTTTTAATGCAAGTTAAACAAAACATTTGCAGGATAAGAGTTGTACAATGATAATGGAAGAGTATTCTAGATATTCTAATGGTGTTCCATATCTACAGCCAGTGCAAACTTACAAGGCACAAACTCAATGCTGATGCTGTAGTGTTTTAAGTTACATTCAGGCACATCTCCATTTGCGGTTCTGCAGAAAAAGGAGCAATGGAAGTGCTACTTCTATACTAAACTGCCAGCCTTCTCTCCCAGTTTAAGCACTAAATTGATGTAACCTATATGCTACAGTTACCAGTGGGGTTCAGGGTTAATTTATCACTGGAAAGGCTGTGGCTAAAACATCTGTTCCAATCTCCTTGCATGTGAAGCATGCTATTTCCCAAAATACCTCCCAGACATTCTCCAAAGACTACATATACCTTGCCAGCCTCAACACACGAGATCTTAGAGGACATTACTAATGCTTTTTTCTAATTTCAGTCAAAACTTCACCAGGAAGAGAGTCCAGATTTTAAAAACCAAAACAACAAATAAAACAAATCCAAACAACTTCCTAAGAAGAGCCAGGAAAACACCCTCTGAATTACTTGCATTTAACAAATTGTGTTAAATTGCATAGTGACAGTGTGTATCAGCTAGTAAAGAATTAAAAATAAAAGCTTGCTGTTTAAGGCAAAATTTTAACACAGCATAGCAGAAAAAAAAGCCAAATAACAGGTCCATCAATATTTAATCAAAGTACTGGCCTATGTAGTCTTATCCTCACAGTGTCTTCTTTCTTACTTTTAACAGCAAACCCACACTTGCAGCATGCTTGATTAGAAAATTTTGTTACATTTTCCTAAATGAAATGAGAGCAATTAATACATATGCTGATTGACTCATATTGAAAACACCTGACAAATACGTTCTCTCCCATCCCTTAAAAAGGTTTTTCACCTTACTGGGAGGTAAGGTCAAAACCTAAAACTCACTGGTATCCAGGTCTAATATACTACCTAATATGGAACTAGTAATTTAAAGCTTTCTAGTATTTATTAGACATTACCACATCACTTTGCTGTCTCACCCTAAAATTGCATTTTTGTATTATTTTTTCAATAGAAGACATTTAATAGACATCTGAGGAAAACAATACAATACAAAAGCTTACAGGTCTTTGCAAAGGTATCTTCTATTCCTTCTGCAAAGTAAGAAAGGGGTGATTTTATTGGCATTTATTTGAAGTGCCATCAATAAAGACACAGGAATACTTTAAAAAGAAAAAAAAGAAAGTTCTAACGCTTCACACATATCTTTGGTTTAGCCTTCCTGACCAAAGTCTTCTGTAAACTTCTTTAACTTCTCCAAGTCCTGTTCATTAACTGTTGGTTTTGTGCTAGCAAGCGACCTGAGCATATCACCCTGTCAGAAAAAAAAACAAACATGTTTTCAGAAACAAGTATAGTACCAGTGCTGGCAATTTTGCTACCAGGACAAATATGCATTAAAAAATCATTAAAAAGTTCCTATTAACATAAAACTTTAAGTAAGCCTGAACACTTCTGCAGAGACAGCCTTTTAATCCTCTGAATGCAGACAACAGTCAATGAGTTTTCCAGTAACAAAATCACAACCTCAGGTTTAGGTTTAAGCCACTCAGCCATTCAAGTTTTGTTAATCTATTTTTTTAAAAGAACTGAACTTTGTTTTGTCAGTTACTATTTTCAATCCATGATTAATTACAGTAGATTAAGTGGAAAATAATCAGATGTTCCCATGTACTCTTCACAGTCCAGCAATGCAGAACAACAGTTTGTGATTAATCTCTAGCAGTTTTACTGCTCCTGACTGGTAACTTCTGTCTCTTCAACTCAGTAAATTTCCTAGATGAATAGTTAGATGCTAGGAAATGGAGTTTAGAAAAAAATTCATAGGTCTATGAAGTTGAAAACAGCACTTAAAACACAATATGAATAAAAAGGGTAAAGAAAATGAAACAATTCCCAGCCAAGGGCAGCTGAAAAAAGTAGATGTCCAACACCTCATATTGCTATAAAATTACAGGAAATATCCAAAAAAATTAGTATAATGGTTTTCCACACATGACATTTGTCTCATCAGACCAGAGGCATCCTGCCTCAAAACGAATTAAAGCCTTATGTTTTAAGGCAAGAAGTGACTTTGGACATTGAAACACCTGCCTGTAGTGCATCAGAGCCCAGGTACCATTAGGAGCACACAAGGAACTTCTGTCTTTAATTCCAGGAAGGACTGATTAAAAATCCAATTAGACCATGCAGAGAGAGGTTTTAGGGCAGGCCTGCACCTGCATAAATCTTCTTCTGCTTCCTCAGTGTGCAAATACACACAGGAAATTCTTTTCTGGAATACAGTGATCCCCATGATCACATTGATTTCTTTCACTCCTTACAAGACTCTTTGCACACAGGAAACTACAGCAACACAGATTTGTTTAAATGCTTCCCACAAACTCTGTATTTAAATATAAAATTTTCTTCTGCTGCTCCTGGGGAAAAATACAGAACGAGTGTCCAGCAATTATTTTTTTTTTTTTAAACAGTGATCTAAAATTGAAAACTGTCTTACATATTTCATTCCCTAGGCCAAAGTAATTTCATATGCACAAAGAAAACAGCAGAAAGAGCTGTATCACCTATAATAAATTTAAACCTAAACTACCATTATATTAAAAATCTTCTGACATTTTGGTTTTATATTTGTATCTATTTCATGGGCAATATCTACCTATAGAACATCACTTCCCAATTTACAGTAAATGTAATTTTCCACTTCCCAGTATTAATGTCACAGTGATGAGAAGAAAGTGCATCATGGTGCAGGAACCCCAAGGTTTTGAATGAATAAAAGCCAAGTGAAAGAACAGTGCAAGAGGCAGATACTGTCTATGGATGAAAAGATGGCAGCTGCATGCCAGCAGACAAGAATAAAAAATGCTTATCAGGGATAGACAGCTGTCTTTTTCATAGCATGCCATACTGTAGTGATTTATGTTGAGAATTCAAATGTTATCTGGTATGCCCAGGATTTCTGAAAACAAACATCTCATCTGACTGTCCTGAAAAAGACTCTTTATCTTAAAGTGTTTTGAGAGTTCTGCAAAATAAGAAAGAAATGCTACAAGGAATACCTACCATGGAAACTCTAGGCTCCAGTAATTTATCACCTGGGACCTCCATCCATGTCATTTCTAAGGCACCAGGATCACCTGGAGAGCAAGGGGTGAATAAATCTACCATCGTATTTGGATTAGACACCGATGGTCCTTTTACCTGAAAATAAGAAAACAGTCAGTTTATGGGAGTTATTATTTTGAAGACAGAAACCAGAAGCTGAACAGCACCCCAAGCAAAAACCATCCCTTGATTTTATGCAGATGCCCTACCCATTGGGAACACATGTCCTGTGAAAGAGAAATTGTACAAGTGTACTGGTATTATTCACCTTGAAAACATGCAGCTGTAGCCAGATACTTAAATTCGCATCAGGTCAAATCCCAGAAGCCACATCCTCTTAAGGCTGAGGATTTTTGTGCAAAACTGACACGCCAGGAAATCTGTTTGGTGAAGACCACCCTTCCTGGTCCCTGGTCACTTTAGGATTTCATTCATCGCTAGTTAACAGCTCTCTAAAAGCTTCCCAGTGCTTTTCCCTCTGACATCCTGCCTTCCCAAGCTCCCAGCACTTTTCCCGGCACCTGAGCAGCGCTCCCTAGAAAACAGCGCCACCTAGCGGGAGAACAAACAGCTTTTTTTCCCCCGCGCCAGACAGACGGACAGACCCAAAAAAAGCTGCCCCGTGCATCTGTTCCCTTTGTGCAGAACACTGTCCGGTACCAAGGATTTTGCCTTCCCCCGCTGTTACCTGCAGCTCCACACACCCACGGAACTGGGAGCACACACAGAGGTCAGAGCACAACACACTAACTATGGACAGAGCTGGATTGGCTGCTCCAAGCTGGATTTATTTAGAGCAAGATGCTGGGGAGCAGATTGTAATATTCAAAATGCACTCTGGCAAACCTGCACTATCACAGACGGCAAGGAAAGGTTTGCAGTTAATTACTGACAACTGAGGAAAGCTCTGCTGAACTGAGACAAGTCGTCTGTTACAACACAAATAATAACGCTAAGATTTTGCTTTACACAAACACAAAATCCCATCCAATTAAAGTATTAACAATACAAGTGGAATCAACCTGGCTCATGTCAGAGCGTTCAGAGTAGTGCAGTTTTGGGGTTTTTCCTTCCTTTTTTTTTTATTTTCTTAAGCAGAAATAGTTAAGATGGAAGGAGTTCTTTCGAAGTTGCTCCACAAACTGTGATGACTGAGGTTATTTCATTGCTCCATGGCAAGTTGAAACATGCCTCAGATTGTTCCAAATTTGAACTAAACACTAAAAGCTAACAGCCCTTTAGCCAGAAATGTCACTGTCACGTAAAGTTAACAACAGATAAATACTTCAGACATCACTGCTTAAGGGAAGGAAGCATCTAGAAAATCCTTGATATATCAAAGTCACTGTTTATTTATCAACAAATACAGCTTACATCACATTGTTACTGTGAGTTGTCCCCAGAAGTTAAATTTCCTGCCCTCTCATATTCTGGACCATACTGGATTTAAGTGTGTCTTTCTCTTTGAGTCTCAAGCTGAATGAGTTCATTGGAAGAAACCACATTGAAAAAAAGGAGCCTATCTTCAAAGAGAGTGAAGCTGTTCTGTTCAGGGCCCTTAACCCTTTTATGTCAGGTTGAGTTGCTGGTAAAGAAACTGTAATTGTAACTGAGATGACAAAGAACACACATGGTACTCCACACCTTAGGAGTTTTTCCTACTACACCTGCTCTTTTAAGAAACAACAAATTAAGGCTTCCTTCTACAGCAATTAGCACCTCTGCAGAATATCCTGACCCACCTTCACCCAAAACCCATGAATTTTTGCAAAAAACAAAGTTTGCACTAAAAATATTAACAAAAAGTACCTTTAGTCTGGGTCTGCTTTAAAATATGATACACAGCAAAATAAAATTTTATTTAACTGATACACATTGTAGGTATTTTAACCTCTGTTTATACCATTGATACTATCACTCCTTTTTTTTCCATTTAAGAGTTTAATAGTTTTCAAGGAACAATAAATTTGACTGAACAAGGCCCATCTGTGCAAATTCTCCAGGGGAAAGACATTCCCAGATGTAATGGATTTAGACTGGTGGTAAAGAATGCCAATTGGTTCTTGTACAGACAAAGTTTCTGAGATTCAAATATTGTGAAGAAACATTACTTAAATCAATACATAGCCTGTACAAGTAACTGGAAGATAAGCCAAACAATATAGTTTGAATAGGCTCTTTGGTGTGTACCTATGTAAAAGTAAACTGGTTTTTACATTTCAGCAGTGTAAATGAAACACAGACCTCGCTCAGTTGTGTTGCATCTTTACTACTGTAATTGATTCAATGTTTCTACCAGAACTCTACAAGAACCTTAATTTTTCAGTTTGAAAAATATGCCAAGTAAACAGAATGTGCTTAAGTACAATCCATCTGTTCTCAAGTGGATGAGGGATACTTTTTTTTCCCAGCATGTTAAGAACCACTTAAAATAAAAAAAAAAACACTTCTGTAACATTGCCATTTAAACGGCAAACTGAATGCTTTTAACACTCTCTAGAGACATTTAAGAGTCAGAGCATGAATATTCAGAAATTAGCTCCTCCAGACTTATGGCAAGACTAGGGAGGGTATGGGGAATGGAACAGTTCTCCCCAGCCAATAAAAGGGACATTCATAAGCATGCAGTATTATCCAAAACCAAATTCAGTTTATTTGTAAGGAATTTTCAAATTAAGACTGTTCTCATAGGTGCAATAACTTGAAAAATTTTGATTCCTACTTACTTTTTTAAAGTGAGTCGCTGATTGCACTTTTCTGACAGGCTGCATCAGTGCATCACGGACAATGATGCTTATATCTGCACCAGAATAGCCATCAGTTCTCTTCCCAAGCTCCCGATAATCTGAGTCTTTTAGGTCATTTGGAGTTGACCCAAGGTGAAGTTTGAACATCGCAGCCCTGGCATGGTCTTCAGGTAAAGGAATATAAATACGCTTCTCAAACCTGGTTTAAAAAAGACAAAAACAAAGCTCCCAAGATGCCAACTCATGCAGGTGCACAATGGAAAGATCTCATGCAAATGAGCTTGCTTCTAGCAATATTAGAAACAGTTTCAGTACAACAAACCTTTAAAAAAAATCTGATGCAAATATTCAGCAACTTGTTCTCATAAATAATACTTTAGTTAGTACAACCTAATATCCAGAATATAACAACTGCTTCCTTTCCATTACAAAGTCCTTCTCTCCAGACTGACGTTTTTCCAGCACAATTTGAGTCTTAAAAGAAAAAACTGAGAGGAAGAAGTCTTTAAGTGTTAAAGTGTATTTGAACAGATTTCACACTCAAAGAAAGAAATGCCTGATAACAAGTTTATGCAACAACTTTCTACAGTCTCCAACTAAATTAAGAAAACACCATACATGGAAGTAAATTTGAAGTCATTCTCAAGAAAATATTGGTAACAGCAGTTCCTCCTTTGAAGCAGCATCTGTTCTCAGAGTGGAGATAACTCTTACCAACGAAGTAAGAGCAACTCCAAATTCTGCTGAACACAATAAACCTGATATACATGACAAAGTGGCTCAAATCCATGAAAAATTAATTTTATTACAGTCTTTGTTGTACAAATTCCTTTAAGTCTTGTGGGCAAGAACTAGGGAATTTCTCTTTCATGTTGCTGAGAATGAGAAAATGGTTTGGGTTGAGAGAAACCTTGAAGATCGTCTAATTCCAATCCCTGCCACAGGCAGGGAGACCTTCCCCTAGACCAGCTTACTCAAAACCCCATCCAACCTGGCCTTGAACACTTCCAATGATCCACAGCTTCTCTGGGCAACCCGTGCCAGTGTCTCACCACCCTCATCATAAAAAATTTCTTCCTTATGCCCAATCTAAACCTATCCTCTTTCAGTCTGAACAACTGCCCCTTGCCCTGGCATTACAAGCCTGGGAAAAAAACACTGAACATCTCTCCACCCTTCTAGTAAGTTCCCTTTATACACTGAAAAGCCACAATAAGGTCTCTCTGGATCCTTCTCTTCTCCAGGCTGAAAAGTCCCACTCTCATAACCTGCCTTCAGAAGAAAGGCATCCTGATCATTTTCAGGGCCCCCTTCTGAACACACTTGATTAGGTCTGTGTGTCTTTTACTGTGGATTCCAACCAAAGCTGGAATTTCAAGAATGACTTGAAATTCTCAGCAATACCTTAACTTTTAAATCTGGCTCATACAACTCTAGAGTCATGCAGATGAGAAGTGACATCTGGAGGTGACCTGGTCCAACCCCAAATCAAACTGAAGTATGGCCAGCTTGAATTCAGTACATAAATAAAAGCCAGTGTCAGTCATAAAAAAAAAAAGAATCAATGAGTCTTTAGCCAACAAAAATGGCCACTATCCAAGCTGCGTCCTCATCACAACATAATCCTGTTTGTCACATAACTCTATCTGTCCTCTACTTGCTCTGCAGCTCAGAGAAAGATCCAAATAATCAGGTACAGGCAGTCCTGTATCTGCAAAAGTCCTTTATCTGCAAAACCGCAGTTAAAAAATTACAAGTTAAGCCTGACCAGTAGAAAAACATGGCATTTCTCCATAAGGTTACACTTCCATGAAAAATCTCAAGCTACTCACCAGTTTGTTAACAGCCGAAAAGGAAAGCTCTACTCTCTCCTGCCCTTCTGAGTTGTGTATTTTCTAACTTGTCCCCTAAGGCCCCAGAAAACCAAAAAGCAAGCAGAAAACTGTTTCTTCAAGCATAATCATCTAACCAAGAAATCAGATAAACTACAGAACTGAACAACTTACCTCTCTCTAAAGAGGCAAGTGACTATCAGTTTAGCTAAGTCTACCTCACGGAATTGAGTTGCAGAACATTAAGCACTTCTGCAAACATGAGCTGGATGAACACCTTAAGCACTCTCTGCCTGAAGGCTCACACCAGTTGTGAATTGGACACCATGAAAAAAAATGCCATCATACCTTCTTCTGATAGCAGAATCCAAAACCCAGGGTATGTTTGTTGCTCCTAAGACCAAGATTCCTTCATTGTCAACACCAACCCCTGTATGAGGGCAGAAATAATTTCACAGTTTAGATGATAAAGAGAGATTGTTTTAAAAAGCCATCAAAATTTAATGAGGTGGAACTGCAGATATTTTTAGTATTCTAATGCAAGTTACACTTAAAAATATATGCCTTAATTTCTCTGTCTGATTTTGAAAACCAAAAAAACTTACCTTGCATCTGGACTAGAAATTCCGTTTTTATCCGTCTAGCAGCCTCACTTTCATTTTCACTTCTTGACCCACAGAGGGAATCTATCTCATCAATGAAGATGATAGAAGGTTTGTTTTCTCTGGCAAGCTGGAACAAGTTTTTCACTAATCTTAAAGAAGGAAACAGCTTCAGCTATATTAATAATTACAACAGCAGAAACACATAACTTCAGATTTTGATATAGTCATTTCCTTTAGATAAAGCAAGGGGAAAAAGCATTAACATAAAGCTACTCAAAAAAACAACATTCTTCCAGCTCCATGACTCAGAATTACACCGAATGAGAGAACCCAGCACAATGAAAAAAAATTAGAGTGCTCCAGGGATGATTTCTCAAAATAAAGCCCCTTTTCAGTTTACACTTCTACATGACAGCCTATATAAATGGACTATACAAAACCACCAATTTAGAAAGATTCAAAAGAAAAAAGCTTTCTCTAAACATTTCTAACTCAAATTAATTCTAGAGATTTTGTAAGAAATAACATGTATCTTTACTTTATACAACTTTACTTACTAAATAATTTTTGTATGACAAGGAATATTGGTTTCAAATCAAATAAACAAGACAACCTAAAACAAACTCCATATACTCTTAGCCATCTCTCATGAACACACTTTACTAGTTGAAAAAAGAAAAATAAATAGAAACACACTGGGAAATTCTTCATATTACAGCAGTAAATCTCAGGCAATAGTCTCAAATGAATTCAAGCATAAAATCTAATGCCAAGCTAGCCTTCAGTTCTGTATTAATTTTGCAACAGAAGAAAAGCAGCTTAAGGTTTCCAGCTTTCTGGAGAAAAAAAATAACTCACTTCAAACACTTTATCTAATAGCCTTTCTTCCTCATTCTATCAGCTTTAAGTAGTGTTGCTCAAACTATTAAATTAAATTATGACAAGTATGCTTATCATTATATGAAATCCTTTCCCTATAAACCCAGAGCTTTTTATTAATTCAGGAAATCTCTTTTGGAAGATTAGATGGACAAATTCCTGGACTTCTAGACTGCAGCCATGTCACTCATGGTCTTCTGGCTTCCTGGTCTTCTTCATACATCACGCAGTAACAAATGAAGAGTTAGTATGAGCTCTGTGGTGCTCCCAAAATCTTTCTGAGCACTGAAAAGAGTTTCTCAAAATGCAGCATATAATGGTATCGTTACATGGCACTGCAGCATGAAGCATAGAAACACCTATAGTTGGTTTTTAAAAAGACAAGACCATTCTCTTAAATTCTTCATGGCAACTTATCTCTATAATTATTTCCTCTCAACAATGTTTTCCCAGACCTCTGGCAACTCCAACTTACTTTTCACTTTCACCTAACCATTTTGAGACAAGGTCAGATGAAGATACTGAGAAGAAGGTCGAGTTGTTTGCTTCTGTTGCCACAGCTTTTGCTAAATAAGACTTTCCTGTTCCTGGTGGTCCAAATAGAAGAATCCCTCTCCAGGGTGTTCTCTTGCCTGCAAGAGAGAAACCAGAAATTTTCAAAACACTATTTTCTGAGTATCCTCCTGTAGGGTGCTCAGAAGTTTTCCACATTTACCCATGAAACTTCTGTCAGATCGATCAAAATCTCTTTGTTAAGAGATCTCTTGAGTCTGTGACACATTGGCATAACACACTTCACAGACCCCACTGCCAGTCCTGGCTGGCCAATCGCAAATAAATGCTGTAATCCTGACCTGTAAACAGGTGTGGAAATTTAATGGGAAGGATGACTGCTTCTTTAAGTGCCTCTTTGGCACCTTCAAGGCCAGCAACATCACTCCATTTGACATTTGGTCGCTCCATAACAATTGCACCTGTAAGAAAAGATTGTCTAAGTTAGTGACGTACGTATATTTTCAAAATTACAATAAATTCCATTTGGTGAAAAAAGAAATCTACACCCATGTCTATACTGAATAAAAACAAGGCATTTCTAAGATGATAGGAACACTGAATTCCATTAGTCAAATGGGTGTTATTTTTACAGATATCTGTCACATTTTTTAACCAAAATAAACCATGGATAACCAGAACATTTGTGAGTTAGTAGAAGTCCTGGCACTATCTCATAACTAAACCACCACTGCACTTCCCAAAAAATTCAAAATTTCTTTTTAAACAATGTAGCTGTACTAGCTCAGGGATTTTTAAGATTTTCCAGCAGATGAAGTAACTTGTTGGTATCTCCAGACATGCTGCAAACAAATGGATCATCTAATGGAAAAGAGGTTTGAGAGCTAGGGCGAAAAGCATCAGAAAGGTTATGTGGATCCTGCCTAGCTGCAGAAGTATTTTCTTAGTCAAGGCACATTCAAAGTTTTGCACCAAGTCTCATCCTCCTCAGTCAATGAGTTCAGCCAACTGAGCTTGTAATTCAGCCTTCTCTTCAGATTGGTTAGTCTGGTGTGCCAAAAATTTTGTCTCAACTACTTCTAGATGGGAAAACTTGGAACTCAGGTAGTAATAGGTTATTAGACCTATAATATTAGATCTTGTAATCCTAGCCACTACTTCTACTCTCTGAGGTCAGATTCATGTGGGAAGAAACAAAGTTTGAATAGTGAGAGGATAGGAGTTTAAGGCTCATCAATTTTCTGTTACTTTTAAAAACCAGGAAACTGTTTCTTATAACTGTGCACAGGATTAAATAACGTGCAGAGAAGCAGAAAAAGCATAGCACAGTTTCCAGTGGTGATACAACAGCTCCTGAAATTACACAGGCACAAGATCTGGTAAATGCATTTGATCTTTGTTACAATCAAAAACAGGAAAACAATGAGGTTTCTTCAGATCCATAAGCACCTTCTGGTAGGGAAGTTCTGAACAGTTCTTCATTATTAAAGGGAAATAAATATCAAAAAGCCTCCGTTTTACTGCACACCAAACTGCTGGTAGCTGCTATACATTGCTTCACTGACTGTGTTCTGTACTTGAGTGCAAAAACCCAAACTATGCTACTGAACTAGGACAGCATCATCCCTGCATATAAGAAAATGCTGCCTGTTATTATAAATGGGCAAGAATCCCTATTTCTTACTCCTGAACATGAATACCAGTCTTTTTGTGAAAACAGTCCTGCTTACACTATGTATTTGGATCATCATTTCCTTAGCCTCTAGGCAATATGCTAGTGCACTTCAGAGTAAAAAAAAAAACCTACTAAATCAGTTTAACAAATAGCTACCTGGGATTTTGCAACTTCTGTTGGAAAATGCTAGCTTGATAGGTGATACAATTTTAACAAGAAGCACAGGATGCAGGAGATGCATTTCAATATAGTGACTGTGTAAGTTCATGGCACACTAGTCCTTTTACTTCCATAAAGACTATGCTTTTGCACTTGAAGATTACATGCTAGCTGAGCCACTTACAGATATTAAGTTATTCCATAAAATTTAGATGGCAAAAATATAGGAACTTGCTTGACTGAAGTAATCCCTATTTAAAGAAAAGGATGCTTCAAAATTACCTTGAAGTTGATTCTGTAGCTTCTTTTTTTCAGGGTCCTCTGATTCCCCTTCCCCATCACTGTCATTCCTGATTAGGAAACAAAATGTTGAAATTCAATAAGGGAGACTTCTGTCTTAGCATAAAAATCAGAACGCAAAAAGCAGAAAACCCATCAGGCTGCGGAATTAAATAAACACTGAGATGCTTCCAGCCTCTAAAGGTTTACATGACTGTAGAAAAGCAGAAGTACACTTTCCTATGATTTCTTTCCAGTTCACCCTCCTCTGCCATTTCAACTTCCTCTTATGGGTCTGAGCCCTCTTAATACACTTCTGTGTGCTTTGAGACTGCTTTTAGGAAACACAGCCCTTATATCCAGCAACACAGAGGTGCTGGAATGGTTTGTTTGTAGACATTGGCACTTCTCCTCTACCTGGACATGCAACAGGACTTGGTCAATTCCATCTAGTACTGTGAAACTCTCATCAGAGCAAAGGAAACTGGAAGTTAAAGGAAAAGAGACTAGAGAGGGAACAACTGGAGTGGAGGTCATGAAAATACACGTAGCCTTCGTGGTTTTACCATTTCCTTCTAGTATAAA
The DNA here is from genome assembly GCF_036417665.1 of Passer domesticus. Classification (NCBI taxonomy): domain Eukaryota; kingdom Metazoa; phylum Chordata; class Aves; order Passeriformes; family Passeridae; genus Passer; species Passer domesticus. Next base: position 78,967,651 of record NC_087474.1, on the reverse strand, counting down.
TAAGCAGGAGATGATACAGCTCAAAAAATAAGGTTGATGAGATGAGCAGACATTGAAAAAGACTGAAAACCAGGTGAAGTTTTAAGAGACAACTGAGCAACTTCAGCTGTTCAGGACTCCTAGAAAGGGCAGTCCCACCAGAAGGTACAATCTTGAATCCTTCCTCTTTCCTACCCCCATAAAGGAAGTAGCAAATGCAAAAGAGGCTGGGCTTGTTTGGGAGGCTCTGCTTGTTCAACTCTCTCATATGCAAAGTGAGAAACAAATCCAAGAGAAGGATAGCAGTGGAGGGACCAGGCAGCAGCAACACATTGGAAGGATTCACTCCACCTTACAGAACTTTACCCTGCATAGGGCTTTTCATCTCTTATCAAGTGTCAGATCAAACTGAGTAACCCCAGTAATCACCAGTCTGAAATTATTTTGTAGTTACTAAGTATTTAAATGGAGAAAGCCTTTGAAGGCGATTAAATCCAATAATCATTGGATTCAGCTGTTAGTCTGATGCAGCTTTCATTCTTCAGTGAATTTCCTATGCAAATGTTCACATTTTAGTAAACAAGCACAGAAATGCTTGTGATTGTAATTCAAGTTATTTTTATTAGCCCACTGTAGCATTGTAATCATCTGAAGCATTTCAGAAACACAAGTGAAATTCATCTTTGAATAGTTGAAGTTTAGAATAAGCTGAGTTCAGGAAGTATTTTGCTTTACCTTCTCCAAAAACATACCCTTTTCCTTCAGCAGGACCAGACTCTTTAACTGGTTTTGGTGCAGTTTTTTCTCTCTTTTTCAGATATTCTTTCAGCTTTTCTGCTCGGTCCAAGTATTCTGTACATTTTGCTCTAATGCTTTGTTTTGCTTTATCACCCTGCGCTTCATCTGAGAGTTTGAAGAGAAACAATTCTTTGTTAACAGCAAAACACATCTGCATCAATCAAGAAACAAGACTAAAGATCTGTCTTCTTTATCTCTTATCAATATACCTCTCTCAGGGCTCACGACATAACCAAACATCTCAGCTACTTATTTTTCCACTATACCTTGGAAAGAACTGACCAGAAGGATGTCACCATGTAACAGAAATCAAATATTCACCTGAACATTGCCTTGCCTTAAAATTTGACTCTAAAGGATTAAGGACAACAGCACTGGAAGCTTTTCTGTCAGCCTTTCAAGCTGCTAGACATTGCCTCAATAACTGCTTTTCTAAAATAGCTAATCAAGAAGCTGCTTGTGCTAGGCAATTTTTATTTAGAACCATACTTGATTCTTCCATAGCCTGCTAATTTTAAAAGATAAAGAAACATTACATAAAACATCTCAAAGAACTCAGTGTGTTTCAACAGCCATGCTGTTCTCATAATCACAATTACAGTATTTCAAACCAACAATCAAAATTTAACACGTCAGATTTTTGAGCTAAATTTCCAAAAGTACATCAATATTGTTAAAAGCATAGAAAGTGATATTCTGAGAAAGTCTGTAAGATTTAAATGGTCAGGAAGTGATAAACACAGATTATCCTAATAATAATGGACTATAAAGAAAACTATTTTTTTCAAACCATGAAGATCTGTAAGTGTACTTTGGTCAGGCAAGCAACCCTAACCCACTTACATTAGGTCTGTACCCACTTTAAGAAAGCCCACTTCTTGCATACAAACACTGAATGTGGCACAAAAGGTACACAGAAGTGTGAAAAGGCATAAAGTAATGAGAATATGGAAACTGAAGAAAAATTGTTACATACAAGTCCATCTCATACATTTTCTCGGCCAAGATAAACAGCAAGACTATGACATTAGGGAGCAAAAAATGTCAGCAGAGAGGCTTCAGAAGGGCAAGCAGCATGAATTAAAGGAGCAAAAAGCGCTCTGCAGATACAGCAAAGACTTCATGTGTAACATGGTTTTCAGCACAACAGAAATACAGGGATCCCTGTACTTATTGTCATATTTCCTCGTGCAGTGGCCCGCTTGAAACACTGCTACAAAAGTCCAGAGGAGAGACAGCAAACACCTGCCTCCTGTCTTAAAAAAACCTAAAACAAAACACAAGTAAAAAATAATCTAATTTCTTACAAGAATGGAGCAAGCACACAACACAGTAAAGGTAAAAGCTGCAAAATATATGACCTTAGTCAAACTACAATTAGCAAGTATCAACTGTTGATGAGAGCAAAAATTTAAATACTGATGTCAAAATAAGAGATTACTCTTGTGCAATCTGACAACTAAACTCTACTTAATCATCCAACACATCACACTTACATTTAACAACATGGAGCAAATACTGCACGGCATGTTGGTACAAGCGGAAGGCTTCCTCATAGTTTCCTGCTTTATCTTCTTGTGCTGCCTTGCTAGCAAGGTCTATTGCTTTCTGTAACACAAACAAATAATTAATTACTGTACAAGAGCATTTTCCATGATCAGAGACCATTTAAGCTGTTACTGTTCTCTGATGGCCAGTTTTTCTGCTCCTCAACATTTACCCCCTCAAAGCTGGAGGCAATTGATTGTCATAGGTGGTGTTTTGTACAAGACACAATATTTCCATCCTTTCATGAACAGCAGAATTTACAAACTGCTGAAATCTACCAGCACACAAAAAAGTTTCTGTGTACTAAACTGGAACTACTACTACCAGTATGCAGTCTGTCTTACCAATCTCTTGCACTTTCTCATGGAAAGATTTGGAAATCCATTATAAGGCTTGGGGGCTTTTTATCACAGACACAGAAACTTTGAACTATGATACAGATATGCTGCTTAAGGCGTGGTTTAGGGGTGCACTTGACAGTGCTGGGTTAATGGTTGGACTCAATCTTTTCCAGACTAAACAATTCTATGATTCTATGACTGATGACATCAGTAAACCCTGTAAACAGCCAAGTCAATACAGGAAGTACTTGATTACAATCACTGAAACTAGCACTATCACTCTTCAAACGTTACGCTTGGAGACATCTTCAAAGACGAGTTGCTTAGCTTCTCTAGGAGGATTTAGATTCTTGATATTCTAGTGAGAAATTTTAATTATCACTCCACTGGGAGAGGAGAAAAAAACCCCCAAAACAGACAGAGAACATACCCAAATCTCAAGCATCAAAGAGTTCTGAGAAGCTATGAATGGATTTTTACTTTATTTGTTCAGCTAGTTTCAAATAGATATGACTGAGATCTAAGCCACTGCATTGCACACAGTGCCCTGTGGATTTATGGTATCACCACTATTCCGTTGCTTGCTTGTAAGTGCTTATTACTTTTTATTACACTTTCCTTCTTGGAATGCCCAGACCACTTTCAGACAATTAAAACTGTCATTTTGACCATCGGTTCATGTAAGTTGAAAACAAGCAGCCAGCCAGAGTTAACCAACACCAACTAAGAATTCTATAGTCCCTCACCTATTTTTTCCCATGTGGTTCCCTTTCCATTGGTTCCCATTGCTAGTATGCTCAGGATGATTATGTAATGTCAGGCAGCAAGGTTAAGAGTTTGAACTGCAGAAAGGAACTTCCATTAGACATTCCAGTGCAGATACTCTTGCCACTACCTACAGTCTGCTGTATTTCAGGCAGAACAAAGCTAGTAAACAATAGCCATGAAAGAAACAGCAAAATATTGCATTCTATCGCTTTATGTTGCAGTCTTGGAAGCAAAGATCATCTCAACAGATCTACTTTAAATCAAAGGTATTTAAAAACAATGAACCAATTAAACAGACTATGGCTCTGTTGTGTCAAGTGCTGGAGCACTGTAAGCATCTGTTTTTTCAGAACAGAACCAAAGTCTTTCCTTTATGGAGAGGCTGGGAGCTCAAGAGCAGTTTCCCAGGTATGAATGGACAGCTGCCTCCTTGCTGCCCATTTCATGCTGACTCCCTTACTCACCTCTGTGAACCATTCAAATACAGCAACAGAGCAAAAATTAACCCCCAAAAAGTTATTTTCATATTAAAGTTCATAAGTCCCATCAGTGACTTAAATTACCACAGGGCAGCCCAGTAACTGTATTATTGCCCAATATCCAGGGCAACCCCCTGGATCCAGTACAACAAAGACAGTGATACTCGTGACATTAATTCCAAAGAATAAATGGCAAAGATCACCTGCTAAAACAGAACTGTGAGAAAACAGAGCATGTTGCAGACCAGTTCCTCTGAAATAGGCAAAAGTCTGCATCATGGTTTTGCTATACCCTCTCTTTGTAAACAGCCAAAGACTATTACCTGGCTATTAGATTCTCAGCTCTAATACTTCATTACATCAGCTGCATCTTAGCCTGTTACTGTGAAGAACACCACTGCTATCAAACAGAAAACATTATTAGAAAGTTGTGTGAACTAGGGCACAGATGACCAGCTCTAACCATCCCTGAGGCATAAACTATGTTGTACCAGGCCATGGGCTTACAGTTTGATGAACATCACCCAAGGAAAGAACGTCAGCTTAAAGAGGTGTCATGCTTATTATAAACCCTGTAACATCTCCTCTAGCTTCGCCAATGCAGACATCACACTGCCAGTGCAGACAAGGCATACAGAAATGATCACGGTTCAAACAGCCGAAGAGCAAAAGGAGCTGTTTGGAAGGCGCTTATTTCACTCCGGGGTCTTTCTGCCGGCCAGCCGCAGCCCCGACGACACGCGCGGAGCCGAGGCTTAGCGCAAGCGGAACAGCAGAGCAGGCAGAGCTGCCTACGGCCGCCAGCAGCCTCACAACGCGAGCCGAACCACGCGTCCAGAGCGCCAGCGCTGCCCGGGCGGGCGCTAGGCCGCCGTGCCCGCGGGGACCCCTGCCCGGGACCCCTGCCCGGGACCCCTGCCCGGGACCCCCTCACGCCCGGGGCGATGAGGGCCGACCCCGCGGGTTCTGCCACCGAGTCCCCCCCACGCCCCCCTGGCTGCGCTGCCCCCGGCCCGCTGAGCAGGGGCGTTCGCGCTGCCTGTGCCCCGGGACACCCCCGGCCCGGACAGCCCCGGCCCCGCTCCTTCCTGGCGCCGCCCCCCGCCCGCCGCCGCTTGCCGGGTCCGCCCCGCGCCGGGCAGGGCAGGGCAGGGCCGGCGTCGCTGTACCTGCAGGTTGCCGGAGTTGCCCGCCATGGCGCAGCGGCGAGGGGAGGCAGCGGGAGCGGCAGGAGAGTGGCGCGGGGAGCGGGCCCGGCTGCCGGTGGCGCAGCGCCCCTGCCCCGCCGCCCGCGGAGCCCAAAGCGCGGCCTCCGCCGCCGCTTCCGCACCGAGCGCCGAGCGCCGCTTCCGCCTCCGCTTCCGGGCACGCCCCGAGCGCCCGGCCCGCCCCGCGCTGCCCCCGGGTGTTCGGGCTTGGAAGGGACTCTGGGGATCGTCCTGTCCGATCCTCCTGGCAAGCAGAGTCACCTGGAGCAGGTGGCACAGGAACGCACCTAGGTGGGGTTGGGAATCTCCACAGGAGAGTCCGCGGCCTCCCTGGGCAGCTGGTCCCAGTGCTCTGCCTCTCAACGTGAAGAAGTTCTTCCTCGTGTTGAGATGGGGCTTTTTGTGCTTTGGGTTATGGCCACTGCTCCCCTCCTGCCGCTGGGCACCACCAAAAACAGCCTGGCACCGTCCTCGTGGCTCTGCCTTGGGGACATTTGTATGCTTTAAATAAGATCCCTCTCAGTCCTCTTTTCTCCGGATTAAACAGGCCCAATCCTGTTTAATCAACCGTGACGGAGTCATGGGCAAGTGTCACTCACCCATGGGTTGGTGACAAAGATCAGGTGACGCGTGATGCTTACGGAGTGGGGAGGAGGAAGTGACTCAACACACGAGCAATTACAAACCAGTTCTGGAAAGCCAGCTTGCTGTCTGGATGTATGGACGTCTGCTAAATAAGTGCCATATCTTCCCCTCTGGTGCATTAATTCCTTTAGGGCAAAAAAAGTATCTGGCAAACTCAGCTGTAATAAAACCTATTCTTCCAACTTACCAGCTTTGACTTAATAATTCCAGTGTAACTTTTTTGATTTTATGTTGTAATAAAAGTCCTCTGAACTTTTCTTGATACAGTACTCTGTACTTTTGTGTACTCTGGGCACAAGGGAAAAAGGCACATCCACAGTTCCCCCTGTACCAGGGAAGGTCATGGTGAATCTCTTCATTATGTCATCTGGTTGGCAGTTTATTTTGGTAAGTGTCCTCACGAGCTGGGGATGCTTTGGTTGATTTTTAGACATGGTCAGTCACAGCTGTTCTCCTTGCATCAGCTGCAAACGTGTAAAGACGTGATGTAGGAAAGTCATGCAATCAGGCTTTGGGAAATGAGACGGTAAAGAGAGTTTGCCCCTAAAGAGACTGAAACTGGCCAAAGTGAAAGGACAGATGATGATTTCTAAAGGAACCTTACAGCTGTGCGGTCATCAGGATTCAAGCACAGCATCAGTGGTGGGAGGGGCTCAAGAAAACTGGGTTAAATATTGTATGTCCGTTTCTTTCTTCTGTCTTCAAAGGATGAGGCAAAACCATCCCTTTCACTCTTTCATGGTTGATTATGCCATTATGAAGCCTTTGGGCTACTTTTAACCTCCTTTTTATTTAAAACAGGCTCCTTCCTTGGGGTATCATTTCCTTTTTGGCCTTACCTTCTCATTGTGGTTAGTGTAACAGAGTATTTTCAGATATGTTTCTGTTGCTAGCAATTCTGTGTCATCTGGACCTATGATTTTTAATTCTTTAATGTTACATTTAGATTTTAGACCGAGGTCTAAAACAATACATACCTCACAAGAGTGTAAGTATGCCTCTCCAGTCACACTGAACTGGCTTCCAGAAGAAACTGCAGAAAAAATGACTGCCTTCTGCAAATGTGATTAAAGGAAGTAAATCAGAAAAGGCACCTCTGTCATTTACAGATAACAGGCTAAATCTTGCACTCTTTATTTAAGTCTTACTCATACAATATTCCTGCTATAATTTGACTTCGCAGCTAGTTTTGCCTGAGGAAAGACTAGATGAATGCTGAGTAATGACATCAAGATTATTTCTTGAGAAGCTAATGAAGTGTCATGTTAAGGGCATTACTTCAATTTGAGGGACAAGTACAGTCTCATTATCCAATGCTTCCTAGTGCTGAAGTTCCTGTGTTACCATATTCTAAGAATGATTGTGTACAACCAGGTGTAATGAAAATAAAACATATTAAAGGTGTTAATATGGGTACCTGCTGGCCTGGATGGAACTAAGTCCATCCCATAACTGCCTGGGGTGTTATTGCTCGCATTGCTATGGCATTAGGTGGCACGGGCACTGATGATCTGTGTTTCCTAAGGCTGAGTAAGCTGTTGTGGAGAATGCTTCCTGCTGCCATGCCTTGGTTTGGAGGGAAGGGCCCACACTGCGTGTTGCCTGGACACCTTGGGCCAAGGGTAGATGGTTACGTCAATAAAAGAAGTCATGCCTACGGCACAACAGGTGTCGTGTGTGTGATTCTGCCCTGGCAGCTGAGGGTGGCTAGGGATGACTAATGTTACCATCAGAGTGAGATTGGCATCAGCCAAATGACGTGAGAGCCATGCAGGTGAGGGAAGTGCCTTAGAGACCTTTACAGTGCAGGCAGACGAGGCAGAGAAGGCAGGAAAATACAGCCTCTGTTTTCCTGTAGTTCTCTAGCTGATGAAATGATGCTGAATCTGGTCAGATCAATCTGACCTAGGAAACGAAGTCTGTCAGTAGCAAGACTAGCAAGTAAAATTCAGGTTGTCCAAATTCCATTTCAGCACCTCGATCCAGTTTGGTGTACACATAATGAGCTCATGCACATGGGACGGGACCTGCAAAGCACTCGTGGTGCAGCTGGGTCCCTTCTTTGAACCATGCTGGGCTGAAAAGCAGGAGCACTTCAAGCCACCAGTGTTTGGGAACCTTTCTACCTGTTACATAGTGCCTGGCCTGTGGGAGTCCTGCTGCTGTGGTATTCCCAGGTGGATGCTGCCATACATATCTCCTTTAAGAGCACTGAAACCACAGCAGCCTTATGGAGGAGAGCTGTGTCCTAAGAGCTCTTATTCCTAAAGCACCCGGTGCTCTGGGTGCAGAGAAGGTTGTGTGCAGCTATGGAGCCTAGGAGGGAAAGAATTAAAGCTGCATTCAGGGCCAGAAAGACTGACAACAAAATAAAGTCGTGTTACATTTATGGCATTAGAGACAAGAATGAGCTTTGGGGCAAGACTTGAAGCACTGGGTTTTGAGGAGTTTGTGGTCCTCCGACTGTACCCAATCTTGTGGGTCTGAGGTGGATGATGACAATATTTCCTGCCATAGTACAGCAATGGGTGTGGTTGTACCTACCTGGAAAGGAAAACTTAAATTTGTCACTTTTGAACTAAACACTTAATATTTTTTAGTTACGTTAATTTTCACTCTACTTCTGCTTTAGTTTTTAAACTTGGAAATTCAAAATATGTAAATGCTTGAAGGCACACTGATTTCAAATCAGGTGTGCATATATACAAAAATGTGTTGTTTTCTGGACTTAATTTATTCCAGGCAATGGAATGACTTAGGATGTATATTTCTGAAATTCCTATTGAGATTAATCCAGCACAACATGAAAATAGCCTATGACAATGATTGCAGGTATAACTCAGGGCACATTTTGGAGTTGTTAATTTGATCTTTTTTGACAGAGCACAGAAATAAAACCATAGCTTATTTTCTTAAGTTATGAAATATTCCATCCACTGCTACTACTATGTTTTTTGAATGACATTGAACATAGTGAGTTTCAGGACTTTTTTTCCTGCTGTTACATGAGTACCAGCAGAAATTGTCACGAATAAAAAACGAAATCTGAAACAATATTTTTATTAACGTTACATGTGTTATCTTCAACGGCAATATTTGTCCTCTATGAGCATAAGTCTGGAGATTTCTGAGGTTTTTCTCATCTTGAACTCAGCAAACAGGGACTGTCATGGGCATTCTATGTAGAGACCAAGGGCAAACATTTCACCTAGGTCTTTTGTGCATACCATTTCATTTGTAGGTCTTGATAACGTGTTGAGATTGAATGAAATAAAATCTCTTCTATGATGGCTTTTTGTACAACTGAGCAGATGTGGCCTCAGGGCTGTAGTGGTTGACTCATTTTCATTTAAAATACACAGTTTTTTGCCAGGTGGAAACTGCCAGCTCTTTTGCACATATATGAGTTCAGGGATTTTGTGCTTTGCATTGTTGAGTTTGGTGCAGCAGCATTTCTTTTTGAAACGTTTTCATAGTCACAGGACTTAACAGCCTTATATAGCCCTATTCACCTCAGAGGTTTTATTGTTAAAAGTTTAAAAAGTGCTCCCCAGCCAATGTTTCTTTGAGTTTAGAAATGTTCAGGTTTGGACTGTGCACTTTAGATTGCTTCATACTGCCTTCATTTAAATTTTTGATGACCTGTAGAATCATTGGAACAACTCCTAAGGATATTCTAGATGCTCTCATCAGCTGGGGGTTTGTTTTGATCACTGCCAGATTTTTCAAAAATATATGCTGTAACCCAAAGAGAAATCATGGGTCTCATAAAATTGGTAGATCAGGTTCTGCAACCTGTGTTATGAAAGGGTTCAAGCCAGCTGGTTGTCACAGCATGTGTCTCACTGTCTTAAAAAAGACACAAATCTGTGAGTTGACCCAGATTTTCTTTCCATGCATCTCCCATGCAATAGAAAGTCTGTAGTGTTTACTGTTGCCAGAGTACCAGAAATCTGAATTGTGTTAGGCAGGGAGAAGCATAAAAGCAGTTCTGCTCCAGTAGGTCCTTTTTAAAATATTACCAGACTCCTCTAAGCAGATGACAGGGGAATAACTTTTGCCATTCCAATATACAGCAGAATAACTGGACTTGGCTGTTGCAACACAGAGATTCATCTGTATGAGTTATTTTTAAGACTGATGGGCTGCCTCTCATGCTTCCAGACTTAATTTTCATGCTGAATTCAAGGTGGCTTTTGCCTGTGTGACTGTAGAGAGCAGTGTTTCCAACATAACTGAATGGCTTGTGGTCTGAATGATTAAGGTGATAAAGGGAAAGAGAGCTGGTTTGGGACTAGACTAGCTGTGAGCTACTGCAGTGTAGTCTACACTAGATTCCTGAGCTAGAATTTCCCTACTGGATCCCTGTTTATTAATCCCTAAGCCTTTTAATTAGGTATGGAAAGGAGCAAAAACTGGATAGAGAGGTCATTTAACTTTCTCTTGATCCAAGCCACTCTTAGCAGAATAATTTTAATTTTAAGCAGGAAGCTCTTGGAACCAGGATATTATTCTACCATAACCTGTCTATAGTGCTTCCACATATACCGTGCTTCCACACCTTTCAATACAATTGTCTCTAGGAAGTCTGTTGCCCTTTTCTACCCAAAACCCACTGAAGCCAGTAGCCACATTTGCAGTGGACTTTGAATGTTAGCCTCAGATAGACAAATAGGAAAGTATTTGCATTACCACAAGTAATTACATCTTTCCTTATTACATTTTTGTGTTATTAAATTTAATGCCCTACTCCTGTTATAGAAATGTTAATGCTATTGTGCTAGTAAGTTTATTAGCTTGTAATATACATGCAGTATCCTCTGAAGTTTTTCCATAGAGCTTAATGAGACTATTAGATCTCAGAAGGACTGAGGAAAAGTAGTTTTAAGTGGACTACCTATTGCCTGGGTAAATGTAAGTGGGAAAGTAAGAAGGAAGAAGTCTATTGTAAAGTCCTAGAACTTTCTTTTGTAAAATATATAACTGAGTCTCACAATTTACAGCATTTTTATACTTCTCCTATCATGGGCTAATAAAATATTCTTTTCTACATGTTTTGTGGTGCAAGTCTTGCAGTCCTGGGTCAGTGGTCATAGGAGCTGAATCAACTGACTATGGGAATAGCTGTCTCACTTTCATGGGCACTAGGTTTGCATTTTGCATTAGCTGGAGCTTTGGACTATTAACTGTAAATTTTAAAACTGGGAGTCAAGATAGGTTTACAGGTATAACTTCTGTATTTTACTGATCAGACAGACAACGTGCAGGGTGCATTTCTGCAAGTTATGCATAAGAATCCACACAGTGTTTTGGTTGCTTTTCACCTGGAGAAGCAAGAATTAACATGTTCACCCCTTGTCTTAGCTGCATGCAGGGATAAACAAAGACCTTCATCCTACCCTGAAAACACACAAGAGGAGTAAATTCAGCCTGTGAAGTCACGCCCATTTCCAGTGAAATATTCAGCAAATATTAATTCTAAGCTTTTCTTTTACTTTAATGTGCATAAATTCAGTCTGTGAACCTGCACTAAGCAAGCCTGGGAAAATATGTGCCTTCACCAAGATTAATCATACAGAGGTAACTACTTGGATTACAGAAGAAAGTGACTCATCTACAGATGACAATGGATGATAAAAATGGGGGGAAAAATTCCCTAAGTCTCATTCCCCCTTCCTCTGTACTGATAAGGAGGCACCTAAGGGAGTAGTACAAAAAACACAGAGCTGGAAGAGAAACTGTGTCAGAGTCCAGGTCTGCTATGGTGAGCAATGGTCATGTAATCTCTTCCAGAATCTGCTGAATCTTGAGTTAAAACTGGTTTGGTGTCTGAGGGAGGGAGCTGCTTGATCCCTTTATTTCTTTTGGGAAAGATACTTCTGCTAATTTACCCTATGTCAGTGTGATCTCTCTCTCTAGTTTCCACATTGACATGAGCAATCTTATCCACATATGGATTTTATTTTGCTATTTGAAGGCAGATAATTCTAAAATTGCTCGTATGCCCAGTTTGGAATTTACTGATGGATTATTATGCTGCAAATAATTCACTAGTGGGATCTTCCACAAATTATAATCACGCACATGAAACTGTGGATATGTAGGGAAAGCGTTCCTAATAGCAGCACTCCTTGGTTAAGTGATTTCAACTAAACAATACTAGAGAGTGACACTTCAAACATTTGAAAATATCACTAAATTGAAAAAAAAAACACTGAGAAAACATAACAAATGTGAGTGTGTTGGCATTTTATCTGGGACAAAAATAGGGCAGGTGATTTTGAATCATAGTTTCAGCCTGGCGAAGGAAGCTGATGCAGTAACAATGGGCACTGGTGACAAAGGAAAAAGACTATTAACATTGTCCCCATGAGATGGCACCCTGAACCAGCAGTGGACACAGGGATGGGTTCAAAGTTGGGTTTTTTTTCATGTAAGGAATGGATCACAGGTGTTTTGAGAAGTTGTTAATCCAAAGTGTTGTCTCTCTGCTTTTGTTTCACGGAAGTTGATCTTTGTGTATTTTCAGAGTAATGTGTCAGAGTTTTTTGTCTGGTTTACATATATTAATTTCCCCTTGTGTTTCAAATTCCTAGTTATATTGCAAGGCTATTCCAAGTAGTCAGTCCAATCTGTGTCTTTACTAAGCTGATTTACACTAAGCATTATGCCTGGTGATAAGTGTTGGGAGTAACACCTTTAGGGAAAGTAGTCAAATCTTCAACAGCCTTATCTCAGAATACAGAATAATTCATTTCCTACTGAGCAAATTAAAGGCCTTGTTCTCACTGAAATCTGTCAGCTCTTTGGTTGCCTATTTAATTTTTTTCCCAATGAAACATTTTTTCCAATGAAACCTGTTCAGAAGAGCCTCACCAAAAAAAAAAAAAAAAAAAACCCACCAAAAACCCAACACAAAAGTGAAAGCACTGAAATATGAGAAATTAATTTCCTGTCTGTTATTAGAAGTAACCACTGGTGAGTAATACTTCTACATCAGCAGAGATGTTTGAAGAATACTATTTTGCTACCATGCATGTTGTTTCAGTGTGTTGCTACGTGACACCACCCTTTACATGTATTGCTGAAGATGCCTTGGGAGGGGAAAAAAAATATGGTGTTTGTTGCTGTTCAGTTTATGTCTCTCTCAATGGAAGCATAGAGTAATGCTTTATTATTGTGGTGTTATTTTAATTTCAAATTAACTTGTGGCCAATATGATCTTTTACTCACATTTCTTATGAAATTAAAAATACTTTGGCTATGGCTTATTCCTGTTATTAAATAGTAATATAGACCCATGCTATGTAAAAACTTTGAAAAGCTCTGCTGTGTATACGTGTTTACAGACACTGCAGTCTTTCTTACCCTTTGAATATTTCTAATTGTATTAAAGCTGTAGGCCACTTAATCAAAACAAAATTGTACAAATAACCTCCTACCACCGGTTCCTTTGCAAGGTCCAAAGCTTATTGTGAAAGCACAGAAAGAGTGCACCAGTTTTAGGCTATTCATTATTCAGTCCCACTTGTAAATGATTCCCCATGTGGTCTTCTAAATATGTGGGCATTAATTGCAAAGAGACATGCACTAAGAGTTAGTGATTAGGGGGAAGGAAAAATAAGGGCTACAGTGGATGCTTTGAGCCTCTGAAATAATTGAAATAGTTCTTCATGCTGTATTGAGCAGCAAGAGTAGTCCCTCCCAGCAGCAAGAGTGGGGAGAAGGCAGCTGGGGTTTTTTTCTTTCCAGCAGCATGTAGGAACAGTGTTCCTAGGAGGGAGTGGCAGGGAGAGCCAGGGGAGTGAGGGCTGAGAGCAGGCTGAGTAACAGGAGAGTCACCTGGTGGGTTGCATCCCTTCTGCAAGGGAGTGTGTCTGGCATGCCAGTTCAGAGATGCAGGCACACAAATGTAACTGCTGAATCCTAGCATCCAGCAACATCTTTGGATTTTTCCTTGAGACCTGGAAGAGTGAGGACAGTGGCTCATTTATTACTTTGCCAGTAGACTGTAACTTGTCCATGTTAAAGGCTTTACACTAAGATTCAAAGTGTACCATGTCACATCCCCATTGTTTCTACCTTTTTATTTTTACCTATTTTTGATAGATGTCCAATTCACAGGGGGCTTAAAAATAATTTTTATTTTTTCATATAAAAAATCCTGTTATTGGTTCTATTTTTTTTTAATTTATTGAGGTGGTGGAAAAATAATGTGTGTGTTGAAAATACTTTGAGATTAAACTGAGCAGAACTAATTTAGTGAAAGGTAAATGAAGGACATGGGGATGCTGATACAAGTAGTTGTTATTCAGTCAGAGTGAGGAAGAGTGTTCATGGACACAGGGACAACTACTTCACTTCTTGTACTGTGCAAACTTCAACTACCTGAGATTCAGCATCTTCTTACTCTTCAAGTTAGCGTCTTTTGCTTTTACACATCTTTCTTGTTGGGCTGTAAGTCCAGCAAGTCCCATAAATCTGAATAAGTAGCTAGCAAGAAGTCACAGTAATTTTAACACTGCCTCCAAGAGCAAGTGAGCCCAAACTGTCCATTCTTAGGGGAAGCAAAACTGCCCCATGAGTCACTCACACCAGAGCCAGTGCACTTCTTCATTTGAAGCATAACAATTGCAGCAGTAATTACTAGTTTCATGGCACCATGATCAGAATTAATTAATTTCTCAGCACTAACTAGGTCAGACTGAAGGATTCTGTACTGCTACATGGTGCCAGATCTCAGCCATCTCAGAGCAGTTACCCAGTGAAGTGTAGGTGATGTTTACACACTTCCAGCTTGGCAGTGCAGAGCCCTTTCCCTTTTCCACTGTCCAGCCCTTTGAGGCACATGCCTATATCTGTATTTCTTGCCTAGCAGTAAGAAGGAAATTGATCTGGTGAGTTGTGCTCTCTCTATGAAGGCAATCTGCCGGTTGTCCACCTCGCCGCAGCTTATCCAGAAGCTCCTGAGCCACCTCACAGTGACTTTACTTGTTAGACCTGGGTCTGAAAAAAGGTTTGCTTCTGCAGAGATGGCAACACTTGGCTTTAGATTACCTGCAGACATCTGAGAAAAGTCTGGCAGCAAAAATTATTGTGTATTTTCATAAACATTTCTCTTACAGAGAGCTTAATTAGATACATAACAATGATGTCCCAGATGGCACAGTTTAGCCAGCTGGCCTGTATCTTATTTTAATTGCCTAAACATATCCACACCCTGTCTTTGTTATGAATTCAGTTATGGAAAAGGATATGAATTTTAAATTTGCTGTCTGGCAATGATGGAAGGTGAACTTAAGAGTTTAGGAGCTTCTTGGAAGGAAACATGGGTAGGACTCGATCAGGCTGCTGTGGTGTGGCCTGATTTATGCTCAAAGCAACACAGAAACATGTTGTTCCAGAAGGAGATACCATCTCCCCAGTTCCCACTGTCACCAAGGGAGTACCATGCTGGTGAAAATGCATCCTTTGGTGTCCTACCCCTTTCATTTGGGCAGCTGGGCACACCAGCACTTCAAACCTGAAAGCAGATTCAATTAACTTGCTTGTGCTTTTTGTAGTCTAAAAAGATGCAGGGCCACCTGGGGTTAGTGGGGTGTGACCTGGAGCTGTGCCTGTGGTTGGGGCCATGTCCTCATGGGGACTGAGGGGCAGCCATGGCCTCCCAGGGGTACTTGCTGGTGTTGTCCACTGTGGACAGCTGGGCTGCCCAGCCAGGGAATTGTGTGGAAGAGGGGCAGGGCTTGGTAAGGGCAGCGTACATCTTTCAACTTATAGAAAATAGACCTGGTGGGCTGCACTGGCACCTCTCCTTGTCCCTTTCTTCTGCCACCCTGTCATGTTCACCGGTACTAACGTGGGCTGTATTTACATGAACCCAGTGGTGCCCATTCTGGAAGTGAAGGGGTGGGATTTTCTGTTCCCCTACCACCTCTGGGACAGCTGGCAGTGGGGAAGGCTGCTCCCCTGCAGAGGACCTGGCTGCTTACAGGAGGAGCTTTGCTTTGCAGCAACAAGGTGTTTTCCTTTGAGCATTAACTCCAGTTTGACCTTGGGCTTTTTAGGCAGCCAAACACACACATATGCCTCGTGGGCAGAGTTAAGATACTGTCTTAATGCATGTACAGATGCAAAGTGCCCAGCCACACACTTCTACGTGTTTTGGTTTTCTTCTGGGTTTCTTTTTCACAGTTACAATTTTTCTGCCAACAGCGGTAATCCCAGTTGGAGTTTCTTGGAGTGCTGGTTTTGTTGAGAAGATCTTCAAATTGCTCATGAACTCCTGCATTCGCTCCTTCATTCGTTCTTGTCTGGTGCCTTTTGTACTGCGCTTGCTGAAGGCAACACACAGGGCTGCTCTTTCCTGCCACAGCTTGTTGTTGTCTTCAGTGGCTGGGCAGGCAAAGACAACTCTGGTGTGAATCATTTTGCTCCTCCAATGTAGGAGTTGCCATGAAGAATGATTAAGGGAGGGGAAAAAAAAAAGCGAGAGTGAGAGGGAGTGTGTGTGTGCACAAATTGAGGCTGGGAAAGTGGGAGTGGTGTCTATGAGCAGGCGAGTAACAGAGTCTTCTGCTCAGCAAGGTTTCAGCACGGGCAGCTGGTTCTTCGTGCTGTGCTCACTTCATTGATTCGTTTACCAGGATTATAGCCTTGCAAAGTGAGTACAGCTTTTTTCTTTCTCTGATACTTTAATTTATGCTGAGCTAATAGTTAACAAATCTTGGCTGTGAAACATAATTGCATGGAGGGAGTGGGATAAGGAAAATTTGTGCCAAAAATGTACATGTGGAATTAAAGAAGCTTTTTTGCCTTCCCAAATGACACTGTTTTGGTTTCATTTCAAAACTGCTGAAATTCCTATTCTCGGTTACTTTCTTTTTGGAAAGATTCATTGGAAACAGTGAATAAGATCTGTCAGGTGAGACAGCAAGGGCATTAGGAATTATTAAAATATGGTGGTTTATTGCAAATGGCTATTTCCATATTAGAAAAAGCAGGTTGCGTGTGATGCCATGAAAATCCTCATGTACCAAAGTAGGATTTAGATTTGTAAACCCCTGTTAGAAAGGAACATTCCTCTCGTTTTCTGCAGAGGTGTGTATGCTCTGCTCTGTTTGCTCCGAGTTATTAACCAAGTGACTAATTTGCACTTGTTTAAAGTGAAGGACACTTCACTTTAGCTTAGGCCTAGTAATTACAAATTTATATTCAGTGTGACCATTTAGTTTGAACAGTTCATTGCCTATTGAAGCATATTGCAGTGGCTTGTTTCTCTTTCTTTCCTGGAGTGACTTTCCCTGCTCTGTTGCTGACAGTGCTTTTTCCTCAACCATATGAGATGTTCTGGTCCCACGTCAGTCTGATGTCTTGCATTCCTCGATGCCTGTTCAGACAAAATTGTGTCCTTGGTTTTTTATCCAGGTTATTTTGCCAGGTGGAAAGTTGTCATTTCTGTAGAAGAAAAGGCTCAGATAAATCTTTTATTTCCTGTGATCGTGTATGCTGAGTAAGAGCTGAAGTAGGGTCATGTTAAACTCTTGATCTAGTTTCAATATTAATGCCTCACTTGTGAAATTTGCATGTGGGTTGTTTAATATAATTCAACCTCTTGGAATTTTGTTTGGACTGGAGAGACTACAGCATTGGGACTCACAGTTCCTGAGATATAAACCAAATATACCCCCCAGGACTGGATGGCCAGCACTGTCTATGCTTTATCTGCCACAGGTGTCTCCTCCTGGAAAGACTGCTTAACCAAGAGAAGAATAAAATAAATACTTGGTTCTGCTTTATCAGATTATTCCTGCCATACAACTAACTTGATTTGTCAGACGTTTGCACACTGATGCTGCTATTCTTGTGATTATATTTTTAAATGTAAGTTATATTTAGATTTTCCCGTAGTAAGCAGATAGTAAAAAAAGCCTCCCTGTTTTTGTTTTTTCTTTTGGGGTGGAGGTTTGTAGTTGTTGTTGAATGCAAGATCGACTAAGCAAAAATGGGGTCTTATACCAATAAACAAGTTTAAATAAGGTTTTTCTGAACTGGTTCTGTAACCTTTCAGCTGCCTTCTGTATCTGAAAGTGTTTCTTTCACGCTGTGACAGTCACAGATTTAAGTAAAGTTGGGTGGACCGCATGCTCCAAGTGCTTAGAAGATGCCCCAGTGCTGCGGGCCTTTCTGGAAATGCAGATAGTCTGCTTTCCTGGGAAAGGAGGCACCCAATAGGAATCCATGCAGCAGGCCTTTGTAAAATTTCATTTTCAGTTTTTTGACTCCTCCCTGTTTGAGGGTTCCCTGTGATTACCGACTCAGGAGCTATGTCTGATTTCTGAGACTGTTAATGGGCAGCTAATGGGCTTTCCTCTCACTGGGAGCCTCAGCCCTTCTCACCTTGCTGGAACTGGCTTTACTGGACTTGCAAGGTTTGGGGTGCTCAAGGCTTTAAAGAGATTTAAGATTTTTTTAATATTTAATACTGTAAATTTTTTTCAGTAATATGAATGTTGTAAGTAATATAATATAATACGATATGTCATTAATAAATGGAGAATAAAAAACAGACTGACCAGTTGAAACAGATGGTGGAATAGAGATTATGCTTTGCTATCCAGCCAATAATTCAAGGTCAAGGGTGCAACTGAGCTTTTTGCCTCAACCAAATGTCCTGAATGGTCCTTATTTCAATAGTAGCGTTGAAAGGAAGAAATTAGAATGGAGAGCTTTGCCACTACCAGAAACAATTTCACTCTCCTCCAAAGAAGCTTTGAGAGTATCAGCAGTTACTGGATGAACAAAGGTACATAAAAGGTTCACCATGAAATACCTCCTGTTTTTCTCACTGAAAAGAAGCATCGAAACTTTATAAAAAATAATCCAACATGAATAGTATGAGAGTTGCTCATGAGGCCAGAGGAGTTTTTGAGCCATGGTACAGCTTTTAACTGGCATAAGGAAGAAGAATTTAATTCAATTATGTAAAATTTCCTATTTTGTTTTCTCACTCTGAATGTCTTGCAACCCAAGGAAGTGAAACACAGGTAGTGCATTTACATCTCAAATTCAACATTAAGCCAGAAAGGAACAAGGGGTAGTTTTAATTTGCTATGATTTCATATTGATTTTTACCCTGTAAGGAAAGCCCAGAGGCCTGAATAGAATAATATCATGCCAGCTAATACTAAATAATATACGCCATTAAAATTAAATTAAACTCCAAATTAAATGTTTTTCAGGTGTACTGCATGACTCATGAGACTTTTTGTATTATTTGTCCTTTTGAGGGTGGTAGATGTTTACTGAATGACGCATTCTTGGTTCCCTGGGTAATTGGTAATTTTCCAGTTCCTCAGAAAGAAATACCTGTGAAGTTAGTACTTGCCCCAAATCTTCAATTTTGGGGGGTGGAGTGGGGTGGGGCAGAGAGAGAGAGAGAGAGAGAGAGAGAGAGAGAGAGATTGAGAAGCAGACAGACACAGTATAGGAGTGTATTGTCTGTTCCTGTGAGAATGGTTGAGTTAATGGCAACGATAAGGTGGGTAGCCTATGCAGGGGAATTTATTTAAGACATGCACAGGCACAAAAGAGCACATTTGTGATGAGCAATTGCAAGGAGGCATTCAAAGGAATGATTTTCTGTTTGCTTCTTTGCCCTGTTGTCCAAGATACTCCCTCATCAATGTTCTCAGTCCTTCAAACTTGCTCTGTCTTTTGCCACTGTCCTGCCTAAGCTCTCCTCCCTGAAGGTGTGTGCTGAGCCCATGGTTGCTGGCAAGCTCGACTTTTCTGGTAATTAGTTGCTTTCATGCCTGAGAAATGGTGTCTGCGTAAGCGAGGCGGGTGGTTGCAGGGCTAGGCTGGCACTTGAATCTCTGAGAGGTTTCCCAAACCTCGTTGTGACATCAGCTTGAGGCCTGCTGATGCTGTAAAATGGAATCTCTCCTGGAAAATTCCTCTTTACCAAGCAGCTGCCAGAGACTGCCAGAGTACTGGAAGAGAGACAAGTCCAGCCAGACCCATTCTGAATTCCGAGTCTGACAAAACCTTGGGATATTGCAAAGCATACTCCTCTGTATTTTCATGTGGGGATAAGTTTCTCCAGTGAAATATGTTCAATGTTTGCAGTCAAGACAAATTCTTTTCCTTGCTTTGTTTTTTTTTCTTCCCCCAGTGGGAGGGGATTTGTTAGCAAACAGTTTGTTGCTAATGCCAACAGTCAGAACGTTTTGCAAGAGTGCAGGGCTGGTTAGGTGTTCTTTTCAAACTCTGACTTAAAAAGCCTGGGTTTAATGCCACTATATCTTTTTTTTAAAACCTGATTAAATGCAGTGCACTTCACTAACCTTTTATACTTCATGTTTTAGTCCATAACAAAGTAGTTGTCAAGTAAAACAATTGACCTACCTAACAGATCCAAGAACATGTATAAGTTAATTAAAATAAAAATAAAGACATTTATTTTGTAAAAGGCCTTCTGTAGTCAAACAGGTCTTACAAGTAAATCAAAGTTCTTTCTCTACTGTGTTGCAGGCCAATTACGTGCCCATTCTGTTACTCCCACCAAAAAATAGTTATAAAAATTTATAACTGCCACAAATTATTTGGAAGTCATTACTACTGTCAAGTAGCACAGCTGCTCTAGAGTGTCTCTGTACAATGGTGTCAGATGTTCAGCTACATTTGGGCAGCATAATACATGCAAAAATTTCCATTTCCTTTCTGTTTCTGTCAATAGCTTTGATGGAGCCATTTAGCACCAGTTTTAAGTTTCCTTTTTTGGGGGGATACATAGTATTGGGGATACAGTACTGTCAAATTCACTATGCCAGAGGGGTCATCTTCTGTGTGATTGCTGGTCTAATGCCAGAATTGTGCTATTGACTAAATGCTGGGGTTCACCCTTCTTGGCTTGAATCCACACAAATGTGCTTATACAAAAGTGCAACTTTGGGTATGAGAAAGCGGCCTGGAAGATGGGAATAGTCTCTGGCTTTCCCAGAGCATGGACAGCAGCAACTGTGCCTTGCCTTTCCTGACTGCACGGGTCATGTAACAGCCCTATGGCAACTGCAGTTACTGAGAGTGGCTAGGAAAACCTTTGAGTTAAAACAGTGTAAGTGATGGGTGGGCTCGCAGCAGTGTTTTTTAGAAAGCCTCCTTTAAGTTTCTAAAATAATCTCAACGTACAGGACCAGACAACTTTCTGGAGACTTCTAGAAAGGCCAGGGATAATCAACCCTGAGAGGAGGGACGTGTACCAAAGCTAAAGGTTTAATGGACAATTAGCCATGAAGTAAGATAGAGAAGTTATGAGACCATTAAAGACTTGTCTGAGAGCCAGGAGATCCCAGAGCGTAGGTGAATTACCTTCTGAGTTGGCACATTTTAAGAGTATCAATTAAAAACAGATTAAATTCAAATGTGATCCAGTTTGACTCAGTGTGTGTGGGTCACCCTGAACCACACAGATCTTCTCAAGTGCTTCTGATAATAGTGGCTCTACATAACACGTGGCATTGCCCGCTGTCACTTGAAGATGATGGCTATTACTGAACCTCTCCTCTCCTCTCCTCTCCTCTCCTCTCCTCTCCTCTCCTCTCCTCTCCTCTCCTCTCCTCTCCTCTCCTCTCCTCTCCTCTCCTCTCCTCTCCTCTCCTCTCCTCTCCTCTCCTCTCCTCTCCTCTCCTCTCCTCTCCTCTCCTCTCCTCTCCTCTCCTCTCCTCTCCTCTCCTCTTTCATCCTGAAAGTTCAAGATACCCAGTCCAGATACTGGTGCCAGTTTCTTTCAGTGCTCTGACCCAGCCCCACCACAGCAGGAGCTAGAGTTACAACCTGAGTCATCTCTCCTTTTTCTTTTCTATTTCAGGATGACAATGGACGCTCTGCAACTAGCAAACACTGCCTTTGCAGTTGATATGTTCAAAAAGCTATGTGAGAAGAACAAAACAGCCAATATTATTTTTTCCCCACTGTGTACCTCAACATCTCTGGCTCTGGCATATAAAGCTACGAAAGGTGATACTGCAGAGCAGATGAAACAGGTAAGCTGTCAGCAACCTGCTCTGTGGCTGCAAAATTATATGGCTGTTGTAGGTGTCTTATTAACTCTTGATAACATTCTCCTGGATGTCTGGTTCCCTTGTAAGATAGGCTTCAAATCATCCGTCTGAATTTCTTGAATAGTTCCACACTTCATGGCCCTGCACAACAAAATGGTGAAACTGTCTTAAGGACAAATCTTTTCAGGCATGTATAAGGTGGAAGTGGACATAGCAGGGTCCTTGCAGATGCATTAAAGCCTTGTCTCTTTTTATTGTAGTCACTGTCCAGATCTAGGTAAATGTTTTTTCATTATTCAAGAATGCTTAAGCTTTATGGAACTTAAATTATTTTGCCATTGCTGTCAGCAGAAAGTGTATGTAGCAGCCCTGTCACTGACTTTTCCCCTATCTCTCACAATACTGTAAAGAGGAGATGGATAAAGTAGAAGGGGCACAATCGCATCCATGTTTCTCCTTTCAAGCAGCTCATGATGTTCAAGGGGTTTCCAGCATCATGATCCAGCATGGCAGTCATGATTAAATTGGTTTATGGAGCTCACCCTGTGGTGCAGGGAGTCAGCCCTCCAGCCTTGTCTGCTGCCTGTGTAAGCAGAGATTGAGCTGGATCCTTTTAATCCCAGTGAGGGTCCCCACGGTTTCTGTAGTTACCTAAAGGTGCATGAAATGCAAATTAAGTGTGCATTTGTATGCTGATTGTATGCTGATTATCTACCTCTGAAAGACTCTCAACATATTTGAATGTATTTTCCCTCCTTTGGAAACTCCTCCATGTAGTTTCTCATTCACTGGAAGTACCCCTGAGCACAGTCTTCTGTGCCCCTACTTATACCACAGATTACAGGGAGTCTTGTGCTGTTCACAGAGCTGCACAGCAATATCTCCATGAAAGTCATAGAATCATAGAATGATTTCTGTGGGAAGGGACCTGAAACCTCCTTGCCACAGGCAGGAACATCTTCCACTAGACTAGGTTGCTCTAGACCCTTCCCAACCTGGCATTGAAGACTTTCAGGGATGGATCTTGTAAGCTCGGCACATTTTCCCAAACAGTATTAAAAAAAAAAAAATTAAAGTTGAAATTTAAATGGTACCCTGAAGCTCCCTTACCATTTGAAAATTCAAGTGTTGTCTTTCTGGTAGGAAAGTTAAAAATATTACCCTGCCCTTATTTTGCTTTCACTTGTGTCTGCAATTTGCTTTGAACCTTTCCATAATAACAAGTTAACCTGCACCTCCGCAAGTGGAGCTCTGTTACACAAGCACACTTCTGTTTCATATTTCTCTAGTGGTATTTAAAAAGTGCTGACTACAGATGCTAAGGAGAGCTTGGTATGCTTTTAAGTGTAATATCTCCTATTTTCCATGTCTGTTTTAGCTTCTGCTTTTCCCTGAGTTTGTGCTTGGGTTTTAAATACTAGGTAGAAAAGGAGCCAGATTGGCAGCTGTACTCTGAAACATCGGTCAACAAACTTGTGCCAAAAATTCTTCCAGGTAGAGAAGCAGCAGTAACTTTCTCCTCCAACCTAGTTCCCAGGCACAGAAGCTTTCTGCACTTGACATGCAAAGAAGTAAAACTGTTGGAGGAAAAGGAAATAAGTTGAGAAAATTGTTTCTAAGGAGATGGACTTGGAGTTGGCTATGACAGCTGTGCTGCTGCTGTAATGGGAGTTTATTTCCTTCTACTCCCACTGAGCAAGGAGAGAGGAGGGTATGGAAGAGTGACTAAGGCAGAGCAGCAATTTTGTCTGTGAAGATGTGATGTGTTCTGGGAGAAAGGGCAGTAGTGATGAACAAAAGGAAAAGAAGGTCACAAGTGCCTGCTGTGCTTCATAAGGCAATTTGAGGCAGGTGAGGAGGGTGGACAGGCTTCCTTTAATGAAACAGTCACCATCAAAAAGCCTGTAATAAGTAGGCATTAAAAGTTGAATTCATATTTATAGGGTTATTTTCAAACAAAGGCATCATTATCCCAGTATTTCCTAGAACTGGACTTGGCGTTCCCAGGAGTTGGGAGGTAGCCATGTGTGGGTCAGCAGCCCTACCCATGATTATTCTCTGTCTACAAAACCAAACACAGTTATCTTTATCTGATCAGTTTTTGCTGAAATGTCATGTGATGTCATGTGTTAGTCACAGCAGTCAGAAAACTTGATGATCTGTCAAGAATTTTTAAAGTTATAGCCCAGTTCTAGAAAGGAGATTATCTGGGATGCTCACGTATCTGTCTTAAAAGCTTCAGGATTTTGAGTGGGAATGTAAGTTTGACAAAAGCATTATAACTCCATGCTATGGAGTTTTAGTTGACTAAGTACATCAGCAGCATGATCAGCTCTTTGGATTGCTCATAGGCAAGAAATGCATTTGGTGGAAGTCCTGGTAGGATCAGGTTTTTGGATTTATGTGAGCATGTCAAATACATAAATGATTTTTAAGTAACAACAGTGAGAGGCTCTGTCATTAGCTTAAATACAAAAAGCAACAGCTCTGGTCACAACCTAACATTTTTTGCTTAGCTGTTAGGAATGTTTAGACAATAATAATCAAAAAGATGCTTAGTGTTTTATCGTTTTCATTTAACAGGTGCTCCATTTACAAGATGTCAAAGATGTTTCTTTTGGGTTTCAAACAATAACTTCAGATGTTTCCAAACTCAGCTCTTTCTTTGCACTGAAAATGGTTAAAAGGCTCTTTGTAGACAAATCTCTCAATCCTACCACAGTAAGTACTGCAGGAAAACCCTGGGGTTATGGATTACTTGGCCATCATATTGATGGGTTATGGTGTCAGACTGCAATGTTATTTAAAATTAATTTTTGTACTTTTGGTTGTTGGTTGACTGGACCCAAATGATAAACAGCATAATATTGTCTCCTGCCATAAAGGCTTGTAGGAGGATAGATGAGTCTGCTGCTTGACCCCAAGCTGTGCAACTCTTACAACACTTTTAAGTCTTTTGTTAATATGCTTTAGGTCAGTAGCAAGTTTGGTTTTGAATGCAACATAACTTCTATGCCACATCAAAGTCTTTGCATTGCAAGTATGAGTGAAAATGACTATTAAAAAAATTGGTGGTGCAAGTGTATGTCCAGTTCACACACCCAAGTAATTACTGCATAAGCTTCAGTTTTCCCAATCTGCCTGAGAAGGCAGAAGCCTGGATATGGAAGCAACACAAGTGAAGAAGGTGGTGTTTGGCCTTTTAACTTATGAACTTTGCAAAAAACTGACGAGAATGCTGTGTGTGTTGGGTTTCCCCCCCGCCAAAGTTGTCTCTGAGTAGAGTCCCAAGCAAGGACAGCATCAGCCCAAAAGAGGTGTTTCAGAAAGCTCAACATGCTGCAGTGATGCTGTGCTCAGATCACCTGCTGTTCAGCCTCTGCTACAGCAAGGCCAGGACCCAGAGCAATAAGTGTTTTCCCTGGAGAGGACAGACATGATAGGAGCAGACTGTGGCCTCTGTCTCAGTCTTGCTCAGGCCTGGACTGAGGGCTGTTCTACCCTGTAAACTCTGGCAACATGGTCACTCCTCCAATATCAAAGTTACTTTGCTGATGTAGCACCACTGGTCTGAAGATGACCTTGGGAGTGCTGTGCTGGATGCAGGTGTATGTCCTTGTTGTCTCCTGCAGTTATTTAGTACGTTTCCTCAAATAATTATGAACTCCTCAACTACCCAATGGCACTTAACCAAGAATGACTGGTTACTTGTGTCTTTCAGGACTTTGTCAACTCCACAAAGAGACCTTTT
The DNA here is from genome assembly GCF_036417665.1 of Passer domesticus. Lineage (NCBI taxonomy): Eukaryota > Metazoa > Chordata > Aves > Passeriformes > Passeridae > Passer > Passer domesticus. The sequence goes on along the minus strand of NC_087474.1, from coordinate 78,942,070 downwards.
CCATCTGAACTGGAATTAGTGGAGTTCAAAGAAAAAACTGAGGAAACCCGAGAAAAGATCAACAAATCCCTTTCAGAGCTGACTGATGGTGGGTACAGCTTAACCTTGGGAATGCTGTTTGCCTCTTTGGAGAAAGATCTTTATCCTTGTGACACCTCTTTAGGAGTAAATACATAGTGAAAGAAGACTAGGCCTACTATTTGGATTCATGAGGATTAGCAGCACTGACTTCGCTGCTGCAGCACTTATGAAGGTGGAACTGTGAGACTGACCTTGCATTAGCCTTGGGGAAAGCTGCTCACATTTGACTGCAGCAGGATGGGCTGGGAGAATGGCCGTTCCTGGTTGTGGAGCATCACAACATGTAAAACCAAAACATCAAACCCTCTAATTCCTTTAAAATCTTCATTGTAATGGGAAGCACTTGTTGGACTCTGAGTTTCAGGCTGTTAATTAATATCTCAGCTGCTTTTGCCAGCAAGAGTGCTACAAGCAGATGTGGGTCTCTCATTTGCCACCTTGTGGAAGTCCTGGCAGAGGTGGCCCTGGGGTTGGTGGCCACCTGTGGCCCTCATGTGGTGCAAATATGGAAACACCGTGTAGGAGCCTGGTCCTTCCCAGGCTGGCACAGGTGCCACGGGGAAGCACCTGGCCCTGCCTGTGCAGCTCCAAGACAGGACTTGCCTTCCCAGTGCTCTGAATTCAGGGTCATTTATGGCAGTGTTTGAACAGGTCTAAAACAGAGAGAGTGGGTCAAGACATTTACATCCTCTTTTGAAGTCTGTAGCGGTACTTGGATATTAACTGTAATCACAGCAGAATTTTTTTGTTATCCTGGTTATTTTATTCTTGTGTGTCAGTCTAGAAAAGAGTAGCTGCTAATTTGAAAATTCCCTTCAATTCTTGCTCTCCAAATGACAAAGTGTTTTTTCAGTTAAACCTGTTGAATTTCACTGAAAACTCAGCACCTTCTTTAAGGTACTGAAAAAAGCAGGAGATGTAGTTTTGATTACATGCGATATAAACCAACAAAACATGTAATTTAAAAGATCTGCCTTAATCCCAAACCCCACATCAAAAATTAAGCTGAAATTTTATGTGCTCCTTTTTGTAATTTTCTATTAGAAAGAAAATCTTTTATCTGTGAGATGTAAGACACAAATCTGTTTAGTTCAGTGAAATGTTACCATATTCACTTAAAGCAATTGATATACTGCTAATGTATTGTTGTAATAACAAGCATATTAAATCTCTTCACAGGAAAAATGGAGAACGTTTTGAATGAGGATAGTGTAAGTGACCAGACTCAGATCCTTCTAGTTAATGCAGCATATTTTGTCACAAACTGGATGAAGAAGTTCCCAGAGGCAGAGATCAAAGAATGTCCATTCAAAGTCAACAAGGTATGTTCTGGAAAAAAAAAAAAAGGTACTGTTTTCTCTCATGAAAATGCAAACTTTGAGCTAAGGAAATCCCAATAAAAGAAAATGAGAAATATGTATTACTGTGGCATTCTTAGATTCTGTCTAATCTTACCCAGTGTTGCAAGGGTCCCAGACTGTCCTGGGAGTACAACATGAGCTGAGTACAAGTGGTCAGAAGCAGCTGTTGTCTGCAAGGAGATACAAATTCTCATGGGCAGCTTTTTCCAAGAGATTGGAAGGTTGCAGGTACTAGAGGCTGCATCCAAAAACCAGCAGAGGTGAAGCACATTGCATTTCTTGAGCTGGTAAAATGTGTACAGTTGTGTCACCTCTTTGACTACATCCCTGAGGTGCCTGGCCCTGTGTTTTCCTCTTCCGAGATGTCATCTCATCAGTCTCCCTCTTTCCAGTCAGGCTCAGGACTGCAGCTCCCTGCATGTCAGTCCTGCTGAGCCGTGAGGTCCATGTGGGAGCAGCACCTGTGGCTGGTGCATTCAGGAGTCTGTGGTGAATATTGTAATCAGAAAACTTACAGCCAAGATATAAAGCTGCACAACATTTGTGAGATAAAGAGATTATATTCCAAATATGCATAGGCATATGCAAATATGCATATACATATAGAGGTGCAAAATCAAAGTTGGAGTTTCAAGTTCACTGAAAATATTAATAAATTACCTCATCGGCCAATAGTTCCAGCTAAAAATGTTTTTAAAGTCACAGAATCAACACTAAAATTTTTAAGTGAGACATCTCAAAAATTTTTGTCCCCCTAAAGTAACATTTTTTCTACTGAATTTGAATTTTGAACATTTTCATGTGGATAGAACAGTTTTAAAGTCTTCCCTATGAAATAAAGTGTTTTGTTTTGTTCTGTCTCATTTAATTCAAAACCAAAGAGATTTAGGTAAGCCTGAAATTTCTTCTGATTCTCTTTCAACTCCTAAACCAAAATATCAATTATTGGAATGAACAGCTTGACCTTCACTGTTAAACTGTGCTCAGCACTTAACATTTGCTAGAATTACAATGCCCTGTAGACAGTGTAATTGGTAGTACTCAGTGAAAAGGCATGAAAGGCCACCAGTATTAGATAAATTGCTCTTTTAAGGCACATCCCCCATATGTTGCTATTGTATTAAGTAGAATTTTGTTCCACTTTTCTTTGGAAAGCTGTCTACTGTAAAAAAGCCAACTCTCGCTGCTGCTTTCATTACCTGTGAAAGCCAACAAATTCTGTGGTGGTAACTCAATGTATCGCTTCCATGGAAGCTTACAGACTTTCCTCTGTCTCCATCTTATCTGTGAATTAAAACAAATGATAGATTGTTTCCTCTATGTTTTGCAGACTGAGACTAAGCCAGTGCAGATGATGAATCTGGAAGCTACTTTTTGCCTGGGCTATGTAAAAGATTTAAATGTTGCCATCCTTGAGCTCCCATGCCTTAACAAACATATAAGCATGCTCATTCTCCTGCCCAAAGAGATTGAAGACGAAAGCACTGGCTTGGAGAAGGTGAGAGAAAAAAATGGAATTGCCATGATACTTCCCTTGGAAACAGCCCATATAATGCCATATGTTTATGGAAGGTTTTTGTTATTTAGAAGCAATGCATAAGGAAACAAAAAGTAACTTTCCTGTGAATTTACCGTCTCATTCTGCTTCTCTGTTCCTCCTCTCATATTTGTGGCATCAATGTTTTCACTGTTTCCAGTGGAGGTTGTACATGAGGCTTTGTTCTAGATAGGGAATGCACACAAAACAGTGTAAAGTGCAGAAGTTTACTTATTTCTGGTATCCTTATTTTTTCAATTGGCACGTGTCCATGATTTATTTTACTCAGGTCTTACACTTCTCCAAGTTTTAATTTAGAGCAGAGATAACTGTAAATGAACCACTTTTTATTACCAATTGCACATAAATGCGAAAATTAATACAGCATTTCTTAAAGATCAACAATTTCATATGTCATTTCTCTATGAAAATTTTACAACATATTTTCACCCCTATTCAAAGTTTATTATGAACTAAGTAATTACTAATATTAATTAATAGTAAAGTTATTTAAGGATTAAAAGACTGATGATCACTTAAGTCTCCTTTGTAATTTGCTGCAACCCACAAATTTTAAAGGCAGGAAGAATCTGTCTTTGCAGCTGTAAGATGCTTTTATATGTTGGAGTAAATTACAGAACACGCCTATCATAAAATGCAAGTGAGGCCTTTCGTGATAGCAATTTGTTGTGGCCCCACATTCTGCCTCCTCCCTTTCCAGTTTAAAAAAATAAATGCTTGAACAGCTGCATGTTTGATTGAGATCAGGCTCTGGATTTGGATTTTGTGTCCCAAATACCAGCAATTTCATTACTCTGTAGGGTCAGGAATAAAGACTTTTGGATCTCTGCCAGCTGGCCAGGTGTAACCTGGGTAGGGACTGTCTTACTCAGGTTCCTTCATATGGCTGTTGAGCTGATTGCTTATCAAAAGCTTGCCAGAGCATGCACATGCAGAAGAGTTGCTCCAGAGGCCTGTCCTATGGATTAAATCATACTTGAATCAATATAACTGAGAGTATGTTAAGCCTGAATGCTTAACATACTCTCAGTTATATTGATTCAAGTGGTTGTGGTTGTGAATTTAAAAACAAAAATTACCTTTGGACTTTATTTTTTGGAGGTTTGATAGGAGTGAGAAGTTCAGGAATGGTCTTTTTTTTTCTCCTTTCACTTTCCTCAGACTGCTCACTAATTTCCTTTATTCATTTATGTTTTCAGCTGGAAAAGGCACTGACCCCTGAAACATTACTACAGTGGACGAATCCCAGCATGATGGCCAACACCAAAGTGAATGTATTTCTTCCAAAGTTTAGTGTGGAAGGTGACTATGACCTGAAGCCGCTTCTAGAAAGCCTGGGAATGACAAATATTTTCAACGAAAGCGCATCAGATTTCTCTGAGATGTGTGAGACAAAAGGTGTGGTTGTGTCAAAGATCATCCATAAAGTCTCCTTGGAAGTAAATGAGCAAGGTGGCGACTCCCGAGAGGTACCTGGATATCGGATTCTGCAACACAAAGATGAATTTAAAGCTGACCATCCATTTATCTTTTTGTTTAGACACAACAAAACTCGCAATGTGATTCTTTCAGGCCGATTCTGTTCTCCTTAAGCGGGGCATGTTCGTTACAAAAAAAGCACAATTACATTTGTGGTGGTGCACACTCCTGTAAAGCTTTTCTTCCCAACTATCACCTTTGAAAGGAAATCTAAGAGGTTCATATATTGGCTGAGTAATACAATGTACTCTACATATGCAGCAGAAGTAGTTTCTCTCCTTTTGTTTCCTCCCCTTTAGCGGAATAATTTCCACTGTGAAGAACACACCATATTTTATTGAAAAATATCCCAGCTTCAGCAACAAGAACATTTTGTTCCTCTGTGACACTTTTTTCCCCAAATGAAGTGAGAGCCTGATTTAAGATAGCTCAGGAGCTGGAAAGGGCTCCAGGAGGAAGAGCTGCATTCCTATTCCCTAGTGAAATCTCTCTCCCTTGTGACTTGCACTCTCCGGATTCCTAATTGCCTAAAAGGGGAAATGTGGACATGTGGTATGATAGCTCTCCCTCTGTACCTGGTCACACTCTGGTGGTCCAGGGTGCCCTACCAGACCCTGCCAGCATCCACTGAAGAAGTGGACAAGTTCTGCATCATAGTTACAACGGTTCAGGCTGGCATCAGGATTTGCATCTGTGAAACAACAGCCACACCAAGGCCTATGGACACCAGAGGCAAAAATCATGGGGACATCTGTGTCCCCAGAAGACTCTTCAGCATTAAGTTCCCAGACTGGGGAGGTTGAACTCTGCTGTGTGGCCTTTTTTGACTCATTCCCTTCAGACATGGAAGATGGGACAAGAGGAATCTTGTTGTATATATCCTAAGGAAAAGAACATTATGCAAATCAAGGATAGAACACACTTGGATTAATATTGGAAGTGCCACACTTCTCATGCACAGATTATCTGCCATTTCTAGCTCTGGATTCAGCATTAAGGAAACTCCTTACTGTTACTCAATGTCTAAGGCATGAGAAAGAAATAAGGACTTCAACTTGACTGAAATTAACATTGTAATTACTAGTCTTCAAATTCCACAAGAGATTATGGTAATCAGATTTCATTTCTATCTAAAGACTGCCTGCTGCATATGTTCAGTACTCATTTACCTAAATACTGTTCAGAATAAAGCACTATAAAACCTGTGTCAAATGTACAATACCTCTAGTGCCAGTCTGTGTGTTCATTGACAGTGTCAGTGTTCACGCCTGACTTCCAGTAAATTATAGGAACAGAAATAAGCAGATTCACTTAGGCCACAAAATCAAAATAACAAAAAAAGCAGCTAAGTGAATGTCTGGATTGCCCTTCTGAGCCAGATGATGATAGCTCCCAGTCAGGACTATCTTAGGTAGTCAGGATACATGCAGAATTCAATTATGTATCCTTAAAAGATAGAAGCATTCTACTTGAGAAATCATCTTGATGCCTCAGGTCTGAAAGAAACTGGAAAGAGATCTCTAAATGAGAACATGCAATAACACCTAATATGTATACTTTCAACATCAGAGCACTGCTTTTTGTGAATTGAGAGATGGGAGTTCTGTTTTGATTCTTGAACTTGACAACCCATGAGAAGCCTTTAGTCACAATAATTCCGTAGTTCCCTCGGAGGACCTTTAATGGTTTCTAATGCATTTTAGTGCTAGAGGGTTAATTGGGGTCTTTGGCCTGTATTTTTGAGGGTACTGAGGAGACTAACTTGGATCAAAAACAATGGCAGGTATAGACACTGCAGATCTCTGGGGGTCTTTGCTGATATGCATCAGATGTTTTGACACAAGGATAGTAGTCAGAAAAACGAAAGATACAACAATTTACATGAGCCCATCGTCTGAGAAGGACTTAGCTGCAATGATCTTTACTGGCTCAACTTCAGTGGTACCTGAAATACTGGTAATGATTGATGCACCCTTTCATTGTCTGATCTGCTCTGGAGGCTGGGCTCAGAGGTATCCGGGGCTGTTGTCACTGTGGCTTCTACTGGTTCTCCTGTAGGAGGTGGATCAGGACATGGGGTTGGTGACTAAGGAGCTGCACAGGCAGCTCATGCATAGAGAAGAGGGGCTGTACAGTTTGTGCTTGGGCACTGACTCTTTGTCAAGTGGTTCCAGTTGTCCAGCAGGCCATTTCACACTGCTACAGCTCTGTTGGTCTGCTAGACTGATGAAAAACTCTGGCAGATTGTCTCAACCCTCTTTTCTTTCCTGGATGAGATTTCCTAAAGGAGAAAAGCTCAGACATTTCTTTCTCAATTTTTTCAGGTTCTGAATACATTCCAGTTCAGGAGCCAGTCTTCGTTTAATGGAAACCGTAGTCCATTTAAATGCTGATCAGAGCATTTGGCATATACCCACAAATTTATGACAATATTCTTCTCCTTGTGATAGCTTGGCCAGGAAGGGTTATCCCATGAAAGCAGAGAGAAACACTGCTTCAGGGTGTGCCCGTCTTTCTCCACCTCCTGACTAATTCCAAGGTATCCCAGCCTGTGCAAGGCAAGCAGATGTTAGAGATACAAAGCTGTCTTGGCCCACATAAAGCAAACCCACTTATTGATTATTTATGAAGAGGGTGGCTTGCTCATGAAAACCTCAGGGTCATTTTCCACTTCTGCCTCTTCTCTCTGCCAGTCCCAGTGTGAAGCTGTTCCACCTTGCAGCATGTGAGGGAGAAGTATCCGTGAGGCTCCTGCTGCTGTGAGAAACCATGTTACAGTCTACTATTTTCATTCTACCCTTTGCTGGCCTCTGGGCCTTGGGCAAGAAATTGCCCGGGAGGACGTGGGAAAACGTGTGTGGGAGTTTGTGTGCAGGAGCTCTTACGTGCTGGAAGGTGTTGGTCACAAAGGAGAGAGTGAGCATAGCTGAGGGCTTGCTCACATTGACAGGGTGCTCCACCTCACCTTTCAACAGGGCATTACTATCCAGTGATGGATGATGCCCCTGGAAAACAGCAAGCTGTGGCTGGCTTTGGCAGGTGGTTGCAAACTGCAGGGCTGTGTGCCTGCTCACCTCATCACTCGCCCACCTGCACAGTCACTGCCTGCTCCTGACTCCCATTTGGTTGAGAAGGGACACGTCTCAATGTCTTGTGGTAGCAAAAGTGGTTTGTGGGGAAGTTCTGAGCCTTGAAATGCAACTTAGGGCAAATAGGCCCCACTGGAAAAGCAGCACATTTTTGTGAATATGCTGTCCTAAGGGCCTAGAAAAGACAGAATTTGCACCTACATTGACATTTCCTGAGGCAAAGCAGTTTAAACAGATGCCAGGGAAGCTCTGAGGGAATGTATGACAGTGCAAGCAAAATAAATCAGTGGAGGAATTATGTCAATATAGAAGGAAGGGAGAAAACACAGAAATTGGAAGAAGGAAAATCTTGCAAGATACTCAAAATACTTTGGTTGTCACTGAAAAGATGCATGGACTAGAAAAGCATCAGAAGATACATGGTAAGGCAATGTTCATAAATAAATACATTTAAAAATAGAGAAAGAAAGAACTGAGAAAGAAGACCAAGGACCACTGCAGGAACATGCAGGAAGAAGAAACAAAAACAAGAATGTGAATGGCAAATGGAAGCAAAAAAGCAAGGAAAAACCAGACATAATGAGAATGATTATTTTATCCTTGTATCTTCCATTGCTTACAGATTCCTATTTTCAGGGTACTGGACTACTGGAGCTTGGCCAGCTGGGCTGAGACCTTGGCAGAGGAGTGGGGAACAGCAAAGCTGGACGCTGCCGTGCCTAAAGAAGAGGATGGTCCAGCTTCTGCACTGGAAGGAAAGTGTGGGTAGGGCAAGATGGTGCTTAGGGACCTTGTTCCTCTTTCCTGCTTACCATCTTTGATCCCATAAGTACCCTATGAATCCAAAGGCAGTTTTATGCTTTGTAGGAAGAAAATAGAGGTGAGAGAGAAAAGACATAAAATGTTTGGTGTTGCAAAGCCACATACAGCCCTGGTTTAGCTCGGCTCTCTCAGTCCAGCTGCCATAACCCAGTGCTGCAGCTGAGTTCAGTGGCACTGATTAGAGATCAAACACTGTGCTAGTGCAGTTCCATGCTTCCCATCTCTTTACTTCCTTCTCACTTTATGCTGGAGACCTAACCTCAGTGATCAACCACTCCTGGCCTTCTTTTATTCTTAACTCCAGTGATTTAAGATTTAAAAGGATACCCCCTGGCTGGGGATTCCTGTTACAGTTCAAGGAAATATTTATTCCCTTCTCTAATTAAGCTCCTTCCACGCATATAAAGCCAGCTCCTTACCTGAGAGGGAGAGATGGCTGTAGGCAACAGAAAGCTCATGCATTTCCCCTTCATTTCCTTTATCTCTGCAAGCAAGCTCAGCTCCAATCAATCTTGGCATGAACCCTGCACACTCCTTTGTCCAGGCCAGACCCCATCAAAAATTAAAAGGGACTAAGCACAGCAGTGCAGTCAAGGGTCTTCCTAGGGTTAATGACCAGTTTTCCAGCTGACAGTGGCTTGGCATTGCAATCAGGAGATGTTGCCAGCAGATACTGCCTGCCAGACTTGTTGGGCAGCTTGAGAGAAATGCTAATAGCGTATTGCTAGATATAGGTTTCTCATTCTTCTGTGGGGAAACTTCATAGTAATGGCATTTGCATTAAACAGCAAGATGCTGATATCAGCAATCATTGGTTAGAGGCTGAACTTTCCCACAAGAGAGTGGGAGATTTTTTTTAATACAGTATTCACAGGAACGTGCTCCGGAACTCAGCTGTTGTCTTCTTGATTTAACCTCTTCAGGCAAGAAGGTAAAAATTCTATGTTGTTTTGTTGTTTTGTTATTTTTTTTTTCCAAAATAACTGTGATTTTTTTTTTTCCTTTTTTTTTTCCCTTTGTTTTTTCCCTCATCCAAAGTACTCTACAGGCTGGTAAAGTAAACATAATTTTTACATATTGGGCAGAAAGAGAGATACCTTTACAGGCTGCAGGCAGCAAAACACACTGCTAAAATTTAGGTGGCTCAAGAGCTCACACAAAGGGAGCTGATCTTCAGTGGGACATGAATGAGGATTTTAGGGACACATCTAAAGATTCTTGCCTAAATTTCACGGGCTTCTGAATCTGAATTTTCACCAAAACCTCTCTGTCCACCCAGTAAAGTCTAATTGCCACAAGACTGATGAGTTCAGTGGGTTGTATGAGAAAGTAGATGCTTTTCTTCCTGTCTCTCCAGAAGGGCTGAAGTATTCCAGGCACTTTCAGAACACCTCTACTCACTCTGGTAGAAACAGGCTTCATATAAAGTGATGGTGCTGGTGAACTGGGCCTGATTAATGCAGGTTGCTTTTCCTTCTTTACTCACATTTCCGTGGCACAAGAAAAAGCCTTGAAATGTTCTCTGGAAGAGAGAGAGGGCAGGCAATTCTTTGGCTGGGTTCTAAGGCATTTCCCCTTTACACTGATCCCCACTACCAGGGAAGTTGTTTATGTTCTTAAACAATGACGCTATAAAAGAGAAAGGGTGGAGTGGCATTCAGATTTTGTTTTGTTAGTGGGGGTGCAAGTCTTTGTTATTAAAATATGAGCTCCTGGGTTTGGCAATGCTGTTTAGAAGCTTGCAGAGAAGCCTGTGCAGCTGCACACAGGCACTGCAAATAACTTGCCACCTTACAGCCTGTAACAGGCCAATGCACATCCATGCCTGTTTATTAAGAAATAACTGGCCTAGAAAGAGGTGCAAAAGATACCAGAGGGGCTGATGCAAGCTAATAAAAGCAGTCAGGAAAAAGCTTTCTGGCATAAAAGTAGCCTACTGAGAGGCTATGTTGTTTGGAAAATGAACTTGGCACAATTTCACTTGAAAAGCTGCTTTGTACTGAAATATATTGGTTTTTGATTTAAAGCATGTCTTGTGCTACTTAGGGATGATCAGAATTGCTATGTTATAGGAAATTTAATTTTTCTTGTGTGCTGATTGTCCATTTCATTCCAAATCAGCACAGAAACACTTAGAAACTTATTTTTGTATATTATTTTGTTTGGTAATGAAAAATAAGAAAGTCACTTCTACCAATTTTCATGTGAGGGGACAGCACTGTCACATTGTCTTTTTCTAGGATAGACCATGTATTTTCTGCCAATTCTATTTCCCTCTGTGCAGGAGAAATGAATGTATATTAAGGCACCTTAATGGGATGCAGATTGAATAAGTCAAACATGCAATGGGAATTATCATGTGGCATCAGGCAAAACAGGTTCCTTCTTACTTAACTTGTATGAAATACAGAATTACCTTAACAGCAAGGCTACAGGTCTCTTACCTTCTCCACCCAATTTACTGCCTCCTCCTGTTGACTGAATAATATAATCTAACACAACCATTAATTGTGACAGCTTTCAGCACAGGTTTATTTATTCTTTGATAGTTTTTGTTTTGATTTCATCTACCCTTAGCCAAAAACAAACTAGAAAGAGAGAACAGATCATGAATAGTTATAGAAAAGGAGTGTTCATTATTTCACACAGCCATGGAGGAAGTTTGTAATTTTCACAAGGTCTGTGGTATGCAGTGGTTTCTTCTGAAGGAAGCAGTTTTCCTGGGTAGCTTCTTGCTCACATACTGCAGTGCCAGTAATTTCATTTGCCAGACTATGTTAAAAGCTGCTGAACCATCATGCAAAGGATCTCCTGTCATCAGGGGCTCTGCACTACCAATAATGCTCAGCACAGGTGCTTTGGCTAGTGCAGATCAGCATCTAGGAACTTCCTGGAACACTCCTTTTGATCCTGTATCATCCCTCCTTACACTCCAAGATTTTTTAAAAGTGACATTACCATTTGCTGTTCACCATGTAGATCCAAACGCTGTGATCCTTGCAGTAGCTCCAAAGGTCTGACTGAATTATTGCTCAGATTACACAGAAGGCTTTGTGGTGTGGAATCATTCATACACTTGCTCCCACCCCATTTCAGATTAAGGAAGTTCACTAAATCCTTTCACTGTGCAGTAAGAAAGTTCCTTCATTAGCCTATACCTGCCCTCTCTTCCTCTGGATTTCGAGGGCAGCTCTCTAAGCAGTTCCTGCTCACAAAACCATGGAGTTGGCTCTAGTGTTTGCACCTGGATGTCTCCCTGTTGGCAGCCTGCTGCTTTTGCTGAAGGAGTGGCCACATCAGTGTGCCAGACACTCACTTGAAAACCTGTTCCCAGATCCTGGGCTCTCCCTCCATTCTTGGCACTCAGCCTTTCCCTGCAGGGTGAGGTGGAGCTGCCTTCTTCCTACTGAGTAAGATTATTAACTCTTTTTTTTTCTCCTTGACTCGGTCTGAAGGTGGGACACACCTACAAAGTGCCTCATGCCCTACACTCACTGTGCCCGATTTCACAGCTCCATTTCAGATCTTGCAAGAGATGTGGAACTATAGCACTACAAACATCAGCCATGGAACAGCACTGTTTTGTTTTCAGAAGGTTGTGGATTGTAGGATATGAAGGTGGAAAACAAGATAAACTGTTTTGTGCAATGTCTTGTCGTAAGAATAAAAGGAAAATTAAAACCATATTACATAAAAATACACTAATAGCAGAGCTAAAACAGCTGTGTTCAGAATAAATGAGATAAAATTCATCCTTAATTTGTCTGTGCAAAGAATCCTTTGGTATTTCTAATCTGTTTTGTCCATTTGCATTAGGTCTTTATGTGAAGTACTTCTGGACTCCAGAGCAAAACAAAAGTCTCAGTATGGAACATCTATGAGCTTTTCTTTTAGCATCACAGGTTCTTTCCACAGAGCATCACTCAGAAACAGTATGAAGCATTAATTGTTGCTGTTGTTAGCCAAATGGAAAAGAATGTCTGCATATGCCACACATTGTACCTTCATATATTCAGAAACTTTACATTTTCGTCTCTTCCAAGCCTCTGCAGCAGTTTGTTTTAGGCTCCGTCTGTTTTCCTGCGGGCTGAGTTCATTCCCACTGTCAGGCACTTGCTGCAGGTGAGGAAGGTTTCACACACAAATGTCATATCTTGCCTGAGCCATATCAGCTCCCAATGCCCTGGTAACTTCTGGAACCTGAGTGCCAGTTTTCCATGCAACGTCATGCCAGGCTCGTGGCTGAGCTGGAGATGGTGAGCATGCTGCATCTTGAGAGCAGTGCAATGCATTTTGAGCAGCTCTTTGCATAAAGAGAACTCTGTGAAGGTCAGAGTCTCTCTGAGGGGAGGGAGCTGTGGCTCTGGTAGAAGAACTGGGGCCTCAGTGGGAGGCTGACAGGGGAGTTTTGGCTGGAATGGGTTGCAGGTCCCCAGCACCAGGTAACCCCTTCCCCAGAGGGCTCAAGACAACTCTCAGAGGGGCACCAGCAGCCCAGGACAGGCTGTTCAAGTGTCCTGCTGATAAAAGATCCTGAAGTTCAGCTTTGCACCAGCCTCTTCCCACCTTTAACCTCTGGTGACACAGACTGGAGCTCCTCATGTAACCTGACCTTGCAGGCTGCAGCTTCAGCGCAGACAGGGCTGAGGAAGAGTGCCTGCTGTGCTGTGGCTGTCTGTGGGCACTGGGGAGAACCACTTGGCTGTGCACTCACTCTTTTTTCCAAAAGAGAGGAGGAACTCTGGCAGCTTTCTCTGGACCTGACCCATGCTGGTCCCAGTGCAGGATGAAAGGTAGAGTCAGCCAGATCTGTGCCATGGGAGACATGAAGGACAATCTTTAATCTTTCTGGAACACAGACCAGTGCTATTTGTAAAAAATGTTTGATACTGAAAGGAATGTGTTTATGTGTTTTTTTTTTTTTGTTTTGTTTTGCTTTGTTTTGTTTTTTTTTTTTTTTTTTTTTTTTTTATTTTTTTTGTTTGTTTGTTTTGTTTTGTTTTGGGTTTTTTTTTGGTATAATGAGTCCAGAAAATTTTGTGTGAACCCATTGGTATCTATACAACATCTTTACAATTCTCCTAAGCCTAAGATTCAGGAAAGGATTTTCTAATTGCCTATTTTTTAGATGGCCTCCTTCTTGCAAGGATCAAGCTCAACTTAGTCCTAACTTGTTCTGAGTGGAGTGGATTGAAAGTAAATGACCATTGGGAGAGGTATCAGACTGTAATGTTTCTTGTACAAAAGTAGAGAGTGACACATATCTTGTCATATCACTAATCAGGAACTTACAGACTTCTTTTCAGGGCTCTTGGGCTATTTGTTTGGAATTTTTAATTGTGAATCCTGCCTCAATCTGTGACTCCTGGAAAACTTATCAGAAGTTAAAAGTGTATTTAAAACTGTTAGTGTTTCCATATGTAGTTCAGTCTCCATAGCTGTTAATGAGCCTCTTTTGTGTATGGAGACATTTAATTGATAGTGATTTTATTTTTAAAAACCTGTTGTTTGAAACCCCCTTGCCACAGCTTTGGCTACCACAGATGGTTATATGCAGGCTTAGTTTCTGTCACCACGTCTCTATCACTGATGTATGTTGTTAAGAGGAAAGACTTGATGCAGGGGTATGCATCAAACCAGTGTGGAGAAGGAAAATGTTAATCCATACCTGTCTAATTTCAATGCCATAAATTGAAATAAAACACAGCATGGGATAAGGCAGAAAAAGGATCCTTTCTGAGTAATGTACATATGTTGTGAGCATGGGTCCTTTTTGCAGACCCTCTGTGCCTTTGCTCCTGCTGTGCATCATAGACTCATCTGGGCAAGGCTGATTAAAATTTTCAGGATTTAGAAAATGTCTATTATGTTCAACAACCAGCTGTGGGACAATTTCAGGGCTGAGAGATGATCCACAGTGTAGTCAAGCTAGGGCAGCTGCACTAAATTTTTTAATTCTTTTGTGCTCTCACTCAGCAGCTGTTTCATGATGGACTCCATTTCTAGACCAATTACTGAGTTTTGCCTTGATCTGTACAAAAAGCTCAACAGAAGTGCAGAGGACACAAATATTGTCTTCTCTCCTATGAGCATCTCTGTTGCCCTGGCCCTGATCCATCTTGGTGCAAAAAACAACACTGCTGCTCAGATAGAAAAAGTGAGTATGAATGAACCATGGTGGGGTGCTTCAACATTGCTTGCTGTTCTCAGAGGAAATGCTGGGCATCCCAGCACAGCACACGTGTGAGTGTCTCACAGGAAACGTGCACAAGGGCAGGCACAGGTGCTGCCTTCACAGCTGTGCTTAGGGCACTGTGATCCCTGCCATCTGCTGGGGTGAGTCTCATCCTGTCCCCTGCAAGGGCTGACTGAGGGGAGGTGATACAGCACAGTGGGGTGCTCTGGCTTTCCCCAGGCCTGTGGCAGAATGTCAGGCTCATTTCAGAATTATGGGCAGGCGTTTCCTCTTGTGGTTGCTACGAGAATCCTGAGAGTGGGAGTCTGGGTACACCTGCAGACACGTCAAGGGGTTGCACCTGAGTGGCTGAAAGCATTAGCTCACTCGTCCCTTGTGACTTTTGAGGGTCAAAATGTCTCTCCCCACAGAGCCCCAGGTGGGCAAAAAGGGGATGAAGATCACACCTCCAGTCACTGTTCTTTTACTTCCTGCAGTGCAAGTTCTGCTTTCTACAACCTTCTCTTTTCTTTTTAGTTTCTTCTCTCCTTCCCCTTCTCTACCATAAGTGGTAGAAGACCAATAATCTTAAGGCAGAACTTCTCACCATGATGTGGTGGGTTAACCTTTGCTGTGGCTGCCAGGTGCCCACCCAGACACTCCGAGTCTGTTCTCTTTGCACAGAGACCACCCCTACAGCCCCCTGGCTACCATAACCCTGCCACATCCCTACTTTAGACAGGGACTCCTGCTTATTTTAGGAAAGAAATGGGAATTGCTCAATATCAGTATCCTCTAAGAAACGAGAGCATGTCTATGTATGATGCATGATGGAACATTATTATAATAGAAAAACTGCTGAAAATTTCTCAGTGATGTATTTGCACAGCACAAACAAGGACTGGTTTCCATTAAGAGCACTGTGGCTTTGATCTATTTCTTAAGCTGATGCTCGTGTTAAGAATGATTGCAAGAAGCCAGTTTTGGTGTTTTTAAAGAAAATTAATTTTTGTCTCTTTACTTGGGGCAACTTTTTTGTTTTGAAATTTAGGATAACTCTAGCAATGAAAACACAAATCAAATATAGCAATGAAAACACAAGTCAAATATAAACATTTTGAGGCAGTGAAGAGTAACATTTTGAGGGATTAAGTGCAAGTTCTTGTTGGTGTGTTAATATAGAAAAGTGAGTCTGAACATGAATGTATGAACAAGTTCAAGTCTGTCATTTTAGCTGATGAGTGGAGCTGCTAAAACATCTATCGTGAATCTACACCATTTATCCAGTAGGGGACAGCAAAACTTTAAAACAAGGAATATGGTTTTATCCCAGTTACAACTGACATAACTTGACATCTTGACCTGCAGGTGCTCCATGTCAGGAAAGCTGCAGGAAGAATGAGTCTTGGATCTGATCACGAGAATGCAGCCCCAGAAATGGAGCCAGAAGGAAGCCTGGAGAGTCAGCCTTCCTTCTCAGAGGTGTGTCCTTGGGTGGGGAGCCCTGCCTTCACTGTGTGGTAGGTTAGTGCGGGTAAAACACTGGCGTTTGCCACTGGAGGGAGTCAAGATCCCATGCTCAGAGTCTGCCTAATCCTCTAGGAAATGACTGATACAAGGTTTTATTTTATTAAGGGCCAGTAAGTCAATATCAAAGCCTTCAGTGATCTCATCCAAAGGAGGATCAGCCTACAAAGCTTGGACTAGCTGGATTTAAAAATCAGTACAGCAGGAGTTAACATTATAGTGTTATCTAATTAAGACGAAAATTAGCAACCAAAACTGTACAGAGGAATCATTTTAATTGTTGTGTTTTTGTTACTCCCAGTGTAACAAGGAAGGAGACCTTGATCATAAAGTGTTCCAGGAGCTGCTTTTGCAACTACAAAACCTTGGTGAAAAATACATTTTAACCTTGGCCAACAATCTCTTTATACAACAAGGATTTGAGCTCCAGCAGGTAAGTCACCTGCTAACTGTTGTGGCCATGACCTCAAGCTTCCCTGTAGTTGTGAGCCTCACTGTTACCCCTCATGTGTGTGTTTTGGAGCATGTAATGTGCTATATGGAGGTATAGCTCTTGAGGCTGGTGGGAAGGAGACAAGACTGTCAACTTTCCATGACTTTATTAAAAAAAAAAAAAGGAAAAAGAAAAAATAAACCAACAACCCCCCCCCCAAAAAAAAAAACCCAACAAAAAACACCAACAAAAAAACCAAACCCCAAAAAAACCAAAAAACAAACAAACAAACAACAAAAAAACCCAGAAACAAACCATCCTGTGGATATCAAAGGCTATAGAGCAAAAATAAAGCAGGGATCTGTTAATTTTTGGCACATTTTTCATATGTGTGCACTCAGCCAGAGGAGAACCTACAGCCAAAAATAGCCTATTCAAGCTCTCTGTAAACCACCTACTTCAGGTCTTGCAAGTGGGACAGCTGAGGCAGCAGTAAGCTTGGAGAGAGTTTATCTCCAGGAAGGTTGTGCAGGTTCATGCACAGGACTGCTCTGCTGAACTTCTTTCTCCTTTCCTACTGAATGACTGAGTGGTCTTGAGACTACTTGGTATGGCTAACTTGTTAGTCACATCTTTGCTTTTCTGTCAATTATTTTGACACTTAAGCATCAAACAACTCATCTTGAATTTTTTCTGTTTCTTTAATTTTTTTATCCGAATCTCAGTTATGCAGTTCTCCATGATAAGACTCATTCTTCTGGTTTTCTTTTCACTTATTTACATTTTTGACCTATGCATTAGAATCTCTTTTTCAAAGATAATCTGGATAAACTTCAGATATTTGACATTTCCAAAATGAAATTTTGCCTCACAGATTCAACAGGTCCCTCACCATTTCTAAAATACTATCAAGAGATTGATTTCTTTCAAAAGGCAGTAAGTACTTAATAGATTTGACCAATTCATAATGCTTATTTTGCTTTACAGCAATTTCTAATGTGTAGCAAGGAACTGTATGGAGCAATGCTGCAAACAGTTGACTTTCATGGTGCTGTTGAAGCTGCCAGAAGAAAAATTAATGCTTGGGTTGAAAGTGAGACACAAGGTAAAACAAAGCAAAACTATAGCCATTCTATCCTTGCCTTTCTACATGGCTTCAACAAATGACATTCCAAGATAGGAAAAGCAAAGACCTGTTCACATTTCTGTGTGTGTTCACTCTTATGCTGTTTAAGGGTAGTTTGTCTTCCATCTGCTCTTATTAGACTAAGTTACTGACTAATTTATTTATGAGTTAAAGATATATTTGCTGTAGAATATTTTTTTTATTCCCACCCTTATGCCTGCCCTGGTAATTGCAGCAATACCTATAAGTCTTGGCCAGACAAACTGCTTCTGCAAACAGCCATAAATGCCAATCAGAACACCATGGCAAAATTTGGTGACCCCCATCCTCCCTGGCTGGTTACAGGGCAGAGGAATCTACCATTTGTTTGCCTACATTGTTTTTGTCCTTTGAATAAACCAAGAACTGTGTTTCTAAGTTTTTCCAAAACTAAGTTCACAGACCAATAATAGAGTCTCAGTCCAGAGTCTTAATGCTAAAAAATGCTTCTGTGGATCAAAATTCCCTTTAGGTAAAATCAAGGAACTCTTTGCACCTGGTGTGATTGATGTACGTGCATTGCTGGTGCTTGTGAATGTAATCTACTTTAAAGCATCCTGGGAAAGCAAGTTTGAGGAAGAAAAAACAGTTCTGAGGGATTTTAAACTGAATCAGGTACATCTGCATTCTGTAAATCTTAACATTATTCACCTTAGATACTGTCAGCATTGCAGCAAGCATAACAATGTTCGGGGCTGATCTGCCCTGTAAACTGTGGGTCTGTTGGGAACTTAAATTACATCCCCTATTGGGTAGAGGTGTTGGTAAGAGCTGTATTGCCTAACTGACTGTGTAATTTTCTTTTCAATAGAACAGAAAGAAACCTGTGCAGATGATGTATCAGAAAGGCAAATTTAAACTGGGCTACATCGAGGAGGTGGGTGCTCAGATCCTTGAACTCCCTTATGCTCAGAAGTCACTGAGCATGATCATCCTGCTGCCAGGGGATGTGGCTGATGGATCTGTCAGTGGGCTGGAGCAGGTAAGGCAGTACATGTCACAGACTAGGGCTGGAAGCCATGTTTCTGAATTAACACTGGGTAAAGATCTTGATTTTTCAAAGCTTCTCACCTATTTTAATCTCCTTTTCCCCCCATCTTATAGATTGAAAGCACAATCACCTATGAAAATGTAATGCTGTGGGCCTCCTCAGAGAACATGTTTGAGACAACAGTGGAGGTTTACCTGCCCCGATTCAAGCTGGAAGGCACCTTTAACCTCAACGAGGTTTTACAAGAGATGGGGATGACTGACATCTTCACTGAATCAAAAGTTGACCTTTCTGCAATGACATTTGCAAAATCACTGGTGCTGTCAAACGTTGTCCACAAGGCATATGTGGAAGTCAATGAGGAAGGCACCGTGGCGGCGGCTGGCACGGGAGCTTCCATTGTGAGGAGGTCTCTGCCTCTCACAGAGGTGTTCATGGCTAATCACCCTTTCTTATTCTTTATTAGACACAATCCTACCAATGCTATTGTTTTCTTTGGCAAACTCTGTTCACCTTAAGGTCAGGGCCATTTTCTAACACTGTGAGGACCACCTGGATGAAAAGCTGAAATTGTATTTTTCTCCCAAATGCTTTCTTAATCCTTTGATGGCTAATTTGTATTTCAAAATAGTCACTGCAGCCAGTTTATTTAGAACCTATGAATCGAATGCTCTAGTAGTAGACTCCTTGAATTGTAAATATTGATCTGAATCCAGAATACAAGTAAATTTTATCTTAAGCTCACTGGATATGGATAGCACTTTGTTTCCTTGATGTGCGCACGTGCTCATGGTGACAATAGGGTTGAGTTGGGAAGGGACCTCTGGATGTCATCTGGTCCTCCTCTGCACGAGCAGGGCCATCTACAGCTGGTTGCCCAAGACCAAGTTGAGATTCCTTTTGGATATCTCCAAAGATGGAGACTCCACCACCTGTCTGGACAACCTCTCCTAAGTCTTTGTTAAGTTCTCAAATAACTCCAAAGAGAATTTTATATGCATGGTGTCTGCAAGAACAGGACACAAACACATGTATTTCTAAAGATGGTTAATTATTTACATAGTATAGAGGGCTGTCTCTTGTATGGGGATAAATCAAACTATTTATCTCAAGGTTTCAAAGAATAGAAAGAAAATGATCCAAAGCATCCCACTGAAGTTACCGATGTGGAACACTGTAGCAATGAATTTCCAAGAAATGTGTTTTCCTTTTCCCATGTTGCTGAGTGGTGAATTTAGAAGTTCTGAGATGCAAATATGAGAGACAGAGCTCTCTCCATACTTTGAAGAATGAGGAAAGGTATAAATCATGGAAATCACAGTTAAACATTACCTGGGAATGCTTGTGGGAAAAAAAATAAACTTCTTTCCAGCTGATAGGGAGACATTACTGATCATTTCTAATTTCCTGGTTTAACATAAGTGACATCTTCCTCAGAGGGATGAGGTTTAACAAATTAACATTTGTAATGTGCTTTTAAAATTTATATATAATGGAGAATCAGTGAATAACATGTTCAATGCACAGAATTATATATGGCTTCAGAAAGAAGAAGACACAACGAAAATGATATGTCTCTCCTAAATAGAATATAGGCTGGCTTTAAATTTGTACATCCAAAAAGCCATCTGAAAGAAAAATCCTCTCATCCAACATTTGCAGGCATTTTGTTTTCTCCTTTTGTAAATTTTTTAGCAGCTAGCATTTTCCTTTTCTTGCTCTGGGCTATCTTGATGTGATCAATTAGATACTTTGCCCATGTTGAAATTCAGGAGCAAGGTAAGATAAGGTGTAAATTCCTAAATTCCTAGAGAACATCTAGTGAATGGATTCAAAGCAGACCTTGAGAAAGCTGTTCAAATAGGGCTCCTGAAAAAGCCATTGCAAAGACTCTTTTTTTTTTTAAAATTCAAAATAGTACCTAACTTCTGTAGTGGAGAAATTCATGTGTCTCAGGAGGTGAAGGGCCTGTATCCCATATCCTTGTTGGAATTCAACCCTGCAGCTCTCGATGCACCAAGTGATCTCGGGCACTAGGCTTTAGCATTGGCTGCAGGGCAAAACTGCCCACCTTCATGTTGAAGTCCTTATGTGAAGACATGCAGCTTAAACACACAAGAAGGGAATTCCAGGACTGAAAATTTTGCAGTCAATAACTGTATAAGAGATGAGTTCTGGTTTCCAGGATCTAGTGCCATTCCTGTTTTAGTCCAGTAACAGAGGAAAAAATTATCTGTATGTGGGTGTCTATCCTAACTAGAATGCTATGGAAGAATTTTTTTCTACATTTTTCTGATAGCATGAATTTTTCTTCACTTTCTTAATATCTGCCTAGAAAAGAACATGGTGAATGAAGTAGGACAGTTGTGAGCTTCCTCTCAGCTCTTCAGGGAGTGCTGCTGTGCAGCTTTTTCAGATGAATCCTCAGGCATTAAATTAGATATTCTTAGTTATGGGATGGCAAATCACAGCTTTTGTGTAAGAGCACTGCCACCTACACATCTCCAAGATTATTTTGCAATCCTCCCTCACTTGAGTGCTACAGTTTGGAAACAGAGTCCAGCTTTTCCACACACTTACTGACAGTTTTAAACATGCTGGAAAAGCACCCCCAAAGGACCTGTCTCACCAATTCTGATGGATGCCTTATTTTCTTGTGGAATGTCTCATGAGGCAGGTAGCTTTTGGCACAGCCGTAATTGTAGCCTGCAACCTCACAGCACCAGTGGCTGCTCTGCCTCCACTCACACCCTGACAGCTCCTTTTCCAAGAGACCCCCACTGCAGCCCACTCTGCTGTCTCTCACTTCTCTCCCCTGCAATCTGTCAGCACGAAGATCTCCTAAAAGTGGGCCAGCAATGACCAGTCCTGCCTTTTCCACAGCCCTCAGATTGCCCCGTGAGGAATCATCTTACTAAATTGTAGTGGGATGACCACTGTGGGGAAAGGCTTTCTCAAACTAGAGTTTCATAAGAGGAAAAGTCCCCTCAGTCATATTTTCAGATTATAGTCATGCAATCATTGCATGTTATCTAGTGGGGGCTTAGCTGCATTTTGCTCAGTGGGTTCAGCTGCTGGTCTTCCATGAGAAATGCGATATTCTGCCAGAGCAGTGCTGAACACAATGCCTGTTGGCCTAAAATATGGGCATTGCTCAGCCCACAGCCAGCCTCCAGCCAGCAGGAGGAAACACTGTGGAAAAGCTGACTGCTGCTTGTGATGCAGAGCAGCCTCCAGGGTTGAAGGATGAGTTCTTGGCAGCATGCAGCCATTTCCTTGCTTATGAATGGTGATGAATATGAAGGATCCTGGAAGTCATGCCCAGGGGCCTTTGGTGTATCTCTTGTACCCCAGACAGGAAAATATCCACCGTGCTGCCTTATTTGCTTGTTGGTTTGCTTGGTGCAAACCTTCCAGAGGTGCAGACTGACAATGATTGTGGAGCTCAACAAAAGCCTCAGGAGGCCAACATACATTTCAAGCCATAACCATTGATGCCTCAAGCTCCCCACACTGTTCTGCTGAAAGATGTGGGCTAGGCCTAGGGTACAGGAAATCAGATCCATAGCTGGAGTACAGCAGCAAATATCCAGAACTGAGAGCCTCAGCTATGCTCTCATACCAGTGTCTAACTTCCTGTGGTGTTGTGGGAAAAATCCACATCCAGTATGATGTACTTCAGTGAACCACAGTGTCTGAAGCTTGGTCAGTGCTTCTAAACCAGCAGTTCTTGCAAAAAATCCAGGATATTGACTACATGACTGTGTTTACACAGAGTACAGCCTTTAGAAAAAAAATGCAGGAGATTAAAGTGATTGTGGAGCTAGCTGGAGCAGATAGGGGAAGAGTGTTCTTTGTAGAAATTAATGAAGAAGGAACTGAGGCAGCTGCTACTACAGGGGTGACCAAAAGAATGCTTTGCCTCTGTAATTCCTTATGAGTTCAGAGCTGACCACCTGTTCCTCTTGTTGATCAAACACAATCCAAGCAAGAACATTCTCTACTTTGGCCAATGTTCCCCTGAAGGGTAGAGCAGGTTCTGCTTCCTTCTGCACAAAGAGAGCACAATGCTGTGGTAGAGAGGAGTAAGGCATAAATAACATGTTGCTATCAAGTTCCACTGACATTTCCTGATATCTATATTCTTGAACCCAACAAAAAACATCACACTGCTTCAGCAAGACAACTGGAAAAATTCTAATGGGCCTTTCCTGTTTAGAGATCTTCTCCAACAAGTGAACAGACTTAATAGAGCTTATTTGATACTTATTTCATTCTTAGCCATGAAAACACCTGTGCAGTGGGGTTGTCTAAAGAGTTGGATGATGTGCAGTGTAAATCTCAAGTCCAGCATGATGCATGAGAAGTCTGATGGCAGGGCCACACTCCAGGAGGTATCAGACCTCTGTCCCCAGCCATCAGGTCCCAAGCCAGACACAGCTCAGTGCTGAATCCCATACTTTCCTGAAACATGTCTCCAGTAACCCCATCTCCAATGCTTAAACACCACCATGAGGGAAGGCTTTTGGCTGCCATGAAGGCACTGAAACCCACAGGCCATGTTCATGTCCTGAGCAAGTCTCCATATAGATGTTGGACATGGAGATATGTAGAGGTTTGTCCCACACTCTTCTCCTCAGATGCTCTCTCCAGGCCCTCCCTTTGGAAGCAGTAAAGTGTGGCAGTAATAAAAGTTCAAAGCATTTACTTGGTATAGATTTTTGAATCTTGATTTGAAGGTTGCCTTAGGCACTCAATGCTTTTGAACCTCTGCCACATCTTGTCTCTTGCCTGTTGTATTACATCCGTGAACTACAAGCACAGTAGGTGCAATTTACCATCACCAGGAACTTGAATGTCTTTCACCTTCATTTCTCTGACTGGTCATTCTGAAAATAATAATGAAGGCAAAAGGTTGGGTTTGTTTGGTATCACTATGAAACTTTCTAAGAAAATTCTTCTCCGGTGCTCTGGTGTTTCACTTGTGCCTGAAAAACCATGGTCCTTGAAGGACATAAGATGTTTGGCTTTGGAGGAAGATTATTCTCAGTCTATAATTTCTCACCCTGCCAGTTCTATGACTCTCTGCCTGATGAGTGGGAAACAATCTTACTGTACAATACAGACATGACCTCTGAAGGGAAAGTGTTTCTTGATCCAGAACTCCGTAATGGATGAAGGCCCCTCTAAAGTACCATATTAATTTCAGCATATATTAATCCTATTGCCTCGTGTCTACACTGGGGTGCACTGAGTGTGACTGGGATGGAGCTGACTGTGTTCATAGCAGCCTATATCATGGTCTTTTGGAATTTCTGGCTAAAGCAGTGTTGATATATTATGGCCACTGCTGAACATTACTGCAAAAGCAATTCTGGTCTAATTCTGGTCAAATTCTGCCCACACAATTTTTTTTTTGCAATTATACAAAATGGGTTTATAGGCTATTAAAACATCAGTGAAGAGGTATTGGTGGAGTTAGGATAGATTTACACTCATGTCCGAGAACAGAATTCAGTCCCAGTTCTAGCTGAGCAGGAAGAAAAAAGGCCATCTTGAAATCTCAGTTTAGAAATGAATACACAGAGTTTTGTTTCTCCACGTAGCACAAAAGCATACAAAGGGAGAATATATTTATGGGTACATCCTGTTTCTGGTTTACAAATACAGGAGGAAAAAATTAACCATGTCTTAAATATACAGTAAACTTCAGCTCTGTGAATGAAGATGTGGGAAGCCTTCCCAAATCTCAAATGAGAAGGCTTGTTGGCAGGGTCAGAGCTTTGAAGTCACCCCACAGGCATTTGATGGTGTTCCAGATCCTGTTTACCTCCCATGGCTTACTGGTAATGTTTACTTTGTATAAAAAAAAAGGAGATTTAGGGAAAGGGCCAAATGGCACTTTCCCCCAGCAGCAACACTGGCTGTGTGTGCCTCTGTACCAGGGGATCTGTGTCCCATTGGCACACAGAGAGTTGCAAGGGAAGTGTTTCATGATTTCTCACACACCCTTAATGTCCCTTCATCAGCATATTGTAGTTAGATACCTGCCTCCATCTGGAACAATGTGAGGCTTTTCTGTGTGTGAATTCCACTTGGATGTCCCAGGCCAAACACCAAAGCTATTGAACATCATGTTCAGTCAAGACATGCTTGTTTGCACCCAGTGGTTACTCAAGAACACAATAGCAGGGACTATTTTACACATTCTGCATGAAGTAGTGGTTCTTGGAAGCATAATGTGTTTAAGTCATGTTTTCTCAAATATCTGTGCAGTAAAATCACCTTGTTTTATGAAGGATATTGGTAAGTGATGCTGGTCACAGGTTCCTCATTAGATTATACACCAATGTTTACAACCAGCCAGGATACAAGTACCTGGGAATCACAAGTTGATGTGTCTGGGTTACAGGCAGGCCAGAAGATAAAAGGGCTGTCAAATTTTATCCAGGATAATATGAGAGCAAAAACTTTATCAATAGTAAAAATCAGTGGAACTGAGGGAAAGCAGAAATGTGAAGAGATATAGGGAATTTATTTTCAGGACAGTTCAGTCCTCAGTTACCCTGGGCAGGTAGGAATTTGAATGGCAGAATGCAGAAATTATATATTGTACGAATTCCATGGCAGTGTGTGAAAAACATACCATTTACACATCTGTATTATTCTGTGGCCTGAAGAGGAACCTTTTTCCATGGAAACAAATTATCTTTTCTCACTTCAGTCACTTTACATTGGCTGAAAATTTGACTTTTTGTTTTCAAATTATTCACCTGCCTGCTCTTCACAGTGCTTGGCAGCTTAGGAAGGGTATTTTCAAATTTCATTTTGTTTTCAAAACCCATTCACTAAAAAATATGTACACAATATTGGCAAACAAGCTCCATTTCTGGACCTGTGATACATCTGACTTCACTAACTGTAAGGACTGGCAAGAATTTCTGCACTAACATTTATACAAATAATATATGGGACTGCTGAGCCACAGCATAATTTGACTAGCTATGGAAATCATACCACAAGGATTGTCGCAGGAATGAGGAAGAACAATTATTTTTAATATCCAGACTGATGGCCAAAAGCAATACCTTTCTCCTCAGAATGGTGAAAATTATACAATGTGCTGCAGAGCTGAGCAGCCCTGAAGGGTGTTTCAGGTTTCCATGTCCATAATCTGGTAAAGTAGCTCAGGAGCTAACAATACCCACAGGTTTTAGGTAGTGTGATTAGTGTAATGTTAAGTTGCTGGTTATGAGTACAACTACAATAATTACATTTTATGACTAGGGAGACACTTCTAGATGCTACGTCTTGTACAAAGGATAAATGGACTAATAAGTAGCACATATCAAAGTTTAAATATAACTGAATGCAACTGTTTTTAATTCACAGTCAGGACAACTTAGGACAAAGTTGAGTTAAAACTTCAGGAATAAGGAAGAACAGAAATGCAACAGAGATTTGAAAACACTTTGTCCAGAAGCTTCAAAAACAGGTTCAACAAACACCTATCAACTGTAATCTAGTTATTTCATCCCACCTTAGGGCAGCAGATGCACCAGGAATCTCAACGATCCTTCCAGCCACAGTTCTGTCATTTCTAACCAAAGTTAACAACAACAGCTCCATTGCCTGAAAATATCTGTCATCTTTTTCACTGTCTAAGCAATATAGAAAAGCAGTCTCTTTTTTAAAATGCAAAGGAATTTTCCTACTTTCTACTGCATCCCACAATGATGAATGACAAGAAAAAGTATGCACTGAGGCAGAGTAAAGAGAGGAATGTTTATAGACATTCTGTATCACACAGCTTTAAAAAATGCTGCACTTGCTATTAAAGAAACCTGGCTTACAAAATTACTTAAATTGCCACAAAGAAATTATATCCAGAAATACTATAAATGAGATCACTCATAAAGACTGAATCAGCATTATAAAACAGGGTCATCATGCAGAAATATTTATCTGTGTAGTCATATAACCTTACACTATGGAAGTCTGTTAAGAAGATACATACACACATCACTGCCTACAAATGTAATTTCCTGTTAGTCAAAGCTCATGAACAAGTGAGAGAAGGCGTGAGCAGAAAAGGTGCAGCAGACAGAACTGGCTGTATTGCTAGAGCTATTTCTGGATGCTGATAAGTGAAACAAAGATGTGTCCTATTTTGTGTCATGTCTAAGTTTCCCTGGGGAGTAAATGGGGTTTATTTTAATTGTGGAAAAGTTTCTGGTGCACAAGGAAATTCAGCTGGAAAAACAACAGTGCTGGGCTCACCTTTTCCCTGGCAAGTTGAATGACCAGCATGAGGTGGCTCAGGTCTCTGCCAAGTTCACACTCATCAATTCTTGCACCTTGTTGCCAGTAAATTCACTAATGGAGAGTCAGCAGACAGCAGTGCTATTTATAAGCTGACATTTGGTTTTTAATAGGTTCTTGACTCATACAACCTGAAGATCACAAAAATGAATATCAGAATCTGTTCATGTGGTTCTTCCCAAATGAGATGAGACCATCAGCAACATCTGAAATACCTCCAACTTGCTCAACTTCAAGAGGCATGTTTTCTGTCATGCTAAAGTTTCTCTGGATCACTACAGATACTTTATCACACTAATTGCTCTGATATATTGTATAAGACTTGTTATTTGGTGTAGCAGATGTCTGACAAACAGGGAGGGGGGCCCTCTTGGCCAGTGAAAATCAAAGGAGTCCTTGTTTTACCTTTGCTATTCAGCAACTCCACTTTAGATAAGTGGCCTTTACCCACAGGCAACCTCAGACAAATCAGGTACTCTGTAATTACCACCTGAACAGGGTGGTAGCAGAACATGCATTTTGTAAGATGAAAGGGGCAAGAAAAGCCTTTGTGGTCAAACTTGAGATCAGCCTCTGGTTCCTCGACAAGAATCTGCTTCCCTGCTACGTCCTGCAGTCACCAACAGCAAGGGAAGCTTATGGCTGCAAACAGTGAGAAATAAGCCAGGGGAGAACTGGAGACATCCAAGTTTCTTGCATTCTCTTGAAGCAAAGAATACTCACAAGGAATATGCTGGTGGTCTGTTCTCCTTACTGAGCGAGTCATTGCTTCTTGCTGTGAGGT
The DNA here is from genome assembly GCF_036417665.1 of Passer domesticus. Lineage (NCBI taxonomy): Eukaryota > Metazoa > Chordata > Aves > Passeriformes > Passeridae > Passer > Passer domesticus. The sequence continues at coordinate 78,914,283 of NC_087474.1, read as the reverse complement.
TGTGTTCTGCTGATTGACATCACCAGCTGGATCTTTGTTCCCTGCTTTGGCCTTCCTGTGCTTATCTCATCCATATAATCAGAACTCTTTGTGGTTTAAAAATCATATAGGGAAGTCTTCATTCCGTTGGTCCTGGCTCCAGGGCCATCAGAAACATTAAAAAAATGTTGCTGGAAAGTGAAGTAAAATTTTGAGACTTTCAGCCATAATAACTTCCAACAGATAAATGGTGCTGGGCAAAACTTATCCCTAATGATGTAGTGCTGTTTACAATCTTATCTAAATGTGTGGAATTTTAGGTGTAGAAAGCAGGTCAGTCTGGAATCCTTTCCTCTGTGCCTTAAAGCAACTTTACTATGACAAGCATCTGACCACCAGCTAAAATGGCAGAAATTTTCATTCCTGACAAAGTTTAAGTATCTGAAACAAATTCTGTCATGCCTTTGTACTTGCAGTGCTTTTACATCTTCATCTTCCTTTCCACACAAACACAGCAACTGTTTCTCTGTAACCTTTAGAAAAAGTCCTCTTGCTATTTATCCTTTCCTTTTAGCAAGGTTATCAATGGAAAGGAATAAAGAGTCTCCTGATTCTGAGACTACTCTGACCATCTTCAATCCTCATAGCTTTTCTCTGGCTTGCAATGAACCTCTGCATTATTCAAAGAGCAAGAAGGGAGTCACAGATGTGGAAAATGCGGGGCAAGTCCTAGTCCAGCTCTGTTCAACAACAGGATGAGCTGTAGCTTTGCCTTTCCCAGCAAGCATTTGCATAGTGAGTCTCCTCAAAACCTACAATTCAGGAGTTCCTTCAAGCTGCTTGAACAAAAGCTCCTGGATTTCTCAGACATTCCCATTAATAACTATCTCTATCTAAACCACACTCTAACCTACAGTAAACTAACCTAGAAGAGAACAAAATAGCAAAGCAGGAGACTAGAAGAACAGCAGAGAGTGTTCCTTTCTGGGAAGGGAGCCCTGTCCAACTCCATTGCCTGTAATTTGACCACTAACAAAAAATGATTTGTGTGAAAGAAATATCCACCAAATGGAAAAATGGAGTCACAGTTAACCTTCAGTTTAATTAAAAATGAATTAAGAACAGAAGTACCTACAAAACCAGAGAAATAACAAACAATGTTGAAAAAAAACCTGGAGAAACCTGTTCACTTAAGACAGGTAAAAGTATTAGAAAACTAATCAGGGGCTAAGAAAGTAGAGTTTCACTCTGCAAGCATAACAGATAACTTGAACTTTGCTTTAACAGATTCCTACACAGAAGAATACATTTTAAGGGTACTTGTGGCTTTTAGCACATACCCCTGTGCCCAAAGGCCATGAATTATTGTGCTTCAGGATTGCAATTTCCCATTCACTGTATTAATTTGGATTAAAAATTGCCTGTGTTCCTGAAAGACAAGTACTTGGTTGTGTCTTGCTGCTCAAAAACCATATCATTTCTGTTCTGGGAGACACCTGGATGCCAGGTAAAACTGTTACATCTTGTAGCTCCTTCCTCTATACTTACCCCCTCTTATATTCTACAACTTTTTTTCCTCCAACTGTGCCTAGTGCCCAAGCGACTGCAGAGAGCAGCCCATCATCACGAGGAAGGGAACAGCATCTGCCCAGTTCTGCTCTGCAGTTCCCTGTCAATGACAATGCTGAGTGTTGGGGAATCTATTCACTGCAGGTATTCCCACTTTGCCAAGGTGTCCTTTTCTTTGGGGTTCCTCCTTGGAGGCACCAGCTCAAACTGATATTTTGTTATTGCATCATGATTAAATTATTTCAAGGATTGAGATGTTTGAGGCTCTGTGATGGTAAGGGAATCTGGTGTGACGGTGGGTGTGGGGGACTCAGCTGTGAAGTGGCCTTGATCCCAGATTGGCTGGTGCAGATGTAACTGCTGGAGTGGCTCCTGGGTGGTCAGACAGGGCTCAACACTGAGGAACAGGCTCAGTAGGTGGGTTTTTAGGTGACTGTGTGGAGAGCAGCCAGAAACCAGGACAGCAAGCTAGATGCTTCTTTGGGAAATTCTCTTTCTCCAGTGTTAAGCAAGTTAAACCAGACTGCACGGCTTTTGTTGCTTCAGGCAAAATCTGTGCAGGTCTGACTCTCTTGTTCTCAGGGCTTGAATGAGCAGTGTGTTTTTAATTTCTGTTTCCTCCCAAGAAACAGCTATGGGAAAATTCAAACTGAAAGGGAATTAAACACCATGAGTACTTTATGACTGATAGGAAACTGCCTTCAGAATTTCTTAAATACCAGAAAAGCCCAGTATCTGGTTGGATTGATGTGTAAATATATCTCAGTAGTGATAACTAAGTACTTGTTACAAAACAATGCTGTTAGTGCATGCATACACTCATACAAATACTTGCCCACCCACACACCATATCATCTTGAATGTGAAGAAAGATAATTTCTCTGAAAAATATATCAGAAAGATACTATTTCTTATAAGTAGGTTGCTCTGTCCCTGCTGCCTATGCCTTGCTGAAGCAATATAAGACAATGATCAGGTGTCCTCAGAGACACTGACAAAAATGAGGAGTAATGGCAAGTTCTGGGCTAACTTTAAGATATGGTTTAGCTCAGGACTAAGTCAGTGGGCTGGTTATAGCAGTTTAATTGTTTCTACTAGAAAACTGTATGCTGCATTCATTGGTGCCACTTCTGACATCAAAACAAAACAAAATTCTTAGAATTTTTTTACAGGTGAAAACCATCTCTGAAATTGCCTTTGTTTCTAGGAATTTGCTTTCTTTTTTTATAACTACTTAGATTTTACTTCTTTTTGACATCTTAGTATGCATTTAAAATTGTGACTACTTTCTGAATTCCTAGGGATATGGAAAAATTCAAGATTCCGCAACAGGTCCCCTAATTATACTAAGTGGTTGCAACAGACAGGAATGTGATTCATCAGGAGTGAAATTTATGCTGCCATTGGGAGTGGCAATGGTTTTATATCCCATTGCTCCAGAAGCTCTGTCAAGAAGCTCGACCGTCAAGTTGACACCATCAGTTCTGAGGAGAAGGTAAATATCTCCATGATCTTTAATTCTAAATGACAGAACTAGGATCTAAGGATCAATATGTGCATTAGTAATATACATACCTCCTTTGCACATAAATATGGCATGTGGCATATTCTGAGGAAGTGACAATTTTTTGGATTACATTAAAACGTATGGGCTGTGTAATGAATCTGTGCTTAACTTGTACAATGGTGCTTCTAAACTTCTACTTTCCAAGTGTGCTTCTAAAGAAGATTAAAACAATTTGCCATTTCTTCTGTATGACCCAGACTGGTAGCTTATAAGAGCATAGTCTTTCTATAGTGCTCTAGCTTTCAAATGTTTGTATGGATAGTTTAATTCTTCTTGAGTAATAGGGGAAATATGCTTTCTACATGTGTAGAGGAAATTATTCAGACTCAGTAAGAATCAAACCAAATGTGACTTAGAATAGTGGAATTTCTAAAATACTGAACTTATGATCAGATGTTTCTACAACATTTCACTGGATGCAGACGCTACCTCTTTAAGTCTTTAATGAGAAAGAAACTCTGTTTTAGGTCAAAGATATGAAGAGTTTTGCAGAACATTCAAGATGATTTGCTTGTAATAATTGTGATTATAACTGAAGGGTATCTGGGAAGAAGAGTTTAATCTGCAGGAAAAATATTTTAAGCTTCAGAAAATAAAATATATCTGGAATTTTCACAGAAATGTGTTCCTCTTAAAAATCTTACTAAGTGAGCCTGTCTATAGTTCCATTTTCTGTCAAACATTTGTTAAGCAACCAACCTTAGAAGGACATGTTAAGTGATGCACAACTGAGTAATACACATAAAGTTTTTAGAGAGAAACAAAGAGTCAGATACGATCAAGGGTGTAATTAATAAGTGCTATACCTAGAGAACTCAAGGCACAAAGATCAGGATATAAACTGAGCTGGAAGTTTGGTTAGGACTAAGTCAGGGCTAAGTGGCACAGCCATAGCTATTGCTTGAGCTGGAGAAGCAGTTCAACTCAGAATACTGTTTCTGAATATGTGTTTCTTCTGCAATTCAGGGCGCTGATTTTCAGATTCGTTGTGAAATCCTAAATATAATGAACAGGGAATTTCCATGAAGTACTGAATAATTCAGCCAAGCTATTGCAAAAAACCTTACTGTAAACATAACAGGTGTAAGGATGAGAAACCTAAATTATTTTTACCCTTGTTTCAGGTGATCACAGTGCCACAATGTGCTCTCTCAGTGCAGCCAATGCCAAGTTCTGTCTTGACTTTTTCAGAGAGCTGAACAAAAGAAAAAGAAATGAAAATATCTTCTTCTCCCCACTAAGTCTGTCAGCTGCCTTTGGAATGGTTGTCCTTGGAGCCAGGGGCAGCACACTCGAGCAGATTGAGAAGGTAGGGCTTTGCTTGAAAAGGGAGCGCTGGCAAGATATGAGCCAAGAGGCTGATTGTGCCATCTGATACAGTTCCTAAACATCTAAAGGGCTGATGCACACAGAAAGCCCTTTTAAAAATACATTATGCTGCTCCTAATACCAAACTTCTTCAGACTAAGAATTATTATTGAATTGACTGCTCTATGAATACATCAGTGCTAAAGAAAGTGTTTTGGAGGTATCCCTGCACACTCAGAGCTCAGAAGCGTTCCTTACCTTTAATGTGGTTTTTTGCCTTCTCTGGACATTCCTTTCTCATATAGAAAGATTTCAAAGATTTCATGCACTTACCATCTCCTAAAACTATTTGTTCATTTGCAAGGATTTTATGGTAAAGAGCAAAGGGGCCCTTCTGCAGGGCCTGTGTCTGGCTGTGTTTTGGGATGCGCTTGCAACACTGCTTTAGCTTTGAAGTACCTTCACTCATCTGCATTCACCCAACATTTACATTGCAGGTCTTTCATTTCAGAGAAGTTTTGAGCAGTACAAGGCAGGAAAACAGATACCCTTCTAAGGAGGTAAGACACAATTGCAGCTCTGAGCTGAATCAACAGCAGCCAGTTTGTCAGTCTTTTTCCTTGAAGACAATCACTTAATCATAAAGCACAGCAGGGCTGATCAGCCTGTCCATCTAGATTTGCCAACCTGCTTATTACTGTTACTTTATTAGTTATTTAAGGGGCCTTGTGAGATCACACATTTCAACAACTGAGCCTTCTCATTGTGGGTTTCTAATCAAAACAGCAGTGCCAATCTAAAATGTGATATGTGCTTCAATTGCCACCTGCAAAGGTTTGCCTACAGAGCATGCCAAAGGCACCTTTGAGCTTGCTTCTCCCAGTCTCTAAGCCAGCAGCCTTTTGCTTAGTGTGCACAAGGACACCACTGTAGAATACAGTGTGGTTTGGAGGTGAACAGGTGTGGGCTGAAGGGGAACTGTTTTGTCGTTCTGCACATGTAGCGCAGGGGGAGTAGGAGGTGGTGTCCTGGTGCATTTATTCCAGTGCCTGAATCAGCGGGGTGGAGTAGGGTTTTGCATGCAGAGAGAGGCTGCAATTCACCCTCAGGTCCAACTTTGCATAGGAAAGCTCAAGCCTACCACGAAACATCTGTTTTCCTGTTTGAAGTGTGACGAAGATGAAGGAGTCCATTCCCAGTTCCAGGCTCTGTTGGCTGAAGTCAGTGAACCTGGACCAGGCTGTTGTCTCACCATTGCCAACAGGCTCTTTGGAGAAATTACGTATCCATTCTTCCAGGTAAGCCACTGTGGTCTCCCTTGTAACAGCTCCTAGGAGTGGGGAGCTCAGCAGAATGTTTTCCATCATAAAGCACAAAGGGATATATGCATTTTTTACCAATTTCTTTCTTGCTGATCTACTACATGGAACTATCCTGAAGCCATTAAATTATTTTATAAAAATAATCACATTGCAATAAACTCCTGCAATTTGTACTTTCCAGCAATACTTGGATTCCACAAAGAAATTCTATCGAGCAGAACTGGAACCAGTAAATTTTAAATACACTGAAGAAGAAGTCAGAGACAAAATTAACTTCTGGGTTGAAAATGAAACAAAAGGTAAAGAAAAAATATGCAGGTTTTTTGGTTTGCAATTGAATCACTTACATATCCCTCTCTGCTTTTTTTTCCAAAGATAGCAAGATTTTTGTATATTAAACACCTGCACTATTTTTTTCTTTTCAATAGGAAACAAAAGTAGTAAGGGGGCAAAAATGCCTTGAGTTCCTTGGTTCCAAAGCTGTACATAAATATTTGTCATTTGTCTGACAGCATTATACCACTTGTCAATTTAAAAGAAATAACTATTAATAGTCAAATTCAGCTGATTGCCAGAACAAAGTAATAATTTGTCTTAATTCATTATTTTTAAAGGTAAAATCAAGGACCTATTTGCTGCTGGTTTTATTGATCCCTCGACTGTACTTGTCCTGGTCAATGCTATATATTTTAAAGGAAAGTGGGCAGTAGAATTTAAGAAAGAAGACACTAAGGAAGCGTATTTCCACCTGAACCAGGTACAGTGTGGGCAGAAGCTGAAGCAGCTGGGGGATGGAGGTCAGATGTCTTCTGTAATAACAGATGGGGGCTTTTCTCCTCTCTGTTATCCCAAGACAAGGTGGTCTTAAGTGAGAACAATAGAAGGTTGTATTTCTCTCTGTTTTCCTAACCAAATATGTCAATGTTTGTACCAATTCACATCAGAAGTGGTTCTTGTGCAGCTGAGATCCTTGGACCAAATCCACTGAGCACATGCACTAACTTTGTTGGGGGTTTTGCAACTAAGGGTGCTGTTTCAAAAATAGTCTGCTGTTGAGATTGAAAGTGAAGATTCTGCTTCTGTGCTACTATTTATGAACAGAACAGTGTGTGATTTCGGGAAAAAAAAGTATTAAAGACAAATTGTCTCAGGGGAATGTATACATTATTCATGAGGAATTTAATTTATGGTTGCATAAGATATATCAGTTTCCTCATCTAACACACCAGAAAAAAGAAAGATATAATGAGGAAGTTGTGAGTAAAGTAATTTGGCATCATTAGAAAGGGAAATGTAGTTTTTATGCTTCTAAAATGGATAACTTAATTGGGACTACAGTTGAGAGGAACATATCAATGCTACAAGTATATTAAACCTATGACCAGTTTAAATAATGCTTTAAGCTGAACTCTAAGCTCAGTGCTGAAACCAGTTAAAACCAGGGTGATAATTTCTGTATTTTCCATTTAATTTGTTTCATGTGTTCCAGAATGAGAGAAGGAAAGTGCAGATGATGTTTCAAGAAGGATATTTTAACATGGCCATCATAGAGGAACTGAAAACAAAAGTCATAGAGCTCCAATACTTCAATAATGAACTGAGCATGTTCATTCTTCTTCCTGAAGACGACGGTGAGGACTTTACTGGCCTAGAACAGGTAACACTTCATTTTCTCTCTAGTAACATACATAGAGAGCAATGCTTTAGCATTGCTTCAGTGTGGTCAGAAGACAAGTGGGAAAAACTGAACTTCCTTTCCTTGCATTCATTGTGGTGCCACTCATTACTCCCAATACCACCTTACAGCTTGAATGTGCCCTCACCTACGAAAAACTCGCAGAATGGACCAGCTCGGCTACGATGCAACCACTGAGAGTGAAGGTGTACCTGCCCCAGTTCAAGATGGAGGAAAGTTATGTTCTCAACAGCACTCTCCAGGAGATGGGAGTAATGAATGTTTTTGACTGGGGAAAAGCTGATTTGTCAGGAATCTCTATGAAAGGTGGCTTGGTTGTGTCCAAGGCCATCCAGAAGACAATTGTAGAAGTCAATGAAGAGGGCACCGAAGCGGGTTGTTCCATGGGGCTTCTTGCAATGCCTCTGTGTTGCCCAGTAACTTGTGAGTTCAGAGCTGACCGCCCATTCCTCTTCTTCATCAGACACAACCAAACCAACACCATTCTCTTCTTTGGAAGATATTCCTCTCCTTAAGCGGAGGTTATATTGGAAATTAGATCTTTCTCCCCATTTCCGTCCCATTGACAAGCAATAAGGATAAAAGACAAAACAAAAGACAATTCTCTAGACTTTGTCCTAAAGTCTGGTTTGCTGTAAATAAAAAGACTATCTGAGAAGACCCAAATTAAAGAAAAAACCCTAAACCCCATGAATCATAGGCATATTTTACTTTTAGAAGCTCTCATGAAAATGACATCTACCTTAAAATACTCTATGAGGTATTTGCCAAAACGCTGTAATCGTCTAGAGATATCTGCAAAGAAATTTTTACTTTGACCTTTCCTAATGCAGTAGGGATCCAATAAACCCATGAGTTTAGTGCCCTGAAGATAAGTGATACCTTCTCTCACATGAAGTAGACAGGAGGATAGGGATCTGCATTAAAGGCATAACCTCAGCTACTTGGTCTCTTCTAGCCTTACCTACCTAAGGTCTCAAGTAAAATAGCACTTTACAGGGCAGCATCACAATATTCCCCTGGAGTCTCCTATTAAATAATGATTGGGGGCAGTGTTTCAAAGTGGAGCTCTCAGGGTTTATTCTCAGAGAGCAAAGAAGACAGAAGACTTTCTGGCATAATTTTGTTTGCTCTCAAGAAGGGCAGACCCACTGCTTTTTTTTTTTTTTTTTTTTTTTTTTTTTGTGAAAAACCCTGTCTCTGCGACCAAGTTCTCCAACTTCCTCATAAACCTCATAAATTCCCAGATAATAAAACCAGGGTTTCAGAATAGTGGGACAATTTTCTGACAAGGCCTGCTCTGTGATGGCTGGGAATGAGACACATAATTCTCACATAAAACTTTGAGTAGTGATCAGCCATTCTCACGTCTAAGAGCCAGCTCTGTTTGGGCTTCAGATAGCATGAGTTTCTTGTTCCAGCTATTTTTTTAATCATTAACATAAAAAAAAATCTATAAGTGATGTTTTTTAAATGGGTAGCCTGTGTTTATTATTTATTATTATTACTACTATTTATCATGATAAAGCCATTGCAAACTAAATAATAAATGTAGTAGTCTGCATAGTAAAGTAAATGTAGTAGAATAGTAAATGTAGTAAAATTAAGTGAACAGAGGAATAGTCTAATACAGTAAGTAAAAATAATGGTATTCCTTTCCAAAAATGTAAATGACACTGAAGTCTACCTCCCACTTTTAAATATTCCCCATGCTGAGATTAGGCCCTGGATAATTCAACATTAGGGTACATAAACTCTGAACCTTCTCCCTCTTTTACAAGACCACTATTAGTGCCTGACTTAGGGGATGAGCAGTTCTCATTTGCTTCTCTCTGGGAAGCAAATTAAGAGGAAAATTTCTGGTACAGCTAATTTTCTTGCTTATGATCTAGTTCCCTAAACCACCTCCTGGATGTTGTGGAGTAGGTGGTGGGAAGGAATAGCCACAAGAAGGGAGCAGCCTGCCCAGTCTGGCAGAAGGTAACGTCCAAAATCCACAGACACATGAAGAATACTTGCTTTTATGGGAAAAATATTCCAGCCTTTGATGACTCACTTCTCCTTTCCCTGTTACTCACTGATGGGAAGAAGGTAAGCACTGTGAGCATACTAGTACCATTGTAGAACTGATGATTCAAAGGGCTCTTCCAAATGCTGAGATATGCAGGAAAAATTACAGTAAATTACAGTACTCAACACAAATTGAACTGCTGAATAAAGCAGACCCATTATAGTCTGGAGATGCTTCATATGGCTGCAATTGCAGTATAAAATACAGCCTGAAATAGTAAGATTACCTGAAGAGACACAGTTTTCATACCAATTAGCTGGTAAGAGAACACAAAACACATGCTGTTAGCTCTTTGATAAATAAAGTATTCAAAAAACAGCTATACACATTTTTCAACAACTGCTTTTGGGATTCTGTGATATCTGGTTTGTTTCCAGTTAAAATTACTTGGGTTAGAAGAAAAAAAGTGAAATGAACAGTATTAGAATTTATTAGCTTGCACAATCAGGCCTATATATTTTCAGATAAAATGTAAAAGAAAAATAATCAATGTGATAAAGGCAAGTGCTTTAACATATTATCCCAAAAAGCACAAGTCTTACAACAAGAAATTTTGTGTGTGAGTAAAGGAGAAGGTGTGGCTGAAACAGGGATTTCATTTAGTTTACTGCAGCAGAAGTAACTTCATATTGTAATTTAAAAAAAAACCCAAAAACTTAATTCAGGGATATTGAGATAATTCAGAACCTGCAACAAAATACAGTATAAATTATAATTAAAAAACTCCTTCTCCTTATAAAATCTTTTTTTCCTTACTGCCATTTTAATCTACAAGACACGAAAAAAAATGTGGTGAAAAACACCAGAAGCTGGAAAGTAGCCTCCTGCTGCTAGTGTAGTGGCAGCAGCTCCTACTGTGGAGGGCAGTGCTTCCACAAAATCATGGATGTTTACTTGAAAATAGAAGGTAAACCCTCCACTCTGGCAGCAAATGCTTCTCCTGTGGGAAACTGTAGTCTGTAAAAGTTTGATGCCAAGCAATAGAGCTCGCAGAGCAGAGAAAAGTTGGAAACTCCAAATGGTGCCTGGAGCAGACATAGCCCCGAAGGGCATTTCACTGCCTCATCCCCAGGGACATGCTCCACGCTAAGTGTTGAACCAGCCATGATGACAGCCTACAAAAGGGTAGACTGGCAAAAAAACAAAGCAGAAGATGTCAAATAGCATTTGCATGAGGATCCATGGAAAGGTAACACACATTTTTCCTGCATTAGAAAAATCTGTGTCTTCCCACAGTCTGATTAACTGAGTAGCTCTTTACATATACACATTGCCACTGAACTTTATTCTCTCTGATGGTTGCAGTTCTGCTCAGTTTTCTCTGAAACTGTGCTTTCCTTTAAACAGTTTTTAGTACCTATGTATAACATAATTTTTTATTATATCTTCAAAAGCTTTGCAATAGATAGGCTAGAAGGGCAAAGGAAGATTTTTGGATTGTCACTGAATAAGCCAAAGAGGTCAGCTTTGAGTCACACTCCACTCTGTCCCTCACCTTCCCCCCCACCCCATGAAGAAGACTAATGTTTCTTTTCCTCAAAATATAGCTGGTAGTAGGTTTTATAGTAGGAAATCCTAGTTCCTTATGGTCTCAGTCAGAAAGACACTCAGGCACAGTAAAATGTACACGGTATGTGACATACAGAGAGGCCATCCAAAAGCACAAGCAAACACCACTCTCAAACACTGTTCAGTAGTTCCTGAACAACCAGAGAAATTACATGTGAAAATAAGAACAGAGAAATGTTGGAAAGAGCTGCTTTCCCAGCTCCTTGCTCTCCTTGTTTATGCCAGCTTCAGAGGAAAGCTCCTTATCTTCAGATTTTCCCATCCTCATTGCTGCTATAATATCCTCATTCTGAATGGGGAAACTAAAAACCACTTCAATTATCAGACTCTGCACATACAACCCTGCACTTCAGCAAGGCAAAGAACACTGTTAAGGGTAAAGCAGCTCCCTTTCCTTTTCACAGAGGCTCTTACTGCTGTATGCTATGGCTTAACACGTATAAATTTGGATTTATAGTATCCACCCCTATGGCCTTTGCAGATGCCAGATTTGTTTCTTTACTGCTCATCAAGTCTATTATTTAATAAAGAGTAATAGCTTGTTACAATTGAATTATATTTTATATTGTGCATTATGGTTGTCTAACAGACCATGAATGTTCCTGCAGACAGATTCTGTAGTTTGTTCACCTGCCATAGTTACAAGGTATGGAAGATCTATGGGAATGGCCTGTGCAAGTACCATGGGCCTTGTTGCCATGACCTGTACAGAATGAAAATTAAAAGCTGACTCTTAGTCATTCTTTAAATACCACTGGCTGGTTTAAATTAATTTCTGAATACATGAATACTCTGGGGTCAGGCTTACAGCCCAGAAAATATGTAATTCCTGACCATTCCTCAAATCTTTTCCTCTTCCATGCTCATCTTCAGGTCCCAAAGTCATCTCAATACTGTTGCTCTAAATTTTTTCTTCAAAATGAGGTTTTAGCAAAATGTGCTTTCTCCTCAGAGCATTTCTCCCCTCTTCCTGCACACCTATGCTGTAGACCTTCATAGTTTGGCCTCAGGTAAAATACTGTAGGCTCACCTAGGCAGAGAAATGGATGTGGCTGTGCTTTTAACAACTACAAGCCATACACCACACCAGGCTGCACTCCAGGAATATATATATTTGGTCTTACAAAAACTAAGATTTTTGTAAGACCAAAAACCTTTCAGTCTTGAAAACTACACAGGAAGTTTTGAGTTTGTTCTAACATGGAAAAAAAAAGATCAATTTCAAACCTCTCTCGATAGAATTACCATCCTGCAGCTGGCTTTACTTGGAATTACATTATTTTGGCAAGGTCAGATGGCCACCATTCTTGACGAACTTCTCTCTGTCACTGCACAGATGTTGTAGTGAGTTGATGCATGTCTACCAGATGTTCAGCAGTTAGCCCAGCATCCACCCTTCCCTTCATGACAGGTGGGAGTACTGTTAGAGTGCTTTCAGCACTGAGAGCGCCTCACCCCTGAGGAGAAGGTTACAGCAAAAGCTTAAATAATTCATTTTTAAATCAGGTTTTACGTAATGAAGAAAGTTGACTTGCTGCAGATAGAATACCAGCTTAACATAGGCCTGCTCAAAGTTTCAAGGTGCAATGAATCGTGACAAAAGGCGGTGTTTGAAGATGACTCCTTGAAGGCAACAGTGGGAGTGTCTCAAAATCGTGCTCTATATATCACCAAGAGCTCAGGGAGCTGTTTAGCTTCAGCTGGCAAGCTGGATTATTACATGCCTCTTTGAAGTTTGTGGGGTAAGTATTTCTCCAAGAAAATGTAATTTCTAATTTGTATTCTTTAAGATGGAAAAAAAAAATATTATGTTTAAGAACTTTAAGGTAAGTATAAGACAGGTATGTAAAAAGACAGCATATACAGTAATTTTACCTTGCCTTCTCATTATATTTTATACTGTTTCACTGTCAAATACTTATCAGTGGGCAAAATATGTGGCTTCTGCACCACAGCACAGTAGAGTAGAAATAGATCTTTTTCATTTAAAATCTGTTGTCACATTAAAAACTATCCTTTTATAATTCTTATAATTGGGAGTAAAGGTATTTCTCTTTTCTCAATCTCACTCCCTGACAAAACCCATATATTATGTATATATATTTAGATATATGTAGATACATATATATATATATATGCATGATTGTGCTAAAAAACACCAGCAGTGATTAAATGTCTGAAACAGGACCACAGGAAAACCCTAAATTTATATACCAGCATCCAAGCAGCTGTCTTACACCTTGCATTATTGCTGTAAACTACAGAAAAGCAACCTCCAAATTTGTGGCTGGCTGTACCAAGCAACAGTGAGAAGTACCCAAAGAGTGTAGAGAGTTGACTACTCCCTACACCTGAGGGATTGAGAGCAGCCATTGCTTCAAACACCATTCAGAACCCTCTGGATGGCCATAGGGAAACTGATTCAGTGTTATATTTATCATATTGAAGGGTGGATGAAACTTTCTATTTCCTAAAAGGCAAGTAGAAGGTATTATCTTGCTGATAGGATCTTGTTGAAAGGAAACAAACACGTGTTCATATGTAAATGGATTAGGAGTTACAATATTTTTAATGATCACAGAATTTGCAGGCTTCACATCATTCACTGGTTCAGCATCACAAAACCAGCAATGAACTGGCAGTTTCTGGGCTATTGGCAATACTCTTTAAAACAAGCACTACATATTGTGACAATAAAGTCATATTTCTTTTTGCTTTAGGAAACGCTGATTTCACAATGGGCTCCATCAGTGCAGCAAATGCAGAATTTTGTTTTGATGTATTCAAAGAGGTGAAACTTCACCATCCCAACGACAATATCTTTTATTGCCCCTTGAGCATGATTGCAGCCTTGGCCATGGTCTATCTGGGAGCAAGAAACAACACTGAGTATCAGATGAAGAAGGTAAGTTACATAAATGGGTACAAACTCTCTTTGATCCTTTTCAGAGGCAGCAGATTATCCATTTATATCTTCCAAACATGCCCAGCAAAAAATGGCTTTCAAACTCTGGAGCTAATTTCCATTTCTTGCATTTCCCCATGAAGTGCAAGAATCACCTTTGGTTTTCATTAAGAAAGAACGGTTTTGGAGGATGGTTAAGGCAGGTGTCTTGCTTCAGCTTATATTATCTCAGACACCTGATTCCTTTCAGGTGGAAAGGACAACTTGAGACATACAAAAGATGAAACACTCAGAAAACAAAAGTCATAGTTGTAAATACAGTGCTGTAAGGCTGTAGCTGGTTTATGGGCAATGCCATTAACTGGAAAAGACAGGATCTAAGCTGAAGATCACAATCACAAATTTTCAGTGCGGTGCCTGGTTTAAAGCTCACATGAAATTTCTCAGTTTATTTTTGGTCCAATCAGACTTGCTTAGTGAAAACCTACAGTTTTAGCACAAATATCAGTGACTGACACTGTGGACTTCACATACCTAATTTCTACTTTCAATTGCAGGTTCTTCACTTTGACAAAATTGCAGGACTTGGAAGTATCCAAACCAAGGTACAGAAATCTAAGGTACATTGATTTCTCTTTCACATCCTTTTCCTGAGAACAGACTGTTCTGATTGTGCTTTCAGTAGTTTCAACACCTTGCCAAACTTTAGCTAATTCTCTTAATTTAAGAGATGCAAGTTAAAAAAAATACAACAAACCACCAAAGCCCAAAGAACAACAGCAACAAAACAAATGCCAAGCAAACAACAACCAACAAAAACAAACAAACAAACAAAAAATACCACTCCAAAACGAACAAAAACAAAATCCAAAACACCACCAGAAAAAGAAGACAGGCTGCACATATTGCAAGTGACAGGACAAGATAGGGTGCTTTGGGCACCAGGATACATTTTGGTGTAAGTGAACTCCACACCTGCAAGTGCTGCTGGGCTGCAGCCCTTGAAAGGGTCTCAGCACCTGAAGCTGGGGTACAGTAGGCAGACTTGCAGCTGAGACTCCAAAGTGGGACAGCAGAAAAGAGCCCAGAATCCCCAAAGGATGAAAAGTAACCACATCCTTACAAAGCTACAGGGACTTTAACAGCCTCCAATTCCCACTGCTACCCCAAGAGAGCCATGAGGGGTCCCAGTACCTTGATATCACCTGTATACTTCTGTCCATGTTAATCTGCTGCCTCTGTAAAGATAAAAAAAGCCATGGAGCCTGGTGTGTCCCCATTTACTTGGGATGCAAAACACAAGGTGGGACTTAAAAAAGGATGAGACTTTTTTTTTTAAACAAAGATAAAAAAGCTAGAGCATTTAGGGACTCATTAAACATTTAGAAAGGAGCTGTTCAACACAATTATTCTCAAAACATAAAGTTCCATCTACTGTTTATCACTGTGCAGTTTTCTTACATTCTTTTAGCCTGTGTCACCATTCTTGGAACTTGAGACAGGTGAGCCATTTTTTCACTGTACTACAAAACACTTCCTGACTCCCTTGCCATCTAGCTCTCTTCTTCCATCTGCAGCTTCTGCAAAAAAATGCTATGAAAATGCAAGCAGTGCCTGGGATTTAGAGGCTTTGTACCTATGAAAAGTCACCAATTTCAATAATTAACTTCTAGAATGAGTGGCATAAGTTGCTACTTGTACTGAACATCCCTCCCATGGAACTCTTAGACCCTGTTACATGTTCATTTGCAAATGCCCAAACACTGTGTGTTTTCCCACGTTATTTGTACCTTATAAATAATCCTCTTTCTCGTAAAATAACCTAACAGCTATACTTTTCTGTCTTCTTATCAACAACTCAGTGTGGCAAGTCTGTGAATATCCACATACTGTTTAAAGCAATTCTCTCTGATATCACTGCACCAGAAGCCAATTATTCACTGAGCATTGCCAACAGACTCTATGCTGAGAAGACAAGTCAGATCCTACCGGTAAGTGATCTTTTGATAAACCCTGTAAAATTCTCTAATCCAGGAGGACTGGCCAGAGTAGGTGACCAGTTAAT
Source organism: Passer domesticus (assembly GCF_036417665.1). Taxonomy (NCBI): domain Eukaryota; kingdom Metazoa; phylum Chordata; class Aves; order Passeriformes; family Passeridae; genus Passer; species Passer domesticus. The sequence continues at coordinate 78,898,232 of NC_087474.1, read as the reverse complement.
CCAATAGTCCCTACTGGTGCGGATTTACTTGGTTTTTCCCTTTGCCATGGCCCTGGCAACAGTCTAGAATAGAAAATAATTTGAGGCTAAATATGACCCTATTAAAAAATGAATGGAGTAATAAACAAAATTATTAGTAATGTAACTCCTCAATCCCTACTTGCTTCCCCAAAGCATTTCATTTTACTGGTTGTTGGAGTTTTTTCAGAAAATAATTTGACTTTAGCATATTTCTTCACTTGAAAACTCACCTCAAAACCAAATTTTGAAAGTGTCAAAAATCTTTCTTTCATATTTTCAAAACAAAAGATACAAATATTCTAAATCAAAGGAACTTCTTATCTTTAAAAATAAGAAAAAATGCTTTGATAAAAGGAAGAGGACTTAAAAACGATAAAGCAGTCTAAAATTAATCTGAAAACAGGGGGTTTGGATCAGGTTTTCTTCCAGAAATTCTAAAACATTTTTAATATATGCTCTAAACTGGTCACATACTAAAGACGTCAGATCTGAAATTGTCATGAAACAAAATAATTTTTCTGGTCCAGTTTTAGCAAATTATTTCAGTAAGTAAGCAATGAGAACACCTTAACCATGACATCAATATAAAAATCTTATTAGTCATATTTTGTGTCACTTTCATATTGTTTCTAAAAAATTACTAGTTCACTGGCTATAATTAATTGGTATCTTTACAGATCTACTCAAAATGTGTGAAGAAACTGTACAAATCTGGTCTAGAAATGGTCAATTTCAAAACAGCATCAAATCAAGCCAGACAGCGCATTAATTCCTGGGTAAAAAATCAGACAAATGGTAAGTCCGACAAGACTATGAGATATATTCCTGTCTGTATAAAATACAATTGTATTTTAACATATTTTAAAATGTATTTAATGTATTTTAAAATACAACTGTATTTTAGCAATTTCTGAAAGGACTAAACATTAGAGGAGAAATTTCCTCTTCCTGTTCCCATTAGTGGATATATTCCGTGGAAAGGGATGACTCTATTGCATCTTTGTGGCAGTGGCAGAGTGTTTTAAATACATCTGGCAAAGGCAGAGGTGCCATGATATGCACACTTAATATGCACATTTTATATGCACTTTTTGTATCTGGAGAGATTAACTCATGCAAGGTTACTCCCAGAATCTCTAGAATATTGGCATATTTTTACAAGGATATGCTGGATAGGTAAGAAATGAGCTTCCAGGGGAGAAAGTAATGCATACTAAACTGATGGAAGGAAATCAATGATTCAGAAGCTTGTGTGCACTTATTGTGTTGAGGTGGAAGGAAAAACCTGGAGTGAATTGTGAGAAACAAACATATTGAGAAAATCTGTGTTGGTTCTTCCCTCTCCCTTTCCTTCTTTCCTATATAAATATTTATTTTTTCCAAGCGCTGGTTGGAAATGTTCCTGGGAATCTATAACACTCTTCAATCTACCAGTCCTCTTGCAGAAATGTCTGGCCAGGTGCCTGTCTTTCAGTGTATTATTAAATCATACTTCTGAATCTTAATTCAATGTGCAGACTTTTAGAGAAGAAAAAGTCAAGTGAAGGACCAGTATATTGATTAACTTCTAAAATGCAAGACTACTGCTATGAAACTTACCACTCTGTGTCCTACCGCTTTCTTAAAGGACAGATCCAGGATTTCCTTGAACCAAGCTCGGTTAATCCTCAGACTGCGCTGGTCCTTGTGAATGCCATTTACTTCAAAGGGAAATGGAAGGTTGCGTTTAAAGAAGAACACACGCAGGAAGTGCCCTTCAATGTGACAGAGGTGGGGGGCACAGACACAGCTTCTGGCCAGATGTGTATTTGTTCTATTTAAAATTCTGTTATCATTGACTGCGTGATTTACCTGGGTGCCTCACTATCAGACTTACAATAGCTGTGTCTGACAGAGCAAACCAGCAGATGAGACAAAAATGGAGACAAAGCTATTTTCCAAAGGCAGCATGGTTGAAAATTGAATCCTGCCCTTTCAAAGGCCTTGTACATTTGTCTGACCAAAGAAAAAGATTGCTCCCACAATCATCTGACATATTTTTGTTTTTGCAGCAAGAGAGCAGACCCGTGCAAATGATGCATCAGAACGGCACCTTCAGAGTGGGAAGAGTGGCTGAAGATAAAATTAAGGTCCTGGAGCTTCCCTATGCCAGCGGAGAGCTGAGCCTGTTGGTGCTGCTGCCTGATGACATCTCTGGCCTGGCACAGGTATGGCCCTGGCAGGGCAAGCAGAAGACTTGTGGCTTCAGTGGGGCTTGGCTGCTGTCAGACTTTTTGCTTCCCATTGACATGGCAGCTGCCCACCCCACGGCTGTGCTGGGCAGGCAGGGAGCACAAAATGTGCCCAGGTGCTCAGGCAGAGCCTCTGAGGAGAGTCCTGAGCTCAGTTGTATAAAATGAAGGTAAAGCAGTGTAGTGCTGCTGCAGCACTGCAGAAGAGGATGTTGCTATACAGGCAGTGTTATAAAATTACCCATCTGTACCCAAGAAAGGATAAAAATCAATGCAGTCTATAATATATGAACAATTACTCATATTTCAGTAATTTTAAATTATAAAATAAAGTTATTACAGATGTAGAAGATTTTGCATTTGTTAGGTGCTACCAACTGTAGGTAAATTTTCATGGTCTCGTTTTTGCAATCTTTCACAAGCTGACTGATTTGCTAGACTGTGAAACTGTTGGGTTGTGCCTCATAAGACACAAGATTACTTGGACAAAGGGAGTTGTGTTAAGTTGGTAAAAATCTGAATAAAAGGTGAGTGACACAGGCAGTACTGGAGAGGCAATTAATAAAATACTAGAAGGATGCCAATAGGATGAGCTGCAGGAACCATTCTGGTTGGGGGTTTTACTTTAGTGATAGCCTTGACAGAAATGAATGGTAGGAAGAAGTTTGATTTGCATCCCACGTTTCATTCCCTGCCTCTCTTTGCAGATTGAGAACAAAATCAGCTTTGAAAAACTTGCTGAGTGGACCAGTTTCAACGTGATGGAAAAGAAGAGAGTAAAAGTGTACCTCCCACGCATGAAGATTGAGGAGAAATATAACCTCACATCTGTCCTGACATCCTTGGGTATGACCGACCTGTTCAGCCCTTCAGCCAACCTCTCTGGCATCTCTTCAGCAGAGGGCCTGAAGGTGTCTGAGGCCATCCACGAAGCACACATGGAAGTCACTGAAGAGGGAACTGAGGAGGCTGGGTCAGCAGATGACACAGAAGACATCCAACCTTCCTCTGAGTTTGAAGAGTTCAAGGCTGACCACCCATTCCTTTTCTTGATCAAACACAATCCAAGCAACCTGATCCTCTTCTTTGGTAGATATTGTTATCCATAAAGAGAAGAGGGCTGGAATAATGCTTGCCTACCCCTTAGAACAGACCCCTTTTACTCTGGTATTGTAGTATAATCTAATCTCCAATATTTTCTGCAAGTGAAAAGGCTACTCTAGGTTGTACCCTTTCCTGAAGCTTCGATAGCACAGAGACACCTGCAGGTGAGGAAACAGCAGCAAGTCTGTTTGCTCCTTCCCCTTCTCAGACAGTTTTCAGTGTGGATTGAGCCAAGTAAAGAGTAAGCCCTCAGAGAATAGAGGCCCTCACAGGCCAGGAAGGGGTCACATGATTTTCACTTGAGGAAGGAACTGCAGACAGTTCTCCAAGTCTTTGGTATTCCATTACGTGGAAAGCCATGGGCTACGCCCATTCCCTGGTACTATCCTGCTAACAAACCCATGCAGTTCCTGAAACACTGGCTTTGAAATCCCCCAGTCTGGAGAAGATGCTTGTGGACAAGGTTCTGCTATGCAGGTATTAATTGGTGCCTATGTAAATTTGTAAATTTTACTTATTTTTTACTTATCTGTCGGGAAATGGTGCACATATCCACTATGACCAGAGCTGTCCTCTCACCATGAGTACCTCATGTAATACTGAATTTCTTCCAGAGGCTTTCCAAAGTCAGGGAGAGTTTCCCTTCCACTTCAGAATGTTCAAGGAGATCTAACGTAGTCTAGGTGCAGTTATGTCTTGTCACAGAGTATAGCTTCAAAGCCTGAAACATGGATATCTGGATGATCCAGGACTCTACTGCCAAGCAAAAGACTTACATGAATTTTTGTTTGAAACATTGGAAGTTACTCCAAATTTGAGAACATTTTTATTTTTGTGAAAAATCCTGAAAGTGGTGTTAAAGAATCTGATTTCTCCATGGGAGTTTTGTGAAAAAACACAGCTTTCAAAAGAATTCCTGTTTCTGTTGATCTTGCTTAACAAGTAAAATTCAATTTGTTCCTGGAAAGTTCTCAGTTGTTCAAAACTCAAGAGCATTATTATTCTATGAATGTAGCTGGGCTTCTTTGTTCCTATAGTAATCCAAGACTACATCTCTTGTTTTCAAGAAATACATGAGAATCCTAATTTTCTCTGTCTTTTTTTCCAATGTGTCCACTAGCACCTCCAAGTACAGTTCCATTGGCACAATATTATGACCTGTTTTCATTCTAATCATATATTACTGATTTTGATGCACATAATTGATTTTTTTCTTTCTTAACACAATAAAAGAAAGTCACAAATCCTGGTCATGAAATTATCTGAATTTTCTTAATTTTCTGGGTGACTAACCCTTAAAATATTATTACATTGGTAACTGTTGTGAGCAAAATGGGATTTAGTATAAAATTCTCCAGTTTTTAGAATTAATAAAGTTATGTAAATATGAAGTTTCCTACCCATTTTTGAAATAAATGGATGCACACTTCTATAGTTTGATTCCTCCATGTAATACTGGTTACCAAGAAATAGCCCAGTGAAATATTAACTTATTCTTATTTATTCTTTGATACAATTCCAATGGGTATTAAAGATGCACTATTACTTGGAAAAATATTTCAAGGAAAAACTGTTCCAGCAACTCTGCCATTTGAGATGATGAAATCATCCGAAAAATCATGTAACTCAAAGGGCATAAGAAAGAATAAGTAGATGGACAACTCTTAGGCAAAGCATTTCCCCACTGAGAGTTTTGAGAGGAGGTACTCTGTCACTAATATCAGCTATTCCAATAATAAGGGACAGGGAAACCCTGAATGTACATATAGACTGGGCAATAAGTTTCTGGAGAGAAGCCCCGTGGAAAGGGACCCCTGGGGGTCCTGCTCAGTGACAAGCTGAACATGAGCCAGCAGTGCCCTGGCAGCCAGGAAGGCCAACCCTGTCCTGGGGGCATCAGGCACAGCACGGCCAGCGGGCAAGGGAGGGGATTGTCCTGCTCTGCTCTGAGCTGGGGTGGCCTCACCTCCAGTGCTGGGGGCAGTTTTGGGAACCACAGTATAAAAAAGACAAACTATTGGGGATTATCCAAAGGAGGGCCATGAGGGTGGTAAAGGGCCTTGAGGGGAAGCAATAGAAGGAGCAGCTGAGATCTTGGTTTATTCAGCCTGGAAAAGAAGAGATTGAGGGAGACATCTCATTGCATTCTGCAGCTTTCTCAGGTGGGAAAGCAGAGGACCAGGAATACGTCTCCTCTCTGATGACTATAACAGGCCCTGAGGGAATATCAGAAATCTGTGTCAGGGTAGGCTTAGCTTAGATACTAGGAAAAGACTTTTCACCCAGAGTGTTTGGGCACTGGAAAGGCTCCCCAAAGAAGTGGTCATAGCACCATCCTGATAAAATTCAAGAAGTGTTTGGACAACGATTTTGGGTACATGCTGTCATTCTTGGGGCTGTTTTATGCAGGGCCAGAAGTTGGACTTCATGATCCAGATCCTTCCAACTCAGGACATTCTGTGATTCTATTTCCACATTAACATATAGTGTGGCATGATAAAAGCAGACCTGTAGAAGAAAAAAGGTGGTGCTACCTGTCTGACACCCACATTACCTGAATGTCATCAGGATGTTTGTGATATAGGCTCCGTTTTTTTCCAGTGGTAAAGACAGCTATTTCACCAAGTACATTTTAATTATTTTTATTTAGAAATTAAAGCAGTGGTCTAAACTGTTCCAAGAGATGCAAAATTTCAACATCTCAAGGCTTGCCATAAGCAGTTTAATCACTTTCTGCATGTCTTGTAGCCAGAAGCACTTGATCCAGTCTGTTAAATTTAAAAGCCTGTACACTTAAACAATAAGAAGAACTCAAAAGGGTTACATCTGAAAACTTTCCTTCCTATGATAATTAAACCAGAAAGTGCTCAAAGTACAAAGATATGCCTCAATGACCAATGCTGTTTCCTGAACAGCAATAATAGATAAAATTAAGGAATGGGAGAAAAGCAAAGGGGCCATGATTCAGAGGCAAGTACAAAGCTTCCCCTTTCCAAAAAGAAAAAACAAGAGTCAGTAAAAATTGCAAATTCAGAAATACTGTACTAAACCTGTAACTTGCTTTAATATTTGCTTTTTTACAATATTAAAATGCCCCAAAAGTATTTAATGAAAAAAGTCAAAAATAAATAAACCTTGAAAACGTCCTTGTTATGACTGGCATTTTTGTCACAATCTTCCAAATGGGTTTTCTGAAGAACTGAGTCCCTTTTTCTCATACAGACTGCTGTGCAGTACCAGAAATAAGGCTTAGTAGGTAAGAAGAAAAAATCTGAAACTTTCTTCATCTAGTGGTACAAATTGCAGAAAGAGACATCCAAGGGCCTGCCACTATGAGGCAACATTTCTCTCTGTACAGCATGGAAATAATACTTGTCTGTGAAACATGCTGTACACTCCCATTCCAAGTGCCTCATCCACATTGCTGTACTTTCTTTGCACATTAATGAGCAATAACCCTGCTCTCTCCATCTCCTTTGAGATCTTCCTCTAGATATTACATGGAAGCAGAGAACAGCTGAGACTGAAAGTGACCTCTGCTGATTTTTTATTCTAAGATCAACCTTTCAGTCAGGGTCAGCTACAGCAGGTTACTTGGGATCATGTCCTTCTGTGTTTTGAATATTTCCAAGGATGGAGACTCCACAGCCTCTTTGGGCAACCTGGGTTTACCTCCCTATCCAAAAGAAAATGTATTTTCTTATGTTTAAATGTAATTTCTGCTGTTTCAGGTTGTGTCCCTTCTCTCTTGCCTGATCACAGGAGCAAGTCTAGCTGCATCTTCTTTTTACTCTCTCATCAAGAAGGTTATGCACACAAATAAGATCCCTCTGCACTTTCTCCTCTCCAGGGTAACAAGTCCCATCTCTCCAAGCCTCTTCTCTCATGACAGATATTTTAAGCACTTAATCATCTTCTCTGCTCCTGCTCCCATCTCGTTTGGAATGGAAATCCCAGAGCCAGACAGAGCATTCCATCTGTGGTCCCACCAGTGCTGAGTGGGGGGGGCAGGAAAGCCCCCCCTTACCTGCTGGCAGTGCTTTCTGTAAGTCATCCCCTTGTGCTGTTGAGTTTACTTGCCACAAGGACACATTGCTGACTCACGGTCAGCTTGGTGTCTGCCAGGCATCCCAGTTCTTTTTTGCAAAGCCAACACGATGGCATGGACCCTTGTCCGGCAACATTTCACCTTTTCTGCAGAGTCTTTTCCTGCAGGAGGCAAGTCAGGAGTATTGCCAAGAATCTCAGTAGGCTGCTGTTCATAGGAGAGGAAGGCTTTGTGGAAGGATGTCTGTGTTGAAACAAACCAAGAGATTTGTTTATCCTATTTTGTGCAAAAGAAAATGCTATTTTTCCCGGGAATATGTGCCGAGATAAAGGACATACTGGGCAGACTCTGAGTGATGGGAGGTAACGTAGCAGGCATGGTGACATGGGCAGTGCTAGCCACAGGCTGCCACAAACAGGTTTCTCTCTGGGGAGGGATGCTAGTAACTAAGGTCCCAGGTGGCACAGCCAAATGTCGTGCCAATGCCAGCTGCCATCTTTCCTGCCCTGTGTGTGTGCTGGCTGCAAGGCCCTCGTTACCCTGCTGCCTCCTTAGGAGCCAGTGAGTAAGTCCATACCCAGCGTCACCCTCGCTGCTGGCTGATTCCATGGACTTGAGGGATGAATAAGGGACTTCATATGTGCTGTGGTGACTGATAAAGGGACAGCTGTGTGTGCTGGTCCAGAACCTGTACAGCTGCAGACCCTGGATGTGTGCACTGCTAAGCAGATGCAGTAAGGGTGGGCAAGTTGTGACCAAACCCATCACAGGACCCTTCTGAAGATGCCTTCACTGGAGAAATTCACTCTGCCAGCACTGAGGTATGCACAGCCCTGTCACAGCCTGTGACTGACCAAGGCAGCACTGCAAGCAAAGATGCCCAACACTTCAGGATGGCACAGGGCTACCAGAAAGATAGCAGGTGGGCTAAGAGCTCCTGTCTGAAGGAGCTTGACAGACACCTGAAGTTTCTTCAGAATGGGAGAAGAACACAGTCCTATGGGACAACTGAGAGAGAAACCATCATTGATTAACCACAGCACCAAGGTCTGCAGTAGCACCTAACTGAACAATCACTGGCATTCACCCTGAGCAAGACAAACACAAAACAATCAAAATGCTCCTTCCCACTGACAAAAGAACAGCAGCATGGATGCAAACTAAACCTTGAGCTCTGCGTGGGATGTTGTGATTGGATGAGAGGATTTGGTCTGTGAGCTGACCTGGACTTCATATCCTTTTGTATAGGTCTAAATGTGCAAGAGTCTGTTGTTTTAGGGACGGCATCACAATGGAATGCCTGGCAGAGGAAAGGGCAACCAAGCCTTAGCTGACCTCTTTCTTGGGACAAGCATTGTCAAACAAGGATATGTGGATAAACACATCCTTTTGTGTTTGTGCTGCATTACACAGATGTGCTGGACAGGGCAATATATGATCTTTGCTCCGAAGAAGCATTTCAGCTGCAGGAAGGTTTGCTTAACCTTACTGGACTCCATGACAGATCTGAAGCTGTCCAGTCCACTAGGCACTACCTCTCATATTGTTACAATTCTATGCTGATATGTGATGATAATAAGATTTTCACTTACTTGTGGAATGATTTAGTTGCCTTTGCAAGTTGTTTTACATTAATCATTCATTTGACCAATAAAAAATAGAAAAACAGTAACCTGGGTTGTGCATTAGCACACTTCTCAAGCAGTGGACTGCCCCTTCTCCACTGTAAACCAAAACATTTCTCTCATTAGTGAATATATTCAACTCAGAAATATTTTGCTTACAACATCAATGCTGTGGGTTGGCTGTTACAAAACACCTGTACCAAGTCATGGGACATCTTTGTAGCTACCAAGTTACAGGCTGTTTATGATGATACAAATATGATTAAGGTAGGTGGTGCACAAGGGCCAAGGTGGCTCACATATGGCGAGTTGAAGCACACCACTAGATAATTTGATTGCCAAATGAAAAGACTCAAGACATATTCAAATGTTAGAAGTGACAGAGACAAACTTACTGGTAGTCCTTTGCCTTCTGAGCTGTCAAGTATATTGCAATGGACCATGGCCAAGTGTAGAAGGCAGCTTGAACAGAAAAAAGGCAGTCGCAAGATGCAAAGACAGAAGGGGCAGCAGCTGCAGGAACAGCTGGCAGTCTAGGGAGCACCTCCCAGCTGTGTGGGTTCACCCTACACAGTTACATGCACTCATTTGACCTCCTGTCCTCCTGCAAGATGGGAACCTTTTCAGATAAATGGGACTCACAACAGTGCTGACCAGTTTACACACTGCTCCTGTGAAAGAATATCTCATTCTCTTTGCAGTAGATCTGCAGTGATAAGCCAAGCAGGTAAAAGTCTAAAGATCTTTCCTCAAATGCCCTGTTCCTGCATAACAAGAGTTGTAGTAGACAGGCCTGGACCACACACTGTACCATGTAAAGTACCAGTGTGATGTAAATGCACCAGTCCAGACTGAGCTCTTCATAACTCTTATTGCATGAGCAACTTCAGCTGAATGGGACTATGAAGAACTAGAGAGAAAGGTAGGGATGATCCAGAGGCTTTCCTCTTTCACAGACAACGAAAAGGGTTAAAAAGTCCACCGCTACTCTCCTGAGGCATAATTTGTTCTAGACAATTTCAGAGCCATTTTGTGTATTGACTTTGGATTTCTGTTTTAAAATTATGTGGCATTTGAGAGGTCAAAGCAGTTTCTTTTATTGTCTGTCCATTCTTTTATTTCAAAGGAATTATGCAACTGGTTTCTGCTTGCTATTGTATATTATGGCTGTCTTGCAGACCATGAATGTTTCTTCAGCTGGGTTGTTCAGCTGATGTGCCACAAAGTTGCTTGTGGAAGAATGTAAGAATGGTCTTGTAAGAATGTCTCTGTTTGTAAAAAAGGCACATTTTGAACCTAGCATCTGGTGCTGTGACCTGTGGAAAAGAACAGTACACCTTAAACTGCCCTTCAAAATTATAGCTGCGACTTCAAATCCTTTTCTGGTAGCATCTGACTAGGATCTAAATATCCTGATGCCTGAATTAAAAAGTTACAGAAATCTTGTCTTTCTTATATCATCAACTTCTCTTTCCCCAACACATTTTTCATTAGTTCTGTAGTTCTTCCCTATATAGATGTGCTGAAATTAGTTGATATTCCCAAAACCCTCTCACTGAGGGTTTTGTTCCACTGATGTGCTGCTCAGACTGTGACTGTGTCTGTGTTCCTCGAGCTAGATTGCTTTGGAATGAAAAACTGTGCTCTGTGAAGCACTATGTCTGTGGTCTTTTACAATGCAGCAAGGGACACCAGACATACATATAACTTCTTGCAGAAAAATGTACTTCAATTTTATTAAATTTGGCAATAAACATTGAAAGGAAATGCTCTTTCTTGCATTCCTCAGTGGCAAATTTGCTCCATTCTTTAGGAAGAGCTATAGATTCTGGTGGGAAGAAAGACTGGTGATACTGGTAATCCAGCCAACAATGAGAGAAAAGTTGCAATAAATACAGCCCTGCATATGCTGATCTTACTAAAATTTGTAAGTTCACAGAATGGTGACTCTGAAATGGGTCTGGCCTGTCACTATTCAAGACAGAGGAATATTAAGGAAAATAAGACAAAATTCTTTACAGACATTCTGCAAGACTGAATTCCTTACCATTCTTTTTTGTTCTATTTTCACAAGCTATGTTACACTATTTGCTGTGATAACCAAATCATACTTACTACTCAAGTTCCAATGAACAGCTTTTATCATTATTTTTGCTTCAGTCATTTTAATGTTCTCCTGTCTTTTCTGCAAGGTTTCATGTGCCATGATGAATAAACCGTGCTTTTTGGAAACTTTAAGTTAAAATCCTTTTATTAGGGCTTTTTTTTTTTTTTTTGTTTCAAAGAATGGACTTATTCCAAGTAGAAGTGCATGTCTGACATTGAGCTCCATCCATCACTTTATTGGGTAAACACAGAACAGGCAGTGTGGGGCGTGTCACAAAATAACACAAGATATATTTCAGGGGGTTTGTCAAGTCTGCCCCAAGTACAGCTGAGAAGCTGTGCTCTACCTTTCCCTGGTGAACCTGATAAGGTAAGCATTTCTTTCAATGACGATTTAAGTTCTAATCTGCAAGATAAAATCCAGTTGTCTTTTACAGTACTTATAACTGTAGTAATGTAACTGCATGTTTGTGGCCTTCAGTGTCAGTTGAAGAAACTAATTATCACAGGATGCCTTTTGCAGAAACCATGCCTACCTTCAGATGCATAGTCTGTATTATTTTGTTATTTCAGTCTGCCATGAATAAAGTATTTGTATTTATGAGCTATAGTTTTGTTTACTAACTCTTCCACATTGAAAAGCTGGTGATAAGTTACAACAGACTTTCTTCCTTCTTCCTCTATTGCTTTAATTTTTCATTTAGAATTAAAAGACAAAATTGAATTTGTTTCAATCCCGGGGGTTATGTAAGATATTCTCTGAATGAAATCAAGGAGTGCAGAATGTTTAAATAATCCCATCATTCTACAGTTCTGTGTTATCTTTAATAGTTACATTTTCAAAGATAAATTACAACAAAAAAACCCCCAAGCACTTGCTTCATGAGTCTGTTTCTTCTCCAGGAACAAAAACAGAGCTTAAAGCCTAAAATATAATAGTAAGCAGAATAGGTAAATAATAAAAAAATCCATCTTATATTACTTATACAATCAGTTCAATTTAGAGAGAAAATGAGCATCCATTCTATCAGGGGAAGAGTTAGATGCACTGTTGTTCAAATTATCTTACATTAGGAGATGACTGTCACACGAACATGTTGAATTAATAGAGACTGTGATATACATATGGCACAGTACCCTGGATTTTGTTCTCTAGCAGCTGCACACTGTATTTTCTAGTCTGTGTTTTCTTCTTTCACCAGCCTATGCACAGCTGGCAGATATCCAGCACTTTGATTGTTCATGAATCCAAAAGCATATCTGCCTTTTAAATCCACACCACTGGATTCTGTTTGCTGAAAAAACTCTGTGCACTAAGTTTGGGGTTCATGTGAACTGAATTTTTTGTATTACAATTGACCTATTTCACACAGTAAGTCAGACTCTTTCTGCTTCCTTCAGACAACAGGGATTTCACAATGGGCTCCATCAGTGCAGCAAATGCAGAATTTTGTTTTGATGTATTCAAAGAGGTGAAAATCTACCGCAGCCATGACAACGTGCTCTTTTCCTCCCTGAGCATGCTTTCAACCCTGGCCCTGGTGTATATGGGAGCAAGGGGTAAGACTCAATCCCAGATGGAGAAGGTAAGTTACTTACAGGGGTGTAAGTGACCTCTACTTGTGCCACTTGTTCCTTCTAAGTAACATCGCTGAAAAATATCCATTGATAAGGTTTTCACCTGTTTCAATGCACAAGGACTAAGCCAAAGTCACAAAATGGAGAACTTACTCAAGAGTTACATATAGACAACACTAATAAAAAGGTGTATATTTTCAATATAACAGGCAGTTGACTTAAACATAAAAAAACCAAAAAAACATCTCAGGGACAATAGCAAAATAGACTACCAGTCAACAATTTTATGATTTTTAAATTTTGACAAGTTCCAAATAATGTAATCGGATTTTCTTTTTCAATATATATAAAAGATACATCCCAGAAAGACATGAAGACAGACTATTTTTAGCAACACATAATATGCAACTCAATTGATTTCTAGATATTCGCTAGAAAAAAATGTAATCTAAGCAAAGAATAGTATTTACAGTTTCCAAGAAGGTCACAGAGGGCATAGACCAGTTGCAAGCTTACCTGTGAATTTTTAGTTAATCTATTTTCTCAGCAACTTTTTATTTTTTTCCTGGGCCAACAGGACTTTTTACACAAGCAACATATGTAAGTCTCAAATTCACATTGTTGTTGGTCATGCTTCTCATTTCTACCACTGGTATTTTCTCTTGCAGGTTCTTCACTTTGATAATGTTACAAGAGATGGAGACATTTCTGACTCTCAGGTAGAGAAATAATTTAATCTTCCTTTCTGTCTTATTTTCACCTCAGAACAAAAGTAGAACTTTTCTGCCTCTCCTCCTGGCAGTTTCAGACCCTGACAAAAACTACAGTAATGGCTTCAAACCAAGGGGATCTGTGGAGGGAGGGAAGGAGGGTGGAGTTCACCTGTTTTTAAACAAACATAGAAAGACAACAGGTTGCTTATCTTGCACCTGAACAAGTAATGGTGTGAGGAGAGTGCTTTGGGCACCAGGGTGGCTTCCCAGGCAAGTGCTGCTGGGGGATGAATGAAGAGGGCTCAGCACCTAGAGCCAGGGTACAGCAGTTCAATTTTCAGCTGGGCAGAGAAGAGCCCTGTCACTGAGACCTCTTCAGAGGTCTCAGTGACAGGAACTCAAGTGCATGTTTTAAAAAGCACATTTCAGGGGATTTGTCTTGACAAGGATGAATGTGCCCAGTCTATGCAGCACTACCACAGCACTGGCTGCCCCAAAGTCTGTGGGGGAAGACTGCCCTGTAGCATCACTCTTAACTGAAAGGGATGAGACTTTAGGATCTTATTTCCTTATGCAATCTCTCTTCTTTTTTCATGTCATCAATTCAGTGCGGCCCTGCTGAGTCCATCCACAAAACATTCAAGGATCTCCTCTCAGACATCAGCAGGCAAAATGCTACTAACTCGCTCAGGATTGGTGACAGACTCTATTTTGAAAAAACTTACCCTATTCTTGAGGTGAGTTATACTGTGAACTGACTTCTACAAGATTTCCTGTAAATCACCACCAACAGTAGCCCACTCTGTTGATGAAGAGGTGCTTGTGAGAGAGAACTGGTACAAAAAGAGTTTGGACTTTTCTGTGCCTTTTAGATGAAGGCAAAAGATATAATGGCATAAAATATGCCTATATTGCAAATCACAGGGAGTAATCAAGATTGCTGTTAATTTACTAGAAAAATGGCTTGTAACTCTTAAGGGAAATTAAATAAAGTTTTTTACTTGAAATAATGAAAACTGAAATTTTCAGTTTTCCTAGTAAAAGGAAACTTTGCTTTTGAAATCTAAGAATGTGAGAACAAAATATTCAAAACCCTAAAGTGTGAACACAAAGAGAAGGTGACAAACGTTGCTTGTCCTTACAAATGTTTGTTAAACAGAAACTGTTTTGGTAAAACAAAGGAAACACATCCAAATTTTACTTGGAAACCTGTCTCATCAAAAAGTGCCAGACCTAGCACTATTCCTTAAACCATTCTGCTTTATTTCACAATCTTGCTTTAGACATTCATCCAAGACCTCATCAGTCTGACAACTGTAACCCTTTTGCTTATAGGAATATATAAAGTGTGCAAAGAAATTCTACCAAGCAGAGCTGGAAGAAGTTGACTTCAAAACAGCTGCAGAGGAAGCAAGAAAGCGCATTAATTCCTGGGTGGAGAAGGAGACAAATGGTAAGGACTTAAAAATTGGTAGCAGGCATTTTCCCTCACCTACCACAAACTATATCCGTGTCTTCCTCTCCTCAAAACCGCTAGGAAAGGTGGGTCAAGAAAGTGCAGGTTGCTTATTGCTATGAAACTGAAACTCCACAAAGCAGGAACCCCCAGCCTCACCCCAACATCACAGAGATTTGTGCACATCAGAGGAGCTGCATCTTACTTCTCTCTTCTTCTCTTCCTTAAAGGACGGATCCAAGACTTCCTTGTGTCAGACTCTGTTGATGTCAATACTGCGCTGGTCTTTGTGAATGTCATTTACTTCAAAGGGATATGGAAAACTGCATTTAAAGAAGAATACACTTGGGAAGAGCCTTTCAATGTGACTGAGGTAGGAGGGCACAGACACACCTCTGGCCAGGGCAGCTGTTGACTCACACAGGCAGGAGCCTGGGTGCTACAAATATCTGTCACAGGTTGGGTGATTTTTCTGGGTCCATCATTGTCAGTGAGTTGGCCTAGATCCAATTAGTGTTCACAAGATTTGAGTCTGACCAGGCTTCCAGGACACACAAGCAAGCAAGAGAGGAAAATGGAGACACAGCTCTCTTCAATAGTCAGCATGGTTGAAAATTGAATCCTGCCCTTTCAAAGGCCTTGTACATTTGTCTGACCAAAGAAAAAGATTGCTCCCACAATCATCTGACATATTTTTGTTTTTGCAGCAAGAGAGCAGACCCGTGCAAATGATGCATCAGAACGGCACCTTCAGAGTGGGAAGAGTGGCTGAAGATAAAATTAAGGTCCTGGAGCTTCCCTATGCCAGCGGAGAGCTGAGCCTGTTGGTGCTGCTGCCTGATGACATCTCTGGCCTGGCACAGGTATGGCCCTGGCAGGGCAAGCAGAAGACTTGTGGCTTCAGTGGGGCTTGGCTGCTGTCAGACCTTTTGCTGCCCATTGACATTGCAGCTGCCCACCCCACGGCTGTGCTGGGCAGGCAGGGAGCACAAAATGTGCCCAGGTGCTCAGGCAGAGCCTCTGAGGAGAGTCCTGAGCTCAGTTGCATAAAATGAAGGTAAAGCAGTGTAGTGCTGCTGCAGCACTGCAGAAGAGGATGTTGATAAATGCACCTATCTCTATCAGGTATCAGAGGCAGGCAAGGTAGCCTGTGAGTGGTTTCACAGCCAAACTGTGAGTGGTTTCAAATGTTTGCAAAAGAAGAAAAATTTATCCTAGGGGAAACAAAAAATGAAAGTGATGAAGAAAGCATTCCAAGAACCGACTAAAAGGAAAATTATAAAAGTAACATTAGAAAGGAAAAAAGTTGCAGAAAGGGATCAATAAAATATCTTCCAAGAGGAACAGTTTTAGAGCCAATTTGATTTGAAGTTTTCAAAATTTAATTTTACAAAAAAGACTTGATCTGATGAAGAAATTTTCAGATGAAAAAGATTTGTCTCAAGACAGACATATGATATAGGCTCCATAGTCAGGAGGAAGCACACAGGATAAACAAGTGCATTTAAGAACAAGTATCAGTTCTATTGTGTGCCTAAAGTAAATGGAAAAAGCCAGTAACAGGTGGTAAAAACACAGCTCTTAAGGCCATTGAACTTCTGTCTCATACATTTAATTCCCTGCCTCTCTTTGCAGATTGAGAACAAAATCAGCTATGAAAAACTCCTGGAATGGACCAGTCCCAAGGTGATGGAAAAGAAGAGAGTAAAAGTGTACCTCCCACGCATGAAGATTGAGGAGAAATATAACCTCACATCTGTCCTGACGTCCTTGGGTATGACCGACCTGTTCAGCCCCTCAGCCAACCTCTCTGGCATCTCTTCAGCAGAGGGCCTGAGGGTGTCTGAGGCCATCCACGAGGCATACATGGAAGTCAATGAAGAGGGTACAGAGGCAGGTGGCTCAGAGGTGGTGACTGGAGACATCCAACCTTCCTCTGAGTTTGAAGAGTTCAAGGCTGACCACCCATTCCTTTTCTTGGTCAAACACAATCCAAGCGACATGATGCTCATCTTTGGTAGATATTGTTCTCCCTAAGGAGAAAATGGGCTGGAAATAATGCTTGCCTACCCCTTAGAACAGACCCCTTTTACTCTGGTATTGTAGTATAATCTAATCTCTTCAGTATTTGGAAAGCCTTCAGTATCTAGGGAGATATTCCTGAAGAAATGTGTGACTTTTAAGATCTTTGGGTGCTGATATTTCTGCTTACGGAAGTTGCACTTAAGACATATCCAGGAATAAATAAGAACTTCAAGAGGTAGCTTAACATTGTGATTGAATAACTTAAGATTCAGGACCACTGTTTTGATTCTTGTGAGAAATTCTGACACTGATATTGAGAGTCTGTTTTTTTACAGGAGTTCTCTGAAATAAACACAGCCATTAGAATAATCCCATTCCTTTCTGTTGAACTCTCTGGGCAACCATCCTTGAATTGATGCCTGAACAACTTGCAGATGAAATTCTTAATTTCAGCAAATCATTCTTTGAGTAATGCATTTATGCTTCTTTGTTCTGCACATACTGTAAGGCTAAGGTCTTGTTCTGAGGAGGCATACAGAAAATTTACCATTTCTTCTTAAATCATCATCTCCAAACACAGCACCTTCCTGACTGATACAATTTCCCAACTTCATTCCCATTATATGTCATTGATTTCGTGAGTGCCAATTGTTGGTCCTTCTATTTATTCTAATAAAAGCATTGCAAATTAAACATGTCTCTGCCTGTTCTGTATTTCTGCACCACACAACCAAAATACATCGTATACTGGGTAGTGGTTATTTGCAGAATGCATTAATACTAGAATTTAGATACTATTTTCAAAACCAGAATGTACACATATATGAAGTATTCTAGAGCCTAACATTTTTTTTCTAAAATTCTGAATTTAAGCAAGATAAGCCCTCTAGCTCCTATTTTTACCTTGCACCCATCTCCATATGACATATCAACTCAGTTTTTTAAATCTGCTATTGTATTTACAGATAGTTTAAAAATATTTCCTCTAATCGCCCTCAGGAAATACACTGAAGTGATGCCTAAGAGATACAAGTTCAAAAACATGAGGAAAGGTGGATTGCTATTTTTTTTTAAAGATGTACTGCTTCAGCTGTCTAATACCCACAGGAACCGTGCAAGAAAATTTTGTTGCTGCCTTTTGATAACATAGGCCCCTAGAGGCATCATTTCCTATTTCAGAGTCTTTAGGGGGAAGGTTCATCAGGTTTCAGTTTATCCAATTGAAAGACTTATTAGTGTTGATCACTGACTTAAGCAATCTTCCTTCTGCTGGCATACACATGCAGAGCTGCAAATCACAGTACTTAAAAAGTGCTTAGAAAAGGGAGACACTTGGCAGTATTTGGAGCTGTCTCAACATTTTAGAAGTATTAAATATAACTTGAAATGGTGATGCTGACTACAGGGAAATGTATCTTGGTTGCTATGAAGCCTATGGAAGAACTGCAAATACTGGTCTTCCCAAGACAGTTTTAAGGAATTAGACATGGTTAACAGAAGTATTCAAGTAAAAACATATTCTTTTTTATGTAATTTCAAACATTACTATGCATATAATGTTCTGCTTCTCTTAAAACTTAAGACAGCAAAGAGTTGTTTTGCTACAACTAAAGCAAAAAATAAAAAGGCAGGATTTATTAAATACTGTTCTAAGAAGCAGAGGGTGAAAGTTTATAAACAATTATAGATCTCTTATTAAACTGAAACAAGCATATCTATCACTCTGCACTTTCTAGGTACAATGAAAATAAAATTAATATTTATTGAATTATATAACATGAATATTAAAAATAACTATTCTCTTGTTTAATTGTTCCTTTGCTTGATGATTATTTTAAAGAAAAGAAATGGGGAAAATCAATGGTAATGGAATGAAGATGAATGAAATCGTAAATTATTTCCTAAAACTACACATGAGAGCGGTCCACCTAATGTCCTCACTGTGAAACAGAGCTATTTGACTCATTTTACACTGGGCCGTTAGGTGTCACTAGGGATACAAAATGATGTCTCGAGTCTTCTGGCTTAACGCATGTTCCAATTTTGTTCTTAATTTTTATGCAAGAAGATGATTATGATCAATATACTGAAAATGTAAACCAGTGTCATTGGGCTTGAAACCCAGTAATTTTTGAAGAAAAAGACAGAAATATTTGGTGAAAGATCAGAGACATTTTTAAATGTCTGTGTCCTGAAAAAAATATAATGGTCAAACACTGTAGAATGGATGGAGCTGTTTTGTTTATGAAAGAGAAACCATCCTCTAAAGAGGCTAAAATGAGAGATAAAAGTGCAGATTCAGAGAGGTTGAATAAGATCCATACTCCTGTATCAATGCCTGGGCCCAGTACTGTGCTTGTGCAGTGCTGGTGTGGGCTGGCAGGACCTGCTGCAAAGGCTCTGCCACAGTCAGTGTGGCTGCTGCAGCTACCATGGGAAGCAATTCCGAAAAAAACAGTGTGGAGGGTGTTACAAAGGGATGAGGGAAGAGCAGCCATGAGGAGAGCAAACTCTGCCTGCAGTGTCCCAGCTATGCAGTCTGGCAAGAGTTTAGTAACATTAATCCCAGCTCCCACAAAGTCTGGGTATGGTCCTGCAGCCCTTGTTGCTCCCCAGCAGCATCATTGAAGCTGGTATGTCAATAAACTGCCATCTGTCCATTCACTACCCTCCATTTTCACTATGTGCCATGTTGTTCTGGATTTACTGTACTGCCAGAGGTGTGTGGAACAAAAACAGACACATACAGGACAGCATTTGAAATGCTGTGTGAACTGCATGTGGCTTTCCTTCTTATGTCATTTGGGGAAGGGTTGGAGATGACATATCTTTCCTGCCCTTTGTGAAATATAAATTTCTGAGACCATTCCACATCCATCCCTCTGCACGTATGACTTGTGAGAGAGGCCTGCTGTCTCCTAAGCAAACCGTATCCTCATGGCTGAAGGCACAAGATTTAGCAGGCATTATGCTGAAACCATAGTCACTAGAGGAGGTGCAGAGAAGCCCCTGGACTCCAGGACAGAGCTGTCCTGGGCTCCTAAATGGTATTTGAGAAAGCACATCATGCTGAATCAAATTGAAAGCTGTGTGTCTGCTAGAAAGGCTTTGACACAGAGCAGGACTTTCTGTTTCTTGTGGCTTGTGAGCCAAGATTTATCAATAGGGAAAAGGGACAGCAGAGAGGTGTCGGAGCACAGGACAT
Organism: Passer domesticus; assembly: GCF_036417665.1. Taxonomy (NCBI): domain Eukaryota; kingdom Metazoa; phylum Chordata; class Aves; order Passeriformes; family Passeridae; genus Passer; species Passer domesticus. Next base: position 78,878,120 of record NC_087474.1, on the reverse strand, counting down.
CTCTCTGGATGCCCTGGATGTCTCAAAGCCCTGGCAGGGGCTCGGAGACCCTGGCAGGAAGCCAAAGACACCTGGAAATTTGACCTTAATTCATAGAGCAAATTGCCAACTTTATATAAAGAATTACAGGCCACTAAAGTTTAAGTAGCACAGTAGTAGGAATCACAGGGTGAAGGAAAAAACTTTGGAACCTTGTACAGGGGGGTTTGAAATTCTGTACATGGGGGTCGGGAGTCCCAAGATGGAGGGATTTGGGCATGCCCTGTCCTTCTTCTTTCTTCTCCTTGGCATCCATGTTCAGGATGATGTTGGCATGTGTGGATTGGTTCATAGTGAAAGTGCACTTGCCAACAAGGGCGAAAAGTATTGGAAATTGAAGGTAAATATCTTATACGTAGTTTTTACTATAAAAGAGACAACCGTCCCTTGGGCTGGAGAGAGTGCCCTTGGCTGTCTTGCTGATCAGACCTCAGCTGCACAGACGGAAAAACTTTGTAGATAAGGAACAATAAACTCAACTGAAGACTGAAAAGCAAGAGTCCAGACTCCTTCTTTGAAAGCGTGGCCTGCCCAGAACCACCTTTTCCCATGCTGGGGCAGAGACAAGTAACAGCTGACCCCGGCAAGAGGAGATTGTCAAAAAGCAGCAAGGATGGAGTGGCTTGGCAAGAAAAGGGGATGCACAGCAGGAGCTGACAATAAGACCAGAAGGGCAGGGGCTTTCCCCATAAGATATTAGATGCCGCAATTGCCTACACTACTGCTACAGTCCAGTGATTGCCAAACAAGCCTGTGGTGATGAGGTACGTCAAATATCAAGCCTGCAGGTTAAATCCACAAATCAGGGTCTGTAGTGCTCCTAACCAGAGCACTATTGTACATTGAGGAGTTAGTGACCACATAAAAATGGGTCTGATCAGGCTGATCAGTGGGTGCAATTTTGTGTTAAGTTATGCTGCACATACGGCTTAGTGTCTGGGACAATGCTGAACATATCATGTGGCTGTGGGCTAAACTTCATCTGCTAATCATAATGGAGAAGCCCACAGATGGAGGAATGGAGAACCTCACAGATGGTTCCGAACTGGCACCCTGTGATGATGTTGCTGGCATATCCTTGTCTTTATCTTGAAGTGAAGCAGCATTTTTCTGTGTACTCCCATCCATCAGTAGAAATGATAAACAGAACATACCTATAAAAGTGTAAAGATCACACCACCAGTGAACATCTGCATGCATGGGATATGCACAGTGTGCTGTTCCCCGAAGAAAGATCCATCCAATACTGCACTGCTTTGGAATCTGACCAATGGAAAAGATATGAAATTGTCTTTGTTGTCTCCTTGCCCCCTCTCATGTAATTTCCAATAAAATGCACTTTAATAATTTTCTTACTAGTGTCCCAAATGGACACTTGCAGTGTCCATCTTGCTGAGGTTCATGGCCAGGCAAAGGCATGCAAACTAGCAAGGGCCAGTCAAAGACTCCACTTAAATTCTTCTCTTGAGCAAGGGGGATGTAGACCCCCATGGAGGAATCTCACAGCTCTGCCACAAACAGTGCCCTGATTCAAGGCTTGGAAGATGTTTCACATGTCCCTGAGCCTATGCAGTCAAATTCTAAGGAGAGGGATGATCTCAAGAGCAGAGGTTTCTGAAGTCCTGAGTGTTATGGAGGCAGTGACAGAGGTTGACTATTTGGTATATCTTCTGACATAGGAACTTAATGCCATTAAAAAAGGTTAGCAGAAAGCAGTTAAAAAACCCCAGCACATAGTGGTAGCTGACAACAGCGGAATGATGGCATTAATGGTCAAAGAATGTGGAAGATGATAAATTTGGATTATTTTAAAGGGAACATGATTTTAAAGGGAAACTGGACAAAACCATGGTAGATAAATCGGTTGAGAGGTAATAAATATATAGAAAATACTAGCAGCTATTTAAGTTCCAGGACTGACAACAGCCAGTGTTAGGACCCTGAGAGCACAACCAGCTTCAGCAGGAGATTTCCCCAACACCCTCTGCACATGGGTCTGGAGCCTGTGTTGGGTGCTGGCACCATTTGTGAGAGGAGAACATGAACTGTCCTTGGCCATTTGCAGCAGACCTTGTAATGAATGAAAAGAACTCATTGTATGCCAAATCTCCAGTCAAAGGAGCATATAGCACCTCTGCTCGAGTGTAATTAAGAAAGAGTGGACAGAGACATATGACAGATGTGTTTGGGGAAACAAAAGAGAGAAGACATGGGGATGTTTGATGCCTTAAGTTTTAGCTTTAATATTTTTTAGATTCTGTACTGCCTTAGTGTGTGACTCTGAACTTCATATAAAGTGTTAACAAGCTCTTTTCACAGGGTAGTTAAACAAAGCAATCCTTTTCCAGCTTGAGAACCAAGAACAACCATTACAGACTCAGACCCAAAAGCATAAACAATGGCAAATTGAAGAGAGCAAACTGGGGAGATTCGTTAGCTCCTCTGGGAGGATGGGACTCCATAATCTGAAGCTGCAATTGGACAATTAACCCCAATATAAAAATTGATCAAAACTTCTAAAAATATGAAGACTCATGACCAGTTGTCCATCTTGCATCCATCTTGTGTCTATTTTGGATCCATCTTGGGTGTAGCCATGACCAGGCTCTTGTATTGCCCAAGGTGTATCCTTTAAAGGCCTTTTAATAAATACCTACTTTATTCCTTTAACTCTGTCTAGTCTCTGCTCCAGGTCAGCCTCTCTAGGCATCAGTTGCTAAGAAGGGGATGTTATAAAGAGCACAGCTGAAGACACACTCTTGGGAGTCACCTCTGGTGCATTGCAGCCACAGGCAGCTCCTGCCAGAGCAGTGACACTCCAGAGGTACTGCAGCCTGCTGGTCACTGATGCTGCAGCAAGGACATCCCTGTGGAACTGCAGCTCCTGAAGCAGACTAGAGCACAGGATAAAAGTGAGCAGCAGCATCTGGCAGACATAAACAGTTGTACACCAACCACAACCTCTTCCACTGCTTGCTGCTTCACCAAAGGGACTATTGAGCGCTGAGTGTAAGACAGAAGCTGAAACTAGTAAGCATAAGAAGAGACTTTTTGTATTGAAGTGAAATGTGGGGAAGCAGGATAAAAAGTTTGTTTGTTTTATAGTTTGTTACATTGACTTTGTCAGCGACCAAATAAACAACAAAAAATTTATGTTAATCAGAAAGAAATTAAGTGAAACTCCCCAAGTCAAAGCTCTTGCCCTAAGAGAAACTTGTTTCAGCCTAGACATAGCACTGAAGTGCACTGCAGGTTCCTGTCTCCAGTTCTACCTCCTGGCAGACCTCAGTCCTAAGCCTTGTCTCCAGACCCATCTCTTTTGCTCATAACTGTATGACAGAGCTCTGAGTGCACTAATGAATTTGTAATAGTCCTGCTCAGCTGTACCTGGAGCCTCTCCCACACCTGTGATGCCAGGAGCTCCAAGCTATGTGCTGGACTTTCAGTTCCCATCTGCATTACATCAGTGGTGTGTCACTCTCCAGTTCAAACACAGCTGTGCCCATTCCTGGCCAAGGACTCCTAATGTGACCTTGGCTCCTGCTTGTGATCACTGGACCTGGACCTACCTCTGCTGTGTGAAGTGACTTTGTGGTCAATGTTGTCTTTGCACCTGCCTCATAGCCATGACGTTGCCTTAGGATCTGGGCTGCCCGTGGTCTCCAGGCCTGCTCTGCTCAGCTGCTCAGCTCTGGCTGGTGAGGCTCCAGCTGTGGCATCCCCCTTGCCTCCTGGTTTGTTCCTCTTTGGGAAAAGATGGTCCTTGCTGCCCCCTGACAGTGAACTCAATCCTGCCTGAGCCTTCTGCCAAGCACTGAGGAGCCTGGGTCTCTGCTCACACAGAGACCTTGTGAGGTCCTTACAAACCTTCCTGATCTCCACAAAGCACTCACTCATTACTCAGAGCCAGGCTCCTCAGTGAATCCCCTTCCACCCAGCCAGACCATCCTTCCTGGCTTGTTCCTGACCAGCCTCTGGGGCCTGTTGGGGTGGCCTGACCATCTCACTCAGTTCTTGACCTCTTGTGCCACGTCCATTTCCTATCCACTGCCCTTGTCCCAGCTCTGTGTCCCCTGAAACAGCCCCCTAACACCCCACAGCCACTGAGTCACTCTGAAGTGAGTCCCTCCTGAGCACAGGTCTCCCTGAGGAATAAGGACATGCTGTCCTCACAGGGGAGGCTGCACTGGAAGTTCTCAGTAGCCTTGATCTTCCATGGGACCTCTCCCACCTGTCCAAAACCCAGGATCCCATGCTGCCCCCTGCTCTGGGCCATCAGCCCCTACCCCAGTGACACCACATCAGGGCCTGTTCTCCTGCTCCCTTCAGTCCTGCCCTGCTTGGCCATGGCCTGCTTGAAATCAACTTGTGCACTCATTTGAGTGTGCACTCACTGGCTTGAACTTGAGCCTACTCTGTCCCTATTGACCTGCCCTGTAGTCACTGGATCTGATTGCAGCCCTCACTGGTGGAGAGACTTCCCAGCTTAGCTTTGGACATGCCCTGTCACTTATATTGCCTCGTGCTCTGAAGGCTTGGTTGGACCTGTCACCCTTTCAGGGTCTGTCCTGTTTCCCTTGCTCAGGTGCTATGGGGCTGGGCCCTGGTCAGTGAGCCTCCCATTCCACAGGCAGCAAACAGCTCTCATTGCTCCCTAACCCTAGGCTCTGGAAATGGACCATGACCCTGGTTCTCCTCTTGCTGTGTCCAAGGATGCTGATGGACCCTGCCACTGACATTTGGTTTTGCTTCCCTATGGTCAGATATTGTGGTGAGGGCACTGCCCTCCCTGGGGGCTGACTCTTGGCCCAGCTCACTGTCCTCATGGAGCAGCCCTGCTCCTGCTGCTTCTCTCAGTACAGACAGCTTTCCACCCAAAATATTGCCTGCTTGCTCAGGCTGTAGCTCTCCTATATGATTACAAGGATATTATGGGAGATCATCCTGAAGGCCTGACTAAAGTCAGGTGTACAATATACTCTGCTCTCTCTTTGTTCATACAACAAGCTGTCCCATCCTAGACACCAATGATGTTTGTCAGGAGAAATTTGTCCTTGGTACATCTGTGCTGGTTTTCCCCATCATCTTTTATCTCTTCACATGTCTCAAAATGTTCCCAGAAGGCTTTGCTTGGAAGCCTTCTGCAGGGATTTGAGCTCAAATACAATTGTATACCAGGGCGTTAGTGACCTACAAAGTATTTGACAGGAGAAGGCACAGGCCTGAGCTTGCTGAGCATGGAGCTTGGCTCCCCATCCTGTGCTGTCCTGCACATCGCCCTGGGCTGCAGCATGAACTTTGTGTGCAAGTGTGCAAGAAGGGAGGAACCTGTAGGTAGCTCCCACTTGGCATGAGTGACTGCATCCCCTGCCTCCTTGCATTTATCATAAAGTGAAGCAGCAAGTTTTCATGTGAACATATTTCTGTTTCTCAGAAGAAATTAATTGTTTTCTCCTTTAAAAATTCCTGCAAGAACTCTAAAAACCAAAGTGTCAGTGAACACCTACGTCTGTGGATGGGACTTGCACTGCATGCCATTCCTGGTGATCTGTTGAATGCTGCAGAGCTTGGGGTTCCCTGCAGCTCAGGGAATATCACAGAACCACAGAATCAACTAGGCTGGAAAAAACCTTTGAGATCATCAAGTCCAACCTATGACCTAAGCCATGTCAACTAGACCATGGCACTGAGAGCCACATCAGTCTTAAACACCTCCAGGGATGGTGGCTCCTCTACCTCCCTGGGCAGCCATTCCAATGCCCAATCACTTTTTCTGTGAAGAATTTCTTCCTAATGTCCAACCTAAATCTCCCCTGGTGGAGCTTAAGAGTATGTCCTCTTGTCCTATTGCTAGTTAGCTGGGAGAATAGACTGACCCTCACCTGGCTACAACCTCCTTTCAGGTAATTGTAGTGAGTGACAATAAAAATGATCTTTATTATCCTTTTTCCTTTCAACGTTACCTGCAATAAATCATATTTTAAGCAGTGTCCTGGAGACTGTGTCTTTTTTGACACAGATCATAATGAGTACTAACCCTCAGTGCTTTGCAGCAGTGCAGTACCCCTTTTCAGTGACTGCAGAGACCTGTAGTCTCCTAAATTCTTCTTTTTCTTTCTGAAAATTAGTCAGCTTTTCAAATCATCAGGAACCTTGTTCAATCATCCTGACTTTTCTTTAGTCTTCATTTTGCTGTTGTACCTAAAAAAACTTTTCTTACTGTCCTTCACATCCCTTGTCAGTTTTCCTTCCAGCACAATTTTTGCTTTTCAGATTCCATCTCTGCATGCCTGGTGAAAGCTTCTGTACTCCTGCCTGGTGAACTCTCCTTGCTTTCAACTCTTATACACTTGCTTTTTGCCTTTGAGCTTGGACACAATGAAGGCACTTTTATCATCAGGGACATGCTGCTTCCACAGAAAGATACGTGGCATGTATGGAAGCAAGGCAAAAGTTTTGCATATATGTGAGGCTAAAACTCATTCAACCACAGTGAGGATGTTTTTAAAACATGGGAGTCAAAGAATCCCATCCAACCCACTGTTGGCCTGTGGGATGTGATCATTGAAAATTATGCCATGAAGGTCACATCAACCTGTGTCAGGGGGAGCAGTAAGAAATCATCATCTGTACAATGAAGTCTAAGCCTGCGTCAGTTTCAAATGAATAAAGAGATGTAAGATGTCATACATGATAATGCAATGACAATTAAGAGCAATGACAAATGCCCTGTCACTGTGAGAGATCAAGGCAGCACTGCAGGCAACAGTGCACATCCCCAATGGCATAGAGCTGTTGCAGAAAGGTGCCAGGTGGGCTATGGGCACCTGTCTGAAGGAGCTTGACCAGATACTTCATTTGCTTTGTACTGGGGAAAAAACAGAACCACAGAACAACAAAGAGAGAAACCATCGATAGCTGCAGCACCCAGGTCTGTAATGGCAACAAGTTAGACAGTCAGCTGCAATCAGTAAATCTCTCTGTGACTGATTACCTCTGTCCCGGATTGAAAGCCAGCTTCTAGAGTCACAGTGTGGAACAAAGACAAACACATAACAATTAATATGCTCCTTTCTATTGGCAAAAGAGCAGGATCAAGGACAGAATCCTGAGTTCTGAGTAGGTCTTTGTGATTGGATGAGAGGCATTGTTCTGTGAGCTGACCTGACTTCATATTCTTTTGGTTAAGAAGTTCCTTTTATACTGTCAGTTGTCCAAAGCTCAGGTACTGTTGGTTTAGGGACAGCTCCACAATGAAATGCCTGGCAGAGGAAAGGGCAACTGAGCCTTAGCTGACCTCTTTCTTGGGACAAGCATTGTCAAACAAGGATTTATGACTGAACTGTTTGTACTGCTTGCACAGCTGCGCTGGACAGGAAAATCCATTGCCAGTTGTTTCAGGTAGTCTTCCAAGTGCAGGAAGATTTGCTTACTCTAGATCTCATGTCAAGCAGACTGTCAAAGACCTTTTAGGGTTGATGCTATGCTGCTAGTCTGCTCTGATCCAGTTCTTCGTTTACTCATGGGTATATTCTGTTGCTTAAAACTGGTCTTGCATTAACTCCCAGTCTGAGCACAGAAAACCACACCAGACCCTTCAGAAAGAACCCACCTTCTCTTTATCAAACATTATCACAGCAGAGCTTATTATCCTCCGTGTATTTGCTTATTGTGGGTGTGTTCTGAACCTGAAACTCCAATTCTTGGAGAGAAAACATGATTTTTGTATAACTCATGGAACAAAGCTCTGCATCAAATGCATACAAAGCTGTTCTAAAGATCTGGAACCAGGACACTACACAGTAGTTGAACTCACCAGATAAAAAACCACTGGGATAATTTTTATTCTATTCTTGCAGTGTGATAGTGCGTAAAAAAAAAAAATCACTAAAAAAAGTGAAAAAGCTTCTTCCCGAATATGTTTTTAGGTCCTAAAATTCAGGCCATCTGAGATGAGCTAGGTTTGTGATACAGGTCTGGACACTTCTGTAATTCATGTATGGTCGACTAGACAAAGGGAATGGGAATCATGGTTGTTTAGCAGGGTCTTGAAGGACATTTGAAAGGCAGGTTTCACTCAGTTAAATACACTGACCAACTCTCACATGCAGAAATTGAAGACTGGTGTGGTGGAATTAGAACTAAACCCTTGTGGACATAAAGTGGCCCTGAACAAAAAAAGGAAAGGAGTGAAAATAGTGGCATAAATCTGAGGTGCATTGTGAACAATGTGAGAAAACAGCTTATTAAATGAAGACACACAGGTTTGAAGAATCATGAAGTATCTCAAATGGAAGGAAACTACGAGGATCATTGAGTTCAGCTCTCTGATCCTTGCAAGACTACCTACAAATAAACCATATGACTAAGAGCATTGTCCAGATACCCACTGAACTCTGACACATTGGGTGCTGTGACCAGTTCCTTGGGGAGCCTGTTTCAGGGTGTGACTGACCACTCACTGGATGAAGAATCTTTTCTCAGTGTCCAATCTGAGCATCCCTTGTTGCAGCTTCATTCCATTTCCTTGTGGCTCATCACAGGTCACCAGAGAGAGGAGAGCAATACCTCCACTGCACCCATTGACGAAGTTGTAGGCTGAAATGAGATCACTCCTCAGCCTCCTCTTCTTGTCCCTGAGGTCTTTCCCCATCTTTGTCACTCTCCTCTGTACAGGCCCTTACAGTGTGATGTCCTTCCTACACTGAGGTGCCCAAAGCTGCACACAGTACTCAAGGTGAGGCCACATCAGTGCAGAATAAAGTGGGAAAATCATAGAATCAGAGAATAGTTTGGGTTTCAAGGAACATTAAAGATGTCCCCTGCCTTTGGCAGCGTCAATCACCCCCCTCAACTGGTGATGCTGAACCTGATGCACACCAGTATGTGGTTGGTCCTTGTGGCTACCAGGACACACTGTTGACTCATATTCAACTTGCCATTGATCCAAACCCACAGATCTCTTCATGCAGGGCTGTTTTTAACCTCTCATCCTGCAATCTGTACTTGCAATGAGGATCACCCCATTGCAGATGGAGAATCTGGCACTTGCTCTTGTTAAATTTCATACATTTGGTGATTGCTGAGCTCTCCGGTCTATCCAGACCTCTTCCTAAAACCCTCAAGGGAGTCCACAGCTTCTCCTAGTTCAGCATAGCTGGCATTAGCCCACATTGGCATATTCACATCAGCTTTTTCATCATCATCTTAGAAGGATGACTAATAATCATTATTTTTTGGGCACAAAGCTTAAAAGGAAAGCAACATGCCCTGTGACTTGGGGTCCAGGCACACCTCCCACTATTTAATCATATGTCAGATTTTCTTCTGGCTACCTAGCACTTCTAGAAAGCACTTCTGCCTCTCCTGATGTCCGTGTTACCACCTCACTTCATCTCCTGAGCTACACACTGACAGACAACAACTCATCAAGGGGAATGTAGATTTATATGGCACATTTATTTTCACAAGAGGAAGCAGACTGAGGCAAAGAACTGCCTAAACTTTTGACAGCAGTACAGAAGACTACTCTACTTAACAGAGATCACAGTTATGTCCCATATGTTCTAAAGAATTACATCATACAGACTTTGAGATCCCCCTCCTGCCTTCCCTCCTTCTCCCCCTCCTTTTAGAAATCACACAGTGCTTTGCAGAGGTCAGAACGGTTTCTTAACTGTTTGTCCATTCTATTATTCCAATACAGAACAATAGAATTTTATAAATTAAATATATTTTCTATTATATATTATGATTGCCCCACAGACCATGAAAACTCTTGCTGGATTTCACAGTTCCTCCATCATGTGTCATGCCATTAAGTTACTCATGGAAGATCTGAGAGTTACAAGGCAAGTGCATACACAAATACATTTGGAACTGACTGCTTTTTAATTTGTCTAGAGTTATGTTTTGCTGTTAACCCCTGAGAATAAAATACTTTTCTATGCAACCACATTCATAGAAAGATCTTTTACAAATATTCCAGCTTCTCAAAAAAAAAGTTCCTGGTTTTGACTTTCATCTCAATTGGTTTTGTCACATCCGCCCTACTTTATTTCCCCAATTTTTTTAGAAGAATAAAAGGCTAAGTCCTGTCCTCCCATCTCTTCTGTCTAGCATGGTTGCATTTTGTACACTCAGAAAGGACTAACTGAAAGAGAGTTCTGGTCTATTACTACAACCATTATATCAAATTGACTAATTATTGATGTATGACTAATAGCTGCTAATTATGTGTGATATCACTAAGGTTTTCACATTTTTTGTTTTTACTGCCATCCCAGTATCTTGTTGCAAATGAGGCATTGTTTCCCAGCCTCTTCTCCAGCCCAATGGTCCTCATGTACTGGTGGAAAGCACTGTTAAAAAGCATAAAATACTAATATTTGTTCTCCCTTCAATCAAACCCAAACCCATTGAAACAAAAAACTGACCTAATACCATTAAATTATTTTTATGGTGTCAAAAGTCAAACTTCTGAAGGACAGAAATGGGTGGGTCACAACTCAGACTGTATAAATTCCCAAGGGCTCAGCCAGTATACCCACATACAGCTGGAAAGCTGTATTGTCTTTGGTGCTGAAACTTGAAGGTAAGAATTTCTCTAGGAAAATTTACCTTCTTACTGCATTATTCCTTGGTTCTGACTGAATTTAAAAAGAGAGAAGTTATTGTCTTTTGTTTGATATTTTTCAGAACAGAATATTTAGATTATATTCTCTACAGTGTATATGCATTCCACACTATTTTATTATGTGCAAAATCTGAATGTTTGTGGTTTTGGGGAGGTTTAAAAGTTATTCTCTGTGCTTAAAGTGCTATTTTGTGCTCAAAACATTATTTTATTTCAGAGCATCTTATTTTCCCATTCCATATCTTTTAAGATTGATTTTGACAGACAAGTAATAAGTTTCCTTGCTTGACCTCTGGTTCAAAAGAGTGCATTGAGAGCAGAACTGTTGTGTTCAGTGAATTTGCTAAGTTTATTTTAGTGTGAAATTTCTCTGAGTTGCATTCCTGAAAAATACAGTTGGTGAACACAACATAAAAAGGTACGTGGGTGCAGAGATGTACAAGTTTTAAATAACTTACAAGTGGGAACATGTATACAGAAAGAAAAGTGAGAAAAAACAGCTGTGTGTCTGTATGTGTATATCCAAGAGGCCAGTCACAAAACATTTTGGTAGAGTTTAATACTACAAATAGAAACTCGAGATCCTAGCATTTATCTCCTACATAAGGGGCTGGATTTTGAAAAACAGCAATTTAATTTCTCAGACAGGTTGTAGTCTGAGAAAACACAGCATGTTTATGCAAAGCAAACTATATCTGAAAGCACAATACAATGAAACACGAATTTTGTGCATCAGTCTTGCTCCTAGATTCGGTGACCTTAGACAAATTCTATTTCCTGTCCATGTTTCCATTACTAAAACAAAGGTAAGTTACAGACTTTTGAAGAACTACTGACAGTAAGTACTCTGCAACAAATAGATACTTTACTACACCTACTTATTTTTAGAAAATAAAAATAACTAGCGTCTGCTTTTACCTATATCTGTCCAGACCTAAACCAAATGGAAATATAATTTGTGCCTAAATTTCCAGCTTTGCATGCACATGAAAGAGAGAATATTTTCTTGTTTTCATCAAGCTATTACAAAGTACTAAGGAACTGTAGCCTTCAGTGAATGAAAATAAGTACAGGCAATTGTTGTTTGAGTGCTTTGAAAAGGTAAGCAGAAACCACATACAGATTCCACAGCTCTGAGGAACTGTTACAAAAATGTAAATGTATAGAAATGCAGAAGGAAGCAGATTTGTGAAAACAGTTTACAACATGCACGAGAGGTGAGCACAGCAACAGACATGTTAACATAGAATGATTTCCAAATGACTTGTTTACATTTTATAGCCTGAAAATTCCTATTAAAGTGCATGTGCTGTGTGTGTATGCTATTCCCATCATCACATTGCTATTCTGCTCTTTGCTCTAGGCAATACCTCTGCACAATGGCCTCCATCGGTCCAGTGAGCACAGAAGTTTGCTGTGACATATTCAGGGAGCTGAGAAGCCAGAGTGTCCAGGAGAATGTCTGCTACTCCCCTCTGCTCATCATTTCAGCTCTCTCCATGGTCTACATAGGTGCAAAAGATAACACCAAGGCTCAGATAGAAAAGGTGAGACTACATTGAGGATTTAAACCCTCCTGATGCTCAACAGAGCCACAGCCCTTAATGATATGATAATGTCCTTCAGAGGTTAAAAAATGTGGATCCAGAGTTACCAAAACATGGATCCAGAGTTATCAAAACATAGATCCAGAGTTATCAAAAGCTGTGACCACCTGAAACTCCCACAGCACTAAATAAATGCATCAGCCTGAAATCTTGAGACTGGATTTAAAATTGTACCATAGTTTAGCAGTAGAATTCTCAAAGACAAAAATACATTCTAGCAAGCCTTTTTTTTTTAATAGGGAAAGGAGATAAAATCTATAGAGAAAGAGCCTAAACATATCCACAGACTGCAAAGTGTTTCATGTGTGTCCTACAGCTCTCACTATCTTCACAGAGAGTGGCTGGCGTGTTATCTACAAGAAGGTTGGCATTATTGGTAGCACACACTGGAGCTGAATCCTAGATGCCCAGTAGAAAAAAGGATCATCTAAGCAGGCAACTGTATGCAAGGCTGTTCAGAGATGGTACAGATAGATTGTAATTTTTGAGTCATTCTCAGTTAGTCAATAGGTTTGCTTCAAACATTATGTGTTAATCTCAGTTGCATAACCTTTTTCTTGTCATACCAGTTATTTCAATGACTGCTATTCTTAATTACAGGCTATCCACTTTGATAAAATCCCAGGATTTGGAGAGAGTACTGAATCTCAGGTACAGAAACAATTTAATCCCTTCTCTACATCAGTTTCTCCTGGGAGCAAAATTTATCAGATAAAGCAGTCTCATAGCAGTTCCAACCCTACTCTAATGTGCAGCTAGTGCTCTTCATCCAGCATTTGGGGGAACAATTCATTCAAAAGAATGACCAGAGAAGGCAGGTAACAGAGAATTCAGAGCAAGCATAAAATGTAACCCATCACCATAATATTGGGCCAATAGGGGGAAATTATAGATATTTGTATAATTAGGCAAAGTAGCTGGGTGCTAGTGGTTAAACAGAACTGGTTGGGAACTGATCTGCTGAAGCTAGATTACTGTAGCAGAAAATTAAAAGCCCCCCCCCCCCAAATGGTATGAGGAAATTACAGTAGAAAACCAGCACCAAATTATACATATTGCAAAATTACTACATCACCATAGGATGAACGATTTTAAAATTATTTTATAATAAGCAGAAGCATCTGAACTACTCTACTCCTTTCATATAGTATGTAATACCTACTCATCCTTAAAGCTAGGGTAACATAATCTGTATTTTTATTTGTATTTATGTCAATCAGTGCGGCACATCTGCGAGCATCCACGCTTCACTTAAGGACATCTTCACCCAAATCACCAAACCAAGTGACAATTATTCGATCAGCATTGCCAGCAGACTTTATGCTGAAGAGAAATACCCAATTCTGCCAGTGAGTTGCTCTAAGATCTGGTCTGAATGTCAAAACTGTAGCTTTCTGTAATGCAAAAAGCACTGTCAGAAGTCTAGGCTCTGCTAAAGAAACTTTCTTCTATATGGAAAGATTCTGTCTATCACAGCCCTAACCCCTGAAAGTCTTGAGAAAAAATGTGACTAGCCAAAAAGATGTTTGTGCAAAGTCCAATAAAGATCCAATCGAGTCAAGATATAATTAATAAAGAGATAACTCCAACTCTTTTCCCAACTTGGAAAACAAACCCGAAAAAAATACTTCAGGTACTCAAAAATACTCCAAAGTTTTCCATTGAAAAGAACATTTAATTTGAAATTCAAGGAGAATACCATTGCAAAAAAAATTTAGAAGTCGGCAAAGAAAAAAAAACCACATACTTAACCAAAATGAATGTTGGTTTTAGATTAAACTCAGTTCTGGAAAATATTTTTTAAAAAATGTGGGCATATACTCCCGCTTGAAACAATACATGTCAAGCCTTAAGATGCTTATGAACTAGCTCATAGTTTACTGATTAGCCTTAATAAATAAATTGCTCACATCTGTTAATTTCATTCTTGCCTTTTACATCTGCAATATGCTTTGACATTCTGATCTGAAAATGGCATACTCTTTCTTTACAGGAATACATTCAATGTGTGAAGGAACTGTATAAGGGAGGTTTGGAATCTATCAGCTTTCAAGCAGCTGCAGAAAAATCCAGAGAGCTCATAAATTCCTGGGTTGAAAGTCAGACAAACGGTAAGAGGAGGCCAAATATCAGCATAGGTATTTTCCCTCCTGCCACCATGTTTGAACAACATGTGAGAATATTTAAGTCAGGTGATGAAAAACCAACACATCTCCCTCTGCTCCTTTTCCTGGATAAGAGATCAGTTCCCAGATACAGAACTATCATCTAACAATTTCTTTTTCCTCAGACATACCCCTGTTAGAGGACTCTCTCTATCTGTAGAGGCTTTGTGGATATGTAATATTTCCAGTCCTGATAAAAAGGACAGTACTAAAATATGTTTTTTTACACATTGACAAATAGTTTGACACCAGTGTTTCAACTTTTGTTTGAAGCAAAAAGGAAACCATCCTGAGATACAAGGTTCCAATGGTTCTTCCTATTGGCACAAAATATGCTAATTTTGTATCAAGTAAATCTCTGGATCTTATATCTCTCACTATAATTATAGGGAGAGAAACAACAACCATTGCCAACAGCAGTAAGCAAATCAACCTTGGAACTACAAGATAACAGCTAGAAAACCAAAGCAAGGTCCTTGCCCTATGCTCTCCTTCCCACAAATTCTTTACACTCCATTTAATGTTGTAATTGCCAAGTAAGATGTGTTATACACAGATGTATTACACATGTTCTCTTTTCCTGTGTATTTTGAAAGGGTCGATCAAGAATATACTTCAACCAAGCTCTGTGAGTTCACAAACTGATATGGTCCTGGTCAGTGCCATCTACTTCAAGGGATTGTGGGAGAAAGCATTTAAGGAAGAAGATACCCAGACAGTTCCTTTCAGAATTTCTGAGGTATGTGGGCATACATCACTTTAAAGGTGTCATCTTCTAGAACTTATGAAGGGAGTCGACAAGTTGCTGTACAATCTTCCTGAAAAAGAGCAATCATCAGCTTTTATCATAAGTAGGCATTTCTACACTCTGGGAATAATCTTTCTGAAAACTATATTATTTTCTTTGGTTTTGCAGCAAGAAAGCAAACCTGTGCAGATGATGTCTCAGATTGGTACATTTAAAGTGGCGGAGATCCCTTCTGAGAAATGCAGAATCCTGGAGATTCCATATGCCAGTGGGCGGCTGAGCCTGTGGGTGCTGTTGCCTGATGACATCTCTGGCCTGGAGCAGGTATGGCCCTGGCAGCTGGGTTTCAGAAAACCATGAAACTTTAGGTGCAAAGAAGATCTTCATAATAAAGTTATCTTAAAGCACATCCCCAGCACAGATCTGAATATTGGCAGCATGGAATTGTTGCACAGAGGCACGCAGCTCTCTCAGTGGTCCTGCAAAAGTTTGTGTGAGGATGGATTGCTAAGTAACTGCTTTAGTGGGTTAAATTTTTGTCACTGCAGAACAGATTCTTCTCAGATAAGTAGCTGTTACTCCAGCACCTTGAGCTCCAAAGATTTTGTATCTCAATTTCTGCATACTGAGGAACTTACTGGGAAGTTCATCTTAGCTTGAGTATTTCTAATTATTGAATGGTTTGACAGCCTTCAACATGCTTCCTTCATGCCTTCAAAAATTAAACTATCTAAAAATTGAATATGAGTACTGGAATGGTTAAAGCAATTTCAGAAAATAAAACATACATGACATATTACTGTTGGTATGAAAAGAATATAGCCATTAGCAGGAATGCAGTTTGAATAGGAAAAGTTATGCAATAAATCCAAGTTCCTTGAAATGATTGCGCACCAACTCTAAGAACCTAAATTACAAAAATAAAGAGTCATTTAAACACAGCTAAATTTCTTCAGTAATAAGTGATAGCTCATTTATTACTGAAGAAATTTAGGTGTGTTCAAATGCCTGTAGATACTTCAGGTATTAGTAAAACCTTTAACATTTCCTTACTTGGAGGTCTTAAATGTAAATAGAGCTTACAACTCATAAGCACAGAATGACTTCTGGAATATATTTCTGAAGAAAAGAAGATAAATTGGCAAGAGCCTTGGGAAATTTTCTGAGTAGCCGTCTAGTCAAGACTAAATTGCCAGTGAGCCTATTAAAGAAATAGGTAGCAGGACAGAGAAGAGAGAGTCATAGTTTGCTTTTCTCTCCTAGACACATTAATCCATATACACCCAGAAAATACACCATAAGAAAAGCAGTCAGTTTAAGAGAAAAAAACCCACAAACAGTACTGCATTGCTACAAAAGATGTTGTGCTCTCATCCCAGAGATCTAATTTGTTTGCTTCCTTGCAGCTTGAGACAGCAATCACTTCTGAAAATCTCAAGGAGTGGACCAGTTCTCGTAAGATGGAAGAGAGGAAAATTAAAGTTTATCTCCCTCGCATGAAGATTGAGGAAAAATATAACCTCACATCTGTCTTAAAATCCTTGGGTATCACTGACCTGTTCAGCCCATCAGCCAATCTGTCTGGCATCTCTTCAGCACAGAGCCTGAAGGTGTCTGGAGCATTCCATGAGGCATTTGTGGAGATCTATGAAGCAGACAGTAAGGTGGCACGCTCATCAGAAGCTGGGGTAGATGACACAAGTGTCTCTGAAGAGATTAGAGCTGACCACCCTTTCCTCTTCTGGATCAAGCACAAGCCAAGTGGCAGCATCTTGTTCTTTGGCAGATGCTATTCCCCTTAAAGAGAGGAAAGCTGGAAGAGCTTCTGTCCCTCACAGCAAGACCCAAAGTGCTGCAGTATCAAGGGTAAAAAGAAACACAAACTTTCTCTTTTATCCATATTTTCTAAAACCAGAATGCTTTATTTAAAAAAAAAAGAGGAAAAAAAAGAAAAAAAAAAGAAAAAAAAAGAAGAAAAGAAAAAAAAAAAAAAAAAAGAAATTAAGGCAGAGAAATTTTGCCAGGAAAGCAGAGGCCCTTTGCCTTTCCTTTCTGCTGAGTATTATTATTTACTCATAGATCAAGAGTTAAAGGAATGAAAATCTGACCCAAAGAAAGCATGAGCATTAGCAGAGATGTTCCTGGTGCCATTTAACAATAATGGTGCCAAATCATCACACTGAAAAAACATATCACCTTTTTTGGGAAAAAAATGCAGTCTTCTAACTGAGCCAGGTTTCTCAACAGACAAATTTCATAAGTCACTCAAAGTTTTCTAAATTAAACTCTAAACTACTACCAACCATAGCTACTCTGACAAAGCAATTGGTTTTTATTTCGACCCCTGATACTGCAAGGCTCTTCCTCTCTTTCTAAGGATGCATCATAGAAACCTTGTAAGTAATATTTCTTCTTAAGCCTTTTAGAATCAATCATCATGACCAAGTGTGGTGGTTTTTCAGGTTGCTATTCAAATTTTCTCCATGTATCCTATCCCTGTATACAATGGGTCTTGTGTGTGTACGCTTTTGTTCCTTTAATCATAATAAAAACTTATTTAAGCAAATTCTTTTCATTTGGAGTATTTTGAATGCACCTGGGACAGGGTAATCCTGGTTTTGTGTACAAATCTACAGCTTTGGGTGGATGGCAAGTTGAACATGCAGTGCCCTGGCAGCCAGGAGGGCCAACCTGGGGTGTCGTGGGGGGAATAAGGTACAGCATGGCCAGCCAGGCAAGGGAGGGGATTGTCCCTGCTCTGCAGCCTCACCTCGAGTGCTGGGGGCAGTTTTAGATGCCACAATATAAGAACATCACACTCTAAGAGTGTGTGCAGAGGAGGGGGACTGAAATGGTGAAAGATCTCAAGGGCAAAACCTACAAGGAGTGTCTGAGGTCACTTGGCTTGTTCAGCTTGGACAAGAGGAGGCTGAAGGGTGACCTCATCTCAGCCTACAGCTTCCTCACTGAGGGCAGGGGAGGGGGAGGTGCTGCTCTCTATCTGGTGACCAGCAAGGGCATGAGGAAATGGAATGGGGCTGTATCAGAACTGGACATTAGGAAAAGTTTCTTCATCCAGAGGGTTGGTCACTGGAACAGGCTTTGCCAGGAAAGTGGTCATTGTGCCATGCCTGTTAGAGTTCAAAGAGCATCAGGACAATGCTCTTAGTCATATGGTTTATTTATAGACAGTTCTGTGAGGAGCAAGGAGCTGGACTCAGTGATCCTTATGAGTCTCTTCCACCTAAAATATTCTAGGTTTCTGCAGTTTTTCTGCCTGAGTTGGTTCATTGATTTCAGAGAGGTGAGGAATAAGTCTGTCGTAACTCTGGGCTAAGATAGAGTATTGAGACCAATTTTCTGCCAGGAAGGGAGCTGTGTGACCCATACTCCCTCATGCATGCTACTCAAACTAGTCAGATGCAACAATTTCTGCACAAAACATGATTCATCCAGTTTCTCTGAAACCGCAGTTGATAAGCAGTCCAAAAGGCAGCTGGATATGTACAGAATCAACATGCCACTGAGACAAAGCATTGCCTCAGAAAATACAGGGGAATGGGAAATGGGAAGCAATTTTTTACTTATCTTTATGGTGTGTTTACAAAGCTTTATGGGCTTTTATTCAGACGCTAATGAGAATAATCACGCTAGGAGATGGGATGTCTATGGTGAGTTATAGTTTTTCTCTGGAATTATTCATCTCTTTGATGCCGAAGCAAGAAAGGAAACAGAACTGTGAGGAACTGTCACAAAGAAGCACCAGAAGAGTGAAACAGAAATATTTTGGGAGTGCAGTTACTGAAAGAAGGCTATGCTGTTTCCTGATTCCAGTATGTACAACATAGCACCAGTGCTGGGAGAACTGTGGTGGAATGTCTTTTGAGTTCCACCACACAATATTTACTTGTTCTGCTTGTTCTGGCTTCCCCTGCTCCATCCTCCAAAATAACACATACTTTGGCAGGACCTAGGGGACACGACTTGCTGGTAGTAAAGATGATCTTGCAAAAGAGCAAAGATAACATGACACCACCTATGTAAATAGTTCAAATATATTCCTTCACTTTCTTTTATCTTAGCTGATTGCTGATCAAGAGATAACAATGGAGAAACTTATTGCAAGAGAGCTAACAGTGTGTTTACTATAGTCTTAGAGTTTCTGTTGATCTGGTCATGGAAATAAGGCACCTAAATTCCTAAGGACACTTACTCAGCAGACTTTTTCTAAAAATGCAATATTTACAGGCTGTTTAAGTTTTTATCAATTAAAGCATACTTCTTCACAAACAGAAGACACAAAGAAGTCCATCTGCTCCTGTATGTAGACAGATGTTTTCAGTGCTACCTCCTGATTTTTGTTGACTTCAACTGCCAGCACA
The DNA here is from genome assembly GCF_036417665.1 of Passer domesticus. Classification (NCBI taxonomy): domain Eukaryota; kingdom Metazoa; phylum Chordata; class Aves; order Passeriformes; family Passeridae; genus Passer; species Passer domesticus. Next base: position 78,858,543 of record NC_087474.1, on the reverse strand, counting down.
GCAACAAGCAGTCATATTCTTGTCCTCAGTAGTTGCTTCCTTAAAAGAAAAAAAAAACCCCACGTGTTCCCAGTCCTGTTTTCAGAAACCATTTAGGAATTTGGCAAATCATACCCCCATTATGGAATGGATGCCAGAGTCCTCAGATCCCAGATAGAAAAATATTTGTTTGAATGTTCAAAGCCAGCCTTCCACATCTGAGGTACTGTAGCTTCTGCCATAACAGGCACCCAAAGTACAGGCCCCTAGAGAAACATGCCTGGATCTAGCCCCAAGCTATGTGCCAGATATCAGACCTCCACCACTCAGCATCAGAGGAACAAAATCTCAGAGGAACAAATTCTCTCCTTTGTGCCAACAAATGAGGCTACAGCTTCATCTCACCACCCTCAAAGAAGCAAAATAGTTAGCATCATGTCCTAGAGACTTCAGCTTACTGCTGTGTCATGAAGTACAGGTGCATTATTCTCTTGTTTGCCCACAGAATGTCTTTCAGCACAAGTGTGGAAGAAGGCTCATACTCATAGCTTTAGGATCTGTCATTAGAGGATTTTATTGCTCTACCACCACACCCCATGTATGGTTGTAATTTCAAGCGTGCCTTCAAAGGATTAATGAGTTGTGCTGATACAAGACCACACTTGCTTGCTTTCTTGTGGTCTTATAATGGGAAGGTAATTCCATAGAGATGACAGAATTTGACCCTGGGGCCTTACTGTTTATTCCAGTACTAACTGTTCTAATACCTAAAAATGCAAGTAGTATTGCTTGGTTGAACAAAGTCAGTTATTTGCAAGAATTGGTCTCCTGAAGTTCACAGAGTTAGAGACTAACTTGTGTTGGAATGGGCAGCTGACAGTCACCTAGTTTTAATTCAGAAACACATTAGGGCCCTTCCCAGCCAAATGTTGCATATCTTTAAATTTGGAGAATCCACAGTGCTAGGACTAATTTAATTTTAAACATAAATCCAAATATTACTAATGTAGAAGTAGTGTAGACTATTCAGCCAGCTTAGTTTTCTCTCACCAAATGAGAGTTGGCCACATGTGAAAATGAGACCCACCAGTTCCTTCATTTTGATTGTCCCATGTCCAGTCCACAGAGCTCTCACTGTTTTCTCTTACTTTTAAACTTCTTGGAGAATGCAGAATACCTCTGAAAATCCCAATGAGTGTTTAGTCAACCATGTGAACAGGAAATTCCTAGGAAATTCCATTGTTCCTAATGACTAGAAACAGAAGTGAGATAATAGATAGCTTCATGCTATGCATTTTTAGTCTGGAAGCATAATTTATACTTTATCTACATTTTATTATATGGCAATATCACTGGGATATTGTTTGCACCTGGTCTCCATTTCCTTCTTGTTACAGTATTGAACTTCCCAAGAAAAATAGTTTAATACCATACTGTCCAACTGTCTTGTGAAAGGAACAAACAGTCTCAAATTGCATTCTACTCCCAGGAAAAAAAAATCCAAACTAATTTTATGCTCTTATTTCTTTAACTCATTCATCACTTTCCTAATTTTTCTAAATGCTAGCAATAGCATCCCGCAGCAGGGAAACAAAGAGTTTCTATTAGTGGCACCTTCAGAGAACAGGAAAAGGTTCCTAGAGGTGAGCAAATCCTTACCAGGAAGGCTGACTTAGTCACACAGATAAAATTCCAGTTTAGTGGCTCTGATAAGATGCCAATAAGGAGTGGGAGAATAGTGAGGTGCCAGATGTGGTTTTGTAAGGATGGAATTACAGATCAAAGCGGGCAGAAGAGGAATCATTGAACTTCACAGGGCTGTATGCAGGAGCAATTCCTCTTTCCTCTTCCCTCTTTTCTCTTTCATTCTGCCTCATTTCCCTTGGATGTGGTTCATTAAGCTTCTTTCCCCAAGGTGCTGACTATCCCCACCCTTACCATGCCCTCCTTTTTCTTCCTTGCCCTTCAGCAATCCCTACTTCTGTGGGCAGTGAGGGAAGAGGGCAGGTCTGGTTTCAAGGCTTGATTCTAAGAGGAGAAATATCAGGGAGAGGAAGAAAGTGAGAGGACAATTTATCCTTCCTACTGCCTGGAGGGACCATCTGCTATGGAATTATGCTGTGTCAGAGGCCAAGCTGCATCTCAGCTGCATCTGCCTGAGGTGGGGGGGAGCCACTTCCTCCAGCCACAAACAGGGAACCATTGCTCTGCCTTTCCTTACATGTCTTCTGGTAACTTTCCTTAGCCTGATGTTGCCTCTGTTCCACTGAATTAAAATTGTCTATGTTACCAGCCAGGGAATTAGCAACCACAGAAGAAAGGGATATTGAAAAAGATAAAGGATATTAAGGAAGATTAAGCCAAATGTTAGAAAAGTAAGGGTGATACACCAAGAAGAAAGAAAAATCTAAAGTAACTGAAAGGGACTACTGCACTAGATTTAAACTACACAGAGAGAGTTCTGCTTTTGGCTTTCAAAGAGTTAAAACAGCCACTGATATCAGTACAAAAGATAATAGAGCCATGAAAATCTCCTTACAGCTGAATCAAAAGAGTTTGGAAGTATTTTGATAAAGAGCAGATGTTCATCAGGGTAGTTTAAAAGAAGGTCCTCAGTGCAATATCCTGCAAGTTCACACTTTGCCATTCACAAAAGTTTGAGGAACAAAATGAAAACTTTCCATCTTATTTTACCTGAGAGCAGAAATGAACATGAGATCATCTTGTATTACTTGTTGCGTATCAGGTCATCAATTTCTCCTTGGTTGTGAAAAGCTTGCTAACTTGAACCATGCAAAGGATGTAAAGTCTCAAGAGATTTAGATCCTTTGTGCAACAGGCAGGGAATGTGAGAGATGGAAAGATGCAATGGCAAAGACATTGAGACATTTTCAAGTGATGAGACATTTTCAAGTGATGCTTATGACACCACAGCTTAGCCAAGGTCCTTGTCAATCCAAAGGGGAAATTCCCCTTTCAGCCCTCAGTTTTGGGGTCTTCCTCTTCCAGGACAAAGCATTAATGCTGCTGTACATGCACTTAAGCAGGTAGCTTAGATGAGTTCCAAGATTAGCCTAAAAAGCACGAAACCATGAAGGGGCAGCAAGTGCCAAGCAGATCAATGAATAGCAAAGATTTTCTGTACACTTCCTCAAGTGATTATTGGGAAAATTCTCCTAATGAAACTCCTGAAAACACCAGCTGTCTTGGGAAACTCCAGGTCTTTCCACCAAGCAAGAATACTTGCAATCAAACTGCATGAAAAACACAGCAAATATCTAAATGGCTTTCTTAAAAGAGAGTCTTTCCTCTATATTCTGCTCTGACACATCAGCACAAGGCTCCTGTTTAGGATGGGCACCTGTTTAGAAATGTGCTTTGAAGATATACACTGACTTGATATTCCCATCCTTCACCTCATAACGTGGCACATCCTTCAAAAGCACTGGAAGGGGAAGATGGGATCAGCTTTTTGATTCAGTAGTTGTGCAGCTGACATACAGTTTCACCCTTTGAGAGATTCCTTTGGAAAAATGACAAGTTTCAGCCAAAGTGCACACAAGCCACACACACATCATGATTCATAATGCAGAACTGTGTATCATGGCTGAGAAATTCAGCCATTCTTCATGTTTTTGGCGTAATCTGTGATCTGTGATACTTTTATAATGCTCACCACCTGAATCATTCAAAGGAAAACTGCCTCCTCGCACATGTGGAAACAGTATGCATATTCATTCACAGATAAACTGCCCCTTTTCAGGTATACAAATCAGTCCTTTATCAGAAGTGCTATGCTTCTCACCAGAGCAGAATTTCTCAGGACAAACATTGCCTTTATTAATTACAGTGCCTAAGCTAAAGCATGTAGAAGTAATACTAAAGTAAGAGGAATTCTGCTGGGACTGTCAAATTTTACCACACCTTTGCCTCTGCAGGTGTGGAACAAAATGCCTCAATAATATTTATACAGGAACCTCACCACACCCTTTGGGAACTCATAAGGTTTTACATAGTGTTAGAGTATGTCAGCAAAGATTGCTTGGCAAGGGAAGGCTTGCAAATTTACTTGTAGGAGGTGCACAACAGATCACTATCTACCTTGTTTCAAAATACAGACACGTGTATTACCAACCAAAGCTTTAAAAGGAAAAAGGATACTCAAAGGATATTGATTATGAATAACTCTTTAACTTAAAAACTATTTGAGATTTCAGGCTGATAAAAACTTACTATCACACATAAAATTCCTTTACAGCACAGCCCAAAATCTGTTATAATCAGTCTAGGTAGGGTTTTTTTTTTTCAGCTGACAGTGTTAGGTACAGCTCAGGCCACGCTCTCAGTTACACTGTGACAGAGTTATCACTCAGGAAACAGTCCTCCTTAGCACAGAAAATGTTATGTTTCTAATCACAGAATCATATGCTGAGGTAGAAGAGACCCATGAGGATATTGAGTCCAACCTGCACAGGACACCTCAAGAGCCACACAATGTACCCTGATTGCTGTCCCAATGCTCTTTGAACTCAGACAGGCTCAGTGCTGTGACCACTTCCCTGGGGATCCTGTTCCAGTGCCCCATCATCCTCTGGTCATGAGAGTGAAGAGATCAGCACTTATCCCTCCACTTCCCCTCCTGAGGATGCTGAAGACCACGATGAGATCACCCCTGAGTCTCCCCTTCTCCAGGCTGAACAGAACAAGTGACCTCAGCTATTCCTCATAAGGCTTTCCCTCAAGGCCCTTCACCATCCTCATGGCCCTGCTTTGGACACTCTCCAATAGCTCAATGTCTTTTTTATATTGTGGTGCCCAAAACTGCACACAGTATTCAAGGGGAGGCCACACGAATGCAGAGTAGAGCACTTATCACTCTCACTATTTTCTCAATTTCTGTGCCCCTGTCCTCCTTACAGTTTTTAAATAAATCACACAGAGATTTAAAACAACAACAAAAAATCACACCTACAAAAGGATTAAAATATTAGCAGATTTCAAAACTCTTTTCCTCCCTATGCTTCTTGTATCTTCTAAAGTCTTTTTAAAGGTTTGGAGGTACTTAAAATCCTTTCATGTTTAAAATCTGGCCAACTCTGGCTGAGTCAAAAACTTGAACAGAGTGCTCTGCTGGGTGAATCAGAAATTCTTCCCTGCCAAGTAAATAAACAGTGCTTGTACTTGTAAAAAACACTTGAGGATGTCAAGGAAACTGAAGAGCTTTCCTTCAAACACCACTTTTTCTTTTGATCTACTTGCAATATAGAACACATTAGTTGTGAATTAAATCGGAGTTCCAAGAGTTGATAGTAAAAATAAGCTACCAATGGGCATGAAAACCTGCCATAGAAAGTTGCATCCTAAAAATACTGTGTGAGAGCAGAAGCTACCACTTTTCTGCGACAGCAAGTCTTTTTCCCAAGGAAAAGGAACTTCATAGGGCACTTTATAAGGTTCTGTTCAGGTATCAAACATATTACCTACTCCTGAACCCAGCCACTAATGAACTGAGCAACACACTGTGTAGTCAAAATGACGTGTGCAAAGTTCCACTGAAACTGGAGGAAAACAAAATGCTTTTATGTAGCTGGCCAGGGTGCTGGTATCCTGCCAATATTTGCCCTAACCAAATGGAAACATGAATGACTGCAGTGAAAGGGAGCACAGGTTTACTTCCCACAGGAAGGACACTATAACACAAATATAAGTCTCCTAGTGTGCTGCTGTGTTGACTTAGTAAGGAGTGGGAGCTACTGAGTCAGCAGTGAGTTGTGTCCTCCAGGGATGCTAATTTAAATGGATATTAGAAAATATTATCAACCCATCACATTGATAAAGCATATTTTGTCTTCTGAGATGAGTATAATTTTAGTTATTCAGTATTTTTTTTTATTTTTATGTTCTACCCACCAGCCATGCCATTCAAGAGGTGTTCTAAAACACTGTAAAAACCTTGTGCAAAAACACAAACCTCTCATTCAGCCTAACCCAGCATTTCTGTGTAAACAGAACACCTCAGTCTCTTGTCGTAAGGCAGCAACCAGTAGCACTAGTTAGCAAATTAAGTTCACCCTGCTTTATAACCAGAAAATCCACACTAATTGCTCTAAGGGATAACGTCTTTTCAAGGTATCTATCACTCTTCAACAACAGGGCTCAATTTGCAAAGATTACTCAAATCATTTATGCTTTGGAAACCATTTAAGGCCAATGTAAACAGATTGTAACTTTCCCAGGCGCTATGGGTACAATTAGTTCTGCAGTGATTACCTCTTCTACACTACACTGCTCTCTGGAAAACACAATGGATACATCTCACACTGAAACATGCCCCTTTTGTGTAGCTGCCATTTCAAAATATCTGAGGAGCAGGAAAACACCATCCAATTAAAGTAATGTGGCTCCTCACAAGTAGGAAAGCAACTTTAGTAAAGCTTTCAATTCCCAAGTTACATTGATACAGAAGTTTCAAGGAATTGTCAAGGAATTGTCAAGGAATCCTTTTCAGCTGTACCCTCCTATGCCCTGCTCCAAATTTTGCAGGTATTTACATGGTTCATTCCTCATTATGAGATCCTTTATGCAAACCTCTGCCCTACAACATAAGTCCATGTTAAATGTATGCTCACAGACAGAAGGTCAGAAGAAAGCTCTCCAAAGGCAGTTTATGCTGAGGAAGCAGACCTTGTGAGTGAGTCCTGCTCAGTGTTGGGGAGGTATCCAATTCCTGCTCAGGTTTTCAAGGTGGAGATATCAACAGTGCAGACAGAAAAAATTAAATAAAGGGCAAGGTAGGATTTTAAAGGGTATTTCAGTTAGGAGTCAAGAGTATGGACAGACTACAGAAGAAGGGACACCATGATTGCAAAGAAAATCAGGGAAGGAGGTATTTTAGTAGCCCAGAAAAGAATAAAAAGAAGATTGGACAGAATATTCATTGCTGGAATGGAAAATAAGGAATAGATCTCTGACATGCTACATGGGTAAAACAGCTTCCAGACTGGGTGGGGAAATAGAAATAAAGTCTAATCTAAGACCCACACTAAGTTCAAGTGATGTTGCCTACTGCTAATACAAGTCCAGTTCTGGTGCCTGAGTCTTAACCTTCCCTATCTCACAGTTACAGAGTTTCCCTGGCTGTACAGTCTTAGAATCCTCCAAGATTAACAAAACCCATTTTTCCAAAACAGAAACCCACCAGGAATGACAAATACTTTCTCAGAAGGAAGCAGGCAATAGAAAAACTCACACATAAGTCCCTTTCTTTTTTTCTATCTGTCTGTTTCTCAGAGATAAATTCTGTAATACAAACCATAAAAGAAGTAGGTCAGTCACTGCCTTTTTTTAAACTCTCCAAACCACAAAGGAAAGATTGTTCAAAGTAGTGTGGGTTCAAGTTGTTACTAGCCTGTTGCCACAAAAGTGTTTATAGAAATACTTAAGCAGTCACTTTTGTAAAATTCTTCTATGGTATCATTCTTACCATCACTTCACATCCTACTCTGAGGTGATTCAGTTCTTCCACAGGGATGTGGCCTATAGGACATATTTCATTGCACAGTCATGAGTCATAAGAACCTTTGCAGAACCGGCCAGGCACACTATAAATTCATCCTACCCTCCATGTGAACTGCAGAAACCTTGGAGACACCCAGAGCAGCAGTGTTTCTCCCTGCACAAAACAAGGTACTGTAATGACTTCTAGATTCTATTTATTTTACTTATTCTTGGCTGATGTTTCTTAGTTGACAAATAGGAAAAAAGGAAGCAGGTATCTGAACTGGAAACAACTAATGCTTGGGGAAAATAATTAACTAAGATTGCACAGGCAGAGCTTAGAAGATGAAAGTCTTAAAAATATACAGGAAGACAACTTATTGTTCAGAGTTCTATAATTTCTAGAGCTCACTGACTAGCATACATATCACAGCACACTAAGAACCATTGTGTTTGCCTAAGTCTCAGGTAATTTGTTCTTGTACTCTTTAGTGCTTAGAATTATCAGTTTAGCTCCCGGTTTGCAAGCTACTAGGGTCACAAACTATCTTTTATTCTAATGCCGTCCTACACCAACCAAAATAGCTTTTAGTCCCTGACTAGAACCCTCAGCTAAACCTGCAAAGCGAATTAATAATAGCAGCCTTTGTGGTCAGCTGAATACAGAAAGCTTGTATTGCAGAAGAACTGGGAAGCTAGGATCTGGGTTAGTGCTGTGAGACAGGGTTTCAGGACATTTTTAAAAGTCAGAAAGGTAATTCAGGATGCTTAGCATGCAATAGTTGGGGCAGTGATTGCTCAAGTATAGGAAGGAGAGTTTTGTATTGACCTAAAGGAATAATTTGACTGCTCCTCTTACTAGAGTATTTGTTTACTACAGAGATGAGTATCAAAAGGCTCTTGAACAAACTGAAGCATAAAATTTGTCCTGAGAGACAGTTTCTCAGTGGTGTCTAGCCCAGGCTTTGCTGAGTAATCAAAAAGTCAAAATTTGCTATCAACTATCACCCCAAGATGCTGTCAAGGGCAGTGAAATAAATTTGCTGGTGAACAAATATGAAACACAGCTAGAGGCTGGTTCATCCCTAAAAATGATAGCTGCTGCTATCAGTGAAATAGGACATGATAAACTTTGTGACTTCATAATAGTTAATGCTCCTCATTCTTTACATAAGCAATTTTAGAAAGCCTTTTAAGCATAAAAAAGTTCAGAAGAGAAACTGCTAAACAAATAGAAATCATAGTGGTTCATTAATAGCATCTTTTCTGTCTTTCTGTGCAGCTCCAGGACAATGGATACATTGAATAAAGCAAACACAAGCTTTGCTCTTGACTTTTTCAAACAGCAATTGCAGGAAGATGGTGACAAGAATATTTTGTTCTCTCCTTGGAGTATTTCATCTGCCCTGGCTACTGTTTATTTGGGAGCCAAAGGTAACACTGCAGATCAGATGGCAAAGGTGAGTCTGGGCTTCAAAAAGTAGCTGTCTGAAAGGGTTGATTTCTTGGAGTAATGTCCTCCATGCCAGAAATTTGCTGTATTGAAGCAGAGGAAAAGAGTTTTGAGGACTCTCCTCTATAGTTATTTCAAGTTTTACACTTTGCTAAACATAAATCCACATCTACAAGGTTAGAGAAAAACTAAGTTGAGATCACAACCCTTTATTTGGGGTATGTATTTTACAGGCAAAATTACTTACTGACCTTGCCAATCACATTTGTTCAAAGCTCGTAGTGTCATCAGGGGACAGTGAGAACAGTCCCCATGCATGGTTGCTAAACACCTTATGCAGCTACCCAGCTCCTGTTGGAGGAAGGGAGGCTAGTGAGTTTGCTTCTGCTATGGCAGAAGTTGTCCCCCTGCAGTGATGTAACTCCTGATTTATAGGACAAAAGAGACCCAGTAGGGTAAAAAAGGAGTGATCTTATGTTAGGATGAAGCAGAAACAAAACAAAACAAAAGACTCAGCTCTTCTGAAAAGTGTTCCAAGGTTGTTTGCACCCCTTTGTATCCTGGTTAAGGTGAACAAGTCCAGAGAAAGGGATTTAAGGCATGGAACTGCCTGCACAGTTTTCAGGCTTTTTGACACATAGCAGAGCTCCATTAAGACTTCTCCTTCCTAGACTCCATCTGAGGGTAATTGGCTCTTTCCAGGTATTAACAGGTCATCTCAGGGCATAACTCAAAGCAGGCAGATTCCTCAACAAAGGCCAGGTACAAGAGTTTCGCCCTGCAGCCCTCAGCTTAGTTTGCACAAGCCATTTTGTACACATGGGCATTGAGACCTAGACAAAGATTTCATTTTCAGAAAGAAGAATAAAATCTGAGATTGACTGTCCTCATTAATTGTCCCCTTGATGTCACTGAAAAATTTCACTGAAACAGCAAATTTTCTATTGTTGCATTTCTTATTGCTTTTTCCATTATAGGTACTTCACTTCAACCAAGCTGAAGGAGCCAAAAACGTCACCACAACCATAAGAATGCAGGTCTATGCCAGAACAGAAGAGAGTTTATCAAATCGACGTGCATGTTTCCAGAAGGTATCTCAGCCAAGCTGGTGATCAAGCTAAGGGCATGGCCACATTTTCTCCTGTATTTTCCTTCCACACTTGTGTTTGCTTATGTTTGCCTTCTTCAGATTTAGTGTACAAAATTAACTGCAGCATTGTGTGATACCTTCATCTAATGCAACACTTATTGCATGCTTCCCCCTTTTACACAGAATTGCATAATCTAACCTCAAATTTGCAAAATTTAACATTTGATGATCAATAGATCTGATCTTTTTCCTTTAGCTCTGAGGACAGATTTCTTTCTCAAACTATTACTATTCAGCACAGTTACTATTAACTAATTAATTTATAATAAATAGTAATTAATAACTAGTTACTATTAATAGTTACTAACTATTACTAGCTAGCACAGTTCTTACCTCAGAGAGCTAATACCAAGAAAAGAGATGCTCTTCCACACACTTGATTGCAGCATCAAGACAAAGAAAACCAGAACATTAACTTTTCCAGGCTACTTATTCTTGATATGTTTCAGAAATTAGCCTCCATTTCAGTTGAGAAGTTAACAATATAAATTAATGAGTTGGGATTTCTCAAAGTAGACCAGTTGCCTGCAATAAATCTAAGAGAAATGGGAATAGTTTTATTTCTGAGATAAGCCTTTGTCATACTGGCAGGCAATTTGTCCCAATTTGTATGTAATTTAACATAGCAGAACAATACAGAAGAGCAAATGTAATCCCTCTGAGTCTGTAAAGTCTGTAAATTTTTCCTAGTTTACAATTCAAAGATGGTGATATCAAACTCTTCTCCTTGCTCTTTCCGTCATCCTTATTCTTTAAGGGCGTGAGCTGTTTCCCTGCAGTCTGCCCACAAAACCCAACTGCTGCTAGTTTTGATGAATGGATCTGCATCCCACAGCCAAATCCCATGGTGGGAAGATTTATTTTAGAGCTTATGTCAACATCTCATTTGCACTGCATGAACAGGAAAGGGATTGTTCCTCATGAGCAATACTTGTCCTCACTGTAAGAATTACAGAGTGCTATGGCTAGCCTTATGGGTAGTGCTATGGGTTCTAACACTTTGGAGATTTAAGGGTCTGTTCATGCCTCTGACTCTGATATAATGATGAGATTAATATAGCACATGTGCAGATTTTTAATTTACTAATTCACAGCTTCTTCCTTGAGCTCATTTAAGACTCTGAACCCACATTTATTTAAACCTGTCACTTCAATATAGAGAATTTACTGCAATTACTGAAACATAAAAAAACCTCAAACTATAAAATATTAAGAGAGACATTAAGAAATTTAGTGGCAAACCTTCCATGTAACACTACTTTGATAAATTAAGGGAGTGATAGAGCCAAATCTCATGCATTGTTTAAGAATTATTCTCTGCCTTTTGTTTTCTGGATATCCGAAGTTTCACAATATCCACTTATAAACCCTCAAATTTTTACATAATTCAGGCTCTTAACACTTGCATTCCAAGATACCCACACACTGAGTGTCTATGTGTGTCTATACCACACCTGCAACTTCTAATACTTTAAAATTATTTTTTTAATGGGTGTCCACTTTAGAGCACCTCTTCTGTTGTAATATAGGTAACAGTATTCTGAAGAGAAATACTTTACTTGGATCTGTGTGAAGGAAAAAAAACAGGATTTTTACACAACAGATGAATAATGTCCTTTCTATTTCTCTCTCTCCAAGACAGAGATCGGCAAATCAGATAATATCCATCCTGGATTTAAAGCACTCAGCTTTGAAATCAACCAACCCACTAGAAACTACCTACTTAAAAGTGTCAACCAGCTTTATGGAGAAAAATCATTGCCTTTCAGTAAGGTGAGACTTTTATTCAGATTATGCAGTGTCATTTAATCTTCATGATCTACCTATGGCAACATAAGCAATATACTTTTAAATATTTTCGCTACATTTGCAAATTATGTTATTATCCTTAACATTTTCTATTATACTTTTCCTTAGACTTTAGCTTTTTGGGATGCGTATCTAATCTCAGAGTGATTTGTAGATGTAATTAGATGAGAAGGTTTAAATCTAATGTTTCCACTAAAAAATACTTTGTTCCTTTGGGAAAACACTGTGCTTGTGCCCATGCAATTTTCATCTCTGGCTGTAGTAGTACTCATATTGGCAGGCAGCAAACCTAAGTCAGGTGTCTCTATTGCACTGCAGGAATACTTATTTTTAGCCAAGAGATACTACGGTGCGGAGCCACAATCAGTCGACTTTGTGGGAGCAGCAGATGCAATCAGGAGAGACATCAATTCCAGTGTTGAACAACAGACTGAAGGTGAGTTCCAGCCTCTCCTCTCCAAATCAAAAAGGAGTCATTTTGGTTTCTCTTTGCCCAAGGGGGCCACGGCAGGTAAACAATTCACCTCAGAAAGCTAAATCAGACTTTTCCTGAATTACTCATCTACCAACAAGCTCTTACTAAAATTAGTGTCCTCCATCTCGGTGTGTGAGGAATATGGCTTATTCTTCTTTGTAAATCAAGACTACCCCAGTAACTAAATATTTGCAAATAATCTCAAGCTATATGAGTGCTATGGCAGCACTTAAAATTTCCCTGGTTTATATCCCCAGAAACTGTGCCAGCACTTAGACTGAAACAGTGAAACTGCACAGATGTGTGAATGTCCCTCTGTTTTCTCTAGGTAAAATCCAGAATCTGCTGCCTCCTGGATCCGTAGATTCACTCACCAGGCTAGTCCTGATAAATGCACTCTACTTCAAAGGAAATTGGGCAACAAAGTTTGAAGCTGCAGCTACCAGGCAAAGGCCTTTCAGAATAAACATGGTATGGCAATACACTGCCCTGTTTCCTACACTGCAGGTGGAAAAACCTGAAAAAGATGGAGGGAGAGAAGGGGGGGGGTGGGGGTGTGTGGAATCCTGTCACCCTTTAAATCCATGTGGCGGGATAGTTATTTCATTTAAAGCACACAGTGTATTCAGTATATTTATTTCACCACACTTTCAGCACTAAAATTGCACACACCTACCAGGCCTTGAGGCACAAGGAAATTGTCAGAAGGTGACTTCAAAAAAAGACTTCCATTCTCCAAAGACAGGAAAAAAAGTGGGGCATGGGTTAGTTCTTTACATTTTCACTTTTACCATTCAGCAAATCAGAGTGGAATACAGTTTCGTACAATCTGTGTCATCTGAGACAGCTCAGAAAGCATGCCACACCTCCCAGTGCCTTTCCAGTGCCTTGCAAGGATCCTCTGAAGGTCCTGTGTTCTGTGTCCTACCCATAAGGATGTCTCAGACACATTGGGCAGCTTGTGGAGTAAATACAATAAACATCCACTGTGCTACTTTAACTCAATCCTTTTACTGTTCAGAGTACAAATGTAAAACATTTCATTTTATTTGTTGCAGCATACAACTAAATCAGTGCCCATGATGTACCTGAGGGATAAATTTAACTTAAACTACATAGAATCAGTTCAGGCTGATGTTCTTGAGCTTCCATACGTCAATAACGACCTCAGCATGTTCATCCTGCTACCAAGTGACATCTCTGGCTTACAAAAGGTAAAAAACTGAGAACATAAAAAGTAAGAGTGTCGTTATTTACTTACTTTATGCATGTGTGAGGTAAAAGACCAGGCTGTAGTCATGCTTGTGGAAGGAGTATACTGATCAGGCTCAAGGTAAAGCAAATCCCAAATCTGGTCTGGTACTGTGAGCTTGAAGCTCTTGAAGCTCAGACTAGATTTCTTAGTCTTGAAATCCAGCCAACCAATGTCTGTGGTTGCCAAAGTTCACAAGTCCTGGAAACAGGTAACCCAAACCCCATAAGACTGACTCTTTTCCAGCAGAACAAAAATGAGGACACAAAACCAGCCTTGCTAGATCCACTGTCCACACCAAATCAGACAGATAAGATTTCATTCTGGAAAAATCCCACCAAAAATTGGGCAGCTTCTATTATGTTCCAGGATGTCCAGAACTAATATGTATGGACACTGCCACCTTCTGTAAAAAGCCTGATTCTGCTTTTGGACAACAAACCCTTAAGAAATTTTCATTTTTAAGATGTTGTGGGGGGGGGGCAAGGGAAAGCTCTTTTCAGTGAATTCTAAAATGTGGGGAAGACAGCCCTGGGAACAGAAGAACAACCAGATGATTGTAGCTGTGCTATATTCCCTGACAGTTACTGAGAACATTTCAAATATTGCATTGATATACCATAGAACAACAGTCTCCTTTAGTTAAAAAGATCTCCAAACTGCTGTTACATTACTGTTTTCCTTGTACTCTTAAAACCTCTTGAAAAGTTATCCATTTAAAAGAAGAAATAGCACATAGGGCACAGGTTTTTGAACATTTCTTAATTTTCTAATTTTCCTTTTACTTACTGCAGCTAGAAAGAGAATTGACTTTTGAAAACTTGTCTACATGGACAAATCCAGAACTAATGGAGAAAATGAACATGGAAGTTTATCTGCCCAGGTTCACATTAGAAGAGAAATATGACCTCAAGTCTACTTTGAGCAGGATGGGGATACAAGATGCCTTCACAGAAGGTCAAGCTGATTTCACAGCAATGTCCAAGACTGGTGATCTGTTTTTGTCACAAGTTTTCCACAAGTGTTACCTGGAAGTCAATGAAGAAGGCACAGAGGCAGCAGCTGCCAGTTCAGCAACACTGGCATCACGAAGTCTTGGTGCTACTGTTATCTTTTTGGCAGATCACCCTTTCCTCTTCTTTATCAGGCACAACAAGACCAAGACTATTCTCTTCTTGGGAAGGTTTTCTTCCCCCTAAAAACCCGATTACTAAACAGGTTATTGCAACAAGAAAAATGAACTAAATACACACCACAAGGAACATCTCAATAACCAGTGCACTTCTCAATTTTCCTGTACTGTTGACAAATCTCTCAATGTTAGAGGAGAGTATTTATGAAAAATAACCTCAAATTTATGCCTCTGGCTCATTTTCCTGGCCAAATAACCCCAAAATGCTAGCACTACACGCTAAGTACCAAACTGTGCAAAGAAGAACATTACTGTGTTTTTTAGCACTTTCTGAACTAGAACTTCCACAATTCAGAACAGACTGATCTGAGCTCAACCAGTAATATTAAATTTTGGTACCTAAGAAGACGAAAACCCAGGAATATCTCCTTTCAGAATGCTGCTGCATCTCCATTGGTTTCAGCTCATGCTGATCCCTAAGGCAGGCTTCTCACCCGCCTTCTTGTCAGTTTTTTACCAGCTCTGCACTCTGGCAGAACTGGCAATGAAATAAACCTGCAAAATCTCCTTTGTTCCTGATACTGGTGCTTCTTTTTTTGCTCGAAAAGGTGTTAACACATGTACTTCTAATATCTGTCCCACAGCAATTGGAAAATATTTAACAACACTATAAAACTAGGAAAATAAAACAAATGTGCCTCACAACCTTCTCCTTTGTAAACTTTCACCCTTACAACACTCACAACAATATTTCCAGCTTAGCACGGTACCGCTTTGCTTTCATTTTACTTTGCCACTTATTCACCGGTTTGAGACAAGATCAAATGGGAGAACCAAGTCTAAAGCTAATACAAGTAATACTAATGGCCATAAGCACTTTCTGGAAGATGAATGTAAATCTCCCAGGTCATATTTACTCTTGTCACTGCTCTTTCTCCTAAGAGAGTGTCTCGATCAGTCATGCATGTTTGTAGGGAATGCTCCTGACTATATGAATTCACAACAGACAGCAAAGGACCAGGTTTCTTAATGGACTTGCACACAGCAACAGCATCTTGCTACAAACACATTTTCTGGAAACAGCAGAACTCCACTTTCCTGGCAGAGACTGCTGACTGTCCCTGCATTCCTTCTCTTTTCATTCAATTGGTCAGCAGTTCCCAGGGTCCCTGCTGGCTCTGCTTCCCAAATGGGAAGGAACACAGGAAAAGCATTATGAAGCACATGCTTTATTCTACCCTTATAGGGCCCCAAGAGAAATGCCTTCTGCTTGTCTCAGTTGTGAAACATGACACTGTATCCCTGTGCATGCAGGTCCAATTCTGCCATGCCCTCCTTCACCTCATGGAAGAGCAGCATGTCCACATAGATAAGCCTCTTAAGCACTTCCTGATATGCCTTGGGAATAAAGAGAGAAAAGCCACACCTGGAAGGCCAAGGAGGAACAAAACTATGACAACATGAACATAAACGCAGGCCTTTAAAGTCAGTGGAAATGTGAGTCAACTTTTCTCTCTCCTTCATGATTTTAAGCATGGTTGCAAAGATGACACGGTTGATGTCCTTTTGGCAGTGCTATATCATTACTGAGTGGCAGCGGCCACAACACATGAAAAGTGAGTTGTACATTAGGGAACAACCTTTTCCCAGGGTGACCAGCAGTGCTGGAATTGTTGTGGAATCCTCATCCTTGGAAGGGCTATCGCTAACCTTATCTACTCATGGCCCTGCTCCAAGCAGGAGGTTGATCACTGGCTGCCCCTTTCAATTAATGTCTGTGATTTTTTTTCTCTCTTGTCAAAAGCCACTCTGCCTTGCCATCTCCCTTTCTCACTCTGGATGGCATCCTCACATCTTGACTAGCAAAGGCAACTACCTTGCTCATAGCATATATCTTTGGGAATTGGGAGTCTCCTGGCTTGGGCTTTCTCACCACCTAACCATTCAGTTGACTTTTCTCCTATCCAGATTTCTGGAGGACTTGCTCACCATACTAAAACTAGCACTTGTTTAATTTCTGGCATTTCTTCACTGCCTTGCACAACACTGATTTTTGACATTTTTTAAAATTCTTGACCCATTGTATTCCTGTAATCAGGCTTGCAGTAAAATGCTTAGCAAACAGCACAATTTCCTTCCTTTCCTGCACCTTCCGCTGCCCTCTAGAGTCTTAGAGTTGTCACCACCTTGTTCTTCTTCCATCACTGTCTCTCTTCTGGGACTTCAAAGTGACAGCTCTTGTGCCACGTTTACCTCTCTTGTTTCTCTCTGACTTTGCTTGAGCTCTCCCAGCAGGGTTATTTCAATTCTTGCCCTCCTCCTTGCTGTGAAGGAACTCAGGGTTTTGCAGTGTTTGTCTCAAATTATTCCCAGCCATGACTGCAATGAGATTTCTACACCAACACAACCAGTGGAGTGTCCATCCCTTGTCCTCCTTCACAGTTTTGCCTCTGTCTGTGCTCCTAATGATCTTCAGTCTGAAGCTGGGCTCCCAGTCTCCAATTCAATCACTAAACTTAGTGTTTTATGCTGAGGTTCTGCATTTGAAACTCAGAAGTCACAGGGAGCAGAAACAGACCCTCAATATATATTTAAATAAATAAAATAAATTCTTAGTCCAGAAACTAAAACCAAGTATTGTGCAACCATTTAAAAAGTAATTTATTTTAAACAACACAACAGTTATCTCCACAACACCAGAAAACTTTTGGAATCAGCAATTTGCTTTGTTATCCTGTCAGTAGGCTATTGTGGTGCAACAACAGACTTGAGATTTTAATTCCATTATCCTTTTGAAATCTCTAAACCTGAAAAGTGACCAGGTCAACAAAAAATTTTGTAAGATCTTTTGGGGATGTGGTAGACAGGAACTTTGGGTAGGTGGAAACAACCTGGATGTAGATAAAAAGGAAAGGGAGGGGCAAGCAGTACTGTGCTGCCCAATTTAAAAATTGCTTAACACACAAACGCAGGACCTGACTGAGGACAAGAACTACGTCTTCTCTCTCACGGGATTAAAGGTAAATATTTAAATAATTTTAAGTAAATTTTATGGTGTTTTTAAAAATCAATGTGTGCCATGTGTGACTGTATGGATAAATGATAATATACCTGTGTTATAGTGCATTATTCTTGCCTTGTG
Organism: Passer domesticus; assembly: GCF_036417665.1. Classification (NCBI taxonomy): domain Eukaryota; kingdom Metazoa; phylum Chordata; class Aves; order Passeriformes; family Passeridae; genus Passer; species Passer domesticus. The sequence goes on along the minus strand of NC_087474.1, from coordinate 78,840,654 downwards.
TTTTTGTAAATGTCAACCATTAGAGAAAATAATGCTGTAAACCTACAGAAAACTGCTAATTTGGGGCAGAATTATTCACAAGCGGAAAAGTTTTCTTAGGGCAGCGACTGCATTACAAGTAAAATCTTCATTTTGATAAAAGAATTTCGTACTTCAGGTGAAGGCACAGCACTGCACATTATCAGGCCAGAGACACAGAGGAGTATTTATTAGCTGAAAGCAGAAATTCCCATCCTGATGCTCTCTTGGTTGTGTTCTCCAAGGAAAGAAAATCACTCTGTGGTACAGACATGGTCCTGAGGGCATACTGACTGCCAGAAAGAATGTAGCTTTTGGAAACCAAACACTTCATAAATATCTGCAGAATTCAGAGACTGACCCACAATTTCTGCTGCTTCATTCCATAGATACAATTACAACAACAATAATCGAAACATTTCTAGTCTCTTGAGTGGTAAATTACATGAGGCATCTATTACTGGGTAGATATCTTAAAGCCTGGAGCACTCATAACCTCAAGGCATCTGGCAGTTTCTGGGGAAAACAAAATTGCTGGAACATACAGAAGGGGTGGTCGATACACACAATGAATAAACTGCATAAAACTAAATGGAAACAACAGCTTTGCTGTCCATGAAACTACTCAGAATAGGTTGCTGGCCAAGAAAAGCAAATGAGCCTAAAAATTACGCCTAAATCCTTTTGCAGTATCAGCTGTCAATTCTATACAGATCCAAATGTAGTAGTGGGAAAATCAAACAAACTCAAATATTGTGAAACAATGCACTAAAAATGCATATAAATTCCCATGGGAATGTTGCTTTGATAAATCATTAGTTAAGGACAAAAAAGAAAAGAAATACAGAGGATACAAATCTGCACATCTTTGGAAATCAAAGGCAGAAATAATCACAAAGAAAACTGCAGCTGTAGAGGGAAAAAACCTAAAATAAACTGGTGCTCCTAACAGGTGGCAAACAGTATCTGTATGGAAGATAAACATACAACTATGCTATTAGTTTTAGTGGTTTAAATGGACTGTCTTGCACATGCGACATTTCTCACTAATGGGTACTGTGTACAAAAATGTAAACACTCAAAGAGTACAATTCTCTCTGTTGCCTCTTTCCAGGTTGTAAAAATGGAAGTGGTCTCCACATCAGTTGGCAACTTTACCATTGATCTTTTCAACAAGCTGAATGAGAACAACAAGGGAAAAAACATTTTCTTCTCCCCTTGGAGCATATCAGCTGCTCTGGCTCTGACATACCTGGGAGCAAAAGGAACTACAGCAACTGAGATGGCAGAGGTAGGTTACTTTTGTACTATTATCCTGGGGAGAACCATTTGGATTTGCACAAACACATTCCTGTTGTTGGGAGAAACAGCTGTGGAAGGGAGTTCCGCCTTGCAGCACGTAGATAAGAGCACAGTGTTGGTGGTCTCAGAGGGGAATGGTGCAACTCATTGTTATTCCATGGGCTTTATTGTCACTACAGCTTCAGCATCCCTTTGATTAGTCATCTAAGCAGCAGATAGCACAGCAAGTTATCACAAGGAGAGAAACATGACAACCATTTGAACCTCATCTAACTTTAAGTCTCACAAGGTCCTTCATGCCTATTTCTTATCTTTGAAAACTCTGCTTGCAGGTCCTTCATTTCACTGTGGGAGCAGGAGCTGAAGCTTCTTCTTCTTCTGTGGTCAGACCTTCTCGGGGGAGACCAAAGAGAAGAAAACTGGTATCTATTTGCACTAAAATTCCATTATAAAGACCCTGCAGAATCAAAATGTCCAGATACAGCTTTAGGAGTCCAGCATTTATTGTCTGCACTCCTCTTTAAAGTACAAACCCTAGCCATTCTTCACAACAGGATGATGTTCAGTTCCTTTCATTCACTCAGACTCTCAGAAGCTGAAAGGATGAGTCACTGGGATAGTCTGGAAGGTTTGTTATATGACAATTCAGTTAATCCACTCATGGACAGAGCTCTGCAAATTTGCAGAGATGGTAAACTTGGGAAAATAAAAAGTCAGGAAGAGGAACCCAAATCCCTCTCCTATGTACATTGCTTAGCATGTTTTGAAAGCTTCATGCCAAAATGAAATTGCTGAATGTTTGGTTTCTTTTTCCAAGGATCCTGAGAACAAGCAAGCTGCAGATATCCATTCTGGCTTCAAGAAGCTCCTGACTGCCATCAACAAACCCAGAAGCACCTACTCTCTGAAAAGTGCCAACCGCATTTACGTGGACAAAACCTTCCCATTATTGCCTGTAAGTTAAATCTCAGGGAAGAGGAAGAAAAGGTGAAAAAATATTTCTCTTTTTAATTACTTGCCATTAATAGAACAGGTTGGAAGCTGACCTTCAATACTGCGAATAGGAGCTTGGGACTTAGTGATAACCCTAACTGGAAAACACCAGTCAGTCTGCTCACAAAATTTGAGGATGCATTGCCCTTTGACTATATTGTAGGGCTTCCCTTACATGAAATGTGCATTTAGTATTGGAACTCCCAATATACAAAATTGTAAATGAGAAATTAAAATAAGCACATCCACAGGATGTGCGCAGCCTTCATCACTTCTCCAGATAAATCTTGGAACAAAAGATGTGAAACTTCTGTTCTTTGGTTATTTCTTAATTGTTAACCCACAGTCCAGCACAAAGCAACAAGCAAGATCCTACAGTCCTCTAGGTCCCAGAATCTATCAAGTATAAGAGCTAACAACTTCCTTTTGGAACTAAAAATAGTATATTTCTCTAGTACAGAACTTTTTTACTCATTTTTTTATTATTTTTCAGACATACATACAGCTCAGTAAGAACTACTACAAAGCAGAGCCACAGAAGGTTAACTTTAGGACAGCACCAGAACAGTCAGGAAAGGAAATCAACACTTGGGTTGAAAAACAAACTGAGGGTAAGCTGGGCTCAACCCCAACACCTTTGCTCTCCCACAAAGTCAGTCTGCCGTTTCTTTGGCCAGGTGCCTTTGCTTCCCCAGGTGCTACTGCAGCAGCCAGGTCATGCCTTCTGATGTGGAGGTGGGCACTGAGCAGAGATATGGTGGGAGGGCAGAGAAAGAGCAGCACACTTAAGCAGCTTCAAAGATCTGATCTGGACCTCACTGAGCTCCCTGAGGAGATTCCCATTGACTGCACTGTGCTCTGAAGCAGCTGGTCTGCAGCACGAACGTACCCTGGTGCTGCACCCAGGCACCACTGGCAGAGCAGACAGAGGAGAGAGACACCTCTGCCTACCAGAGTGCTCCAGGGCAGGGGGGTATGCCTGCCTTGCTGGACCACTCTGCACTGGGCAGAGGGGCTCTTCCTTCTACCTGGTGCAAGCAGTCAGTGAGGCTTTCTGCTTCTAGCTGCTTGCATGAAGCTGAGACAGTTTTGGAAGATGGAGTAAATCCCTGTCAGTCAGGAGGACAGGTCAGGAAACAGCTTTGGAGAGTGTAAAGAATTGCATTGATTTATCTCAGGGGAGCATTTTAGGGAGCAGGGCATTGAGGCATGGACTTTTTACTAAGAAGCTGAACTGAGAGAAAAACTGGTCAAAATGTCCTCACTGTGCTATGCTGGAACGAAACCTGATTCTTGTGCTTTCAAAAGGCAAAATCAAGAATTTGCTGGGTCCACAAGATGTGACAAACTCCACCAAGCTGATCCTGATAAATGCCATTTACTTCAAGGCAGAATGGGAAGTGAAATTTAAGGCAGAAGATACAGAGCTGCAACCTTTCCGACTGAGCAAGGTAAGTTCCTCCTTCTTACTGTAAACAACCTGGCCACAACAGCTATTACTGAAATCTTTCCATTTCATAAGTCTTTTAGGTAGCCCTGTGGTAACTAGACCCTGTGAAAAGCTGTTTGCAGCAAAATCTGTCAGTTCTCAGCTCACTGAAACAGTAGGATGTGCTCAGGTAAATGTTAGTGAGATCCAGGTAACAGCTACTGCTTCCAAAATCACTACAGGTATTTAAAACTTTTCAGTAAAGCAGTGCTAAAATTGACTAAATTGTAAAAACATGATTTTGAGAGTCCAGGCTTCATGGATAGGAGCTACACGGCATGTCATGGATGAGTACAGCACCAGGCCTCTGCACTGGGCAGCCAGGCTGGGCACAATCATTCCTGCTCAAACACAGCTGCAACAGGGTGCCCTGAACTAGTGCATGGCTGTGTGAAGCTAGAAGCAATGTCAATGGCATGTATCCAGAAGAGATGTTAATGAATTTAATGTTAAAGAACTCTGTGCAACGTCCACAAAGTGTACCTTCTGCCCTATGATTAGCATGTACAAATGGTCTGCTTCTTTGAATGAAGGTATACAGATGTTAATAGAAGTTACATATTCCCTGACAATGTGACTGCTTCCCAGGAACTCCTCTCATCATGAGCCCTTTTGCTCTGACACTAGTGTTATCTTTTGTCAAGCAATCAGTGGATCACCTTTTGTCTCCTCAGAGAGAGGAGACCACTGATAAGCTGCACAACACTCATCCCCTTAAACCACAGCTGTTTTTCTGCCAGAGTCTTGCCCTGCTCCATGCCCCTAATCCTTGCAGACATTTCTAACTCTCTTCCTCCTTAGGCATTTTTTGGGGAGAAAAGAAAAATATCTCTATTCAGCCCCCTACAAAAGCTTTGGGACAGACACCAAGACAAGCAATGTTGTCCAGTCAAGAAAAGCTTTGGAAAATGGATGACAAATCACTGTTTTAAAAGTTTATAAAACCTCCTCTCCCTGCACTGCACTGAGACATCATCACCCTTCCATTCAATGAATGATTTCTTACATATAAAAAATACTTTCCAGAACAAGACCAAGCCTGTAAAGATGATGTACATGAGAGAAACATTTCCAGTTCTCATCATGGAAACAATGAATTTCAAAATGATTGAGCTGCCATATGTGAAACGTGAACTCAGTATGTTCATCATCCTTCCTGATGACATCAAAGACAACACTACGGGTCTCGAACAGGTACAACTAATTTTGTATTAGTGCTCAGTCATTAAAAAAAAGAAGGGCAGGCTGAAAATAATATCTGCCTTTCTGAGGATGTGCTCTCATGCTGTTTGACCTCCTCCACCAGCTGAATTAATTTTCTTTAATACTTATCTAATCCCAATAGAGTTCTTCCCTAAGAGTGCCCTTAGTTTGGCAGGAACTGAAGACAGGCACCATTGTGCATAATCAGATGCTCAGCTCTTCAAGAGCCCCCTTGACTGACACCCAATTTTACATGATCTGTAAGGGTTAAATCTCCCTTCCTCGCACGTTCAGGAGAGACACCACAACACAAGAATTCACAGGTTGTTCCTGAGTTGACTCCTTTTCTCCAGGGCCTGGAAGTCTACTTCCATATTGTTCTCACTCTTCCCCGCCCTTCCCCCTCCCACCATTTCTCTGCTCGATGAAAAACTAGGATTTTGGTGAGACTGCATTTGCTACAATAATGAGATCTGCTACTGTAATTACTACAATTCCAAAATTGTTAAATTCTTGGAGTCTATACCATTCATTGCTTTCCTCCATTTGATCTGAGCTGAACCCTGGTGGCACAGTGTCCAGGATACAGAAAGACTTTGTGGAAGCACTTTGTTTCAAAGCTGCCAAGGAAATATGTGCAAATATTTTTAACACCTGTTTTTATAGAACTGGACCAAACCATGTGCCACACAGCAATTTTAGTCACATCAGGACTAAATTAAAAGAGAGGAAAGAAGTACCATGGGCAGCTGTTGAACACCCTTCCCATCTCTCTTTTGCAATGAATTTGGAAAGGGCACTGCACAAAACTTTGCAGCATTAAGATTCAAATACTTGTTGTGCACCTTGTCTCTGATCATTAATTAAACCAATTTCCATTTAATGCTTTCAGCTAAATGTTACATTTGCTATTTAAAATGTTAATTCATTACAATGACATAAAATTGATCAATTAATAGTTAATTAATTGTTTTTCTCTGCAAACACCAAATTCCTTCTCTTTCTAAAATGATAGCTGGAAAGGGAACTGACATATGGGAAGCTGTCAGAATGGACTGATTCCAAGAAGATGACCGAGACTCTTGTGGATCTGTACCTACCTAAATTCAAAATGGAAGAGAAATATGACCTCAGCGATAATCTGATCAGGATGGGAATGCGCACTGCCTTCAGCAGCAATGCTGACTTCAGTGGAATGACAGAGAAGGACAAAGTGATGATCTCCAAAGTTTTCCACAAGTCTTTTGTTGCAGTTGATGAGAAGGGCACTGAGGCAGCTGCTGCTACTGCTGTCATTATAGAACTAACAAGTGCACGTGTTAGTCATGCTCTGAAATTTAAGGTTGATCACCCTTTCTACTTCTTCATCAGACACAACCAGTCCAAGAGCATCCTCTTTTTTGGTAGATTCTGCTCTCCTCTAGAATGAATTATTACTTGCTCTCCAACAGCAACCAAGGTTCACTGTTCAATGCAAAAAATGTGAACTAAAGGTACTAAAATCTCAACTTTAAGCTATGTAGCCACCCGTACTGAAGTCCCTGTTCTTTTCATTCTACCCAACCCCCTCAAAGAAGGCAGCAAACAGAAAACATCCTGTGTCACCAAAGGAACACACCTCTACTGCTTCTTTCTATTGTCCTAATGAGACAGTCCTAAACAGGAAAAAAAACCACAGAATTTTGCTTGCTTTTATCAAATCTGTTCTTCTGGTTTTGTTGTCTAAAAGTAAGGTGGAATCATAAAAGCTCTCTGCACACAGGCCATCATCTAGCCCTATGTCAAATGCTGACTTCAAGGGAAATGCAGTTCATTCTCTTGACTCTCACAGAGAGGAAAAAGAACCCCAAAAACAACCCACAAACTTGTAAAAATCTGTATGCTCTCTTTTGCTCTCTTTTCCTCACTGGGAAATCTGCATTTGTATTACAATGCTATTTCATAACCTTAATTTCAAATTTCAATGACTGTTGGAAATAAACAAAATTTAATACAAATCCAGAATAATCTCAGAATGCCCCTTACCATCCCTTGCCTCACCTCATGTATATAGGCACATCACATTCATTCTTTCCTTCTCTTTCAGCTTCCTAAAAAAGTAAGGCTGTGAGGGAAAATTGTCCAACCCTCAACATTAAATTGCTGACTTCTAATCACATTTTTTCCTCATTTTTCTAAATTTTTTAGTTTAAGGTTGCTGAGATTTCCAACCAGCAAAAATGATAAGAAAACTATTAGCAACATGCCTTCTTGCCATCTTTTATTGATATGCAATCTAAATCTATTAGAATTTAGGTCTGCTTCCTCTTTTTAATTTTACTTAATTATACCTGTTTTCTGGTTAATACCTGCAAAGCTTCCTTGCCACCTGTAATATTGACCAGTGTTTGATTTGTAGCTTATGAGTGCATCTCAGCAAAAATATTCGTGGTATTGACAGAAACCCAGTGAAATTTTCATTTTGATTGATGCCTTACTTATTATTTTACCATGAGCTGCATTTAAAAAATAAAGAAACTTGACTTTGAGTTTGTGTTATTCAAGACACTGAGTTACTTGGTTCTCTTACGCATCCTGAACTCTGCACAGCTGGAGCGTGTTTCCTTTCTTGTCATTCCAAATCATCCACCACACCATCCCAATTGACAAAGCTGAAAAACTTCAACACACTTGTGTCTTATTTTCACTAGGTTTCAAATAGGCCTCCTCCAAACACTGTTATTCTGCATGTCATCCTAGGCATTTACAAACATACCTTTCACAACACATAGAAATAAGGAGTCTGACCAGAGGCTATGGTGCAGAATAACACCTTCCAAATATCCTTTTTGACCATGTTCAAGAGTGAACAAGCAATGTGAAAAAAATGAACCCTCCACACACACCTCTTACCCATGTACAATAACGAACAAGCCATGCTGTACTGGCAGCATCAGGTCCCTCTGACAGCTTGGGAGGGCAGCAGTTGTGCTATCCCTGTGGCCATAAGGAATAGCATAACATTTTGCAGCCATTGTGGTAGTCCAATTATGTGTCAGAGAACATTATGTAACAAAACAGGAGGGAGGTACCATAAAAGCATTTACTCTCAACAAAATTCCACCTATAATTACAACTTTTTCACCTCCCCAGAAGGTATTCTATTTGGAAATACATCTCCCTTCAACAAAGTATATCCACATCTTCTTCCCTGTACAAAATACTGCTTCTAAAATTAGTGCCCTCCCTTGCCTGTAAGTCACAGCTCAGGATTTAGTTGTCTGTCCCTCAGGGCCTACCCTAATGCAGCCCAGAAGTGTGCTATTGACTTGGCTTTACTGAGAAGTTTGTTCTTTAGGTGTGGAAGAACATGTAAGTGAAGGCTGTGAAAAACAAGAGTGAAAACAGAACCTTTAAGGCTCTCTCTCACTACAGCAGAGTGACTGCCAGCTGGTGAGAGATGCAAAAGGTCAAACAGGCTACATTGGCTACCAAGCCACTCCCAGTCTCAGCTTTCCTTGAAGAGTGCACATTCCAGTGTATGACCTGGAATACAAGTGAAAAGTGTGAAAGAGAAGAAAAGGAACCTATGCAGGGCTACACAGCTCATCTACTGCAAGCAACACTGGAGATGCTTCATTTGTACTTCCCTGCATTATTGTCATGGTAACCAGCATCTGGCTCAGGTCAGGCTAACCCTTCCAGAAACAGAATTGTCAGGGTAGAAGTGGCTGTTTGAGATCATCTGGTCCCACCCACTATGTAAACAGGCTAAACTGATGCTGGTTGCACAGGCCAATTTCCAATTGGATTCTGAATACCTGTCTCCACCAATGGAGGATACATAAACTCTCTCGGCAACCCATGCTGGTGTTTGACCACCCTCATAAGTGACCATCTTCATCCACTCTTATGTTCAGATTGAACTTCATGTTTTCAGCCTGTGCCCATTGCCTCTTGTCACTTGTTGTGGTTTGACACTGGCCAAATGCCAGGCACCCACAAAAGTTGCTCACTCACCCTCCCCTGCCACAGTTTGGCAGAGAAATGGGAAAAAAAAATTGACAAAGGGTTCATGAATTGAGATAAGGACTGCAAAAAAAACCTCCAAGGGCAAAACAGGCTTGGCTTAGAGGTACAAAGTGAATTTATTACAAACCAAATTAGAGGAGGATAACAGGAAATAAAATAAGCCCTTAAAACACCATTTCTTCTTCCACCCCCCCTCTCCTTCCCATCAACAGTGCAGGGAGACAGGGCATGGGGGTTTTGGCCAGTTCATCACCCGGGGTTTTCTTCTGCTGCTCAGGGACAGGAGCCCTCCCCTGTGAGACCATGGGGTCCCTCCCACAGGAGACAGTTCTCTGTGAACTTCTCCTACATGGGTCCACTCTCACAAGCAGAAGTCCTCCCAAACCTGCTGTGGTGTGTCATCCTTCCATGGGGTGCAGTCCTCCAAGGCCAGGCTGCTCCTGCCTGGAAGCAGGGCCCCCTCTCTCCACTGAGTCTCCCACTGGATCACAGCCTCCTCCAGGCATTCACCCACTCCTGCATGAGCACCTCCCCCACAGGCTGCAGGCGGATCTCTGCATCCCCCATGGGTCCCCATGGGCTGCAGGGGCACAGCTGCTTCACCCTGGTCTCACCACAGCCTGCAGGGGAATCTCAGCTCCATCACCTGGAGCACCTCCTCCCCCTCCTTCTCCACTGACCTTGGTGTCTCCATGTTGTTTCCCTCACATGTTCTCACCTCCTCCTCTCCTCTGGTTAGAAAAAAACTGTGTGCACTTTGTTTTGATTTTCTTCTCAAATATGTTATCACAGAGGCGTTACCAACCTCTCTCAGCTTTGGCCAGCAGCATGTCCATCTTCAGAGCCATCAGGGAATGGCTCTGTTGGACATGGTGGAAGCTTCTGGCAGCTTCTCACAGGAACCACCTCTGTGGCCCCCTTGCTACCAAAAACCAGGCCATGCAAAACTCACTGGAACCTCTGAGGAGAGTCTGGTTCCTTCTTTGTTACATCCTGTAAAGCATTACTCAAATAACAGGTGCAACGTGACTGCGTTTCTAAATAACTGCTTTCAAGAAGACCTGGTTTTGCTCTGTGTCATCAAAATTTGCAACTTCAGCTCCACAAACTCCTCTTTGAAAAGTCACAGTAACTTTGAAAACTAAAGAAATAAGTACTAACTGGAAATTGACAGGGCAAGCCTCAACACAAAGATGAGGTAAGCATGGACTGCTTGTCACTTAGTGATTCCATGCTTGTCCAAATGCAGCCTATTAACATACTTTGTGTTTATCCTACAATGAAAAATTGGCGTTTTGTGTTCTAGTACCAATCTCAGATTCATAAAATAATCCCTGGCATCTCTGTGGTAGATGGAATTCATGGAAAGCAGAAATGGTAGACATAGGTTATATTAATAAAGCTAAGAAAATTGAGAGTGCTGGTGTACAGTGTTAATATACAAGACAAGGACATATAAATCCACTCTCTTTCTAACTGCAATGCAAATGCATCCATATTTTAAAGGTTTTATTTTGTCAACAGAAACAGGCACAAGAACCCCGCTTTTCAGGTGTTATTTGTAGTCCTGTCTTTACAGTTCTATTGCAACAGATGTGATACTTGGTCTCATTTTCTTCCTAGGCAACAAAGATGAATAGGATTTTTTGCAGAGCAAAAATCCATAATTAGACTTGGTCTAACACTGATTTTAAATTCTGCTGCTTATTACCAGCAATAACTGCAAGAGAACTCATCTTTAACAAATGCCTAAAAGGCCTACTCAGAGTAGATAATTTACAAAGTACAGATATAGGAATATGGTAGTCAATGAGGCAGAAAGATAAAACCTTCCTGCTGAGCCAGATGGGAATGAAGGATGGCTTCATAAAAGACCAAATTTCTTCATCAGTATGCCAGAGGAAAATGACTGGTTTTATCAAAAAACTTTTTTATGACCATTTGTCAAAGTCAATCCACTTGAAGTCAATAGGTCAGGCATTGTGATGCTGTGAAACATTTTTTTACCATTCTGTCTGCATCAATTGACTATCTGCTCTCACTGTTTACATCTGGCACTGCAAAACCAAGAGCACTTACTTGGCTAATGTGTTTTCTTCTGTAAATCCAGTATCTCTTACCAAACAGGATCTTGCAGCAGCTGGTATATACCACAAAGAGTGTCTACACATTTTGGGAACCCTTTCTTCATCTTCCTGTATTTTTGGCCAATCTTTGGATCTCGTAGTACCACTAACTGCTTGGGGGTTTTTCTTCTATGAATTTATGTAAAAACAAACAACAGCATATCAAGATACACAGCAGAAACATTTCTTAAGCTCATAAGTAAATACAACATTGCCTAATACATTTCTGAAGCAAGAAAATAAGATGAACATGCAAGGCACAAAAACTGCACTTAAAAACAAAAGGTATGAAGAAAGCAAGGCACACATATCTCTCTTGAAACTTTGGCACATGCAGCAGTCAGATTTTAAGTGTATAAAAGCACTAAAATATAATCCTTGTTCAAAAGATGAACTTCATACTGAAGATGAACTTCATACTTTTCTCTATAGGTTGACAGCATGCAGGTAATTTGTTCACTCTGCATGTACCCTACTGGTGGGCAGAGGCCATTCTTTACTAAGGTTGAATGTAGCAGAAAAGACAGATCATGATCACAAATAAAATTTATCAATACAATTTAATCTGAGTTACACAGATTGAGATCAGAATTACACTGGTTTAAAGTAAAACATTTGTGCACATCTTACATTACACCTTTGCTGATACCCAGTTTTACACATTCTCATGTTTCTGCTCCCTGCTCTAACATGACAGTTTTAGTAAAAGAAATCATTACAAGCAGAGCTTCCAAGTAGCTTTTCAGCTTTTGGTGGATCATTCAAACTCCCTAAGTCCATCAGAGACTAAGCTCAGTACAGTGCAGGACCTGTAGGTATCTAAAGCACTTTCACTGATTTTGCGAGGACCAGAAGTCTTTCAAAACAACATCCACCAGTTCAAATGAGCCCAGAATTCACTCTTATTTCATCACTTATTTTAGGTGACTGTGTAAATACCTTCTGAACGTCCTTTGTGATCTATTTTCTTTAAAAAAAGGAGCAAAAATGCAAAATATCCTTGTATGAAATAAGAGCTTTATTGACCTGAGGTCTACAAGTATTTAGATGCTTCCCTTCAAATTTAACAAGAGGATCAATGAGATTAACAGTCTACTTCAATATTCCCTTTTAGCCATAGCTTTGAGATCAGTTTCTATTAATTTTCCCTGTTGGTAGAGTACAGAGAAAAAAAAGGTGTAAAATTATTTCACTATATCTGTTGGCAATGCAGCATGGTTGAATTATTTTCTGCAATTCCTATGTTTTTGCGGGCCAAACTCCAAGGTTGTGGAGGACATCTGTAGGGAACTGGCCTTCATGTTCCAGGACATACACCCACCTTGAATTGAGAAGGTCTCTAAGTTCTGAAAGCAGGTGGTAGAGAGGAGAACAAGGAATAAATGAGAGAATGTGCACATTCAACACCAGAAGAGGATGTAGATAAGAAAAGGGAGGTGCAAATATTTCTACATTTACAAAAGTACTCATTGCCCCACAGACCGCCACAGATCCTGACTGAAGACAGATCTTAACTCTTTTCTCCCTCAGGATTTCAGGTAATTAGATATTTGTATCAAAATAACTAGCTTTTATTTGAAAGTCTTAAAAATTCACTTAAAATTCTTTGGAACTGAGTGGTTAAATGATGACACAAAAGTCATTCAGTGGAATGTTTATTTTTTTTTATGAAGTGTAGCCCTTTGGAAAACCTTGTACTGAGGCACAGTGGACAGAATGCAAACCAGGGTTGGGCAAAACCTACAGAGCCTGGGAGGGCAGAAAGTTTCCTGACCTGTGAAAAGGGTGCCTTAATCACCAGGGAGTGTCAGCATCTCCAGGAACAGCAGTAGGATATGTGATGTGAAGGACCTAAAAATGCTTAGGCGTGAGCTAGACTGCATGGTATTCACCTCTGAAGTGCTCCTGGGAATGCTTCAGAGCTGTTGCAGAGCTCTGGGAAGCTTTAAAAGCAGAACTTGAGGACCTCAGAGGTTCCAGGCATCTTGGACACTCCATGGGAGCAGCCCACTTCAAGGACTTCAGTTTTGATTTAACCACACAAATTGTGGGTGAAGATGGGTTTAAATGCCCAACTGCTGTTGTTGATCTAATGCTTAAATTTTACTTGATGCCATCTTACACTAACTTTATCAAATGTTTTATTAATCTTTATTCTGATGAAGATAATGGAAACGTCTGAGTTTGTCATAATATTTATCAAAGTATTAGATGGACCAAAAAATGCTAATAGGATGCACAGGTTTGTTCTGGATTCATGTATGAAAATCAATTTAATCCTGGGGTTGTGGTTATTTGTTTGCTTTGGTTTTGTCCTGCAAAAACATACCTAAGAAAAGAGGAAGAAAAATGATAGAAAACATACTGAACAAACCAGCAGGAAACCAAAGAAAATTTGTTGTTGGTTAAAAGAGGAACTATTTGGGGTTGTATGTAAGATAAAAGAATTTTCTTGAAAAACAGAAATTAGCTACAGTTTCCAAATCCAGCTAGAGTTTCCAAATATGGGCTTACCTCCACCAAGAATGTGTAATAATCTGTATCTCTCTACTAGCCTTCAGGATATATCATCTGAACTCAGCTTTTTTTCCACAGAAAATAATAGTACAGGAAGTTTAAATAAATAGAAAAAAAACCCCAAAGTAGCACGGTGAGAAATTATTCCGTTTCAGTCTCTTAGAATTGAATAATAACTTCATGAAAATAAGGGAAAGAGCAAATAAGTTTTTGAAACAAGTCTAAACTCTGAAAACACTTCTAGCTAAAATTGTACTCAACTGATGAAAAACAAATAAACCTGACAAGGACACTGAAAGTGATGAGGAAGGAAAAAATAATTCAGGTCTTAGAAAGAAACCTACTAGCTGACTGTACTTGGTCTCAGTGCAGAATTTTACCGAGGGTAAAATACTTCTTTATCCAGGGGTGTCTTCTGACTGTTTTTGAGAGGTGCAGGCAATCTCCCACTGGCAGCTTCATATTTTTTAAAAGAAGTGAAGGGCAGTCACCACCTCTCTCTGACACTCGTTTGTCTCAGGTGTACCAATGGAATCTCTCTCAGTATCAACCAACAGCTTCACTCTGGACCTTTACAAAAAGCTGAATGAAACATCCAAAGGCCAAAACATTTTCTTTTCTCCTTGGAGTATTGCAACTGCTCTTGCCATGGTCCACCTGGGTGCAAAAGGTGACACTGCAAGCCAGATGGCTGAGGTAAGCTCTGAAATTAACCATGTTCCACCTTCAGGGGGTTCCTACATAAATTGCACTGTTATTCTACCTATGGAGAACAGCGAGGAACAAGATGGGAGGACAGTGATCTGCAATGCTGACAGCATGAGTACAGCTATTTTCTGTACCAACACTATGGAAGGTCACTTCCACTTTATTTCCATGATCTTTGCTTTCCACCAAGCCTACATTTAGCCTACACTTACAGTTAACAAAGCATTGCAAGTGATCTGCCAAGAGCAGTTATCAACATTTAGAGGCTACTCTTGGTCTTGCTTGGAGCTCTCTGTTCCATTTTAACTGCCCTCTGAACGGAATAATTAACCTAATATAGTGCCCAAAAAGTAATGAGTACACACCTCTATTAAAAAAAATTAATATGGCACTATGATAGCTAGAGAAAGGACATCTGGAGATAATCTTTTGAGCAAGATACAACTGCTCCTAGATCTCAGCTGGTTCTGGCAGCAGTATATCTGCTTTCTCTTACTGCATACAGTAAAGCAAGCTTTCCTGAACATGTGTTTGGCTACACAGGAGAGGCAGAAATCTTTGTGACATAGTTAGTCCATAGAAATTATAATTCTTCTGCGAATAATGGAGCTGTGTGAGTATTGAAAATATCAGAGAATCATAGAATATACTGAGTTGTAAGGCACCTCCTGGCCCTGTGCAGGACACCACAAGAGTCACACCATGTGCCTGAGACTGTTGTCCAAACACTTCTTGAACTCTGCCAGGTTTGGTGCTGTGACCACCTCCCTGGGGAGCCTGTTCCACTCACAATACTGATCTATTATTAAGCAATCCATGTGGCCAAAATATATATAGTGATGATACAGTTACAAAGATTTAATCAATGTCTCCTCAATAACATGTAACATAATTGTCCTCAATAACTTCAACAGACTATCATTGGGCATGGCTGGTGGATTACCATAGAAAACTAAGATATTTACAACCCTTGGGCATTTTAATCTCAAACAAACAAGCTGTCTTTATAAACACTTATCATCATCATCACAGGTTCTTCATTTTAACCAGACTGCAAGAGAAGGAGGTTCATCTGAGAAAACAAGGCCTTCTCCAGCAAGACCAAAGAAAAGAAAGATGGTATTTATTACAACAAAAGATTCTGAGATAAAAATCTCTGAAAATGGTACAGTCCAATGCAACCACTGCTTTTAGGCTTTTACCATCTGCTTGTTTTCAGTCTATTATCTAATAGTAGTCTCAGTTCAGTAAGAACTATATACAGAAAAAGTGAACAAGGAGGTAATATGGCTGTAAAACTCATTAATTCGGTCTTTCAAAAGCAGAACTGAAACACTAACAGAATTTTGATTGCCCATAATACTCTCTCATTTGGTTTTAGCTGGGCTGTGGAAATAGCAAAAAAATCATTGGTCCTAATATGCTTTGGACAATTCCATTTCTTATCACCTTCAGGCTGGTTGGGATATCTTTTCTGTAGTGATAAACAAGTACTGCATTCACACCTGACTCCAGCCCTACCCAATTAAGTCCCTTCCTCCTTTTGTATGCACAGACACAACAGGCAGACAACAGTCCCCTTTAAGGTAACCTGTGTTGACTCACCCTTGCTCATCCCCTCCCCAGAGACTTGCCAGCAGGAGAAATGGCCCAGATCTTTTTCAACAAATGAACTCCCTAATCACTGAAAAGCATTAAATCCAATCAAGCCATGTTTTTTCAGCATAGAGAACTGAAAGAAATTAAATTAGACTAACTTCAAATAAAAAAAGGGGATTATATAATTCTCTCCCTTGATGATGTGAGATAGTTCTTTAAGATGAATCACTTCATTCCCATTCATTTTAGCAACTCACTGACTTCATAAATTGTAGCACAAACTGCCTAATCTTTTCCCTCAGGTATTTCCTTCCCCCTATTGCCTCTTTGTTCTATTCCCATCCCATTGAAAAAAACCAGCCTCTGCTATCCTGTGTCCTCTGCCTACCAACTTCTTTCCTAGGTGTCCTTCCTGGCAGCCCACACCTCAGCATGAGTGAGAAAAGATCACAGCAAGGAATGACAGACAAGTCACCCTGAGTCAGTGGCAGAGGCTCTTGGAGTCTCATGTGCAGGGCACAGCACATGACATGGGGTAGGACACTGCATCCAGGCAGCTGGTGGGGAGCTGCTGGCAGGTAGCAGCTCATTCCTCCATTTGCAAAGCAACAGCTGGAAACAGCTGGCAAGCAACCTCATCCTCCCTTAAACCATCACCACTGACATCCAAAACAAGCTGTCTCCAAAATCCAAATAGCAACAGAAAGCACCCATGTGAAACAGAAAAATTTGAATAGTTGGTAAATCCATGACCTGACATTAGTTTCTGTGAGGGTAGAACACCTCAAAAGTTGCCAGGCTGCATTGATGGATCCTTGTGAAACTGAAAGGTCTTGTGAAACTGAAAATCAGGCCTGAAAATGACAAAAATGAGGAGACTCAGATGCACCATCAGATGATGCCCCCAAATGCCCACAAAGTGCTGCAGAAATAAATCATTGCCCTACAGGTAGAATCCCATTTATCTACTTATACACAGTTCTGCAAACATGCAATATCCTCAAAAAAGTTTCATTCCCTAAAACTCCTTTTTAATAAAAACAGCATGAACAATTTAAATAAAGCAGGTGCAACAGAAAAAAAACCTCAACCATATTAATTGGTGTCTCTTTCCAAGGATCCTGAGCATGAGGGAGCAGAAAACATCCACTCTGGCTTCAAAAAGCTCCTGTCTGACATCAACAAACGCAGAAGCACGTACTTGCTGAAGAGTGCCAATGGACTGTATGAGGAAAAGACCTACCCATTACTGCCTGTGAGTTAAACATCTTTACTTGGGGGTATGCTGACATGAAGAGTGATTATCAATAGAGACGATGAAAACATTCCAAATGCTAGCACTGGGGATTGAGAGAGTGCACGAGGACAGCCATAGAGGGATAGTCTTGGACAGGCAAGAGGTCCATCTGTTTTCAGCAGTGAGCAATAGTTTGGCAAGGGCATGAGAAAACTGTGTAGTGATTCTTCTCCAGAATCTGCTGTGGCCACCAACTGCTCTGCAGCTCAGGGACTTCCTGAGCCAGAGGGCATGTCTACTTAAGTGACCCTGATGAGCTGTTGTTTCAGGGCTTTGCACACTGGTCTTTTGAATCTACTTCAGCCCTCAGCACCAGGATTTCCACAGCTGAGCTATACACTGCAGGAAGCACTTGTGCTTTCTGGGCTTGCTGCCTGATGGCATCGCTGTTGGTTCATCTCTGTTCTGAAGGACATTTCTCCACACCTCTGGTCACCCTCATCCCTGTGTCTGTATTTTTTATACTGTAGCGTTTCTGAGACTGAGGAGGCCACAGCTGCATTGTAAACTCAGACAGTGGACACACTATAGTATTATAAAGTGTCATTATAGAAATTTCTCTTTTGTTGCCTACTCTTTTCTTCATAATTCCTACATTTTTATTTGCATTTTTGGCCATGATTAGGCAGGTTTTTTTCATGCACCTGTCCATTGCAGCTTCAATATCTCACTCCTAAACCATAACAATCACTTCCTATATCTTACACTTTACTGGATTACCTATAAATATGATAATATATATATATTAATGTAAACATCTAGACTTTGGTTTTATAGAAAAAATACCGTAGCACAGATTACAGTACACATATCTCTGTGATATTCCAGCAGTAATAACCCTTCATTGTGAATGTTTTTTCCTCCTACTCTTGGAGTCTAGTCTTTTAAACAAATGAGATGTATCTCTGTAGCCCCATGGATGCTCAGCCTTTGGTGACAAGTCCTACAAAATGCATTTTGGTAACCCAAAAAGACTGTAATGGCTCAGCCCTTTTACCCATATGCTTCCTAACACCTTCAGAAAACTCCAACAGATTTGTGATTTTGGATTTCCTATTACAAAATGTGTTGACACTTCTCCAATAAGTCACGTTAACCCAAACACCCACTACACCCATTCTACTCACTTGCCCCACACCGACTCATGGTTTGTAATTATCTGTATCTCTGAAATCTTTGCAAAACTGATGTTGTATTAATCATCCTCCAGGTCCTTGGAAGGGGGTTTTAAATGTGATTACTGTTCTTTGATTTTGGAGTTTGTTTGGTTTCCTGAGTAATCAACAATTTGTCTTTCTGAATGTGTATTGCTCATTTTCTCCATAATCTCATGTACGTTTGCTTTACAGAGAATCAAGGGAATTTCCTGCTGGGAATCTCCATGCAGACAGCAACGGAAATGTTAATTCTGTTTTTCTGCCATGACTTTATTCTACCAGAACATTCCTTTTATTGTCCTCACAAATGTTTTGCAGGTTCCTCACCTCTGAAGCAAACTAAAAGCCTTTGTTCAACTTTATATGAGACTATTCTTCCATCTTGTACTGAACACTACTTCATAAAGCAGGAAAATTAAATTATATAAAAATGTCATTTGAGAAATTAAAAATGTAAAGGTTTCATGGATATTTCAAAATTAAAAATTCCCACCTTTGATTTCAAAACTAAAATTTGAAGTATCTGTTTCCTTGAGACTGAATAGAAGAGAATGTATCAGGCCTTACTATAAGGGTTATTGCATATAAACCAAGTTTTCTTAAATTATGTATCAGCAGATTGTATATTCTGTTAAACTGATAATATTTTTATAACTCAAGTTCAACTACATAAGCACACATCCTTTAATTCTATCTTTCAGAAGTTCTTACAACTCATTACAAGCTATTACAATGCAAAACCACAAGCTGTAAACTTTAAGAGAGCTGCAGAACAAGTCAGAGCACAGATCAATTCATGGGTAGAAAATAAAACTGAGAGTAAGTATCACTCTGATGGCTTTTTTCTTGTTCAACTTTCAAATATTTTGTATTTCCACATTTATTGCTCTCACAGCCAAGAATCCATAAAAGGTGGAAGCTCAGGGCAGGGAGGTGATGAGTAAAGTACAGCTAAATAGTCTGAAGAATGTCCCTCTTCAGCCTAACTGCTGCTCCTTACAAGGTCCTTCCCTGAATTCTTTATGCTGTAGCCTCCTCTGAATCATTGCTGTTCAAAGGCCTGCACAGGTACTCTGTGGCTACACAATGATTAGTGAGGGTTTCACTTCTGCATTCTTCAGCTGCTGGCAACCAACTTCACAGAACATCCAAGCTATTCTGCTTTACCCACTTTCCAATACCATTTACTACCAAAAGCCATTTATTACTATAATTTTAAAAAACCCAAAACCCAGAGAATTCATAGAATGGTTTAGGTTAGATAGGGGCCTAAAGGATCATCTTGTTCCAACCCCCCTGCCATAGACAGGGACATCTTCGACTAGACCAGGTTGCTCAAAGCCCCATCCAACCTGGCCTTGAACACTTCCAGGGATGGGGCATCCACAACTTCTCTGGACAAAGGATACAGAGATACTTCAAAAGGTCATTTTTACCATATGTACAACATAAAAACATATAAAAAATACCCTCCCAAATGCAAACATTTTTGAAAGAGAGGTAGGCACAGACAAAGAACAGTTAAAATTGCCAAGTTGTGCAGTCACATGGAATAACAGTCCCTTTGTCTGATTTTTGAAGGGAAAATACAGCGTCTGCTGCCTGCAGGATCTCTCCATTCTCGCACTGTGCTGGTCTTAGTAAATGCCATTTATTTCAAAGGAAAGTGGGAGAAGAAATTTCTGGAGAAAAATACTTCTGAGATGCCCTTCAGAATAAGCAAGGTAAATTCCTTGTCATTATTATATCATTATGCCTGCTGTCCTATGTTAATATGTCTATTAGTGAGAAGAAAATACTTCATCTGTATTTAATATGCCACTGCAACACTACTCATAGCTGAGAAAGTGGTAAAAACTCAGGAGAATACAAACTGTGAAAACAACTCAGCATTGTCTTGTTTATGCATATCCATGAAAACTGGATTTTTAATTTATAACTCCTCAGTATCAAAATACTTGGGAACAGTTGAAGTTATTTTTTTTTAAAGTAATAAGCTAAGCAAAGTAAGCTAAGCAAAGTAAGTTAAGAAAAGTAGCTTAAGGACAAGAAGAAATGTCTCTAAGCACCATTTTCAAACAGGACCAGGTTGCTTTTGAGAGCAATGTTTACACACACCTATAGCTCACGTCTGTCTTGGGACCCTGAGATCGTGGGATCTCATCCAGCTCTTCTTCCCACATGCACCCTGGGTTTTACATCAAACCTCACAGGGAATTTCCATGGGGTTTGTCATTTTAGCTGAGTGTGTGAGCGTGATCTATTCAGATGATCTACTCATTGAGCTAACAGCATTTAAATGATCATGCACTGACAATTCCCAGTAGCTGACTGCACGCATATTTCTGGACTGTGTCAAAAGCAAGCAAAACTATTTGTCAATGGAAACAAACATTTTGTTTGACATAGATTAAGGGTGCAAATACCTTTTGTATGCCAGAAAATGTGAACCAATTGATGTGACTGTGTACCCGAAACCTACTAGACTACGTGTGCAGTTTTAGGATCTGTCACAGCAGTTGGTTGTGGTGGGTGACCTTGGCCAGCCACCAGTTGCCCACTGAGACTCCCTATCACTGCCCCTTGTCAACTGGATAGGGGGAGAAAAATAGGATGAAAAGGTCATGCATGGGTCAGGCAAAGAACAAGGAGAGCATTTATCAATTGTCATCATGGGCAGAACAGGCTCAACTTCAAGAAATTAATTTACTGCCAATTCTCAGAGTAAGTTAGTGTGAAGTAGACCAAACATAAAGTGCCTCCCCCTCACCCTCCCTTCCTCCCAGTCTCAACTTCACTTGCAACTCACCTGTGCCCCGAAGCAGTGCAGGGGACTGGGAATGAGCTAATGTAGTCAGCTCATTGAATGTTCTCTCTACAGCTCCTTCCTCCTCCTCCTCCCACTTTTCCTCTGCTCAAGTGTGGGGTCCTGTCCATGGGATAAACTCCTTCACGTGGGTCCTTCCCACGGTCTGCAGTTTTGCAAGACCTGCTCCAGTGTGAGTCCACTGTGGGGTCACAGGTGATGCCAGAAAAGGGCTGCTCTCCACAGCATGACAGGTCCTGCCAGGAGCTTGCTCCAGCATGGGTTCTCCAGGAGCTGCAGGGTGGATTTTTGCACCACCATTGTCTTCACCATGGGCTGCAGGGGAATCTCAGCTCCAGGGCCTGGAGCACCTTCTCCCCCTCCTTCCTCACAGATCTAGGTGTCTTCAGGACCATTTCTTAATCTTTATTTTAGATTTAGAAATACATTACATGGGATTCAGTTAATAGGTTTTTAGCTTGTGTGTTTATACTAATTTTTTATAAAGATCTCAAAGACTTTGAAAAGGGGGGTGTGTGTGATCTTGTCTAAAGAAAAGGGTCCTGGTATCCAGATGCTGCTGAATCTTGTACTTGTTTTCAGTTCGATGAAGCAAGTAAATTTTATCATCCTTTTAATGTGTAAGGTAATTTTTATGTCTGAATTTTTTCCAGACCAAGACTAAACCAGTACACATGATGTTTTTGAAAGACAAATTTTTCATATTCCATGAAACCACAATGAAATTCAGAATCATTGAGCTGCCATATGTGGAAAATGAACTCAGCATGTTCCTTCTCCTTCCTGATGACATCAGTGATAACACTACTGGCCTGGAGCTGGTAAAGCAGACCTACTGTTGCATCACATACACTATGAAACAGTAACAGAAACAGATGAAAAGAGTGAGGAAGAACAAGCTTCCAAATCACAGTAGAATAGCTCTTTGTTTCAGAAACTGTAACACCATGATTTTCAGCTTAGGATTCAGGACATGTGGTACATTGCAAACACAGTACATCTAAAACCTATGTCCACACAACTGTCTTGAACTATTTTGTATCCTCCTTCCTATTGCCAGTATAGCATAGGGAAAACTAGGATCACCATGCCCTAGAGTTATCTTCTCCTGAGGGCTGTATTAATTCATTCTTATGTAATTTTCAGTCTGGATTTCCAGCTGATAGTTTGTGGTGAGGTTTCTCAAACTAAGTGCTGACTACCCTGACCCAGAAGGTGCCAACAGCAACTCATGACTATGCCAGGATCAGTTTCAGATTCTAAACAGAGCAGGGGAATTTTTTTTATTTGTACCTCAGTTCCCATGCATCCTATTTATTTATCACCACTAAAAGAAAATTTATCCATATACACACAGATCAAGCACCCATTATTTATACAATACTTATATGATTGTTATAAGTAATACATTGCAAAACCAGCAATGTTCTTCACACAAGGGGAAAAAAAAGATAAATTACTCTGAGGCTTCAGGCCTACACCTCCTCACCTTTAAGAAAATAAATAGGAGTATAAGTCACTCAGCACTTTGTCAGACCACGCCCTCTAAATATTATGCATGTTCCATCTGTAGTCACTGCTGGTAGCTGGGCCTTGCTTTACATGTTCTTGATGAGCAATAAGACACTGGTCTGTACATGTCTTGTCTCTGTCCTTCACATTCCAACTGCTTTCTTCCTCAACTCATTGCAGGTGGAAAGAGAGCTGACATATGAGAAACTGTCTGAATGGACCAAATCAGACAATATGATGAAAGCTGAAGTGAATCTATACCTGCCCAAGTTGAAGCTGGAAGAAAATTATGACCTTAAATCCCCTCTGAGCAGCATGGGGATACGAAATGCTTTTGACCCAGGTCAGGCTGATTTCACAGGGATGTCAGTGAAGAAGGATCTTTTCATCTCACAAGTTATTCACAAAGCTTTTGTGGAGGTCAATGAAGAAGGTACAGAGGCAGCAGCTGCCACAGGTGTCTTGATGATGAGATCAAGAGTCCCAACAATGACTTTCAAAGCTGACCACCCTTTTATCTTCTTTATCAGACACAACAAATCGCAAACCATCCTCTTCTTTGGCAGGTTTTGCTCACCCTAGTTGGTGAGCCCTTGCCCTGCAGAGCAGGGGATGCTTGCTTGCTAGCATAGAGGCAAACCCCAAACCTGAGGCTCCGGGAGAGCAGGAATTGAACCCCTTCCTCATTAGACCACACACTCTGGTGCCTGAGGCACAGGTTTTCCAATGACTCCTTTCTAAGCCGAAGGGACAACCATGGCAGTGCCACAAGGATTGTCTGATGCCTTGCACCCACAGATCAATCCTGGTTATCGTTTGGATCAGGCCATCATCATAGCTCTGCCCTTATCACTGTATATCTCTCCCACTCAGACTCTGGCAAAATATATTTGTGCACAGTGCTGTTTCTCCTTACCCTTGTGATGAGGGCCACTTATCCTGATGCGGTCCTAGCATGTACCCCCAGCCTGCAGCAATCAGACCCAGCTCCTGCTTTTTAGCCCTAGACTAAGCCCTGGAGTTAATACTGGAGGCAGATCCTCCCAACCTTCACCCTGTGGCCATCCCCTCGCTTGCCTTCCACATCTCAGCTGCAAGTCTTCATCAGCTCCCAATAACCCTCATGTTGCTCTACAGATTCCTTTTAATAAAATAATAAAAAATACAGCTTTCTTATGGCTATTTGCCTCACTCAGACCCTCAGGAATGCGAGGAAGGGTTAAGTCCGTACAGTGTCTGGCTACAGCAACAGCTCAACTTGGCTCAAAGCAATCCTAGCTTCAGAAATAAGTAATTAATAGCGCCTCATGGACCGGGGGTGTTTTCTGTCAGCTCTGCCACGAGAGGGAGGCAGAGGTGGAGAAACACGGGCTGTGGCCGGCGGAGCTGCAAGGGCAGGAGAGTAGGCGGCTGCCAGGCCAGCCTGAGGCGGGGGGCCGCCATTTTACCGGGAGGGGCTGCGGCGCCTCCCGTTCCCGGCGGCCAAGGGTGAAGCGCCTCAGCCTCTGGCTAAATCCCAGGATTGGGCGGGTTCCCGTTCTTTCCCTCTGCTCGGCTGCGCTTCCGGGAACAGGGAGGCGGCGGCCGGCAGGGTGAGTGCGGCGGCCGCGTTGCTGTTGCTGCGTGGTCGTGAAGGTTTTCTACGGGGAAGCCTGTGCCTGTGCTTTTCAGGGTTTTCTTGTTTTGTGGTGTTTTGTTTTTTGGTGGTTTTTTTTTTTTTTTTTTTTTTTTAGGAAGTAGAGCTGAATGACGTTGCTTTTACTGTGTTTTGCATTTTCTTTCTTTTTCTTCTCTCTTTCGTGACATTCCCTAAACAGAGCTGCTTCTTGCCAGCTGGAGCCGCGGCAGTGCGGCTGGAGCGCTTCTTGTGGGAGCGCCGGGAGCCCCGCGGGTTGGGACATCTCCCGCGGGGCGAATCTCGGGGCGGGGGCGGAAAAAGAACTCTTCTTTCTAGGGACGGCCAAACCTTTTTGTGCCTCAGCTTGCTGGGACAGTGTCAGGCTCCTCCCTGCCCCTCCCCGCCCCTGCAGAGGCACTGGGGTCAGGAGCCCGAGAGCAGCGGGGCTGTGTCATTCCCTGCGTCCCAGAGATGCCAAGGGCCATCACCAGGAGCTGTCCGCGGTCTCGCCCTGCAGGTGTTTTTACATCGCTCCCAACAATCCAAATCCTAAATGAAGCCTTTTCCCTCAAGGAAGCCTGCTGTAGTTCCGCGGGTGGGAAAAGCGGTGTCTGTGCCACGGACAGAACTGTGTCTGTGGAGATGGACATGGCCTGGTGCTCACTGCCCTGAGTTCCCTCTGCGGTTGGGAGTCAGCTTGAGACTCCTCTGATGTAGCTGACTCGCCGTAGGGAAGTGTCCTTGTTTGCCGGACACTGATCCACGTCGTAGTTAACGTGGGAAGTGTCTCTTGGGCTGCAGGCTGGAGGAGAGCTGCACCCTGCTGTGGTTTTCCCATGGCAAGGCCCTGCAGTGCTTGTCTGCTGATTGATCTACATACAGCCCTTTGGTCCGTAAAGACTGTCCTGAGGCATAGGTGTCGACTGCTGAGAATATATGCTTCAAATGCAGAGTGGCAGGAACACAAAACTGCACCGGTGTCTCACTGCTGACCTGCAGAGCATGGAGAGAGCAGAGTAAGGAATGAGCTACTGTCAGCAAACCCTTTGACCGCTGAGGGCTTTGCAGCGGTTTACAATTGACTGACAAATATGTGCTGTGAGGTTTTTTGTTCCTTAAAGTGCAGTCGTGTATTGTCTCTGAAACTGTGGATTCCAAATTGTGCATGTCTCTGATGAGGAGAGTGTCCATAGTTATGTTGCTACTCCTGAGCTGCAGAGGAAGCACAGCTGACTGTGCAGATGTAACTCCTAGCTTTGTGTCCCAGCTATTGAATATTATTTATTATATTTATGAATATTATTTATTATTTAAATGCCCCTGATTTTCAGGCAGGCAAATAGTGTCAATTGTGTCCTTTTGTCTGTAAATTCTTGCCAGTTGTGGAAGCCCTACAGACACTTGTAGAAAATAACAGCCTGTTGGTGTCACTATTCCTGTGTGTTTTGACCTGGAGGTCAAAAAAACCTTATTGCTAGCAATCTGCAGATACTAGGGTCATAGGAAAATTCAAGTCTACACTGTAACCAGTGTGAATGCTGTGTGTCTCTTCTTTATTCTGTTCGGTGAATAAGTTATTCATTCAGACACAATTGGAGGATTGTTTCCATCTAAGCATGCTTGTTTTTTGGTTGTACTTTTTTCAAGTTATGTGAGAAGAGAAATAGGATTAAATTGCTACTTTTTTATAGTAAAGCTGCTAGCAAGAAATTTTCTTGGTTTAAAAAGCATGCATGTGGAAACTTGCTGTTTTCAACTCTCTGTCTAAGATAATGAATCAGTAGTACAAATTATTTGGTGGGTTTATTTGGTAGCAACAAGTCAACACTAGGCCCTGCCTAAAGGGATGAACAAAAGACAGAGATAGTAAAAACTATCAGCATTTATCTTATGATGACTTATGATACGTATCTGTGGTTAACTCAGTGTTCTAGTACTTATTGCTCATTTGATAGGTGTGGTGTTTAATCTCAGATTCACTGCCTATAGCAGATGAATACAGAGTATGACAGTTTATGATTGTGTGCGTTGCCATGTTGCAGGCAATAAAATGGAACTAAAATGAACTTTGATTTTTTTTCTTTGTAATATAGCAGGAAATTGCAGTTATCTGTCATGCTGGCAACATAAATTTTTTTCTTTCCTTCTTTTATCTAGCAGGCTAAGTCATTCTGCTGACTTCTCCCAGCCGGGCTGGAAAGTTTAAAAGCCAGCAAGCACACATAGAAGCAAGCTGCAGGTACCACTGAAGGTCTGTAGACTTACAGAAGGTAAGAGATGGTAATTCTGCTGTTCAGATGTCTAACTTTGGCTTTGGTGTTCCAATAAAGGGGAATAATTTTGTGGGTGAAGTCAAGAGAAAGTTCTTTCAGGGAGTCTTCACCAAAATGCTGTTGTGCCTGATCACTTCAAAAGACGTCACACTGTATATGGATGTGATTGCAATTTAGAAGCAGACTCTAAACTGGTAAAATAATTCCAATGTGTAGTATGGGATCTCAGGTCCTTGTGGCACAAATCAGTCTCCAGTGAGCTGATAATTTTCCAACCTTTGCTGCCCAGTTTGTGCTAGGAAGTGTAAAAGGGACAGACAACTGTTTTGTATTCAAATAAATTTGATCATTTCTGTTCTGTATTTTATGTCCCAGGCTCGGAAGCATGGAAAGCCTCTGTGCAGCAAACAGCACTTTTGCTGTGGAGCTGTTAAGAAAGCTGTGTGAGAAGCAAAGGGGGCAGAATGTGTTCTTTTCACCATTTAGTATTTCTTCTGCTTTGTCTATGGTTTTGCTGGGTTCAAGAGGTAGCACTGAAGGCCAGATAAGCAAGGTATGTCAGAATAAACTTGGTGGATGGCATTTGATGGGATCATATGAAAAGCAGATGTGTCACTCAGTCTATGACATGCACTTGTGCTAAACTGTGATTTTCATTGTGGTGTGAGACAGCAGAGCGCTTCCTCTGCTGTGTGTATAAGGATAATCAATTTTCATTGATTTTGAAAGGAGATATTCCTTCTTTATGAAATGAAGCATTTCCTGGGTTTTGTTGAGTGGGGATTTTGTGGGTTTTGAGACAGATCATCTTTAATATGTAATTAAGAGCTATATGTTTTTCTTTTTTTTTTTTTTTTTTTTTTTTTAATTTTGCATGATCAATTTCTAGCTCCATAAAATATTATGTTCTGCTTCCTTGTTTGGGCTTAATATCAGACAATACATGTTTTCAAAACATAGTCAGAGACAAAAATAAAATCCACAGTGACTGAATGTCAAACTGTTAGAATGGTTTACGCTTTTTTGTTTTAAACTTGCTTAGGTAGCAGATAGTACTTGTCATGTGTTTTACATGTTACCTGACACAATTAAGTGCAAAATCAGTCCTTTTGGTTCTGATGTTGGGCTCTTTTGCAAAGTGAGAGATGAGTAAAAATATGTAATTATTTTTCATATTTACTATTAGTATAAGTTTCTCAAAAACTTATGTTGTTGCCATAGTTGGAAGTACTCAAAATCGATCTGGACACAGTCCTGGACTACTGGCAGTAGATGTCCCTGCTTGGGCAGGGCTTTGTAGCAGATTGTCCCCACAGGTCCCTTCCAAACTGAGCCATTCTGTGATCCTGTAAGGCTTGGCTGGGGAAAGGACAATCCAGACTAGTTACTTTGCTGCTCCCTAATTTATTACTTGTACAAGCACTGCAGATGTCATCTTTGTGCAGGTGCTTTCTCTGAAGAACGTCCAGGATGCTCACAATGGGTATCAATCCCTTCTCTCTGAAATCAATGATCCAAACACCAAATACATCCTGAGGACTGCAAACCGGCTCTATGGAGAAAAGACCTTTGAGTTTCTTCCAGTAAGTAGCCATTAAATTTGTTGTGATTGTTAGGATAAAGCACTTGCTACCTCTTTCCTCTGGAGGTCAAGGCAGGCTTTGGGGTTTGCCTTCCAGATTTTCTGTGCTGAGAGCCAGGAGTGCAATAGATTCTGCCAGAGCCTGGTGTCTGCACTTGGTAGAGAATATTTTTTAAATAACACGTGATCTGAATATGGCAGAGCAGGGTAAAATCCATCAGTCTCTACACTTGAGGGTTCTGTGATCCCTTCATCTATTTGGCTGTGGGACAAATGGTTGATATATCTTTTAGAAAAGTCTGATAAATAAACTTATGAAATCATATGTTATGTCCCTGAAGCATAAAATAGAAACAGGAAAAAAACCCTTATAACTTCAATGAATATCTGTAGCCATTTGTACTACAGTACATATGTCATTTGATTTAATAACAATTCCTAGTTCAAAGTTGTATAAATCCTAGTAGGAGCTTGTCAGTGAGAATTTTAAGCTATATGAAGCTGAGGAAGGAAAGCTGGCAGATTTCTGTGGAGAATGTAAGGATCATTGGTGTCTGAATGAGAGTAAATGTCTTGCTGAAAATCTCTTGTGAATGTCCCTGTTAGTCATTTATAGAGTCCAGTCAGAAATTCTACCATGCTGGCCTGGAACAGATGGACTTCCTGCATGCTTGGGAGGATGCCAGAAAACAAATCAATGGCTGGGTGGAGGAAAGGACTGAAGGTGAGTGCTTTACTCAGTACCCAGTTCTGTTTAATGGTAGCCATTATGGGATTGTGAATTCAAACCACTCAGATGCTGAGCTATTGCCTGGTGCATAATTCTCTTCTCTCTTGTGTATTAATTGCAGATACTATCTTGGATTATATTTAGATACATTTCCAACTATTAATGAATGTGGTTTTTTCTTTGTATGATAAAGGTAAAATTCAGAACCTGTTGGCAGAGGGGATTCTGGATTCCCTGACCAGGCTTGTATTGGTGAATGCCATCTATTTCAAAGGCAATTGGGAAGAGAAGTTCAACAAAGAGAGTACCACAGAAAGGCCATTCCAAATTAATAAGGTACGATGTGCTAAAATTCTGTCAATACTCTGTTAATGTGAAGTAACCTGAAATTACCACCTTTAGGAAGAAATTAAATTTTTCAAGCAGGGTTGCCTTGAGTGGGCTGTATGAGATTGTTTCTGCCCTCTCCCTTTCATAGGAACACAATCTTTGCAGAGTTTCTCTGAACTTTCACATAATTCCTAGCACAAAGACAGTTGTGAAAGATTGTGAATTTAAGTCTTCTTTAGTCAGAGCTTCCCTGCTTCATTTCTGCCCCTGAGCCATTCCCAAAGAAATGGAAAACAAATTTCCTTTGAATACCTTCTCTGCAGTCTTGTTTTTAGAAGTAGATCAGTGCTCTTGAGGAGACACTGGCCCCTGGCATGGGCAGGCCATGGCTGCCTCTCAGGATCCCCTGCAGCTCTGGGTTGGCTTCCAGGAGTCATGAACCTGGTTCATGGTGATGTGCCTTCCTTCTATCACCTGCCTGAAGCAACCATTGAGGAGAATGGAAGCCCTCATGCCTGTATGGAAACTGTCCCTCCCTGCAGAGCTGAAATAAATCCAAGAAGGCTTTTAAGGGCTTCTAGCATGTTTAAATAAGGGAGTGTTACTGTTCATCCCATACTCTGTACAAGAGCATTTCAGAGCCTGGCTTGGCTCCTGACACCTTGTCCTCTGTGAACAATTGGAAATGCAAAGTGTAAGCTGAAACCTTAAGCTAGTTACTTTACATGCTGTTCAGTAACAAAGAGTTACTTTGACATCCCAGGAACATTTCCTGTGAAATTATTTCTGTGACTCTTGCAATTCTTATACTCTCTGGATGATTTGCTTTTGCTATGTGGCTTTCTTTTTGCTTATTGATCCTTTTTATGTGTCATTCCTACTGCAAAATAATTTCTGCCATATTCTCTCTGAGCATTATTCCACTGGGCACTACTTTAATAACAAAAAGCTATTTATGTGACAATCTCGTGAAGGGAAAAAGCAATGAAACTGAGAAGAATGGAAATAATGATGTAAACAATAGTAGCTGATGCTCCATGTGGAAATGGAATAAGATAGCAGATAATGAAAATAAGAATAAAATCTCTACCCTCATTACTATCCTTATGACTTTTAAGAATTCATAATAATACTTTCTTGGTATTTTTAGTATATACATTTGAAAGTATTTTAAGTCTTTGTCATAGCCACACAGAACCACACGGACCAACAATAAATGCACTGAAATAACTCATTTATTGTGAAGAACAATGCCCCTCCTTATTACTAGCTCACTTTAGTGCTTGTCACTAGTTCTTAAGATAACAAAAGGGTGAGGACATGTATTTACTATACAGGGATCTTCACAAACATTTTTACATTAATAATCCAAAAGGAAATCTCAGGACTTTTAGTTATTTACAAAGGACAGTGTGGTGTCTGTGTTCTGTGGTGTGTGATCAGTTCTCTTTGGACAAATCCTAAAAGGCCATGAGTAACTTGCTGCCTGCTTCGTAGTGTGAGACCAGCAGAGAAGCTCAGCACTAACTGTTAGCATCTCTTGATGTCTAGAATGAAACCAGACCTGTGCAGATGATGTTCAAGGAGGCCAATTTTAACATGACCTACATTGGGGACTTCCAGACCAAAATCCTTGAGCTCCCCTATGTGGGTAATGAACTGAGCATGATCATCCTGCTCCCTGATGCAATCCAGGATGGATCCACAGGCCTGGAAAGAGTAAGTAGTTGAGCTGAGTGCAAAGACTGAATGCTGAATCCCTCCAGGGAAGAAAGTCTGAATTGCACAGAGAGCTGCATTTCAGTTGCAGAGCAACTGTGACTCTGGTGCTCAAGGCCATCAGAAATGTCCCTCTCGTCCCTGTCCCCAGAGTGACAGCCCCTGCTGTGTCAGTGCTACTCAGGCTGTGTGCTGCTCCCTTGGCCAGAGGCTCTGGAAGAAGAGCTGGCCCTGCTCAGGAGCAGAGGTCAGCTGTGGTTGTGGGGAAGGCACAGATGATGGAATGTGGAGCGGGGGACTTTGGGTGGGCTCTTTGGGAGTGCTGTGGCCTGTCCAGTAGGTGTTCTGTGCTGGGCAGCTGGCAGGTGGTGTGTGGCTCACTGGCTGGAAGGGGGCTCACAGGAAAGGGCAGGATCTCTTTTTGCTGAGGGTAGGATACAAGTTTGGGTTCTTTGGCACTCTAGACCAGGAGTTTATGAATAAAGTTTTCTAGGAGTAACTGCAAAGCGCCTTTGTGAACACATTTTCATGATGCTTCTGATTGACCTGGAGGATGAGCTTTTGGTAAAGAGATAGAAGGACTGGGTTTGGTTTCTTTGGGTACTTGTTAGCTTTTCTCCTGTGTCACTTCTGTCCCATAAGTAAAAAGTAAAAAAAAAAAACCTGAACAATTCAACATGTTCTGTAGGAGTCAATGTTACAGGGAGGGGATTGATCCCTATTGCAGCTACCAAAGCAAACATTTCGTAATGAACTTGGTGGGGTCAGTATTCTCTAGTGACAGGTATAACCTGCAGTTCTGGCTAGAGACACGCTAACTGGTTTTAAAAAGATGCATCTTATGCACTATGTAAACAAAACCCATAATCACTTCTTTTGTTTGTGTAACACTGACTCAATTGCCATTGTAATTAAGTAAATTTGTGATTTTTCTTCAGCTGGAAAGAGAACTTACATATGAGAAGCTAATAGATTGGATCAATCCTGAAATGATGGACTCTACAAAAGTGAGGGTGTCTTTACCCAGATTTAAACTGGAAGAAAATTATGATCTGAAACCACTTCTGAGCAGCATGGGAATGCCTGATGCATTTGAGATGGGCAAGGCTGACTTCTCAGGAATCTCACCTGGTAATGAGCTGGTGCTCTCTGAAGTGGTTCACAAATCCTTTGTGGAAGTCAATGAAGAAGGCACTGAAGCAGCTGCTGCCACAGCTGCAGTGATGATGATGCGCTGTGCTATGATTGTTCCAGAATTCACTGCTGATCATCCTTTCCTCTTCTTCATCCGGCACAACAAAACTTCCAGCATTTTGTTCTGTGGCAGATTTTGTTGTCCCTAAGGAGGAGGAGATGTCTTGGCTGCATAGGTGCCATCACACAATACATTTATATTTCCCTAGAACAAGTTGACTCCTTTTGCACTCATTGTCTTTTTCAGCTATGCCTGCACCCTCTTCTGTGATCTTGATCTTGGGCTTGGCAGCAATAAGGGAGCTGCTTAGACAAACAGAGCACCTGCCATGTCCAACCCCTCCTGTGCCTGTGTGCAGGGGTCTCCAGGTTCTGGCTGACACAAGAACCATCCCACTTGCTCCATGAGTGCTTCTTCTGTGCTTGACTTCACTTTTGGTGTCCAGCAGGCAGAGTCAGGCACTGAGAGCCCATGGGAGTGAAGAAGTTACTTTTGCTTGTGACAAGGCTGGAGCACTTTTGTAGCTGCCCTCCTGTTTTACCTTCCAGTCTCATCCATTGAGTGCCTTGATTCATTGCCTGGAGCTGAAAGGAGTTTTTGGCAGCCTGTTCCAGGTATTGCTGAACATCCTGCATAGATGTGGGCTTTTGGCTAACAACTGGACCAGCTCTTAGGCAGGAATGGGAATGAAAGTATGCTTTTGTAGCAGATGTCCCTGTGAGGTATTTCTGGTGTATCTTTGTTTCATCACTTCAGGACACCTGTGTTTATTCCCTGTCACATGGTTCTGGTCCTTTAAAAAAGAATGTAACAGAAGGGCACATGGTGCCTATGCAATATTTGAATGACACAGCCTTGCTTGTAATTTGTTTGGGGTTTTTTTTTTTGTTTTTTCCTACTCTTATATGGTTATCCTAATAATATTTTCTTAAACACTATATTTACCTGTTTAATACCAAAGACAGAGATGCAATAGCTTTTCTTCTATTGGGATGTGTTTGTGGGTCCTGTTCCTGGAATAATAAAAGAAGTATAAGCGCTGCATGGGTGTTTTTCTCCTTTTCAGGGCTAATTTTACACGTATTTGTGGGGCTGTGTGAGGAGGAGGAGCCTTGCGGCAGGCCCGGCGGGGCTCGCTGTCGCTGCCCGGCCCAGGCGGGCGCTGTGTCCCGGCTGTCGCCGGCCGGGCCGGGACGCGGCCGAGCGGCCTCGGTTGCGCTGGGGCTGCGGGGGCGGGAGGGGCCCGGGGCAGCCTCCGCCCTGTCCCCGCCCCGGGGCATCCCCGGCACTGGGGCGGCCCCGGGGGGAAGCGCGGAAATGCCGCCTCGGCTCCCGAGAGCGCAGCGCCCTCGGGCAGCGCGGGGTGCGCTGGAAAGGGCTCTGGCTGCGAGGCTCGCACGGGCGCTGCAGGGAAGGGAAAGTGAAGGCACCGCCGGGACATCGGTCCTGAGGTGGGCTCGGGAGCTGCTGGCGTCTTCTTTAGCACCGAGCTTGATAAAAGTCCATGGCAGAGCTGCCGTGCCGATGGTGTGTGCGCCGGAGAGAGATGACACAGATAGCTGGAGTTTGTGTGGGAGGGCAGAGCAGGAAATCCCCAAATTCTGATGCGAACTCCTCCCCGCTTTTGGGTCTGAAAGGAAGCAGCAAACCTCACAGTTGTGCTTGAAGAAGTGTGGGGAAAGGCGCTGTGTGAGTGAAATTTGTGGGATGTGCAGGGTCTGTGAGTCTGAAGAACTTAACATGGTTTTGCCAGCACAAATCCTTGCAATTTCCTGTTATATTGCTACGATGTTTTTTTCTAAAAAAATATATTGCCATTAACTTGGAGTGATAAGGAAAGTTGTTGATAATGTGGGGAAGAAATATGGTATTATAATGTGCCTTATACTTGCTTGGTGTTGTGGATGTTTTTAGTTTGTTTGGAGTTCTTATTCTGGTTCTTTTCGGTCTGATTGTGGTGGGTAGTTTTTTAATTTTTTGGAATGAGAATGTCTCAGTGAAAATGAAATTCTTGCTTGTTTAGGCAAAGTCCTTCTGCTGGCCTCTCCCAGCCTGGCTGGCAGGTTTAAAACCCATCGTGCACACATAGAAGCAAGCTGCAGGTACCACTGAAGGTCTGTAGACTTACAGAAGGTAAGAGTTGGTAATTGTGCTGTTCAGATGTCTAACTTTGGCTCTGGTGGTCCAATAAAGGGAATTTTGTTTCTGTGTGAAGTCAAGGGAAATTTCTTTCAGGAAGTCTTCACCAAAATGCTGTTGTGCCTGATCACTCAAAAGATGTCACACTGTATATGGATGTGATTGCAATTTAGAAGCAGAGCAGAAACTGGTAGAATAATTCCAATGTGTAGTATGGGATCTCAGGTGCTTGTGGCACAAATCAGTCTCCAGTGTGCTGATAATTTTCCAACCTTTGCTGCCCAGTTTGTGCTGGGAAGTGTAGAAGGGGGAAACAACTGTTTTGTATTCAAATAAATTTGATCATTCTTGTTCTGTGTTTTATGTCCCAGGCTCGGAAGCATGGAAAGCCTCTGTGCAGCAAACAGCACTTTTGCTGTGGAGCTGTTAAGAAAGCTGTGTGAGAAGAAGAGTGGGCAGAATGTGTTCTTTTCACCATTTAGTATTTCTTCTGCTTTGTCTATGGTTTTGCTGGGTTCAAGAGGTAGCACTGAAGCCCAGATAAGCAAGGTAGGTCAGAATAAAGTTAAAACGAATGGCTTTTGATGGGATCATATGAGGAACAGAGTTGTCTTCCAGGGTGTGGCATGCACATGTGCTAAACTTTGTCACTGTGGTGTGAGACAGCAGAGCAGTTCCTCTTCTGTGTGTTCAAGAATAATAAATTTTCATTGTTTTTGAAAGGGGATGTTCCTTCATTATAAAATGAAGAGTTTCATGCCTTTTCTTGCGTGGGGTTTTTTGTGGTTTTTGGGACTAATATTCTTTAATCTGTAACTAGGATGTACCTGGAGTGTTTTTATTGATCACTTGGTGGCTACATAAATTATTTTTTTTTCCTTCATTGCTTGGGCAATAAAATCGTATCTTACATGCTCAGAAAGGAAGTCAGGCACATTAAAAATATCATAAAAATGCCACAGTCTACATTTCAAGCAGGTAACTGTAACTTGATGTATTCCTTTTTTAAAATTTTGCTTAAGTGGCAAATATCTCTCAGTATGTGTTTTATGTAGGAAGTGACAATATTGAGTGCAGGACCGGTCCTTTTGCTTTGGATGTTTGCTTCCACTGCCAAGTGGAAGAGGAGTATGAACTCAGATCTTGTTTCCATGTACTTTATAAAAATTTCTCCAAAATCTATGTTGTTGCAGATACCCAGAATCCATCTGAACACAGTCTGAGCTACCAGCTCTAGGTGTCCCTGCTTGGGCAGGGCTTTGTAGCAGATTGTCCCCACAGGTCCCTTCCCACCTGAGCCATTCTCTGATCCTGTAGGGCTTGCCTTGAGGGTAGGGAAATCAGCACTGCTGACTCTGCTGCTCCCTCATTTATGACTTGTGCAACATCTTGCTGGGTACATCAGATATGACTTGCATGATAAGCTCCAGATGGGAGGTGTGCTGAAAAAATTTTTTAGCTTCCCATCACAATATTTAACTTAAATGTCATTTTAATATAAAACTGGTCACAAGTGTGTTTAGAGAAGTTAAGGACACTGCTGTGGATGTTGTCTTTGTGCAGGTGCTTTCTCTGAAGAACGCCCAGGATGCTCACAATGGGTATCAATCCCTTCTCTCTGAAATCAATGATCCAAACACCAAATACATCCTGAGAACTGCAAACCGGCTCTATGGAGAAAAGACCTTTGAGTTTCTTCCCGTAAGTAGCCATTAAATTTGTTGTGATTGTTAGGATAAAGCACTTGCTACCTCTTTCCTCTGGACGTCAAGGCAGGCTTTGGGGCTTGCTTCCCTGTGTTTCTGTGCTGAGAGCCAGGAGTGCAATAGATTCTGCCCAAGCCTGGTGTCTGAACTTGGTGGAGAGTCTCCTTTTAAATAATTTGTGTTCTGAGTGGGGAAGTGATGCCGAGAGGGGTAAAATCCATCAGTCTCTAAAATTGAGTGTTCTGTGTTCCCTTCATCTGTTTGGCTGTGGGACAAATGGTTGATGCATCTCCTAGCAAAGGTGTTATAAAGAAGCTTATAAACTCATATGTCATGTCCCAGAAGTACAAAATAAATACAATGAAAAATCACCTCTCATTATAGTCAGTGAAGTGTAGAAGTTTGTACTACAGTGCATAAGCCATATCACTCATATTGATTGCTAGTTCAATGAAGTGTTGCAAGTCCTAGTGGGAACTCGTCAGAAAGAATGTTAATGGCTCTATATGAAGCTGGGGAATGAAAGCTGGCAGATTTCCTTGGAGAATGTAAGGATCACCTTTGTCTGATTGAGAGTAAATCTCTTGCTGAAAATCTGTTGTGAACGTCCCTGTTAGTCATTTATAGAGTCCAGTCAGAAATCCTACCATGCTGGCCTGGAACAGATGGACTTCCTGCATGCTTGGGAGGATGCCAGAAAACAAATCAATGGCTGGGTGGAGGAAAGGACTGAAGGTGAGTGCTTTACTCAGTTCCCAGTTCTGTTTAATGGGAATTAACAATTACCCATTGTTTGGAAAAACAACCAATTCAGGATGTAGGATTGTGAATTCAAACAACTCAAATGAAAAGGTATTACTCTCTGTCTGGTATATAATTCTCTTTCTTGTTTATTAATTGTAGAGTAGGTACTATCTTGGGTAATAATTAGATCCATGTCAACCTATAAAATAATGTGGGATTTTTGTTTGTGTGATAAAGGTAAAATTCAGAACCTGTTGGCAGAGGGGATTCTGGATTCCCTGACCAGGCTTGTGTTGGTGAATGCCATCTATTTCAAAGGCAACTGGGAAAAGCCATTCAGGAAAGCGAGTACCAGAGAGAGGCCATTCCACATTAATAAGGTATGATGTGCTAAAATGCTGACAATCTTTGCTGAGTTTCTCTGAACTTTCACATAATTACTTGAACCTTTCACAGAGCACAAAGACAGCTAAGAAAATTGTGAATTTCAGTGTTTTTCAGTCAGAGCTTCCTTGCTGAAATTCTGTCCCTGAACCAATCCAAATTCAATGGAAAACAAATTTCTTTGAGGATCTGCTCAGCAGTTTTGCTGTTAGTAGTAGATCAGTGCTCTTGAGGAGGACTTGGCCCTTGGCATGGGGGGCTCTTTGCAGTTCTGAGTTGGCATCCAGGGATTCTGAACCTGGTTCATGGTGATGTGCCTTCCTTAACTCACCTGCCTGAAGCAACCATTGTGGAAAATGGAAGCCCTCATGCCTGTATGGAAACTGTCCCTCCCCACAGTGGTCAAATAAGTCACAGACTATTTGAAAGTGCTGATATAACATTTAGATAAGGGAATGTTTCTGCTTTCCAAAACACTGTCTCACACAGCACTTCAGAGATGGCTGGGCTGACTAGGTTCCTGACACCTTGGTCCCTGCCTCCAGGAATGTGTTGAAAAGCTGGCAGGAGCATCCAGAGACACTGTTGCATTTTGTATTCCTTGCAGGTGTGCAAGATTAGAACCAGCTTTCAAGATGCAACACCAAACGCATAAAGGGCTGATGAGCTAATATCGGCTTCTTTTGAGTTGTTATGGAATATCATGCATTGTTTTTACCTTGTGCTTTCCAAAAGGTAGTGGTAGGGCTGCACGCTGTGGTGTGTGATCAGTTCTTGGACAAATCCTAAAAGGCCAAGAGTAACTTGCTGCCTGCTTTGTAGTGTGAGATCAGCACAGAAGCTCAGCACTAACTGTTGGCATCTCTTGATGTCTAGAATGAAACCAGACCGGTGCAGATGATGTTCAAGAAGGCAAATTTTAACATGACCTACATTGGGGACTTCCAGACCAAAATCCTTGAGCTCCCCTATGTGGGTAATGAACTGAGCATGATCATCCTGCTCCCTGATGCAATCCAGGATGGATCCACAGGCTTGGAAAGAGTAAGTAGTTGAACTGAGTGCAAAGACTGAATGCTGAATCCCTCCAGGGAAGAAATTCTGAATTGCACAGAGAGCTGCAGTTCAGTTGCAGAGCAACTGTGACTCTGGTGCTCAAGGCCATCAGAAATGTCCCTCTTGTCCCTGTCCCCAGAGTGACAGCCCCTGCTGTGTCAGTGCTGCTCAGGCTGTGTGCTGCTCCCTTGGCCAGAGGCTCTGGAAGAAGAGCTGGCCCTGCTCAGGAGCAGAGGTCAGCTGTGGTTGTGGGGAAGGCACAGTATGGTGACGATGGAATGTGGAGCGGGGGACTTTGGGTGGGCTCTTTGGGAGTCCTGTGGCCTGTCCAGTAGGTGTTCTGTGCTGGGAGCTGGCAGGTGGTGTGTGGCTCACTGGCTGGAAAGAGGCTCACAGAAAAGGGCAGGATCTCTTTTGTGCTGAGGGTGGGATACAAGTTTGGCTTCTTTGGCAC
Source organism: Passer domesticus (assembly GCF_036417665.1). Taxonomy (NCBI): domain Eukaryota; kingdom Metazoa; phylum Chordata; class Aves; order Passeriformes; family Passeridae; genus Passer; species Passer domesticus. The sequence continues at coordinate 78,801,965 of NC_087474.1, read as the reverse complement.
TGTGGACAAGGAATTTATTCCAAAAGTTTTGTTGCATTTCCTCCCCATATTGAAAATAAAAAGGAAAAAATCCATTAATCTCCATTATAAACTCTTGGGAAATAGTGATGCATGTTTTGTGCTTTTTGGCTCTATAAGTGGCTATATTCTCACTGTAATTAAGTAAATTTGTGATTTTTGTTTAGCTTGAAAGGGAAATTACATATGAGAAGCTGATGGGTTGGATCAGTCCTAAAATGATGAGGTCTACAAAGCTGAGGGTGTCTTTACCCAGATTTAAACTGGAAGAAAATTATGATCTGAAACCACTTCTGAGCAGCATGGGAATGCCTGATGCATTTGAGATGGGCAAGGCAGACTTCTCAGGAATCTCACCTGGTAATGAGCTGGTGCTCTCTGAAGTGGTTCACAAATCCTTTGTGGAAGTCAATGAAGAAGGCACTGAAGCAGCTGCTGCCACAGCTGCAGTGATTGGGAAGAGCTTTAGTCCAGAATTCACTGCTGATCATCCTTTCCTCTTCTTCATCCGGCACAACAAAACTTCCAGCATTTTGTTCTGTGGCAGATTTTGCTGTCCCTAAGGAGGAGATGTCTTGGCTGCATAGGTGCCATCACACAATACATTTAAATTTCCCTAGAACATGGTGGCTCCTTTTGCACTCATTGTCTCTTTCAGCTGTGCCTGCACCCTCTTCTGTGATCTTCATCTTGGGTTTGGCAGGAATAAAGGAGCTGTTTAGACAAACAGAGCACCTGCCATGTCCAACCCCTCCTGTGCCTGTGTGCAGAGGTCTCCAGGTTCTGGCTGACACAAGAACCATCCCACTTGCTCTTGCAACACTTCTGTGCTTGGCTTCACTTTTGGTGTCCAGCAGGCAGAGTCAGGCACTGAGAGCCCATGGGAGTGAAGAAGTTACTTTTGCTTGTGACAAGGCTGGAGCACTTTTGTAGCTGCCCTCCTGTTTTACCTTCCAGTCTCATCCATTGAGTGCCTTGATTCATTGCCTGGAGCTGAAAGGAGTTTTTGGCAGCGTGTTCCAGGTATTGCTGAACATCCTGCATAGATGTGGGCTTTTGGCCAACAACTGGACCAGCTCTTAGGCAGGAATGGGAATGAAAGTATGCTTTTGTGGCAGATGTCCCTGTGAGGTATTTCTGGTGTATCTTTGTTTCATCACTTCAGGACACCTGTGTTTATTCCCTGTCACATGGTTCTGGTCCTTTAAAAAAGAATGTAACAGAAGGGCACATGGTGCCTATGCAATATTTGAATGACACAGCCTTGCTTGTAATTTGTTTGGGGTTTTTCTTTTGGTTTTTTCCTACTCTTATATAGTTCTCCTAATAATATTTTCTTAAACACCATATTTACCTGTTTAATACCAAAGACAGAGATGCAGTAGCTTTTCATCTATTGGGATTGTGGGTCCTGTTCCTGGAATAATAAAAGAAGTATAAGCGCTGCATGGGTGTTTTTCTCCTTTTCAGGGCTAATTTTACACGTATTTGTGGGGCTGTGTGAGGAGGAGGAGCCTTGCGGCAGGCCCGGCGGGGCTCGCTGTCGCTGCCCGGCCCAGGCGGGCGCTGTGTCCCGGCTGTCGCCGGCCGGGCCGGGACGCGGCCGAGCGGCCTCGGCTGCGCTGGGGCTGCGGGGGCGGGAGGGGCGCGGGGCAGCCTCCGCCCTGTCCCCGCCCCGGGGCATCCAGGACACCCGTGTTTATTCCCTGTCACCTGCTTCTGGTCCTTTAACAAAGAATGTAACAGAAGGGCACATGGTGTCTATGCAATTGCTTTTCAGTCGCTTTGAGCAAAATTAAACCATTTGCGTGTGTTCTGTGACAAAGGTTCAAAGCTGCAATTAATAGTTAAGCACAGGGCTTTTCACTTGCCGTACCCCTATAAAACAGTATTTCATTGTATAAAATGCAGTTTCCTATATAAACGAGTCCTTGACTGTATCAGTCCAGCTGGACCGAGTCTAAGAGAATACTGTATTGAAAGTTAAGATCCCAAGTACCTCACCTCTGTGTGCTGGTATATAATTTATGGCTTAATGGAACTGCATTATTTAAGACATATGCACAGTCCATGCAAAGTTGGGTGTCAGTTTTAACACCATTAAGATTTAAGAACAAGCTGTATTTGTTAATGCAAACTGTGATCATCAAAATGGCTTTTTTCTCGTTTACCTCATGAGAGTGCCTTATTTTCAATTACAAAATATTTAATGCTGAGCTATTAAAACCGGCACTGGGGCGGCCCCGGGGGGAAGCGCGGAAATGCCGCCTCGGCTCCCGAGAGCGCAGCGCCCTCGGGCAGCGCGGGGCGCGCTGGAAAGGGCTCTGGCTGCGAGGCTCGCACGGGCGCTGCAGGGAAGGGAAAGTGAAGGCACCGCCGGGACATCGGTCCTGAGGTGGGCTCGGGAGCTGCTGGCGTCTTCTTTAGCACCGAGCTTGATAAAAGTCCATGGCAGAGCTGCCGTGCCGATGGTGTGTGCGCCGCAGAGAGATGACAGTGATATCGGGATTTGTGTGGGAGGGCAGAGCGGCAAATGCGTAAATTCTGATGCGAACTCCTCCCCGCTTTTGGGTCTGAAAGGAAGCAGCAAACCTCACAGTTCTGCTTGAAGAAGTGTGGGGAAAGGCGCTGTGTGAACGGAATTTGTGGTGGTGCGGTGTCTGTGAGTCTGAAGAACTCTAACGTGAGTTTGGCTGCACAAATCCTTGCAATTTCCTGTTATGTTGCAACGAATTTTTCTTTTCTATATAGTGCCATTAACTTGGAGTGATAAGTTGTTGGTAATATTGGGAAGAAATATCCTATTATAATGTGACTTATATTTGCTTAGTGTGTTTGGAGGTTTCTGTTTCTTTGGTATTTCTCATTGTGCTTTTTTAAAATTTGTTTGTGGGGTAGTTTTTTTTTTTTTTTCGGTAAAAGAATGTTTCAGTGACAATTGAACTCTTGCCACTTTTCTTGCTTTTAGGCAAAGGACTTCTGCTGGCTTCTCCCAGCCAGGCTGGCAGGTTTAAAACCCATTGTGCACACGTAGAAGCAAGTGGCAGCTATCACTGAAGGTCTGTAGAATTAGAGATGGTAAGAGTTGGTAATTGTGCTGTTCTGGTGTCTGACTTTGGCTCTGGTGGTCCAACAAAGGGTAATAATTTTGTGGGTGAAGTCAAGTGAAACTTCTTTCTGTATGTCCTGTTGTGCCTGATCATCTCAAATGATGTCACACTGTACATGGATGGGATGAAATTTAGAAGCAGACTGGAAACTGGTAGAATAATTCCAATGTGTAGTATGGGATCTCAGGTGCTTCTGGCACCAAATCAGTCTCCAGTGAGCTGATAATCTTCCAACCTTTCCTGCCCAGTTAATGCTGGGAAGTGTAAAAGGAAGAAACAACTGTTTTGTATTCAAATAAATTTGATCATTCTCGTTTTATGTCGCAGGCTCGGAAGCATGGAAAGCCTCTGTGCAGCAAACAGCACTTTTGCTGTGGAGCTGTTAAGAAAGCTGTGTGAGAAGAAGAGTGGGCAGAATGTGTTCTTTTCACCATTTAGTATTTCTTCTGCTTTGTCTATGGTTTTGCTGGGTTCAAGAGGTAGCACTGAAGGCCAGATAAGCAAGGTATGTCAGAATAAAGTTAAAACAAATGGCTTTTGATGGGATCATATGAGGAACAGAGTTGTCTTCCAGTGTGTGACACGCATGTGTGCTAAACTGTGATTGTCACTGTGGTGTGAGACAGCAGAGCTCTTCCTGTTCTGTGTGTGTAAACAGGTCCTGTTTTCTTTGGTTTTGTAGCGTGAGCTTTGTTCAGTATCCAATGAAGAGGTTTCTGGATTTAATGTGGGCAAGTTTTTCTGTGGTGTTTGATGCGGATGTTCTTTAAGATGTAATTAGGACGTACCTAGAATTGTTTTTATTCGCCAGTTGACGACTACATAAATTATTTTCTTTCCCTTCCTTGCTTAGGCTTATTATGATATGATACACCTCTGAAAATGAAGCCAAGCACATAAAAAATATTTTTAAAATCCCAATGTCTACATTTCAAGCTGGTAACTGCAACTTCGTTTGTTCTTTTTAAAAATTTGCTCAAATATCTTTCAGTATGTGTTTTATATAGGGAAGTGACAATATTGAGTGCAGGACCAGTCCTTTTGCTTTGGATGTTTGCATTCACTGCCAAGTGGAAGAGGAGTATGAACTCAGATCTTGTTTCCGTGTACTTTATAATAATTTCTCCAAAACCTCTGTGGTTGCTATAGTTGCAGATACCCAAAATCCATCTGGACACAGTCCTGAGCTACCAGCTCTAGGTGTCCCTGCTTGGGCAGGGCTTTGTAGCAGATTGTCCCCACAGGTCCCTTCCCACCTGAGCCGTTCTGTGATCCTGTAGGGCTTGCCTTGAGGGTAGGGAAATCAGCACTGCTGACTCTGCTGCTCCCTCATTTATGACTTGTGCAACATCTTGCTGGGTACATCAGATATGACTTGCATGATAAGCTCCAGATGGGAGGTGTGCTGAAAAAATCTTTTGGCTTCCAATCATAATGTTTAACTTCAATGTAATTTAAATATAAAACCGGTCATGCTGTAGCAAGTGTGTTTAGAGAAGTTAAGGACACTGCTGTGGATGTTGTCTCTGTGCAGGTGCTTTCTCTGAAGAATGCCCAGGATGCTCACAATGGGTATCAATCCCTTCTCTCTGAAATCAATGATCCAAACACCAAATACATCCTGAGAACTGCAAACCGGCTCTATGGAGAAAAGACCTTTGAGTTTCTTCCTGTAAGTAGCCATTAAATTTGTTGTGATTGTTAGGATAAAGCACTTGCTACCTCTTTCCTCTGGAGGTCAAGGCAGGCTTTGGGGTCTGCTGCCCAATGTTTCTGTGCTGAGAGCCAGGAGTGCAATAGATTCTGCCAGATCCTGGTGTCTGCACTTGGTAGAGAATCTCCTTTTAAATCATTTGTGTTCTGAGTGGAGAAGTGATGCCAAGCGGGGTAAAGTTCGACAGTCTCTACACTTGAGGGTTCTGTGATCCATTCATCTATTTGGCTGTGGGACAAATGGTTGATGTATCTTTTAGAAAAAGTCTTACAAAGAAAACATATAAAATCATATGTCATGTCCCTGAAGCACAAAATGAATACAAGAAAAAAACACCCCTCACTATTGTACATAGTAGTTTGTAGAACTGTGCATAAGCCACAACAATAATATAAATTCCTAGCTCAAAGAAGTGGTATAAATCCTAATAAAAACGTGTCAGTCAGAACTTTAATGGTTCTGTATGAAGATGGGGAAGGAAAGCAGACAGCATTCTTTGGAGAATGTAAGGATCATCTTTGTCTGTGTGAGACTAAATCTCTTGCTGAAAATCTCTTGTGAATGTCCCTGTTAGTCATTTATAGAGTCCAGTCAGAAATCCTACCATGCTGGCCTGGAACAGATGGACTTCCTGCATGCTTGGGAGGATGCCAGAAAACAAATCAATGGCTGGGTAAAGGAAAGGACTGAAGGTGAGTGCTTTGCTCAGTGCCCAGTTGTGTTTAATGGCAGCCATTGTTTGGGTAAACACCTACCCCTGGTTATGGGATTGTGAATTCAAACCACTCAGATGCTGAGCTATTGCTGTGCCTGTTGCATCATTCTCTTCTCTCTTGTGTATTAATTGCAGATACAATCTTGGATAATAATTAGTTCCATGTCAACTTTTCAATTAATGTGTTTTTTTTCTTTGTATGACAAAGGTAAAATTCAGAACCTGTTGGCAGAGGGGATTCTGGATTCCCTGACCAGGCTTGTGTTGGTGAATGCCATCTATTTCAAAGGCAACTGGGAAAAGCCATTCAGGAAAGCGAGTACCAGAGAGAGGCCATTCCACATTAATAAGGTATGATGTGCTAAAATTCTAAAGATACACTGTCAGAGATGTCATCTGAAAGGAACATCTTTAAGAAGAAATTGGATCTTTCAAGCAGGGTTAAATTAGATTGGCTGCGTGAGATTCCTTATATCCCCTCCCTTTCACTGGAAGTCTCTCTTTGCAGAGTTTCTCTGAACTTTTACATAATTACTAGAACCTTTCATATAGCACAAAGACCTTTGAGAGAGATTGTGAATTTAAGTTTTCTTCAGTCAGAGCTTTCTTGCTGCATTCCTGTCCCTGAGCCAATCCAAAAGAAATGGAAAACAAAATTTCCTTTGAGGACCTGTGTTCTTTGCAGTCTTGTTTTTAGAATTGCTCTTGAGGAGGACTTGGCCCCTGGCATGGGCAGGCCATGGCTGCCCCTCAGGATCCCCTGCAGCTCTGGGTTGGCCTCCAGGCATCATGAACAAGACCTGGTGATGTGCCTTCCTTAACTCACCTGCTTGAAGCAGCCATTGAGGAGAATGAAAGCCCTCATGCCTGTCTGGAAACCATCCCTCCCCACAGTGGTCAAATAAGTCAGAGGATATTTGAAAGTGCTGATGTAACTTTTAAATAAGGCAATGTTTCTGCTTACCAAAACACTGTCTCACACAGCGCTTCAGAGGCTGCTGGACTGACTCAGTTCCTTCCATCCCTGTTGGAATGTGTTGAAAAAGCTGGAAGGTGAATCCAGCGATACTGTTGCATTTTGTATTCAGTGCAGCTGTGCAAGCTTAGAACCAGGTTTCAAGATGCAACACCAAAAGGATATAGGACTTATGAATAATCTCCTTTTGAGTTGTGGTGCAATATTGTGCATTGCTGCTGCACATGGCCAGGTTTTACCTCATGCTTTTACAGAAGTCTGTGCTGGGGACCCCTAAGTTTTAGCTTTTAAATTCTTCAGATCAGTGTTGCTTAAATGTATAACTCTCAAACTCAATTGCCTGTCAGCTACTGTTCTCTTGTTTTATTTGGACAAGACAATTTCCCTCTAAGCCTAAAAGCCAAGGACAACTCACGTTCTCAGGCCCTGAAAAATGCAAACAACAGTGAGCTATGTGGGGCCAACTGGGGGAATGGGATTCCATTACCTGAAGCTGTAATTGAATAATTTACTGTGATATGCAAATAGACAAAAACGATACCTGTCCGAAAAACCTGTGACAGTCATCCATGTTGGGTGTTGTCTCTGCAAGACTCCTGCACTGCTCAAGGTTTACCCTTCAAAGGGCATTCACTAAATACCAACCTTTATCCTCTGACTCTGTCCAGCCTCCCCTGCAGGTCACCTCTCAAGGCATCAGTGAGGCTGCACTCTGTGGTGTGTGACCAGTTCTCTTTGGACAAATCCTAAAAGGCCATGAGTAACTTGCTGCCTGCTTCGTAGTGTGAGACCAGCAGAGAAGCTCAGCACTAACTGTTGGCATCTCTTGATTTCTAGAATGAAACCAGACCGGTGCAGATGATGTTCAAGGAGGCCAATTTTAACATGACCTACATTGGGGACTTCCAGACCAAAATCCTTGAGCTCCCCTATGTGGGTAATGAACTGAGCATGATCATCCTGCTCCCTGATGCAATCCAGGATGGATCCACAGGCCTGGAAAGAGTAAGTAGTTGAACTGAGTGCAAAGACATGCTGAATCCCTCCAGGGAAGAAAGTCTGAATTGCACAGAGAGCTGCAGTTCAGTTGCAGAGCAACTGTGACTCTGGTGCTCAAGGCCATCAGAAATGTCCCTCTCGTCCCTGTCCCCAGAGTGACAGCCCCTGCTGTGTCAGTGCTGCTCAGGCTGTGTGCTGCTCCCTTGGCCAGAGGCTCTGGAAGAAGAGCTGGCCCTGCTCAGGAGCAGAGGTCAGCTGTGGTTGTGGGGAAGGCACAGTATGGTGACGATGGGATGTGGAGAGGGGGACTTTGGGTGGGCTCTTTGGGAGTCCTGTGGCCTGTCCAGTAGGTGTTCTGTGCTGGGCAGTTGGCAGGTGGTGTGTGGCTCACTGGCTGGACAGAGGCTCACAGGAAAGGGCAGGATCTCTTTTTGCTGAGGGTAGGATACAAGTTTGATGTCTTTGGCACTGTGGACCAGGAATTTATTTCTAAGATTACTTGAATCTTTTATTCTCCTATTAAAAATGAAAAGAAAACCCCCACAAGTCTTCATGTTTAATCCAGGGGAAAAACATGCAAGTTCTGGGGTATGTGAAGAAACACACAAAAATCACTGCTTTGGCTATGTAATATTGACTCAATTCTCACTGTGAATAAGTAAATTTGTGATTTTTCGGCAGCTGGAAAAAGAACTTACGTATGAGAAGCTGATGGGTTGGATCAGCCCTGAAATGATGACTTCTACAGAGGTGAATGTGTATTTGCCCAGATTTAAACTGGAAGAAGATTACAGACTTAAACCCATTCTGAGCAGCATGGGAATGCCTGATGCATTTGAGTTGCCCAAGGCAGACTTCTCAGGAATCTCACCTAGTAATGAGCTGGTGCTCTCTGAAGTGGTTCACAAATCCTTTGTGGAAGTCAATGAAGAAGGCACTGAAGCAGCTGCTGCCACAGCTGTGCTAATGTTTACAATTTCTGAAGTAATGTTCACTGAAGAATTCAAAGCTGATCATCCCTTTCTCTTCTTTATCCGGCACAACAAAACTTCCAGCATTTTGTTCTGTGGCAGATTTTGCTGTCCCTAAGGAGATGTCTTGGCTGCATAGGTGCCATGACACAAATTATATAAACTTATATATCCCTAGAACAAGTTGACTCCTTTTGCACTCATTGTCTCTTTCAGCTGTGCCTGCACCCTCTTCTGTGATCCTGATCTTGGGCTTGGCAGGAATAAGGGAGCAGCTTAGACAAACAGAGCACCTGCCATGTCCAACCCCTCCTGTGCCTGTGTGCAGGGGTCTCCAGGTTCTGGCTGACACAAGAACCATCCCACTTGCTCTTGCAACACTTCTTCTGTGCTTGGCTTCACTTTTGGTGTCCAGCAGGCAGAGTCAGGCACTGAGAGCCCATGGGAGTGAAGAAGATACTTTTGCTTGTGACAAGGCTGGAGCACTTTTGTAGCTGCCCTCCCCTTTTACCTTCCAGTCTCTTCCATTGAGTGCCTTGATTCATTGCCTGGAGTTTTTGGCAGCCTGTTCCAGGTATTGCTGAGGGTCTTGTGTAGATGTGGGCTTTTGGCCAACAACTGGACCTGCTCTTAGGCAAGAATGAGAATGAAAGTGTGCTTTTGTACCTAATGTCACTGTGTGAAATACAAAGCTGTGTTTTGTGTCAGGCACATACAGGCAACATTTCTATTTGTGATTGTGATATGCATGGAAACCAACCATGGCACAGTAGTGAAGACAAATTCTAATAAATAACTGAGGAAGTAAAGCATGGAAGAAGGCCGTTGAACCTATCCTTTGTTCACAATTAACCTTTATAAGTCTTAAGTTGATTTAGGAGCATTTGAATTAAAGCTTTAAGGATGTTGCTGTTTGACAGGTACTTTCTGCTTGTAGCTAAGCCTTAAAGAGTTTTGCAATAATAACCTTTTGAAGTGTAACTTCAGAATATTGCTTGTAGTAAGGATCTTTGAAACAATAGCTTTAGAATACATAAAAAGGAAAGATGCTTATCTCGACACTTTAATAAAACGGTGAAAAGCAGCTTGAGAAAGGAAGATGAACATCAACTCAAGGATTGATAGGTTTGACCAAGGGAAGCTGGCAATCACTGTTATGAGATTTCTAGTCCTTGCAATTAAAAGGTGGACCCACATCTGGAATCTGGACCTTACCCTCTCGAGACTTCTTTCTTCTTTCGGAAGCTGGACCCCACCATCTAGGGATAGTCCTTTCTGGGATACATCCTGAGAAAAACTAAATCACAATAGTGTATAGAATTGTGATGTAGGAATTGGGAATAGAAACTGCTGCGAAAGCTTATGAGTACCCCTACAAATACCTGTAAGCCTCAATAGTAGATGTGCAGTTGGAGGGAAAACTTTCCCACTGTACCCAGTGCTGTATTGTTCTTACTTTACCTTTAATTAATAAATTGATTGCTGCTTGAATATTGGCCTAGTCAAGCTTCTCAACCTGTATTTGTGGTGAGAGCACCTTTTGTACATCATCCCAGGACACCTGTGCTTATTCCCTGTCCCCTTGCTTCTGCTTCTTTAACCAAGAATGTAACACAAGGGCACATGGTGCCTATGCAGTAATTGATTTAGAAAGCCTTGATTTTAGCTTATTTCCTTTGCTGCTGTTATATGTCAATCCTCATAATATTCTCTTAGCCATCACAGTTTACCTGTGGTATACCGAAGACAAGAGATGCAACAGCTTTTCTTCTGTTGGGATGTATTTTGTGGGTCCTGTTCCTGGAATAATAAAAGAAGTATAAGCGCTGCATGGGTGTTTTTCTCCTTTTCAGGGCTAATTTTACACCTATTTGTGGGGCTGTGTGAGGAGGAGGAGCCTTGCGGCAGGCCCGGCGGGGCTCGCTGTCGCTGCCCGGCCCAGGCGGGCGCTGTGTCCCGGCTGTCGCCGGCCGGGCCGGGACGCGGCCGAGCGGCCTCGGCTGCGCTGGGGCTGCGGGGGCGGGAGGGGCGCGGGGCAGCCTCCGCCCTGTCCCCGCCCCGGGGCATCCAGGACACCCGTGTTTATTCCCTGTCACCTGCTTCTGGTCCTTTAACAAAGAATGTAACAGAAGGGCACATGGTGTCTATGCAATTGCTTTTCAGTCGCTTTGAGCAAAATTAAACCATTTGCATGTGTTCTGTGACAAAGGTTCAAAGCTGCAATTAATAGTTAAGTACAGGGCTTTTCACTTGCCGTACCCCTATAAAACAGTATCTCATTGTATAAAATGCAGTTTCCTATATAAACGAGTACTTGACTGTATCAGTCCAGCTGGACCGAGTATAAGAGAATACTGTATTGAAAGTTAAGATCCCAAGTACCTCACCTCTGTGTGCTGGTATATAATTTATGGCTTAATGGGACTGCATTATTTAAGACATATGCACACTTGGGTGTCAGTTTTAACACCATTAAGATTTAAGAACAAACTGTATTTGTTAATGCAAACTGTGATCATCAAAATGGCTTTTTTCTCGTTTACCTCATGAGAGTGCCTTATTTTCAATTACAAAATATTTAATGCTGAGCTATTAAAACCGGGAATGGGGCGGCCCCGGGGGGAAGCGCGGAAATGCCGCCTCGGCTCCCGAGAGCGCAGCGCCCTCGGGCAGCGCGGGGTGCGCTGGAAAGGGCTCTGGCTGCGAGGCTCGCACGGGCGCTGCAGGGAAGGGAAAGTGAAGGCACCGCCGGGACATCGGTCCTGAGGTGGGCTCGGGAGCTGCTGGCGTCTTCTTTAGCACCGAGCTTGATAAAAGTCCATGGCAGAGCTGCCGTGCCGATGGTGTGTGCGCCGCAGAGAGATGACAGTGATAGCTGGAATTTGTGTGGGAGGGCAGAGCAGGAAGTCCCCAAATTCTGATGCGAACTCCTCCCCGCTTTTGGGTCTGAAAGGAAGCAGCAAACCTCACAGTTCTGCTTGAAGAAGTGTGGGGAAAGGCGCTCTGTGAGTGAAATTTGTGCAAGGTCTGTGACTCTGAAGAATTCTAACGTGAGTTTGGCTGCATAAATCCTTGCAATTTCCCGTTATATTGCAACGAATTTTTCTTTTCTGTATAGTGCCATTAACTTGGAGTGATAAGGAAGGTTGTAGATAATGTGGGGAAGAAATATGGTATTATAATGTGCCTTATACTTGCTTGGTGTTGTGGATGTTTTTAGTTTGTTTGGAGTTCTTATTCTGGTTCTTTTCGGTCTGATTGTGGCGGGTAGTTTTTTAATTTTTTGGAAAGAGAATGCTTCAGAGAAAATGAAATTCTTGTTTAGGCAAACTCCTTCTGCTAGCTTCTCCCAGCCTGGCTGGCAGGTTTAAAACCCATCGTGCACACTTAGAAGAAAGCTGCAGGTACCACTGAAGGTCTGTAGACTTACAGAAGGTAAGAGTTGGTAATTGTGCTGTTCAGATGTCTAACTTTGGCTCTGGTGGTCCAATAAAGGGAATTTTGTTTCTCTGTGAAGTCAAGGGAAAGTTCTTTCAGGAAGTCTTCACCGAAATGCTGTTGTGCCTGATCACTCAAACGATGTCACACTGTATATGGATGTGATTGCAATTTAGAAGCAGAGCAGAAACTGGTAGAATAATTCCAATGTGTAGTGTGGGATCTCAGGTGATTGTGGCACAAATCAGTCTCCAGCGAGCTGATAATTTTCCAACCTTTGCTGCCCAGTTTGTGCTGGGAAGTGTAGAAGGGGGAAACAACTGTTTTGTATTCAAATAAATTTGATCATTCTTGTTCTGTGTTTTATGTCGCAGGCTCGGAAGCATGGAAAGCCTCTGTGCAGCAAACAGCACTTTTGCTGTGGAGCTGTTAAGAAAGCTGTGTGAGAAGAGTGGGCAGAATGTGTTCTTTTCACCATTTAGTATTTCTTCTGCTTTGTCTATGGTATTGCTGGGTTCAAGAGGTGGCACTGAAGCCCAGATAAGCAAGGTAGGTCAGAATAAAGTTAAAACGAATGGCTTTTGATGGGATCATATGAGGAACAGAGTTGTCTTCCAGGGTGTGGCATGCACATGTGCTAAACTTTGTCACTGTGGTGTGAGACAGCAGAGCAGTTCCTCTTCTGTGTGTTCAAGAATAATAAATTTTCATTGTTTTTGAAAGGGGATGTTCCTTCATTACAAAATGAAGAGTTTCTTGCCTTTTCTTGTGTGGGGTTTTTTGTGTTTTTTGAGACTAATCTTCTTTAATCTGTAATTAGGATGTGCCTGGAGTGTTTTTATTGATCAGTTGGTGGCTACATCAATTATTTTTTTTTCCTTCATTGCTTGGGCAATAAAATCATATCTTACATGCTCAGAAAGGAAGTCAGACACATTAAAAATATCATAAAAATGCCACAGTCTACATTTCAAGCAGGTAACTGCAACTTGATTTATTCCTTTTTTAAAATTTTGCTCATGTGGCAAATATCTCTCGGTACGTGTTTTATGTAGGAAGTGACAATATTGAGTGCAGGACCGGTCCTTTTGCTTTGGATGTTTGCTTCCACTGCCAAGTGGAAGAGGAGTATGAACTCAGATCTTGTTTCCATGTACTTTATAAAAATTTCTCCAAAAGCTATGTTGTTGCAGATACCCAGAATCCATCTGAACACAGTCTGAGCTACCAGCTCTAGGTGTCCCTGCTTGGGCAGGGCTTTGTAGCAGATTGTCCCCACAGATCCCTTCCCACCTGAGCCGTTCTGTGATCCTGTAGGGCTTGCCTTGAGGGTAGGGAAATCAGCACTGCTGACTCTGCTGCTCCCTAATTTATGGCTTGTGCAACATCTTGCGGGGTACATCAGATGTTATTTGCATTATAAGCTCCAGATGGGAGGTGTGGTGAAAAAATTTTTTAGCTTCCCATCACAATATTTAACTTAAATGTCATTTTAATATAAAACTGGTCACAAGTGTGTTTAGAGAAGTTAAGAACACTGCTGTGATGTTGTCTTTGTGCAGGTGCTTTCTCTGAAGAACACCCAGGATGCTCACAATGGGTATCAATCCCTTCTCTCTGAAATCAATGATCCAAACACCAAATACATCCTGAGGACTGCAAACCGGCTCTATGGAGAAAAGACCTTTGAGTTTCTTCCTGTAAGTTGCCATTAAATTTGTTGTGATTGTTAGGATAAAGCACTTGCTACCTCTTTCCTCTGGAGGTCAAGGCAGGCTTTGGGGTCTGCTGCCCAATGTTTCTGTGCTGAGAGCCAGGAATGCAGTAGATTCTGCCCAAGCCTGGTGTCTGAACTTGGTGGGGAATCTCCTTTTAAATAATTTGTGTACTGAGTGGGGAAATGATGCTAATCAGGGTAAAATCCATCAGTCTCTACTCTTGAGGATTCTGTGATCCCTTCATCTATTTGGCTGTGGGACAAATGGTTGATGTATCTCTTAGCAAAGGTCTTATCAAGAAGCTCACAAAATCATACATCTGGTCCCAGAAACACAAAATAATACAAGGAAAATCACCTCTCATTATAGTCAGTGAAGTGTAGAAGTTTGTACTACTGTGCAAATGCCATAACAATATTGATTCTTCGTTCAAAAAAGTGTAATAAATCCTAGTAGGAATATGTCAGCTAGAACCTTTATAGCACTATATGAACCTGGGGAAGGAAAGCAGGCAGCATTCATTGGAGAATGTAAGGATCATCTTTGTCTGAATGAGAGTAAATCTCTTGCTGAAAATCTGTTGTGAATGTCCCTGTTAGTCATTTATAGAGTCCAGTCAGAAATCCTACCATGCTGGCCTGGAACAGATGGACTTCCTGCATGCTTGGGAGGATGCCAGAAAACAAATCAATGGCTGGGTGGAGGAAAGGACTGAAGGTGAGTGCTTTGCCAAGTGCCCAGTTGTGTTTAATGGCAGCCATTGTTTGGGTACAATCCCTGGCTATGGGATTGTGACTTCAAACCACTCAGATGCTGAGCTATTGCTGTGCCTGGTGCATAATTCTCTTCTCTATTGTTTATTAAATGCTGACTTTATACAATCTTGGATAATAATTAGTTCCATGTCAACTTTTCAATTAATGTGTTTTTATTCTTTTTATGATAAAGGTAAAATTCAGAACCTGTTGGCAGAGGGGATTCTGAATTCCCTGACCAGGCTTGTGTTGGTGAATGCCATCTATTTCAAAGGCAACTGGGAAAAGCCATTCAGGAAAGCGAGTACCAGAGAGAGGCCATTCCACATTAATAAGGTATGATGTGCTAAACTTCTGACAATACACTGTTAGGTGGATATTGTCTGAAATGACCACAATGAAGAGGAAATTGGATCTTTCAAGCAGCGTTGCCTTGGGTGGCCTGTGTGAGATTCCTTATGTCCCCTCCCTGTCACTGGCAGTCTCTCTTTGCAGAGTTTCTCTGAACTTTCACATAATTACTAGAACCTTTCATATAGCACAACGACAGCTGAGGAAGATTGTGAATTTAAGTTTTCTTCAGTCAGAGCTTTCTTGCTGCATTCCTGTCCCTGAGCCAATCCAAGAAAATAAATGGAAAACATCCAAAAAGTAATGGAAAACAAATTTCCTTTGAGGACCTGTGTTCTCTGCAGTCTTGTTTTTAGAATTGCTCTTGAGGAGGACTTGGCCCCTGGCATGGGCAGGCCATGGCTGCCCCTCAGGATCCCCTGCAGCTCTGGGTTGGCCTCCAGGCGTCATGAACAAGACCTGCTGATGTGCCTTCCTTAACTCACCTGCTTGAAGCAGCCATAGAGGAAAATTGGAGCTCTCATGCCTGTCTGGAAAGTGTCCCTCCCTGTAGTGGTGAAATAAATCCAAGAATATTTGAGAGTGCTGATATAACTTTTAAATAAGGGAATGTTGATGCTTACTCCAGACCACCTCTGACTGTACTGCAGAGACTGCTGGACTGACTCAGTTCCTGCCACTTTGCTCTCTCCCTCTTGGAATGTGTTAAAAAGCTGCCAAAGAGAAAATGTTACATTTTTAATTCCCTGCAGCTGTGTAAGATAAGAACCACGTTTCAAGATGCAACCCCAAAAGCATATAGGGCTTATGAATAATCTCCTTTTGACTTGTGGTGCAATACTGTGCATTGCTGCTGCACATGGCCAGGTTTCACCTTGTGCTTTCCAAAAGGTAGTGGTAGGGCTGCTGTAGATCAGTGTGAGATCAGTTTTCTCTTGTCTTAAATGTGAAATCCTAAAAGGCCATGAGTAACTTGCTGCCTGATTCGTAGTGTGAGACCAGCAGAGAAGGTCAGCACTAACTGTTGGCATCTCTTGATGTCTAGAATGAAACCAGACCGGTGCAGATGATGTTCAAGGAGGCCAATTTTAACATGACCTACATTGGGGACTTGCAGACCAAAATCCTTGAGCTCCCCTATGTGGGTAATGAACTGAGCATGATCATCCTGCTCCCTGATGCAATCCAGGATGGATCCACAGGCCTGGAAAGAGTAAGTAGTTGAACTGAGTGCAAAGACTGAATGCTGAATCCCTCCAGGGAAGAAAGTCTGAATTGCACAGAGAGCTGCAGTTCAGTTGCAGAGCAACTGTGACTCTGGTGCTCAAGGCCATCAGAAATGTCCCTCTCGTCCCTGTCCCCAGAGTGACAGCCCCTGCTGTGTCAGTGCTGCTCAGGCTGTGTGCTGCTCCCTTGGCCAGAGGCTCTGGAAGAAGAGCTGGCCCTGCTCAGGAGCAGAGGTCAGCTGTGGTTGTGGGGAAGGCACAGTATGGTGACGATGGAATGTGGAGCGGGGGACTTTGGGTGGGCTCCTTGGGAAGTCCTGTGGCCTGTCCAGTAGGTGTTCTGTGCTGGGAGCTGGCAGGTGGTGTGTGGCTCACTGGCTGGAAAGAGACTCACAGGAAAGGGCAGGATCTCTTTTGTGGTGGAGGTCAGATGCAAGGTTGGGGTCTTTGGCACTGTGGACAAGGAATTTATTCCAAAAGTTTTGTTGCGTTATCTGCCCATAATGAAAATAAAACGGAAAAAAACCCAAAACATTAACCTTCATTATAATATCTGGGGAAATAGTGATGCATATTATGTGCTTTCTGGCTCTAAAATTTGCTATATTCTCATTGTAATTAAGTAAATTTGTCATTTTTGTTTAGCTTGAAAGGGAACTTACACATGAGAAGCTGATGGATTGGATCAGTCCTAAAAGGATGAGGTCTACAGAAGTGATGGTGTCTTTACCCACATTTAAACTGGAAGAAAATTATGATCTGAAACCACTTCTGAGCAGCATGGGAATGCCTGATGCATTTGAGATGGGCAAGGCTGACTTCTCAGGAATCTCACCTGGTAATGATCTGGTGCTCTCTGAAGTTGTTCACAAATCCTTTGTGGAAGTCAATGAAGAAGGCACTGAAGCAGCTGCTGCCACAGCAGCAGTGTTTCAGTTTCTTTGCGCTAGGATTGTTCCAGAATTCACTGCTGATCATCCTTTCCTCTTCTTCATCCGGCACAACAAAACTTCCAGCATTTTGTTCTGTGGCAGATTTTGCTGTCCCTAAGGAGGAGATGTCTTGGCTGTATAGGTGCCATCACACAATAAACTTATATATCCCTAGAACAAGTTGACTCCTTTTGCACTCATTGTCTCTTTCAGCTGGGCCTGCACCCTCTTGTGTGATCTTGATCTTGGGCTTGGCAGCAATAAGGGAGCAGCTTAGACAAACAGAGCACCTGCCATGTCCAACCCCTCCTGTACCTGTGTGCAGAGGTCTCCAGGTTCTGGCTGACACAAGAACCATCCCACTTGCTCTTGCAACACTTCTTCTGTGCTTGGCTTCACTTTTGGTGTCCAGCAGGCAGAGTCAGGCACTGAGAGCCCATGGGAGTGAAGAAGTTACTTTTGCTTGTGACAAGGCTGGAGCACTTTTGTAGCTACCCTCCCCTTTTATCTTCTGATCTCATCCATAGAGTGCCTTGATTCATTGCCTGGAGCTGAAAAGAGTTTTTGGCAGCCTGTTCCAGGTATTGCTGAGCTTCTTGTGTAGATGTGGGCTTTTGGCCAACAACTGGACCAGCTCTTAGGCAAGAATGAGAATGAAAGTGTGCTTTTGTACCTAATGTCACTGTGTGAAATACAAAGCTGTGTTTTGTGTCAGGCACATACAGGCAACATTTCTATTTGTGATTGTGATATGCATGGAAACCAACCATGGCACAGTAGTGAAGACAAATTCTAATAAATAACTGAGGAAGTAAAGCATGGAAGAAGGCCGTTGAACCTATCCTTTGTTCACAATTAACCTTTATAAGTATTCAGTTGATTTAGGAGCATTTCAACTAAAGCTTTAAGGATGTTGCTGTTTGACAGGTACTTTCTGCTTCTAGCTAAGCCTTAAAGAGTTTTGCAATAATAACCTTTTGAAGTGTAACTTCAGAATATTGCTTGTAGTAAGGATCTTTGAAACTATAGCTTTAGAATATGTAAAAAGGAAAGGTGCTTGTCTCGACACCTTAACAAAACAGTGAAAAGCAGCTTGAGAAAGGAAGATGAACATCAACTCAAGGATTGATAGGTTCGACCAAGGGAAGCTGGCCATCACTGTTATGATATTTGTAGTCCTTGCAGTTAAAAGGTGGACCCACATCTGGAATCTGGACCTTACCATCTCGAGACTTCTTTCTTCTTTCGGAAGCTGGATCCCACCGTCTGGGGATACTCCTTTCTGGGATACGTCCTGAGAAAAACTAAATCACAATAGTGTATAGAATTGTGATGTAGGAATTGGGAATAGAAACTGCTGAGAAAGCCTATGAGTACCCCTACAAATATCTGTAAGCCTCAATAATCGATGTGCAGGTGGAGGGAAAACTTCCCCACTGTACCCAGTGCTGTATTGCTCATACTTTACCTTTAATTAATAAATTGATTGCTGCTTGAATATTGGCCTAATCAAGCTTCTCAACCTGTATTTGTGGTGAGAGCACCTTTTGTACCTCATCCCAGGACACCTGTGCTTATTCCCTGTCCCCTTGGTTCTGCTTCTTTAACCAAGAATGTAACACAAGGGCACATGGTGCCTATGCAGTAATTGATTTAGAAAGCCTTGATTTTAGCTTATTTCCTTTGCTGCTGTTATATGTCAATCCTCATAATATTCTCTTAGCCATCACAGTTTATCTGTGGTATACCGAAGACAAGAGATGCAACAGCTTTTCTTCTGTTGGGATGTATTTTGTGGGTCCTGTTCGGACGCGGCCGAGCGGCCTCGGCTGCGCTGGGGCTGCGGGGGCGGGAGGGGCCCGGGGCAGCCTCCGCCCTGTCCCCGCCCCGGGGCATCCCCGGCACTGGGGCGGCCCCGGGGGGAAGCGCGGAAATGCCGCCTCGGCTCCCGAGAGCGCAGCGCCCTCGGGCAGCGCGGGGTGCGCTGGAAAGGGCTCTGGCTGCGAGGCTCGCACGGGCGCTGCAGGGAAGGGAAAGTGAAGGCACCGCCGGGACATCGGTCCTGAGGTGGGCTCGGGAGCTGCTGGCGTCTTCTTTAGCACAGAGCTTGATAAAAGTCCATGGCAGAGCTGCCGTGCCGATGGTGTGTGCGCCGCAGAGAGATGACAGTGATAGCTGGAGTTTGTGTGGGAGGGCAGTGCAGGAAATCCCCAAATTCTGATGCGAACTCCTCCCCGCTTTTGGGTCTGAAAGGAAGCGGCAAACCTCACAGTTCTGCTTGAAGTGTGGGGAAAGGCGCTCTGTGAGTGAAATTTGTGCGGGGTCTGTGAGTCTGAAGAATTCTAACGTGAGTTTGGCTGCACAAATCCTTGCAATTTCCTGTTATATTGCAACGAATTTTTCTTTTCTATATAGTGCCATTAACTTGGAGTGATAAGTTGTTGGTAATATTGGGAAGAAATATGCTATTATAATGTGACTTATATTTGCTTAGTGTGTTTGGAGGTTTCTGTTTGTTTGGTATTTCTCATTGTGCTTTTTTTAAAATTTGTTTGTGGGGTAGTTTTTTTTTTTTCGGTAAAAGAATGTTTCAGTGACAATTGAACTCTTGCCACTTTACTTGCTTTTAGGCAAAGTACTTCAGCTGGCTTCTCCCAGCCAGGCTGGCAGGTTTAAAACCCATTGTGCACACGTAGAAGCAAGCGGCAGCTATCACTGAAGGTCTGTAGAATTAGAGATGGTAAGAGTTGGTAATTCTGCTGTTCTGGTGTCTGACTTTGGCTCTGGTGGTCCAATAAAGGGTAATAATTTTGTGGGTGAAGTGAAGAGAAACTTCTTTCTGTATGTCCTGTTGTGCCTGATCATCTCAAATGATGTCACACTGTATATGGATGGGATGTAATTTAGAAGCAGAGCAGAAACTGGTAGAATAATTCCAATGTGTAGTGTGGGATCTCAGGTGCTTGTGGCACAAATCAGTCTCCAGTGTGCTGATAATTTTCCTACCTTTGCTGCCCAGTTTGTGCTGGGAAGTGTAGAAGGGGGAAACAACTGTTTTGTATTCAGATAAATTTGATCATTCTTGTTCTGTGTTTTATGTCCCAGGCTTGGAAGCATGGAAAGCCTCTGTGCAGCAAACAGCACTTTTGCTGTGGAGCTGTTAAGAAAGCTGTGTGAGAAGAAGAGTGGGCAGAATGTGTTCTTTTCACCATTTAGTATTTCTTCTGCTTTGTCTATGGTTTTGCTGGGTTCAAGAGGTAGCACTGAAGGCCAGATAAGCAAGGTAGGTCAGAATAAAGTTAAAACGAATGGCTTTTGATGGGATCATATGAGGAACAGAGTTGTCTTCCAGGGTGTGACACGCACGTGTGCTAAACTTTGTCACTGTGGTGTGAGACAGCAGAGCAGTTCCTCTTCTGTGTGTTCAAGAATAATCAATTTTCATTGTTTTTGAAAGGGGATGTTCCTTCATTATAAAATGAAGAGTTTCTTGCCTTTTCTTGCGTGGGGTTTTTTGTGGTTTTTGGGACTAATCTTCTTTAATCTGTAATTAGGATGTGCCTGGAGTGTTTTTATTGATCACTTGGTGGCTACATAAATTATTTTTTTTTCCTTCATTGCTTGGGCAATAAAATCGTATCTTACATGCTCAGAAAGGAAGTCAGACACATTAAAAATATCATAAAAATGCCACAGTCTACATTTCAAGCAGGTAACTGCAACTTGATTTATTCCTTTTTAAAAATTTTGCTCATGTGGCAAATATCTCTCGGTACGTGTTTTATGAAGGAAGTGACAATATTGAGTGCAGGACCGGTCCTTTTGCTTTGGATGTTTGCTTCCACTGCCAAGTGGAAGAGGAGTATGAACTCAGATCTTGTTTCCATGTACTTTATAATAATTTCTCCAAAACCTATGTTGTTGCAGATACCCAGAATCCATCTGAACACAGTCTGAGCTACCAGCTCTAGGTGTCCCTGCTTGGGCAGGGCTTTGTAGCAGATTGTCCCCACAGGTCCCTTCCCACCTGAGCCGTTCTCTGATCCTGTAGGGCTTGCCTTGAGGGTAGGGAAATCAGCACTGCTGGCTCTGCTGCTCCCTAATTTATGACTTGTGCAACATCTGGCTGGGTACATCAGATATGACTTGCATGATAAGCTCCAGATGGGAGGTGTGCTGAAAAAATTTTTTAGCTTCCCATCACAATATTTAACTTAAATGTCATTTTAATATAAAACTGGTCACAAGTGTGTTTAGAGAAGTTAAGGACACTGCTGTGGATGTTGTCTTTGTGCAGGTGCTTTCTCTGAAGAATGCCCAGGATGCTCACAATGGGTATCAATCCCTTCTCTCTGAAATCAATGATCCAAACACCAAATACATCCTGAGAACTGCAAACCGGCTCTATGGAGAAAAGACCTTTGA
This sequence comes from Passer domesticus, assembly GCF_036417665.1. Taxonomy (NCBI): domain Eukaryota; kingdom Metazoa; phylum Chordata; class Aves; order Passeriformes; family Passeridae; genus Passer; species Passer domesticus. Next base: position 78,780,617 of record NC_087474.1, on the reverse strand, counting down.
GTTTCTTCCTGTAAGTTGCCATTAAATTTGTTGTGATTGTTAGGATAAAGCACTTGCTACCTCTTTCCTCTGGAGGTCAAGGCAGGCTTTGGGGTCTGCTGCCCAATGTTTCTGTGCTGAGAGCCAGGAGTGCAATAGATTCTGCCAGAGCCTGGTGTCTGAACTTGGTGGGGAATCTCCTTTTAAATAATTTGTGTACTGAGTGGGGAAATGATGCTAATCAGGGTAAAATCCATCAGTCTCTACTCTTGAGGATTCTGTGATCCCTTCATCTGTTTGGCTGTGGGACAAATGGTTGATTTACCTCTTAGCAAAGGTCTTATCAAGAAGCTCACAAAATCATATGTCTGGTCCCAGAAACACAAAATAATACAAGGAAAATCACCTCTCATTATAGTCAGTGAAGTGTGGAAGTTTGTACTACTGTGCAAATGCCATAACAATATTGATTCTTCGTTCAAAAAAGTGGAATAAATCCTAGTAGGAATATGTCAGCTAGAACCTTTATAGCACTATATGAACCTGGGGAAGGAAAGCAGGCAGCATTCATTGGAGAATGTAAGGATCATCCTTGTCTGAATGAGAGTAAATCTCTTGCTGAAAATCTCTTGTGAACGTTCCTGTTAGTCATTTATAGAGTCCAGTCAGAAATCCTACCATGCTGGCCTGGAACAGATGGACTTCCTGCATGCTTGGGAGGATGCCAGAAAACAAATCAATGGCTGGGTGGAGGAAAGGACTGAAGGTGAGTGCTTTGCCATGTGCCCAGTTGTGTTTAATGGCAGCCATTGTTTGGGTAAAATCCCTGGCTATGGCATTGTGAATTCAAACCACTCAGATGCTGAGCTATTGCTGTGCCTGGTGCATCATTCTCTTCTCTCTTGTGTATTAATTGCAGATACAATCTTGGATAATAATTAGTTCCATGTCAACTTTTCAATTAATGTGTTTTTTTTCTTTTTATGACAAAGGTAAAATTCAGAACCTGTTGGCAGAGGGGATTCTGGATTCCCTGACCAGGCTTGTGTTGGTGAATGCCATCTATTTCAAAGGCAACTGGGAAAAGCCATTCAGGATAGCGAGTACCAGAGAGAGGCCATTCCACATTAATAAGGTATGATGTGCTAAAATTCTAAAGATACACTGTTAGGTGGATATTGTCTGAAATGACCACATTTAAGAGGAAATTGGATCTTTCAAGCAGCGTTGCCTTGGGTGGCCTGTGTGAGATTCCTTATGCCCCCTCCCTTTCACTGGAAGTCTCTCTTTGCTGAGTTTCTCTGAACTTTCACATAATTACTAGAACCTTTCATATAGCACAAAGACCTTTGAGAAAGATTGTGAATTTAAGTCTTCTTCAGTCAGAGCTTTCTTGCTGCATTCCTGTCCCTGAGCCAATCCAAAAGAAATGGAAAACAAAATTTCCTTTGAAGACCCGTGTTCTTTGCAGTCTTGTTTTTAGAATTGCTCTTGAGGAGGACTTGGCCCCTGGCATGGGCAGGCCATGGCTGCCCCTCAGGATCCCCTGCAGCTCTGGGTTGGCCTCCAGCAGTCATGAACAGGACCTGGTGATGTGCCTTCCTTAACTCACCTGCTTGAAGCAGCCATAGAGGAGAATGGAAGCCCTCATGCCTGTCTGGAAACCATCCCTCCCCACAGTGGTCAAATAAGTCAGAGGATATTTGAAAGTGCTGATGTAACTTTTAAATAAGGCAATGTTTCTGCTTACCAAAACACTGTCTCACACAGCGCTTCAGAGGCTGCTGGACTGACTCAGTTCCTTCCATCCCTGTTGGAATGTGTTGAAAAAGCTGGAAGGTGAATCCAGCGATACTGTTGCATTTTGTATTCAGTGCAGCTGTGCAAGCTTAGAACCAGGTTTCAAGATGCAACACCAAAAGGATACAGGGCTTATGAATAATCTCCTTTTGAGTCGTGGTGCAATATTGTGCATTGCTGCTGCACATGGCCAGGTTTTACCTCATGCTTTTACAGAAGTCTGTGCTGGGGACCCCTAAGTTTTAGCTTTTAAATTCTTCAGATCAGTGTTGCTTAAATGTATAACTCTCAAACTCAATTGCCTGTCAGCTACTGTTCTCTTGTTTTATTTGGACAAGACAATTTCCCTCTAAGCCTAAAAGCCAAGGACAACTCACGTTCTCAGGCCCTGAAAAATGCAAACAACAGTGAGCTATGTGGGGCCAACTGGGGGAATGGGATTCCATTACCTGAAGCTGTAATTGGATAATTTACTGTGATATGCAAATAGACAAAAATGATACCTGTCCCAAAAACCTGTGACAGTCATCCATGTTGGGTGTTGTCTCTGCAAGACTCCTGCACTGCTCAAGGTTTACCCTTCAAAGGGCATTCACTAAATACCAACCTTTATCCTCTGAGTCTGTCCAGCCTCCCCTGCAGGTCGCCTCTCAAGGCATCAGTGAGGCTGCACTCTGTGGTGTGTGATCAGTTCTCTTTGGACAAATCCTAAAAGGCCATGAGTAACTTGCTGCCTGCTTCGTAGTGTGAGACCAGCAGAGAAGCTCAGCACTAACTGTTGGCATCTCTTGATGTCTAGAATGAATCCAGACCTGTGCAGATGATGTTCAAGGAGGCCAATTTTAACATGACCTACATTGGGGACTTGCAGACCAAAATCCTTGAGCTCCCCTATGTGGGTAATGAACTGAGCATGATCATCCTGCTCCCTGATGCAATCCAGGATGGATCCACAGGCTTGGAAAGAGTAAGTAGTTGAGCTGAGTGCCAAGACATGCTGAATCCCTCCAGGGAAGAAAGTCTGAATTGCACAGAGAGCTGCAGTTGAGTTGCAGAGCAACTGTGACTCTGGTGCTCAAGGCCATCAGAAATGTCCCTCTCGTCCCTGTCCCCAGAGTGACAGCCCCTGCTGTGTCAGTGCTGCTCAGGCTGTGTCCTGCTCCCTTGGCCAGAGGCTCTGGAAGAAGAGCTGGCCCTGCTCAGGAGCAGAGGTCAGCTGTGGTTGTGGGGAAGGCACAGTATGGTGACGATGGAATGTGGAGCGGGGGACTTTGGGTGGGCTCTTTGGGAGTCCTGTGGCCTGTCCAGTAGGTGTTCTGTGCTGGGCAGTTGGCAGGTGGTGTGTGGCTCACTGGCTGGACAGAGGCTCACAGGAAAGGGCAGGATCTCTTTTTGCTGAGGGTAGGATACAAGTTTGATGTCTTTGGCACTGTGGACGAGGAATTTATTTCTAAGATTACTTGAATCTTTTATTCTCCTATTAAAAATGAAAAGAAAACCCCCACAAGTCTTCATGTTTAATCCAGGGGAAAAACATGCAAGTTCTGGGGTATGTGAAGAAACACACAAAAATCACTGCTTTGGCTATGTAATATTGACTCAATTCTCACTGTGAATAAGTAAATTTGTGATTTTTCGGCAGCTGGAAAAAGAACTTACGTATGAGAAGCTGATGGGTTGGATCAGCCCTGAAATGATGACTTCTACAGAGGTGAATGTGTATTTGCCCAGATTTAAACTGGAAGAAGATTACAGACTTAAACCCATTCTGAGCAGCATGGGAATGCCTGATGCATTTGAGTTGCGCAAGGCAGACTTCTCAGGAATCTCACCTAGTAATGAGCTGGTGCTCTCTGAAGTGGTTCACAAATCCTTTGTGGAAGTCAATGAAGAAGGCACTGAAGCAGCTGCTGCCACAGCTGTGCTAATGTTTACAATTTCTGAAGTAATGTTCACTGAAGAATTCATAGCTGATCATCCCTTTCTCTTCTTTATCCGGCACAACAAAACTTCCAGCATTTTGTTCTGTGGCAGATTTTGCTGTCCCTAAGGAGATGTCTTGGCTGCATAGGTGCCATGACACAAATTATATAAACTTATATATCCCTAGAACAAGTTGACTCCTTTTGCACTTATTGTCTCTTTCAGCTGTGCCTGCACCCTCTTCTGTGATCCTGATCTTGGGCTTGGCAGGAATAAGGGAGCAGCTTAGACAAACAGAGCACCTGCCATGTCCAACCCCTCCTGTGCCTGTGTGCAGGGGTCTCCAGGTTCTGGCTGACACAAGAACCATCCCACTTGCTCTTGCAACACTTCTTCTGTGCTTGGCTTCACTTTTGGTGTCCAGCAGGCAGAGTCAGGCACTGAGAGCCCATGGGAGTGAAGAAGATACTTTTGCTTGTGACAAGGCTGGAGCACTTTTGTAGCTGCCCTCCCCTTTTACCTTCCAGTCTCACCCACTGAGTGCCTTGATTCATTGCCTGGAGTTTTTGGCAGCCTGTTCCAGGTATTGCTGAGGGTCTTGTGTAGATGTGGGCTTTTGGCCAACAACTGGACCTGCTCTTAGGCAAGAATGAGAATGAAAGTGTGCTTTTGTACCTAATGTCACTGTGTGAAATACAAAGCTGTGTTTTGTGTCAGGCACATACAGGCAACATTTCTATTTGTGATTGTGATATGCATGGAAACCAACCATGGCACAGTAGTGAAGACAAATTCTAATAAATAACTGAGGAAGTAAAGCATGGAAGAAGGCCTTTGAACCTATCCTTTGTTCACAATTAACCTTTATAAGTCTTAAGTTGATTTAGGAGCATTTGAATTAAAGCTTTAAGGATGTTGCTGTTTGACAGGTACTTTCTGCTTGTAGCTAAGCCTTAAAGAGTTTTGCAATAATAACCTTTTGAAGTGTAACTTCAGAATATTGCTTGTAGTAAGGATCTTTGAAACAATAGCTTTAGAATACATAAAAAGGAAAGATGCTTATCTCGACACTTTAATAAAACGGTGAAAAGCAGCTTGAGAAAGGAAGATGAACATCAACTCAAGGATTGATAGGTTTGACCAAGGGAAGCTGGCAATCACTGTTATGAGATTTCTAGTCCTTGCAATTAAAAGGTGGACCCACATCTGGAATCTGGACCTTACCATCTCGAGACTTCTTTCTTCTTTCGGAAGCTGGACCCCACCATCTAGGGATAGTCCTTTCTGGGATACATCCTGAGAAAAACTAAATCACAATAGTGTATAGAATTGTGATGTAGGAATTGGGAATAGAAACTGCTGCGAAAGCCTATGAGTACCCCTACAAATACCTGTAAGCCTCAATAATCGATGTGCAGTTGGAGGGAAGTTTCCCACTGTACCCAGTGCTGTATTGCTCTTACTTTACCTTTAATTAATAAATTGATTGCTGCTTGAATATTGGCCTAGTCAAGCTTCTCAACCTGTATTTGTGGTGAGAGCACCTTTTGTACATCATCCCAGGACACCTGTGCTTATTCCCTGTCCCCTTGCTTCTGCTTCTTTAACCAAGAATGTAACACAAGGGCACATGGTGCCTATGCAGTAATTGATTTAGAAAGCCTTGATTTTAGCTTATTTCCTTTGCTGCTGTTATATGTCAATCCTCATAATATTCTCTTAGCCATCACAGTTTACCTGTGGTATACCGAAGACAAGAGATGCAACAGCTTTTCTTCTGTTGGGATGTATTTTGTGGGTCCTGTTCCTGGAATAATAAAAGAAGTATAAGCGCTGCATGGGTCTATTTGTTCGTTTTCGATCCTAAATGGTCCGCGTATTGTTGAACCTGTGTGAGGAGGAGGAGCCTTGCGGCAGGCCCGGCGGGGCTCGCTGTCGCTGCCCGGCCCAGGCGGGCGCTGTGTCCCGGCTGTCGCCGGCCGGGCCGGGACGCGGCCGAGCGGCCTCGGCTGCGCTGGGGCTGCAGGGGCGGGAGGGGCCCGGGGCAGCCTCCGCCCTGTCCCCGCCCCGGGGCATCCAGGACACCCGTGTTTATTCCCTGTCACCTGCTTCTGGTCCTTTAACAAAGAATGTAACAGAAGGGCACATGGTGTCTATGCAATTGCTTTTCAGTCGCTTTGAGCAAAATTAAACCATTTGCGTGTGTTCTGTGACAAAGGTTCAAAGCTGCAATTAATAGTTAAGTACAGGGCTTTTCACTTGCCGTACCCCTATAAAACAGTATCTCATTGTATAAAATGCAGTTTCCTATATAAACGAGTCCTTGACTGTATCAGTCCAGCCGGACCGAGTATAAGAGAATACTGTATTGAAAGTTAAGATCCCAAGTACCTCACCTCTGTGCGCTGGTATATAATTTATGGCTTAATGGGACTGCATTATTTAAGACATATGCACACTTGGGTGTCAGTTTTAACACCATTAAGATTTAAGAACAAACTGTATTTGTTAATGCAAACTGTGATCATCAAAATGGCTTTTTTCTCGTTTACCTCATGAGAGTGCCTTATTTTCAATTACAAAATATTTAATGCTGAGCTGTTAGAACCGGCACTGGGGCGGCCCCGGGGGGAAGCGCGGAAATGCCGCCTCGGCTCCCGAGAGCGCAGCGCCCTCGGGCAGCGCGGGGCGCGCTGGAAAGGGCTCTGGCTGCGAGGCTCGCACGGGCGCTGCAGGGAAGGGAAAGTGAAGGCACCGCCGGGACATCGGTCCTGAGGTGGGCTCGGGAGCTGCTGGCGTCTTCTTTAGCACAGAGCTTGATAAAAGTCCATGGCAGAGCTGCCGTGCCGATGGTGTGTGCGCCGGAGAGAGATGACAGTGATAGCTGGAATTTGTGTGGGAGGGCAGTGCAGGAAATCCCCAAATTCTCATGCGAACTCCTCCCCGCTTTTGGGTCTGAAAGGAAGCAGCAAACCTCACAGTTCTGCTTGAAGAAGTGTGGGGAAAGGCGCTCTGTGAGTGAAATTTGTGCAAGGTCTGTGAGTCTTAAGAATTCTAACGTGAGTTTGGCTGCACAAATCCTTGCAATTTCCCGTTATATTGCAACGAATTTTTCTTTTCTGTATAGTGCCATTAACTTGGAGTGATAAGGAAAGCTGTAGATAATGTGGGGAAGAAATATGGTATTAGAATGTGCCTTATACTTGCTTGGTGTTGTGGATGTTTTTAGTTTGTTTGGAGTTCTTATTCTGGCTCTTTACGGTCTGATTGTGGCGGGTAGTTTTTTAATTTTTTGGAAAGAGAATGTTTCAGTGAAAATGAAATTCTTGCTTGCTTAGGCAAAGTCCTTCTGCTGGCCTCTCCCAGCCAGGCTGGCAGGTTTAAAATCCAGCAAGCACACGTAGAAGCAAGCTGCAGGTACCACTGAAGGTCTGTAGACTTACAGAAGGTAAGAGTTGGTAATTGTGCTGTTCAGATGTCTAACTTTGGCTCTGGTGGTCCAATAAAGGGAATTTTGTTTCTCTGTGAAGTCAAGGGAAAGTTCTTTCAGGAAGTCTTCACCGAAATGCTGTTGTGCCTGATCACTCAAAAGATGTCACACTGTATATGGATGTGATTGCAATTTAGAAGCAGAGCAGAAAGTGGTAGAATAATTCCAATGTGTAGTGTGGGATCTCAGGTCCTTGTGGCACAATTCAGTCTCCAGCGAGCTGATAATTTTCCAACATTTGCTGCCCAGTTTGTGCTGGGAAGTGTAAAAGGGAGAAACAACTGTTTTGTATTCAAATAAATTTGATCATTCTTGTTCTGTGTTTTATGTCCCAGGCTCGGAAGCATGGAAAGCCTCTGTGCAGCAAACAGCACTTTTGCTGTGGAGCTGTTAAGAAAGCTGTGTGAGAAGAGTGGGCAGAATGTGTTCTTTTCACCATTTAGTATTTCTTCTGCTTTGTCTATGGTATTGCTGGGTTCAAGAGGTGGCACTGAAGCCCAGATAAGCAAGGTAGGTCAGAATAAAGTTAAAACGAATGGCTTTTGATGGGATCATATGAGGAACAGAGTTGTCTTCCAGGGTGTGGCATGCACATGTGCTAAACTTTGTCACTGTGGTGTGAGACAGCAGAGCAGTTCCTCTTCTGTGTGTTCAAGAATAATAAATTTTCATTGTTTTTGAAAGGGGATGTTCCTTCATTACAAAATGAAGAGTTTCTTGCCTTTTCTTGTGTGGGGTTTTTTGTGTTTTTTGAGACTAATCTTCTTTAATCTGTAATTAGGATGTGCCTGGAGTGTTTTTATTGATCAGTTGGTGGCTACATAAATTATTTTTTTTTCCTTCATTGCTTGGGCAATAAAATCATATCTTACATGCTCAGAAAGGAAGTCAGACACATTAAAAATATCATAAAAATGCCACAGTCTACATTTCAAGCAGGTAACTGCAACTTGATTTATTCCTTTTTTAAAATTTTGCTCATGTGGCAAATATCTCTCGGTACGTGTTTTATGAAGGAAGTGACAATATTGAGTGCAGGATCGGTCCTTTTGCTTTGGATGTTTGCTTCCACTGCCAAGTGGAAGAGGAGTATGAACTCAGATCTTGTTTCCATGTACTTTATAAAAATTTCTCCAAAAGCTATGTGGTTTCTATGTGGTTGCTATAGTTGCAGATACCCAAAATCCATCTGAACACAGTCTGAGCTACCAGCTCTAGGTGTCCCTGCTTGGGCAGGGCTTTGTAGCAGATTGTCCCCACAGGTCCCTTCCCACCTGAGCCGTTCTGTGATCCTGTAGGGCTTGCCTTGAGGGTAGGGAAATCATCACTGCTGACTCTGCTGCTCCCTCATTTATGACTTGTGCAACATCTTGCGGGGTACATCAGATGTTATTTGCATTATAAGCTCCAGATGGGAGGTGTGCTGAAAAAATTTTTTAGCTTCCCATCACAATATTTAACTTAAATGTCATTTTAATATAAAACTGGTCACAAGTGTGTTTAGAGAAGTTAAGAACACTGCTGTGTATGTTGTCTTTGTGCAGGTGCTTTCTCTGAAGAACGCCCAGGATGCTCACAATGGGTATCAATCCCTTCTCTCTGAAATCAATGATCCAAACACCAAATACATCCTGAGGACTGCAAACCGGCTCTATGGAGAAAAGACCTTTGAGTTTCTTCCAGTAAGTAGCCATTAAATTTGTTGTGATTGTTAGGATAAAGCACTTGCTACCTCTTTCCTCTGGAGGTCAAGGCAGGCTTTGGGGTCTGCTGCCCAATGTTTCTGTGCTGAGAGCCAGGAGTGCAATAAATTTTGCCCAAGCCTGGTGTCTGAACTTGGTGGAGAATCTCCTTTTCAGTAATTTGTGTTCTGAGTGGGGAAATGATGCTAATCAGGGTAAAATCCATCAGTCTCTACACTTGAGGGTTCTGTGATCCATTCATCTGTTTGGCTGTGGGACAAATGGTTGATGTGTCTCTTAGCAAAGGTCTTATCAAGAAGCTTACAAAATCATATGTCAGGTCCCAGAAGCACAAAATAATACAAGGAAAATCACCTCTCATTATAGTCAGTGAAGTGTGGAAGTTTGTACTACTGTGCAAATGCCATAACAATATTGATTCTTCGTTCAAAAAAGTGTAATAAATCCTAGTAGGAATATGTCAGCTAGAACCTTTATAGCACTATATGAACCTGGGGAAGGAAAGCAGGCAGCATTCATTGGAGAATGTAAGGATCATCTTTGTCTGAATGAGAGTAAATGTCTTGCTGAAAATCTCTTGTGAATGTCCCTGTTAGTCATTTATAGAGTCCAGTCAGAAATCCTACCATGCTGGCCTGGAACAGATGGACTTCCTGCATGCTTGGGAGGATGCCAGAAAACAAATCAATGGCTGGGTGGAGGAAAGGACTGAAGGTGAGTGCTTTGCCCAGTTGTGTTTAATGGCAGCCATTATTTGGGTACAATCCCTGGCTATGGGACTGTGAATTCAAACCACGCAGATGCTGAGCTATTGCTGTGCCTGGTGCATCATTCTCTTCTCTTCTCTATTGTTTATTAAATGCAGACTTGATACAATCTTGGATAATAATTAGTTCCATGTCAACTTTTCAATTAATGTGTTTTTATTCTTTTTATGATAAAGTAAAATTCAGAACCTGTTGGCAGAGGGGATTCTGAATTCCCTGACCAGGCTTGTGTTGGTGAATGCCATCTATTTCAAAGGCAACTGGGAAAAGCCATTCATGAAAGTGTGTACCAGAGAGAGGCCATTCCACATTAATAAGGTATGATGTGCTAAAATTCTAAAGATACACTGTTAGGTGGATATTGTCTGAAATGACCACATTTAAGAGGAAATTGGATCTTTCAAGCAGCGTTGCCTTGGGTGGCCTGTGTGAGATTCCTTATGTCCCCTCCCTGTCACTGGAAATCTCTCTTTGCAGAGTTTCTCTGAACTTTCACATAATTACTAGAACCTTTCATATAGCACAATGACGGCTGAGGAAGATTGTGAATTTAAGTCTTCTTCAGTCAGAGCTTTCTTGCTGCATTCTTGTCCCTGAGCCAATCCAAGAAAATAAATGGAAAACATCCAAAAAGTAATGGAAAACAAATTTCCTTTGAGGACCTGTGTTCTCTGCAGTCTTGTTTTTAGAATTGCTCTTGAGGAGGACTTGGCCCCTGGCATGGGCAGGCCATGGCTGCCCCTCAGGATCCCCTGCAGCTCTGGGTTGGCCTCCAGCAGTCATGAACAAGACCTGGTGATGTGCCTTCCTTAACTCACCTGCTTGAAGCAGCCATAGAGGAAAATTGGAGCTCTCATGCCTGTCTGGAAAGTGCCCCTCCCGGTAGTGGTGAAATAAATCCAAGAATATTTAGGAGTGCTGATATAACTTTTAAATAAGGGAATGTTGATGCTTACCCCAGACCACCTCTGACTGTACTGCAGAGACTGCTGGACTGACTCAGTTCCTGCCACTTTGCTCTCTCCCTCTTGGAATGTGTTAAAAACCTGGCAGGAGAATCCAGTGACGCCGTTGCATTTTTAATTCCCAGCAGCTGTGTAAGATAAGAACCACGTTTCAAGATGCAACACCAAAAGGATACAGGGCTTATGAATAATCTCCTTTTGAGTTGTGGTGCAATATTGTGCATTGCTGCTGCACATGGCCAGGTTTTACCTTGTGCTTTCCAAAAGGTAGTGGTAGGGCTGCTGTAGATCAGTGTGAGATCAGTTCTCTCTTGTCTTAAATGTGAAATCCTAAAAGGCCATGAGTAACTTGCTGCCTGCTTCGTAGTGTGAGACCAGCAGAAAAGCTCAGCACTAACTGTTGGCATCTCTTGATGTCTAGAATGGAACCAGACATGTGCAGATGATGTTCAAGAAGGCAAATTTTAACATAAGCTACATCGGAGACTTGCAGACCAAAATCCTTGAGCTCCCCTATGTGGGTAATGAACTGAGCATGATCATCCTGCTCCCTGATGCAATCCAGGATGGATCCACAGGCTTGGAAAGAGTAAGTAGTTGAACTGAGTGCCAAGACATGCTGAATCCCTCCAGGGAAGAAAGTCTGAATTGCACAGAGAGCTGCAGTTGAGTTGCAGAGCAACTGTGACTCTGGTGCTCAAGGCCATCAGAAATGTCCCTCTTGTCCCTGTCCCCAGAGTGACAGCCCCTGCTGTGTCAGTGCTGCTCAGGCTGTGTGCTGCTCCCTTGGCCAGAGGCTCTGGAAGAAGAGCTGGCCCTGCTCAGGAGCAGAGGTCAGCTGTGGTTGTGGGGAAGGCACAGTATGGTGACGATGGAATGTGGAGAGGGGGACTTTGGGTGGGCTCTTTGGGAGTGCTGTGGCCTGTCCAGTAGGTGTTCTGTGCTGGGAGCTGGCAGGTGGTGTGTGGCTCACTGGCTGGACAGAGGCTCACAGGAAAGGGCAGGATCTCTTTTGTGCTGAGGGTGGGATACAAGTTTGGGTTCTTTGGCACTGTGGATAAGGAATTTATTCCAAAAGTTTTGTTGCATTTCCTCCCCATATTGAAAATAAAAAGGAAGAAACCCCATTAATCTCCATTATAAACCCTGGGGAAATAGTGATGCATGTTTTGTGCTTTTTGGCTCTATAACTGGCTATATTCTCATTGCAATTTAGTAAATTTGTGATTTTTGTTTAGCTTGAAAGGGAAATTACATATGAGAAGCTGATGGATTGGATCAGTCCTAAAAGGATGAGGTCTACAGAAGTGAATGTGTCTTTACCCAGATTTAAACTGGAAGAAAATTATGATCTGAAACCACTTCTGAGCAGCATGGGAATGCCTGATGCATTTGAGATGGGCAAGGCAGACTTCTCAGGAATCTCACCTGGTAATGAGCTGGTGCTCTCTGAAGTGGTTCACAAATCCTTTGTGGAAGTCAATGAAGAAGGCACTGAAGCAGCTGCTGCCACAGCAGTAGTGGTGATACCTTGCTGTGCTAGGATTGTTCCAGAATTCACTGCTGATCATCCTTTCCTCTTCTTCATCCGGCACAACAAAACTTCCAGCATTTTGTTCTGTGGCAGATTTTGCTGTCCCTAAGGAGGAGATGTCTTGGCTGCATAGGTGCCATCTCACAATGAATTTATATTTCCCTAGAACAAGTTGACTCCTTTTGCACTCATTGTCTTTTTCAGCTGTGCCTGCACCCTCTTGTGTGATCTTGATCTTGGGCTTGGCAGCAATAAGGGAGCTGCTTAGACAAACAGAGCACCTGCCATGTCCAACCCCTCCTGTGCCTGTGTGCAGAGGTCTCCAGGTTCTGGCTGACACAAGAACCATCCCACTTGCTCTTGCAACACTTCTTCTGTGCTTGGCTTCACTTTTGGTGTCCAGCAGGCAGAGTCAGGCACTGAGAGCCCATGAGAGTGAAGAAGTTACTTTTGCTTGTGACAAGGCTGGAGCACTTTTTTAGCTGCCCTCCCCTTTTACCTTCCAGTCTCACCCACTGAGTGCCTTGATTCATTGCCTGGAGCTGAAAGGAGTTTTTGGCAGCCTGTTCCAGGTATTGCTGAGCTTCTTGTGTAGATGTGGGGGTTTGGCCAACAACTGGACCAGCTCTTAGGCAAGAATGAGAATGAGAGTATGCTTTTGTACCTAATGGCCCCGTGTGAAATTCAAAGCTGTGTTTTGTGTCAGGCACATACAGGCAACTTTTCTATTTGTGATTGTGATATGCATGGAAACCAACCATGGCACAGTAGTGAAGACAAATTCTAATAAATAACTGAGGAGGTAAGGCATGGAAGAAGGCCTTTGAACCTATCCTTTGTTCACAATTAACCTTTATAAGTCTTAAGTTGATTTAGGAGCATTTGAACTAAAGCTTTAAGGATGTTGCTGTTTGACAGGTACTTTCTGCTTGTAGCTAAGCCTTAAAGAGTTTTGCAATAATAACCTTTTGAAGTGTAACTTCAGAATATTGCTTGTAGTAAGGATCTTTGAAACTATAGCTTTAGAATATGTAAAAAGGAAAGGTGCTTGTCTCGACACCTTAACAAAACAGTGAAAAGCAACTTGAGAAAGGAAGATGAACATCAACTCAAGGATTGATAGGTTCGACCAAGGGAAGCTGGCCATCACTGTTATGATATTTCTAGTCCTTGCAGTTAAAAGGTGGACCCACATCTGGAATCTGGACCTCACCAGCTGGGAGACTTCTTTCTTCTTTCGGAAGCTGGACCCCACCGTCTGGGGATACTCCTTTCTGGGATACATCCTGAGAAAAACTAAATCACAATAGTGTATAGAATTGTGATGTAGGAATTGGGAATAGAAACTGCTGAGAAAGCTTATGAGTACCCCTACAAATACCTGTAAGCCTCAATAGTAGATGTGCAGTTGGAGGGAAAACTTTCCCACTGTACCCAGTGCTGTATTGCTCATACTTTACCTTTAATTAATAAATTGATTGCTGCTTGAATATTGGCCTAGTCAAGCTTCTCAACCTGTATTTGTGGTGAGAGCACCTTTTGTACATCATCCCAGGACACCTGTGCTTATTCCCTGTCCCCTTGCTTCTGCTTCTTTAACCAAGAATGTAACACAAGGGCACATGGTGCCTATGCAGTAATTGATTTAGAAAGCCTTGATTTTAGCTTATTTCCTTTGCTGCTATTATATGTCAATCCTCATAATATTCTCTTAGCCATCACAGTTTACCTGTGGTATACCGAAGACAAGAGATGCAACAGCTTTTCTTCTGTTGGGATGTATTTTGTGGGTCCTGTTCCTGGAATAATAAAAGAAGTATAAGCGCTGCATGGGTCTATTTGTTCGTTTTCGATCCTAAATGGTCCGCGTATTGTTGAACCTGTGTGAGGAGGAGGAGCCTTGCGGCAGGCCCGGCGGGGCTCGCTGTCGCTGCCCGGCCCAGGCGGGCGCTGTGTCCCGGCTGTCGCCGGCCGGGCCGGGACGCGGCCGAGCGGCCTCGGCTGCGCTGGGGCTGCGGGGGCGGGAGGGGCCCGGGGCAGCCTCCGCCCTGTCCCCGCCCCGGGGCATCCCCGGCACTGGGGCGGCCCCGGGGGAAGCGCGGAAATGCCGCCTCGGCTCCCGAGAGCGCAGCGCCCTCGGGCAGCGCGGGGTGCGCTGGAAAGGGCTCTGGCTGCGAGGCTCGCACGGGCGCTGCAGGGAAGGGAAAGTGAAGGCACCGCCGGGACATCGGTCCTGAGGTGGGCTCGGGAGCTGCTGGCGTCTTCCTTAGCACCGAGCTTGATAAAAGTCCATGGCAGAGCTGCCGTGCCGATGGTGTGTGCGCCGCAGAGAGATGACAGTGATAGCTGGAGTTTGTGTGGGAGGGCAGTGCAGGAAATCCCCAAATTCTGATGCGAACTCCTCCCCGCTTTTGGGTCTGAAAGGAAGCAGCAAACCTCACAGTTCTGCTTGAAGAAGTGTGGGGAAAGGCGCTGAGTGAGTGAAATTTGTGGGATGTGCAGGGTCTGTGGGTCTGAAGAACTTAACATGGGTTTGGCAGCACAAATCCTTGCAATTTCCTGTTACATTGCCGCGATTTTTTTTTCTAAAGAAATACATTGCCATTAGCTTGGAGTGATAAGCAAAGTTGTTGATAATGTGGGGAAGAAATATGGTATTATAATGTGCCTTATACTTGCTTGGTGTTGTGGATGTTTTTAGTTTGTTTGGAGTTCTAATTCTGGTTCTTTTCAGTCTGATTGTGGCAGGTAGTTTTTTTAATTTTTTGGAAAGAGAATGTTTCAGTGAAAATGAAATTCTTGCTTGTTTAGGCAAAGTACTTCTGCTGCCTTCTCCCAGCCTGGCTGGCAGGTTTAAAACCCATCGTGCACACGTAGAAGCAAGCTGCAGGTACCACTGAAGGTCTGTAGACTTACAGAAGGTAAGAGTTGGTAATTGTGCTGTTCAGATGTCTAACTTTGGCTCTGGTGGTCCAATAAAGGGAATTTTGTTTCTCTGTGAAGTCAAGGGAAAGTTCTTTCAGGAAGTCTTCACCGAAATGCTGTTGTGCCTGATCACTCAAATGATGTCACACTGTATATGGATGTGATTGCAATTTAGAAGCAGAGCAGAAACTGGTAGAATAATTCCAATGTGTAGTGTGGGATCTCAGGTCCTTGTGGCACAAATCAGTCTCCAGCGAGCTGATAATTTTCCAACATTTGCTGCCCAGTTTGTGCTGGGAAGTGTAGAAGGGGGAAACAACTGTTTTGTATTCAAATAAATTTGATCATTCTTGTTCTGTGTTTTATGTCCCAGGCTTGGAAGCATGGAAAGCCTCTGTGCAGCAAACAGCACTTTTGCTGTGGAGCTGTTAAGAAAGCTGTGTGGGAAGAAGAGTGGGCAGAATGTGTTCTTTTCACCATTTAGTATGTCTTCTGCTTTGTCTATGGTTTTGCTGGGTTCAAGAGGTGGCACTGAAGCCCAGATAAGCAAGGTAGGTCAGAATAAAGTTAAAACGAATGGCTTTTGATGGGATCATATGAGGAACAGAGTTGTCTTCCAGGGTGTGACACGCACGTGTGCTAAACTTTGTCACTGTGGTGTGAGACAGCAGAGCAGTTCCTCTTCTGTGTGTTCAAGAATAATCAATTTTCATTGTTTTTGAAAGGGGATGTTCCTTCATTATAAAATGATGAGTTTCTTGCCTTTTCTCGTGTGGGGTTTTTTGTTTTTGAGACTAATCTTCTTTAATCTGTAATTAGGATGTACCTGGAGTGTTTTTATTGATCACTTGGTGGCTACATAAATTATTTTTTTTTCCTTCATTGCTTGGGCAAAAAAATCGTATCTTACATGCTCAGAAAGGAAGTCAGACACATTAAAAATATCATAAAAATGCCACAGTCTACATTTCAAGCAGGTAACTGCAACTTGATTTATTCCTTTTTTAAAATTTTTGTCAAGTGGCAAATATCTCTCAGTATGTGTTTTATGAAGGAAGTGACAATATTGAGTGCAGGACCGGTCCTTTTGCTTTGGATGTTTGCTTCCACTGTTGCCAAGTGGAAGAGGAGTATGAACTCAGATCTTGTTTCCATGTACTTTATAATAATTTCTCCAAAATCTATGTGGTTTCCATGTGGTTGCTATAGTTGCAGATACCCAAAATCCATCTGAACACAGTCTGAGCTACCAGCTCTAGGTGTCCCTGCTTGGGCAGGGCTTTGTAGCAGATTGTCCCCACAGATCCCTTCCCACCTGAGCCGTTCTGTGATCCTGTAGGGCTTGCCTTGAGGGTAGGGAAATCAGCACTGCTGACTCTGCTGCTCCCTCATTTATGGCTTGTGCAACATCTTGCGGGGTACATCCGATATGACTTGCATGATAAGCTCCAGATGGGAGGTGTGCTGAAAAAATTTTTTAGCTTCCCAGCACAATATTTAACTTAAATGTCATTTTAATATAAAACTGGTCACAAGTGTGTTTAGAGAAGTTAAGGACACTGCTGTGGATGTTGTCTTTGTGCAGGTGCTTTCTCTGAAGAACGCCCAGGATGCTCACAATGGGTATCAATCCCTTCTCTCTGAAATCAATGATCCAAACACCAAATACATCCTGAGGACTGCAAACCGGCTCTATGGAGAAAAGACCTTTGAGTTTCTTCCAGTAAGTTGCCATTAAATTTGTTGTGATTGTTAGGATAAAGCACTTGCTACCTCTTTCCTCTGGAGGTCAAGGCAGGCTTTGGGGTCTGCTGCCCAATGTTTCTGTGCTGAGAGCCAGGAATGCAGTAGATTCTGCCCAAGCCTGGTGTCTGAACTTGGTGGGGAATCTCCTTTTAAATAATTTGTGTACTGAGTGGGGAAATGATGCTAATCAGGGTAAAATCCATCAGTCTCTACTCTTGAGGATTCTGTGATCCCTTCATCTATTTGGCTGTGGGACAAATGGTTGATGTATCTCTTAGCAAAGGTCTTATCAAGAAGCTCACAAAATCATACATCTGGTCCCAGAAACACAAAATAATACAAGGAAAATCACCTCTCATTATAGTCAGTGAAGTGTAGAAGTTTGTACTACTGTGCAAATGCCATAACAATATTGATTCTTCGTTCAAAAAAGTGTAATAAATCCTAGTAGGAATATGTCAGCTAGAACCTTTATAGCACTATATGAACCTGGGGAAGGAAAGCAGGCAGCATTCATTGGAGAATGTAAGGATCATCTTTGTCTGAGTGAGACTAAATCTCTTGTGAACGTCCCTGTTAGTCATTTATAGAGTCCAGTCAGAAATTCTACCATGCTGGCCTGGAACAGATGGACTTCCTGCATGCTTGGGAGGATGCCAGAAAACAAATCAATGGCTGGGTGGAGGAAAGGACTGAAGGTGAGTGCTTTGCCAAGTGCCCAGTTGTGTTTAATGGCAGCCATTATTTGGGTAAAATCCCTGGCTATGGGATTGTGACTTCAAACCACTCAGATGCTGAGCTATTGCTGTGCCTGGTGCATAATTCTCTTCTCTTCTCTTCTCTTCTCTTCTCTTCTCTTCTCTTCTCTTCTCTTCTCTTCTCTTCTCTTCTCTTCTCTTCTCTTCTCTTCTCTTCTCTTCTCTTCTCTTCTCTATTGTTTATTAAATGCAGACTTGATGCAATCTTGGATAATCATTAGTTCCATGTCAACTTTTCAATTAATGTTTTTATTCTTTTTATGATAAAGGTAAAATTCAGAACCTGTTGGCAGAGGGGATTCTGAATTCCCTGACCAGGCTTGTGTTGGTGAATGCCATCTATTTCAAAGGCAACTGGGAAAAGCCATTCAGGAAATCGAGTACCAGAGAGAGGCCATTCCACATTAATAAGGTATGATGTGCTAAAATTCTGACAATACACTGTTAGGTGGATATTGTCTGAAATGACCACATTTAAGAGGAAATTGGATCTTTCAAGCAGCGTTGCCTTGGGTGGCCTGTGTGAGATTCCTTATGTCCCCTCCCTGTCACTGGCAGTCTCTCTTTGCAGAGTTTCTCTGAACTTTCACATAATTACTAGAACCTTTCATATAGCACAACGACAGCTGAGGAAGATTATGAATTTAAGTTTTCTTCAGTCAGAGCTTTCTTGCTGCATTCCTGCCCCTGAGCCAATCCAAGAAAATAAATGGAAAACATCCAAACAGTAATGGAAAACAAATTTCCTTTGAGGACCTGTGTTCTCTGTAGTATTGTTTTTAGAATTGCTCTTGAGGAGGACTTGGCCCCTGGCATGGGCAGGCCATGGCTGCCCCTCAGGATCCCCTGCAGCTCTGGGTTGGCCTCCAGCAGTCATGAACAGGACCTGGTGATGTGCCTTCCTTAACTCACCTGCTTGAAGCAGCCATAGAGGAAAATTGGAGCTCTCATGCCTGTCTGGAAAGTGCCCCTCCCGGTAGTGGTGAAATAAATCCAACAATATTTGAGAGTGCTGATATAACTTTTAAATAAGGGAATGTTGATGCTTACCCCAGACCACCTCTGACTGTACTGCAGAGACTGCTGGACTGACTCAGTTCCTGCCACTTTGCTCTCGCCCTCTTGCAATGTGTTAAAAAGCTGCCAAAGAGAAAATGTTACATTTTTAATTCCCAGCAGCTGTGTAAGATAAGAACCACGTTTCAAGATGCAACACCAAAAGGATACAGGGCTTATGAATAATCTCCTTTTGAGTTGTGGTGCAATACTGTGCATTGCTGCTACACATGGCCAGGTTTTACCCTGTGCTTTCCAAAAGGTAGTGGTAGGGCTGCTGTAGATCAGTGTGAGATCAGTTCTCTCTTGTCTTAAATGTGAAATCCTAAAAGGCCATGAGTAACTTGCTGCCTGATTCGTAGTGTGAGACCAGCAGAGAAGCTCAGCACTAACTGTTGGCATCTCTTGATGTCTAGAATGAAACCAGACCTGTGCAGATGATGTTCAAGGAGGCCAATTTTAACATGACCTACATTGGGGACTTCCAGACCAAAATCCTTGAGCTCCCCTATGTGGGTAATGAACTGAGCATGATCATCCTGCTCCCTGATGCAATCCAGGATGGATCCACAGGCCTGGAAAGAGTAAGTAGTTGAGCTGAGTGCCAAGACATGCTGAATCCCTCCAGGGAAGAAAGTCTGAATTGCACAGAGAGCTGCAGTTCAGTTACAGAGCAACTGTGACTCTGGTGCTCAAGGCCATCAGAAATGTCCCTCTTGTCCCTGTCCCCAGAGTGACAGCCCCTGCTGTGTCAGTGCTGCTCAGGCTGTGTGCTGCTCCCTTGGCCAGAGGCTCTGGAAGAAGAGCTGGCCCTGCTCAGGAGCAGAGGTCAGCTGTGGTTGTGGGGAAGGCACAGTATGGTGATAATGGAATGTGGAGCGGGGGACTTTGGGTGGGCTCTTGGGAAGTCCTGTGGCCTGTCCAATAGGTGTTCTGTGCTGGGAGCTGGCAGGTGGTGTGTGGCTCACTGGCTGGACAGAGGCTCACAGGAAAGGGCAGGATCTCTTTTGTGGTGGGGGTCAGATGCAAGGTTGGGGTCTTTGGCACTGTGGACAAGGAATTTATTCCAAAAGTTTTGTTGCGTTATCTGCCCATAATGAAAATAAAACGGAAAAAAACCCAAAACATTAACCTTCATTATAATATCTGGGGAAATAGTGATGCATATTATGTGCTTTCTGGCTCTAAAATTTGCTATATTCTCATTGTAATTAAGTAAATTTGTGATTTTTGTTTAGCTTGAAAGGGAACTTACACATGAGAAGCTGATGGATTGGATCAGTCCTAAAAGGATGAGGTCTACAGAAGTGATTGTGTCTTTACCCAGATTTAAACTGGAAGAAAATTATGATCTGAAACCACTTC
The DNA here is from genome assembly GCF_036417665.1 of Passer domesticus. NCBI lineage: Eukaryota > Metazoa > Chordata > Aves > Passeriformes > Passeridae > Passer > Passer domesticus. The sequence goes on along the minus strand of NC_087474.1, from coordinate 78,760,606 downwards.
TGAGCAGCATGGGAATGCCTGATGCATTTGAGATGGGCAAGGCAGACTTCTCAGGAATCTCACCTGGTAATGATCTGGTGCTCTCTGAAGTTGTTCACAAATCCTTTGTGGAAGTCAATGAAGAAGGCACTGAAGCAGCTGCTGCCACAGCAGCAGTGTTTCAGTTTCTTTGTGCTAGGATTGTTCCAGAATTCACTGCTGATCATCCTTTCCTCTTCTTCATCCGGCACAACAAAACTTCCAGCATTTTGTTCTGTGGCAGATTTTGCTGTCCCTAAGGAGGAGATGTCTTGGCTGCATAGGTGCCATCACAAATTATATAAACTTATATATCCCTAGAACAAGTTGACTCCTTTTGCACTCATTGTCTCTTTCTGCTGGGCCTGCACCCTCTTGTGTGATCTTGATCTTGGGCTTGGCAGCAATAAGGGAGCAGCTTAGGCAAACAGAGCACCTGCCATGTCCAACCCCTCCTGTGCCTGTGTGCAGAGGTCTCCAGGTTCTGGCTGACACAAGAACCATCCCACTTGCTCTTGCAACACTTCTTCTGTGCTTGGCTTCACTTTTGGTGTCCAGCAGGCAGAGTCAGGCACTGAGAGCGCATGGGAGTGAAGAAGTTACTTTTGCTTGTGACAAGGCTGGAGCACTTTTGTAGCTGCCCTCCCCTTTTACCTTCCAGTCTCACCCATTGAGTGCCTTGATTCATTGCCTGGAGCTGAAAGGAGTTTTTGGCAGCCTGTTCCAGGTATTGCTGAGGGTCTTGTGTAGATGTGGGCTTTTGGCCAACAACTGGACCAGCGTTTAGGCAAGAATGAGAATGAAAGTGTGCTTTTGTACCTAATGTCACTGTGTGAAATACAAAGCTGTGTTTTGTGTCAGGCACATACAGGCAACATTTCTATTTGTGATTGTGATATGCATGGAAACCAACCATGGCACAGTAGTGAAGACAAATTCTAATAAATAACTGAGGAAGTAAAGCATGGAAGAAGGCCGTTGAACCTATCCTTTGTTCACAATTAACCTTTATATGTCTTAAGTTGATTTAGGAGCATTTGAACTAAAGCTTTAAGGATGTTGCTGTTTGACAGGTACTTTCTGCTTGTAGCTAAGCCTTAAAGAGTTTTGCAATAATAACCTTTTGAAGTGTAACTTCAGAATATTGCTTGTAGTAAGGATCTTTGAAACTATAGCTTTAGAATACATAAAAAGGAAAGATGCTTGTCCCGACACCTTAACAAAACAGTGAAAAGCAGCTTGGGAAAGGAAGATGAACATCAACTCAAGGATTGAAAGGTTCGACCAAGGGAAGCTGGCCATCACTGTTATGAGATTTCTAGTCCTTGCAGTTCAAAGTGGACCCACATCTGGAATCTGGACCTTACCAGCTGGGAGACTTCTTTCTTCTTTAGGAAGCTGGACCCCACCATCTAGGGATAGTCCTTTCTGGGATACATCCTGACAAAAACTAAATCACAATAGTGTATAGAATTGTGATGTAAAAATTTGGAATTGAAACTGCTGAGAAAACTTATGAGTACCCCTATAAATATCTGTAAGCCCCAACTATCGGTGTGCAGTTGGAGGGAAAACTTCCCCACTGTATTCAGTGCTGTATTGCTCATACTTTACCTTATTAACTAATAAATTGTTTCCTGCTTGAATATTGGCCTAGTCAAGCTTCTCATTTATAACACTACTGTTATATGTTTATCATAATAATAGGCTCTTAGACACCACAGTTTATCAGTGGTATACCGAAGACAAAGATGCAACAGCTTTACTTCTACTGGGATGTGTTTGTGTGTCCTGTTCCTGGAATAATAAAAGAAGTATAAGCACTGCGTGGGTGTTTTTCTCCTTTTCAGGGCTAATTTTACACGTATTTGTGGGGCTGTGTCAGGAGGAGGAGCCTTGCGGCAGGCCCGGCGGGGCTCGCTGTCGCTGCCCGGCCCAGGCGGGCGCTGTGTCCCGGCTGTCGCCGGCCGGGCCGGGACGCGGCCGAGCGGCCTCGGCTGCGCTGGGGCTGCGGGGGCGGGAGGGGCCCGGGGCAGCCTCCGCCCTGTCCCCACCCCGGAGCATCCCCGGCACTGGGGCGGCCCCGGGGGGAAGCGCGGAAATGCCGCCTCGGCTCCCGAGAGCGCAGCGCCCTCGGGCAGCGCGGGGTGCGCTGGAAAGGGCTCTGGCTGCGAGGCTCGCACGGGCGCTGCAGGGAAGGGAAAGTGAAGGCACCGCCGGGACATCGGTCCTGAGGTGGGCTCGGGAGCTGCTGGCGTCTTCTTTAGCACAGAGCTTGATAAAAGTCCATGGCAGAGCTGCCGTGCCGATGGTGTGTGCGCCGCAGAGAGATGACAGTGATAGCTGGGATTTGTGTGGGAGGGCAGTGCAGGAAATCCCCAAATTCTGATGCGAACTCCTCCCCGCTTTTGGGTCTGAAAGGAAGCAGCAAACCTCACAGTTCTGCTTGAAGAAGTGTGGGGAAAGGCGCTCTGTGAGTGAAATTTGTGCAGGGTCTGTGACTCTGAAGAATTCTAACGTGAGTTTGGCTGCACAAATCCTTGCAATTTCCCGTTATATTGCAACGAATTTTTCTTTTCTATATAGTGCCATTAACTTGGAGTGATAAGGAAAGTTGTAGATAATGTGGGGAAGAAATATGGTATTATAATGTGCCTTATATTTGCTTGGTGTTGTGGATGTTTTTAGTTTGTTTGGAGTTCTTATTCTGGTTCTTTACGGTCTGATTGTGGTGGGTAGTTTTTTAATTTTTTGGAATGAGAATGTCTCAGTGAAAATGAAATTCTTGCTTGTTTAGGCAAAGTCCTTCTGCTAGCTTCTCCCAGCCTGGCTGGCAGGTTTAAAACCCATCGTGCACACATAGAAGCAAGCTGCAGGTACCACTGAAGGTCTTTAGACTTACAGAATGTAAGAGTTGGTAATTGTGCTGTTCAGATGTCTAACTTTGGCTCTGGTGGTCCAATAAAGGGAATTTTGTTTCTCTGTGAAGTCAAGGGAAAGTTCTTTCAGGAAGTCTTCACCGAAATGCTGTTGTGCCTGATCACTCAAAAGATGTCACACTGTATATGGATACGATTGCAATTTAGAAGCAGAGCAGAAACTGGTAGAATAATTCCAATGTGTAGTGTGGGATCTCAGGTGCTTGTGGCACAATTCAGTCTCCAGTGAGCTGATAATTTTCCAACCTTTGCTGCCCAGTTTGTGCTGGGAAGTGTAAAAGGGAGAATCAACTGTTTTGTATTCAAATAAATTTGATCATTCTTGTTCTGTGTTTTATGTCGCAGGCTCGGAAGCATGGAAAGCCTCTGTGCAGCAAACAGCACTTTTGCTGTGGAGCTGTTAAGAAAGCTGTGTGAGAAGAAGAGTGGGCAGAATGTGTTCTTTTCACCATTTAGTATTTCTTCTGCTTTGTCTATGGTTTTGCTGGGTTCAAGAGGTGGCACTGAAGCCCAGATAAGCAAGGTAGGTCAGAATAAAGTTAAAACGAATGGCTTTTGATGGGATCATATGAGGAACAGAGTTGTCTTCCAGGGTGTGGCATGCACATGTGCTAAACTTTGTCACTGTGGTGTGAGACAGCAGAGCAGTTCCTCTTCTGTGTGTTCAAGAATAATCAATTTTCATTGTTTTTGAAAGGGGATGTTCCTTCATTATAAAATGAAGAGTTTCATGCCTTTTCTTGCGTGGGGTTTTTTGTGGTTTTTGGGACTAATATTCTTTAATCTGTAATTAGGATGTACCTGGAGTGTTTTTATTGATCACTTGGTGGCTACATAAATTATTTTTTTTTCCTTCATTGCTTGGGCAATAAAATCGTATCTTACATGCTCAGAAAGGAAGTCAGGCACATTAAAAATATCATAAAAATGCCACAGTCTACATTTCAAGCAGGTAACTGTAACTTGATTTATTCCTTTTTTAAAATTTTGCTTAAGTGGCAAATATCTCTCAGTATGTTTTTTATGTAGGAAGTGACAATATTGAGTGCAGGACTGGTCCTGTTGTTTTGGATGTTTGCTTCCACTGCCAAGTGGAAGAGGAGTATGAACTCAGATCTTGTTTCCATGTACTTTATAATAATTTCTCCAAAATCTATGTGGTTTCCATGTGGTTGCTATAGTTGCAGATACCCAGAATCCATCTGGACACAGTCTGAGCTACCAGCTCTAGGTGTCCCTGCTTGGGCAGGGCTTTGTAGCAGATTGTCCCCACAGATCCCTTCCCACCTGAGCCGTTCTCTGATCCTGTAGGGCTTGCCTTGAGGGTAGGGAAATCAGCACTGCTGACTCTGCTGCTCCCTAATTTATGGCTTGTGCAACATCTTGCTGGGTACATCAGATATGACTTGCATGATAAGCTCCAGATGGGAGGTGTGCTGAAAAAATTTTTTAGCTTCCCATCACAATATTTAACTTAAATGTCATTTTAATATAAAACTGGTCACAAGTGTGTTTAGAGAAGTTAAGGACACTGCTGTGATGTTGTCTTTGTGCAGGTGCTTTCTCTGAAGAACGCCCAGGATGCTCACAATGGGTATCAATCCCTTCCCTCTGAAATCAATGATCCAAACACCAAATACATCCTGAGGACTGCAAACCGGCTCTATGGAGAAAAGACCTTTGAGTTTCTTCCAGTAAGTAGCCATTAAATTTGTTGTGATTGTTAGGATAAAGCACTTGCTACCACTTTCCTCTGGAGATCAAGGCAGGCTTTGGGGCTTGCTTCCCTGTGTTTCTGTGCTGAGAGCCAGGAGTGCAATAGATTCTGCCCAAGCCTGGTGTCTGAACTTGGTGGAGAGTCTCCTTTTAAATAATTTGTGTTCTGAGTGGGGAAGTGATGCCGAGAGGGGTAAAATCCATCAGTCTCTAAAATTGAGTGTTCTGTGTTCCCTTCATCTGTTTGGCTGTGGGACAAATGGTTGATGCATCTCCTAGCAAAGGTGTTATAAAGAAGCTTATAAACTCATATGTCATGTCCCAGAAGTACAAAATAAATACAATGAAAAATCACCTCTCATTATAGTCAGTGAAGTGTAGAAGTTTGTACTACAGTGCATAAGCCATATCACTCATATTGATTGCTAGTTCAATGAAGTGTTGCAAGTCCTAGTGGGAACTCGTCAGAAAGAATGTTAATGGCTCTATATGAAGCTGGGGAATGAAAGCTGGCAGATTTCCTTGGAGAATGTAAGGATCACCTTTGTCTGAATGAGAGTAAATCTCTTGCTGAAAATCTGTTGTGAATGTCCCTGTTAGTCATTTATAGAGTCCAGTCAGAAATCCTACCATGCTGGCCTGGAACAGATGGACTTCCTGCATGCTTGGGAGGATGCCAGAAAACAAATCAATGGCTGGGTGGAGGAAAGGACTGAAGGTGAGTGCTTTACTCAGTTCCCAGTTCTGTTTAATGGGAATTAACAATTACCCATTGTTCGGAAAAACAACCAATTCAGGATGTAGGATTGTGAATTCAAACAACTCAAATGAAAAGGTATTACTCTCTGTCTGGTATATAATTCTCTTTCTTGTTTATTAATTGTAGAGTAGGTACTATCTTGGGTAATAATTAGATCCATGTCAACCTATAAAATAATGTGGGATTTTTGTTTGTATGATAAAGGTAAAATTCAGAACCTGTTGGCAGAGGGGATTCTGGATTCCCTGACCAGGCTTGTGTTGGTGAATGCCATCTATTTCAAAGGCAACTGGGAAAAGCCATTCAGGAAAGCGAGTACCAGAGAGAGGCCATTCCACATTAATAAGGTATGATGTGCTAAAATGCTGACAATCTTTGCTGAGTTTCTCTGAACTTTCACATAATTACTTGAACCTTTCACAGAGCACAAAGACAGCTAAGAAAATTGTGAATTTCAGTGTTTTTCAGTCAGAGCTTCCTTGCTGAAATTCTGTCCCTGAACCAATCCAAATTCAATGGAAAACAAATTTCTTTGAGGATCTGCTCAGCAGTTTTGCTGTTAGTAGTAGATCAGTGCTCTTGAGGAGGACTTGGCCCTTGGCATGGGGGGCTCTTTGCAGTTCTGAGTTGGCGTCCAGGGATTCTGAACCTGGTTCATGGTGATGTGCCTTCCTTAACTCACCTGCCTGAAGCAACCATTGTGGAAAATGGAAGCCCTCATGCCTGTATGGAAACTGTCCCTCCCCACAGTGGTCAAATAAGTCACAGACTATTTGAAAGTGCTGATATAACATTTAGATAAGGGAATGTTTCTGCTTTCCAAAACACTGTCTCACACAGCACTTCAGACATGGCTGGGCTGACTTGGTTCCTGACACCTTGGTCCCTGCCTCCAGGAATGTGTTGAAAAGCTGGCAGGAGCATCCAGAGACACTGTTGCATTTTGTATTCCTTGCAGGTGTGCAAGATTAGAACCAGCTTTCAAGATGCAACACCAAACGCATAAAGGGCTGATGAGCTAATATCGGCTTCTTTTGAGTTGTTATGGAATATCATGCATTGTTTTTACCTTGTGCTTTCCAAAAGGTAGTGGTAGGGCTGCACGCTGTGGTGTGTGATCAGTTCTTGGACAAATCCTAAAAGGCCAAGAGTAACTTGCTGCCTGCTTCGTAGTGTGAGATCAGCACAGAAGCTCAGCACTAACTGTTGGCATCTCTTGATGTCTAGAATGAAACCAGACCTGTGCAGATGATGTTCAAGAAGGCAAATTTTAACATAAGCTACATGGGAGACTTGCAGACCAAAATCCTTGAGCTCCCCTATGTCGGTAATGAATTGAGCATGATCATCCTGCTCCCTGATGCAATCCAGGATGGATCCACAGGCCTGGAAAGAGTAAGTAGTTGAGCTGAGTGCCAAGACATGCTGAATCCCTCCAGGGAAGAAAGTCTGAATTGCACAGAGAGCTGCAGTTCAGTTACAGAGCAACTGTGACTCTGGTGCTCAAGGCCATCAGAAATGTCCCTCTTGTCCCTGTCCCCAGAGTGACAGCCCCTGCTGTGTCAGTGCTGCTCAGGCTGTGTGCTGCTCCCTTGGCCAGAGGCTCTGGAAGAAGAGCTGGCCCTGCTCAGGAGCAGAGGTCAGCTGTGGTTGTGGGGAAGGCACAGTATGGTGATGATGGAATGTGGAGAGGGGGACTTTGGGTGGGCTCCTTGGGAGTGCTGTGGCCTGTCCAGTAGGTGTTCTGTGCTGGGAGCTGGCAGGTGGTGTGTGGCTCACTGGCTGGACAGAGGCTCACAGGAAAGGGCAGGATCTCTTTTGTGCTGAGGGTTGGATACAAGTTTGATGTCTTTGGCACTGTGGACAAGGAATTTATTCCAAAAGTTTTGTTGCATTTCCTCCCCATATTGAAAATAAAAAGGAAAAAATCCATTAACCTCCATTATAAACTCTTGGGAAATAGTGATGCATGTTTTGTGCTTTTTGGCTCTATAAGTGGCTATATTCTCACTGTAATTAAGTAAATTTGTGATTTTTGTTTAGCTTGAAAGGGAAATTACATATGAGAAGCTGATGGGTTGGATCAGTCCTAAAAGGATGAGGTCTACAAAACTGAGGGTGTCTTTACCCAGATTTAAACTGGAAGAAAATTATGATCTGAAACCACTTCTGAGCAGCATGGGAATGCCTGATGCATTTGAGATGGGCAAGGCTGACTTCTCAGGAATCTCACCTGGTAATGAGCTGGTGCTCTCTGAAGTGGTTCACAAATCCTTTGTGGAAGTCAATGAAGAAGGCACTGAAGCAGCTGCTGCCACAGCTGCCATGATTGGGAAGAGCTTTAGTCCAGAATTCACTGCTGATCATCCTTTCCTCTTCTTCATCCGGCACAACAAAACTTCCAGCATTTTGTTCTGTGGCAGATTTTGTTGTCCCTAAGGAGGAGGAGATGTCTTGGCTGCATAGGTGCCATCACACAATACATTTAAATTTCCCTAGAACATGGTGGCTCCTTTTGCACTCATTGTCTCTTTCAGCTGGGCCTGCACCCTCTTCTGTGATCTTCATCTTGGGTTTGGCAGGAATAAAGGAGCTGCTTAGACAAACAGAGCACCTGCCATGTCCAACCCCTCCTGTGCCTGTGTGCAGAGGTCTCCAGGTTCTGGCTGACACAAGAACCATCCCACTTGCTCCATGAGTGCTTCTTCTGTGCTTGGCTTCACTTTTGGTGTCCAGCAGGCAGAGTCAGGCACTGAGAGCCCATGGGAGTGAAGAAGTTACTTTTGCTTGTGACAAGGCTGGAGCACTTTTGTAGCTGCCCTCCTGTTTTACCTTCCAGTCTCACCCATTGAGTGCCTTGATTCATTGCCTGGAGCTGAAAGGAGTTTTTGGCAGCCTGTTCCAGGTATTGCTGAACATCCTGCATAAATGTGGGCTTTTGGCTAACAACTGGACCAGCTCTTAGGCAGGAATGGGAATGAAAGTATGCTTTTGTAGCAGATGTCCCTGTGAGGTATTTCTGGTGTATCTTTGTTTCATCACTTCAGGACACCTGTGTTTATTCCCTGTCACCTGGTTCTGGTCCTTTAAAAAAGAATGTAACAGAAGGGCAGATGGTGCCTATGCAATATTTGAATGACACAACCTTGCTTGTAATTTGTTTGGGGTTTTTTTTTTGTTTTTTCCTACTCTTATATGGTTATCCTAATAATATTTTCTTAAACACCATATTTACCTGTTTAATACCAAAGACAGAGATGCAGTAGCTTTTCTTCTATTGGGATTGTGGGTCCTGTTCCTGGAATAATAAAAGAAGTATAAGCGCTGCATGGGTGTTTTTCTCCTTTTCAGGGCTAATTTTACACGTATTTGTGGGGCTGTGTCAGGAGGAGGAGCCTTGCGGCAGGCCCGGCGGGGCTCGCTGTCGCTGCCCGGCCCAGGCGGGCGCTGTGTCCCGGCTGTCGCCGGCCGGGCCGGGACGCGGCCGAGCGGCCTCGGCTGCGCTGGGGCTGCGGGGGCGGGAGGGGCCCGGGGCAGCCTCCGCCCTGTCCCCGCCCCGGAGCATCCCCGGCACTGGGGCGGCCCCGGGGGAAGCGCGGAAATGCCGCCTCGGCTCCCGAGAGCGCAGCGCCCTCGGGCAGCGCGGGGTGCGCTGGAAAGGGCTCTGGCTGCGAGGCTCGCACGGGCGCTGCAGGGAAGGGAAAGTGAAGGCACCGCCGGGACATCGGTCCTGAGGTGGGCTCGGGAGCTGCTGGCGTCTTCTTTAGCACAGAGCTTGATAAAAGTCCATGGCAGAGCTGCCGTGCCGATGGTGTGTGCGCCGCAGAGAGATGACAGTGATAGCTGGAGTTTGTGTGGGAGGGCAGTGCAGGAAATCCCCAAATTCTGATGCGAACTCCTCCCCGCTTTTGGGTCTGAAAGGAAGCAGCAAACCTCACAGTTCTGCTTGAAGAAGTGTGGGGAAAGGCGCTGTGTGAACGGAATTTGTGGTGGTGCGGTGTCTGTGACTCTGAAGAACTCTAACGTGAGTTTGGCAGCACAAATCCTTGCAATTTCCTGTTATGTTGCAACGAATTTTTCTTTTCTATATAGTGCCATTAACTTGGAGTGATAAGTTGTTGGTAATATTGGGAAGAAATATCCTATTATAATGTGACTTATATTTGCTTAGTGTGTTTGGAGGTTTCTGTTTCTTTGGTATTTCTCATTGTGCTTTTTTTAAATTTGTTTGTGGGGTAGTTTTTTTTTTTTTCGGTAAAAGAATGTTTCAGTGACAATTGAACTCTTGCCACTTTTCTTGCTTTTAGGCAAAGGACTTCTGCTGGCTTCTCCCAGCCAGGCTGGCAGGTTTAAAACCCATTGTGCACACGTAGAAGCAAGTGACAGCTATCACTGAAGGTCTGTAGAATTAGAGATGGTAAGAGTTGGTAATTCTGCTGTTCTGGTGTCTGACTTTGGCTCTGGTGGTCCAATAAAGGGTAATAATTTTGTGGGTGAAGTGAAGAGAAACTTCTTTCTGTATGTCCTGTTGTGCCTGATCATCTCAAATGATGTCACACTGTATATGGATGGGATGAAATTTAGAAGCAGAGCAGAAACTGGTAGAATAATTCCAATGTGTAGTATGGGATCTCAGGTGCTTCTGGCACCAAATCAGTCTCCAGTGAGCTGATAATTTTCCAACCTTTCCTGCCCAGTTAATGCTGGGAAGTGTAAAAGGAAGAAACAACTGTTTTGTATTCAAATAAATTTGATCATTCTCGTTTTATGTCGCAGGCTTGGAAGCATGGAAAGCCTCTGTGCAGCAAACAGCACTTTTGCTGTGGAGCTGTTAAGAAAGCTGTGTGAGAAGAAGAGTGGGCAGAATGTGTTCTTTTCACCATTTAGTATTTCTTCTGCTTTGTCTATGGTTTTGCTGGGTTCACGAGGTAGCACTGAAGCCCAGATAAGCAAGGTAGGTCAGAATAAAGTTAAAACGAATGGCTTTTGATGGGATCATATGAGGAACAGAGTTGTCTTCCAGTGTGTGACGTGCACATGTGCTAAACTGTGATTGTCACTGTGGTGTGAGACAGCAGAGCTCTTCCTGTTCTGTGTGTGTAAACAGGTCCTGTTTTCTTTGGTTTTGTAGCGTGAGCTTTGTTCAGTATCCAATGAAGAGGTTTCTGAATTTAATGTGGGCAAGTTTTTCTGTGGTGTTTGATGCGGATGTTCTTTAAGATGTAATTAGGACGTACCTAGAATTGTTTTTATTCGCCAGTTGACGACTACATAAATTATTTTCTTTCCCTTCCTTGCTTAGGCTTATTATGATATGATACACCTCTGAAAATGAAGCCAGGCACATAAAAAATATTTTAAAAATCCCAATGTCTACATTTCAAGCTGGTAACTGCAACTTCGTTTGTTCTTTTTAAAAATTTGCTCAAATATCTCTCAGTATGTGTTTTATATAGGGAAGTGACAATATTGAGTGCAGGACCAGTCCTTTTGCTTTGGATGTTTGCATTCACTGCCAAGTGGAAGAGGAATATGAACTCAGATCTTGTTTCCGTGTACTTTATAATAATTTCTCCAAAACCTCTGTGGTTGCTATAGTTGCAGATACCCAAAATCCATCTGGACACAGTCTGAGCTACCAGCTCTAGGTGTCCCTGCTTGGGCAGGGCTTTGTAGCAGATTGTCCCCACAGGTCCCTTCCCACCTGAGCCGTTCTGTGATCCTGTAGGGCTTGCCTTGAGGGTAGGGAAATCAGCACTGCTGGCTCTGCTGCTCCCTCATTTATGACTTGTGCAACATCTGGCTGGGTACATCAGATATGACTTGCATGATAAGCTCCAGATGGGAGGTGTGCTGAAAAAATCTTTTGGCTTCCAATCATAATGTTTAACTTAAATGTAATTTAAATATAAAACCGGTCATGCTCTAGCAAGTGTGTTTAGAGAAGTTAAGGACACTGCTGTGGATGTTGTCTCTGTGCAGGTGCTTTCTCTGAAGAACACCCATGATACTTGCAATGGGTATCAATCCCTTCTCTCTGAAATCAATGATCCAAACACCAAATACATCCTGAGAACTGCAAACCGGCTCTATGGAGAAAAGACCTTTGAGTTTCTTCCCGTAAGTCGCCATTAAATTTATTGTGATTGTTAGGATAAAGCACTTGCTACCTCTTTCCTCTGGAGGTCAAGGCAGGCTTTGGGGTCTGCTGCCCAATGTTTCTGTGCTGAGAGCCAGGAGTGCAATAGATTCTGCCAGAGCCTGGTGTCTGAACTTGGTAGAGAATCTCCTTTTAAATCATTTGTGTTCTGAGTGGAGAAGTGATGCCAAGCGGGGTAAAGTTCAACAGTCTCTACACTTGAGGATTCTGTGATCCCTTCATCTATTTGGCTGTGGGACAAATGGTTGATGTATCTTTTTTAGAAAAAGTCTGACAAAGAAAACATATAAAGTCATATGTCATAAGTCATATGTCCCTGAAGCACAAAATGAATACAAGAAAAAAACACCCCTCACTATTGTACATAGTAGTTTGTAGTACTGTGCATAAGCCACAACAATAATATAAATTCCTAGCTCAAAGAAGTGGTATAAATCCTAGTAAAAACGTGTCAGTCAGAACTTTAATGGTTCTGTATGAAGATGGGGAAGGAAAGCAGGCAGCATTCTTTGGAGAATGTAAGGATCATCTTTGTCTGTGTGAGACTAAATCTCTTGCTGAAAATCTCTTGTGAATGTCCCTGTTAGTCATTTATAGAGTCCAGTCAGAAATCCTACCATGCTGGCCTGGAACAGATGGACTTCCTGCATGCTTGGGAGGATGCCAGAAAACAAATCAATGGCTGGGTGGAGGAAAGGACTGAAGGTGAGTGCTTTGCTCAGTTCCCAGTTGTGTTTAATGGCAGCCATTGTTTGGGTAAACACCTACCCCTGGCTATGGCATTGTGAATTCAAACCACTCAGATGCTGAGCTATTGCTGTGCCTGGTGCATCATTCTCTTCTCTCTTGTGTATTAATTGCAGATACAATCTTGGATAATATTTAGATCCATGTCAACTTTTCAATTAATGTGTTTTTATTCTTTTTATGATGAAGGTAAAATTCAGAACCTGTTGGCAGAGGGGATTCTGGATTCCCTGACCAGGCTTGTGTTGGTGAATGCCATCTATTTCAAAGGCAACTGGGAAAAGCCATTCAGGAAAGCGAGTACCAGAGAGAGGCCATTCCACATTAATAAGGTATGATGTGCTAAAATTCTAAAGATACACTGTCAGAGATGTCATCTGAAAGGAACATCTTTAAGAAGAAATTGGATCTTTCAAGCAGGGTTAAATTAGATTGGCTGCGTGAGATTCCTTATATCCCCTCCCTTTCACTGGAAGTCTCTCTTTGCAGAGTTTCTCTGAACTTTCACATAATTACTAGAACCTTTCATATAGCACAAAGACCTTTGAGAAAGATTGTGAATTTAAGTCTTCTTCAGTCAGAGCTTTCTTGCTGCATTCCTGTCCCTGAGCCAATCCAAAAGAAATGGAAAACAAAATTTCCTTTGAAGACCCGTGTTCTTTGCAGTCTTGTTTTTAGAATTGCTCTTGAGGAGGACTTGGCCCCTGGCATGGGCAGGCCATGGCTGCCCCTCAGGATCCCCTGCAGCTCTGGGTTGGCCTCCAGGCATCATGAACAAGACCTGGTGATGTGCCTTCCTTAACTCACCCGCTTGAAGCAGCCATAGAGGAGAATGGAAGCCCTCATGCCTGTCTGGAAACCATCCCTCCCCACAGTGGTCAAATAAGTCAGAGGATATTTGAAAGTGCTGATGTAACTTTTAAATAAGGCAATGTTTCTGCTTACCAAAACACTGTCTCACACAGCGCTTCAGAGGCTGCTGGACTGACTCAGTTCCTTCCATCCCTGTTGGAATGTGTTGAAAAAGCTGGAAGGTGAATCCAGCGATACTGTTGCATTTTGTATTCAGTGCAGCTGTGCAAGCTTAGAACCAGGTTTCAAGATGCAACACCAAAAGGATATAGGGCTCATGAATAATCTCCTTTTGAGTTGTGGTGCAATATTGTGCATTGCTGCTGCACATGGCCAGGTTTTACCTCATGCTTTTACAGAAGTCTGTGCTGGGGACCCCTAAGTTTTAGCTTTTAAATTCTTCAGATCAGTGTTGCTTAAATGTATAACTCTCAAACTCAATTGCCTGTCAGCTACTGTTCTCTTGTTTTATTTGGACAAGACAATTTCCCTCTAAGCCTAAAAGCCAAGGACAACTCACGTTCTCAGGCCCTGAAAAATGCAAACAACAGTTAGCTATGTGGGGCCAACTGGGGGAATGGGATTCCATTACCTGAAGCTGTAATTGGATAATTTACTGTGATATGCAAATAGACAAAAACGATACCTGTCCGAAAAACCTGTGACAGTCATCCATGTTGGGTGTCGTCTCTGCGAGACTCCTGCACTGCTCAAGGTTTACCCTTCAAAGGGCATTCACTAAATACCAACCTTTATCCTCTGAGTCTGTCCAGCCTCCCCTGCAGGTCGCCTCTCAAGGCATCAGTGAGGCTGCACTCTGTGGTGTGTGACCAGTTCTCTTTGGACAAATCCTAAAAGGCCATGAGTAACTTGCTGCCTGCTTCGTAGTGTGAGACCAGCAGAGAAGCTCAGCATTAACTGTTGGCATCTCTTGATTTCTAGAATGAAACCAGACCGGTGCAGATGATGTTCAAGGAGGCCAATTTTAACATGACCTACATTGGGGACTTCCAGACCAAAATCCTTGAGCTCCCCTATGTGGGTAATGAACTGAGCATGATCATCCTGCTCCCTGATGCAATCCAGGATGGATCCACAGGCCTGGAAAGAGTAAGTAGTTGAGCTGAGTGCAAAGACTGAATGCTGAATCCCTCCAGGGAAGAAAGTCTGAATTGCACAGAGAGCTGCAGTTCAGTTGCAGAGCAACTGTGACTCTGGTGCTCAAGGCCATCAGAAATGTCCCTCTCGTCCCTGTCCCCAGAGTGACAGCCCCTGCTGTGTCAGTGCTGCTCAGGCTGTGTGCTGCTCCCTTGGCCAGAGGCTCTGGAAGAAGAGCTGGCCCTGCTCAGGAGCAGAGGTCAGCTGTGGTTGTGGGGAAGGCACAGTATGGTGACGATGGAATGTGGAGAGGGGGACTTTGGGTGGGCTCTTGGGAAGTCCTGTGGCCTGTCCAATAGGTGTTCTGTGCTGGGAGCTGGCAGGTGGTGTGTGGCTCACTGGCTGGAAAGAGGCTCACAGGAAAGGGCAGGATCTCTTTTGTGCTGTGGGTGGGATACAAGTTTGGGTTCTTTGGCACTCTGGACCAGGAATTTATTTCTAAGGTTACTTGAATCTTTTATTCTTCTATTAAAAATGAAAAGAAAACCCCCACAAGTCTTCATGTTTAATCCAGGGGAAAAACATGCAAGTTCTGGGGTATGTGAAGAAACACACAGAAATCACTACTTTGGCTATGTAATATTGACTCAATTCTCACTGTAAATAAGTAAATTTGTGATTTTTCGGCAGCTGGAAAAGGAACTTACGTATGAGAAGCTGTTGGGTTGGATCAGCCCTGAAATGATGACTTCTACAGAGGTGATTGTGTATTTGCCCAGATTTAAACTGGAAGAAGATTACAAACTTAAACCCATTCTGAGCAGCATGGGAATGCCTGATGCATTTGAGATGGGCAAGGCAGACTTCTCAGGAATCTCACCTGGTAATGATCTGGTGCTCTCTGAAGTTGTTCACAAATCCTTTGTGGAAGTCAATGAAGAAGGCACTGAAGCAGCTGCTGCCACAGCTGTGCTAATGTTTAGAATTTCTGAAGTAATGTTCACTGAAGAATTCAAAGCTGATCATCCCTTTCTCTTCTTTATCCGGCACAATAAAACTTCCAGTATTTTGTTCTGTGGCAGATTTTGCTGTCCCTAAGGAGATGTCTTGGCTGCATAGGTGCCATGACACAAATTATATAAACTCATATATCCCTAGAACAAGTTGACTCCTTTTGCACTCATTGTCTCTTTCAGCTGTGCCTGCACCCTCTTCTGTGATCCTGATCTTGGGCTTGGCAGGAATAAGGGAGCTGCTTAGACAAACAGAGCACCTGCCATGTCCAACCCCTCCTGTGCCTGTGTGCAGAGGTCTCCAGGTTCTGGCTGACACAAGAACCATCCCACTTGCTCCATGAGTGCTTCTTCTGTGCTTGGCTTCACTTTTGGTGTCCAGCAGGCAGAGTCAGGCACTGAGAGCCCATGGGAGTGAAGAAGATACTTTTGCTTGTGACAAGGCTGGAGCACTTTTGTAGCTGCCCTCCCCTTTTACCTTCCAGTCTCACCCATTGAGTGCCTTGATTCATTGCCTGGAGCTGAAAGGAGTTTTTGGCAGCCTGTTCCAGGTATTGCTGAGCTTCTTGTGTAGATGTGGTCTTTTGGCCAACAACTGGACCTGCTCTTAGGCAAGAATGAGAATGAAAGTGTGCTTTTGTACCTAATGTCACTGTGTGAAATACAAAGCTGTGTTTTGTGTCAGGCACATACAGGCAACATTTCTATTTGTGATTGTGATATGCATGGAAACCAACCATGGCACAGTAGTGAAGACAAATTCTAATAAATAACTGAGGAAGTAAAGCATGGAAGAAGGCCGTTGAACCTATCCTTTGTTCACAATTAACCTTTATAAGTCTTAAGTTGATTTAGGAGCATTTGAATTAAAGCTTTAAGGATGTTGCTGTTTGACAGGTACTTTCTGCTTGTAGCTAAGCCTTAAAGAGTTTTGCAATAATAACCTTTTGAAGTGTAACTTCAGAATATTGCTTGTAGTAAGGATCTTTGAAACTATAGCTTTAGAATATGTAAAAAGGAAAGGTGCTTGTCTTGACACCTTAACAAAACAGTGAAAAGCAGCTTGAGAAAGGAAGATGAACATCAACTCAAGGATTGATAGGTTTGACCAAGGGAAGCTGGCCATCACTGTTATGATATTTCTAGTCCTTGCAGTTAAAAGGTGGACCCACATCTGGAATCTGGACCTCACCAGCTGGGAGACTTCTTTCTTCTTTCGGAAGCTGGACCCCACCGTCTGGGGATAGTCCTTTCTGGGATACATCCTGAGAAAAACTAAATCACAATAGTGTATAGAATTGTGATGTAGGAATTGGGAATAGAAACTGCTGAGAAAGCTTATGAGTACCCCTACAAATATCTGTAAGCCTCAATAATCGATGTGCAGGTGGAGGGAAAACTTCCCCACTGTATTCAGTGCTGTATTACTCATACTTTACCTTATTAACTAATAAATCGTTTCCTGCTTGAATATTGGCCTAGTCAAGCTTCTCATTTATAACACTACTGTTATATGTTTATCATAATAATATTCTCTTAGACGCCACAGTTTATCTGTGGTATACCGAAGACAGAGATGCAACAGCTTTACTTCTATTGGGATGTGTTTGTGTGTCCTGTTCCTGGAATAATAGAAGAAGTATAAGCGCTGCATGGGTGTTTTTCTCCTTTTCAGGGCTAATTTTACACGTATTTGTGGGGCTGTGTCAGGAGGAGGAGCCTTGCGGCAGGCCCGGCGGGGCTCGCTGTCGCTGCCCGGCCCAGGCGGGCGCTGTGTCCCGGCTGTCGCCGGCCGGGCCGGGACGCGGCCGAGCGGCCTCGGCTGCGCTGGGGCTGCGGGGGCGGGAGGGGCCCGGGGCAGCCTCCGCCCTGTCCCCGCCCCGGGGCATCCCCGGCACTGGGGCGGCCCCGGGGGGAAGCGCGGAAATGCCGCCTCGGCTCCCGAGAGCGCAGCGCCCTCGGGCAGCGCGGGGCGCGCTGGAAAGGGCTCTGGCTGCGAGGCTCGCACGGGCGCTGCAGGGAAGGGAAAGTGAAGGCACCGCCGGGACATCGGTCCTGAGGTGGGCTCGGGAGCTGCTGGCGTCTTCTTTAGCACAGAGCTTGATAAAAGTCCATGGCAGAGCTGCCGTGCCGATGGTGTGTGCGCCGCAGAGAGATGACAGTGATAGCTGGGATTTGTGTGGGAGGGCAGTGCAGGAAATCCCCAAATTCTGATGCGAACTCCTCCCCGCTTTTGGGTCTGAAAGGAAGCAGCAAA
Organism: Passer domesticus; assembly: GCF_036417665.1. Taxonomy (NCBI): domain Eukaryota; kingdom Metazoa; phylum Chordata; class Aves; order Passeriformes; family Passeridae; genus Passer; species Passer domesticus. The sequence goes on along the minus strand of NC_087474.1, from coordinate 78,743,046 downwards.
CCTCACAGTTCTGCTTGAAGAAGTGTGGGGAAAGGCGCTGAGTGAGTGAAATTTGTGCAGGGTCTGTGACTCTGAAGAACTCTAACGTGAGTTTGGCAGCACAAATCCTTGCAATTTCCTGTTATATCGCAACGTATGTTTCTTTTCTATGTAGTGCCAATACCTTGGAGTGATAAGTTATGGCCCCCCGGGGCAGAAGCCCAGCGGGGAGGCCGGTTGTCCAGGATAGCTCAACGAGGGGTCCAGGATCGCCCAGCGGGGGTTCAGGCAGTCCAGGCAGCTATAGTGATTTGCAGCTCAGCTCTTTAGTGATTTCAGCTCTTTCAGCATGCCTGGGGCCGTCACCCTGGGTATAGCCGCAGCAGACGCAGAGAGAGAGAGGAGCAGCGCTGTATGGGTTCCGCAGGGTTCTTTATTGGGGTCCCCGCGAAGGTTCCAGGGACAGCTCTCCTCTGCCGAACCGGGCAGAGTTAGGGGTTTTTATACCTTATAGGGGGATTGAAAACTGTCCAATAGTAAGGGTCAGGGGAAAAAGTGGCCTATGGATCTACAGAGAGATAACAGGGTCCGAAGGCGGAAGAGGGGGGCTTCTAAACCCTTAGTCATGCTGACTTTGGTATTTCCTAGCTCAGGCCTCTGACCTCCAGGGCCTTGCAGGCCCTGTGCCTGCTACAACTCCACTTTCTGTATTTAGAAAAAAGGCGTTCCCTATGGTTCTTTTAAAACAGTGGACAAGGCATGAGAACATAAGTAACACGATGACAATTACAAGAAAAATCCACAACATTCCCTTAACCAAAGATGCAACCCATCCCGTTAATCCCCATTGACCGAAGAGGTCATTGACCCAGTCTGGGGTCTGTTCTACTTTTAAGTCCTTCACAAGTCCCTTCAGTTTCTGGATGTTGGCGTGGATGGATTCCGAGCGTGAAGAGAGATTGAAGCAGCACATCCCTTCGAAGTCCTCGCAGCCATGTCCGTGGGCAAGCAGCAGGAAGTCAATCGCTGCTCGATTTTGGAGTGAGGCGTGTCTTGTGGTTTCTTCTTCCTTTAAGAGATCGCTCAGGGCAGCAGAAGTAGCGTTAGCTTGCTTACTGAGCCAGCACCCAAGGTGATTTATGTCACCCAGGGTCTTAGCTGCAGCTACCCATGGTAGGAATATAGAGACCGCTATCTTTTTAGGTTTGTTCCAATCGTATAATTTGGGATCGCAATTTTCATCAAATGCTGTGTAGGACCTTTTGTGGCGTTTTAACTCGCTCTCTTTTTTCCAATTGTGCAACAAGGTGATATTTGGAGTAAGGGTAGACAGCTTTCCTAGGGTACAGGGACCTCCCTGGAGTCGGGAGGGGATCCCAGCCCATACTCTGTCACCACAGATGAGAAACGTTCCCTTGGGTAGAATTTTGGGATGGAGAGAGGACACAGAGATCACACGAGCAGTGTAATTACACCAATCGTGAGGGTTGTAGGCTTTGTTAATTGGCGATATGTCTTTTCGGTATGTGTTTTTGTTCAGGTCAATTTCAGGCAAATTATTCTTTGGACGTCTAAAGTAAAATTTGACACAGAATGTGGCCTTAGAGGATCCCAATAGATCCAATTCTTGAGGTTCCTCAAGAGCATTGGGCAGTATTTTTGTCCACTGGTCCCAAGTTTCTACCTGGTGGGGTCTCTTACCTGTGGTGCGGAGAAGCTCTGAATTATAGGTTGGCCAATCATCGGCTACAAAAGGAATTCCTACTAGACATGTGGAAAGTGGGTTATCAACGCTCCCCATGGATAAGCACATGTTATCCTGTTTTAATGTTCTTGCTAAGGTTACCCAGACATTATGGCTCGGCTGTGGGCCGATCCAACCGACGGCACATGGCACGGTGAGGAACATCCAGGCAGCAGTGAGGACAGCGCCAACGGAGATATTTTTCATCTTTGGGCAGGAGTGGGGCTTCTGATAAGGAATATAAGCAAAACTTGTTATTTTTATGGTAGGAGGGGAGAGTTAGGGTTCCTTTCTTGTTCCTTTCCTCTGTTCCTTCCACCTCCCCCCTTTATTTTTAGTTTTTTACTGTTTTTTGTTTTTGTTTTTTTCTATGGTGCTAAGGGTGGGGGAGTGGGTAAAAGTTAGAGGCTTTTGGTAAGGGTTGATAAAAGGGATAATAGGGTTTTTTAGGGTAAAAAGGGTAATAACATCTAATTCAAAGAACAGTTTTGTTTTCAGGCTGTGCCTGGTCTAGGGCTTGATGCCACAGAATGTTGTTCAGCTTTCTGTTTTGTCTGCTGCTGTGTGATGGGACAGTCGTCTCCTCCACCTGTGGATGTTTGGCGACGTCTTCGTCTCCAGGCCGAGCTGGTCTGGTTTTGAGGAGGTCTCGTGTTTGACTCAGGAGGATTCTTGTCACTGCTTGTGGAAGTGGTATTTGCAGTGCCTAGGTATGGTTTTATGTTTTTCCCTGGGTACCATCTTGGACCAGATGGTAGCAGAACACACGCGTATCCTCTTCCCCACGTGATGAGTTCGAAAGGTCCTGAGACTTTATGTGTTTCTGGGTCCTTCACCAGCACAGGTGGTTTCTCTGTGAGCTTTGCTTGGGTGGTATTTGCAAAGTGGCGAAGTATTGGTGGATCAGGCTCTGAGGTTGTACAGTTCAGGAAGTTGATGACATAGAGAGCCTTGCAAAGTCTTTCAACTGGAGAAGTGATTTTTGTTCCTCTCTGTTGCTGATTGAGGACTCTTTTGAGAGTCTGATGTGTCCTTTCCACGATGGATTGTCCTGTGGGGTTTGCAGGTATACCTGTCTTGTGTTGTATTCCCCACTCACTGAAGAACTCTTTTAACTTACGAGAGGTATAGGCAGGTCCATTGTCTGTTTTGATCTCCTTTGGTACTCCCAGGGTTGCAAATGCGAGGAGAAAATGTTTTATGGTGTGCTGCGCAGTTTCTCCTGTATGTGTTGATGCAAATACTGCTCCTGAGAATGTATCAACCGATACATGCACGTACTTTGACCTTCCAAAAGGTGCAAAGTGGGTTACATCTGTCTGCCACAGCTGGCAGCTGTTTAAACCTCGGGGATTGACTCCCGTCCCCATAGATGGTATCTGGTAGTTTTGACAGTTCGGGCATGTGGCAACAATAGCTTTTGCCTGATCTTTTGAAAGCTTGAACATTCTGATAAGGGCAGGCACATTTTGATGAAAAAATGAGTGTGACAACTTTGCCTGGGCAAAGATGTTAGGGACATTAGCAGTCTCTATTGCCATGGCTAAGGTGTCTGCTTTCCTGTTCCCTTCTGCAATGAAACCTGGGAGGTCAGTGTGTGACCTCACATGCATTATATAGTAAGGTTGTTTTCTGTGGGAAATTAAGCGTGTTAATGTGGAAATCAATTGGTATAACTTTGGATTGGAAACCTCTTTGAGAAGAGCATGTTCTGCTCTCATAGCTATGCCAGCAACATAAGCTGAATCTGTGACCAGATTAAAAGGTTCGTCTTTGAATTTCTCAAAGGCTCTGACAACAGCTGCTAACTCCGCAATCTGTGGAGATCCCTCCACTATTTTTATGTCAGATTCCCAATTTTGGGTTTTAGGGTCCCTCCATGTCATTACCGACTTGTGGGATGACCCTGAGCCATCTGTAAAGACGGTTAGAGCTTTGAGAGGTGTCCTACTTTGGACTAATTTTGGAGTCAGATGAAATGTTACATCACGATTAAAAAGCTTATGTTTTGGGATATGCACTGAAATTTGGCCTGTATAGCTATCTAAGGCATACTGGAGACTCTCATTGGTCTGGAGCAAATGTTCCAGGTCCCCAGTGGTCATTGGCAAATATATGCATGTGAACTCACACCCTGCAAGGGAACGGAGGCGAGTTCTAGCCTTTTTTATTAAATGTGCCATAATTTCTTGGAAGGTGGTAATGGTTTTTGTGGGTTGGTTATTTGTAAAGATCCACTCCAGGATTAGTAAAGGGTCTCGAAGTTGAGTGTCCCATTGAAAAATCAGTCCATAGAACCTAGGTGCTTTTCCCAGAATGACGAACTGGAAAGGCAGGCTGGGCTCGAAACGATGGGCTTTGCGTGAAGACAGGGCTTCCTGGACCTTGGTGATGGCATCTCGGGCCTCTGGTGTTAGAGTGCATGGAGAGTCCAGATTCTCCTTGCCCCGGAGAAGGCTGAACAGTGGAGCGAGGTCCTCTGTTGTAATTCCTAGCAGTGGACGTACCCAGTTGATGGATCCGCACAGACTGTGTAAGTCTCTCAGGGTTTTTGGGTCGTCTCGGATGGTGAGCTGCTGGGGTACGATGGTCCGTTCCCGGATCTGGAGTCCAAGGTAAGTCCATGGGTTGGTGTACTGTATTTTGTCCTCACGGATCTCAAATCCTGCCTTTTCTATGGTTTCAATAGTCTTTTTAACTGCTTTGTCCAAGTACGTTTTTTCTGGTGCACAGACCAGGATATCGTCCATATAGTGATGGATGATTGCATCTGGGAATAGGTTCCGAACAGGAGACAGGATGTGAGCAACATACCACTGGCATATACTTGGACTGCACTTTAGTCCTTGTGGAAGAAAACACCAATGATATCTCTTGAGTGGAGCCTCTCTGTTAAGAGAGGGAACGGAGAAGGCAAACCGTGGAGCGTCCTGGGGATGCAGCGGGATGCTGAAGAAACAGTCTTTAATATCAATGATAGCAAGTGTCCAGTCTCTAGGCAGCATCGATGGTGAGGGCAGGCCAGGCTGAAGGGGACCCATGTCCTCGATGACCTCGTTGATTTTGCGAAGATCGTGGAGGAGCCTCCACCTGTCAGTTCCAGGCTTTTGTAGTACGAAGACTGGAGAATTCCAAGGGCTGGTGGTCTCTACGATGTGGCCTTTGGCGAGCTGTTCATCCACAAGGGCGTGTAGTGCGCGCAGTTTGACTTTAGAGAGGGGCCACTGCTCGATCCAGATCGGGTCATGGCATTTCCAGGTGAGACGAGGAGTGTCTGGCAGTGCGCGCTCCTCAGTGGCCCCAATCAGAAATCCGGACTGGGAATACGTAGGGAGGCTCCCCACTGACATAAAATGTCCCGTCCATACAAGGTGATGGGGGCCCTTACCACAAATGGGCGGATGGTAGCCAACTTGCCTTCAGGCCCTTCGACGAGGATGTTGTTCTTGCTCCGCATGGAAACTGTAGCTCCACCGATCCCTGTAATCATGCCTGCCACAGGTTGTAGCTCCCAGTGTGCTGGCCATTCAGAGCGGGCGATGATGGTCACGTCTGCACCGGTGTCCAGCATCCCTGGTAGGTGGAACTTCTCTCCTCTGCAGGTAAGACCGCACTCGATGACAGGCTTACTCGGTCCCACAACTTGTATCCACATTGCTGTGGGGTTGAGAGGAAGCTGTTCCCTGTGATTCTTAGGGAGTAGAAAGGCCTGTGCAAATGAGGTACCCTTTGGAAGAAAATATGGTAAGTCTGTGCAGTACACCTGGACAAAGATTTCTTGTCCCGGGTGCACTGTTTGTACTTCTGGAACAACAAATATTTCCTTTGGGGTATGGAGAGAATCACCTAGAATTAGGATGTTAGAAGGACCTCCTTTTGGCCCACGTTTGCCTGTGGGAACACGATAAACATTGTTATTTTTAAAGTCAATGGACAGTGCAGTTACCAGCTGACGGCGCGTTCCCTTTGGTATTGCTCCGTGTGTTGGATCCTCCTCATGTGGTCTGGAATCTCCTGGGATGGTGCGTGACTGGGTCTGGATGGCCTTTGATTTGATGTCCTTGCGTGGGGCCCCACCACGCTCCGATGGAAGTTTCCCGGACGCGGCTGATAGTACTGCTGATTCTGGGGCCTTTGGTGGAAATTGCGAGGGTACCTGGGAGGTGACCTCTCTGGACAGTCCTTTATAAAATGTCCAAAATCTCCGCAGTGGTAGCAGCGGACCTGATCTTTAGAAGCTATTACTGCATATGCACTAGAAACTCCTTCTGCAACACCCTTAGTAACTGCTTGGGCCACTGTATCTTCAGTGGACAGGTGGCGTGTGCAGCTTTCCAGCATTTGCTCTATGGTAGGTTCTATGTCCATGGGTAAGGCTCTCAGAATTGTTTTACATTTTTCATTCGCATTACTCATGGCAAGTTTACACAACAGTTCTTTTCTTGCCTCTGTGCTCTCTATCTGTTTTTCCAGAGCATCCTTAATTCTATCCACAAATTTGATAAAGCTTTCATCTATTCCTTGTTTGATAGTAGAAAAATGGTGGGTAGGGGTAGAATCATCTGGGGTGAGAAATAAAGAGGTTTTTGCTGCTATAGCCACGTCTTGTAATGTTGCCTTAGGTAAAGTATCAGCTTGGTCAGAGGGTTTCTGCAAATCCCCTTCACCAGCCAGCTGTTCGAGTGTAAAATTTGGCTTATCAGCATCTGCAGCATAGTTATCTGATAATGTTTTTAATTGCTTTTTCCAATGCCTTTCCCAAAGCATGTACTCGGCGGGAGAAAGGAGGCACTGGGCAATATTTTTAATATCGTGGGGTACCAGAACATGTGCTGAGAATGTAGCTTCTAGGAAATTTCTAAAAATATGTGAACTTCTACCATGTTCTGTGGCTGTATTTCTTAATTGCACAAGTTCTTTATTTGTAATAGGTTCCCATGTCTTTCTATTAGTGGCACCTCCTTTTTTTCCCTTCTTATATTCTACTGGAAAGGCAGTAATTCTCTGAGCTAATTGCCAGTCCCCTGCCTGTGTGGCTTCCATTTTTATTTTTGCCCAAGGATCAACATATTCTATTTCCAAATCAGAATCGCTGTCACTGCTGTCATCAGATGACGAGAAGTGAGAGCTATCAGGTCGTGCCTTATGTTTCTTATAGCTGGCTGGAGCTGCATTTGGCAGAGGTGCCTGTGGCTGGACCGGGTATAAGGCAGCACATGGCAGGACGTGGCTACAGGAAGGCCGCATGGCCGGGGTGGCCGTGCAATGCGTGATACAGCATGCACAGGACTGGGGGGCGTGGGGAGGGGGGGCAGAACTGAGGGAAGTCTGGGGGGTCCCGACCGGGGGCTGCGGAGCGTGGGTATGGGGTTGCGCAGCGAGGGTATGGGGGCAGGGGGTGTGCGGGATGTAGGAGGCGGCGGGACTGGAAGAGGGTGCGGCGGATACAGGGTGGCTTGGGTCAGGGGCGGATACGTGAGCGGGCACGATTCCGGCGGCAGGCAAAAGCGCGGTGGTGGGGGGGGGCGCGGGTACCCAGGCGGGCTGATCCCGTGCCGCAGCAGGGATGATGCCGGGGGCAGGGAAAGACGCGATGGTAGCGGGGGGGGCGAGGGCGGGGGAGGGAGTGGGGGCGGACGCGGCAGGGACAGGAGGGACGGCAAAGGGGATGGGGGGGGCCCCAGCAGGGTCGGGGGGAGCAGGGGGAGGGGTGGGGTTTGGGTCAGTCCCGGCGGGAACTGGCGCAGATGCTCTCGGAGATAACGCAGAGCAAGGAGGCGCGCAGGATGTGGCTCCCGAGGGGAAGGCGGGGGGGAAGAGGGGGTGGGCAGGGGCCGTGGGCGCCCTGGGGTCGCGGGGTTGCGACGCAGATGGCGGGACCCTAGGACCCAGCGGAGTGCTGGATTCCAGGGTGGAGGGGGTGTTATCTCCTCCATTAGCATTTGAAATAGGCGCTTCTGTTAAGTGAGATAAGAACTTTTCGTTTCGTTCGACAGAAGTTAGCCCTGCAGTTAAAGTCTTTTTGTTAGTTTTTTCTACAGCTTTAGTTATAGCGTGAAACATAGGTAAAAACCGAGTTACAGAAAAGTCTTGGTTAGTTTGAAACTTATATATCGTGGTCCCAATTGTATCCCAAAAGGAGTCTAGGGTAATAGTCTGTGTATTAGTATCTGGGAAGTGGCAGAGAATCCATTTTATAAAACGTTTCAGGTTAGTTTTTGAAAGGTTACCTTTAGAAAAAGAAAAGTTGTTAGAAGATAGGATTTCTAGGATTAGGGAATATAAATCTCTCTCGTTCTGGGATCGTTTACTAAGCTTTGATCCCATTTTTCAGTTCCCGCCAGCAGAAAAAAGAGAAAAAAAAGAAAAAACCCAAAAAAAAAAGGACCCAAGGAAAAATATTTTTGCGCGCAAGAGAGGCTGTGTTAAACTTACACTTTTTCAGCCTGTTGTGGGTCAAAGTTCTGCTGGGGGTCGTCTGCTCGTCAGCCTCCGCGAACACTCGCGTGCTCAGGTGTCGGCGTGCGGGTCGGCTGACCTCCTGTCCAGGAGAGTCCTTCTAAAACGGAGAGCTTCTCCTTCCAGGATCTCTGGCGAGCGGAGGCAGTGACAATTTCACGAGGAAATGCTGCTCCTCTGGAATGCCAGGTCCGGCATTCAGTTCCGCGGCCAGGCTATCACGGCGGTTCAGATGTCGGCCCAGGGGCCCCCCGCTGTTCGGGCGTCGGCTCTGTTCGGGCCGCCAGCTATGGCCCCCCGGGGCAGAAGCCCAGCGGGGAGGCCGGTTGTCCAGGATAGCTCAACGAGGGGTCCAGGATCGCCCAGCGGGGGTTCAGGCAGTCCAGGCAGCTATAGTGATTTGCAGCTCAGCTCTTTAGTGATTTCAGCTCTTTCAGCATGCCTGGGGCCGTCACCCTGGGTATAGCCGCAGCAGACGCAGAGAGAGAGAGGAGCAGCGCTGTATGGGTTCCGCAGGGTTCTTTATTGGGGTCCCCGCGAAGGTTCCAGGGACAGCTCTCCTCTGCCGAACCGGGCAGAGTTAGGGGTTTTTATACCTTATAGGGGGATTGAAAACTGTCCAATAGTAAGGGTCAGGGGAAAAAGTGGCCTATGGATCTACAGAGAGATAACAGGGTCCGAAGGCGGAAGAGGGGGGCTTCTAAACCCTTAGTCATGCTGACTTTGGTATTTCCTAGCTCAGGCCTCTGACCTCCAGGGCCTTGCAGGCCCTGTGCCTGCTACAATAAGTTGTTGGTAATGTGGCAAAGAAATATCCTAATTTAATATGACTTATATTTGCTTAGTATGGTTGAAGATTTCTGTTTGGGGTTTCTTATTGTGGTTTTTTTAAAATTTGTTTGTGGAGTGGGGTTTTTTTTTATTTTATGGTAAAAGAATGTTTCAGTGACAATTGAACTCTTGCCACTTTTCTTGCTTTTAAGTAAAGTCCTTCAGCTGACTTCTCCCAGCCAGGCTGGCAGGTTTAAAACCCATCGTGCACATGTAGAAGCAAGCTGCAGCTATCACTGAAGGTCTGTCGACTTAGAGAAGGTAAGAGATGGTAATTGTGCTGTTCAGAACTGCAACTCTGGCTCTGGTGGTCCAATAAAGGGGAATAATTTTGTGGGTGAAGTGAAGAGAAACTTCTTTCTGTATGTCCTGTTGTGCCTGATCATCTCAAAAGATGTCGCACTGTATATGGATGGGACTGAAATTTAGAAGCAGAGCAGAAACTGGTAGAATAATTCAAATATGTAGTGTGGGATCTCAGGTGCTTGTGGCACCAAATCAGTCTCCAGCGAGCTGATAATTTTCCAGCCTTTGCTGCCCAGTTAATGCTGGGAAGTGTAAAAGGGAGAATCAACTGTTTTGTATTCAAATAAATTTGATTATTCCTGTTCTTTGTTTTATGTCCCAGGCTTGGAAGCATGGAAAGCCTCTGTGCAGCAAACAGCACTTTTGCTGTGGAGCTGTTAAGAAAGCTGTGTGGGAAGAAGAGTGGGCAGAATGTGTTCTTTTCACCATTTAGTATTTCTTCTGCTTTGTCTATGGTTTTGCTGGGTTCAAGAGGTAGCACTGAAGGCCAGATAAGCAAGGTAGGTCAGAATAAAGTTAAAACGAATGGCTTTTCATGGGATCATATGAGGAACAGAGTTGTCTTCCAGGGTGTGACACGCACATGTGCTAAACTGTGATTGTCACTGTGGTGTGAGACAGCAGAGCTCTTCCTCTGCTCTGTGTGTGTAAACAGGACCTGTTTTCTTTGGGTTTTCAGTGTGAGCTTTGTTCAGTATGCAATGAAGAGGTTTCTGGATTTCATGTGGGCGAGTTTTTCTGTGGTGTTTGATGCAGATGTTCTTTAAGATGTAATTAGGATGTACCTAGAATTGTGTTTATTGATCAGTTGATGACTACATAAATTATTTTCTTTCTCTTCCTTGCTTGGGCTTATTATCATATGATACACTTTCTGAAAATGAAGCCACGCACATAAAAAATATTTTTAAAATCCCACTGTGTACATTTCAAGCTGGTAACTGCAACTTGATTTATTCTTTTTAAAAATTTGCTCAAATATCTCTTGGTATGTATTTTATGTAGGAAGTAACAATATTGAGTGCAGGACTGGTCCTTTTGCTTTGGATGTTTGCATTCACTGCCAAGTGGAAGAGGAGTATAACCTCAGATCTTGTTTCCATGTACTTTATAAAAACTTCTCCAAAACCTCTGTGGTTGCTATAGTTGCAGATACCCAAAATCCATCTGGACGCAGTCCTGAGCTACCAGCTCTAGGTGTCCCTGCTTGGGCAGGGCTTTGTAGCAGATTGTCCCCACAGGTCCCTTCCCACCTGAGCCGTTCTGTGATCCTGTAGGGCTTGCCTTGAGGGTAGGGAAATCAGCACTGCTGACTCTGCTGCTCCCTAATTTATGGCTTGTGCAACATCTTGCTGGGTACATCAGACATGACTTGCATGATAAACTCCAGATGGGAGGTGTGGTGAAAAATCTTTTGGCTTCCAATCACAATATTTAACTTAAATGTAATTTAAATATAAAAATGATCATGCTGTAGCAAGTGTGTTTAGAGAAGTTAAGGACACTGCTGTGGATGTTGTCTTTGTGCAGGTGCTTTCTCTGAAGAATGCCCAGGATGCTCACAATGGGTATCAATCCCTTCTCTCTGAAATCAATGATCCAAACACCAATTACATCCTGAGAACTGCAAACCGGCTCTATGGAGAAAAGACCTTTGAGTTTCTTCCTGTAAGTAGCCATTAAATTTGTTGTGATTGTTAGGATAAAGCACTTGCTACCTCTTTCCTCAGGAGGTCAAGGCAGGCTTTGGGGTCTGCTGCCCAATGTTTCTGTGCTGAGAGCCAGGAGTGCAATAGATTCTGCCAGATCCTGGTGTCTGAACTTGGTGGGGAATCTCCTTTTAAAGAATTTGTGTTCTGAGTGGGGAAATGATGCTAATCACGTAAAATCCATCAGTCTCTAAAATTGAGGATTCTGTGATCCCTTCATCTATTTGGCTGTGGGACAAATGGTTGATGCATCTCTTAGCAAAGCTCTTATAAAGAAGCTTACAAAATCATATGTCTGGTCCCAGAAGCACAAAATAAATACAAGGAAAATCACCTCTTATTATAGTCAGTGAAGTGTAAAGTTTGTACTACAGTGCATAACCCATATCACTAATATTGATTGCTTGTTCAATGAAGTGCTGCAAGTCCTAGTGCGAACTGAAATAAATGGGCAGGAGATCTTTCTCCTTTTTAATGCCTTTATTAAGAAGAATCAGCTCAGGTGGGGAGAAATCGACGGGTCGTGTCCACGCCGTCGCTGCTCCCAGGCGTGGCACGGAGAAGGAGAGTGATGCAGCTTCGTCCACTGGTCTGCAGACAGAGCTGGGGATTCCGTCCTCACGGAAGAGTCGCAGATTCCTACTTTTTTATCTAACACCCCAGGGCGTCTCTTTAATCAACATCTTTTCAGGTTAGGGTGAGAAGCAAAAAGGATCCAAGCAGGTACGGGACTATGCTCCCATCCTTAGACGTCACTCAGGTCACTTGTTGGCTCGTAATTTTAGGGGTTTTCCTGGGAAAAACTGTAAAAATTCGGGGCGCAATGCATTTCTCATCTGCATACGGGCTCTGATGTCACTCCTATCCTCCTGGTACTTGGGAGGTTGCCGGTGTCCCTCCCTGGCAAGCGTCCAGCATCAGGGGGACAATGGTTAATCACCAACCATTAACAGGTAATTGAAGAATTTTTCTTTGGCAGTGAAACTAACTTACAGCAACTGGTCTGACTTGTTTTTAACTCTGCAACCTAAAAAAAATAGATAGCTTTCTATTCATAACAGTCCCTCCTTTTTTTCTTTGATCAGGCTTAATCTTAAGCTTGCATCAATTTATAATTTTTGGCTCATTGACATAGAATTTCCTATATTTTTTGTATTGATTATAAATTTCCTGAGCACTCTGGTGATCGTATTTACCAAACTTCATTACCTTTTTTGTTTTTTTCAGGTTAATTTCTTTAGAGATCCTCAGGTTATTCTGTACAGCAGATGTCACTATTTTTGTTAAACCGGGAAATAAGAACAGACTAACAAGTGTACACACGGTGAAGGTTATAGTTTTCCAACTTTTTTTGAAAGTCCATAGATTACCCCACCAACTGGAATCAAGTGTAGGAGTCCTTTGATTTCTTAAATATGCTAGTTTTCTTATTTCATTTAAAGTATTTCTAATGACTGCTACAATTAATTTGATTTGATAAATTACTGTTTTGGTTTGGTTGAGTTGGTCATTAATGCAATTAAGAACTAATGCGGTCTGATTAGATATTACTTCTAATTCTGATTGTAGTTTCAAAATTTTGTTTAACATATATTGCTTCTTCAGTTTTGCTTTTCTTAAATCTTCATATATAGGAACTCTTAAACTTGATCCAGATTCTTTGTGTATTATAAAGACAGTTTGTTTTATAATTCTAATGATGCCACCACTAGACCAGTCTCTTGGCAATTCAGTGGATGCTGTGGTACCATTGACCCAAAACAGGTGTTTAGGGGTTTCCTGAAAGATATTAGTTTTTGTCGTGCCCTCCCAATATTTAGAAATACCTTTTCCTTTGACCAGATTTACCAGGCTTGCTTTAGTAGTATCACGTTCGAAGCACCACAAGGCTTCTCCTACAGGGTGCTATCCCAGGAGTGGCTGCCTAAAGGTGGCAGTGTTCCGGGCCATCCAATATATTTTCTTATTCTCTTGATAAAGGATCACTTGGGAGAGGTTAACACAATTGTTGTGGACTCTCAGCAAGGAACTTACTTCTTTCTCATAGAGAGGTTGGTAGTACTCATTGCACAGCTCTCCTGGGCTCTCCAGAGCACCACCAGCAATCAGAGCCAGCACTACTACCCTTCCCAAGAGTCCGGTATGGGTCATCTTGCACAGCCTGCCCACCCGGCCTTGCCTCTTGAGGATTTTACTGAGAAGAAGTCTCCAAGTCCTTTAGAGTCTCTTGCTCCTCTGGTCAAACCTCTCTTGATCTGTCCCTGCTAATTTGGTCTCTCCTAGGGGAGCACTCTGGAGAAAATTAAACTGGGGTCTTTGGTACTAAGTTGGGACGACTTAACCAGAATTACTTATTAACAATTTTTAACTTTTACAAATTTCTTAAAACACTTCAAGACATGTTATGATTCTAAACTTTTTTCTTATGCAGTTCATCAGTCATTTTGAATGTCAACTTTAAGTCATTTGGTCCTTTTATAATAGTATACTCAGCTGAATTAACTCCTGATGCGGTTGAATCCTGTCCTGAGTTAGAGTGTGAGGGTGGTGTAGAATCTGGTCCAATACCAGAGGGAGACACTGACAAATCTTGTCCAATGCCTGGGGGTGGGACTGGTCCTTTAATTCTCGTGATGTGAGTCCAACCTTTTTCTCTGGTTCGCACAGCAGAATTAGCGATGAGGAGTACCTGAAAGGGGCCTTCAAATTTAGGCGTTAATGGTCTGTAATTCCAGGATTTTATTAAAACCCAATCTCCTGGGTTGATGTCGTGTGCTTTTGTATCAAGAGGGGAGGTTTGGGGAAGGTATCCTCTTTTTCTAAGTCCTTCTAGGGTTCTTCCAATTACTTCTAAATATTTCCTTGTAGCTTCTTCTCCTTCCAGATAGTCTCCTGTGCTATAGGGTGTTAACAAGAATGGCAGTCCAAACATCATTTCATAAGGTGAAATCCCTATATCAGACCGGGGTCTTGTTCTGATGCGCAAGAGCGCTAGGGGCAAACACTTTAGCCAATTCATTTTTCTTTGATCAATTTACATTTTTGAGGGTTTTGTTCTTCCGTTCCAGCCTCCTATAACTCTGGGGGTGCCACGGAGCATAACCTCCATTTTATTCTTAAAGCTTTAATTATAATTTGCAATGTTTGGGCCACAAAATGTGGACCTCGGTCTGAGTCTATGGTATTCACCATTCCATTCTGGTTCACTTTTTGGCAAGTTAAACACTCTTTTATAATTGTTTTTGCTAGGTCATATACGCTTATGCACAGGTTATTCTTAGGAAATAATCACATAGTCCTTGGACTCCCCAGTGGGTTAATTTATGTAGTTCTGTTAGCACTGTCCCGGCAAGTGCTTTGTTTAAAAAAACCCTGTCCGTCTGATGTTAACCATTCCCCCATATCCCTTGATGTAACTTTAAATTTCACGAAATATGGGTTCTTCTCTTCTTTTTCCCTACTTGGGTGTGGTTTCTGCTTAAAAAAAACTTTTACCAGATCCCCTGGTCCTAAAGCTGCTTCCTTTGCTATCTTGATCAGCTAGCAAAGGTTTCACAACTTTAGGCTGAACAGTTTGGGGGTCCAGTTTCTCCACAGTAATAGCAGCAGCTTTCACTTAAAGGGACTCGAGGCCTCTCCATGCCTCCTGCCCCTGACAGGACAGGCCTATCCTTGCCTGCTGCTGGTGGTGGACCCCCCCACTCTTTTGTGGCCTTGGACTGTAGGAAAGAGTTGTTTGCTCCCACACTTTCTCTGGCTATAGAAACCATGATCGTAGCTTTGGCCCGTGCTTTTTCTTCTTCTCTCCTTAAATACACTTTCAATGCTTCCCTCAATAACTCATTAATGTCTTTTTCTTGCCAATCTTCAATCTTTTCCAGTTTTCTCCATATATCAGGCCAAGATTTAGTAACAAAATGGACTTTTAGTAGCACTTCACCCTCCTTGGTGTCTGGGTCTGTTCTAGAATACAATTGAAAGTTCCGCCTCAGGTGATTAAGCCAAGTGGCAGGAGTTTCATCTTTCTCCTGTGTACCCTCAAATGCCAGTTTTGTATTAGTTCCTTTGGGAACTGATTCTCTGATCCCTCGAATTATCAGAGACCTGTACTCTATCATGGCTTTCCTCCCTTCCTCCTGGTTAGGGTTCCAATTGGGATCCACTAGTGGCAATTTTTCTTCACCTGATGGCACTTGGGGCCCTGGACGGTTATCTTTTTCCCAAATTGTTATGCTTGCAACCCTAATAATTCGGGACTCTTCTGGGGAAAATAATATATTTAGAATGGAATTCATCTTCCCCCAAGTGTAGATATTTGGACCTAAAAACTGATCCACTTGGTTAGCAATGCCCACGGGGTCTTCAACTAAATTCCCTAACTCCTTCTTGAATCCTCTCACCTCAGAAGCAGTTAGAGGAGCATTTACAAAACCAACACCTCCTGCTACTCCTCCCATAGGAACTTCTCTAAGTGGAAAAAGTCTCTCTGCCTTGGTGGTCTTGGATCGGGTACCACAGTATGGCCCATCTTCAGACACAAGATTGTTCCTGTTAGGAGGAGGTGGAGGGACAGCAGTAGGAGGGGGAGAAGAGCTTGGGTGCATGTTAGGTGGAGCTGGAGAAGGGGTGGAGCATGCAGCAGGTGGAGTAGGTATTAGTGGTGGAGCAGAAGCAGCTGAAGGAGTCGAAGGGGGTGGTGAGGGAATGGCCCCCATGGCAGCTGGGAGAAGAGCTGGATCTGCTATTTGAGGTGCTCGAAGGAGAGCAGGTGGAGGGGCGTCAGGAGGCAAGTAGTCTAGGGGGTCCCACCTTTTACCAATTTCTTTAACTCCAGCATCCCCTCTTTCATTCCTCTCTTTCTTGCTCTGCACTTTACAGATTTGCACTCCTTCATTCTTTATAGCATTCAACCAACAAGCTACATATAATAATTGCTCGGGATCAGTATCTTCTCGAGCCGTCAGATAGTTACTCAGCTGTTGACACATCCGCTTGTCTTTTGTCCCATACCACGGCCATCCTCCTTGCACTTCTAATTCTGGCCACACTTCTGAACAGTAATGAATCATCTTAACTTTATCTAGTCCTTCTGTGGCTTCTACAGAGTCCCATTTCTCTAATAGTTCACCTAGGGGACTGTGGGGAGGTATATTCTTCAGTCTTTGGCCACTTTTCTTACTATTGCACCCTCCCATTTTTTTTTTTCTGCCTCAAAACAAATCACAAAGATGCCTTTTTCTCTAAAGGAAATATATCTTATTTAAGAAGTCTCGACCTCCTGCCAAAACTCCAATATCTCTGACCCTTTTCGTCAGGACTTTGTTGAGACCTTGGCCTTCTCTTGCCAAGACTCAACAAACAAACAAAACAAAAAAAATCCTCGACGCCCTGGCCTCTGAGGTTTGCCTGACCTCCTTCATCAGGACTTAGAGAGACCTTGGCCTCCTTTGCCAAGACTCAACCAGCCGAACCTCGAGACCCTGGCCTCTGAGGAGTGCCTGACCTCCTTTGTCAGGACAAAACTGCCTGATATTCTAAATTGCCTAACTTCCTTCGTTAGGACCTGTATCAGGGCCTTTGGGGTGTGTGCCACTCACACAACTATTTCCTCCGCACGCCCGGAGGGGGGTCCTGTGGGGTGCGTGCCACTCACACAGCTATTTCCTCCGCACGCCCGGAGGGGGGTCCTCTTTACCCCTTTGGAGGCGCCTCAATCACCAGTTCCACTCGCTTCCCCCTGTTCCCGGCTGGCCCCCTCGCGGGGGTGTGGAACCGCGGTACTGAGGGGTCCACACTCGCTTCGAGGAGCCGAGCTGCCGGCTCTCGTCTCACGCACACACACTCGCTTGCCTCCCTCTCCCGCCGCCGGATATTCTCACCTATCCGACGCTGCTCCGTGTCACTGTCCCAAGCCGATCTTCTCTGGTCCGGATAGCCAGCTGTCCTGCAGGTCCAGGGTGGGCGGCCGTCCCAGTCCTGGTGTCCTCTTCAGGCATGGCTATCCCGGAAGAGCCTCCAAGCTGAAATAAATTGGCAGGAGATCTTTCTCCTTTTTAATGCCTTTATTAAGAAGAATCAGCTCAGGTGGGGAGAAATCGACGGGTCGTGTCCACGCCGTCGCTGCTCCCAGGCGTGGCACGGAGAAGGAGAGTGATGCAGCTTCGTCCACTGGTCTGCAGACAGAGCTGGGGATTCCGTCCTCACGGAAGAGTCGCAGATTCCTACTTTTTTATCTAACACCCCAGGGCGTCTCTTTAATCAACATCTTTTCAGGTTAGGGTGAGAAGCAAAAAGGATCCAAGCAGGTACGGGACTATGCTCCCATCCTTAGACGTCACTCAGGTCACTTGTTGGCTCGTAATTTTAGGGGTTTTCCTGGGAAAAACTGTAAAAATTCGGGGCGCAATGCATTTCTCATCTGCATACGGGCTCTGATGTCACTCCTATCCTCCTGGTACTTGGGAGGTTGCCGGTGTCCCTCCCTGGCAAGCGTCCAGCATCACGGGGACAATGGTTAATCACCAGCCATTAACAGGTAATTGAAGAACTTTTCTTTGGCAGTGAAACTAACTTACAGCAACTGGTCTGACTTGTTTTTAACTCTGCAACCTAAAAAAAATAGATAGCTTTCTATTCATAACAGGAACTTGTCAGAAAGAATGCTAATGGCTCCATATGAAGCTGGGGAAGGAAAGCTGGCAGATTTCCTTGGAGAATGTAAGGATCATCTCTGTCTGAATGAGAGTAAATCTCTTGCTGAAAATCTCTTGTGAATGTCCCTGTTAGTCATTTATAGAGTCCAGTCAGAAATCCTACCATGCTGGCCTGGAACAGATGGACTTCCTGCATGCTTGGGAGGATGCCAGAAAGCAAATCAATGGCTGGGTGGAGGAAAGGACTGAAGGTGAGTGC
Source organism: Passer domesticus (assembly GCF_036417665.1). Lineage (NCBI taxonomy): Eukaryota > Metazoa > Chordata > Aves > Passeriformes > Passeridae > Passer > Passer domesticus. Next base: position 78,725,106 of record NC_087474.1, on the reverse strand, counting down.
TTTGCCAAGTGCCCAGTTGTGTTTAATGGCAGCCATTGTTTGGGTAAAATCCCTGGCTATGGGATTGTGAATTCAAACCACTCAGATGCTGAGTTATTGCTGTGCCTGGTGCATAATTCTCTTCTCTATTGTTTATTAAATGCAGACTTGATGCAATCTTGGATAATAATTAATTCCATGTCAACTTTTCAATTAATGTGTTTTTTTTCTTTGTATGATAAAGGTAAAATTCAGAACCTGTTGGCAGAGGGGATTCTGAATTCCCTGACCAGGCTTGTGTTGGTGAATGCCATCTATTTCAAAGGCAACTGGGAAGAGCAGTTCAACAAACAGAGTACCAGAGAGAGGCCATTCCACATTAATAAGGTATGATGTGCTAAAATTCTAAAGATACACTGTTAGGTGGATATTGTCTGAAATGACCACATTTAAGAGGAAATTGGATCTTTCAAGGAGCGTTGCCTTGGGTGGCCTGTGTGAGATTCCTTATGCCCCCTCCCTTTCACTGGAAGTCTCTCTTTGCTGAGTTTCTCTGAACTTTCACATAATTACTAGAACCTTTCATATAGCACAACGACAGCTGAGGAAGATTGTGAATTTAAGTCTTCTTCAGTCAGAGCTTTCTTGCTGCATTCCTGCCCCTGAGCCAATCCAAAACGAAATGGAAAACATCCAAAAAGTAATGGAAAACAAAATTTCCTTTGAGGACCTGTGTTCTCTGCAGTCTTGTTTTTAGAATTGCTCTTGAGGAGGACTTGGCACCTGGCATGGGCAGGCCATGGCTACCCCTCAGGATTCCCTGCAGCTCTGGGTTGGCCTCCAGCAGTCATGAACAAGACCTGGTGATGTGCCTTCCTTAACTCACCTGCTTGAAGCAGCCATAGAGGAAAATTGGAGCTCTCATGCCTGTCTGGAAAGTGCCCCTCCCTGTAGTGGTGAAATAAATCCAACAATATTTGAGAGTGCTGATATAACTTTTAAATAAGGGAATGTTGATGCTTACCCCAGACCACCTCTGACTATACTGCAGAGACTGCTGGACTGACTCAGTTCCTGCCACTTTGCTCTCTCCCTGTTGGAATGTGTTAAAAACCTGGCAGGAGAATCCAGTGACGCCGTTGCATTTTTAATTCCCTGCAGCTCTGTAAGATAAGAACCACGTTTCAAGATGCAACACCAAAAGGATACAGGGCTTATGAATAATCTCCTTCTGAGTTGTGGTGCAATATTGTGCATTGCTGCTGCACATGGCCAGGTTTCACATTGTGCTTTCCAAAAGGTAGTGGTAGGGCTGCTGTAGATCAGTGTGAGATCAGTTCTCTCTTGTCTTAAATGTGAAATCCTAAAAGGCCATGAGTAACTTGCTGCCTGCTTCGTAGTGTGAGACCAGCAGAGAAGCTCAGCACTAACTGTTGGCATCTCTTGATGTCTAGAATGAAACCAGACCGGTGCAGATGATGTTCAAGGAGGCCAATTTTAACATGACCTACATTGGGGACTTCCAGACCAAAATCCTTGAGCTCCCCTATGTGGGTAATGAACTGAGCATGATCATCCTGCTCCCTGATGCAATCCAGGATGGATCCACAGGCCTGGAAAGAGTAAGTAGTTGAGCTGAGTGCAAAGACTGAATGCTGAATCCCTCCAGGGAAGAAAGTCTGAATTGCACAGAGAGCTGCAGTTCAGTTGCAGAGCAATTGTGTCTCTGGTGCTCAAGGCCATCAGAAATGTCCCTCTCGTCCCTGTCCCCAGAGTGACAGCCCCTGCTGTGTCAGTGCTGCTCAGGCTGTGTGCTGCTCCCTTGGCCAGAGGCTCTGGAAGAAGAGCTGGCCCTGCTCAGGAGCAGAGGTCAGCTGTGGTTGTGGGGAAGGCACAGTATGGTGACGATGGAATGTGGAGAGGGGGACTTTGGGTGGGCTCTTGGGAAGTCCTGTGGCCTGTCCAATAGGTGTTCTGTGCTGGGAGCTGGCAGGTGGTGTGTGGCTCACTGGCTGGACAGAGGCTCACAGGAAAGGGCAGGATCTCTTTTGTGCTGAGGGTAGGATACAAGTTTGATGTCTTTGGCACTGTGGACAAGGAATTTATTCCAAAAGTTTTGTTGCATTTCCTCCCCATATTGAAAATAAAAAGGAAAAAAACCCATTGATCTCCATTATAATATCTGGGGAAATAGTGATGCATGTTATGTGCTTTTTGGCTGTATAACTGGCTATATTCTCCTTGCACTTTAGTAAATTTGTCATTTTTGTTTGTTAAGCTTGAAAGAGAACTTACGTATGAGAAGCTGATGGATTGGATCAGTCCTAAAATGATGACGTCTACAGAAGTGATGGTGTCTTTACCCAGATTTAAACTGGAAGAAAATTATGATCTGAAACCACTTCTGAGCAGCATGGGAATGCCTGATGCATTTGAGATGGGCAAGGCTGACTTCTCAGGAATCTCACCTGGTAATGAGCTGGTGCTCTCTGAAGTGGTTCACAAATCCTTTGTGGAAGTCAATGAAGAAGGCACTGAAGCAGCTGCTGCCACAGCTGCCATGATTGTGGAGGGCTGTGCTATGATTGTTCCAGAATTCACTGCTGATCATCCTTTCCTCTTCCTCATCCAGCACAACAAAACTTCCAGTATTTTGTTCTGTGGCAGATTTTGCTGTCCCTAAGGAGGAGATGTCTTGGCTGCATAGGTGCCATCTCACAATGAATTTATATTTCCCTAGAACAAGTTGACTCCTTTTGCACTCATTGTCTCTTTCAGCTGTGCCTGCACCCTCTTCTGTGATCTTGATCTTGGGCTTGGCAGCAATAAGGGAGCTGCTTAGACAAACAGAGCACCTGCCATGTCCAACCCCTCCTGTACCTGTGTGCAGAGGTCTCCAGGTTCTGGCTGACACAAGGATCATCCCACTTGCTCTTGCAACACTTCTTCTGTGCTTGGCTTCACTTTTGGTGTCCAGCAGGCAGAGTCAGGCACTGAGAGCCCATGGGAGTGAAGAAGTTACTTTTGCTTGTGACAAGGCTGGAGCACTTTTGTAGCTGCCCTCCCCTTTTACCTTCCAGTCTCACCCACTGAGTGCCTTGATTCATTGCCTGGAGCTGAAAGGAGTTTTTGGCAGCCTGTTCCAGGTATTGCTGAGCTTCTTGTGTAGATGTGGGCTTTTGGCCAACAACTGGACCTGCTCTTAGGCAAGAATGAGAAAATATCTTTTTGTACCTAATGTCACTGTGTGAAATACAAAGCTCTGTTTTGTGTCAGGTACATACAGGCAATGTGTGTATTTGTGATATGCGTGGAAACCAACCATGGGGCAGTAGTAAAGACAAATTCTAATAAATAACTGAGGAAGTAAATAAATAACATGGAAGAAGGCCTTTGAACCTATCCTTTGTTCACAATTTATATGTCTTAAGTTGATTTAGGAGCATTTGAACTAAAGCTTTAAGGATGTTGCTGTTTGACAGGTACTTTCTGCTTCTAGCTAAGCCTTAAAGAGTTTTGCAGTAATAACCTTTTGAAGTATAACTTTAGAATATTGCTTGTAGTAAGGATCTTTGAAACTATAGCTTTAGAATACATAAAAAGGAAAGGTGCTTATCTTGACGCCTTAACAAAACAGTGAAAAGCAGCTTGAGAAAGGAAGATGAACATCAACTCAAGGATTGATAGGTTTGACCAAGGGAAGCTGGCCATCACTGTTATGATATTTCTAGTCCTTGCAGTTAAAAGGTGGACCCACATCTGGAATCTGGACCTCACCAGCTGGGAGACTTCTTTCTTCTTTCGGAAGCTGGACCCCACCGTCTGGGGATACTCCTTTCTGGGATACGTCCTGAGAAAAACTAAATCACAATAGTGTATAGAATTGTGATGTAAAAATTGGGAATAGAAAAGGCTGAGAAAGCCTACAAGTACCCCTACAAATACCTGTAAGCCTCAATAATCGATGTGTAGTTGGAGGGAAAACTTCCCCACTGTTTTCAGTGCTGTATTACTCATACTTTACCTTATTAACTAATAAATTGTTTCCTGCTTGAATATTGGCCTAGTCAAGCTTCTCATTTATAACACTACTGTTATATGTTTATCATAATAATATTCTCTTAGAAACCACAGTTGATCTGTGGTATACCGAAGACAGAGATGCAACAGCTTTACTTCTACTGGGATGTGTTTGTGTGTCCTGTTCCTGGAATAATAAAAGAAGTATAAGCGCTGCATGGGTGTTTTTCTCCTTTTCAGGGCTAATTTTACACGTATTTGTGGGGCTGTGTGAGGAGGAGGAGCCTTGCGGCAGGCCCGGCGGGGCTCGCTGTCGCTGCCCGGCCCAGGCGGGCGCTGTGTCCCGGCTGTCGCCGGCCGGGCCGGGACGCGGCCGAGCGGCCTCGGCTGCGCTGGGGCTGCGGGGGCGGGAGGGGCCCGGGGCAGCCTCCGCCCTGTCCCCGCCCCGGGGCATCCCCGGCACTGGGGCGGCCCCGGGGGGAAGCGCGGAAATGCCGCCTCGGCTCCCGAGAGCGCAGCGCCCTCGGGCAGCGCGGGGCGCGCTGGAAAGGGCTCTGGCTGCGAGGCTCGCACGGGCGCTGCAGGGAAGGGAAAGTGAAGGCACCGCCGGGACATCGGTCCTGAGGTGGGCTCGGGAGCTGCTGGCGTCTTCCTTAGCACCGAGCTTGATAAAAGTCCATGGCAGAGCTGCCGTGCCGATGGTGTGTGCGCCGCAGAGAGATGACAGTGATAGCTGGAGTTTGTGTGGGAGGGCAGAGCAGGAAGTCCCCAAATTCTGATGCGAACTCCTCCCCGCTTTTGGGTCTGAAAGGAAGCAGCAAACCTCACAGTTCTGCTTGAAGAAGTGTGGGGAAAGGCGCTCTGTGAGTGAAATTTGTGCAAGGTCTGTGACTCTGAAGAACTCTAACGTGAGTTTGGCTGCATAAATCCTTGCAATTTCCCGTTATATTGCAACGAATTTTTCTTTTCTGTATAGTGCCATTAACTTGGAGTGATAAGGAAGGTTGTAGATAATGTGGGGAAGAAATATGGTATTATAATGTGCCTTATACTTGCTTGGTGTTGTGGATGTTTTTAGTTTGTTTGGAGTTCTTATTCTGGTTCTTTTCGGTCTGATTGTGGCGGGTAGTTTTTTAATTTTTTGGAAAGAGAATGCTTCAGAGAAAATGAAATTCTTGTTTAGGCAAACTCCTTCTGCTAGCTTCTCCCAGCCTGGCTGGCAGGTTTAAAACCCATCGTGCACACGTAGAAGCAAGCTGCAGGTATCACTGAAGGTCTGTAGACTTACAGAAGGTAAGAGTTGGTAATTGTGCTGTTCAGATGTCTAACTTTGGCTCTGGTGGTCCAATAAAGGGAATTTTGTTTCTCTGTGAAGTCAAGGGAAAGTTCTTTCAGGAAGTCTTCACCGAAATGCTGTTGTGCCTGATCACTCAAAAGATGTCACACTGTATATGGATGTGATTGCAATTTAGAAGCAGAGCAGAAAGTGGTAGAATAATTCCAATGTGTAGTGTGGGATCTCAGGTGATTGTGGCACAAATCAGTCTCCAGCGAGCTGATAATTTTCCAACCTTTGCTGCCCAGTTTGTGCTGGGAAGTGTAGAAGGGGGAAACAACTGTTTTGTATTCAAATAAATTTGATCATTCTTGTTCTGTGTTTTATGTCGCAGGCTCGGAAGCATGGAAAGCCTCTGTGCAGCAAACAGCACTTTTGCTGTGGAGCTGTTAAGAAAGCTGTGTGAGAAGAAGAGTGGGCAGAATGTGTTCTTTTCACCATTTAGTATTTCTTCTGCTTTGTCTATGGTATTGCTGGGTTCAAGAGGTGGCACTGAAGCCCAGATAAGCAAGGTAGGTCAGAATAAAGTTAAAACGAATGGCTTTTGATGGGATCATATGAGGAACAGAGTTGTCTTCCAGGGTGTGGCATGCACATGTGCTAAACTTTGTCACTGTGGTGTGAGACAGCAGAGCAGTTCCTCTTCTGTGTGTTCAAGAATAATAAATTTTCATTGTTTTTGAAAGGGGATGTTCCTTCATTACAAAATGAAGAGTTTCTTGCCTTTTCTTGTGTGGGGTTTTTTGTGTTTTTTGAGACTAATCTTCTTTAATCTGTAATTAGGATGTGCCTGGAGTGTTTTTATTGATCAGTTGGTGGCTACATCAATTATTTTTTTTTCCTTCATTGCTTGGGCAATAAAATCATATCTTACATGCTCAGAAAGGAAGTCAGACACATTAAAAATATCATAAAAATGCCACAGTCTACATTTCAAGCAGGTAACTGCAACTTGATTTATTCCTTTTTTAAAATTTTGCTCATGTGGCAAATATCTCTCGGTACGTGTTTTATGTAGGAAGTGACAATATTGAGTGCAGGACCGGTCCTTTTGCTTTGGATGTTTGCTTCCACTGCCAAGTGGAAGAGGAGTATGAACTCAGATCTTGTTTCCATGTACTTTATAAAAATTTCTCCAAAAGCTATGTTGTTGCAGATACCCAGAATCCATCTGAACACAGTCTGAGCTACCAGCTCTAGGTGTCCTGCTTGGACAGGGCTTTGTAGCAGATTGTCCCCACAGATCCCTTCCCACCTGAGCCGTTCTGTGATCCTGTAGGGCTTGCCTTGAGGGTAGGGAAATCAGCACTGCTGACTCTGCTGCTCCCTAATTTATGGCTTGTGCAACATCTTGAGGGGTACATCAGATGTTATTTGCATTATAAGCTCCAGATGGGAGGTGTGGTGAAAAAATTTTTTAGCTTCCCATCACAATATTTAACTTAAATGTCATTTTAATATAAAACTGGTCACAAGTGTGTTTAGAGAAGTTAAGAACACTGCTGTGGATGTTGTCTTTGTGCAGGTGCTTTCTCTGAAGAACACCCAGGATGCTCACAATGGGTATCAATCCCTTCTCTCTGAAATCAATGATCCAAACACCAAATACATCCTGAGGACTGCAAACCGGCTCTATGGAGAAAAGACCTTTGAGTTTCTTCCAGTAAGTTGCCATTAAATTTGTTGTGATTGTTAGGATAAAGCACTTGCTACCTCTTTCCTCTGGAGGTCAAGGCAGGCTTTGGGGTCTGCTGCCCAATGTTTCTGTGCTGAGAGCCAGGAATGCAGTAGATTCTGCCCAAGCCTGGTGTCTGAACTTGGTGGGGAATCTCCTTTTAAATAATTTGTGTACTGAGTGGGGAAATGATGCTAATCAGGGTAAAATCCATCAGTCTCTACTCTTGAGGATTCTGTGATCCCTTCATCTATTTGGCTGTGGGACAAATGGTTGATGTATCTCTTAGCAAAGGTCTTATCAAGAAGCTCACAAAATCATACATCTGGTCCCAGAAACACAAAATAATACAAGGAAAATCACCTCTCATTATAGTCAGTGAAGTGTAGAAGTTTGTACTACTGTGCAAATGCCATAACAATATTGATTCTTCGTTCAAAAAAGTGTAATAAATCCTAGTAGGAATATGTCAGCTAGAACCTTTATAGCACTATATGAACCTGGGGAAGGAAAGCAGGCAGCATTCATTGGAGAATGTAAGGATCATCTTTGTCTGAATGAGAGTAAATCTCTTGCTGAAAATCTCTTGTGAACGTCCCTGTTAGTCATTTATAGAGTCCAGTCAGAAATCCTACCATGCTGGCCTGGAACAGATGGACTTCCTGCATGCTTGGGAGGATGCCAGAAAACAAATCAATGGCTGGGTGGAGGAAAGGACTGAAGGTGAGTGCTTTGCCAAGTGCCCAGTTGTGTTTAATGGCAGCCATTGTTTGGGTACAATCCCTGGCTATGGGACGGTGAATTCAAACCACGCAGATGCTGAGCTATTGCTGTGCCTGGTGCATCATTCTCTTCTCTTCTCTATTGTTTATTAAATGCAGACTTGATACAATCTTGGATAATAATTAGTTCCATGTCAACTTTTCAATTAATGTGTTTTTATTCTTTTTATGATAAAGGTAAAATTCAGAACCTGTTGGCAGAGGGGATTCTGAATTCCCTGACCAGGCTTGTGTTGGTGAATGCCATCTATTTCAAAGGCAACTGGGAAGAGCAGTTCAACAAACAGAGTACCAGAGAGAGGCCATTCCACATTAATAAGGTATGATGTGCTAAACTTCTGACAATACACTGTTAGGTGGATATTGTCTGAAATGACCACATTTAAGAGGAAATTGGATCTTTCAAGCAGCGTTGCCTTGGGTGGCCTGTGTGAGATTCCTTATGTCCCCTCCCTGTCACTGGCAGTCTCTCTTTGCAGAGTTTCTCTGAACTTTCACATAATTACTAGAACCTTTCATACAGCACAACGACAGCTGAGGAAGATTGTGAATTTAAGTTTTCTTCAGTCAGAGCTTTCTTGCTGCATTCCTGTCCCTGAGCCAATCCAAGAAAATAAATGGAAAACATCCAAAAAGTAATGGAAAACAAATTTCCTTTGAGGACCTGTGTTCTCTGCAGTCTTGTTTTTAGAATTGCTCTTGAGGAGGACTTGGCCCCTGGCATGGGCAGGCCATGGCTACCCCTCAGGATCCCCTGCAGCTCTGGGTTGGCCTCCAGCAGTCATGAACAGGACCTGGTGATGTGCCTTCCTTAACTCACCTGCTTGAAGCAGCCATAGAGGAAAATTGGAGCTCTCATGCCTGTCTGGAAAGTGCCCCTCCCTGTAGTGGTGAAATAAATCCAAGAATATTTGAGAGTGCTGATATAACTTTTAAATAAGGGAATGTTGATGCTTACCCCAGACCACCTCTGACTGTATTGCAGAGACTGCTGGACTGACTCAGTTCCTGCCACTTTGCTCTCTCCCTCTTGGAATGTGTTAAAAACCTGGCAGGAGAATCCAGTGACGCCGTTGCATTTTTAATTCCCTGCAGCTCTGTAAGATAAGAACCACGTTTCAAGATGCAACACCAAAAGGATACAGGGCTTATGAATAATCTCCTTTTGAGTTGTGGTGCAATATTGTGCATTGCTGCTGCACATGGCCAGGTTTCACCTTGTGCTTTCCAAAAGGTAGTGGTAGGGCTGCTGCAGATCAGTGTGTGATCAGTTCTCTCTTGTCTTAAATGTGAAATCCTAAAAGGCCATGAGTAACTTGCTGCCTGCTTTGTAGTGTGAGACCAGCAGAGAAGCTCAGCACTAACTGTTGGCATCTCTTGATGTCTAGAATGAAACCAGACCGGTGCAGATGATGTTCAAGGAGGCCAATTTTAACATGACCTACATTGGGGACTTCCAGACCAAAATCCTTGAGCTCCCCTATGTCGGTAATGAACTGAGCATGATCATCCTGCTCCCTGATGCAATCCAGGATGGATCCACAGGCCTGGAAAGAGTAAGTAGTTGAACTGAGTGCAAAGCCATGCTGAATCCCTCCAGGGAAGAAAGTCTGAATTGCACAGAGAGCTGCAGTTCAGTTGCAGAGCAACTGTGACTCTGGTGCTCAAGGCCATCAGAAATGTCCCTCTCGTCCCTGTCCCCAGAGTGACAGCCCCTGCTGTGTCAGTGCTGCTCAGGCTGTGTGCTGCTCCCTTGGCCAGAGGCTCTGGAAGAAGAGCTGGCCCTGCTCAGGAGCAGAGGTCAGCTGTGGTTGTGGGGAAGGCACAGTATGGTGACGATGGAATGTGGAGCGGGGGACTTTGGGTGGGCTCTTTGGGAGTCCTGTGGCCTGTCCAGTAGGTGTTCTGTGCTGGGCAGCTGGCAGGTGGTGTGTGGCTCACTGGCTGGAAAGGGGCTCACAGGAAAGGGCAGGATCTCTTTTGTGCTGAGGGTGGGATACAAGTTTGGGCTCTTTGGCACTGTGGACAAGGAATTTATTCCAAAAGTTTTGTTGCATTTCCTCCCCATATTGAAAATAAAAAGGAAAAAATCTATTAATCTCCATTATAAACTCTGGGGAAATAATGATGCATGTTATGTGCTTTTTGGCTCTGTAACTGGCTAAATTCTCACTGTAAATAAATAAATTTGTGATTTTTCTTCAGCTGGAAAGAGAACTTACGTATGAGAAGCTGATGGGTTGGATCAGTCCTAAAAGGATGAGGTCTACAAAACTGAGGGTGTCTTTACCCAGATTTAAACTGGAAGAAAATTATGATCTGAAACCAATTCTGAGCAGCATGGGAATGCCTGATGCATTTGAGATGGGCAAGGCAGACTTCTCAGGAATCTCACCTGGTAATGAACTGGTGCTCTCTGAAGTGGTTCACAAATCCTTTGTGGAAGTCAATGAAGAAGGCACTGAAGCAGCTGCTGCCACAGCAGCAGTGATGATGAATTGCTGTGCTATGATTGTTCCAGAATTCACTGCTGATCATCCTTTCCTCTTCTTCATCCGGCACAACAAAACTTCCAGCATTTTGTTCTGTGGCAGGTTTTGCTGTCCCTAAGGAGGAGATGTCTTGGCTGCATAGGTGCCATCACACAATACATTTATATTTCCCTAGAACAAGTTGACTCCTTTTGCACTCATTGTCTCTTTCAGCTGTGCCTGCACCCTCTTGTGTGATCTTGATCTTGGGCTTGGCAGCAATAAGGCAGCTGCTTAGGCAAACAGAGCACCTGCCATGTCCAACCCCTCCTGTGCCTGTGTGCAGGGGTCTCCAGGTTCTGGCTGACACAAGAACCATCCCACTTGCTCCATGAGTGCTTCTTCTGTGCTTGGCTTCACTTTTGGTGTCCAGCAGGCAGAGTCAGGCACTGAGAGCCCATGGGTGTGAAGAAGTTACTTTTGCTTGTGACAAGGCTGGAGCAGTTTTGTAGCTGCCCTCCCCTTTTATCTTCCAGTCTCACCCACTGAGTGCCTTGATTCATTGCCTGGAGCTGAAAGGAGTTTTTGGCAGCCTGTTCAAGGTATTGCTGAGCTTCTTGTGTAGATGTGGGCTTTTGGCTTACAACTGCACCAGCTCTTAGTAAAGAACAATCTTGCAGCAGATGTCCTTAGAGGGTGTTTATGGTGAGAATAATCACCACAGGAGATCTTGAGGTTTTTACCGTTCACCTGGTTCTAGTCCTTTAACAAAAATTTAGTCTAACTGTGGAGAATGAAAGACAAAACTGAAACAGCTTTCCTGACATGGGGATGTTTCTTGCACTTTCTGTTTTTGAAATAGTGAAAGAACTCTATGTGCTGTAGAAGTCTGTTTCTTTTTGCTGCTACTAATAGTGCATTTTTCAGTTTTCTGAAAATTGTTTCTTGTAATACCCGCTTCTATGTAGCTGGTTTGGAGTTTTTGCTAAAACCCGAGATTTTTCTGGATAGTGAAACCCTAGGTGCTTACTTGGCTCGCCATGAATTAGCGGTTGGCCTTGAAAAGATTTCAAGGTATTTCAGAGGATACCAAGGGGGTCCCTAGATAATTTTTTTTTTTCTGGCCAGCACTGCAACGCTTCCTCTTGATTTTTTGCATAGGTTGATGTCAAGGCTCATTGGACATTATCTGAAAGGTGCTAGATGGGCCTATCCTTTATGCAGTGCACAGTAACACCTGTCTCAGGTGAAGCAAACAAAAGCGTTATGTGCAGGGGAGTGCAAACAAAAGCATTATGTGCATTTTGTGCATCCCAACACATAATGCTTGTTGCAAACAAAAGCATTATGTGTTGGGATGAGACCCAACACTTTTATCACCGGGATGCATGCCACTGCACTTAAAAGGCTGTGCACCTGAAACCAATATGGGCAGGATAGTTGGGGATATCCCAAGGACTGATGGAGAACGAAGATTGTGATAAACCATAGAAAACTCCCCATGCAGTTAGTTTCTTTGAAATTAAGAAGAAAAAAAAAAGCGAAACAACTTCATAAAAGATGAGTGTAAATAGAGACACAGGGTGGGAAGGCAGAGAGGAGCCTCCCTGGGCAGCAGGGATGCGCTTGCTCCATGGGTCTAAAACACCTGGATCTCTTACCGCTGGGGCAGGGTGGGGGTTTTTGGTTAATCCCTCTCCCGAAGCTCCCTCTTCTCTCCGCCGGAAAATCGGGGACACCGGGACGGGAGCGGCCGCGGGGTGACACCTGCCGCCCCGCCCCCGCCGCCTCTGCCCGCCCTGGCGGGGTCCCCGCGGGTGGCACCGCGCTGTCGCCGCGCCGCTCGGCTCCTTCCGATCCATCCATCCCATCGCACCCAGCCCGCTCCGTCCTGCCCGGCAGGTAGGTGACCAAGCAGTACTTGGCTGCCTCCGACCCTGCCCCGGCGCATCCTACGGGAAAGGGACGGGAACGGGACGAGGAGGGGAAATTTCCCCTCTCCGCCTCAGCGGGCGGGGGGCGCTTCTGGGGCCGGGGGTGGGCACTGTCCGGCCGCTGGTTCGGGTGGAAGGCTTGCGCAGTGAGGGCAGGTAAACGAAAGCGAAAGTACGCCTTGGGGCTTGGGTTTGGGTATTTTTAGCGGTGTTGGTGGTTTTTCCTTAGCCTGCAGCTCGGTAAGTACATGGCAAATCTGCCGGCTGTTTGTCGGTCTGGCACGGAGGAAGCCGATGGTGATGATTTGCAATTGCTGTAGAAGGGCTGTACAGGAAACATCCAAATTTTGGCGTGAACTCCTCCACGCAGTTCTGTCCGGAGGAGCTAAAGAAACAAAGCGAGACTCCTCCGGCTGCAAGCAAGCGCAGGGCAGCCGGGCTCTGAGCTGGGCGAGCGGGAGCTGGCGCAGCATCCAGCGGTGCCGCCGCCGGCCCTGGGTGGGGTTTTGAGCCTGACCCGGCCCTTGCGCCTGCCAGCCTGCTCCTGAGCATCTCCCCAAAAGGCATCGCTTCCCCTGTGTGCCCGCCGGTCACCTGCAGCCCGCAGCACGCCGGGCTCCCTGCCCGAGCCCGCTGGTGCTGGGTGCGGCGGGCAGGCAGCGGGAACAGCCGTGCTCTCCGCTGCTGGAAGGCAGCGGGCACGGAAGCCTTTGGCAGGGCTGACACCGCTCAGGGCCATGGATTTGTGGCATGAAGGCGGGCGGGTGTCTGAGAGGTGTCTGAATGGCCCTGAGCAGATACTTTGAATGTTCTCTGTGCGTTGTAGAGGAGCAGAGGGAATGCTGGAGCCCTGGCGTGTGATGGGGCTGTGAGGCTGAGGGACTTTTGCAGCTCTACCAGCACATACACTTCCAGTTTCAGATCTGCATGAAAGGAATTTTTAAAAAATAATGTCTGTAAAGTTAGTATAATAAGGAAGGCTGGAACAAACCATTAGCATAGAAAAAAATCCCCTGTTTTTTCAATGTGTCTGATTTATTTTTTTTTAATTATAAGGTGCACTGACGATGATATTCTTGCTGTTTCTGTAAGCAGGTGCATCCAGTTCAATCCAGTCTTTACTCTGTGAGTCACACAAGGTTAGACAAGGTGTTTGAAGAATGTTTCCCAGGGTCCTTATCAACTGTTTTATTTTTCAGCTATAACCATGGAGAACCTGTCTAGTGCCAACAGCAGATTTGCACTTGATCTGTTCAGAAGGTTGAGTGAGGCCAACCCAACAGGAAATGTCTTCTTTTCTCCTGTCAGTATCTCTGCTGCTCTGGCCATGGTCCTTTTGGGGGCCAAAGGTAATACAGAAGCCCAGGTGCTGAAGGTTAGTAAAATAAAATGGTCATTAATTTTATATTTTATTTACATTGAAAAGGGTTGTGTTTTAGAGGAAGGGACATGAAATGAGGGTGATTTTTTTTTGTTCAGGACAAGATTTCTGTCATGCACACTCAGTTTTTCTCAGACTCTGCAGCTAGTTACTCTCTGCCTACCCTGCTCCAGAGCCCTCTGTATTTTCTATGGCCCTTGTTGTAAATTTAATTTCAGTAGTTAATTCTTGACAGAGGAAACTAATTACATTAGTCAGTCTCCTTTTAAATTGATCATAACTTCCCACAGCGAGGCTCTATGAGTTTTCATGAGATATTCTGACAAACTATTACTTTATAACACAAGATCACCAACTGTATGTTCATTTTCATTAATTCTGTGTGTTTTTGTAAAAAAACACAGTAGCACTCTATAGTTTTATATCTAAAGCTATAATGGTACATGGTGATGCTACCTAGGTACCAGTCTCTCACTAACAGGCACCCGGATATCTCGAGGGAGCTGGGTCTGCATGGTTATCTTTACTGTAGCTTTTGGGTAGGTAGGATAGTTTAAAAAAACCCCTCCTTATAAATTGCAAAAATGGTGCACATTGGAGTGTGCCAGTTTCCCCTGAAACCTCTTGTCACGGAAGGGACTCAGTCACTGTTATTTTTGCAACCTCGTTAGGCTAACGCCTGTAAAAAAGTGTGGGAGTCTCCTCATTGCAGTCATCCTCATGCATTTGCCTATGAATAATTTCACCTTTGTATTCTGGACTTTAGGAGGAACTGTTTTATATTGTTGGGTATTGCTGGGCTTACTCAATAAAATTACTTCCCCACTACTTGTTCAAACAGACTTTGAACATATTTCATGTAATCAGACTGACAGCCCCACCTAGGATAAACCTACTGACAGCACAAATCATGCAAAAGGAACTTGGGGGGAAAATAAATGTCTTTCAACACAGTCATCCTCAGCAGGGCATGTTTCTATACCATAATACTTCACTTATGAACACAGTGCTAATTAAAGTGGGACCGATTAACAATGTCAAGAGCTGTTTGCAGGGACACAAAAATTTGTTTCTGGGATCATAATTCTATTGTAAGGTTGCCTCTGTGATGTTCTTGCTCAGCCACGCACCTGTGCAGCACAGCTTGTACTGAGGTGGTCAGCAAAGCCTGAGTGAGGGAAAGAGCAGGCTTTCCTTTGAATCCAATCACTCCTTCACAGCAGTCTTCACTACTGGCAAACACACAGATTAAATTTGAATATGAATGTCCTGCTCTGGTATGGCCATCCCTATCCATGAGGTCTGGCAGCTTCTGCTGTCATAACTTTAAGCCCTGGCCAGCCAGCTTGCCTCTGGAAGAGGAGGTACTGGTAAAGAGATATTGCAGTAATGCACTTGATCTTAAACCTAATACTTATATATATATAAAATAAAGTATATATATTTCTATATAAAAAGTGTATATGAAGTGCATATTTAAGGAGTTACATTTTCATAAAATTATAAAGGACAAATTGCTCGAAGTTTTCTTAATACCTCACTTGTGATAGTGATGATTGTATATTGTAAAAATATACAACCCCACATCCCCTTGGGCCAAAGGGGGAACCAAGAAAGCAAAATGGCATCATCTCTCTTTTTGATTCCTCACCTGGGAATGAGTTCTTGGGCCCTCAGAGGAGAGGCCCACAGAAATGCAGGCAGGATTTGGGGCTGTGATCAAGAGCTTCAGCTGTGACTGTGTATAAACCAGGATCACAATACAAGTGGCTGACATGGGCAGTGTAGCACCGAGGGACAGTTTGACTCATTCTTTGGGGTTTACAGAAGTCTCAAAGCAGCTTCCAGCCTTTTCTTTTCTCTTTTTTCAGCCTACCCTGCTGCATCAGGCCTACCCTACAGATTCACAGTATGTTCTTTTAAGACAGTATCAACAGCAGCTAGTTCACTTCTTTTTATTTCAGACGCTTCATCTTGACAAAGTTGAAGATGTTCATTCAAGATTCCAGGCTCTGACAGCGGATATAAACAGAAGCAATGCTCCCTATCTCTTACGGCTGGCCAGTCGGCTCTTTGGAGAGAAGTCCTACAGCTTTCTGCAGGTACAGTGGTGCACGTCAGGATGGCATGTGGTGGGAACTGGGGGGAAAGTGCAGCTACTTGAGTATTTATGAAGTAGAACTATTTCCAAGCCTATTTCTAAACTTTTCTGGGAAGTTGACAAAAGTGCTTCATACTTGCCGTGTGAATTTCCATAGCTGTGAGCATCTGTGCCTCTCACCTGAAGGGTGTAACACAGCAAATCCTTTTCTGCTCCTGTTCACTTCTGCTGTTCTTGTTCTCAAGAGAAGAATCACTGGTCTATGTTCTTAGTTTACAATAACTAGCATGACATCCCACTCCATTACAACCAGCTTTTTAGGTTGCAGCCAGTTCTGTTCCTGTTGCAATCAGCTTTCTAGGACTTTCATTGGAGTAGTACCACATTACCTCAATCTTTTTGAAAACACTATTTATTTGGGAGGGGATATCCAATATGCATTAACAACATGGCTCTTCGCCAGTGAATTACAACTTTGTGTGATATTTTTGTCCCTCTTCAGCTGTTTTGGAAAGTTTTGTTTTATTCCAGCTGTGCTTGAGCCTGTTTCAGGAGAATGATAGGTAAATATTGCAACAGCTGCAGTAAGCACCCCATCAGCTCTAAACATGGCTGGTGTGCTATGAGGCTTGCTCTAGGAGTGGGGAAAAAACCTCTAACTTCAGAATTCCCCCCCACTGTTAGAACTCCACCTCAGAGTTGGTGACAATCTGAGTATATCTTATCTACCTGATAATTAGATGTTTTCTTATCTTCATGCAGTGAAAGCTATTCTTGTTGTTCCAAAATCTAGGATTTCCTGACTAATACACGGAAATTATATGGAGCTGACTTGGCTACAGTTGATTTTCTTCAGGCTTGTGACAAAGCCAGGAAAGAAATTAACCAGTGGGTTGAGGAGAAAACTGAAGGTAAATTACTTTTTTGTTAATAACTGGCAGGGTTTCATATCTTGGGAGAAGGAATGGGCTTCATTCTCTGCTGTCTTTCAAACAGTTTAATTCTGCCCTAGGATACTCATTTGATGCTTGGACAGAACCAGAAATTACCTAAGCAAGACGTTTAAACAATTCTATAAGTCCTGAGGGTTGTCCATTCTGTTTTGTGCGCAGGCCATGAGTGCAGGAGAGATGGCTAAACATGGAGATGTACTCATGAGATGGAAAATTTGGCTTAGTCTGTCTTGATTAATACATATTTTGTATATATATGTTTTAAATTCAGTATTCCTTAATGTGGGTGTTCTGCAGTTCTTGTATGAGGAATAGGTGAGTTGCATGTGACAGTTTGGACTGACAATGTTATGTTTTCATGAAATCATTGTATATCAAAAGTTATAGTAGTGTGTATTAAGAAAAATTATGGTGAAGTAGTGAGACAGGTACTGAAATACACATTATTACAGGAATAGATTTGTTTTATATTCGTAGTATTTCTATGGCATCAGTTTCTCAATGTGTATTTTATATGCCATCAACTTACTACATGATTTTGTTGTGACCCTTTTTTCTGCTGCTTCTGAAGGCAAAATCCCTGATCTGCTGGCTGAAGGCTCAGTTGATAGCATGACCAAGCTGGTACTGGTGAATGCTATTTATTTCAAAGCGAACTGGGCAGAGAAATTTCAAGAAGCTGACACCACTGATGCACCATTTCGGTTAAATAAGGTAATACAGATACATCCTGGTGGGACATATCTAATGAAAAGGTCTAATAATATAGGTGGTAATGTGAAGCGTTGCTTACAGATAAAATATTTAAGAAATACAAAGTAATTTATTAATATTTTAATTATTTTGTATGGATTTTAGTGTTTTTCCATATTCAGCAAGCTATATATTGTCTTACTTACCAGTATAGTGTTAGAGACAATTCTCACCTATGGTTTAGGACCTAGCAGGGTTTCTGTCTGCAGCAGACCAGCAGCTATGAACTGTGTCTGTTTGTGATGCTAGGTAAGCAGCCTTGAAATGACAGGACATTTTGATTAAGCCCCATCTTCTTGTTCTATATTCTGCTTATGTTAACAGCTTTACAAGTTACTGTATGCAGTCGTCTGCTTTATGCTAAACAGAGTTGGTCTTTGTTGGCTTAACATTTTCATACAACAGTTTGAAGAAACAGTTTCGGTTTCTGTGAGGACTATGCCATAGAAGCCAAAGGAGAACCAAATATAATACAAACTCATTATTTCTTCAGAGGAAATCGTTATTAAACAGGCAGTCAGAAGTTTGAAAGAAGTTTTATAATAGAGGAAAAGTGTTTACATAAATGCAGTTTTAATTTAAAGAACCCATGTCTTCTGTTGGTTCTTTAAATGAGTATTTCCTTAACTGTTACTTTTGGTAACAGACCTCTTCCTCTCTGCCTTTTATCCATCCAGAATGAAAGAAGGACAGTAAAAATGATGTATCAGAAAAATAAATTTAATTTTGGATACATCCCTGAAGAGAAGATCCGTGTTTTAGAGCTGCCTTACGATGGGAGAGAACTTAGTATGATCATCCTGTTACCTGATGACACTGAAGAGGACTCCACTGGACTGCAGAAGGTGACCCATCTAAGCCAATGCAGTGTTCAGTGTTTTTAAGTTGGGCCATTCAAAATTAAAACCTTAGTGAACCCATGTTCCCAGGGCACCAGATCTATCTGGTGTATTTTTAGACAATTCTCTACTAGTACAGCAGGAAAAGAATAAATGGATGTACTGCATCAGGAAGAGGAGTTGTGTTCTAATTTTGTAGCTTGTGTTCATGTGTCCTCTGCTGAACTGAATGAACCGTGATGGAGACTGAAAACAGAGTTAACTGTGAGAATTACCTTGCCTCGTCTGTTTCTTTTTAATGACAGAATTATTTTCAGTAGCTTTGAAAGTCTTTCTTTTCTTAACCATAAAGTAGTGAGACTGTTTTGCATTAAATGACGAGCTTCTTTGAGCTCTCTGATTATGATTTTCATTACTTGTTTTTAATTAGGTAATTCCATTTAGTTAAATGAAACAGTAAGAAGACTGGCTTGCTATCAGTGCATGATTTTCCCTTCTGTACACTGCAGCAAGAAGCAAATGTCTACATTACTTTGTAAAGTAAAAACTGCACTGACTCCACCTAATTTAAATAGTATTTTTTTAATCTCTATTTAGCTATCAAAGATACGGGTATGTTCATTTTTGCATAGCTGCTTTACCCTCTTATAATGTTCTATAAATAAACCCTCATAAATGTTACTGAAAATGAAATACTACACTGGTGATAAGTAATGCTCTCTGTCCTTTTAATTCTAGATGGAAAAGCAGCTTACCTTAGAGAAGATCCAGGAATGGACACGTCCAGAGCATCTGTATTCCGCTGACGTTCACGTGCGTTTGCCAAAGTTTAAGCTGGAGGAAAGCTATGACCTTAAAACAGATTTAGCTGCTATGGGCTTGCTGGATGTATTTGACAGTGGCAAGGCTGACCTGTCGGGAATGTCAGGGGCACGTGACCTCTTCCTCTCTGCAGTTGTCCACAAGGCTTTTGTGGAAGTGAATGAGGAAGGCACGGAAGCTGCAGCTGCCACTGCTGGCATTGCTATGCTCTGCATGGCCATAGAAGAGGATTTCAATGCCGACCATCCTTTCCTTTTCTTTATTCGCCACAACCCAACACAAAGCATACTTTTCTTGGGCAGATATGCTTCCCCATAAAAGAAAACTTAGCATTTGCAGCAGTTCCTGCTGTTGTTAATGAAAGCTTTGTTCCTGAACAAGTTAATCCTCCTGTTGTGAGTTCCTAGTAATTTGACTGAGATTCTGCCTTTCCATTAAAACAGCTCCAGAGAAAACGAGGAGTAATTTATTTTTCTTTCTTGAGATTGACATAATTTTTAATTGAACAAGGAAAATCTTGGAGTAGAAATACATTTTCTTGGAAGAAATGCATGTCTCTTGAAGCACAGTATCAGCCTTTATGCATCCTCACATGGGTTTGTCTGTGTTGACAGCTCCCCATTGGGATAAACAGTCACTGCTTAATCATCCAGTCACTCCTTACGCATAAGTACTAGGTTGTTCTTGCAAAGCTATCCCTTCCCTAAAATCTTGCTTTAGAAAAACACTGTAATAAAATCATTCTAAGCACCAAAAGGCATGTCTCAAACAGCTGGGTATACACAGTTCTGTCATGAAATAGAAGGTCAGATAACATTTGTTTAGAGACATCTATTAATAGTGAAAGGATTAAGCTATTTAAACAAAAGTAACCACTTGAAGCTAGTAGCCAGGAAAAATTGTAACACAGCTTTTGAATGAGAAAGAAAAAATGAGTAAGACTTTAGGTGATGTGTTTAAAGAGAATTTTTTAAAATTTACATTGTGTTAAAAGAAAATGTTTCAGGGATTAGGTTTTAGGTGCCTTTTTGAGAGTTCAGAAGCTACCAATATGACATTAGATTTTGGCCAGTACCTCTGTAATTCCCAAAAGATATTTCAGCTTCCCAGAGGAGGATCTGCAAGAAATATCTGATGTTTCTCTTTATGTACAAGGATTCTACATTTTCTGAGCTGACTTCCACTACCTCTTTCTGCAGAAACCTCTAGTACTGTACCACAGTCTTATTCCTGGTAGCCAATTACATGCTGTCATGTTCTGTGTTTATTTTTGGAGGTTATTTGCTTGTATCTTGGGTACTGTAACATTTACCTGTACAACCTCAGCTCTGAATGGGGCACAAGAATTTATATAATTGCAAACTGTATTTTAATCTTGTCTTTAAGCAAAAAATAAAAGTCTTTAACCCAACTTTTGTTCAAAATGGCAATTTTTACATGCAATTCAGTATTTCAGAGTACCAAAATAACTGTCTGAAGGGTAGAGCCACAGAAAACCACTGGGGCAGCAGGTGCGACTTCAGGCTGTCTGAAGTCGTTCAGAGTAGGTGAAAATATTGAAAGCCAAATTACTCAATAGAAGAGATGATTGCATGAACCAGCAGCTTCTCCTGGAAGTGTAAGCTGAGCTGCTCACACCCACCAGGAACAGGGAGAGTCATGGTTGTATGAAATGGCACAAACACTTGGTCTGCAATACCTGGTTGCAAAGGCTCTGGTAGGTTTGCAGAGGAGAGTGTGTTTTGCAGCCTGCAGATGTGAATGCAACTACCTCTGCACCAAGTGCTTCGAGAACCCAGTGCCTTGGCAAACAAAAAGTACTAGCACAAAACCCATGCAAAAATTTGGAACACTTTGATAGTGTGTTTGTTCTGAGTTTATGAGTCTTGCTTCAGCATTTTAGCAAAAAAAGGTGCTGCTGCTGTAGATGGCAAAGCAAGGCTCAAAAACTGCATTTTAATTTCATCCTTATCTTTATTTGCACAAAAGCAGTCAATGTATGCAAGATACATGACTGTAGCCTTTTAGGGCAGCAGTTACCAGGAAATCAGAAGAAAGATAAAACCTTGCATAATAGTACAAATCTGCTTTAAGAAGAGACTGATGTCTGTATTTATTGTGTTGGTATCAGCATTCAGTAACTGAACGATAACTCAATTACATTGAGACAAGTTTAGTTTTCTACAGACAGGGTGCACAAAACAAAATCTCAGCAATGAGAATCTCCATAAAATCAGCTTCACATTCAACCATTTCAAAAAACCCCGTAACCCTACCGGCCAATACTGCCCTTCCATAATTTATGTCCCACAATAAGATGGTTGTGTTTTTCCTTAATACTCCATGCTTTTTTCCTGTGCTCTTGTCAGAACAAATGACTGACAAGGGCTGACTCCAACAGAGAGAACTGGCATGCTATCTGTATTCACATTTCTAAATAATATTATGCTGCTTCAACTATCCTGTTGAAAAGGATTTTGTTTGTAGAACTACTGAATAAACACAGGCCTCACTAAGTTCAAAGCAGGGTAATTTTGAGTACAAGATGTTTTAATTGAGGAAAATAGTAAAAAATGTAATTTTAATGAGTTAAAGACATACAAGATGAGAGACTGAAACATCAGAAGTCTCAATGTAAAATCAGGTACTTAGCCTTAGTCTTATCAAAGCAGCATTCATAAATCCACATGCACCACATAAAAAAATTCTGCTTGCAAAATCTTTAGTTTATATTAACCCTCAGGAATGCAACATTAAAAAGTCAGCCTGCCTGCAGTTAAACTTCCTAGGAAGGAATTGGTAAATTCTTGAGAACGTTGAGTACCCTGTTCAAAACCAATTTGCAACAGGCTGCTGGTTTGAGTGGACAACATGTGAGTTTCTTCCAGTGAAATAGAGGATTACAGTAGCTGGATTTCCCCATCCATTTTGGCCTCTCCTTAGCAGACCAGCCTTTATATAACAAGACAAAACTCTGAGAAATATTTGTTTACTCTGCTGTGATGAGTAATCCAGACTTTGTACTTCTGCTAACAGACTTCCTAGGAAAGCCCTTTGGTTTTGTCATTTAAACAGAAAAACCACCACCACCCACCATCAATTGTCTGCTTTTTGTCTGATTCATACAGCTGAAATTGCTCATCCTAGAAAGTACATTCCATAGTGTGGATAAGGAAGACAGTTATCTCTGCACTTTACGTCACTTTATACTAAATTTACTAGATAAATTTACACAGATAAGTTAACTTGGAGCATGTGTAGCTATACTTTTGCTGTTAAATGTACATGACCAAAATGACCAAAATCCGACCTGATCAAGTCTTGGAGATGGATGGTTGAGTTAATTTGCTGTGGTTTATTTCAGAAATAAGACCAGTCCAGTTCTCTTGCACCTATTGAGATAAAAAGCTACAACTGAAATCAGAACCTTGCTTTTGGTTAGGGTTTCCTATTTTTTTGGTTAAGTTTTTGTTGTTAATGTTGTTTTTTGTTTTGGGTTTTTTGTTGTTTTTTTTTTTACTGTAGTGAACCGCTAGCTCAGTCATATTATCTTGTGGTACCATCTAAATGCATGCTATTATCCATATTCATTAAGAGGCCTACGCAATCCCAGACTACTTAGTAACAATAAAAGACAAAAACCGCAGCCAAAATCCTGGAGAGCGCAGCCTGTCTGGAAACATGCTGAACATGCAGGGTAGCTGCTGGCAATTCAGATAATGAACTCATCACAGCAGCCAGAAAATGTATCATCAGGATAGATGGGAATTCAAACAACCAGCTTGTATAAACACTCATATTTTAAAGTCATTTTATGGGAAATGGTATGCAGTCATTTTGGTCAAGCGCTTTTCTCTCTCAACATGAGACAAAATGCTCACAGAATAGGGAAAAGAAATGCAGTCCAGAGGTTAAACTGAGGGTTTCAACTTTTTGTGCACAGGAAACAGGACAAGAAAAATAAAATTCAAGAAATGATTTCACATAAATATTTAGTATAAAAGCCTGGACAACTCCTTGCCAGCTGTATCATCCAAATTTTTATCTGTGAGAGTCAAACAAGCTAAATGATGGAAACAATATTCATTAGGTACTTTTCTAAAAAATTCCTGCAATAGAACTAATTTGCGGAATTATTAATATTTCTGTCGTGGCTATCCATATCTTTCACAAGGGCATGTTACTACTGGAAGAAACAACTTACATCAGTACAATTTGTTTCTCAAAGTACTGGATTCACCAACATGGAATGGCGAGGGCATGGCCTTTCTCATAATCTACATTATCTCTTAGTGGCACAACTTATTGAAGAGAAAAAGAGATCATGGCATGGTGGATTTTGATGGGGTTCCTTACAGCAGAAGCAACTGTTACCTGATAGAATCCAAATTTTCTAGTGACACTGCAATGTTTGGTATTTCCTTAAACCTCTACACTCTGAAGAGTAAATAAATACACTGCTATACCAGCATGCAATTCATATTTTGCCCTTCAGTGAGCTTCTCAGGGTAAACTTCAGGTAGTCAAAAGCCAGAAAACAAAAAAAAAGAAAATATGCTCTGTGATTTTTAAATTTCATTCTTTCATCTTGTGCTTTTGAAGCAGTTTCACTAGGAGATTGTCTTCTGCTTGTTGAAAGCAGCATTGCCAATCCTGTGTGGAGACTGCATAAATTGCTAAGAGAGGAAATAGATGTTTTTGCCTTGAGTCTGTTTTGGAGGGATGGGAGATGTTCACCTCTGAGTGCATCGGGTCCTGATGGACTTTCTAATGGAGTGTGGAGTTCTTCAAAGAGAGCAGATGACCCTCCATAAGGGGATATAAAAGAGATGCACATCAGCAGCAGGGAGAGAGCAGGAAGCAGCCACTCTCCAGTGTGGCTAATTACCACAGGGAGGAAGGGAAAAAGTAAACAATACTTGGCTTGGAGAGCAGCCATGAGGCACAATGGCTTTGAAACATTAACTCCTAGTTACCAAGATTTTAGTAGCCCATTAAACAGCACTGTCTGATGGATCTGACCTGAGTGGCACAATTTCTGCCTCCATTGGAGGCTGAGGAATGAAGCACCACCTCTGAACCCTTTGCCAACCTGTGCTGCCCTCTGAAGGTGAGCACATGCTGGTTCAGCATTGGAAAAGACCACACCTTGCTGTATTCCTCCAAAGGCATTCCAGAGGACCATCAGGATGAAAATACTAATCTAATTAATTACCCCCTTAATTTATACAACAAGCAAGCTCCAACCAAACAACAACAAAGTGAACTGTATTAAAAAGAAAGGCATGCAAATGTATATAAATAAAACTTCTTGAAATACTTGCTTGTCTTTAGAACAGCATTTTGCCCATTCAGAAACTACTTATTTAAGGTAGAAGAACATAGAAATGTTCAAAGAATACGAACAATATACAGTCTAACATTACACAATTATGCAAAAAGGTTCAATTTCTGAAACATTTCAGTTACACCAGGATCTTTGGCTTGACCCCTACATCATGTAGAACTTCGTATGAAGGGAGTCTCACAAAAAATTAATCTCCAATACAAATCACTGTATTATGAGGCTGTATATGCAAAACTTTTGATCAAGGCCAAGCATCAGCAATCTGTCTTGAGAATGAAGAGCAATAACCAGAATGAAGGTGGCTTCTGGACTTGGCACTGCATTCTCAGCCCACAGAGCTCCTGGCTTGTGAACGTTGCGCTGAATGAACTCCAGATGCGCAGCTGTGGCAACCCCTCTGAGCTAAGCCCATGCAGCACAAATATCTCTCCTGTCAAGAAATACCCACCTGCAACTGGTGTGCTCCAGACGCTGCCCCGCAGGTGGCTGGGTCCATCACAGCTGGAGAGAAGTGCAAAGAGCTCGGAATCACTCCAGTGGCCATTTTCATGACTATTCTGCTTACAAAATGAATTAAACTTGCTCTGGAAAGCGATATCAAACCTTCAAAACCACACTGCTGTCACAGGAGTATTTAAACAAATGCATAGACACTATTTGTAACAGCTTTATTGGTTCAATAACTGCCATACAAAATTGGTCTCTGAAACATTGTAAGAGCAAGAATTAGTCTGTAATTATATTTTGTACAGTATTTTAGCAGAGGGGGTACAATTTTTCTGGAAAACAGTGTTCTCAAAATCTGAAATAGACACTGATTTTAAAAAGCAGCACAGTAATATTTCTTGTCTCACAGCAAGAGTCAGAAACACAAGTCTCTTATTTTTTCTTCATTTCATTTAAACCAGTGACAGCACTATATGGATAATGCTTATTTTTGCATTTCTACACTGCCCAACTGCAATTCTTTACAAAATACCTTCTGAACAACAGCAATAAAAGCAGAAGGATAAAAAAGTATCTGGAAGGCTTGGTGGCTTAATCCTTTCCACCATGGTAACAGGCAGATGACACTGTAAGGGGAATTTTGATCCCAGTAGAAATGTATGAGTCATAAAATCAAAATCCATTCTGAGCACAGCAGTCACGTTTTTCGTTCCTTGAAGAAGTCTATTCCTTTCAACTCTTCAGGTAGATAGTCCTGCTCCACAGGCTCCTTGTACATGGGGTTGTATTTGTAGCCTTTTCCATAGCCCAAGTTCTTCATGAGCCTTGTTGGGGCATTTCTCAGGTGCAGAGGAACAGGGGGCAGTGGTCCTGTGTGCATCCTCAAGCATTCCTTGACGTTGCCATATGCCCTGTACACCTCTATAGACTTTGGGGCTCTGGCAAAGTACACCACACACTGTGCTAGAATCACCTGCAAACAAGCAGAGGGGAATGTTAAAATACTTCTTTTAATCTCTTTGGGAAAACGGCTGCTATTCAGGCTGTATGTACAGCATGGCAGGGATTGTGTTTTTAAACTGACCTCTGCCTACCACTATAATATGAATACTATTATTTAAAAACACCATAACTCCGTGGTTTTCAGTACTAGAAAATAATAGCTACTTTATCTATGATAGACAAAAACAGACAGAGAAAAATATGTTCACGTATCACATTTTAACAATAAATATGCAGTGACTTTTATTTTAAAATACAACATTTATTTTAAGAGCTACAATGTCCTCTTGTCAAAGAAGGGGCATGCAGAACAAGTAATTAAGCCTGCCCTGTCCTTGCAATCTGCTTCTTTTTATAGTTACAGATAGGTTTTACAGATTGCAGAACTTTCAAATCAGTGAATTAATGAAACATTTACCTCACACTCAGGCATTCCAATGAAGTGACAGCCTTGATAAGCAGCAACTGCTTGTGTTAAAGCCAGAGGATCTGCCAGTCCTACAGAAAGGGATCAGATAAAAGCAGGCTAAAGTCAATTTATTTTACTTAATTTTTTGTTTTGTTTATTTTTTCCTTTCCTGTAAGGTATCCATGCACATTTCAGAGATGCTTTCTCAGATATTGGAATTTATGGTACAATACCACACCATGCATAAGATACACTCCCTCCATCCACAAACTTTCCTCCTCCAGCAAAACAAAAAAGAGAAAAAAAAAGTCCAAGCTGTGGGTATGATTTAGACTGAATCTGCTGCCACACAGTGGCAGCCGGAGCCGTAGCTGACCACATATTATTCTCCTACTTTTTGAAATTAATTAATAAAGAAATAGGGAAATATTGCTATACAGACATAGCTTCCACAGGTCTCCTAACTCTTCACCCATCACATATGTGCTAAAAGTGTTGCTGGATCTGCTACTTTGGATAAGTAAATAAAGATGCCTTACAGCTATCAAACCTACACGTCAGGGTAGGTATTCATGTGCCAGACTTATCAGAAAATCAGACATCCCTGAAATACACATTGCCTGTGGCACAAGTTTATTGGTGACCTACAACCAGCAGGGTTTAAAAGAATCCATATTAATACACACCAACCCTGATCTCAAAAACATTTGTCTTTCCTGAAATAGGTAATCATCACAATGACACCTCATATAGGTCTCTGCCTGCATATAGAAAGTTTTTATACCATGTGAGGAGGCATTTCAGTACTTCGTACCTATTCTGAAGATAACTGTTTTGGGTTAGTTTGTTTTTCAAAGGTCGACTTTTAGAAACCAGAGAAGCCTGGCAGATCTTTATTCAATGTGATTTTCCAATGTGAAATACTGCAAATACTGACCTATATCTTCACTCGCAAATCTCACCAGTCTCCTTGCCACATAGAGTGGATCCTCACCGCCCTCAAGCATTCGAGCAAGCCAGTAAAGGGAGGCATTTTCATCAGAGCCTCTCATAGACTTGTGCAGGGCAGAGATGCAGTTGTAATGCTCTTCTCCTGTTTAGGATGGGGGAGAAGCAATACACAAAGCTGTTAGGAGGAAATTAAGTGAAATGCATTTAAGGGGACAGAATATATTTTACTGGATCACATCAGTAAACATAAGCTGCTTTTCCAAGCTCTTTTTACAGGTATGTGGTTACAACACTCATTAATGTTTTCAGTGCCTTCATGGTTTCCCATGTGAATCATTCCCTAACTAGATAAGCAAAACAGAGCAATGATGAAAATTAAGTTTTGTTTTGTTTTTTAAGCATTGCTAGGCAAACAATTTGCGTTCTGTAACCTAACTGCCTTTCCTTCAAAAGGAAAAAAAAAAAAGATAACCCCAGATATTTTAAGTAGTTAGGAAGAAAACTCTACATAAATATCTTATAATTGCCAAAAAATACAAGCACATACAAACAACTGATCATTGTTTTTGGACACACACAGAGCTCTGAGAAGACAACACAAGAATCAGAGAAATCCAGTGCTATACAGTAGTGGTATATTAGAAAAAAGACATTTCATATAATCTAAAACTTGAAAACAAAGTGTGCAGTAAAACACAAGTTTGATGTGCTCTGTAGGGGTGAGAAAAAACGAAATGCCATGGATATACAATGATGGAACATCATACAATTTGGAAAAAACAGAATTGCAGTGCACAACACTGGCAAACCTCTAAGAAATGCTGAATTCAACTGCAGACATCTGCACTACTGCAACAACACTTGAAATGCCAGGCTTCTAAGTAAAAAGTAGGAAGACTGAAAGAAATCAAGGAATTTTTAAAAAAATATTAAAGCTTAATATATTATTAGATTTGGACTCCAGGAGAAAGCTGTTCCACAGATCCTCTAGGGCTACACTTAAAAACAGAGAGTCAGTATTACAAACACTGAATGCGACCCGTCCTGCTTACAATTCTTCTCTGTGCAACTGGTTTTGATTCTTATGCATGTCTTTTAATCAAACTTGCAAGAGTATTTTGCTGCAATATTATTAAACTTTCCATGTTATCTGCCTTTTTTATTTTTTCAAGTGCCTGGCATTCCTTGGCTCACAGCTAAGCATGTATTTTAAAGACAACTGGCTGCATGCACAGCCATCTGTTAATATTCCTCTTCTTCCGAAGGCTAAAAGGATTTACTTCTGATGTGGCCTGAGGGCCACATCAGAACACACCAGTGACTTGTAGGCCCTGAAAAATAAAAGGGCTGCCTGAGTGAGTCTGAGAACCAAAATCACCATGCTGCTGCAGTTGCTCCTTTTGCAGCCAGCAAGACCTCCACCTCCCAGGTGCATTCCCCCCATCTCTGCTCCTGCTGGAGTGTGGTTCAGTGGGGAATTCAACACGCTGCCGACAGCACAGGCAGTCAGGCAGCTATTTTTGCCAGGACTCCACACAAAGAGCCCTGGTATGCAGCCCTCACTCGAGCCAACACAAACAGCACGTCCGTGCTCCACCACAACACTTGAGTCAGGAGCAATAACCCCAAGCAGCTGAACTCGCATCATCCTCTTGCAAGAGGCGTCTCTTGGTCTCTTGAAAGCAAGGAAGAAGGCCTTTAAATATCTGCAGAGGTTGCACTCACCCAGATTTTTCTGCTGGAGGCTTTTATATGCTGTTTGGGCTACTGTAAAGTGTCTTATGTGGGGATACCAGCTGAAGAGGCAGAAGAAATCCAGCAGATAGGTTTGATCCATATATATATATATATGGATCCTGCAGGGAACTTCAGATTTCATGCTGAGAAGGGAATGAGTTTTTGCCTTTTATTTCCTTCCTTACAAAGTTAGTGTTGGTGACAGAGCTACAATGACAGCACTTATACATCAGTATAATCACATTGCATTATCAGTTAAAGACAAAATACAGTGATGTACACTGGAAAGAGATCTTACATTTCTGTCTAAAAATACAGCTTATAGATAGCCTGAGATACCAAAAGCAGTTACAAAAAAATTAGAACTTTTAGTAAACCTTTATTTATTAGCCTTCTCATGCTAGTTAGCTAACATACAGGTTTGGGCCTTATCAGTTGAGAGACAGACACATACCAGTTATCCATGTCTGCTGTATCCCAGATGCCTCTTGAAATCAAAACTATGAAGAGTTTTTGGAATCAAAATAAATTTTCTCTATGCAGTTCCCACAAAGGCAAATACCTTTCTGAAACAAGACACTGCACAAGAGGCTTTGTGGAAGAGGGTGCTTTCTAGTGTCTGACATATACAGATGCATAAATCTTGTTGACAGATGCCCAGAGATTGCTTTATGTGCTCATGAGGAGTTTTCAGGCTAGTTTAAGATGCCAATTTATCTCAAGTCATATTGGTAGAAGATAGGGAAAAGGTTTCGTTCACTCACCATAATTAATATTTGAGCTTCTTAAACAATTTCTATTCACAAAGCAGTGGGAAAAACTAAAATCAGTCCCCATCTCAAATGATTTTCTATCTTAGCCAAAGGTACACATCAAACTGCTCATTGACAAAGGAAAGAAGAAAGCCTTGGAAGTAAGACTAGACCAACAGCATGGATGAGAAGACTTTTCACTCTGATCCAGCAGAAAAAAAATGAGCTGGAAAAAGCCCTTATGGTGTGAGTACGGTGATTTAACACCAGTTGGGAATCCAACTCCAAATAAGCCACTCCCCTACCCCAGCAATGATGGGCATGGTATGGAATAGCAACTTATTCCTGCCCACATGGCTCTAAGCTCTGCCCTGACAGCAAACGCAGGACAGTGAGATACCTTCTCTTTTCTCTCCCAGAGAAAGTAAAGCAAAAAACTGTGTTCCAGACTGCAGAATAAATTAACTTAAGCACAATACATATATGGTCTTTACCATACATGAAGTTATGTCACCATACAGACAGTGAAATTACTGACATTAATCTTATTAAATCTGTTAGCAGAGTGATACAAACTGTTAAATGAAGGGGCAACAATACAACTCTATTTAAAAGGTCTAGTCGCTGCCCAGCTGCTGGTAAACTTCAGTGAATTTGGTTGCTACATCATTTTTCTAAAAGGATCAAAATTTTAACAACTGCAATTAAAAGCTAAAATATGACTAATAGTTTTTGTTTCCTCTCCAACCACAAGGGCTTCAGGCAGCTGCTGGCAGTGAAATTTGATTAAAGTTGTTTCTTTGTCCTTTCAGCTAAAATGCATAAACTATCTACACAAAGACCTTTTTTCTACATGTCTGCACATAGATTAGAACAACAGCCTAACAACAAGCATTATCAATGATCCTTTCCTAGATTACTTGATGAAAATACAGAAGAGAATGCCAAACTACACGTATTTGGCAAATTTTGCAGAAAGTAACAAAAAATAATGTAAAACAAGAAGTCCATATTTACACTCTGAACACTAATCAATTATTTGGTGCTTTCTACTTGAACATGTAACAAATGTATATTGCTGCAATCATGATTAGACCCTCCGCTTTAAAAGACTGAAGCATTTTATTTTAGAGGACCGTAGATCCCACCACCAGAGCTGTGATTCAACCTGCAGTCAACAGTCAGTGGTCAACACAGACCATTCCACAGAACAGAGAAAAGACATGTACCCGGGCAACCTGCTACTGTGACAATATCTGTGTCAGGCTCTCTGGCATTTATACAATCCAGAAAAACAGAGTTTTCACTGCTTTCCCCATTCTGAAAATCTCTAACCAAAAAAACCCACAATAAACCACAACAAAGATTACTGCAACAGATAAGGGCCTGACACACGCTACCCAGACTTGATGCAAGCCTCAGGAAGAGGCACTCTGTGCCATCCCTACCAGAGCAAGAAGGTGCTGGAGGGCTGGGAGCAATGGACACAGCCAAGAGTTCTGTGTGACAGTGGCCACAAGGCGACAGCAAACACACAAGGGACCTACATGGTGCAAGAGACTTGTACCAGCGAACCAGTCAGATTTTCCACTTCCTTCTAATCATGACCTCTTCCTGCCACAGACCTCATAAAATGTTTCTTCTCCCTCCCCCAGCCTGCCCTTGACTTCTCAGCTGCCATTAGATCAGTATCTGCCCAGCTGCCTTTCTCCTGACAGTGAGTCATCATTATTTCTTTGTAGCAAGAAGGCTGCAAGCGGGCATATGTTACAAGCAAGCCCAAGAAACCTCTCGTCACAGGTTTTGAACAGTGGCAGTTAATGCAGTATATCAGAAATAGTGACCCCCCAAAAAAAAATATCAGTTCTCCAAATACTGCTTGTCATAATCATTTCATACTATTCTGCACAGTCATTCAAGTGTTGCTGAAGAACCAGCATATGCATTCAAGGGGATTCACCTAATCTGCACTCACTGATTTTTAACCGTCTAACATAAAATGGTTTAGTGCTAACTACTATGATGCCTAAGATTGCCAAGTCACAAATTTAGCAGGAGTGATTATCACACTAGGAAGCATTAAGTGCAATGCGATTTATGTGGCCTGTCCTAAGCAAGCTACAGAATTCATTACCTTAAAAAGCAACTCTAAAAATAAAGCAAACTGCTCAGGTTTTGACATAACATATTGCTGTGGATGTGAGCACTTCCAAGACTTTCAAAGGAGTAGAAGTGCAATGGAAGATATCCAGCCCTTCAACAAAAATGTCCTCATCAAATTCCTCTGCCCCTTTCACTGAAACCCCCACAGACCTTAAATAACAACAAATAATTTCACCCTGCAACTAACTGTTCTCAGGACAGCAAAGAGGTCTTTCAGCTAATCTACACTTCCTGGTTGAGAAGGAATTTTCAGTTGAACTACATTGCAGAAGAAAAGTAACTTTCAGGACAAACTTCAGTACAACCACTGTTTAATCGAGCAGCTGGTACAAAAAAGGGAGAAGAAAGAGGAATTAGAAAACCTATCACATTTTGAGAACACTGCATCTCAGAAACTGCATCTGTTACTCACCTGCTCGGTCATACAGGATGTGAGATCGCTGGAGGCCCTCCTTTACATGCTCTTCTGTTACCAGAATGCCATGTGCAGCACCACCTCTGGCAGTGGTGTTCAAAGGAGTGTTCCTTCCCGCTGCTACTCGGGCCTGAACTGCCAGCTGCAGTCCGTTCAGCCCAGTCCTGGCATCCCCATCGCAAAGATAGGCAAGTGTGTTCAGAGCTTTCTCCTCTATGTACACGGGGAGTCTGCAACAGAATAACCACACACCCTTAGCCCCCATCACACTCCTCTCCCTGCTTGCTGTGCTGGAGATGATGTTTCTTTACAAAGTTTCTTGATACACAGCTGGGTTTAAGATTTGTCTTAACTCATCCTGCAGAGCCAGCAGTCCACTCTCTTCCTCTACTCCAATACCTGCTAAATACAATTGCATATGAAAAATGTAGGCAGGAGCTCTCATCTATTTAACCCCCTTATTTTTCCTCACCTCACTAAATTCAACAAAAACTAGGGTTAGGTTTTCACCATAGCCCAATTCTGATAAAGCCAGCTGAACTTTACAAGGTTTTACTCCAGCATTTCACTGCTAGCACTTCAAATTCCTTGGTGGAAGGACAGTGAAAAGGCAGCAAGCTATCCAAATGCAGGTGAGAGAATACAGTGAGTTATAAAGTCATTAGCATAACGTTTTGATCTACTAACAACAGCAAGAGGTGCTATCAGTTGTTTTTTAGAAAACAACAACTGGAAAGATTGTTTACAATGTAAAACACATGTATCCTACTTTTTTGGTATTACAACTTAGTCACTGGGATACAAAAAAAAATCTTACTAGAAAGAAGCTGCATCCCAATACATGTCATCACTCTTCCTGCCATTTACTTACACTCTAAGTGTGCCAGAACTATACAAACATGAAAAAGGCCAAATTCCAGTGAAATCACAATCTAAATGAACAAGTCACTAAGATTAGCTCAGTTGACTGAGCATGGTGTTGATAACATCAAGGGTTTGATCCCTGTATGGGCCATTCACTTAAGAGCTGGACTTGAAGATCCTTGTGGGTCCCTTCCAGCTCAGAATATTCAGTGATTCTATGAAGATGGGAAGACCTGAGAAATGCAGCAGCAGGATCTCCTGAGATCTTCTAGTGAGTCCATGAAAAATCTGTGAGAGCAACAAGTACTCAAGTTTTGTCTCTAGGTTTTCACCTGCTAGGCAGCAGTCCTCACTGTTGGGACACATTCAAACCAGTTCACCTCTGCATGTTTCAAAGGCACCCTGTTGAAGATTTAACCCTCAAACCTCATTTATGTAGACAAGGTAACATCTAAGGTGTTGCCAGGCAGAGGGTGTAACTGATCTGATCTGGAGACAGCAGCTAATGGAATTCAAACATGACATTAATGGCCCTAACTGAGCCACTTGGAGTAGCTGCACTGTAAATCAAGAGTGACAGGTATCAGTAAGGATTAGCACATAGAGCTTGGTGTGAGAGGCCATTTCTTATGAAGCTCTTGTGTGTCAAATAATTAAGGATTCACAACACCCCTGCACTTCATTAACCAAAAGATGTGTTACTCTTAGTACCAGTGGTGTAGAAAAAGGGAGCGTCAGGGTTCCCAGACAGATGTGTCCATTTATTTTCATTACTTGCCTTCTCTTCTTCCCCACAAACCCACTTTGCACTTGTCACACAAAAGAAAGACTGTAGGTTCTTAAAAAAATTTAGCAGTTAATATTTGAATCCTCTCATGGCCACACATAAAAAGGAAGAACTAGTAGAACTGCAGTCTTAATCAACCACTGCAAGTAAAAGCTGACTGATGTCTTCTAGGGGAAAATCCCATGCTGCAGAGAGCAGATGGTAGGAATCAGACCCTCGCAAAAATAGATGCATCAAATACATCTCATCATGACTTTTTTCCATCCCCTTATTTCTCATGTATTTGATGAATCTAGTAAAAAATATTAACACACATACAGTGGCACTTTTGCCAGGGTGCTTCCAATACTGTCTTTGAACAAGGAAGCAGAAAAATGCAAGTAATTAGTCAATTATCTCCAGCATCAAATTCCTTGACAATCAGGAAGCAACATTTTTCCCTCAGCACTACAGATGGGTACCAGGTCTTTCATAAGCATTAAATTAAAAAAAGCCAGCAAGGAAAGCAAAAGCTCCTTTTAAAAAAACAGCAGGCACTACACACAGACATCCTGCTGCTAAGGCCTCCTTTAATAGAAATGACCCCAAATATACAACATGTTGAGCAAACATTTCTCACACACCAGCAGAGCATACTTGAGAGAAGGTTTCACCTTCAAGGACTAAGCTCTTTGCCTGCTGCTTGCAGAGAAGCACACCCTGTGCTTGAGGCCTCCTCACACTGATACCACAACTGCAGACAGTGACTGCAAGTAAAGGGGAAGCACTGAGAGCACTAAAAGACAGATGCTACCTTCGAAGAAGCTAAGTACAGTCTTTCCCAAAAAAAAAAATAAAATTGAGGCCTCAGAGCACTTTTGCAATTTATCTGCTAATTTAAAGCTGAGTTGTATTCCTTTCTCTTGTTTCACTATAGGACTCTTAACTGCCCTGTTGACTCGACGTAAGCAATTTATATTACAGAAAGTGAAACAAATATTCACAAGAAAGTATGAGAAATCTGGTTACAAGCAATGGCCTTGTCCATTTCCATGGTGAAATTTCAGTTGTAACCTAAGGGTAACGGCAATTCCAAACCAAATAATGCACTATGTATTGGCTGATCCAGTCCATGCCTACAATAGCAAGACATGCAGGATGTGATAAAGAATAAGAATAAATGGAGAAAACTTCCACATACAAGCTGTTTGCACAGCACATTGATGAGAATCACTGATTGGAAATAACACAATGCTTCCCCGTTGCATAATCTCAGTTCCATACACACTTGGTATTTCAAAATAATAAAATGTTATACTCAGAATAACTGAATTGAGATTTTTTTTTCCTGAGCAATTAATACCATAAATTCAATTTTCGGATGATGTAATTTCAGTAGGCAGGAGTCTAATTTCAAAATCAGGATGGCAATTATTTCAGTACCTTGGCTTCCAAAAACCACTTGTGTTTTAAGCCCATCCTGTCTTCAGAAGTTCAAGTGCCCTACTCCCTCCAGATTACCCAACTTCTGCACCCATCAGAACCACAAGGCAGAGTAACTCCCATGCTTTCTGACTTCCTTCCAAGCTCCTGATAACGCTTGGAGACGGGCAATCCCATATTTTATTCAACTTCCAAAATTAACACCGAACACTCACTGGATGCCAATGGTCAATGTTGGTACTTTGTAACCAGTGATACTTGGAGACCAAAACATAAACAAGCCAAAAGGGACGTGCTGGGATCCATCACTCACTGGGCTGAAGGTGATATACTACCTCAAGGAATGGAAAACTACCACTACAGGATAATAAATCCTTCTTCCAGTTCCTCTTTATCGCCATACCCTTGAGACAGTTTGTGCCAAGAACCAACATGAAATGTATGATGAACAACCCATTAAACCATTAAACCCATTAAACCCGCACCCCATTAAACCTGCAGCATTTGAGCCAATGACAAGAGAGCATAAGTAATATCAGGGAGTAAATAGTAGGAAGCCCAAGCAATGATAACCTGCGTGATCAAAGATTAAAAAAACTACTGACCAATACACGAGATAAAGCACCCACTGCTTCTTTCCCATATAAATCAGTACTTTCTTACTTTCTCAGTGCAATTATTCTCACGATGTTCACTCCTTGGCAGACTGCAACACTTTTTCAAGCAAACACAGCTCCTCAACTGAACTACTGCAGTGTGATATGCACTACTCACTGCCTTACAGCATTGTCTCCCAGTATTGCCTCTCAATCCAGCAACTCATTTCCTGCAAGGAAATTGAATGGATATTCCAGTTAAGGAATAATATTCAAGAAAGTATTGAACACCGAAGATCCCAAGGAATTCCACCTTCAGTGTTGTGATTTACGAACCAGTGAATTCAAAACACGCCAGAACTTGTAATACAGCCAATAACAAGCTGAAATGCATGATGTCTGGGCTTGCCAACAGGAACCTGGGGTTCCTTCCATTTCCCTCAGCTGTGTGCCTTCTGTGCTATCTAGCTTCAAACACATTAATCAACCATCCAGTTTACTGTCTGACTTCAATTAGAGATCCCATTCTGAGGGCAGCACTTGAATGACAAAAATAAAAAGCCAAGGGAAGAATTTGGTTTCTTCCACCACTGACACAGTGAAGTGTAATGTATCAGTGCACACCTGGAACAGCTGGTGCTATTACTGACCCAGCATAAACTGCAGAAAGAACAAGCACTTGCAGTAATAAAAAACATCTTTAACATTGACTTCTTCACCATGAGTATGTTTCTTTCTTTCTCGTTTCTCCATCTTCAGTATACTGAAGTCTATACTTCAGTAAAGTCTTCAGATTTACTCAAGACT
Organism: Passer domesticus; assembly: GCF_036417665.1. Taxonomy (NCBI): domain Eukaryota; kingdom Metazoa; phylum Chordata; class Aves; order Passeriformes; family Passeridae; genus Passer; species Passer domesticus. Next base: position 78,688,361 of record NC_087474.1, on the reverse strand, counting down.
TTAGAGGCACAGTTTGATGGCATGCTGATGAAAATACAGCAAGAAGTACACATTATCCTAAAGAAATTCAGTAATTATCATAAAAACTGTCAAAGAACCTTTGTGAGCCATGATGACACAACAAATAGAAAGATATCCAAGAACTAAAACCCACTGCTAGTTGCTCCACCTTTAGAGCAAGAAAAGGCCATGGTGGAATGAAAGAGAATCCAGGTGATCTAACTTTATCAGAAACCTGTGCCAATGGTGGAAGCAAGATAAGAAAAATCCACAAAGAAAATCTAAGGAAACAGTTTTGGGTAGAGCACACTTTCCTTGTGGAGTGCAATGATGAAATCTATAAAATCACTCGGGCATGGTAACATTCTTGCCAAGCACAAAAGATGCCTGTAAAGACTAAGGAAGATTCACCCTCACCTTATTCCTGAAGGTAACAGGAGACCACAAAGAATCATCCTCTCCTTCAAAATCTCTTTTAGGTAAGCCATCCTGTCAAACAAGTGATGTGATACTAAAACCATCTGATTAACTGAGGCCAAGTAGCGCATGCAGTACTTCATACTACACTGCTGTGGCTTGGAAAGGGAGACTCACATGGGAAATGAAACCCAAAATTCAATGTGCATATCTCTTGTGCCTTCCTGCTAGATCTCTGCAGCATTTTCAAAGTGGGTACACCCCACTGTTTGTGGACGTGCTGCCTTACAGCTTCTTTTCTCACTCTGCTATAAAGGTGAGCACCATTAACAACCAAATCAATTGTAATTGGTGATTTCCATTTATTCTTCAGGACAGCATGAAGAATAAATTATGTACCTGCCTGTACCTAATGACAGTCCTGTTCCATAGAGGCAAGGGAGTAAAAAGCTGAGACAGCTGCTCCTGTGGAGCAGTGGAGAGGAAATGAAGAAGCAGAAATGGTATGGACACTGAAGCAAGAAGCAGGAATCAGTGAGGAATCCAAACCAGGATCATAGGAGGGTGGATGGCTTATCAGCATCTGAACTTATCAGCAATAGAGTGTAGGAACTGTGCCCCAGCACCAGATCGCATAATGAAAGATAAGAAAGACCTGACACACAACTTCAACAAAACCTCACTTTTATTTTTAAAGGCTTGGCTCCCATGACTGCCTTTGGAGTGTGGTCCTCTCTCCCCATGGAGAGATTTCTGAAACTGTGTTAGTCTGACTCTCTGCCTGCCAGACTTCTTTCAGTTTGATGAAGCACCGCGCTGTTTAAATCATCCATAGCTATCGGAAGGTTACAGACATGGAGAGTCCAGCGAAACCCAAACCCAAACAACTGCAGCTGAAACTATGCCTTGTACTTTAATCCTGTACAGAAAGGAAAGTCTCTGAACCCCAGTCAGGGTGTAGCCACAACCACAGCTGTGCCGCTACATTAATGCTGACATGCAGTACTGCCTTCTCTTCTGAAATTCACATTACTACAACACATAAAAGCTACAAATGACTAAACCATGAGGCAGGGTAACCTAAAAATAAGAAAGGAATACCTTTCCTTACCTGTCCTGACCTCATTCAGGTTGGCAATTCTTTGTGCTTACATTCTGTGACAAAGTTCAAGTGGATTCCCTCTCATTTATTTCATGCAGTCTATCAATCACCACCAGGCCAATGCACTGTAAATTACTAGGAGAGCAGCCAAGAAGCAACACGAAGGAAGTGCAATTGCTTGCATGTGAGTAGCACAGTACCTCGCATTACTCTTATTTGCCAGCCTCCTGTTTCAGAAGGCAGATAACATCTCCTGTAGACAAATGTAGATGTTGTTTTTTCCCAAAACTTTCTCAAGTGTTTAATATGAATTTATTTATTAATGTCTGGACATCAAGGAGCAGAGAAAAACAAAGTCTCTCTAAAAACAATCTATTAACATCTCACAGCAGCAGTCTCCTCTCGTCACTGGATATCCTAAAACACAGCACAGGATTTATCCTGTAACTAAAGAACAGAAGCATCTCCCTGATTCAGGGGGGAACGTCATCTCCCCTGATTTATTAAAAACAAATTCTCAGAAAACAAACTTAAGAGGGGATAGCCCATCCAGCACTTAACGGTAACATGATGCTTTTACAACCAGTAGCAAGAAGTAACACACATTAGGACATGACAAAGACCCAGATACAGGCTTCCACAGTAAATCCTCAGCAGCAGAACAGATTTAAATATCCTGAGAGGGTGAGTCAGGAGTTATGGATCCAAGTATAAAATTCTCTCCTAATCCAGATGGTGAGATTATGTTTTGGATGGAGAGAGCCAATGCTTTGAATTCTCTCTCTCCTGTCACCCCCGCCCCTGCCATATGCTGCCACTTCTTTTCTTTACTATCAGAAGTGGCTAGGGTTTCTCTTCCCACCCCCCAACTGCTTCATTCTCTCCCTGGCAGGCAGTCAGCTCCTCGGGCTGCGCACGTTAACACCCTGCAGCCCATAAAGTACTCACTCCGAGCTCTTGCTGCAGCTGCCAGTCGCAGGGGTGCCGTGCTGGTCGCCCTGGCCCAGAACCTGGAGCCCTAAGAACCTGACGGCCCTCATCAGAACCGCCTCCATCGCTTCAGCCGAGAGCTTCTCCAGGACGATCACCCGGCACCGGCTCAGGAGAGCGGCGTTCACTTGGAAGGAAGGGTTTTCTGTGGTCGCTCCTATCAGGGTCACCGTCCCACACTCGACGTGAGGAAGGAAAGTGTCCTGAGCATGGGAGGGAAGCAGAAAAAGCTGATCTCGATCAATGACAACCTGAAACATCCCATGTGAGTAGGCTACTTTTTTTTTTTGCGTCTTGTGAGACTTTGGGTTCCCTGTTGATATGACAAATAACCGCACTGACAGTTCATCTGCACAGATAGGGAAATGATTTAATTTCATGCACCCAACACCTCAATAATAAATGACTGCACTGAGAATGACCCTACCAGCTGAAAAGAAATAGGGTAAAGAAATCTGCAAATTTTGGGTTTGTGTGACTTTGGTTTATTGCATGACAACATAAGAAATCATGAAATTGCCTTATCAAGTATAACAAATAGTGAGGCTAATCCTAAATATGTTTGAATCAACTTTTACAACTACAACTCCCTGCCTAGTTCTGTACTCAGAAAACTACAGGAAGATTACAGAATAGTTCAATTCAACCTGTAGTACAGAATTCAAGCTTTCCATGGCATAACTGAAAAAAACTTATACCTAGGAAAGGAAAAAGACAAGAAAGCCCAAGTCATGGCTGCAGTGTTATCCTGAAGTACCATGCCATGACTTATTTTTTCTTGCACAGAAGAGAGGACAACATTAAAATACCCACCTTTGGCACATTCACATTCCAGACCTTTGTAAAGGTAATACAGAATGATACCCCCTAGATGGAGGCTGAAAATAAGATGTGTGCAGCAAACACTACTAACATGACTTTGCAAAAATAAAATTTCATAAAAATATCATATAAAGACTGGCGCATAAGTAACTCAGTCTTTTATTTAAATCCTTGAATCACAATAATTAAATGTTGGTTGGAAGTTAGCTAAGGACTTAATTTTTATGTTTCTCCCAAATTCATCTACTACCTGTATTAACATTGAAATCAAAAGCCCAGAGGAAGGTATCACCTTAAGGCAAAGTGGGAGATTTTACAGAAGTGCTGACAAAGGCTGTTTTAAAAAAGCAGCATAGTACAATACCTGCTGAGATTTATTGAAACGATGGATCTCATCAATAAAGAGGATAGTTTTTCTCTTGAAGAGTCTTTTTTCATTCTGGGCTTGGCTGATGACATCTCGAACATCATTTGTCTTGGCACTTGTTGCTGACAGTGTCACAAACCTCATGCCATTCTTTTTGCTGCTGTTGGCTATGATGTGTGCCAGTGTAGTCTGAAACAGCAATAGGAGAAAGCTTTGTAAAAATAATTTCAGACACAGAAAGTACCAATTTAAAGGACATAAGTAAAGAACAAAGCTATATATTTTGGACATAGGGACAGTGTTGACAGTTTACAGAGTTAAGAGATTTTAGCTCACGTTATTCTAGGGCACAGAAGACTTAAAAACTTCCTGCTAGAGGTAACTGCCAATTCCTCTGCTGCACTTCCAATGCCTGCACTTTTACATACAGACCCAGTGAGCCTCAGCACAGAAAAGGACAGCACTGACAGCTGTCTCCTTTGTCACGGAAGAAGAACTCTCTGCCAAATACATTTCTGTCACAGAAGACGGGCTGACTGCAATTCCCTGTGCAGTTATTTTGTGTAGCATGTTAATGGATAAAGAGCTGGGCTACCCCAAGACACCTGCCTAAGAGTTTACAGTGCAACTGCATGTGAGAAATAAAAAGCTACAGTGTTATTAACTAAACCCTTCTATATTTCAAATACACTAAAAATGCAATTAATTCAGACTGCAGTTTCTACAAAAGCATGAGAACATTAGTATTAAAAAATTACATGTGTACTTAAGAAAATATAACTCTTAAATCTAAATAGTCAACAATAATCAAATGCTGGCCTAGGGAAGCAAAAGGCAGCTGACTGAACAAACTTAGTAAGCAGCTATGTTATTTTTCTGTCCTGATGAACAGCCTCTTCAAATCCAAATTTATTTATAATTTCACTTAGCCTACCAAGGCACAGATGCAACCTCCATCAACCTCCTGGGTAGATTTACTATACCTGAACATATCACATACATGATTTTGAGACTTTCCCTCACAACCCTTAGTAAACACAGGTGTATGCCCAAAGAGAGTGTAGCTGTATTTGAAAGTACTGCTAGAGAAAGCAGGTGATTCTTCCATCAAGCTCCCTATTCTGTATTAGAGGAAGATCCAAAGGAGACTGAAGACAGGAGTGCCTCAGCAGATGAGGACTGTGACAGGTGCCAACAAAACCACCTCAGAAGATATTCTAAGTGCTGAGGTTAAAGCAGCAGGTGGTGTCAACCTGATCCTCTTGCAGGGAGGCTGCAGAAACAAGCACCTACCACTTGGCTACCAACGGTGCTGCTCTGTCCATTTAATGGATTTCCTTGTCCCTAAAACTGCAACCAGCCCAAGTTAGAAATGGGAGGCTAAGGAGAAGGATATATTGTTATTTATTCTTGCTTTAGTTTTAGTAAGGGTTTCTTGATTGCCTTCAGAAGCAGTGTCATTTCAGGTCCTAATACAAGACTCGCATCCCATGCCAGATCCTTCCTTCCTTCCTGGAGCTCAATCCACCAGACCATCCCCAAGCCGTATCATTGCAGAGGAAGACTGAAAGACACTTGCAAAGTGTTTGCAGCAAAGCCTACAGACATTAGACAGATCTGAGAAAATAAACGAATAAGCAAGTTCCACCCTCACCCCACCAAAACCAAAAGAAAAATATCTTTGAAAACGAGCTACCAAATTAAACCCAAAATTCATGTTTCCTTACAAAAGGGCCTTGAATCAGAATGTAACTTCAGAGGATATATCTATGCCTTAAAAATATCTGAAAGCACAGAAACACCCAATACATCAAATTTGAGGAAGAAAAAGGAAAATTTACCTCTTCCTTCTCTAAAAGTGGCCGTGATGAGATTACAAATAAAAAAAATATAAAGCAGCTATTCTTCTTGTAGCTGCACTTGGACTGGTAGCTCACATGGCACCCTGGCTGTTACTCAGAGAGTTTTCTTATTTACAAAAAAAGCAGTAAGGACTTTGTTTTATACACATGCACAGGAGTCTGTAGTTGTAACTCTAATTTAGGGGGAAAAAATCAAAGACATTTATTTGAAAGTTACCATTAGACCAAGAATCTACTTGAAATCTGCTGCATGGATCTCAGCCAGCAGATACCTCTTCCCCTCTGCCAACTTGTGGGTCACCAAAGGTTGCAATAAGAATAACATACATTGCCTTTCAAATGTAATGCTTGACAAGGACAGGCATGTTCACAGCCTCTTCCTTCTGTTCTGCACAATCAATCATTCAGCAAGTCAAACTGCCTATCACACAGATGTAACACTTTCCCTGGTCCTCTGAAAGACTTACTTCCCATGAGCTCAGGTTTTTTATACTGCTTTTTGTCCAACCATCTCAAGCAAAAGTCAGTCAGAAGCTACAGTTTTCTCCCTCTTTGTTACTTCAGGTTACAACCTAAAGGAACACATAACCTAGTACAGAATTCACATAAGAAAAGTAGCGTAAGCATGAAGGCCCTAGCACAGAACAACTGTAACTCATATGCTAATTTCCTAGTTTCCCTCACAGACAATATTTAAGGGACAAGAAGAAAAGTAGAAATCTGACATGGAATAAGGCAGAAGAAAACACACTGATTATCCATCATCTAAAATAAATTTTGAAGTTTGATTCTTACATTGGAAAACAAATCTCTTAAAATATTGACACTGATGTTGCAATTTATTCTGAGTGCCCTGAATCAGAACCTGTATAAGAGGCACAAAAAGGAAATCCAAACAAGCTGATAATGTGCTCCTTTTATTATACAGGTATTTCTTATTTAGTTCTTGTTTTTTTCTTTATGGGCAGGAGCAGGAATATTGTTTCCCACAAATTATGAATAGCAGTGATCCAGTGATCCTGCAAACTAACCTTTTGCTAATTTCACTAAAAATAACACCTTACAAAGCTCACAGTGTAAGATCCTCGCCCCTTCCTGAAACCATTCTTCTACTACAATGCCAAACTATTCAAACTTGTACCTACTATTATTACCAAACTTTTATGCTGAATATTGTGAGACCTTACTGACCTACCTGTTTAGACAAGCTAAAACAGTGACATCATAAAAAGCTGTTCTGAAATAGAAACATATTCACGAAGAAACTTCCAAACCAATGAATAACACTTAACTTCAATCTGTGGTAATTTATTTCCAGATCCATTACACACAGAACAAACACTTAACTGCTGAAACTCTCCTTCACAATCCCGTACCTATTGCTTTGTGTCAGCCCAAATGAGAATATCCTTTCAAAAAGGCTGAAACCGTCTCAGATTTGCAAACAACCAGCAATCAAACAAACAAACAAAAAAAAAAACCCTCAAACAAACAGGCTCGCTCACAGCAACTATGTTATCCGTTTTTCTAGGCTTTGATACAAGTCATGGATGAAACAAAAGCAACCCACCAAGCATGCTTGGCTCCACACACTTCCCACTGTCAGAGCAGAAAAGTCAATCAGATTTGCTGTTTGTAAGCTGGGTCTTTGTACTAGGAGACAAGAATTTTCTGTAGACTCAGAAGTTTCCCTGACTGGGCTACACTCTTTAAGTATGAATCATTTCTCTCCTCTCTGCACTGCCACTAGTCAGTGCTCCCTCACATCCACGGCTGGAAGAAAACAGCAAAAAGCTTGTACAAGTCAAGCCAGTCTTACTAATGCTCAAGGACTACCTGCTCAGAAATAAGGTGGTCTTTTGGATTTTTGCAGCCCTATACCAGGGCATTAAACTATGCTCATCACATTACCTCACCAAGAATGAAGAGTGGTACTGCCTAGCTCACTTCAGGAAGTGGAACTGGAAAAAACTGGGAAGGGATTAGAACACAGGGTTAGATTGTATCAAGAATACTGTGAAAGCTAAGGTGCGACAAGGTTCTCTCAGAAAGTCTGGAAGGCTGTAGGCTCTGCCAGGCCACGTTTAGGTGACCAAAGCAGATCTGGCACAGACTGGCACAAGTGCAGCACAGCATGGATTATTCCTGAGCAGGGATAATCTAGCTGGCATCTAGAATTCCCCAACAGGTGACTTTGCTGGTTTATTCCAGAGCAAACCACAGTGTGAATTATGTTTGTGGCAGGGATGACAAGAGACTGGTAAGCCTAGTGCAAAACAAAACAGGCTAGTTACACCTACAGACTTGTAGGGTCTAAACTATGTTATCAGAGTGCTGAACTAGCACCCTAATTTTCTTTGCTGCTATTTGACCATGACTTCGCAGCTATTTTTTGCTCTTCCTTTATTCTGGCCAGGATTTCCAAATCTTTGTTTACATGGTGTTGCCATCAATGGCCTCTCCTCACCCTCAACCCTCCCTTTGCTGGCAGCAGGGCCATACTGTGGCTGCCAAGCAATCAGGAAAGGCCGGGCTCTGTTTCACTGCCTTGAGGGAGACACCAACAGCATCCTTGGATGCCGCACAGGGCAGCAGCTCTCTGGGATGTTGCTCTGTGGATGTTCTCTGTACCACACTGCGTCACACGAGATAAGCCAGGCCGTGTCTAAAGGAAATTGGCAGCACAGCAGATGAACATGGCCTGGGGACACTGTCTATACAGATAAACACAATCAAAAGTAGCAGCAGTTGGCATTTATATAAGGGCAGATGCTATTCTTACCCATCTTGTTTGGTTCCTCAAACCCCAAATAGCCCACTGAGATACTACTGGAGGAGTAAGTGTCACTGAACAAGAGACACAGCATGTGCTTTACAGCACTTCCAGAATCCAAGCCCAACCAAGCATAAACAGATGCAAGGTCATTGCATAATCTTTGTTGAAATGGAGCTGTATCTCCATTTGCTGAATTCTGATTTGTGTACTTAAATTCTAACTGCTTTATGGATACAATGGTATTTTCTCTTCCAGAGTTCTCTTCCTTGAGAGCCACCCCAACTTACTCCTGATTTAGATTGGCATAAGCAAAACCAAGCACACTGCATTACAACACTGCTCCCAGGCAACTGCAAAGACAAACCCATTTTTCAGAGCTGTCCTGGACTTTCAGTTTACACTACTGTAAAAGACATGATGCATTTTCAGTTTAAAATTTCATGCTAATCAATCGAAATAACTCATTAGTCCAAATGGTTCAAATCAGGCCCCAAGCTGTATGAATAAGGGAAGACGAAATACACTTAGGCAATCAAACAGCCTGTTAGGTAACCACTTGAATCAGCAAAATAGGAACCACTGGGAAGCGATAACAAATACGTGGGCACCAAAATAGGTGTTGGACTTTCTGTCTGTGTTTCAATATGTCATTTTTTAAATGCAAACAAAGAAAAGAAATACAGGGAGTTCTAGAAATAAAATATAATGTCAGAGAAGATTTGATAGAAGATTTTGAATATTTGATTTGAAAATTTGATTTGAAACTTCCAAGACCACTTACTGGGGTTTTTAATGTTTTGCACTCATACCAGCATTGCACATTTTATCTTATTACTAGAGTGCACACATGAACCTCAAAAAATCATGCATGAATGCTCTTTGTCTTATCTTCTACAAGGAGCGGGTTCATGACACTTGCTACCTATTTTTTCCTTGTTACGCAGCAGCCCTAAGAGGGAATGTTTACTGTATTTAAATACAGAATGTTCAGGTTTATAAGGCTTAAACTTCATCTGTGGCAGCAAAATTATTCGGTGCTCAAGTTACGCTGTGTCCCCCAGCTAACTCTTTACTAAAATTGGTGCCCCAATGGCAGACATGCAAAAATCTAAATCCCTGTATTAAGGTGCCATAAATCACAGCATAGCTTACTCACATTACACTCGGATTTATACAGGCCTTTAAAAATTTGCATAGTCAGTATGAACAAGCTAACTGTTCCTAAGTTAATAACCACGGCATCTCTTTGAAGCAGTGTTTCTTCTGGCCTGAGTCTGGTCAGCTTCTTAAAAGAATAAAATTGGCTCTTGTGTTCAAGACTTCAGAGTGACAAAAGTGTAAACAAAAAGTTAAAGTTTTTTCATCCACAGCACCTTGGCTTCCTACGTAATTAGGATGACAGATTCAAGGTACAAAGATGCTGTTCCCTTAAAGTAAGAGGACTCAGTACAGATGGAAACTCAAAAGAAAAGAGGACCACAAAGGAAATACCAAAATTTTGTCTTTTCAATTTTGAGGATATTTCCTTGACTATTCAAGTGCAGCTGAGGCCAAAATCGACTTGGGCAGACCAGTTACATACCACACATTTTTACTCCAGCATCTAGCTTTATTGTTCTCATGATCAAAATTCTCCAAAAATTCACCAAAAATACTTTTGACCTACAATATGAAATAACAGGCAAGATTATTTTCTTCTTGCTTAGAAAAAGTCTGTTGAACTACAATTTTTCATAACATCCAGACTGAAAAATAATACATAAATTGATTTGAAATTCGGCCCTGATGATTTAGTCCATGTTCAGTTATTTTTTTTACTTAGTCCTGCTCTACCCTTTTCAAAAGTATCAGTTACCATGGCATTTGGCTGTAGAAATGGAAGAAGGCATAGATGGGCTGCAATAACCAGATTCCATGGGTAGCAAGAGCCTGAAGAGGTTTAAGAAATGTATGACCACCTTACACAGCACTTCTGAATTTAGACCAACATATCTAATTATGCTGCTATTTTAGCTCTTTGATGGGCAGAGCTAAGCATATGGCCTTGTTATATACAAGACTACATAACACACAGTGACTTCTTAGTATTTTTCCTGCTGAAAAGCACTGTATTTAATGGAAGAAGTTTTTTTCTGATCAGTCCAACCAGGTCCTGAGGCAGTGAGAATACTTCTCCTCTGCAGGGTCTTTCCAGTTTTCAAGCCCTAAGTTGCTTTGTCATGAAACGTCTTCTTAGACACATTATATACATATAACTCAAACAGCAAGTGAGCGGGACAGGCAGGCAAGAACAGATCTCCTTTCTATCTTCAGGTGGACTACTTTGCTTGCACGTTAAATCTGTTAGGAGAGGAATTTGATAAGGACATATCCAGGAAAAGAATAGAACTTTCAGATATTTAACTCAGACAGACAATATGATTTATGGGGAAGAAAGCCTGAGATAAAACTCTACTCTAGCACCATCATAGAAATATTGATAAATGTGGGTGAAGAGGCAGAGTTCAACTCTTTGCAGAGGAATTTCTGGTTCAGCTAATAAAGGCTGCTTCATCAGGAGCCAGCTGAAAGCACATAGACTTAAAACTGCTGAGAAGGAATAACCTAAAAAGCAGACAAGTTTCCCAACAGTGTAAGTACTCAAAAGTACTTACAAAGGGTCAAAAGGCACAGAAATGATGCAAGTCAGACAACTGCGGAGCAACAGAATTTAAACTCTGTGAAAAGCAAGCTTACTAAATACAATTATGTGTAAAGCATATTGGTGAGGAGGATGAGTCATATGAAAGGAAAATGAAAGCTGTGACATTATAGGCATAAAACAGATTGCCCATTACTCAAAGGCACTTTCAGTACCACAGAAGGCTCCTAAAGAAGACCTTGAACACAACTGTTAAGCTGTCACAAGCTCATGAAAAAGCACTTCCATGGTCAAAGCCAGGTGCGTTCATCGGATCACAACCCAAAGGCCACTGAAGCCAGTGCCAGTTTGCAGAGACTGTTCTGCAGCCTTTGCTTTGCTACCACTGCACTTTTACAGCCTTTTTTTCCTGAACAAAGAGGGCTTCAAGAAAGAGCAAGCACATGCTGTTGACAGAGATAACAAGAAACAAAAGGCAGGAGACCACAAAAAATATAGAAGCAAGCCCCTGAATATTTTATTCAGAAAGGAGAATTCTTATTTATTAAAGAACTGAATTCCACTTCTCTCTCTGGCCATCTTACTTCAGTCAATCCACCTCCCCTTTCATCAATTTTCAGAAACAGCCCTTCTTCACCCCATCTATTCTGAGCTCTTACTTTCTATTATTACTTTCTTGTTTTAAAGGAAGTAAACATTATTGAAGTTCACTAGCTGGTTCTTTTGAGGCGTAAGTTATCTAGCCTAAGAAACCTGCTGCATCATTGCTAAAGGTATTCATCCAATTCTAATACCTGCTCCTTATTCACTGAGATTGACTAGCATTATTATTCAAACACCACATAGCAAGTCTTTTTTATTTTCAATTAAGTATGCTGACAAGAGCAAGCTGCTGCTCTGTCCTTAACTTCTCCGCTAAGCATTTACTTCCCCTATTCCCAATTTCTCAAACAATCTGTCACGCAGCCAACACACCAAATTACATATATATATATGTATATATATATATATATATACACATATATATATACACATATATATATGTATGTACATATATATATGTGTATATATATATATATATATATACATGAAACTAAATGTTGTGAACACACTAGACTGACAGAGAAAACTGTATTTTGTTTGCCCTGCCATACCACAAATCTGAAATATATGGAACAACAGGACAAAATTAAGGTGAGATCCTAAAACACTGCTCAACCATACCTGAGCATTCCTTTGGTCCTTCCTTCGCAACAACTGCGAACCCCTTCACTGCTGTGCTAGGGGGTCTTTGGGGATTCATGATGGCCCCTGGTATGCTAAAGGAGGCAGAATACAAAGATGCAATGGTCAGATCCCACAAAGACCCACCAGCCTGGAAGTGGCTGAAGGTGGATGAGTGCCTAGCCAAAAGGCTACCTGCCTTTCACACCAGGGCTGCCTTCTCTAAGGGGCAAGAATTCGTAGGCCAAAACAAACCTAGTACTTGCAAACTGTGCTGTATTAACCTGCTGGTTTCCTAGACATATTTAGAGATACTGTATTGCTGCTGTTTTTCAGCTTCTCAGCCATTAACTAAACCACGGCTTATGTTTTAGGTATGGACTTTGGAGTTACGAGATCTGAATTATCTGACAGCAAGAGAGGCCTTGTATAACCAAAGACCAAATTGCATGGAGCGGGGCTGATGGGGGTGGACCAGTTCTATTTTATTCACGAGGCAGGTTGTGTTTTTTGTAATCTTCAGTGAAAACTAGTGGACATCAGCCAACATAATGAACCTACAAAAGAAACCAAGAAGGCAGAAGGGCGAAAAAAAGAGCGAGTGCGAAAATTAACAAGTTTTACGTACAGCGGCCTCAAGAGCCACGTGAAGCCGCACCGGCCCGAGCCCGCAGGCTGCGCGCGGGGCCGCCCGCACTCACCTTCCCGCAGCCCGGCGGCCCCCAGAGGATGAGGGAGGGGATTTCCTGGGACTCCAGCAGGGACCGCAGCAGGGTCTGCGCGCCCAGCACCCGCTCCTGCCCCACGTAGTCCCCCAGCGTGTCCGGCCGCAGCCGCTCGGCCAGGGGCTTCCCCTCCAGCTTCTGCGCCAGGCTCTCCCCGCACAGCGCGGCCGCGCACCCATGGCCCGGCGGCGCCGCGGCCTCGTCCCGCCCCGCGCCGCTCTGCCCGCCGGCCGCTGCCGGGCTCTGCCCGCCGCCGCGGCCCTTGTGGAACAGGGAGAAGACGGGGGACCCGGCGGCCGGGCGGGCCTCCTCCGGCTGCCCCTCGGCCTGGCTGCCCGGCGCGGCGGCGGCGAGGCGCGGGCGCTTGCTGGGGGGCTCGGGCGGGGCCCCGCCGGCCTGCAAGCAGCGGTCCAGGTGCGGGTTGATGTCGGCGCCCGGCAGCTCCCGCAGGCACACGGGGCACTGCACCAGCCGCTCCTCCTCGGCGCCCTCCGTAGGCTCCATGGGCTCCCGCGGCTGAGGCAGGAAGCGGAGCCGCCCGCGGCCCTTCGGGAGCTGTAGTCCGGCCGGGCCCGCTCCCCGCCCCAGCAGCCGGGCTTTACCGCCCCTCTGTGCTGAGCGACATCGCCCAGGTCTCTGAACTCGGGTCCACCTGGTCTTACACTGAAATACGTGAAAACGTCATTCTCTGTGAAAAAAAAAAATCAATAAATTACTATTCTTTAAAATAATAGGTTCAAAACCAAACTCTTGCATTCTGCAGAATGCATGGCAGGTTGTATTTCAAAGATGGGGACAGCAAGCGGTACCATTCGCATCCTAATTTATGACCCGAACTTGACCCATTGGTAATTCTTTCCACATTACATCTTGTTTTCTTTCTTAAAGTATATGTTTAGGTTTAATTATACACCGTGACATAATAGTTCCCAGCTTGTAAAAATTCAGGTCAGTCTAATGTCAGCTGTATTAGGAGGTAAACAAGTCTAGCTACTGGCTAACAGTACCCCCAGGCTTAAAATTTGAAAATGGCTAGTTAGAAAGTGGCCAACAGGTCAAAAATAAAATTTTTATTCGAACTGATGTTTGAGACCAAAGACTGAGTTTGAAGCAAAGTGCTTTACAGCCCATCATGTAAACCTAGTTCTTACTGAAGGGATTACAGTCTAAACCCAGATGTTGAAAGTGAAATGAGGTGTTTTTGGGTTCCACTTTTTGGCTAATACGTATTTGCCTGCCCATTTCTATTCCTGATCAGAGTTAGAAACAATTACTATATTGTTTATATTTTTGTAATGCAAATATATTGATTTGCTGTTATAAGGTAGAAAAAGCATCAGGACCATAGGTATGCACTGCCTGTGCTTACAGCTAAGCAATGCTTTTATGACATGTGTTATCTCTGAGTGTGTAAGTGAAGATGTCATGAAGCATATTTTTCTTGGAGTGAGCGATTGGCTTGCTAAAGATGACCCAGAAAGTATCTCACAGGCCCCAGCTGGGAAATGTAAATGACTGGGGGAAGGTTTTCACCCGCCTTTGGGGGAAAATGGAACTTCACACCATGTGAAGGTCATAGTTCCCATTGCTCAGTGGCACATGACCAGGGTGAGATTTCTTCTGTTGGACTTTGGAGGAGGCACTTGCAAACAAATTTCACATTCAGCTTTTGTTTCAGGGATGTATTAAGATAATAATGGTGGAGAGCACAGTCATGTTTGGACTCAATCCTAGTCTTTGCTTGGTAACAGAGCCCAGCAAGACATTTGAGCTTGCTATTCCATTAATATTTTCCCAGATAATAACTCACTGGCCAGCTTGAAGAAACACGTCCTTTAATGAGGATGTGTTATTCTCATTAGATAGCCACATTTGGTGATCAAAGCATAAAGGATGATGTGCTCTTTGAAGAGCTATGGAGAGCCTGAATCAGCTTTCCTTGGTTGAAGTCCTGTCAGGCCGCAAGGTCTTCGCAGCTAGGTCACTCTAAATCTCTGTAGGATTTGAGTAGCTGCAGACATGGAGTTAGCAGGAGGGCATCTGGAAACATATCCCCCTTTTTTTCTGACAGCTTTCAATTACATCTTATCATCCCTTGGTGTTGAGTAGATCTGACAATCCATAGAATAATGGCTCGAAGGTCAGACTGAGCTGTTGGGTATTTCACCTGCAATTGTCAGAACCTTCAAGAAAATCCACAAACCTGCTTTTGAGAAATGGGGGGGAAAAATCTCATGAAGTGTTCTTTCAACTAATGGCAATGGAAAGAGAGGGATGTCAAATCTGTGAAAGTTGCTGAGCGATGCTAGATGCAGCAGACTTTTTTATACTGGATGCACGACTTCTTCAGATGATGAATGCCTTACAGGCCCATGATGGTGTGCCTGCATCTCCCATATTAACAGCACAGTCTACAACAACATGGTAGCAGGAATCACTCTGGAAGGCTCATTTCAAAACTACAGGCTTACATGGTTTTTTGCTGTCCATCGTCTTTAAATGTCACCACTATCCAACCATCTCTCGTGTCACATGGGATAGCATGTGGCATCTTTCACATCTGGGAAGCTTTGTGGGCAGAGCAGTTACTTGGTATAGGTACACATTTGATCTGTTGCATGTGCACAGATGTGGGGTCAAAACACTGAGGAACATTTTCTGTTGGAAGGTGTTTGGGTAAAAATAACTGATTTAATTGCCTCTTTGATTGTACTCTGAAAGCTGTTTCTCTGTGCTGCCAGTGACTGTGAGGTTGTATATAAGTTCTTAATTACACCATATAATTTATGGTGTTTATGCAAGTTAAATTGAAACTGTGAGCTGTGTAATGAGATTTAACAGATTCAGCTTTCTAGAGCTAAGGCATTAGCACTGTTCTTTTGTACCTGGGTTTTCAGTACAGCGAAGGAAGGGTTGCAAAAACCGCAACAGAAATATTTTGGTCCTCTATTTCCTAGGTGTATAAAGAGATGCTAAGTGAAATTTTAGAGTACTCTTAAAAAAAAATTAGTTGTTCAGAAGGAAATATATTCCAAGTATAGCCAAGTGATTGCTTGAGGTGGGAACCCACGACCTTGCTGTGGAATAAAAGCCTTCTACAGAGAAGGCTTGACTTGCAGTGGCCTTCCAACCACTCCTACTGTTAGACAAGCCTTGGTGATCCTACATCCTGTACTTGCCAGGCACATTGCAAGGGCCTGCAGAGGAGAAGAACCCAGCTGAGGACTGTGCTCTTCTGCAGCCTTCAACAGAGGACCAGAAGTTGCCACCATTTTGGCAACTATTATTTTTGTGGTACAGGGTGGTGGGAAGAGAGAGAAAAGGCCCGTGTTCATGCCTGTACTACTTTGTTGAGTATTAACATATTTTTGGACTTAATAACAGCACATCAACTTGCTGGAACTGCAACAGAAAAGAGAACATGTTGAGCAGAGGGAACCACTGAGATGGCTAAAAAGTGAGAAATGCTCCATAAGCAAGGTCTGCAGAAACAGCAGTAGGCACTGATTTCACTAAGCTAAGTAGTTTCTATGAACAAATTCAATTATATTGGTCTTGTCGCCTTCTTGAATTATCTGGTGTTCCATGTAGAACAGTGTCTGTGAACAGGCAGTGCTGTATACTCTGACTTTTTGTTCAGCAAGTATAAGGAAAACAGAGTTGAAATATAAAGTGTTGCAACATGGTAATTTTCTAAGCTAAAATGCATTAATAACACTAAAACCTCTTATTTGTCTTTCTTTCATACAGCCAAGAAAGAGGAGAAATCAGAAGTTACGAGTGTTCTCTGGTTTATGAATCTAAGGTGGAGAGGAGAACAGACAGTAAATTAACTGGACATAATATGAAGCTACTTAAGATTAACAGGCTGGAAGAAATAAATACACGATTCAGCACAAGCAGACTAGAAAAAACAGCCTTTTTTCAGAGTGTGGAGAAAATGAAGATGACTAGAAGCTTTCAGGAAGAAAAATTCAGTGAATCAGATCCTGGAACAGAAGAGAAAAAGGTAACTAACTAACTGCATAATTAATTTTGTTTTCCCAAAAGCACTGCCTCTTTCTTTTTTGAGCTAGTTAAGGAGGTTACTTTGTGTATTTCCCAGTAGACTTCAATTTTTCTTTATCATCTGTGAAAATGTATTGCAGCTGTGAGAGACTGTGTTAAGATCTGATTATTGAGAGACTCCTCTGCGCAAATTAAGGTGCGAATGAGACCACATGCCAAAGTCAATAGTATGGATTTTAGTTAATAATGGATTTGAGGTAGAGAGATAGAAATGGGAAAGAGGAGGGTGAGAGAGAGAGGTTGAGTAGAAGCTAGTCACCACCTGTGGATCAAATGACATCCCATTGATCCTTTTTCACACATGGCTTCTCAGTGGTGGAGGTCCTGAGGTCATTCAAAACTTTTCATTATTTATATATCTAAGCAGAGAAAGAAAGTTCATTGGCTACACAGTTCTCTTATTCTGTTGGTTAAATGATTGCTTCACTTCTAATACTAAGTAGTGCACATGCTGAGTCTTTTCTTTTGGGTCGGTGGGTTTCTTGAGTTGTGGGTGGTTTCACTCTCCCCTTGCTGGAATTAATTTTTACCCAGTCACAGCTGATTTCAGCACAGTTGCTGAGTAAGCTTTCCTCGTGGCCCATAAATTCTGTGTTTTTTGTGTCCATTTTCAGTGATACATCCTTCCCCCCTGGCTTTGTTAACCTCATCCCCAGTCTGAGATAACGCCAGGACAATAGTAACACTGTTATCTTATTTTAAGTTTTTGTCACAGTAGCTTAACTATTTGGGGGAGGGCTTTGGTGATGGCAGATGCCATCTGTCCCATAACTTGGGGTGATTTTTGATTGTGATATGCATACAAGCAGTTGCTTCTTTACACAATTTGCCACAACAGGACACCAGGAATTTTTGTCTCAATGAATTACCAAGTGTGTGCTAACCAGATTTCACCTCCACCAGGTCTGGACTTAGCACCACACTGTTGCTCCATTCTGTGTTTATCTTGTGGCAAAGTTCTTCTGTGGCCCTAACAGTATTTGGGACAGGTGACTGTGATCTTTAGGTTCTTACAGACTGGTTAGCATCTTTTAATATTTTGTGTTCATAGAAACAAGCATGTGTTGTTATTCTGGGGTTTAATTACTACTGGACTTAATATTCAGAAACTGTAAAAGGGTTGTGTGGTTCTACCACCCTTCAAAATCAGAAAGTAATCATAGATTTTGTTGGATTCATGTTTTGAAAGCATCTGTCCTAACAGCTGTGGAGTTAGTGGAGACTGAATGAATCCCATGGAAACAGCAGATTCCCCAGTGGAACTGAGGCAGCTTCGTGCTTTGCTCCCTGCTACCTGGTGAGCAGAGCATGGTTACATGCCACGTATGCTGTGTTCCACTCTTGCAGGGCTGAGTGTTATCAGTGTGGCTCTGTTCTCCACCTGTCTCCTGTAGGAATGGTGTTAGGCATTATGGTATGGGGTCTCTGGTAGGAAAATGGCTCTGTGATCAGCCAAAATATGTTTAGAAATAACAGCACGTTTCCTTGTATTATGTTTTTATTCCATGCAAGAATCTAAAGGAAGTAGTATTTTTACTGACACATCATTTAGATAAGAACTGAGAAAATCCACTTGCAGTAGGAGAATGAGAAATTAATTTTACATACCAGTTTGTGAAAAGACTTAAAAAATTTGTGTTGTAGCTGTTTGTATGCTGATATGGCAGAGCAGTTTTTCAGTATTCTGAATATTTTGTGTTCAGATGATACCTTGGAGCACTGGTGTAAAGTAAATTTAATGATGTTTCCATTTGTATTATCAAATCAAGAAGCTGGATTTTTGAAACTCCTTAATCTGTTGAATCACTTTTGTTCAAAATTATTCCAGTGTTCAGGAAGGTGCTACAATTTTTACTTTGTAGACATAGAAAGAGAACTTTATATTGAAACAAACAAATAATATCTCATATAAGTAGGATGTGTTTATTTTAGAGAGTTTCATTTAGTGTTACAGTGGAAATGAGAACTAAAAAAACCCCCACAATTGGGTGTTTGGAGTTTGGAAGATGTTATTGGCTCTTTTCAGAGAGTATACTTCCAGTGTGAAAATAACAAGTTGCACAAGTGAGACAGCAAAAATGGCTGTTTCTGCAACATAGCTCTTCCAGTGATCCAAAAGATCAGCAAAGGGACTGAGAGTTGCTTTGCCTTAGTGTACCTTAGCTTGATGCTAAATTGCAGATAGTAACTGAAGGTGGTGGGATTTTTTGCCAGTTTGTGCTGCAGAGTCTCTTAATTCATTTTCTTCATGTTTGCTTCTTTAGTCTGATGGTTGGGACTGGCCCTTTCTTAAGCATGCTGTAGAGAAAGGGTAGGGAGACTTTGGTGGTGCAGTAGAGGAGAAAGGAATGCATTGAGAAGATGAACAGCTGGTGGCTAGTTGCAAGCTGGAGAAATAGCTCTGTATTCCCATTTTAGCTCATCAGTCTCCTGGGAGCAAGACTTCAAAGGTGAAAGTCAATCTAACTGAACTCTGGTAATATACCTCACCAGAGTGAGCCTTCCAGATACATAAACATTTGTTATATTTCTCCTAGGCTTTTAAAAGTTCACTGTCATGCAGCTTGTTTGTTTGTTTGGGTTGGGTTTCGGTTTTTTTTTGTTGTGTGTGTTTGTTGTTTATTTGGTTTTTTTTTAGGAATTTCTCAATGGGATATCAATATTAACTGCCTGTTAATATTGATAAAAGGGAAATCAAGACCTTCCCTTAAGAGGTCTTAGTGTAGTCTGCTGGCCCGATGAGCAGTTTTATTATATTGATCAGGAAAGTATGGAAAGAAGAGTGCGTTGGCAGGAAATACAGTAACCCTTGCCCAGATGTATGCCATGTCCTTGTGTATGTAATTTCTGTGGGTGAAGGTGATAGCAATGACAAACATCCATTCACTTAAATGGGAATGTGTTGGAGCTCAAGAGACCAAATAGAGGACAGTGGTCAAGCCTGTACTTGCTGGAGAAAAGAATTCTGTCTGAAACTACCAAATTATAATTAAAGAAGAAAATGATCCATTTCCTCAAAACAACTATTTCTCTAGATTTATTTTTTTTTTTTTAATAAAAGGAGCAAACACAATTTTTGTCTTTTGGTACAGTATATTTTTGTAAAAACTCAATCCCAAACACAATGTAGTAGTAGTAGTAGTAGTAATAACAACAACAACAATAATAATAATAATTATTATTATTATTAGTTCATAGCTATTAGAAGACTTCAATGGAAAGCAAACCCCTCAGTCGTTGACCATCAGTGATGAGTGGTTTGTGCTGTGATCAGTTCTGCTCTCGGTGCCCCCTAGATGGCACCCTTTGCCACTCCAGCTCTCCATCGACCACTTCCCTCTTGGACAGGATGGCAAAACAGCCCTTGACAGCTCCTTATGAGTTTTATGTGTGCTTTGTTCAAAGTGCCCTCTTGTCCCCTGTTTGTGCTGTTGGCAGCACATGTCTTTGTATCTTGGCTAGGTTCTGTCTTCAGTGAACGTGAAGTTTTGCTTCAGGTTAGATGTTAGCAAGTAAGAGACATTTTGTTTTCATGTGTGAGAACCAAATTAAAAGAAGATTGAAAATCAGACCTGTCCTTGACCCATTGCACTGAACAGACACACTGAGATATCTGGAGGTGCTGGTCCAAGGGAAGGGGGTGGTACAGGGTAGGAGCAAGCAGGTTTGAGAAGGTGAAATAATTCCTTTTGACAATAGCACCAGTTTATGCAAATGTAAATTGACTGTGAAACTGCCACATAATTGACCCAGCTGCATTAGATGCCAATGAGCTCCATGTTTTACACCTGGACTGCTTTTGATGGCCCAGCCAAAGCTGTGTGCTGTTGGTCACAAACCTGCTGCCTCTTCCCTCTGGCTCTTACTTGAGTAATATTTGGAGTCAGAATGCAAATCAAATTGTTTGATCTTGAATTGCTATCTGCAAAAAGTGGTCATGAAATTATTATCCAGTGTGAGTGGGTTAACTGGGTAAAGAGGAGCCTGAGAGCTTCTATGCTTCTGAACATCACCAACATGAAATAAACAAGTTGTACTCGTGAATCATGGAGCTAGGATTTAAACACAAATCACTGACCCTGAAGAAGTTAATTCTGCAGCATTTTCTATGCAAAGCTATCCTTTTGCTGATATTCTGAAAACAGTTTAAGGACTAATTCATTAATATTTAGTTCAGCTAGAGCTGTTGGTATTTGATGTTCAGTTAAACTAGGCCTGGGGGTAGCTAATTGTCCTCTAATTCCCTGTATCCTTTGAGCTTTCTGTCACCTCCTTCTCCACCACCATCACCATTTATCTAGCAGTTACTTTCCTTGCAGGTTCTGGGCTGACTGTGGTGGTAACGATACTTTTGCAAGTTTCTTTTTCCAGGGGAGGCCAGAGTTGTGGCAATATTTTGTACAGAGAATGTAACGATTGATATCTGTCACACAATGAACTCCAAATAACTATTCTCTGGTCCCTAACACTGTTCAAGATACTGAGTTATATATTTTGACAGAAACTTATTTCTGATTTTACAGTTTTAGTCAAGAATGGCTTTTTAACAAAACTCTGTAAGGGACTCAGTACATTTGGAGCAAAACTTCTTAAACCCGCAAGGCTTTCTTTAACCTTGAAATTGAAGCACCATGTCTAAAGCTTGCCTTGGTATGGTCAGGAAATTGAAAGTGGACTTCAGCCAAGTTTGGGTCCATTTTGTTTTACCAAGCACCTTTTCAGCTTGCTTGGAATGCTGTCATGAGATACGGCTCTGCCAACCTCAGCCTGGCGCAGCTTTACAGAATATCCTTTTTGTGGTGCTCTCTTCACGTCCCAAGTTCATGGTGCTCTCTTGTCATGTGGCAATGTGTGTGTGATTCTGTGACTTCAGGTAGCTTCATTTTACCTAATGTTCCCAGCTCCCATGCTTGTGAGAGTATTTTCATGTCTTTCTTAGAAAGAAAGAAGGGAATATCAATGTTTCTTGACTGAAAAAAACTGCATCACTGCACTAACCCTTCCCAACATAACAGCTATGTACAAAATCAAAAGTGGCTTGAGAGCGCTGTGGAGTCACAGAAGTCAGAAGCTGACTAAGGAAAGGGCAAGAGTCATTAAATTTTTTTAATCTCATGACTTTTTTTTCCAAATGATGTCATGATATTTGTAAATTGATTTGTGAATTTTTAGCACTTGAGATTTCTGGTGTTCATATTTTTTGCTTATTCACCTCTGATCAGGTAAATATCCAAGCAGAGAAGAAATGACACCATTTCTTCTTACTTCTTCAATGACTTTTAGTGCACTGTAATTATGGACAGTAGTTGCATGGGATAAGTATAATCCTTATACATAAGGATTCCTTCCATGAATATAGACCTGAGACCTTATGTAATGGTTCTCCACAATCCTTACATATCCTTTTATCCTTATTTATTAGACAATAAACCACAACATGCTTTGTTTGGCAGATTTTCATTTTTTAATCTCTAGAAATAAATTTCTCTGGGCTTACAATGGGGCTGGTAGTAGGACCTTTTTTTTGTTAAAGTTACTTACCATTTTCAGTTTTATTACCTTGGTTTTGGTTGTTTAGAAATTTCCCAGGTTTAGTCTGCTCAAGCAAATATTTTCCATGCAGAATTTCCATCACTTTGAATTGCTTGGGAAAATTCAACTAAAGCAGTATATCTGCTTCTGGGAATTTTAGGGAAAAGAAGATACTTTTATGATAATATTGAGTGTTTCACATCCACGTCGTTGAAATAATTTGGCACTTTCCATACTTTGGATCAAGGAATTGATGGTCTGCAGGTGAGCAAATGCTGGATATGAAAGGGCAGACAGCTAGGACTCCATTTCTGCATGGTGTTGGTTTGGGTACGGAGCCGTGGAGATACACCGCAAGCACAGGAACAGAAGGCACTGAAGACAGTAAAGCTGGCGTTTCAAACTGACCTTTCTATGCAGATGCACCTATACATGTGAGGATATCGCCTTGAATTTTTTTTCCATTTCTGGCCTATTAAAAGTGAGGGGGAAAAAAAAATATTCTCAATTGCCCGAAATGTTAACTGCAAATGGATTGTGCTAAGAGTTTGCTTTCATTGGAGAAGTTCTGGAATGTCAGCGTAATTGCCTTCAAGTTCGCGCAATACACATCCCGTGTAGATCCCTGCACCTGTTTCATGCTTGTCAGTGATCCATCACTTCTTTTCCTTATAGGTTCAGGGAATGTGTTGAAGTGTGAGATGGGATCCTACTGCGTGTCCGAACCTTGTCTGGCTAGGTGGTACTTACAGAGCTGGGGAGGGTTTTGAGGGTGCCTGCCAAATTGCATCTGCTAGAGCAGGAGAACCAAGTTAAAGAGATGATTAAAATTAAAGGGATGGATCTAATCCTGCAAAGAAATGCTGCCTGGATTGTAGGTAATTTCTGCCTTTTGGCTTCATATCTCTGGCACACCTTGTGGACTGTGTTAAGCTGTGGAAGAAAGAAAGGGATCCCTGCACCTGGAAATGCACAGGTAGTAGATATACTTTTAATAAATTAGATACATTTCACTGCTCAATACTCTCAGTATTGTTTAACTGGATGAATGCTGCTTGTGTTCGGATGTAACCAGTTAAACCTATCTGTTTTTTCCTGTAGCGCCATTTATTTCTCTCTTTCATACTGGCAGAATCCAGGTCTGGCCGGCAGTAAATCCTAGGCAGATGATGTGCTTTTCAGGAAGGTGCATCTCTTCTTCCCTTGCATTCGGAAGGCTTTGTCTTGCCATTAAAACATCCTCTAGTGACCTCTACTGGGTGCAGTACAAGGGAGTGCCTCAAGGTTACCGGCCGTGGCCATGGTGGGAGCAAGGTTGCCAGCCCTTCTTGCTGCGGGACTCAGAGATCCCTAGCAAGCTCCTCATTTTCCTGTTGTTGCCAAGTGAATGTAGCGTTGTCTCCCCAAAGAATTAGCATCACTTGTTATTACATCACGTTGCAAAGATAATATGCATGTTTGCTGTGGTTTCCCAGAAAGTAATGCAGGGATTACCCATCATTTGGTGCTTAAGCGTTTTTAGAATTCCTAACATTACTTAAACAAAAGGTATAGATGACTTTAGAAAGGCAAAAAGGAAGATGCTTTTTTTCTAAAGTATTTCCAAGGATGTAGATTGCCAAAATGCTCAGGATTTTAATTAGTTTGCTAAAAATGGCATTTTTCTTTCTTTGAAGACAGCCAGTTGCAGAATCTCAAAAGTGTTTTCATGACAAAGGTTTGAGGTCTGAAAATTCTGCAACCTTACATTTGTATATTCTTTTAGTGTTATCAGCCAAAAGAGTCATGACCTATTGTGTGAATTTATAGCAGAAATTTTCACACATAGTGTAAGGACCACACACAATAGTGATAAGGGGAATAACTGAAATATTGCTACATATATCAGCATGCAAAATTAATAAGATTCACAAAGAAATCACCTGGCAAATAAAAAAATCAAATCTGTTGTTCATAGTTTACATTTTATCTGAAACAGTTCCTGCACTCACACCTGAGCTTGAAAAGGATCCACTCTTTTCTTAATGCCTAGCTCATTAAAATTTTGCATTTTCTCTTGAGTGAATTGTAATCTGAAATAAAAAAGAAATTAATTTCATTCCAATGTCATTCTTGTTAATTTCTTTCCATTTGTATTCTACTTCTACTGTTTTGCTATGGTCAATCTATTTTTCACTTAAGACTTAAGGCCACCATATTACATGGTATTTGGTAGCAAGAGAATTGTATCCATTGCACTGTGAAGAAAACAGATTTTAAAATACCCTGTATTAAGACTACCAGAGATTGTTTTCTAGTCTTTATTAGCACTAAAGTATTTTTTCCTGAATTTGGCATAAGTCAGAGCTCTTTGCCAGTTTTCTTGCACATCATTAACCCACTTTTGAAATTCAGAGTGGTAATATCTGTCAGACTTTATTTTTCCCTTTTTTTTTTTATTGCTCTGCATATGTTACATTTGTTCTTTTGAGTTGAAAGGTCCTTCATGAAGTGCAAGTTTCCCAGGCCGTCTCCTAAGTCCTCATACTCAGAAAGGTGCAGGGACTCACAAGTATTTCAAGGGCAGGGCAAGCGTCCTTTCCAGGAACTGGCGGTAGGGCTGTGCTCATGCAGGGATTCCTGGGTAATTGGAATCCTTAGCTTTGGGAGGAAATGAGGCAACAGCTGCCTGAAACCAAGATTGTTGTGTTGTCATCTCAGGACCCCATGGCATGTCCATTCCAGACTCATCATTCCCTCTTCCTTTCTAGAGAAGCATTATTGTCAACTGCAAGAAAGCAGTTCCTCAAGCTCCCTTGTCCCTGTGCACGCTGATATGTGTCCCATGGCTCTCAGACCTGGGGGGGTTTGGACTGCTGTGATGAGAAAGGCAGGTGACCAGCATTCATATTTGAGAATGGTTCTTCCTTGAACTCCCAAAGTCAGGAAAAACAGGAATTGGATCAAGAGGGCTCTATGGGTCTTGCTCATTTTTCTGAGGCTCTGGTGAAAATTTGAATTTGGCTTCCTAAGAGACTTTAAGGGAACAGTTCTACCCTTTGATCATGACACTCCTTCCCCAAAGAAATGCTAATTGAGAAAAAAGGTTTGGAGTTATATCAAGTAACTAGCAGCAAATCCATTTTTTTTCTGTGCGTGATACTAGAACAGAACATTACTGCCTGTGGGAGGTAGCGGGACTGTGGGTGACCCTGTGTTTGTTCAGCAGGTTGTGAAGGGCCTTTGGTAATAATTGCCAAAGTGTGTTATTATGAGCAAGCAGAGTCCCTAACTGGGACTGTGTGGGGCTTAGTACAGGTCGGATCCACTCCACAGGATTCATTGTCTGAACAGCTGGAAAAGGGAGAAGTGAAATGAGAAACAGGTACAGACATGGATGAAGACTGTGCTAAGGTCATGCTCTCAGTCAGTGACATCTGTGCAGAGACATCTGCAATGTGGAAATGAAATTGCTGACTCTCTGTCTAGTGTCCAGTGTCCTCTTTACGTGGCTATATGCTGAGATCTGAGGGGAGGCATGCCTCTGAACCCACAGCCTGCTGGATCCCAGCCATTTCGTGAGTGCTGATTACTTTGCAAAGCTCCTACACACCATTTGGTCCAGGATCTAAAATTTCAAAAATCTATGGCATCTTCTAGATATCTTTATTTTTCTGGTGTTCATTTACGTACAATTCACCCTCTCCCTCTTAATTCTGCTTGATTTTTATTTAGATCCTATGAATACCATGGTTAAAGTCTTATTGTAACCTTTGGAATACATGACTGTTAAAACATCTAAAAATCAGTTTCAGTACAGGGAAGGCATATATATTGATTTCTGTGTATGTTGCATCTTGTCTATCTTCCCCTAAAAACTTCTTTTTGGCCCTGGGTGCACAGCTTAGCAAAGAATTCTTTTGGCCACAATCATTCAGAGGTGTCTAGTTACAGATTACCTATCCAAGCAATTTGTAATATACACAGAGGTCCAGGGAGAGACATTCAGACTGTCCCTGTGACCTTTCTCTTCTGGCATCCTTGTGCAATGTCTTGTGGACACATTTAGCAGAAGTCATGGTGCAGTAAAAGTGACTTTCCAGCACTGAGTGTGCTATGAGAATTCCAAACAAGGGCCCTTGCATGGGAGAGGCACATTTCTGTTACCTTGAACAGAAACCTCACACGTAAGGAACATTTTAAGGGGTCCAGTATAGTTATTTTCCCACTTCTATGGACAACCTGATGTAATTCCTCATGTTTGGTCCTTCTGTGTTTCCTGAAAATGTTTTTTTTAACTCTCCCGAGTTAAAGAAATTGCTAAACTGCTCATACTGAAAAGATGCATTGTACAGTATGTAAGAGAGGATTTTTTCAAGTACTAATGTAATGCAGGTACTTTTAAATGCTTATTTGCCATTTACAAATTAAATTCTTGAGAGAAATTAAAGTGAGCTTTATAATGTGACTTCATGTTAAAGAAAATTAATGGGATGTGGTTATAATACACATAAATTATTTTGTTATTGACGATAAAAAAAGAGTATTTTTCCATTGTTTCCTGTCTTCAAGGCTAACTAAGCAGACATACTGGTATGTGAGATCTCCCTAACACCATACCTGGACTAAACAGTGATAGAGCAGATATATGGGCAGATAGGTTTAATTTCAGTTATGATCCCACCTAGATATGACTCTGTCTAGTTTACCTCATATCTTAAATAGGGACTGTAGTTGAAGATTATAGAGAAAATCTCTGCCTTTAAACTTGACTATTTTGCAGGGAGACAACAAGGTGTGGGGTGATTTTCTCTTGACCTTTGATGCTGCCATAGCCCTTATTATCATCACTATGTTTTAAAGGACATGTTCCCTAAAGGAATTACTGCTTTTATCAAATCAAACATGTTCTGCTGTCTTTCTGAAACTCGTAGTAGACCCATGTTTGGTAGTTCTGAATCTGGAGCAATTGCCTAAAGCCTCTTGGTCCTGCATGTTTTAGATCATAATAGAAGAATCCTACATTCTCCTATTTATACCTACCCTATCTATTTCTTCCAACTCATATCTTAGCAGGGTTTTATAGTGGTTTCATAAGAAACCTATTGTATAAGAATAGAAATGTACAATACAGAAATGTAACTCGTTGGTGAGAGCTTTAAAAGAGCTTGGGGATGTAAAAAAAACTTCCTATGGCATTACTAAAATGGAAGAATGAACAAAATTCAGAAGATTAGGACAAATTTACTAAAATGATTAATTTATTTTTTCTGTTTTAGTCACTTCTAATCCTTTAAGCTGTCATTTTTTTCAGGACAATATTCTAGCCCCTAAAATGCATCTTTCCAGCACTACATCCAAGACCTGTATCTTTAATCTCCCTTGTGTGTGCACTTCATTTTTAGTTGTACAATAATTCACTGTCTGTTAAAATACAGAAACATGGAAAGGCATGAATTTATAAAAAAAAAATTAAATTGGGCAGGTTTTTGAAAGCGTTTTCTCTTTCTTTTACTGATTCCATATGCAACTACTGCCTCTTCTGCCATTGTTCATTATTGGGCTTGTTAAACACAGCATTTGCACCACTTTTCTTAATTAAGGACAACACCTTGTGCACTTAATGCTGCATAAAAATTGCACTATGTTTTTTTTCATCAGGCAGTTACTACAGAGAATAGGCATGAAAATCTTTAGCTTGGAATTGTAGCTGCCACTGACTGCCAGCAGATTGATTCAAAGTGTGTGAGCGCCAGCATGGGACTTGTAAAGAAAGCTTGTGCAATGCATTGTTCCTGGCTCACACTGTGCTTTACAAGGTCCCCATGCTTTGTTAGCAGTAACTTCATGGATGGTTAGATATTTCAGAAGCCAGCTCAGGGTGAGAATTTGCTCCTTACATCCCCAGACAACACAAAGTTTAAATGTATCAGAGATTATTTATGGACACTGTGAGTGACAGTTGCCACATCAGAGGCATGACAGTCTAAGTAGACAAGCTGTTATGAAACTGAGTGGAGAAGCAGGGGCTTAGAAGGATGGAAATAAGCATCCAAGGTCACCCAAGAGATCTGTTACAGAAGCAGGGCTGAAAGTCAGACTTTCTGTCTTCCAGACTGGGGTCCAAGTCATGCTGCTATTGCAGTGGGACCTCCTTGCAATAAAAGAAATGTCTTGTTTATCACACTTGTTTCTTATGTCTGGAGCTGTATTCTCTGAGACACATTGTATAAAAGCCTCCATGTTATCAACTAGCATTTGCCAAGTATGTGGGAGATACTTTTTTTCCCCCAGGAATTATTCAGTCATCTCCATTTCAGCATCATGTGACTGCAGTAGAGTATTGGCTTCTTAGCTGTCTCTGAGTTCCAAAATCAGTGGAATGCATAATTGAAGGAATATGGGTTGGTAATAATGATTTAAGCTCTATTTCCATGACTGCCAATCCTCCTATAGTTCCCAGGATCATCCTGCATCTGGAATTATACTCTTAATGTATGCAGTGTCTGGAGCTATGAATTTTCCAAAATATTCAGCAGACACCAAAGAAAAAAATAGACTCTCAAAAAGAATTACCCCTTGGCATTAACTTTTAATAACATTTGACTTTAGAAACTGCATTTTATCTTTCAGCTTGGAAATCATAATAATTTATAAAGAGCCGTCAATGCCAGGGAAGTCAAGAAGAGAAATGTGATTCTCTAGTGTTACAAACAACTTTTATCAGCATAAATTTGGAATGAGAATTAATTTGTCAAAGGAAGCACGGAAGTTTATGCCAAAAAAAATGTTTTCTGCAAAAAAAACCCCTGCAAAAATCATTGCTTTGGAGCATCTGTTTATCCATTGTTCAGTACCTGTCCTTGTTTTTTTCCCCTCAGCTTTTAAAAGCATGCTTTGTTTGGTCTGTGTGGTACTCCATATAGCTTAAAAGATTCCTCCAGTATTAGAAAGAACTAACTAAAATTAAAGCATAGCTTTCTGAACTATGTAAGACATTTAACGTCCTGCTCTCTGTTTGTCAATTATAATTACAAATAAGCAAGTACTGTTTGTTCCAGAGGAAAGATGGGATTTTCTACCTTCCAGTAAGCCCAAATGACATGCTAAAAAATATAGCCAGAGATGCCAAGTGGGTGGTCTCAGATTACACATTATTTACAGTGAGTCTCTTCACATACTTGAAGTTAAGCACATGCTGAAATGCTTTGTTAAATCAGGGTTGTTTGGCATCATGTATTCCTGTACATTGAGGTTGTCTGAGCATACATCCAGTAAAAAGTTGCATTTTCAAGGAGCTCATATTCTATGTAAAGGTAAATGAAAGAACAATAGCACAACAAAGCAGTAACTATTGTTAAAGCAGTAATTATTGTTTAGCAAACTTTTTTTTGTAGCTAGCCTGTGCTTGACAAGAGTGATGCATTAATCATATCAGAGGATTTTTTCAATCTTCATTCTGCAGGGTTTGGTCTTTGTTAGGATTTTGCTGTATCATGG
This sequence comes from Passer domesticus, assembly GCF_036417665.1. Classification (NCBI taxonomy): domain Eukaryota; kingdom Metazoa; phylum Chordata; class Aves; order Passeriformes; family Passeridae; genus Passer; species Passer domesticus. The sequence continues at coordinate 78,658,356 of NC_087474.1, read as the reverse complement.
ATTGTGTTGATAAGCCTTTAGTTGCTGATTCCTTGAAATAGGTTAAAGTGTATAAGAATAAAGAGAAAAGTAAAAGATAAATCAGAGGAGTGAAGAAAAGCTGGTCCCTTTTCAATTTATTTTCAATTTCTCAGACACTTATATTACTTGTCTTTTACAGAAGTTCTCATTTTGAGTCAAACAAGGCCAAACTCCTTTGGTATTATTCTGGTTTACACAAGCCAATAATTGGTCTGCTGTATTTCACTGACCAGGAAATACAGAAACCTCCATTGGGATGGCTCCCCTTCTGTATCAAAAACAAATAACTTCAGTGTATAAAATGGTGTATTTCAGATAAAACTTGCCCAGCTGTCACTGACTCATTGTCAAAATTGTGGTCAAGTGGGAGTTTCAGATGTGTACTTGAAATGTAAATTGTTTATTTTATGAGGCTGCTAATTTTTTTGTAATACATTGGGATTTAGCTGAGCTCATTTATCTTTTTTCTAGTGCTTTCATACTTATGGCCCCCAAAAGTGGCCCACCACCACTGTTTTGTGAGCATTGGCTGTTCATTCTGATATTCATATCAGTAGGATTCCTACAGTATGGGAGACAGGAATTCAGACAAACGTCCCTCCACTGTCTGAATATAATTTTTAAATCAGCAACGAATATAGTATGTATGCTTTGCTATCTGATTGAATGTGGTGGGCTAGAAAATGTTTGAAAGATTGTTCACAATAATGGTTCTCTGAATGCAATGAAATGAGAAAAGAAAATTACATTCAGATGAGCTGTGATTTGTGGATTCCATAGGATGTAGACCTTCAAACTGAGAGGCTTTTTTTTTTATTATTAGGAACTCTTGCCAAACCTTTGTCTTTTTTAGAGGTCCTAATCCTAATGCAGGTAATCTACCCTTGTTTTCTAAAAAAATCCCTGGTATTTTCATGAGTTCCAGTAATACGTCTCCCACTGTGTGCTCATCACCACAGCTGTTGTTAGCTTGCCGGTGTTCAGGGAGTGTCTGCAAGAGCAGTAGGAGAGGAAAGCTGACATGCAAAATCAAGCTCTTGTGTCTAAACTCTCAGCAGTCTGTCAGTTGCTTTGCTTGGAATGAGTTGAAACAAGACTAAGTTTGTCTCCAGCAAAGACAAGTCCTCACCAATTAGCTATGGGTGTTTTTCAAGTACTCTGCAAGTGATATTTCATTTCTCCCTCACCTCAGGTCCTGCATTCTAGATAACTCGCCTGCAATATTTTTTTTTCCTTTTCTTTTGAGAGGCTGATAAAGAGCAACTACAGTTCACAGTGACCTCCAGTGGTGAAAACCCTCTTCTGGAAGAAGAACAGAGCTAATACCCAATTTTCAGAGGGTTTAAGTAATGCAGCTTCTATACAGCATAATACATTCTGATTTTGTGCTGTTTCTGTTGTTGCTTTTTCAAAAAATAACCTTGGATTTTTATTCTTTCTGCTCTTTCTTGTTTCAGAATCTTTTTACTTTTTGGGTTGACAGTAGCTGACAATGGTTCTACTGGAGCCATATTGTATATGAGCTATGAAGCTTTGCTTGATTAGGTGTCTCCTGGTATAATGACATGAGGTCAGTTCTCTTCTTTCCTTCAGAATTCATGATTCTTTTATAGTCTTCTCAATGCACATAATTTCTTTAAACCTTCTTCTACATCTTTCTTTCTGTCTTTCCCATATATTTATGTATGTTGTTCATTCAGGACTTTTTCCATTTTGCGTAAGGTGGTTTTTCAGTGGTCTGTGCTGAGTTGATTCTGCAAAGGTTTAGCCATCTGGGTAGCCTAGACCCCACAAATAGTATGAAAGAGTAGATTTTTTGAACTGATGTTGCTGGAATGTGCCATTGAGAGTGAAGGGAAAATATTTCCTTATTCTTCAAGGCAGAATATACCTTTTTGCTTTAGAGTCCCTCATAGCAATTTTAGTAGAGAAATATTTGTCTTTGCCTACACTGGCTTCTGTACTATGGGCAGCACAGTATAACCTGAATTCTTTACTTCCACTTCTCAGCATTACTGACCTTTCCCTGTAGAAAATAGACAGCTATCTTCAGGAATGAAAATGGAGCTGAATTCTACAAAGAGCAGTCAAGATGTCAGGTAATTTGTGGTTTTACAGGGGTGGGGAGGAAATTTTGGGGGGTTAATGTGGAATCACTAGCCTTTCCTAGATGATTTCTATTCTTTGGCACTTTATATACCAAGTAAATGTGCTCTGTGCTAGGCATGCAAGAGATCAGAAATCAGCAGGCCCAAGAGAGCCGTAATGTAAATCCATACATGCATTACTTGAGCGGACATATTCTGAGTTGCCAATATGGTTATACTGGGTGTTGCTTTTTCCTGGGAATATCTAGATAAACAGAATAAAACCCAAACAGGCATGAAGATCATGTTTCAGAATTTACACTTGTTTACTGATTTTCTGAACTAAGTTTCGCTGATTATTATCATAATAATAATTCTTTCATTCTCGTGGACTTTCTTTGGACCTCTGAGATGGTATTTGAGATGTTGTTGGAGTTCCTTGTCTTCCTCCGGATAGGCTAGAATTTGGAAAACAAACTGAACAATTAAACAACACAGCAGAGCAGCTCACTGAAAGAACATAAAATATTCTACTACAAACTGTGCTTGAGCTGGGCATTTTCTAAATCCTTCCCAAACAGATCAGTTGGGTGCTGTTGTATTTCCTCTACAGAGGTTTGCTGTACCTTTGCCATAACCCCAGTGACTGACAGTGAAAGATCCAGTTGTCATTGTCAAAGAAAAGGGTGTGTTGACCACATTTCTGCACTCCTTTCTCTGGGCTGCAAGGGGGCAGCTATGCTTGTACATGGAACTATTCAAATCCTGTAGGGAGGGAGGTTGTGTGTCATGCTGGCAAGGTCCTTCCTAGCTTCCTGGGAATCTCCCTGTAGGCTGCTCCTCGTGAACCCTGTAAATGCCTAGAATTGGAGTGCACATTTCTCATAGCTGTGGAGTAAACATGTATAAAAATAGTCCATTCATCTCATTGTCCAGGCCAGCAAAAAAGCAAGGCTCAGACTGGAGTTGAGGTGAAGAATTGGTGATGGACATTATCATGGACAGTTCTGCTGTGGCCAGCATGAGCTGCCCTCCCTGTAAGGTTTCACTGGTAATCTCTGGACAGTGGAACACAGACATCAGGTTTCATGCCTTTCTGAGAGACCATGGACTGCTGCAGAGATGCTGATGGTGTCACAGCAGCTAGAAAAGTTAGAAGACAGTAGTTGTCAGCAGAACAGCAGGTGTTGTGCTGACAAAGGTTCAGACCTATGACATGAAATGTGGTGGTGCAATGGCTGTAGCTGGCTCTGCTCTTCTGGCTTATAAGTAATTTACATCAAAGCAAATTGGGAACTGAAGTACCTGCAGATGGTGATGAGTCCTGTGGGCTTATGAGACTTTCTAATTGTGGTGTTCAGTGCTATGAATGTTAACTTTAACGAGTCCACCTCTCCTCAATTGTTTCTGTTCCTTAAATGGCTCCAGTCATATTTCTTTATCCCTGCTAATAATAGATGGGATTTACAGATGGCTCATATGCCAAGAACTTAATGCCAAGCACTATGAAAATGTGTCATAGCTTTAAACCACAGTTTTGGATATTCTCCATGAACTTACTTGTGGCAGTACTTTCCAGAAGTGCTTCCTGAGGACAATGGTGTTTCCTTTTTTGGTTCAGCAGCGGTAGGCATCTTGACAATGAATTGTTTTCTGAGTGATTCTTGAGAATCACAAGATAATCTTTAGGAACTTGTGCAAACTAATTAGAATACACAATTATAAGCTGCCCATCCTATCTTAAAATCTACAGATCTGTGGCTTTGTGTATTAGCTTAAGAAAAAAAGGTTAAGATGCTTTCATGCACCAACATTACTTCCCAGCTCAAGATGAAGCAGGTCGGAAATAAGGTTTGTGCTTCCAGATGAGGAATGAATATCACTCTAAACAGAATTTCTGATGCCTTCCTTAGAAACTTGTATCTATCCCACCTTGGATGAAGGAAAGGTGGGATGCAAGCAACTGAAGCTCTTTGCAATGTAAAGGCATTTGCAGGGTTTCCTGTTTCAAATCACAATTATATTTACCCTTAGTCTGGGGAGGTGAGCTGGGGAGAGAGGAAAGAGGGAATAGATTCATTTTTTTTAAATTTTATTTTTCATTCTACCTGTCTTTCTTCTTTGTACGTTGTTGCCTCAGATTCTTTTGCTAAGTATCTTAAAAAACCAAACTAAATTTTAAAACAATTGTACTCAAATAGTCTGTTCTGAACCTAGGCAGACTATGTTACAGTGCGCTGTGAGAGGGACTGCAGAACTAATGAAACATCTGAAACTTTTACTTTGCTAACAGGTTTAACTCTATCTCTGCAATTTCTAGTGAGTTCTGAAACCCCAAGGAACAAATTGCATTGTTTATTCATATTAAAGCACAACTCTAAGTCTCTGTTTGGGACATGTAAATTACTGTACCTTGCAGTGGAGTAGGGTATTCAAGGTTCATGTAAATTGTTTCTTGCATGCTCCCTCAGTGCCCCTGCTCGGTGAATTTTTTCCTTGATTTGGATTAGTGTGTTCAAGCAGGTGAACATGTGTTAGTGTGCTGAAGTGATGTGGATTTAGAACTCACTAGGATCTTCCTACTTAACCTTCACATATTTAGTATTAACAGATGGATTAAGTCAATGATTCTTTGAATGTTTCTGCATACTTTGAGAGCCTAAGGGTTGTTGTGCATGGAGTTAGTGAGAGGCAGGGAGCATGTTGCCAGTGGTAGTTCTGTCATCTCCAAACACCCAGGTTACAAGATTCAACAGGTTTGCACAAAGTGCTTCTAAACAGCAACAAGAACACAGTGATGATATGTTTGAGAGGTGCAGATAGCTGACTGGTCCTTGATATTCAAGTTAGAATCATGTCTTGAAATTTCAAAGAATTACCTCTTCATCTGTTACTTATTGCTTTGTGTCCACAGTGGTAGGCAATGATATGAGCGCTTCTTCAGGAAGTGGAAAGGTTAAAAGAGGTTGCTTACTTTAACTATCATTACTCAAAAGAGGCATAATTACTCTTTCTGCTGGTGTGATGCTTATCCACTCCACTCCAGCTCTAATTATGTCCATGACAGTTAAAGTTGCTCCTGTGGAGAGCTTTCAGTGTAACAGTCTGTACATTTTCATGGCTGGATGCATCCTTCCAATCTCAAAGCTCTCAACGTGTTATGAATCCTCTGAATGTCATTTCTGTATTATTATCCCTGTTTGAAAAACTGAATCAGAAAGGTATTACACAACTTTCTTAGGGAGATGCAAGCAAGTAAGCACTGACTGACCTTAGTTCCCTGTTATTTTCCCTTGATCTCAAAAATCTGAACCTGAAACAAGATACAAATGAGAGGAAATATTTTAATTTTTTAAAAATACTTGTTTTTTTTTTATTTCTTCCTATTTTACTTTTTTACTTAATGTTCTACTACTGTTTTGGCTAAGCCCTATAGCACTGGGCATACTGAAAATACCTTCAAGAGGAGTAGAGGGCACTGACAGGTCTTTGATTGGACCTTGTCAAGAAATTGTGCCTCTTCAGCTCCCTTCAGGAGCACTGCTGTGCTGGTTTGGGATGTTGCCCTGCCATTACATGCATTCAGGGTGTATTCCTTAAGAAAACATACAAGTATTGAGCAGCAAGCCAAAGGCATGACTGGCAGTGTCTGCAAAGATTAACTGCACACACAGAATTTCAGGTGCTGCCTGCCCAGAGACACACCTGCATGAACAAATCAATGTTTGGCAAAGAAGCATCGGGTTCCCCTCGGAGGACAAACACCTAATCTCCCTTTCCTTTGCTGCATTGGTCCTCCACTGCCAGTGGTGAAGCTCTGGAGACACAGCCTCCCCACTGAGGTCTAGGGTGGGATCTGCTCCCTGCTCTGCCACAAGTGACTCTTTACTCCTGGCAGTTACAGCCCTGATCCCTGACACTTGATTCTGGATGGTGGCAATGCAGACATCTGAGCCTTCGTGCTTGATCTCTGACACTGGCTCTCTATTAGGAAAATTACTGGAACCTGATCTGCCTGATTACAGCTACTTGATATATGGTGATGTTCCCCATTGTGGCATGTTTACCCCTGAAAGTAAACTCGAAACAGCAAGTACAGCAGAACCAAAGAATTGAAGAATTTTGCTGTGCTCTGCAGATACTGTGGATGAAAATTGATGTTAAGAAATGCCATCTTTTAAGGAAAATAGCAGGAAGTAGTGATGCAGGTTAAAAGGAGAAAATGTAGAGGAAATATTAAAAAAAAATCAGTGCTGATCCCAGCACTTCTACCTGTTGTCAGAGCTTTATGCTCTGTCTTTGTATGCTGTGTTAAACACAGACTAGCAGCACCTAAAACTAAAATTAGCTTCCTTCAGGTTCAGGCAAAATTGTCTTTTCATGTCAAGTTTGGTTGATTCTATTTCACAGTAAGTACATTTCAGTTCAGTCAGTGGGTCTCCAGAAGACAGAAAAAACCTTTGACTAAGCAAGCTGGTTGAAATTAGTTTGCAAAGAAATTTATAATCTGTCTCATTTCATAAGGTTTTGAATTTCATTGTAATAATTTCACAGCCTTGAAGAGAGGGCTGCAAAAGAAAAACTGCACTGAAATGAAAAATAGGCATGCTTCATTCCAGCAGAGTTGCAAGTATTACTCTGCCTTCTTCCCTAGTTAATTTTACTTAGCACATCATGTGTTGATCAGTCTTCAGTTTTCATGAGCCATCGTTTTCCAACACATTCCAGTGTTTTGTTTCAAAACTCTTTGGTTAGCTCCAGTGACAACTATTTTTAATTCTCATGTTGGATCATATGAATTGGTCAGGGAATAGAGGCTTGTGCTCTGGGTAATCACAGCTCATTTTCCATAGTGTCAGATGAAGAATTTAGGTAAAAACAAATGCAGCAGTCATGAAATTGAATCCCAGAGGCAGAAAGGTGAGTGAGGTCATGGCAAGGCTTCCAAATGTTTCCAGGTGCAAGCACTATGTTCTAGTGGCAGAAAGCAAGGCTTACAAGTGATAAAGCAGGGGTTTTCATGTGAGTATTTTTGAGTTAGAGGTTGGCTAGCATCCCAGCTACAGGTGACTAGTAGCAATGTCTAAAATTGGGGAAGATGAAATTCTTACCTGGGGAGACATTCGGTCAGACATCAGACCATGGCCAGAAGTTAATCTTTGCTATTGTACCTAATGCAACTGTCCTTCATAATTTTGTCCAATTCCTATTTATCTGCCCTTATTCCAGCACCCCATCAATATCCTGTGTCAGTAAGTTCCTCCACAATTGGTATGAGAATCTGTCATTTATGATTCAAAACTGATGTGCAGTACTTGTTTTGAGTGTCTGTATCCTCTTGCACTGGGAGAAATGGCAGTCAGTCTTTCCCTATTCATCTTGTCACAAAAATCATTATTGTCTAGAGCTGTGGTGCTTCTTACAGGTGGATGTATGACTCTTCAGTGAGTACTGAGATTAAGGGATAAGGATTAGTTAGAAACCATGTATTTATTTAAAAAAGGGGGAGGGGAGAGAAAGAGCAACTGGGAGAGAAATTAACTATTTTATGAAATCATTAAACCAGCTAAGCAGACTGATAAAAAACTGAACAACATAGCCAAATTGTGAAGTGAGACTGCTCTGTGAAATTTCCTCACCTTTCCAAAGACTGTGGATCTTTTCCAGCCTGTGAAAATTGTCTTTCCAAAGAGTGAAAATCAGGTCTTTTGAGAAGAACAATCCCTTTCCCAGTGCTGCTCTGTTTTGTGTAGGCAAAGTGATGAAATAATATTTGGTTTCTGATCAGTTCTCATCTATTTCCTACCCTTTGGACAAGATTTAATCCATGATTCCTGCTAATGCCATTTTTCCAAGCAACATTCATGAGTTACATGATAGAAGTCACGATGAGAATACCATCTGCCCCATCTTCTCACAAAATCAACCCCCCACTATTTGATGTTCTGAGATGAGAACTCAGAATGAAATGAAATTGTTCTGTTTCTTTGTGCTCTCTCATTAGAGCCTAAAACAACAATGCAGTAGAAGGAAGGTTACAAGGCTGGCTCTTGCCTAGGATAGGGACAGACGTAACTTAAACAATGCTGAAAGCCATGATTCAAGTTTCTGTGATGACAGACTTTTTTCTAAGCTTTGTTGTAGTGAGGGCAAAAGGTGACATTAGTCTTCTCTGCTCCTAGTCCTTGAAACAGTAGCAGTTCTCCTCCTTTAGTCAGGAAGGAGAGCAATGCCACCTAGCACACTTCTTTCCATTTAAATCCTCCATTATAATCTGGGGTTGAACTGTCCTTAGACATTGCTCACTTTTTCTCTGGCTTGACTATACAGAATTTAGGCTTTAGCCTTAGGCGAAACATTTTTTAGATGACTGGAGTTATACTATGGGGTTTAGAGGTTCTATATCTTCATTTTCCTTGTGTTTATACTCAGCTTTAACTGGTGTAATAGCTGGCTATCCTGCTGAGGAGAAGAGGAAAAGCACACAGGGTATCAGTAGGGCTTTATCTACGTGTGATTTCCCTTCAAATAGGAGAGAGAAAGAGGATGCTACTTGTATCTGTGATCCCAAAAATATTACAGAGTTAAGCAGGTAAAAAGGCCTATAATATAGGCTTTCATCAGTTGCATGAAATGAGAAAGGACCATTTTCATCTCTCAATCTGCCCTTCCATGGTGTAGAGGCCATGGAAATTGGCCAGGGGGTTTCTGTATGGAACCCAAAAACTTGTGATCAAATTAGAGTGTGTAACGTTAATGGAGTTCTGTAAATAGAAGCAGGGAGCAGATGAGGATAGGTCAGGAGAAGAGAGGAAAGTGACTTTGAGGTAAGAGGAGAGTTTGTTTCATAACATGACTGCTCTTCTCGTGTTTCTCTGTCCCAGAAGCAGTCACTAAACACTCAGGAATCCAGATCTGATCTTTCATTAACATAAATACAACAAACCTATTCTAAGCAATATTATGTTTCCTTTTTTGAATACAAAAATACTTAACAAATTAGCCTGAATACACTTCAGAAAATGCAATAGGTCTGGTTCCTAGGAAATGTTAGTTTTCTTGTATTTCATGGGTATAATGTTTTTTACTCCTGCTGTATTTTCAAGTCAGAGTTTCCTATGTGTGAAGTTTATTGACTATTATACTCCTGCATAACACAGGATGTACACTGTGGTCAGTTGTGCAATGCAGCAAGAGCCCCACCTTTTCTGATTGCTGTTTCTTTGTATTTTAACCATTCAAATTTAGAGAGCCTATAGTCCCTCCTATGCAGAAGTGGGGAAGTTACAGGTGCAAGAAAAACACGCCGTCTAAACATCATCACCCCCTTTTCTGTTCTCAGATAGCATAAGAAATCAAGATTGTGATTGGGCCAACTACATGGAGCAATTGAGGAAAAATAAGGGTACAAACTCCTCACTTGACTTTCTTTTTGCTGGACGAATTTCTAGGAGAGCATTGCTCTGACCATCTGCTTCACTAAGCCAGGCCTGTTTACCAGTGCATGTGGCTGGCATACTGCATGAATTGTTCAGAATGATCTTTTCTTCAGCTTCTGAAGGGTTCCCACTCCTCTCACACAGCAGCACAGTTTTCACCTGAACACTCCAGAAGGCCTTAGAGTTCAGAAGTTCATACAAGTAAGTATGAACAGCAAGCACAGCTTCTCCCCAAAGGCTTTTCAAAAAGCAGTCAGAAATGCTTCTGGATGCACCTGATGACATCAGATGGTGAAACACTGAAACATGGCTACTGTCTGCAAAGGTTTCCTTGCACCTGTTCTGACCACCTGCATAGATGGGCCCTTCTAAATGGTTCGTACTTCAGTTCTGGTGTCTGTAGCTTAAAATTGTCCTCATAAAACTAATTCTAAATCCCAAAGCAAGGACCAAGCAAAGGCTTACAGCCTCCACTTTGGTGGCTCGCAGGTGTGCACTGTAACAGAGTTTTAATTTGGAGCAGGTGTCAACAGGAAAGCACAACGCGTGCATTTTGGCAAAGAAGTGATACAACTGCTGAGCTTCGGTAGACAGAGTGAGTTCATTGGTTTGGTTCTTCTGAACTCACTGAGAGAAAATATCTGGCCTTCAGCACTTGTGATCTAACTTAAGGCATTCTGTTAACACAAGGCTTTCATTTTGGACTCTAGCTTAATAATCCGACTATTGAGCTCTTTAAAGTCTACTGAAAGACTGCATTGAACTTTTTGGAAGAAAAACTGTGATAGTTGCATGAAATCAGGGATTTAACAGGTAGGACTGCAAGTGTGGAAGTGATACAATGTGGTAGGAAGATGAGGCTTCTCATCAGGCAGCATAGAACTAATAAAACATTTTTTTCCCGAAAATAAAAAAATGGTATTTCCTCAGTATTTACAGGCTGAAGCACATTAATATTCAGGAACATTAATAAATGAGTAATGCCATCCTCTGTTTAATTAGCCAGATTCTGTAACACTGGTGTACTTTATTATTTACTCAAACTGCAGACTTATCCAGTGTTACATGTTGATAAAAATTCTTCTGTGAAAAGAAACTTCTGTCAGGGAAAAGCTACAGCTGGCCAAAGGAAGTGCTGGTTTTGCTTAGCTAGTTGGCCCAAAAGCCAAGTAGTTTAAATCTTACATGATTTTACTTAACCTGTACATTTAGGTGGATAAATAGTGTTTCAGTTGTGGGCACTGTGATCCAGCTCTGTGTGCTTTGGGTCACTGTGCTCATCAGATGTCCAAACTGACCTTTGAAAGCAGTTTTCCTGCAGCATCACCATAAAATAAAACCTTAGCTCTTCTTTCCTGAATGACACAGCTGTTATTTTATTTCTGGCCTGCCTTAAGGAACATCGCTTCCCAAGAAAAGCACTTGAAATTGAAAAATGGCAAATGTGCAGCCTCAGAGTTTCTCCCCCAGTTCTTATGGACTATCTTAACATCTGGAAGCATACTACCCTTTTTTGGGACCTTTCTGGATGGTAAACAGAAGCCTGTTTACAACAGCTTGACTTTCAGGACTTTTCTTCTTATTTAGTGCATCCTTCCTCGTGATACTCACTCTCCTCCATTTAAACAGGTTCTTTACTTACCCTAGAATGCCTGAAGGGTGTCACAGACAGAAGGGAAAGCATGGGAAGAAAAAATATCAGTGTTCAGGGATGCAATGATATCAGTGCCAGGGCCACTGTGGGTTCTTGAAGGTGGAAGAAGCTTCTGCAACGTAAATCCTGCTCAAGCTCCCTGCATCTGCCAGGAAAGTCCTCCTCTGAAAGCTAAGGTAAACCCTTGGCAGCAAGAGTGCTCTCCCAAGATTTTGTGTGAATGATCATAAGAGTATATTTATTACACACAAAACATATTTTAAATTTTTTTCTTAGAAATAATTAATTTGAAATTTCTCCAAACAATAAGGCCTAGACTGATATTCTTCTTCTGAAGTTTTCAAGCGGAACAAAACCTGACTAATTAAAATAAAAAAGCTTTATTATATAATATATTTGGTGAATCTCAGCTTGTTCAGTATATCAGTGTCTTACCAGCTACCAGAGAACCTTTTAGAACTCACCATGTAATGCAAAATTGAAGAAGTGACATGCAGGATCTCTGTAACAGCTGTTGATATTCTTAATTTCTGAATGTCTATGGCTGGGCACTGAATGTGGCTAATCTTTGCAGCCAGGTGGCCAGGCATCTGGAATGATCATTTAGTTGAAATATGTGGGGTTTAAAGGAGACAAAAATAGGTGATGATTTTGATGGCTTTCAAAGTTCATTGGTAAGGCTGGGAACTTGCCATGTTTCATTTTGGAATGAACATTTTAGGAGTGAAATTAGCTAAAAAAGAAGACATGTAGCTAAAAGGCATTTCTGTTGCTGAAAATATCCACTAGTGAAAAATATTAGGATGTGCCCCCTGGGCAGGACAGAAAGACAAGGAAAAAGAGTTCTATGACCTTTATTTACCTCATGTCCATTCAGTCTGTCATGAAATTGTGCAGAATGGGCAGTTTGTATTGATATAAAACAAATAGATCAAAGGGGAGAAAGACTTTAATACTTAACTTCCTGGGTATTAGGGCTTTTTAATATAGATCAGAAGTTAAATTTTAGGTAACAGCCTTCCTTTGAATTCTTCATCCACAAAGCATAAAGTAATGCTATGGAAACTTGCCAGGGTCAGGTTACAATCTGTTAAAATATCAACATTCACCAGAATTAGCCAACCCTAGAGATAAAATAAGCTCAAATTGCCTCTTTCCTGAAAACATTGGTTGCTACTATATGCTACTATATGTGGTGCTTTTTCTTTTTTCTTTTTCACAGTCTTGGATTCTGACATCCATGCCTGATATGAATGCGCCATTTATTTTACTTTTTCTGATGCTAGATTTTCAAGAGATGATTCAAGGCATTTTCTACATTCAGCTTTTTATGCTGATTTACTTAGTTAATGTATCTTTAATTCCAAATCTGGTTGTAGTCATACTGGTAAAAAAATGTTTGCTTCAGCAGAGTTGGCCTGGATAAATAACTAGTGCCCTGGCTTGCTTACAGAGTGAGTGAATTCCTGATTTTTGGTGCAGTAAGTGTATGATACAGAATTGGGCTGATAGTAGTTGTGGGTAGTGTTTATTCTAAAGAAACAAACAAGCAAAAATCCATGAAATTTCCTTCCCACTTCTGCACAGCCATAGCTGGCCTCACAGTAGAAGGCAGCAGGGAACAAACCACCACGAGTGAAAATGTATCAGAAGTCATTCATCAGAAGAGCACTACATTCCCCTCTTTGCCACACTGGGATCTTCACTAGGCTGGTGGTGTTATCTTTTGGAGTGTTCTTATAGCAGGGAATATGGGTTAACTCTGGGGGAATCAGAAGATGAGTGCCTCTGCATGGTAAGGGTTAGTTTGTAAAGCCAGCTGACCACAGAGTGACAGCCCGAGGCACACATGGGTCTTGTCTATTCTGCCTGTTGACTGGCCAGTCATCCCAGAGGGTGGCCACCAGGTTTCTGACCTGGGCTCTGCTATTAGGTCAGGTTTCTGACCAAGGCTCTGCTATTCTGTGCTGGACAGCAGGTGAGTTTAGCAGCTTGAAGAAAGCTGAGCTATCAATGTGTTTCTTCTGGAGAGGATACTACATACTTAAAACTTCTACCTCCCAACAAGACAGGCAGCTCTGGGGCTCTTCTCTGCAGCTCTTTTAAAGATCTTTTAATCAGTACAGTTTCCCTTTCTCACTGAAATTGCATTTACTGTATTTTTAGTATGTTCTGATGAAGCAGTAGGTGTTACTTACATCCAATTTTCCATATAACCACTTCTGATGACTGTCCCTTTCAAGTCTTTTCAGCCTATCCATCCTGAATTAACTTTTTTGTAAGAAAAGGCCTTTTGTAGTTTATAAATTTTAATACAGGATGCTAGCTGCCAGAAAGTTTTGGACTGAAACCAAAGATTTTAACCAGTCTACCCAGCAGATGAAATGAGGTATAGCTCCTGCTGCACCTGGAGACAGTACTTCTTTCATTGCTCTGTTTCAGAGTTATGACACCTCTGCTTTAGCCTCAGAAAGTCAGGAATTTTCCTTTAAACAGGTTTCCTGGAAATAGAGTTTTAGGTTATTAATGGGTAATTTATCACACAGTATTTTTCAGCCTTAAGAAACTCTGGGTTTTGAGGTTTGTTTTGTTTTTAGTGTAGTTAATTGGGGACAGCTAAGCAAAGGTGAGACTCTTGATGTGATATCTTGACAGCAGGAGATGATAGTGGAGACCGAGCCTCAGCGAAAGAACACCATGCACTTTGATGGTGAAATGCTTTGAACTTTTGCTGTTAAGCAGACAGATGCTGATTTTGGTGGTGTTTTTTATGTGCTGTGTAGTTCTTATTCATTCAAAGAAACCCATTAACACTGGGATGCCATGTATGAGTTAGTTGTTCTTCACCTGGATAAATGTTGCATGCTGCACCATGCAACTTGCAGTTACACTATGTTTCCTCTGAAAATATTTTTCCACATGAAGGAGATCTTCAGAATTCCAGAGTACAAGAGATTTCACCCCAAGAACATGCATTGTGCCTTCTGTTATAATTTTCATCTTCAAAGATATTTTCTACAGAAGGATATACAGGTCAATTAACATTTATTTTTCTGCAAAAGGTGGATACATAAATGCTTACAGAGAGGCTGAAAATTTGAAGATGCTAGTATATCTGAAAGACCAGTACCAGACATCTGCAGATTGATCACTGAACTGTGTTGGGATCTCTCTGTAGTTTGTTTCAGGGGCTTGCTCTCATCATTTATCCCCAGGGTATTCCAGGCTACTTAGTTACCAGAGTCATTACAGTAAAGGAAGTCAGAATTCATAATTAATTAACAGGTCGTAGACTAGTTGTATGCAGAGAGCCCTGTGGAGCAGTAAATTCCCTAGTCCTACCTCATGAAGTTCAGTGCCAGACTTTTCTTGCTGTATGCTCCTGCACTGTATGAAGCTGTTTCCTTCTCTGACCCTGAGCAGAGCTGCAGACAAGTGTTTTAGGCAGGCCCCAGAGGAGCCATAAAGGTGTATCACTTGTGATACAGTATGTCACTTAATCTTAGGCATGCAGTTATTTCAGCCCCCATGGTGAAGGAGTCCAACATGACTGCTGATTGTAAAAACACATCTTTTTGGATAAACTTCCTCATCTATCTTGATGGATCTTTTTTGATTGGGAACAGTCGGAGAAATGGGGGCAGAGGGAAGAGAATGGTTTTTCTGTTCTACCATCAGGGACATCTGTGAACTTTCAGTAAACAGCATGACTTTCTGAATCTGGTTCATAGCTTTCATGCTTGCTTTCTAATCTGTTTCAGAGCTGGGCAGCTGTAAGCTTATACAGTTTCTCAGGGAGACGTTTTTGTGTGCTAGAGAAAGAGCAGACGTGCTTTGGCTCTCACGTGCATTACTGCATACAGGCATTCTCAGCTTTGTGATGAGCACATAGAAATCTTTGAGTATTTTGGATGGTGGCTTTCCTGCTCCCCAAAGTCTCACGTTGTTCCTTCTTTGAGACTTATTGAGGTATGGATCGTACTGAGACTTCTACACAAATATTCTGTGCATGATATAAGCGTCTTCTTCAAAACACCTTGTTTGCAAATAATTAAAGGAGACAGACTTTTTTGCTAGGGATGCCTACAGTTTATGACCACTATCACAATAGGGAAAAATACAAAGATACGACTTATCTCTAAACCACAATTGGTGATTCAGATATAAAAGACACTATAGGAACTCCTCTACTATGTGCTGTAGCCAGTCCAGCCATAAAATATGCATTGCTGGGGAAAATCTGAGAATAAAGTCTGCGTTTCTCTAGATCGGAATTTCAGAAAAAGAAATGGTTACTTGGTTGTCTTCGGTATTTTTTTTTTAATTTGTGGAAGATAGATCATTAGAATAGTTAATCTGAACTAGAACTTCATAAAAGTAGGATAATGGATATTCCCTGACCTTTCTTAACTTATGAATGGGTTTCCATCAAGTGAATTCAGATCAACCATAGGATAAATGCTGAAGACAAAACAGTGGTCAGGATAGCAGAAGATAATTCATTTTAAGGAAGGAAGAAGAATATGAAAATTCCAGATATGTAGGGCAGGGATATATAAGGCATGAACTAGACATTTAAAATAATAAAAATAAATGAGAAATCAGCAGAAAATTAAGATAATTGTAGATAATCTTACAAAGGTCTTATTTTAACTCACTGAAATATAAAACAATGGATAATATTTTTTTGTGTGTGGGCTCCTGAAGAGCATCCTGCTGTATGTTTATGAAATTTTTTTTCTCTGTCCAGAGGTTTTATTTTGAAGATTTAAATAATTTCTTTTTAATAGAAAAGAAGATTCATATATTCTAAGGAAAGCAAAATCTTGCATTATTTTCTGGGAGATACAGCATAACATGTTGGCTTGTAAAATTTTCAAAAATAAATTTATTAAAAATCCACAAACACAGAATATCTTTGATTTCTTTTCATCTAAGAAGGCAACTTCTCCAGAAAAGTACTCAAGAAAAAATCCCCCCATTTTTTCTCAATACAGGTCACTTCTAGGAAATGGTAATATGTTTTTGTGTGAAATATAACTATATATATGAGGGAACACTTGGAAGGAGGTGTAATAATAAACTTCAAATACATTAAATGTATTTGCAAAAGAGAAGAGAACAGTTTATTCTAGTCATCCATGGATGGCACAGGAAGAAATCAACTTCAGTTGCACCAAGGGGAATTTAGATAGTATTTTTGGAAAACTCAGAAAATCGGTCAGCGCTGATTGTTCACATATCTGCAGCACAGTCCCCTTAATATATTCCCTGTGTAAACTCAATCCTTGCCAGGACACAGGTACAGAAATGTCAGGAGAGCATGCATGAGGAATGGCTGGAACGTGGAGCATGCACCACACGCATGCTGCAAACTCATGCACAGCAGGTGGCCTCATGTTATTTCTGAGGGAAAAACACCCCAATTCTCCATTGCAGTAAAATATTAAAGTGGACATGGGTTTTTTGGAGATACCTTGTTTAGAACAACTAGAGATTGATGAATGTGTACCATGTTCTTCAGATGAAGTTCAGTCGTAGCAGTCTTCCACAAAATATCCTGATACATGGCTTACAGCCCAAAAAAGTTGGAATAAGAGTCTACAAGTAAAACATTTCCACTTGTTTTCTTGTTTATAATGTTTGATGCCAGCAGACTTAAATTTATGATGTGCACTGTCTGGACCTTTAATTGTTAGGAAAAATGAAGAACTGAACTGAACTAAATTGAGAGGACTCAGTCTAAAAAAGCATGGAGGGAGAGGATAACTCCTGGTAACAGGGGTCCAGTAGAACGAGATAAAGTAAGGCAGGGTAGTTAACAGCTCAGCTGTATGATCAGAGGACCAAGAATTGATGAAAACCTCAGTGAACAACTTTTTTAGGCAGAAAGCAGGCGTGATAAGTTGTCATGTGGAATTAAAAGAACCACAAATATTACGGGTTTTTTTGTTATGATTTGTTTTCAAATGTTTAATTCTGTAATGCCTAAGAGTCTGAGATCCAAACACTGTGGAACTGAGCTCCTCCTGCCTTTTACAGGCTTTGGGGCAGAATGTGCCAAAAGCTTGGTCTGGGCATCTCTGAACTAGAGGATCACTGTTCAGAAGCAGACAGCTAATAGAGCTTGGGAGCAAATAGCTGTGCTGGGATAACTTCCTAATGCTAGCCAGCTTTTCACATTTGTGTGTGCATAGAAAAAAACCCTGGTTGAAATTTGAGCTCAAGAGAGAAATCAGAAGGAAAAATTTACTTCTCCAGTCTGTCCAATCTTCACCTATAGCCTGTTTAACTATGTCTGTATAAGGTACAGAGTTTTATGGCATCTCTTACGGGCTCACTGTATCATGTCTGCAGACATATTAAAAATGTGAAAGTCACAGTAGCATCAATGTATCCATTGATACTTCATTGATATTTCTTCCCAATTTTCAGTGCCACAACACTTGGAAAATGGTATATACTGCTTTAAGGCCTTTTCCAACTGACCTTGAAGTAAAAGAGATTGTACTGACCTTGAAGTAAAAGAGATGTACAGGTTAATTTCTTTTATGTAAAAGCCACTTAAAAGAATTCATCATCAACAGGGCAGCAATTGTATAGAAGAAGTTAAGCTGTATGGCAGATTTGTTAAAATCAAACCATACATTTTCTCAGTTGATTAGCAGGTGTTTGTTACACCTGTGTGCAAAAATTCCCAGGGTTCAATGTCAGCCTTTTAGGTGACATTGTCACTGCCATGGTGCAGCAGCCTAGTGTTAATATTCTGAATTGTAGTATTATGCAATATTGGGAACATGGGGAATCATGTAATCTTTAAAACTAGTGGAATTGTTTTCTTTCTAATGTATTTCAATCAGTTCTGTTTCTTTGTTTTCAATTCACAGAAAATTACAGAAAAGTAAATATTCCTGAAGCTCATACCCTTAATTTCGAACAGACTTTAAAGATTCTTTGGTACTATGCAAATCCAGTCACCAGTCACCACTAAAATGTGTTAGATAAAAATAAGAATGCTGTTGTATGGACTTATTTTGTGCATTAATGATAGGTGCAGGTAGGAAAAACTGGGAAAACTGCATTCAGCTATTTATTATAAATGGCTCAAATTATTTGCATATAGTATTATTGAATTTCATAATGTAGCAATAATAATTCACAGCACTAAGAAAGAAATATTCAAATACTTTAAATCACACTATTTTTACAAAACAATTTCCCTAAAGTAATTAATTCTCACTGAACTCCTGAAAAGCATGTGGATATGTAAAGTTATTTCCAGTTTACAGACCAAGAGACAGGGATCACAGATTCCCAGCTGTGAAGAAGCTTTCTGAGTTAGAAAGCAAGCTGATATTAGTTTTCTTTCATTTATTCCTATTGTCAAGCCCCTACACAGCAGTTCTCTCTTCCAGTTCTCTTCAGCTTCAGATAGAAGTGCTAACATACTGATGAGCTTTTAATGAAGCATTTTCATAGTTTGCTTTCTACCCTTTCAGTGTATGTCATGGTAAAATGTTAAATCACTTGGACTTTACAGATGATACTTGATAATAGGATCTTACCTCACAGAGCTTAAAATTTTTATTAGTGTTTATAGTACTGGTTTGAGGTATTTCACATAGTATTTCCCTGGGCAACTGTTAGGAGAGATTTTAATGTTTAACATATGTGGCTATGCACAGTAATGTAACACATGATTTTACCATTGTTATCTGGATGTCCTTTTGTTTTTTCTTTTAATGATTTCTTGCTTTACCAAGTGTTCTTTTTGAATAGGATCCTTGTGCCTGACAGTCTTTGCCTATGAAATTCCCCAGACCAGGAGTCCTAGCTGAATGGGTGGCAAGGTCTAATAAAACTTTAACCTTTTTTTTTTTTTTTTTTTTTGTGTGTGTGTGTGCAGGGAGGGCAGGGGACAGGGGGAAGCTGACCATGAAATCCTGCAGGAATATTCATTCATTCATCCAAGATAAATGGCTTTTCAAACCTGACCAGTTAAGCAACATGCAAATGCCTGTTCTGGAGGTTTGTCTCCAGCAAGGGCTTCTGGAGATATGAAACTGTCAGGAGAGTTTAGTTCATGTTTCTAGCAGAGATGAACAGAGAAAGAAAAAGAGCCTCAAACATAACTACTTTGCTGGAACTGATGTGATGTTCTTTGTTTTGTTATTACTTCCTCTTTTTTTAACTGCTGTCCTGTATTATTATTATGATTATTCTTTTCATGAAATAGAGATCTTTAAACTCTTTTGGGTTTTTTTTTTGTTTTTTTTTTTTTTTTTAATCCTGTTTCCTATTTTAAAAATATTTAACCTTCTCAGTGAATATGCTGTGCACAGTAACACATGATGGCCACCTCTTGGTAATGTCTGTTATTTAAAGGAGAGATTTCAGTCCATGTTTTAGGGTCATGCATGAACACAGTTCACTTTCACTTGCAGTAACATGCTGATCCCAGAAGGTGACAAATGTACTTATGAACCTGCGGTAACTGGAGAACAAGCTCCTGAATTAGCTTATCCTTATCAACACTGACTACATGTTGAGTCACAAATGATTGTGGGAGAATGCCTTGTGGAAGCTTTTGGAAACTTCAGCTGTGATTTACTCCAAAAGACATTTGCCACCTAAAACTGAAGAGAAGACTATGCAATTTTGAAAGACTATTTAGTATGTTAGGTATTCAGAACTCACTATATCCCTTACCTAATTATCCCTCATGCTCCCTGTTTAAAGGATGGAGAAACTGAGGTTGGCAAAAGAAATAGTTCACAGGGATCACAAAAGAAGCTCTTGATCCTTTGAGCAGAGCAAGGCTATTTTCCAACCAGCTGGCCAACTTTAGGCATTTATTTCTATAAAAGATGTGGCAACAGTGCAGACTGACCTATGTGTGGTCAATATATGACAGTCATTTGTCCAAGGTAGCTATTTCTTTGTGTTTCAGAGGCAGCCTGTCTCCATCAAGCTGATCCATACTGATTTACTTCTTGCTCCTGTGGAGTATAGCTGACTTGAGAAATTCTGGTTTTATGCTTCCTTTTAAATTCTGTTTTCATTTTTCTAACCAACATAAAAGGTGTTCAACAATTCAGGCCTACCCTTAGGGGAAGCCTGTTCCCAGTAATGAAATTTCTTTTGCGTCCAATGTTGTGTTTCTGAAAGAAACAGAAGTTTTTTGCAAAAGCAAAACTTAAATGTACTCTTTGAGCTAGGAGTATTAATCACTGATAATGAGACATTTACTGTCAGGCAAACAAAGAAAAGAGTTGAGTCTCTATCAAATGCAGCCTTGATAAATAGAGAGCTAAATGAAGATATTAGCTGTGGAGCTAATTACTTATGCATATACAGCTGGCTATATAAAAGTCTGTTATGCCCGGCAGGTAGTTGAGACATAGGATAGGTTAAAAGGCTCTAATTTTTTTTTTTCCAAAATATTTACATTCCAGCATCTCCTTCTTGTTCTATTTTCTTTAATGTATTTGTTTTTTAACCACTCTCTCAACTTCCTGCCGGGCATAACAGACTTTTCAAGGAATAGAAATTTTAATCTGAAAAGTTTACCTTAAAACAGAAATTTCAAGCAGCCACATTTAAGTTCCCTGTAAGGATCCTTATTCTCTTCAGAGCAGGGATCACATTACATACTAGGCTTTTGAAAAGCAACAACACCACTGCCAAAGTCTCACTACCCTTAATGACTTCTCATGTATCGCGTTGCCTTTTTGCTGTCAAATGCCATTGGAGTGCAAATAGTTCGGTCCTTGCTAGGGCTGATGTCACTGAACCGAGTGCATTTAGGATATGCATCTCTATATTCACTTCATTTGGAAATAGATAGATAAATATATATGGAAAGAAAAGAATGGATGAAAGGCTTTTTTCTGCTAAATAATTTGGGTGTCTCTTTTCTCTGTTTTAGTCAAATACATGAGAGTAGTTTATAAATTAGTTGAGCTGGAGTTGCCAAACTTGGCTGTATATCTGAGCAGCCTGGATGGAAAGCCTTTGCAACTGATATTGTCCTCAAGCAGCTGATCATCAGAGCATTTCCTTCCCATACCCAAACCAGCAAAATGACCACATCCAGCAGGCAGAGCTCTTCTACGTCTATGGTCAACAACTTGGCCAAAATATTTGATCCAAACACTTTGCAAAACCAAGGGCCAGGTAATGGAATGGAACCTCCTCAAATTCTTCATGTTGAGAGAAGTGATGTCAGCACATCTGAAAGTTTCAACGTCATGGAAGTGAAATTTGCCTCCCTTGAAGAGAAAATTGATAAACTGTTGACTCTGCAAGACAATGTCCTTAAGAAGCTTAACAGTGTTTCCCAAGAAATCTGTTGCATTGAAAAAGACATGGAGATGGTAAAGGCAGAAACATCTGAACCTGGATCAAGGATGGAAAGAAACAAAAAAATGAGAAATAATGAAATGAAGAGACTTTGCCTTAAAATGAAAAAATCTCTTTCTGATATAAACAGGAAAGCTGAGCAGCAGGTTAAAAGGTTAGATGGACTTGAACAAAGTGTTTCTGGACTACAGAAACTTGTAGGACCTCTGGTAGAAAAGGTGAAAACATTAATAATTCATAATTCAAGTGTAAAACATCATGTTAAAAAACGTAAAGTTTGCAAGGCGGGAGCTGGACATCCCTTTAGGATGCACATTTTCTCGGAGACAACAGCTGGTGATCTGCTCAGGAAGAAAAATGAAAAGGTGAGCCCAGGTTTGTGTTTCATCTTGGCAAGAATCATTGCAAGCTACGGATATGTTCTGCTACATGCTCAGCTTTTTCGTTTTGTTGACATTTAAGAAAGAACAACCAATGTGCTCTAAAAGTGAAAAGTGTAAGAACAAGCTGAGCAAATTTCAGTGGAAAAAATATAGAAAAATCTACTTGTTATACAGACCTTCATTTTTTCCCTAACTGTTCCTTTGCAGCTGTAAAACATAGCAACAAAGAACATAAAAAAGATTGACAGGCTTCAGGAGTTTTGGGTCCTGGCCATGAATTTTACAATGATCTTTTCTGGATTTATAATTATCTGGGGGAGTCAAGTTGCAGCAGTCGTGTTATGAGCACCAGGGTCTAGAGATTAGTGGAACTAGTAAAAAGCCTCCTTAGGTCAGGGCATGTACATATGTTTATCCTTTATTTCAAGAAACATCTTAAGTGTGCTCTTCCTATTTGGTATTTCTCTCCATTGGTGAGAACTAGGGGACTTCTAAACTGGGATCTGAGGTAGGGTTACTGTAACTGGAGCTGTGGCTTGTGTAAACTTCCCTGGGTAAAAAATCCCTCTGTTACCATAATGAGAGTTTCACCATGTTCTTTAAAGTTCAGATTAAAAGACACCAAAAATCTCTTGAAAGACTCTCTTGATTGTAATAAGTTTTTGTAAGGCAGTTTGAATATTCATTTTGGTGAAGAAAATTAAGGAATTTCTTCTGACAAAGTATGTTGGTATTTAATTAACGCACGGTGAACCAAAAAGGTTGCTTTTCATATTTTGTTCCATTTTGCTTAATTTTTTTCTCCCAAAAAGTCACATGCAGGCTTTACTCTTTGATTCATTTAAAGAGTAGTTTTTGAGTTTGTTTTTCTAAAGTTTTTGAGCAGGAAAAACATCATATGAAGGTGCTACTGGAAACAGCATTCCTTGAAGAAAAGAAGCACTGCAGCCTGGTCAGAATGGCCTGGTCAGCAAACCATGTGCTTTTCAGTTTGGTTACCCTAAGGCAACCCCACTTCGTAGATAGACAGAAGAATTTGAGCCTTCAAAGGAAACTATAAAAATATCAGTCAGTGCTGAGTAGCAGCAGAGGAGCATCTTGTAAAGCTCAGTCAGTTGAACTGACTGATCTGTTGCTATGTAAGGATATAAAGTATGCAGCCTTGTTTCCAGAGCATCATTAACTGAAGAGAAAAATAGCTTCCTTGCCAGAGAAGACTGATAACAAAAATCGTCATTACAGGTCCTTCTCGAACATCAGGCTGCACTGGTCTAAAAAAGGAGTTTCAACAGGAGAGAAGTTTTCTTGTTTGACACAATTACTTTGATAAGAAAAGATTATTTATTTTGAGCATCTGAGTTTAGGGCTTCTTTTACTTTTCAAAACATCAATGAAGACATCTGTTGTAAAAGCCCCACTGGAGTGAGACCCACAGGTCATCTCTGTAATGCTGCTGTCACTGCAGTTTGTGGTAGAGACCTACTTATCTCAGTGACAGTACATACTCATCTAAAGTATTTTTAAATGAAAACTGAATCAGCCCTGGCATGTTAATGAACTGGCACCTCCTGGAGACTGGAGTGGGTGCAAGGCTCTCTGCAATAGAAACACAGGCTTGGAGAAAGGAGAGAACCTTGCAGGCTTTGCTAGTGAGTTTGTGGGAACCAACGGGTGTAGCAGAACAGGAGGAGCTTGTGCTCCTGACAGGTCAGAGGGGAGACAGATGGCAGAGATGCAGGTGCCCCCCATGGAGAGTTCAGGGCTATAAAATACCTGGAAGGAGAGGCAAGAGGCCTTGAACATGATGGAAACAGAGTCAGCCTACTGACAAGGACCCAATAAAAAGAGGAGCAAGTGGAGTCTCTGTCTTTTTTTACAACAGCATTTGTAATTCCCTCACTGATTCATTTTCCTTTAGGCAGACTCTTGGCAATGTTGAATGGACTTGTAGGAGCTTGCCTAGCATGTGGGCTTAGGAAAGGCAGCATGAGCATGTCTGGAATCATGCTGATGATATTATGATGTTGTTTATATTTTGTTTGTTTTATGAGATAGCATACATATGTTACCTTGTCATTACCTCCTTTCTCTGTGTTTGATTTATTAGAAAAGGGCCATCATAAAATTACCAAGCTATCCTGTGAACAACAGCTGGCTTTGGTAAACACTTAGTCATCTTAAGTTTAAGTAAAAACAGACTTGAAGTCAGCCCTGCATTAGGAGTAACAGAACATGGAATGATACCCTTCAGCAGAGACTGCTGAGCTTGGCTGTCAGCTTAGTAGGAGACAGTGTGTGCCAGCATTTGGGGCAACCAGACTCTCCTCTGGGTGAGAGGGAAGGAAGAGAATCTCTGAGCAAGTTCATCAAAGCACTGGTCCATGAGACATGGCGAAGCTGGTTGCTCGTGCCTCCATATTTGAATTAGATCTACATATTTATTTATGTTTTATATAATTGTGATTAAAGTTAACAAAAAGCAAAATAATAGAAAAACAGGGGATTTCACACTGAGTTTTACACCTGAAATGCACCACTAATATCTGGTGACATAGCAATGAACACATTTACCCAAATGTGCAGATACTAATCCTTGCTTCTCTTAACAGAATCCTTGTTCCCATCTCTAGTCCCACACAATGATAGTTTTAAACAGTGCTGACCCTGTAGAAGTGCAAGCTGCCAGGCAGCAAGAACAACATCTCTTGTATCATAGGTGGAATTTTTGTGGTGACACTAAGCAACCCATTAGCCATGCACAGTCCTATCCTGTTTCTGTACAGCCACAAACGAGGCAATCCGTTCACTGCAGCTAGATTTGAAGGACAGAACCCACTTCTATGCACTACTGGAGATGATCAGGTATTTTGGATGATGTTCCTATTTGTCATCCACCCTGCTGCAGCTATGAGTAAATGCCATCTCTTGGTTCTAATAGCTGAGCTGTCTGCAAAATGTTTGTCTGTCAAAAGCCTGGTTCTGCAAAATAGTCCAACCATTACTTATGAATGGATTACTGGGAGGTGGTGCAGTAGGTGGCCCTGGGTACAACTGGGTAAGGCAGTGAATAGTGTTGACATGCTGCTCAGCTGCCTTTCCATCCTTCTCTAGAGAGGTGATGCTCTTTGCTTAATGTAGTACTGTTTTTTTAAATTTTTCCTAACTGCCTCTTTTTACAGAACCATCTTATGTAGAGAGCTGTGAAAGAGGCAGAACAGAGAGGGAAGAGGGGGAATGAGAGAGAGGTGAAGAAGGGGTATAAGCATCTGGGGTGTGTAATCTCTCTCGCAGCATCAGCAGCAGCTGTAACAGTTTGCTAATCACAGGCTCCACAGGCACATTTTGTGCTCTTGCAAAATGCAGGGATTGCTCTCTTCTGAAGCAAATTTCTGCTTTCCTGCCTTTTATTGTCATCCTGAAA
Organism: Passer domesticus; assembly: GCF_036417665.1. Lineage (NCBI taxonomy): Eukaryota > Metazoa > Chordata > Aves > Passeriformes > Passeridae > Passer > Passer domesticus. The sequence continues at coordinate 78,632,989 of NC_087474.1, read as the reverse complement.
TACCTCCACTGCCTCATACAGGAGCTTAGTTTATTTCTGGTTTGGGTTGAAGTTGTAATATGGTGTAGCTTGGAGACACTTCGTGCTTTGTCGATGCTGCCAAATGTCTCCCAGCCGTTTTCCACCGAGGGCAGCGTGACCTTATCACCACATGGCTGAGAGGAGTAGTGTGTATTACTTGTCATTTAAGCTATTTTGTCGCTATTGCCGCTCAGGGAAATCAGCAGTTCTACAGTAAGCGTCTTTAAAAGCCTTGAGGTTTTCCTCAAATTCACCTTTTTAAGTAGGCTGTGATAATCCTGTTGCAAAAGGTTCCTGTCTATAACTCCATTTTCAGTCCTACTTCTTCCACTTATAAAGAAAGAGGGTAAAATAATACTTCACTTATTTCCTCCAAATTAAAGACTTTAGAGATTCTATACTATTAACCTGCAAATACTCATCTGGAGAGTCAGAAAGTCCATTTTGTTGCCATCGTAAAGCAGTGTTGAACTTCCCGCAGCTGCCTGCAGGTGACTGTAGCTTTGGTTTCCTGACATTTCTACAGGCTTTGCTGTAGGAATAACAACTTCTGGCAATTTGGGGCTGTTTCCCACACTAAAGACATGCCAGTGGTGGGAGCTGTGTTTTCTGCTTTAGCCCTCTGTACCTCCTGTGCAGGTATCACACTGCAACTGCAGGTCACTGGCTGCTTTAGTAGCAGCCCACAATGAAACTGCTGTTTGCCACATGTGTTTTAAGATCCATTCAGCCTCAGTCTATAACTGTTCTGATCCCTTCATTTTGTCTACAAATGCTAACAGGTCCCTTATGTATTATTTAAATTCTCTCCAAAATGGCCATGTTCTGTGTATTTTTCATCTTTCAGCCAAATAGGTGGGAAATATTTCTTTCTTTCTTTCTTTTTTTTTTTTTTTTTTTTACATTTTTGTGCAAGAGTTTCTGCTGGGCTGGTGGTTTCAAGGCTAGAGATTTCTGCAGAATCTCAACAGATGGGTTGTCTGTTGTTTGGGCAATGCAGCTGGTCAGTGCCCACAGGTGCCATTATACTTGGGAATGCTCTTCTTTCCCCCAGGACTGATGCATTTACTTAAATATGTTCTTGGTAGAAGAATTTCAGCTTTTGAGTGAGCTGTAGTATATCTGAGTTAAAATTCTCTCTTTGTCTGTGTACCAGTCATAAAACTGGTATGTTTGCTTAGGACAATGTTTTCCTCTTGTTTTGCCCTGTTCTCTCCTTTGCTTACAGCCACATGAGTTGTTTCATGCCTTTTTAATTCATGATGCTGTTTAACTTTATTTCCATTTACCCTCAGAACTTGCTATCTGCTGTACAGTGTTCCCTGCATAGGATCCCTCCCTGAACACTGTTGGGATTTTGCTGTCTCTACAACTCTGAAAATGTGTGAAATCAAAGTAGACACAGCTAATTTCTAAATAACTATAAGCCAATTTGGATAACTTTCGGGGCATGACATGCATGCCTATGTGTTAGAGTGACCATTGTGGAATCCATTACAATTCTTTGCAAAACTAGGGAGACCTCATGATGAAGATAAAGAGATGACTGGTAAGTGCAGGGAAGCAAAGCAAGGCAGCTCATCAGAGAGCAGCCCTGGGAAAGCAGAAGGTTCCTCAAAGAGGTGAGACAGTAGTAGGAGGAATTTGCTCAGGGAGGAATTGTTTGTCAACTGCAGTCATCTAAAATTCATTTTTTGTCATCAGATATCCTAGGCATTTAAGTAGTTTTCTGGTAATGACTCCTCTCAGCCCCTATCTGAAGGTGTAGGGGTACCATGCCTGACTATTTCCTCTGGTAGGAGAGTGCCATTGCAACTAAATGTGGGGTCTGCACCACACTGAATTTTAATTACAACTGTGACTGCTCTGAAACACAACTAATATGGTACTATCCTGGCAGCACTCTGGGTTTTGCATACACATGCAACAGTGAGAAGGAACAGAGATGGGTGGCTGGGCAGCAGCCCCAGCAGAGCCTGGAATGAGCCCCACCACATTCCAATAACGGGGCTCTGCATGGTGAGTGCCACAGAACCATGGTCTGTCTGTAAAGGGAAAATTAAAAAAGCCCCAAGCAGGTCTCTCCCCACAACTCAAGCTCCCTTGTTGTTAAATGAATTTTTAGGAAACCTGCATTTCGGGAGTCCAATTCAAAGTGAGTCATCAAAGCTGTAGCAGATGATTTCTTAAGTTTATAACCCTTTGGATGGAAATCTCCCAACTGTGTGATTTTGGAGAAAAGCTTAGGAAGGACAGTTCATGAAGAATGGAGGTGTTTGCCATCCGTACCATTGCCTGCTTAGCTCAGCTGGGCTAAAGTTGAGAAATACTCTCTTTACAGTGAGGCTACCTAACTGATACTGTAATTTTAAAAAATTGCCTGAGTAGTTTGACAAGACGGTGGATTATCCCCACAGTTAAAAAGATCTGCCAGTGATTTGGCTTTCAACATGGAATTTTTTTCTCCTGTGTCACACTGTGACAATAGAGGAACCCACTTAGGAGGTTGTCCTATTTAATAGTAACAGTAAAAATGTGAGGAGTAGCATGTGGAAGATATTTAGGGTTATGGCACAGGTGCATATGAGGCAAAAGTGCACCCTTTCAATCATCACACAGGAGAGGAAATTGAGCAGTATAGAGAAGGGGTAGATGTGAGGCTGTCCAACGTGTTGGTAAGAAAAGCAGCTGAATTGTGCTTGTGCTGATGTTGCCCCTTATTTGTTCAGAAGAAAAACTCCAAACCAGCAGTGACTGGTTCATTTGATTTCCCAAATGCAGTGAAAGGACATGTGTCAAAGCCAGGTAAAGCTGAGTGCTCTGGTTCTAGTGAGTGTCTTAGTAGCCTCAGATTTGTCAGTGATTATACTGTGTATAATGTCTCTGTGTATTCCAGTGACATTAAAAGTAAACCAGTCAATTGGAGTTAAACAATCTACCTCCAAAGACCTTCTTAGGCCTGATAATGGCTCTGTTAAGTGGCAGTGACTGGATCTCAAGATAAAAGTAAAGATGTTTGGTATCAGCCTGTCAGTGTTGGTGCAACCTGTCACATCTTCACTGAGGCCATGGGCTCTGTCAGGAGCCTGGTTGCATGGAAGCCTTTTCTACTCCTCGGAGTAAGGTCCCCTGTTTTGGGAAGAATGGCATGGCAGGAGTAAGCATCCGTTTGAAACAGGATAGCCCCAGCTTCTCCAGCACACTGGGTGGGAAGTCAGCAAATTTTAGTGGGGAATGGACAATGCTTTGTCTTGACTGATTTTCAGCTTCTTCCCTCTCCAGGATGTTGTTCTGAGGGATTTTTCCGGCAGAGGTTGTTACCTCATTACCTATGCATTTTCAAAACAGCAGTTCACATAAAACTTCTCATGTATTTCATATTGAGGGAATCATGATTCTCATGGTTCAGAGCTTATTTTTTGTGTGTGATTAAAGATGTTTGTAGATTGAGTTTGGATTTTACAGAAGAATGGTTTCTTTATCTAGTTTAAGGAGTTCAATAAAAATCATGCAGGAGTCAAAATCTGCCTGGAGGTGCCAGCAGTTGTTATAGTGTACCAAAAAAATAATGACATGGAAGCAGATGCACCACCTGCCAATAAAAACAGAATTCCCTTGAGTGTGGTTTTTAGCATTTACAAGTTTGTATCAAAAATACTCTCACTAAGTATTTTACACTGCTGAGGGGGGAGGAAGGTCTATGTATTGAAGAGGAACACAAAAGGGCAGGTGGGGATTGATTACAGCTTTGATGGATGGCACAGGAGGCATCACCACACATGTGGTTGTCCCAAGGTCTCTGTGTTTTTTTCTGCACTCTCCTGGAAACTGGTGAGGAGATACTGGGAGCACACTCAGAGGCAAAGCCCATGTTAGGGAAACTCATTCATTGGAAATCTCAAGTAGCTTAATACTTTTGATAAAGGAATGGTGATCAGATCTTACACAAAACCGGCTTATCTTGCCATAATACAGCTCTGCAAACTATCAAGAATATGAGAAAGTGACACAGCTAAAACATGGTTTAGGCACATGCCAAGGTTTGTGTCATGGTATTGGGAGATGGAAGCTGAGGATAATAGTTTTGGGATAAAATGAAAGGTGGTGGGGTGATAAAGGACCTCTAACTGAATGGTTGGGGTTACATCATGAGGCCATTCATTAAAAAAAATTTTTGCAGTAGGAAAAAAAGAATCAAAGAGTTTTATTAGGTGAATAAAAAATCTGAAAGTTAGCTAAAAAAACATTCCAAAGGTAGGACTGCTGCAGTATAAAGAAGGAATTTAACCATATAGAGCTCATTAAAAAGGAGTCAAATGTCTATAGAATTCATTAATTTTTTTGTTGCATTTGAAATTTCAATTAGAGTATATTATATTTATATATATTATTGCTTTTTGCTTGATTTCTGCAGGTTTCTAAAGTCAATTTAAATAATTTCCAAATGGCTTTTTTTTTTTTTTCTGTTGGTCTATACTGAAATTTCAGCCTCTGGACTATCTCATATTATTCTGTATCATCACCTGGGCTTTTATTCTGTCTCTCTTCCTTAGGGTCTGGCAATACTCTATGAAAGAATATGTTTAAGTCTAGAAAACGTATTTTTGAAGACACAATAAAAAATTATGTAGATACAGACACATTTTTGCTGTGGTATACTTTATAGGGTCACAACACAAACTTTCATATTTAAGCCTTTGTAAAATAAAAATGTCAAATTCCTTGAAGCTTTAGGCTTGTATGCCTCAGAAAAATTACTGTAGTGCCATTTACCTGATTTTACATATTCAAGTCAATAAAGAAAGGGAAAAAAAGTTTTCTACTAAGGAATATTGATTACTGTAATCTAGAAATTACAGACTGGAAAAAGTCATGTTACATAAGTTTGTGAAGAATAATACATAAATAAATAAAATATTATAAGATATTAAGTTGTAAAGACCTTTAGGAAAGTTCTAACAGACTGAGGGAAGGGGTTGGTATGAAGAATAATTAGGTGGGATAGATGTCTTTAACAAGCCACCACACCTTTCAGATGAGATTTTTTTCAAAGAGTGTGATGGCTTTTGGGAATTGTGGGCTCTCAGAGCAGCTGCTCACTGCCTGGGGCTGGACGTCACGCATGCCCCTGACAAACTACAAGGAGGTCTTTGTACTGCCTGTGGCTGGGATAGGAAGGATACATTGACGTCTGACAGCTCCAGAGAACTTGGTGAGCCCCCACCCTTTAGAGGGAAGAAGTAATGGGCAAAAAGTCTTGTTTTTATTGCCAGGTCAAGATTCAACAAGTTGAAGTCACATGTTTCTACAAACAGCAAAATGGGGAGAAAACTGGGTTGTTCATGTATGGACTGCTCATGTATTTACAGTTATTTCAATATCTAGTCCTTATATCTGTATTTCTTGCTCTAGAGTACTCTTGCCCCTATATTTATTGCAAATTGATTCTTACGGATATCAGTAAATTTTTTTTTTTTAAATTTATATTAGTATGAAGTCCTCATCTGCTTTTGAAATGCTGGAGATCAGAAATGGTGCTTGAATAAACACAGTAGTAATTTATGTAATGCCCTGGCAGTCTCAGGTATTCAGCACTGTCCAGTGTTTCTTCCACTAGACAGATTTTTAAAAGCTGGCTTCTGTATTTCACACCTGCAAACTACAGCAATATTTAGTTGGAAGTGCTGTGTGTCTGCAATTAATTCTGAATGCAGAAGTGAAATCTGGCCTCATGCATCAAAGAGCTTGGAGGCCATTTCTCTGGTTATTTGCTCAGCTGACTGTGTTTGATCAGAGCTGATGTTCTCAGTGGTACGGAGAGGCTGACATACTTACAGGAATGCGAGTGCATTACTAATTGCCAACAGAGTGCAGAATAAATAAGTCTGTGGCTTTTCCCTATTTTTTTTAGTGCTTTTTAGAGCATTGATTGATTCTCTGTGTTCTATCTGGCAACATTATATATATTTAAGTTCTGTAGGAACAAGACTCCAATTTATATTTCAAAGGGTTTTACCTTGTTGTATTGTGGCCTTTTTCATTTTATGGCCTGCAACTTCCTGGGACAAACTGCATCCAAAACAATTGTCAGTCTCAGGTCTTATGCTCGTATTACAGTTTCCTTGTCCCTTGTGGATCAAGATTTTCTGAACAAGTCCTATTGAAATCCCTCTATGCAGTTACATCCAGTTTGTCTCAACTCTTTTGGCTTCTTGTGGAATTTCCTTTCCCTTGAACTCTGTTTATAGCAGATACACATTGCTTTGATTTCATGCCTATTTTCTATATAGCCTGATGAAATTAAAAAAAATAAAGTATAAAAAAATGTGAAGGGCCTACCAGAACAAGTGTTTAGTAATAGAACTGGTTGATGCCCAGGGCTGAGGGACTGATCACATGGTTAAGACACTTAAAATTAAGTGCCTGAACTTGTATATTTTGTTGGGATATGCACAATACTGCTTTAGCTGGTAGCCCCTCTGGAAAATATTTTGACGTGAAAGCATTTTTCACACCATGTGTAATCACAGTGCCAGTTTCATAGCATTGTGAGAGGAAGAGGTGAAAAAGGAGAACCGAGCAGCTGCAGATGCCATGTTGTACTGTGGTCACCTACTGACAAGTCTAGGAGTGGCCAGGAAAAAACACACTGAGCACATAGCATAGAAACAGGAGTTAATATCCACAAAGGTAACAGTAATGGCAGAGGTTTTATAAGGACCTGGATTGGTACGAAACACCTCTAGATGTCACTGCAACATTGTGAAATCCAAGTAAAAGAAGGATACAAAGCTCCAAGTCCTGGTTACTGTCTCAGTCACCCCTTAATAAATCATGGCATCATTAAAGAAGTTTTTACCAAATGTTGATTAAACAGCAAGGAACTTCTTGATAAGTGTCAGTAAGATTGTACCAAATATTTTCCTAGAATATTAAATTTTCTGAGATTTGGTTTAATCTAGTTTTTTAACAGCAAAAGCTAGGGCAGGGCAGCAGCTGATTCCTGGATGCTTCTTTGGTTTAGTCTCTGAGGTTCAGTCCTAATCTTTTCTAGGCTGTTTTTATGGCAACATTGATGTTGATTACAACCAAGATAATTTCTCTTTGCACTGGTATCAATTCAATCAGCTTGTAGTAATTAAAATAAGGACTATCATTTATAGGAAATCTATGAGTTGGAACACTGAGTATTTGCATTTGATAAAAAAAAATCAGGCTGCGATTTCATGAGGACCAATACAACATGCACACTGTATAAATTGACTAATATATCAATTGCCTACTCCACAGGTCATCAAAGAAAAGTCACATTTCAATGAAACAGAAACAAAAGAAAAGAAGCCACCAGATTCAACAGGTTAGACTATTTTTTTCTCTGATCAACTTCTATTTCCTAAGAAATAACACAGAAATAACCATGACTTTCCTGAGTAACTCCAGTGAAGTTGCGTGGGTTACATGTGTGTTCATCAGCGTGAGCAAGCACAGGGTATCCAACTGCTCAATAAGGTGCTTTGCATGAGGAGTTTATTAACCTTGACTTGGCTGACAATAACTTCAAGTGAGAAAAACATTTTCTAGTTCTGTGTCTCAAAGAAAGCACTTGGGATCCATGAAATCCCAGTTTTAAATAAGTAGTCTTTTCTTGCTTAGGAGACACTTGTACTGACCTTGAAAGTGGGAGAGGAAAACAAATACCTAGCTCAAAATTCTACAGAAGTTATGCTAAGTGTGCAGCCATATTTTAATAGTGTTACTGACTATCAGAAAACCACTGACAGATTGCTTTGTAATCTCTTACAGATGGGGACATCCAGCAGAGTCAGTCCTGCTCTCAGGAAGAAGAAGTTGATAAGCTCAACAAGGAAAATGCCAAGAGGGAAAGTTCCCTTCTGCTTGAAGTGGATCCTCCCAAGTTTCATACTGAAGAGTCAGAGGAGAAACAAGAAAGTTTGTCTTTAGAAAGCCATTATGAATATAGGAGAAACTCTTTTCAGGAATCGTTCACTCCAGAAAAGCAGCAGGAAGAAGATGCTGTTGATAATGCTTGTCAAAAACTAACTGTGCAGGAGGAGATAGAGAGTGAGTCCCCAGAAGCTGAGGAGAGGAAGGAACATCAGGTGCCTGAAGATGCACTTGAGAAACAACAGGAGGAGAAAGAGAGTGAAGGAGAGGAAAATGCTGTTAAGAGTGAAAAAGGTGCTGAGGAACCATCAGCTCCTTCCCAAAAGGAAGATGAGGCAGAAAAAAGTGATGATGAAGAGGTATCAGAGGGAAGGTAAGGTCTGAAACTGAAACTACACATTCTGAAGAGACCCTTGCTTCAGAAAAATGTGTAGTTCAAGTTTCAAGTCAAAGTGGCTGATTAATACAAATATTGGTGAAAATTTAGCCCAATACAAAAGTTAAAAACATGTTTATGTCTCTGATCTAAGTGAAATTATACTCTTAAAAAAGACAGGTAAACAATCCACCACACATGGTATTAGCAGTGTGCTGTGGTTGTTTTCTTGGGAAATATGTTGGGAACACGGGAATTACATCACGCTATTCTTTATCTCTGAGGAAAATTCTCCCATGGTTATGTTTATATACTGCAATGTCATGTAACTTCAGCAAAATAGATTAGGCCATCTGCCAACTGGGAATTGATTTACTGAAAATGTGATAAATTAAAAGACAACATAAAAATGTTAAAATAAAACAAAATAATAAAAATTAATAATAAAAAAAACCAACTTAAAATTTGCGCGGGCAATTGACCCAATAAATTTGTGTACTGCAATTCTATCTTTGCTGGATTTAATATATAGCCTTTCAGGGATAAACAGGTTTAAGCCCTCAGGAACCTGTATGAACAAAGGGGAAACTCAATGTTCTCCCCGTTCTTTAAAGGTGAGATTGATAGCCTAATGTCAAGTTTAGAAGACCTCAGGTGAGGTTTTCAGTAACTGAGAAACATTTTGCTGTTATAATAAATTTAAGGGCCATTTTTATTTCTCAACATGAATATTAAACCAGTTAATTTTACACCATGAAACAAAATAGCTTAATGTTATTTGAATGCAATATCTGTGTAGGCATTTTTCACCTATGTTTCTAAAGTTGCTCTGCTTTAAGTGTACTCTGCACTAATACCATGTTTTGTCCTTGCAGGTGTAAAAGCTGCGAAAAAGGTACAGGAAATTCTAGTTCAATCCCTGGGCAGACCTGCCAATTTGAGCATAGTAGTAGAAGTGAGCATCAAGTGCATGATGATGGTCTAGTCAAAGACGACAACAAAAAGAGCAGAGTAGTTGCAAAAAGTGCTGATGGCATGTGTAAAACTATAAAAGGCTCTTAAAGGAAGTATCCTAAAGGCAAAGCATGTGATTCCCCTGGTATTACAGTGATGAACAGGGATCTGTAGAAGAGAATGATTTCATGATTCTAATTAGTAGGTGAAAAAGTATGGTAGTTCTGATGGGAAACAGTTTTTCACGGGCTGCATCTTGTGCTGGTGAGAAGTAACACGATTCTGCTTGCTTTCATATTAGAGGCTTCTGCTTTGTCAGAAATTATTCAAAATTAATTTGCTTCTGCCACAGCTACTCCACTTACACTACCCTCTCTCCCTCTTCTTTTAACAAAAGAGCTAAAATCCCTAAGTATAGAGTAGAGGAAGAAATTATATCAGGTGTGGCAAACTTGGTGAGCCTGAGGAAGTGTTGAGAATGTGTCTTAACAGGGAATCTGCAATGCTGTGGACGTAGCCTGAAAAACCATCTTGCTCATATTCACACAATTGTAGTCTGAAGTGAGAACAACTGCAGGCTACAATGTAAAGAAATACAGACTTTTTTGTGTAAGCCCGAATGATGCTGTTGAACAGACAGATAAATGGTGCTCAGGCACCAAACTTTGAAGCAGTTCCTACCATGGTGAGGCAGAGATTTCTAATGTTAAACCTCCATCTTGAGAATTTCAGTGGCTATTCCTGTAAGTGAAATTATGGCATGTGAGGAGGTGGCCTGAAAGACTTGGAAATATATGAGTGTGCATGTGCATACACAAGACTCAAGATGAATTTATCTGCTTTGGGAAAGTGGGGAGAGTGTGGGAGAGGAACATTTATTACAGATTTGCCCTAGGTTTTTGTAGCAGAAAACAGGAGATAGAACACTAAAACTTTAAAATCCATAAACTGTTGTGAGCTCTGGGAAATATTTATGGATGACATTAAGGTTATAGTGTCTCTGTTGGAGCATCTTTGATCTGCAATAGGAAATTGTTCTTGAACAGGGAAAGATCTCCTCTGGCTTGCAGGAAAAGAAAAATATAGGGTATGTCATGGGGAACATTTTGAAGGCAAAAACTTAAACAGAGTTTTGAAAGGCAATCTGGCATCTTTAAAAGAATATTTCCTTGCCCAAAGTTTGGTAATGTTTTTAGCTGAGCTTTCAGAACTACATTTTCTTCTGTCACTTACATGCTGGTGCTGATGGAGTTTGTGTCGTTAGCGTCAAATTTTGCCTTAGGTTAGTGGTTTTCTTGGCATTTTTTGGGTCTCAGTAACGTGCAAAGACCCATACTTACAGTCGTGCAATTCAAACTCCACAGAATCCCAAGTAGGTGGCAAACTTCCAGAAGCCCCAGCTTTTCACAATTCCTTGACCATGAACTAACTTCCTGACCATGTAAGTTATTAACACTGTCAAGAAAAAATCTAGGTACACAGCTGGTGTCCTGGAAAAATGGACATTCACTGAGAATAAGGACAATCTACTGCCACATTAATGACCAAAGTGTTCCTGCCAGCTACATGCTGTCATGGGGTTTCTTGTTTGTGTTTTTGATCATTTTCACTGGAGTAATGAATGGTTTTAAAATTGCTCAACAAGCCTCACACAAAAAGGAGCTGGCATTCCAAACCAGAGAGCTCATATTGAAACACTGGGGCTGTAGCCCTCCCAAATGGTTGAAGAAGTATTTGTCACCTTGGTCAGCCAAAGGTCACTCTCAGGAGTATCAATCAAATGAAAAACAACTTGGGTATGAAATTGAAGACACAACCGCCTGCAAAATGTCCAAAATAGGCGTGGGGGGCTGGTCTCCAGCAGGGATTTTGACATCAGGATGGCAGAAAGGTCCAGCATGTGGAGGTCCAGAAAGTAACACCTGAGACCTGCCAAAACTCCATAGCTGCTGCAGTGCAATATTGGGAACCATCCCTCCTCTGTGCACCTCTTTAGCTTTTATCTGCCATCTATTTTAAGGGCAGAAATTATTCAGAGCAGCATATGAGGGTTGCTGTGTCCTGGGTCATACTGGAAACCCCAAGTGCTGTCCACCAGGGTGAAACTCCCCCATGTGCACAAGCTCTAAATGCCATATTTAAAGGTGATGACCACACTGTGGAGAAGGACAAGTTTTGTCAGTCAGTTGAGAAGGGGATTCTTCACTCTCAACACCAAAAGCTAGGAAATAGTCTCTGTTATCTGGGCCTGCAGGAGAGTTGCTTCTCTTCCTACCCCACTGGAGAGTTAAAGTACATACTCCCCTATTAACAGTCCCTGAGGAGGAAAAAATATTTTAAAAAATCAGAGATTAGGCTGAATTGTAGAGGTCCCTTGTGACTATGAAGCTACATTGGTGTAGTCTAGTGGTCTTCACTTTGCCTCTCCCAGCTGTTGTATGAAAGACGATGACTTAAAAAAGGGGTCCTTGTCTTGGTAGTGTAGTTCTCCAACAACAACCTCTTTTTCTGAGCCAGAGTTTCTGGAATAAAACCCTTGTTCAATACCAGAGAAAGGCCTGTATATAAAGCTTACAGTAAGTGTATTCTGTTCTTAAATGAACTTATCTGGGGAAAAGAGGAGCTAAAATATGGGCTAGACAAGTACTGCATGTGACCACTCATATGCACTCTGTCTGTTTTGTCTTTTTTAGATGATATTCCTACTCCACCAGCACCATTTGATCACCGGATTGTCTCAGCCAAAAGGGTGGGGATCAGCAATTATTATAATGTCAACGAGGATGAAATTCTGGGAGGGTAAGTCAGGTGTAGTAAATCAACTTGGAAAGCAAGGCACAAATTTACAGCCAAGCATCCTGGGAGGTGAATGGAGGCAACATGCCCCACTAGAGCTGAAGTCATGAAAGTCTGAGGTCTTGAAGTGCTTAACAGAGGGATGAAAAGAGGAGGCTGGTTTTATAGTGAGAGTGAATTTTGGCTTGCTATTTGGCACCAGCAGACTTGGCCTGTGTTTGGCATTGTTCTAGGCCAGCCAGATGCCCTCAGGCTTTATGACAGGGCTCCTAGGATGCTGAAATACTTTACCTCAAATTACAGCCAGCAGTATGTAGACACATATTGTAGTCTTCTTCCTCTCAGTGAGTCTCACTCCTGAAGACACATGCTTATTTTCAGATAGATTAGCAGGTTGATCTGACAGGACATGGAGTTACTTATCTCTCATGCTGTCGTTATTTAGGAGAGTGGGATATTGTAATTTTCATGGCAGCATACTCTGGGAAAATGCTTTGTATCATCAAGAAAACACAACCCTCCCATGGAGGAGAATGATGTGATGGAGAGGGGCAGATGTTGCACAGAAGTGAGCCATTATCCTTACAGTATATCCTTGACTTTCCTGGGATTAGTCATTGCAGGTTATGAGGTGAGTATAGTGAATCATGCAAGTGGAGTAGGACCAGATAGAACACAATGTGAAGTTGATGGGCCTAAATGAGTAGCAGCAAGTACAATCTACACAACAAAATAACAGCAACAGAGCAATTGAAATGAAAGCCAGTAGGGAGAGGATAATTTATGATTCTTTATAGTGCAGAGTTGACACCTGTAGCACTGGAAAATGTTTGTTTCTCTTTTTTTCTAGAGGGCGTTTTGGGCAAGTGCACAAATGTGAAGAGAAAGCAACAGGTCTCAAGCTGGCAGCCAAAATTATAAAAGCACAAGGTCCAAAACAGAAGGTTGGTGGAGAATGATATTAACTTTTTGTCGCCCAATGGATCACACGCTGTTCTTCAGCTACACAACAGGCCATGACCAAGTGTCTCACAAGACATCACACTCATAGAATCTACTGGAATACCATTAAATCCAGTTCCACTTCCTGTCTCCTCCAAAACTTTCAATAGCTCATCAAAGTATTATTTTTGGGGTGTTTTCTGTTTCTTTTAAATATATTATTTTTTTCCTTTCTGTTGCTAATTCTATTAGTGTTTTCTTCAATGGTAAAAACATTTGTCAGGCCTGTGACATAGCATATTCCCTCCCAAGCACACTGTAGCCTTTGCTGCAATGACTTGATATCAGTGGGGGCTGATAGCAGGCATGATCTGGGCACCTGACATCAACACAAATACAGATGAGAGCAATTAGTCTGGGCTGTTTTGCAAGCTCTTGGCTATCTGGGACTGGCTTTCACTGGAAATAAAGGCATGATATCCTTTTTCATGGGTGTCATTCAAAGCATTCAAGAATGGGATTTGTCTCAGGTAACTGGGGTTGCTGAGGTGTAGCTGTGGCCAAGCTGATCTTCCAGACCCCCTTTATGGTGAACAGAGAGAGACTGTCATTGTCATTCAGCATGTCTAACATAGTTGGGCTGAATGGAGGTACCAATCTCTCTCCTCTAACTGCAAAACTAGGTTTTGAGGTCTGTCCTAGACTTTACTCAGATTGATTTTGTGCAACTACAGCTGTTTGAACAAAATCCTCTGCTGCCTTTTTTTTTTTTGTTTCCCTTTACATCCCTGGGAGCCTGTTACTTGCCCATGTGGGCTCCCCTCTTCCTTTTCCAGTAAATACCTTAGGATACCTAAATACCTTAAGAAACACCCTACTCAAGCTTTGAATTCAGTCTGTTAGTTCCCATAGCTTTGACATCTACTGCAGGAGCCCTGAGTTTGGTTGCCACAAGAGAAAACATGAAGATAATGCAGATTTGCTTCAAACATAGCTGTCTTAGGAAACAAAAGCATCTGAAGCAATACTCATGGCTCTTTACAGGATGAAGTAAAAAATGAAATTAATGTCATGAACCAGCTGAATCATGTCAACCTCATCCAGCTATATGATGCCTTTGAATCTAAAAATGATATTGTACTCGTCATGGAATAGTAAGTGTGTTCTCTTATTTTCCTTTCTGTGTTTACTCCTTTCATTAGAATTGTCAATTTCCTTTTTGCTTTCTCATGAAATGAGAAATAAAGCTTCTTACAGGTGGAAAATGCATATATGTTCTCATGAACAACAGGAAAAAAACCAGGAATTTAAGAGAAAAGTTTTCCCATGCAGCCATTTTTAAATTTTTTCCAGTAATCTGCCACATTCCTGGTGCCATAAAGCAACTGATCCAATTGAAGATAGAGCTGTGTTACATATCTTATATTTAATTAAATACTTTAATTTGTGTCAGCCAATAAATAAACCTCTTAGAATATCTCCTATTCTATGAGGCAAACAAGAAGACATCTTACATCAAAGAGGAGCCAGCTATGGGTGTTGTGCCTAATCCTTATACTGGGTGCCTGAAAGGATAAACCTGCTTTTATGCTGGGTTATCAGGCTAATAATATCAGGCACAAAATACCTGCCTTAAGCTCAGGTTAAGCAGATGCTGTCTTAAGGAAGCCAAAAAGGCCAAAACTAAAACATTGAAATGTGTGGCAGAAGGGTTCAAAGTTAGGTGAATTTGACTATTCTGGACATTCTCGGATAGTCAACTGAATTTGTTCTATATGATTAACATATCACAAAAGAAAAGTGTCTGTGTACCTATGAACAGATAAACTGGAGGCATACTGAAATGTGAAGAGAAATTAAGTAAATTTTGTTGACTTTAGATTGTTTGAGATTGACCTTTTGGATCCTGTCCCTCTTAAACTCAGAGGGAAGAGACCACAGAATTAAATGTAGATTCTCCATCATGTTGTCTTGGTTTTCCATGGAACATCATTAATTTCCAAAATGAGAACTCAAGACAGCATATTAAATTTCAAGATGTTCATGGTTTTCAATGGATGGGAGACTGGACTCTTAGGCCTTGAAGAGGTTCAGGCCAGTATGCAATGGAACTCACATTTCAGAAAGTTCAGATTAGAGTACAAGCTCATCTTACTGAACTTGACTGTGAATGATAAAAATAGTCAATAGCGTATTTTCTGCATAAGTCTTACTGTATGGGATGGGATTTGAACTTGGTCACTGCTTTATTGTCTTTTTCTCCTCAGTGTGGAAGGAGGAGAGTTATTTGACCGAATTATTGATGAAAACTACAATTTGACAGAAATGGATACAATCTCGTTCATAAAACAGATCTGCAAGGGAATTCAGTACATGCACCAAATGTACATTCTTCATTTGGATCTCAAGGTAGAGTTTTGAGATGTATGTTTTGTGCAGTGACAGATGTGGAAATTCCATTCTTAATGGTAGGCCATAAAGCTTAGCAGATTCCTGTGGCAGAAACAACAAAGAGCCTTATTCTGCTTTCCTTATTTCAATGCATATTTACTTTAACCACATTGAGATCAGTTAAATTACTACAGGACTAAGTAAATTAGATGAAAATTGTGGTCATATGTCATCAAGCTTCATAGCGCTTAAATTTTCCACAGAGTGATTTCATAGAAAGCCAGCAGTTGACTACAAATACGTTGCTATTTTTGATTTCAATACTTAGATATTGTGAAAATATTATTTAATTCAACTGCACAAGCATGTTTTACACATTAGCTGTGGGGTGGCAATTGCCCCAGTTTTGTACTATGCAGAAAGGCATGAGTGAGTAGAATTAAATTCAAGGGTCATTCTGGATCAATGTAAGCCCACACAATTTTCTGAGGACTACACTCAATTGCTGTTGTCATGAAAAGGCATCAATAGATAGTCTGATTAAGGGAAAGTACATTAAAAAGTACTTCCTGAAATGAAAGAAATAAAAAGTCAGTGGTTAATGTCATGAACGTGGCTAGTGTAGGTGAAAGCCCAGAGAAAGGTGGCAGATTCTCTACCATGGACTTACACATGTACAAGTACTTAACCGTACTTACACATTCTCACTCTGGCCAGCTGCAAATAGTCAACTGCCACCCCTTAGAAAACACTTGTTATTATTTTTCATTAAACTATACACTTGAGCTGGCTCTTTTTACCTTAGCCCCATTTTTAAAATTAAATAATGGAATTGTTTCTTACCTCTATTTAGTGCAGGAATAAAATGGGATGATGTCTTTAGCATTATGACTGGCTAGAAAGCTTCCTAGTGATCCCTGAGCTTTACAATACAATAAAAAGAAACAAGGAGAGCACAAGATGGTTTTCTCTTTGGTGAGATTTTTATAACAGCTGCTGGTTTTGGCTTGCAATAACTGAGTTAATATAGTACATCTTTAATGTTGTTAGCATCCATATTATTGCAGTGGTTAAGGAAATGAGCAGATGCTTGTTGGGACCTGCTTCTGTAGCCGATCGATGGCCAGACTTACTTTTCTCTTTCTCTATAAACATCCAGTTACCTAGAAACCTGTCAAACAGAAGTTCATACAGTTCTTTGGGACACATTAATTATGATCTTGAGATGGCACAGTTTTAATATGAGGTCAAACTGCTGACAAAAAGATACATATACAATCCAAGAAATTAATCCCAGAGATCTCTTTTCATGTGCTCGCCAGCTACAGCTTCTCCCTTCTGTTTTGCTTGTTCATATATTGCTGTCAGTAACAAATGAGTTTGGGAAAGAAAGCTTGAAATTGAAAGAAAATCATCTTGACCATAATCATCCAGGACCTCAGAAACTATGGACATATGGTGTTTAAAAGTCCTACATGTAAAATGAATTAGTAATGGTGACAAAGGTTAACTAATGTTTTAAGTGTTGAGGGCTGTTTTGTTTCAAAGAGGACTCACTGAGCAACAAGACAGAGTAGCTATAAAAGTCCTGGCAGTGATTATGGTTCTGTGCTTTAGGTATTTACATTTCAAAGACAATTGGCCAAATCCTTCTCTCAGTTCCTTCTGTAAGGATTTGGAGTAATTCTTGGAAGTTAATGGATTCCTGCCAGGAAAGTGAAGAGTAACATTTGGCCCTGTGAAAATCAGAGAGATTTAACCTGTGAATCCTATTTTTTGCTAAAACACCTGAAAAAAACATGAAGTTGATGTGACTGGCTTAATATATTAATGTTCAGTCTGACAGAACATTTGAGCACTCAGAAATGTAAAGCTGTAGGATAAATTTCAAAGCCCAAAAAATTTAATTTTTTTTAAAGTCAGTGTGAGCTTAAGGTCTGTAAAGTCACAGTGAAAGCATCCTGAAACCCCTTCTTGGAAGTCTGTGTTCCCTGTCCCCCTCCCCCTAATGAGTTCTTTATCTGAACTGCTGCCTTATGTCAAATTGAAAAGCTGTGGCATAGGAAAAGCAGTTGAAAGGCACAAAATGCATGGCTCTGATTGCTGTGTGACAGCAAGGGGGGTATCCATGCAAAGAGATCTGAACAAGGAGGAAAGCAAAAGGTGCTTGTGAGATATTTGCACTGTTATTAGTGTTTTTCTTCCTACAGTTTACTAAAAGCCTAGTTTTTCATACTTGTTTCTCATTCAGGTTTTTTTCTTTTTTTTCTTTCTCTTGGCAGCCTGAGAATATCCTGTGTGTGAACCGAGAGGCAAATCAAATAAAAATTATTGATTTTGGATTGGCGAGAAGGTACATGCGTGTGCTCTCACTAATCAAAAATGAATTAGGAAACAATGAAAAAAGTATTGCATCCCTGCAATGATGTATTTGATACATAATGGTCTTCTACTGTTCTTAGAACAAATTTGTTTCTTTTAACCAGGGATATCTTTTAATATGGAATGTTTGGAGCTGAGTGAAAAAGATTTGCCCTGAAACCTTCTTTTCAGATAGGTGGTTGAAAGAGGGCTGATTTTCACTAAGAATGCATATAAGTATCTTGGAACAGGTAAAATGCACAAAAATAGTGGTACATATTTTCTAGTCTCTTGTCTCCAGTATTAAGATATTCTTCAAAAGAGAGTGTAAGATACCATTGAGGGCTCTTACAAAATATCCCATGCTATATCCCTTTCTAGTTTAATTAGGTGCTATAGCCTCAGTGAAGGATTTACTGGTTAAAAATTTCATGCCTATGATATGGAGAAGTCCCAAAAGGATGGTAAGACCTGCTCTGAGAAGTCCTTGAATTATGAATTTCTTCCTTTTTGTAGCAATTGCATTTTGTCCTAGTATGATACAAAGCTTGAAAATACTTTTCATTCTATATATGGGTATATTTCTTTTTAGCTTGTGCCTCTGTCTGTCCTTGTTTTCCTAATGAATTTTCTGTATGCTTCTGGAATTCCTCTAAGTGCTAGACAATTGATGATGCAACTTTAATAAGAACTGTAATTGATGCCCTTTTTTAATGTTTCCATTTCCTAGATATAAACCCAGGGAAAAACTTCGAGTTAACTTTGGGACTCCAGAATTTCTTGCTCCTGAAGTTGTGAATTATGAGTTTGTCTCTTTTCCTACAGACATGTGGAGTTTAGGAGTCATTGCTTATATGCTGTAAGTAGGATTTAGTATCTGCTTTGTAGGCTGTTTCTGGGTTGAACTGTGTCAGTCATCCAAGTTTGCTGTTATGCTGGAAGAGTGAAAAATTGTGTATCCAAAATAGGAAATGTAGACTTCTTTCCAAGTTCCCTATTGAGAAATCTCTCTTTTCCAATTGCCATGAACTTTTCATCTTTGTTTTTTTGCACATCTCTCAGGAGTGTTTGAGCATCACACTTCCAGAATAATGTAAGCTGCTTGGTAAATTCCCAGTGGTTAGTACAAGAGTGGTCAGAGGTCTAGAAAATATGACCTACCATGAAAGACAGTAATGCTTGGTGTGTTAGAGAAGAGAGGTGATTAAACTTGTAAATAGATGAGAAAATGGGAATGGTCTGGAGACCTTCTTAGAGAATAGTATTTTTAAAGTTAGGTCAGAGTGACAGAACAATCTTAGCTGGCACATTGGAGACCATGTACAGGAAGAGCGAAAGACAGGAGGACTGAACATATTCCTTCTATGTTTCTACTGAATATAATCCTTTTTACTTCAGCCTCACTGGATTGTCTCCTTTTTTGGGTGATGATGACAATGAGACCCTCAACAATATCCTGGCCTGTAACTGGGATTTTGAAGATGAGGAATTTCGAGATGTTTCTGATGAGGCCAAAGATTTCATCTCAAAGCTTCTCATCAAGGAAAAATGGTATATAATCCTGTATCTTTGAAATGTGTACTTCATGCCATCATGACACATTTGTGTCACTTGTTCTGCTCCACTGCAGGACTAATACGACTTATATGTTTTTTATGCCCACATACAGTATTATAATGATACTTCATTGATGTTGTTCATTGTGTCCATCAAATACTCTGAAATTACCTGAATACATTTTTACTGTGAAACAAAACTTAATTAATCTGCTGTCTGTCATACTGTTCTGAAATGACAGTGTTGAAAGATGGCAGAACACATGACCTGTAGCAGATAATTGCTAAAGTGTAAGATTCTGGGAAAAAACTCATTTTAATAGCATTCTGGTTTTCCTCTAGCTGGAGATTAAGTGCAACTGCTGCCTTAAAACACCCATGGTTAACAGATCACAAGCTCCACTGCAGACTCCAGGTCCCTACATTTAAATATTCTTGTGCATCTACTGTTGCCCTCTTGTGCTGCTGCATCACTTTGCTTTGACATTTTTCTTAACTTCATTTGAGTCTTTGTTACTGATTCATTTCTTGCCACTGTGAGCCACGTGTGTCCCATTGCTTTTTTTTAGCTGTAAGAATTTGCATGCTCACATTTGCTTATCAGTTCTTGCATGTCTGGGAGGAAAGAAAAGATCCTGCAATGCTGTGTGCTGCTGAGTGGGTCAATTTCTTATCAAAGTATTTATTAAATGAGCACTGAATTTCTGTATTAAAAGGATTTTCCAGCTAGGGATGATTCTTGTTCCTACTTTAAAAACCCTTTCAGGCTCTCCTGAAGATCCCCCAAGGGCTGTTTCATTCTACCTCTTCTAAAGAGATACCTTTCCCAACAGAGCTTGGAACTTCACCTGGTGCTTACCTTGGTAGTTAAACACCTTCTTGCCCTACAATGGTAGCCAGCTTAGTGGCCAACACGGAAGAAGTTGTTTGCTCAAGCAAACAATTCAGTTGGGCTGAGTTGGAGGAGCAACAAGATTTTAAGTCACTTTTAAAACACTTTTTTAAATTGGAGGTTATTCCTGTGTCAGTAATTTTTGGAGATTCGTGCTGTTGGTGGCACCTCTGTTGGCTGTTTCTAAGTGAGTCCACTCTGTGGTTCAGTGGTTCACAAAGGATAATTTTAAACAGGTTTCAGAATTTTCACAGCATTTGAAGTGCAATAATCAGTTATTTTGTTGCAGGCAGAGCACTTCTGAGTTAAATAAAATGACTGCTGTATTGTCTAGGATATATATGTCAAGGTGCATATACAGCCATCATTAAGAATTAATAGATGATATTAATTAACAAAATAGTGTTGTTAAAAGAAAAGATTGTGATGATAATCAAGCAGAGGTAGCCCTACTGATAAGGCAGTGGGATGGACTGAACAGCATCTTGTCAGCTCTGTCCTTGTAAGATGTTCCTGTTATAGACTAAGGATAACCAGAACTACTATAAAATAGGATATAAAAAATCAAATAAATTACTCAAATTTTCACTTAAATTTAGTTTTTGTTGTAATATCCCAGAACAGCAATGCCCATGAGATTATTAGAAGATTTGTAAGTCAGTGTGCACAACAAAAATAGGAGAGTTTGTCATGGTTAATATATCTTCAGAGTCTTTTGTAGGATATAATTTGACTCCTTTAGTTGGGCTTCAGTGAGACTCTGATTTCTGCAATCTGGGGAAGAGACAGTCTTTTCCAAATGCTGCAGGAACACAAACTACTGTCCTTCCTATCACCATTTTTTTCCTCAGGAAATCCTAACCAAATGCAAGCCTTACAGCTCATGTTGTCCTTTGCATCTTCTCCCCCAGCGTTTTTATTCATACTTGTGCTTTGCAAAATAGCTTCACTAAACATGCTGATGTTGCAGTGTTCTTCTGCCATTACCTTAAGTAGAAGTAAGATGTGATTAATCTTAAATTAGTGCTCCAATAATGATGTCTTTTTATTTTTTTTTCCCCTTAGAGAAAGGCTAAAGGTGACTGCGTGTCTCAAGCACCCCTGGCTAAATAACCTCTCTGAAAGAGCTGCCAAACAGAAGGTTTGTTTCAGGTCCCAAATGTTCCTTCAGATGTAAAAGCTGTATCCCCTGTGGAAGGGATCAGTGGACAGCTGAAAACCTTGGGTAGTCCAAAGTGCACGGTCCAAACTGTATTCACCACCACCATCCCTGCTGCTGTCTGGAAGGCATTCAAAATGTAAACTGGCTCTATTACTTATACCAAGTAACAGCAACGTGCAAAATAATTAATGGGTATGGAGCCATATGTGCTGCAAACCCTGGCCATTTTAGAGGGAATGGTAATGCTCCCACTGGCTCTCATGGGGCAGGGATTTCACCCAATAATTTTTCAGTGTTGAAAGCTTTCGGGTTTTCATGCTGTGGTTAGAAGTATGGTTTAAAAAGGGTAGAAATATGAAAAATAACAACTTTTTAGCAGAGGCACGGGCCAGACCCTCAGGGCAGCTTGACTAACTGCAGCAAAATCAAAACAAGGTGACCCCTAAAAGAAGCTGCTCCACATGTCTGAGGACACAGTTCTGACAGGGCACTTACCTCCCCTTTTAGCAGCCCAAAGGAGTCTGACAGAGCATCTCTCTGTCCTTTCTCCCTGGCTCCTTGTCTTTGCCCTTTCATTAACAAACAGTTCATTAGTGGTTCTCGGCTGCCTCCCCTGGGCATCAGGCAGACTTAAGTCTGCTCTCTTTTTCTGTCCCTGGTCTTTGACCAATGCACACTCACTGGGTCACTTTGAAATCGCGCTGCCTCAGGCAGTGCAGTGTCTCCATAAACCAATACTCCAATTCCCCTTGCCACTTTCACCAATTATCACAAAAATTGGTGGCTCTGCTCAGGGCCAGGGGAACTGCTCAAAGGTTCTGGAGGCCATCTCTGGCCAAAACTCAGTGGAGGGTCAAGATGTGAATTAGGCTGAGAACACACACGTACACTGTAAAACCACTTCCTTTTCATAGTGCGTCATGAGTAACAACAGGATGCCAAAATAAAAGTAGTCCACCTTTCACCACTTGCCAAAAGGCAAGTTTTTAATGGTGCCATCATACATCATCTGCTTGGTAGGACAAGTGATATACTGGGTTTTTTTTGCAACAAGTTTTTTCCAGGAACATGTGGAAAACAGAGTATTGTGAGAGGTTGAAATTTTTGTTCTAAGTAAGATTAGAGCAGATTTTATACAGTGTAGTGGGATAACACAGAAGCTAATGATCTTTACATGAGCTATTTCAGAGAACTGAAGATGCCTTTCAGTGTATACAGTGGAAGCCAGTAAGGACTAAGGTACCATTATGACACCCCACTTGCTCTCTGAAGCCATGCAACTTCCTGATATGGTAATATCTGACCATTGGCTTCTGGAGTAGAAATCCAGTGGGAATTTATACCTCTTTGTGACCCTCTGCATTCAACCTCACATCACTGGTGCTGAGACAGATTCCTTGAAGCTTTGGTCTACTCACCTGTGTGCTTCTACACAGTAGATATCTGAACAGGTTTTCCGGCCCTGTTGCAAGATTAGTGTTTGTATCTGTTTCCCATTTCAAGCCACTAACTTGTGGCAGCAAACACAACAACAAAATGGTGAAAATTCTCCCTCTGCAGTGCAGGAAGCACTGTATTACACAATTTTATGTTACAACCAAAGTCAACGTTAAGATAAATTGACTGTCCAACAGCAGTCAAAATTATTTTTAAATAAACTTTTAATAGCTTTGTAACATAGTAACCTACCCATGATCTAACTTGCAGGAAAATCTGGTTTTGGCTTTTGCAGTGTTATTTCCTCTGTGTGTGTTTTTCTTTTTGGAGTTTATTTGAGTTTACTTAATGAGTGGATCTAAAGTCATAGCTGTGCTTTATTTTTAAAGAATCCCTTTAGCTATTTTTATCAGGCAAGTAGTATGGTTACCACATTTCACCCAAAATAATGCACTCAAGTGCCAGTGGATTTAAACCTGGCATTATAAATGCTTGCAGTGGTAACACAAATAAATGGAGAGGTTTGCAGCATGTCTTTGCAGGCCATGATCTGTATGACAAGAGAAGTAAAAAAAGCAGAGTAACTGCATTTAAAGAGATACTTCCAGGATCAATTCTCTACTTAACAAAGAAGCCTTGTCTTTTTAATATTGTATAAAACATTTCACAGAAAAGGTGGCTGTGAGAATCGTTTGTAAGCAAGAAACTTCAGTGCTGCTTTCTTTTACTTTTGCACAAAGAAACCACCATGTGGTTATCCCAGAACATTTAACCAAAAGAAAAAAATATACTGCTGAATTAACTGGATTCTTGTTTTGTTTATTTTTCAGAGAAGCTGCTGTGTGGTTACTGCTGCTAAGAGATTTGAAAATATCAGCAGTCTCGGTGCTTTAACCCCCTGCCATTACTGAGACTTCTACTAAATGGACCAACAGCACTTTAGTTGCAGGACAAGTCCCAGCATTGTGAAGCTGCTTCTTCTCTATTCAGCTGTTAAAAGAAGGAAAGTATTTCTCCAGGTTGCAGGAACGTGTTTCTTCTGAAGCAGCGTGGTCTCCATGCCTGCAAGTGCTACATTAGCTTGGTTTCATAATGAACTTTTCTCTATCTAGTCTTATGTCCTCATTTACTTATCAAAGGCTCCTTAAAGTTTAAATTATCATGTAAAATTAACTGTTTCTCATGTGTTCCCAGAAGGCAATCTGTCACTATGTTATATCTGTTTCCAAAGTTCATTTGACACTGAAGTCAAATAATAATAAAAAAACAACAACAACAACAACAACAAAACAAAACAAAACAAAAACAACTAAAAACCAAATTGCAGCAAATTTAAAGCTGCCTTTAGTAGATGATTTGAAGTTTGTTTTTCCTGTCACACTAAAATGAGTTAAGGATTAGCTCAACCAGAGTTAAAGCCATGTTAATGTAACACCATTGGAAGGGAGAAATGAGGCTTTCCTTGTGTACAGGTGAATTTGCTGCAACTGTGGTATGGTACATTTCAGGATTTTTCAGCCTGATGAATTACTGCTCGCTGTAAATACACTTGGATTAATTAAACAAGAAAGAGAACAAGGCACTATTCACTTGTACCCGTGCAGACCCTGTTCACCAAAATGCAAATATAATTCAGAGTTATTTTAACAGAGGGTGATTTTATATCAGCTAATCTGTTTAATGCTAATTTAACTGGTTAGGACCACTGGCAAAGAGGGGAGTCAGTGCTTTGCTCATTGTAACCTCTCAGTACAGGCTCAAGTAAAAATCCTCTGTATTTCTAAAGTTTTCTTATCTTGCTCCCAAGCCTTTCTGATTCTTAACTAGGTAAAAAAAATAGGAGTCAGAACAGTTGAATTCTTCACCTGAAATTTTTTGTTTATGGCTCATCATTAAGTGAATCTAAGTTGCCAAAGCTCTGAAGTTAAAATAATGAGACTTCCTGCTGTATATGGCTTTCTTACTGCTTGGTTTCAGAACTACATAAATGCAAATTGTACTGAGTATTTTATTTAATCATGCTGTTGTGGTGTCTTTACATTGTCTTTGCTTAATGCAGTTCTGATCAAACCACATATTAACATTGCATTTCTATTTCTCATTTCATATGTTTATATATTTAAGTTCTGTCTTTTTAAAAAAGGGATCAACATAAAGACAAAACAGTATTATTCATCACCATGCAATGAGTGGCTTCTCACACCTTTGTCCTTTCTGGGCAGCATTAATTTTGAAATGAAAAGGGGCCCATTACTGGGACATCATGGCCATCACACACTCTACAGCCAGTTTGATCCAGTGTTTTAGAATCATTGTAGTACATCCCTTAAGACTGCTCCTGTAAATGAACTGGGCTTCTTACAACTGTGACATCTTAGTAATACTGATGTGTTGCAACAGAGATTGCAAATAATGCTATCACACACTGACATGCCATGTAGCTTTTATACAATATAGAGCACTGCCACCTTCAAATCCTCATCTGCAGCCTTTATTAAAGTAAATGTTGCCAAGCAGAAATGGAAGTTTCTTTGGGAAAAGACTGACCTGTATCAAAGCAAGAAAATGAGCATATGACTTCTAGGTAGAAGCTGAGCTGCTTATTTTTAGTCACCATTTACATTTGTCTGGTCAAAATGAATATAAAAGTTGCCTTTCAGTTAGGGCTGGAGTTCCCACTCCTGTTCTGACTGTCTGCAAGATGTTGTAGCTTCTTGTACAGTAAACAACTCAATGATCAGACTAAAATTCCAAAACTATTTTGGAATTACAAGATCTCATTATGCACTTTAGTGCCATTGTTGTAGAATTGGATCAGGGTTTTGTTTTTCCTTTGGTAGATTTTACATGGATAAATTGCATGTAATTTTGAACCTTATTAACAATACTAAAATAATAGTGTGACTACAGTCTTTTCTGCTTTGTTGCTCAGTTGAATTAAGAGGATTTATTATTTTTTGATATATACATCTGAGTAGTAATTAAGAGCTTAGTGCCATGAAGATCAGCCCAGTGTTAGAATATGCTGCATTGAATCAACCACAAATCCTCCAGGAACTGTAGGAAAATGTGGCCTCTGTTGAGCACATCCCCCCAGTTCATCTGTACAGTGCTCTGTCAGAAATAGGAACGCATGGGAGGATAGAAGAGCTGGACATATTTTCCCCACCTTGAAAATTTAGGCATGAGTTGTGCAGGGGACCCCTCAGCAGCCTCTGGCTTGTGCTACTGGGCAGTGTGCTAACACAATTAGGGCATTTAAGTTCCATTCTTCACAACATGGATAATGAGGGTCCCTCTCTAGAGTCTTGTCTGTGAATTGTCTCACTGTTTCATTCTTGGAACAGCTCCTGTAGTAGGGGCTGAATTTGAGGGCGGGCCAGTCAGAGGAGGTTGGACTGAGAAAGTTTCTGCAGTGACTGAAGGTGCCATTTGCTACCCAGGATTAATCCTAAGTGGGCTTGCAGGTGTGCAGTGGAGAAGGACAGATTCCCAAGTGCACTTCTGCTTTTTTTCTCCAGGGGTGCTGGATCTGCAGCACTGAGTCAAAAGGGACGTACCTTACCTAGGGCCTTACTGTCACCAAGGGTAAAAAATTATACTGCTGTGTAATCATCACTGCTGTGTATAGCAATGTGCCTGAGAAAAATGTCTCCAGAGATGTTCATTTGTGTCTTATATCCACCTCAACATGAGAAAGAGCTTCTTTACATTGAGGGTGGCAGAGCACTGGAACAGGCTGCCCAGGGAGATCATGGAGTCTCCCTCTCTGGGGATGTTCCAAACCACTCTTGATGTGTTCCTGTGTCATCTGCTTTAGGTGACCCTGCCTTGGCAAGGGGGTTGGACTAGATGATCTCCAGAGGTCCCTTTCAACCCTAAAAATTATGTAATTCTGTGATTCTGGGATCTTTTCTGGCTGTTGTAATTTTAGTAAATAATAGCGTGAGACAGATTCTTTTTAGTGGCTTCCTAGCTGTGTCTCATTGCACGTCGAGCAGTATGCTGTTTTGTGTGTGCCCACATATGCAAGTTTGATTTGCATTCTGTTTTACTTTGCCCTACCACTGGAAACATTCTAGGGTGAGTTGGATAGGCCCGTAAGCAACCTGATCAAGTGGGAGACCTCATTTCTCATTGCAGGAAGGTTGGACTAGATGACCTTTAAAGGTCCCATCCAACTCAAACTCTTCTGTGATTCTATGATTTTATGATTTAAGTATGTTCTGTAATGACTAATAGTTAAGTCCTGCTGTGTTAAATCATTGTTTTGACACATCATAATTTATTTTCTACTAGGTCATAATAATACTAAGGCTACTAGGTTCTACAAAGTCACCTACATCTGTGTGAGTTTGCTTATAATTTTTGCTACTTATTGGCTTATGTAATTGCATTTGGAAACTGTGAATTGCTGTGCTTGTGAGCAGGTTTGGGTGTGAAAGACACTGTTCTAGCTTCTTTTATTCCATCTAGCTGTGTACTAAAAGACAGACAGGGATGACTGCAGGTGCCTCAAGAGTGGTATAGAAACATCAGTTGTGGTCGGAGGGATGAAGTGCCCAGATGCTGTGCTTGTCTTGTGCATTCTTCCTGACATTTAAAAATTAAAAAAATAAAATCCTGGGAATATGACAAGTATCACCTGGCACTCAAAAGAATCAGGACACTGTCATTCTCACTCCTGTAGATGCAGCAGGTATACTAGATGCCAGATATACTGGCGTAGTCTAAAACTACTTCAAGATTAGAAGCAAATATACTTGGCACAAGATGGGACATCAGTGGTTTTTCAATGGCTTTTATATGTTGTACATCCTGAAGATTATGAAATGGGTAAAAACCTCTTCTGCAGAAAGATGTCCATGCTATCATGTCCATGTTTGTGAACACCTGCAGCCAGTCACTCTTCTGGATACCCTCACAGCATAAGCAGCTGGCAACCTGGACAATCCACTCTGGAGATTACAAGAGCAGTTGCTTTTTGATTTTGTTTTTATATTACCTCTAATGGCAGAAGCTGAATGAAGTAAAAGTCAACCTAAATTCTTGATTCCAACCAGGAATAACAGGGTAACTCACAGAAATAAGAGAAATGCTAGATCCACTTTTTGTGATGTGAGTAGTGGAAGAGCCCAGTTTAACCACCCCGCCTTCCTGCCAAAAATATCTAATTTGCACCAGTCCTGATCAGTAAAAATGAAAGGAACCATAATCTTTTTAACAGTGAAGGAATCTCAATCAAGAAACAGTTTTTCTGCAGTGGTTAAATTGCTGCAGTAAAAGTCAAGTTATTTTAGCATTTTCAGTTTAATGCTGACACTATGAATCACTGACAGCCTCTTTCAGCAAAATGGCACCCACCAGGAGCTGTGAGAAACAAAGGTGTTTGTCAGCTCTTCTCCACTGATGGAAACCTGGAATAATTGGATTCCATTCCTCTGGATCCAGTGAGCAGGGCAATTCTTAGCTTTTGGACTTTTGATATGTGATAACGGATGCAGTTTTGCACCCAGAGTAGTGATGAATGGATGAATGAGCACCGATGCTCCAAATTCCTTCCAGGAGGATGATGCATCTTCACGTGCTACATTTATCACCGATACGTACTTGTTCTTGTGTCTCCTATGTATAAAACTAAACTCTGCATTAATCTGTTTAGGAATGCTAGACTGTTTCACCTTCCATGAAGGCTTGGTAGCTGAACAGCTAACTACCTGTTTCAAACTTAGATGAAGACTGGTAGAGATGGTGTTTTGTAAATATGTTGTTTAGCCGTGTCTGTAGAGTTGGTGATCTCATTTTGGTGTGGCAGAACTAATGTTTGTGTACCCCATGACAACTTTCCTTGAATTTAGAGAACAGGCATGTGGCAACTAAATCATGAAGCATGTGGATTTTCATGTACCTTTATCACTTTGGTTTGCATATCTGGTTTTGTAGATTAACTCATGTATCTCTGGTATGTGTTCTTTTGTGAAAATCATGAAAAAGATGATTGTAAAAAGATGAATGAGGAATAAATGCTGATTTTGTTTACTCCAGGGTTTTTGTTTGCTGTATTTAATATGTCTGTCATTTATATTAGTGACAGAAAGAAGTGTGGCCTTTTTCCCTACTGCTGTCTCTAGGTACATGAAGAGAAAAGTAATTTCCATTGAAACAAATGTACCTGTGTCAAAGTTTGACTCAGGCTCACAGTTTGTACTCACTCCTTGTAAGAAAATCTCGGCTCTCTCTGCATGTAAATGGGACTTGAGGTGCTTTGACTGCAGTCTTGCTGGAAGTCCTTAAGACCAGGTTACTAAGGAGGAAATTAGAAATTACTGAAATTTCTGGTGTTTGGCCACTCAAGAGACCTGGTGTACTTTTCTCCCTAATTTGTCACACTTGCACCACTGGCCTATTCAGTGTTGCCGTCTGGGAGCTGCACTTTAACCTTACGCCATCTAGGAGTTCATCGACTACCAAAACAGTCTGGAATCCGAATTCTTGTTTCCTGCAGAGTTAAATCAAACTTCAAGTGGGCTGGCTAGTGAAAAAATAAAGAGCGAGAGTAAAAATTGAGGAAAAGGTTACAGGGTAAAAAATCAGGAAGCAACCTCTGATGGACACCGGCCTATATTCAGTAAGCAGAAATTTTTCTGGAATTTTTCTGGCTGGTTTACCCACAGCTCTGGGTGCAGCACTTGAGACATGCACCATACTTGAGAAACAACTTTGGCTTCTTACACTGGAAGGTTCTCATTTAACACCAGCCTGTATTTGATAAACCTGAGGTTTGCAGGTGTAAGATTTAAGTGTACATCCTCCTGATGAAGCTGCAAGTTAAATCACCCAAAGGGTTCCACTCATTCCCCAGAGAGCCCAGTGCTCCTGGCTGATGTGAAACAAAGCCATCGCAATCCAGCTGGCAGAGCTTGGGGGCTGAAGGAATCAACAAGAGAACAATTTTACAGCAGCCAAGCACAGGACTTGCAGCTTTTACAGCTGCCCAAGGCAGCCCCAAGACCACCAGCCATTTCAACAGGAGCCCAGGCTGGCTGGTGAGCCCAGGCAAAACCTATGCTCCAGCATCTGTCCACAAAGGACCCGGGGGAGTTCAGTAGGTGTCTGAAAATCTTTCAGGGTGACAACCCAGGATGAGCTCCTATGCATGACAAGGCCTTACACCATTGCTCTTCATGTGCCTTTCTTGAAACTCGTTGCTGTGTTTTAGTTTACAGTGCCTTTGACCCTGGTGTAGGAGTTTTTGTCCAGAAAATATTAACATCTGTGCCTTAAAACCGATGAGGAAGACTTTGCTGTTGTACTTTGGTCCTCTCAACAGCTCCTGCTAAATGCATGCTGTTGGCAAAAATAAAATAAATGGGGCTCAGCTCCCTGTATGTGTCTGTAAAGCAGCTCAACACTTTAAAAATGCGTTCCCTAAGTTCATGTGGTTAAAAATATGTTGACTACAGGAAAAAAATTCAACAAGGGACGTTCATAATTCTTCATTAATTAATAGTCAACCCTTTTTCTCCCCCAATTATTTCAAACACCTGCTCACAGTAAATTTCCTTTGCAGTTTTTTAATGCTATTTTAATATTACCCAGAACTTGGAAACATACACTAAGCTTCTCTTATTTTTAATTATTTTCAAATTAATTTTAATTTTCTGAATATTTTCAGTGCTGCTCATTCATTCAATAAAACTGAATTTTAATTTTAATTTTTTTTTCTTTAAAGGCCTCCTAAACTTTCCAGAGAAACTTTATGGACTGTTTTAATGAAAGCTTTTGGAAAAGGGACTGGATATTTCAAAATTCCTCTCTTGAAGCCTCCTCATCCAAAAAGAAGTGGGAGGGGGGAAATCAGTTCATCTGGTGACTCACATCTCTTGCATGCAAGTAGGAATTCATCCAGGAGCAGAGCCATCTTGTATTCGGAGTGCAGGCTCTTCTGGGTGCAACAGCAGGGCCAGCACCCCCAGCAGCACCTCTCCTGTGCTGGGTGGGCTGTGTCTGTCCCCAGGCTTCCAGCTTGTGTCCATCTTCAGTGGCTGCACAGAGAACATCTGCGCTGCCACCACAGACGCCAGGCTCTCCCTGTGGCTCAACATACTGGGGGACACAGAGCTGTGACTGTGGCAGAGATGAGGAAGGGAGGGTGAAAGTTATTTTTTTCCAGAGCTACATGCATGTCCTCTCTTTGCTTTAGGTGCCCAGTCACTGTTCCATGAGCTCTGATCTTTGTCTATCTCCGTGACTTATGGAGCTGTGACATCTGACCGCTGTAAACAGATCAGGGCAAACAACCTTCAGGATGACCTTGGTCCTCCCATAACAGGAATACTCACATGGAGGGGGTACTGAGACACCCCTGCTCTGAACCTTGAATGTGTTCACCCCATTTCAGTCTGTGTGGTCTCAGGGGTCAGGGATAATTTAGAGACAGGTGGCAGGGTCTTGCCTGGCAAAAATGTGGTGGCCTCATTGTGTCAACTGAGCATTCCTGCTGCATCGCCGTGTCACCTGCTGCTTGTGCCCCTCCGCTTTGTCAGGCAGTCCATAATGGGTTTCTAATCCCTCACTGACAAAGCTCATGTCATGGGTAACACTGGGGAAACCAATCCACCAGATTGCTGAAAGGAGATATGTAACTAGCACTGACATTTGCTAAGTTTTTTCATTTTCCTTTTAGCTTTATTTTTTTGTTATGGTTCACTTGTGCAGACTTAAGAAATATCCATTGTAAGGAGCTTTCATCTACTCTGCTCTTAATCTCTGCAGATGCCCATGTTCTATGGACCAGAAGAAGCCTTCTAATATTAGGAATGTGTTGATTTTTTTAATCTTTTCCCCAGTGAAAGTGCCATCCCAGAGCTACTCAGATGGCCTGAAATGTTAGACTTAGTCACAGGCATTTGTAGTCAGAGCAAAAAGCAATAGCAGCTGCTGCAACAGCAGCAAGTTGTGTCGTGATCGTGGACACCTTCCTGAGCTGGGGCCAAAGCTGTCAGTCAGTCAGTCAGTCAGTCAGTCAGTCAGTCAGTCCCCCAGTACCACCGGGGGGAACCGGTACCACTGGGAGGGCGATGTCCCCGTAAGGGGAGCATTTCAGGGGGTGATGTGTGGGTCTGGTGCCCGTTCCCTCGGCAGCCCTGCCAGCCGGGGCTGGCGGTGCCGGGCTGGTGACCGGGCTGGTGACACCGCTGCAAAGGGCCGGCGCGGCCACCAGAGGCCAGCATTGCTGTTCGGGAGCTGCGACAGTGGCCCCTGCCTGGTCTCCGGAGGGATGCTTTGGGAAGGAGAGTTACACGCTGACTGCCGGCGCCGCTGCGTCATGCAGCACAGTGGCACTCCCAAATCCCACTCAGGGACCACCGTGCCAACCAACGCGTGTGGAGGCGGATGACCTTTAAAGTACCTCTGACTAATAAACCGCTATTTATTTGCAGGGAAAAACTGCACTAAATATAGCGTTTAACCACTCGCCATCCTTAGCGTGTCCTCAGCACACCAAGCAGAAGGACGCAGGGAAGTGCCTGAGGTGGGGTCTCGGAAAAAGGCTGGAGAGTTTGCACCATGTGAGGATGGCCGGGGCGACTGTGGCAAATGCACAGCGCAGCTGGGAGTGCTCCTTCCTTACTGCCACTTTATGTCATTCTCCCCTTGGCAATAGCACTGCTTCAGGTCGCCTGCAGAACACAAACAGAAAGTTGATGTGATTTGGGATTTGCCTGTAAATCAGCTGACAGGAGTAGAGAAACATGAAGAAACTTGCACGCTTCTGCTATAAATAGAAATTTACATAGGATATGGTTTGTATGTTGAAAAAGAAATCCTGTAAGAAGCTGAACACATCAAGTGAGACCACAGGTACTTCTCTGCTGGCTTGAATGGGGTGTGAGAGAATTAGGCTTGAATGGGGTGTGAGAGAACTACTAGGGTTAGTTCTCTGTGTACAAAAATATTAATTTCTTCTTTGGGCTGTGCACAGAAATCCTGTTTCTGTCTTGAAAAAGGAAGAATGGAGGTCCCAAGTTCCATAATGTTATCATTTCTTTATTGATATGGAAGCAGAAATATTATTCATTAATTAGAATGAGAAATTACATGCTCAGATATCTTTGTGATGGCTTCATCTGATTTTCAGTGACATAAGACCTCCCACAATAAATTTCTTCTTGCACTATGGCACATTAAAAAAAAAAAAAAAATCTGACTTCTTGTCTGATTTTGTTCACGTTCTAGCCATTGGTTCTTGCTTTACATTTGCCAGACTGAACAAATCCCTGCTAGCAGATGCCTACTCACCTAGGTACTTCTAGACTGACTGTCCAAGCCCTCATTCCACCTTCTCTTTACAAAATGTAGGGTTGCCTCTTTGTGTCTTTCACCAGAGAACATAAAATATGCTCTCACAAGTCTCTTTTTTATGTGGATGCTGGTTTTCCAAAATCATTTTTATTCTGTAGGCACTGTAATGCAACAAAGTCAACCAGAAACTGTCACCTCAGTGTCAGCTAAAATCATCTGACTTACTGGAAGCACATGATGCTGATGGGGGTATGAGCAAAGAACCCCGGTATCATGTTTGCCCTGAGAATTTAGTGGAATTTTTAGAAATAAGATCATAAAAGAACTGAGAACAAATTCATCTGCTGTCATTCGTTCTGGTCTTCCAAGCCATAGCTAAGACAGAATCCTTTGCCTATGCAGTTTATAATCCAAGTAGACAAACAAGCTAAAGGCAGCAGAAGAGCAGATGTGAAAACTTCTTGACCTGAGTGCACTCTTGCAGATTTGGTCACACATGTCCTCTCCAGTCCTCTCTCAACACGCTACATTCCCTGATGCTGACCACAACACAACCATACTGTCACAAACCCCTGGCAGTGTGCTGCTTCACCACCACTGCGAGAATTTCCCAGCCTTTTCTGAGCAGAACCTGATCTTGGGCCGTAGGTCACTGCCAACGCAGCTCATCCTGGCAGAGACCAGCATAAATCTGTGGCATGGGCAGGGAGTGAGGCCAGCTCCCTTTGAAAAAGGTGAACGTGAGCCCCAGCAACCCAGTGGGCCACGGATGAATCTGGTTGAAGATTAACAGGTAAAGGACAGCAAAAGGATGAAGATAGTTACAGATGTGCCAAACTAGATGCCGAAGGTGGAGGACACAGGTGATCCACTTACACTCTGCTTCCTGCCACAGTGATCACCACTGAAATTACAGCATCATTACTGGTGATTTGCCTCAACAGGGTCAGGGCCTTTGGCTGCATCCCTGGTTTGCAGGGGAGGATCTTACTCAGGGACAGTGAAAGATCATCCTTTGGCCTCGTTCACAGGAGAGGCCTGTGTTTGTGTCTTCCTATTTAAATGCTAAAACATCTCACACAGCATGGGCTTGCACCAGCTCTCTTGTATGTGGTGAGAGGCCATGCAAGTCTGACTAGCAAAGTTGCCAAAGCCAGCAAAGGTGAGATGGGCAGTGGTTTTTTCTCCTTGTTGCCACTTGCATCAAGAGAACACGGAACAAGTTGAAAGGGCTGGTGTAGCATATGGAATGAGTCTTTACTCCTAATTTCTTGAACAAATTTGTGCGTGGTGGCACACTCAATATAAAGGCAGCATTGTCAATTTTGAGCATCAAAGCATCACGCCTTCCAAAATCCTGAGAGTGGCTTAAAGATCCTGAGACTTCTTAAAAACAGCAAATGTCAATTTCCTTTTATTTTCCTTTGGGTTTTGGAGCCTTTTGGGGAGAATTTTCTTCCCCTTTGTTGTAAAAGTAAGGTTTACCTTCTGCTCTGAATGAATGCAAAGGGCCTTATGGACTCCCTTGGTTCCAGCTTCTGGGTCTTTAAGGGAAACACCAAAAGTCATTAAGATGTGCAATTAAATCACAACCGTGGCTAACACAGCAAATATAAATGCAAACCCTGCCCTAGAGAACAAAGACCTATTCATTCTGCTTAAATTGGTCTTGAGAGTTGCTTGCTGCTTCATTTTTTTTCCTTTTCCCCCCTGTCCATATTTCTTCAGAAGGAGGGGGAGCTTTCTTGGCTTATGCCACATCCTCAGAAAAGGCTGTGCTCAGCGGCCTGAGTCTGTCTTGCCTCCTGTCTGCAAACCCTCTAGAAAAGTGAGGTTACAGACAAGCATCAGCAATGAGTGAGCAGTAATAAAGAACCTAGATAACTGAGGTAAAGTGGCCATTATGCAACTAGGAATGATAGGTAGAAAAATAGGAGCCGGAAATGTTGAAAGGCAGCTGAGGTTACATTCCTCATTGGAAGTAAAAGGTGAAGGAAGATCAGTTGGCAGCAAGCGCTCCTGCTCTGTACATAGAGAGGGATTTGCCAGCAAAGGATATTAATGATCTGAGAGTGAATTGCAAGTCCACAAGGGAAATCTGAACTGAAAATGGAAAAGACAGAAAGCTAGGCAGGGGGATTTGTATCAGGTTAAAATGTCAACATTTGGAGATGGATGAATCAGTGGAGCTCAGACGAGGAGGAACAAAATAACCCACCCTGTCAACAAAGAAACCAAAGAAAACAGCAAAACATAACGCCAGTGGCTCCCTTTGTCCCAAAGTTAACACTCTGCCAGCCTGACCTTTTTTTGGATGGCCATATTTGTGCAAGAGGATTGGCTCAGAGGTGAAAAGTGGTGGTCTACAGAAGGGGGCAGGTTGCCTCTGCCAACTTTCAAAACCTGCGTTTTTTCCCTTTTCCCCCAGCCCTCTCCTTTTTAAACTGTCAAAAGGCACCTCTGTCTCTGTGGTATTCCGTGAGCTCTACCTGACCAAATCTCTGTTACCAGATGAAGGGCGCTCAGAAGCTAATCCATCTAAAGGGATTTTTGGCCAGGAAAGAGGAAAGGCCTACAGTGCAAGGTTTGGGGATTCGATTTTTTGGAGACCACAGTTTGTATTGGACTGCTCTGTTCTATAATCCTATCTCTGTTCCTGTCAAGAATATATTACAAGATGTGAAAAACATCTCCTATATTTTTTTACTCGGTGGAAGACCTCTTTTTAAACATGAGGACCACAAATTTGAAACTTTAAGTAAGTTCTGTGCTAGTGCTGCAATTTACAGGGTGGGTTGGGACTTTGATTGCATTTTTTCATTCCTTTTTAGGAGTCAGTTGAGCTTCAGGCATTTCCAGGGCTATTTATGCCTGTTAATCCCTTGAAACTGGCTGAGAGCCTTGGATTTGTCTTCCTCTGTCTGAAATGAGGCATGGTCCACTCGGGGTTGTAGCTTGCTAATGAAAAAAGTGGCAGGACATGAGCCAGGTGAGGGACTGGGGGGAGGACAGGGAGGTCTGTGCCCTCTCCCAATCTGCCCTAATGAGGGGCAGGTGACAGAAGAATCTCACCTGAAGAGACAATTAAATGTCAATCCAAAGAACAACATTAAATTGGCACAACATTCCTTTCAAACCACAGGATTTTTCAATCAAATATGAATTTCAGCAGCAAGATGTGATTTTTGGCTGCTCTTTAGGCTTAATTTATTAACAGTTTAATCAAAACTTTTGGGCAACTAGCCAAACTTGTTACTTTGTGTGGCCAAACTAGATATTAGGCCTTGTTTCATTGGAGAAAGAGATTCCTTGCAAGTTCCCCAGGATGTCTTGGTTTTGGATATCTGAAAAGCACAGATCCAGCAAAACCTACTCACCCACCGTGGTTTCACTCTCTCTTCTTCCACTTCTAAATGTAAAATATGCTGGTGTGTGAAAAACATTTACATGTGTTTCCCACACTTTCCCAAAGCCCAGCCTTTGTTCTAGGGGAACATATAAGCTAACTTTTCCACAAAGCCTTGGCGAAATAATATAAAAGAAGGAGCTAGGCTACTTCAGGGTCTCACAATGTGATGTTTTGATTGCCGATTTTCATATTAACTGGAAACTGCTCAAAACTTCCTTCACATTGCCTTCTTGGTGACACTTTCCCTTAAATCCTGGTGGTCTCCCAGATATATCGCCTCATGAGATTTTTCTGACAGTTTTCCTCATGTTGTGAATTACCTTATGGAGCTGGTAAAAAAATGTCTTACAGCATCAGGATTTTCAAGTGTTTAAAATAAAACAAAAAAGTTTTTACAAGGAGTAATAGTGTTCCGAAGTCCTCCTATTCATTTTTGTTGTGTTTAACCAAAAAGACTGATTAGATAAAGCACCTAAACCAGCTAGGATTGAACATGATCATTCCCTGGTTCTTACAAGAGAGGCTTAAGACATTAATAAGTCAGATCTACGATGAAGGCTCCCAGCTTTCATCACTTACCTACATGAACTGTCAATTAAATGTCCATGAACTGTCAATTAAATGTCCATGCACTGAAGGGACTCCCCTAATTGCTTATATTTTATGGCATAAAGTTAGCAGCCACTAGTGTTCCAGGAGACCCAACAAGACTGGCTCATTCTGGAGCATTTCTTCCCTCAGGACATGAGAAAGAACAGAATATTTGTGAAGGGCGGGATTCAAGAACAGGAAAATATTTATTAGCTGGCAACCACAGCAGAAGGCCAGAGGAGTGAGCAGGGAGAGGAGCTTGGCATACACTCTGAGGAAATTCACCTCTCCAATATTGCTGTGGATAACTCTGACATGGCTATTTTTTAAAATTTCCTTTTTTTTTTTTTTCATGTTGTTGCTGTTGCTGTTGTTGTTATTTAATCTGAATTCTAAAGAAGAATTGGACTTTCACTGGTCTAGAAACTGCCATGCACTAATTAAAATGCACCCAGGATTACTGGAGAGTAAATCCCAGGTTCTCACAGGCTTTGAGACATCTTGTTTAAAATGAAGTACCTGTGTATGCCTCCAGACCCGGCAGTGCAAGCCAGACATAGGAGCTGCTGCTTCTCACCAGGGACCAGACATCTCCTGCCAAAAAGTGAAGCCACACAGATGAACTTCACAGCAAATGAGAAGCCACAGGGCACAGCCAGGTGGGTAAACACTGGAACACCACACTCCTGAACTTGGAGTGAGAGTTACAAGGGAAGGAGCCCTTGCAAAGCACCTGACATAGAAGAGCCAGCAGAGCTACCACAAAAAACTGGGGCTGGCTCCTGACTTTTGGTGATACTGTCTGAGTCACTGCTGGCAAATGGTGTCCCAGGGAAGTCACTGAGACTGCCTCGTGTGAGTAATCACTTGTCAGCTCAGACCTCCCAGGCTCTCTCTCCTGTGCTCTTGGCAATGGTGCTCGGAGTGAAAACAAACAAATAATATAAAAAAAACCTCCCTCAACCCCCCCAGCAAGTGTTTTCCAACATGTTCGCAGCCTTTAACAAAACATTTGGAACCTATTTTCCAAAAAGTTCCAAAGGTTTTCCAAAGCCCAGATTTGTCTAGACTCTCCCATCCTCAGTGCAGGGAAACAGGGTGAATGGATAGGGTGTGATACGGATTTTTTTGAAAGTTTGTTTGGATTTCAGGAAGTGAACAAGATAAGCCAAATGGCCCTTTCCTGCTTTTGCTCTTTTAATACTTATTTTCCCTCAGTAAGTCCTGACAAGAAATGTTTGAACTAAAGGAAGTCAGATGAATTTGTTGAGATCCCCCTACCTCACCTCTCTGATGAAGACCCACCCATACCTGCGGGTGGGAGATAGCACCAAATCAGTCTTTACAACAGGAGCCCTTGGGCACGTGTGAGAGCTGCTCCCTTTGTCATTCCTGCAACATAGAAAACTGCTTTCCTTCTTTTTCCACCGCATTTAAAGCTTGTAGGAGGCAGCGGGAAATAATCCCTTGGGGACTTTG
Source organism: Passer domesticus (assembly GCF_036417665.1). Taxonomy (NCBI): domain Eukaryota; kingdom Metazoa; phylum Chordata; class Aves; order Passeriformes; family Passeridae; genus Passer; species Passer domesticus. Next base: position 78,594,412 of record NC_087474.1, on the reverse strand, counting down.
GGATGCACCAGAGGTACTGAGGGTCTGATCCATGGGGGAAGAAAAGAAATAATCCCCATTGCATTCAGAGCTGCAGGTGCTGATGTGTGAAAGAGGCCTTTGATGTCACATCAGTCTGGCTGCCAGAAAAGCCTGAGCACAGACAATTTGGAGAAACTGGTCTGCAACTGAGCCACACCACGCCTGGTGGAGGGGTTTGCATAATGACCAGAAATCACTTCTCCTCCTCACAGGTTTGTTCCTTAGTGCACTCCTTGGCATCAGGTCTGGTGAAGGAAGATTCCTGGTCCCTCCGTTTTTACACAGTTTGGTGTATTCATGTTTGCAAAGGTACCTGACCTGAACACAGCCCTTCATGTCTTAAGCCATACATATCTCTGAATTTTAGATGTAGGAAATCTGGATTTCATACTGACACACTTGTATCCACAAAGTGGTTTCTGTGAGCATCACCTTCTAGAATGGCACATTTGTAAGAAATAGAAAATCATGTGTCCCAATAAAAATTTCCTGACACCCAACTCCAGCACTAACATGCCACTCTCTTCCCAAGTCTCTAGCCTTGCTCCTGTACATTATTTAAAGAAAAAAAAAAGAAGAAAAAAAAGAAAACAAAAAAAGGCCCATCCAGCTTTGCAGAGAGAAGAGTTTTAATATTTAATAAGAAAAATCTTTGGAACCCTGAATATTATTGTAACTCTGAGGCTGGGGAAATAAATTCTGTTCCTCTGCTGGAACATACTGACCTTCCTACCCTGTTGTTTATTTGTATGATCTGAACTAATTTTTTGTTTGAAATCTACACTACCTACCAAAAAAGCATTTAGTAGAACTATTTTTTAAAGTAGCTTGCTAAACTGGCTCTAGATGTTGCTCAGTGGTTGCTTGGTATTTGAGAATCATTTATGTAGTAGAGACTTTCCCACCAGCAGATGCTACCACAGCATAACAGGAGGATGGAGAGTGACCACAATAGATGGGAGAATAGTGCAGCTAAAGGATGTAAAGGGTTAATGCACCAGCTGGATAACCTTTTAAAAGATACACAATAAATGGTCAGAACATTTTGAAATCTGCAGCAGCCGAGTGAGCAACTTGTTGCATAGCATCTGTAATGACAAGATGCTGTTCTGATACAGAGTTTCTCTTTGTGATGTCAGAAAATCTGTGCTATTCCTGCAAGAGTTTCTGAAGTGCTCATTTTTTACAGGTTACTAAGTCATTTGCAGGTAGTTGATGATCCCTTCTTTGAAGATACAACCCTGCTGAGAAAAATGTAAGCATTGGAAAAAATCTTAATAAAACACACATAGTATTATATACATCTGCTCTTCTGAGAGGTTTCATCTTGGTTTTGGAGGTCTCTAAAATGGAGAAGGGATACTTTATTTTCCAGTTTTCTTAAGTCCTTCCCTTTTCTAATGAGGCTGTCAGCAGTGAATTATGACAGGTGTTTATCTAGGCTCCAAAAAGACCCAGCCTTGTAGATGTCTGAGCACCTTACCACAGATGTTGGTAAGGTGCTCAGACCCAACCCTTTTATGCTAACCTGCCCCCAGTTCACCAGGTTTACTGGCTCTGAATCTCTTAACCTGAGAAAATTCCAAGTCTTTCAGGTAGAATGTGTGCTAGCCATGTGTTTTTCTCACAGGTCCCCACTGCATTCCGAGGTCCACTCCTCTGAGACTCTAACTGCATAGTTACAGACCCCTCTCTACACAGTGACTTAAAAAAAGGTTATGAGTGTGTTTCACCACTCATTCTGCTGCCAATGCTATTTTTGCCTTTTCCCTCATTTTGTTGCTTTCAACTATTCATTTGTCTCCCTGGCAGGCAGAGAGATGAGACACTAACATACAAAAACTGTAAATGGTCCCACTTCTAGGACATCTGGAACAATGACAGAGATGTTGTCATTTGGACAGATTGGTGTTGACTAAAGAAAGAAAGTCCCAAAGAAATTTCCACCAAATAGCCAAATGACTGCTGCTCCTGCCAGCTTATTAACATGTATTTTGGGCAGCCCAACTTCTAGTAGCATAGGCTTGGGTCAAAACTGTGATGATAAGTGCATAAACTACACGCACAGGATACCACAAAAGCATATTCCTTATACATTTGCATATCTCATTCTAAGTACCTCTTGCAAACAGACTATTTCTTTCAAGGTTTGACTGCTCCAACTGTACCTAAAACATCTGAGAGGCCAAGGTTGCTCTTTTCAGTGTGGGTGGCTACACAAGCCCCAAACCCTTCTGGCAGGAGTTATGCTGCAAGTCTCAATCTGTCTTGTCCAATTTCACCATTTATGGCAGCAATACATTATGTTTGGAGAGGGAGTATCAGCAGCATGCTGTGCATTAATCCAAAGGCTGCATTCCTTAATAGATTAAATAGCCTTCATCCCTGATAAGTGATTGCATTTCTGGTGCATGAATGGTGCTGGGAAGTACATAATGCTGCTAATAGCTGGGAAAGAGAACAGCATGAGAAAGCCCCTTTCCAGACTCACTTCCTCAGGATGTCGTTCGGACTCACAAATATCTGTGGGCTGCAAAGCTTCCACCCACGTTTCTAACTTCAATCTTTCCTGGATGCTTGGGTTCCCTTAGGACCAACATATCATGACATACCAAAAAACATTATATATAGCTTTGCCCTCTAGATCAGCAGTGCCCTCTGGAAGAACCCTTGGCTTTACTGGCAGCAGAAAATACATGTTTTCCAAAGCTGCAAGACCAGCAGAAATTAGGAGCTTTTCTCTTTGACAGCAGCTGTAGCTGTCTGGCCTAAAATACCTCAGATTAAAATGACACTTTACCACAAAATATTCCCATCCTGCTGAAGGAGCTTGCCCAAAACATGCCCTTTCTCTCTTTACCTTCCAATCTTGGCAATATGTGAAGGCTTATTTTCCAAGTCTATCACATAAAAAGCTCTTAAGAAAAGTTTCTTTCTCAGTCATTTCTGCTAACTCTGTAGCAGAAGGTTAAAATGCAGTGGGACAAAACTACAGAAACTACTATTTATCAAGGGAACGGGGCAAATATTGTTTCTACAACACAGAGGCAATAGAGAGCAGTCTATAACCAAAGCTTGAAGGCAAAGCTGCTTTTAGATCTGAGATAATCACCAAAATATTTAGCAGAACAGAATGCTATATTTTATGGCACGCTCTCTGCCTGAAAACTGTTACTTAATGCACTGGGGTGACAGTAAAAGAAAAGGCATGTTTCTAAGGATTTGGACAGCACAATTATACTCTGAAAAGTAAGACATGACTTTGTACACTGAAAGCTGAAATAAATGTGGAATTAAGTGTTTTGATGAACAAATAGGTAGCTAATTTGCTTTAGCTTCACCTTTAGATCTAAAAAAATCAAAGCAAGTTCTTGCTGGTTTCAGAGACACTATTGATAGAGCAGATTCTGAAAATCAAATTCTGCACTCTGTTTTCTGTTGCATCCTTCAATTCCAGAGATAACTGAAGGAGCAGTTTGGTCTTTTTGACTGAACGTGGAAATTCTGTTGGTGACGTAGGAACCAGAAGAGGTTCAGTAGGTCATGACCATAGGTCATTCTTCTGGAAGAGCATGAAATCTCAGGAATATTATCAGGAATAGAAGGTAGTTACGAATTATTGAAGACACATTAGATTAACTCTCTATGACCAAGAAGTTTAACAGCCTGTTACTGCTCATCCACAGTCTAATTTCCAGGACTCTGAACTGCCTCAGCAACATTAGGGTGCCGTTTTATCCATATATTTAACATAGGCACTCTCTTCAAGGATCTTGTGCTGGTATGAAGCCAGGAACGAAACCCTTTGCTTGCTCCTACATCTTGCTACACAGGAATGTGCTTCCATCTGGCAAATTTAGTCCCTGATACAACTTTGACTTCTGACTTTATGGATTGGTCCTGGAGGTTTGCTTGATCCTTTTTTTTCACCAACTGCAGTCTCTGGGATCATGCTCCTTGGAATTTGGTCTAAGATTTAGTTCTTTAGAGGGTGGCTAAGTAGATGAGGCTAAGTTCATGGAAAATGACCACACTTGCTGCTGCAGTCTTCTTGCTCTGAAGGTATCATAGCTAAACTAGAAGGAAATTAAGGATTCTGAGGTTGGAACTCACATCTGGTAATTAGCTCAGGGAAACCATGAACCTTTTCTGTTTGCTGAGAGCAACCTTACCAGGAACAGTGAACACAAAAGGAGCAAAAATTTTTAGGAGCAAAATTCCAAGTTAAACCCAATCCTTTAGATTTCAGTCTGTTGAAGTTCACTCAGGCTACCTTTTCCATGTGGGAATTTGTTTGTTATTTAGCATTCATCCATAAAATTATGCACAAAACATCCTTGACCTACAGGGTTTTCCTCATAATCAGGAAGCTCTATTTATATCTTCCTCTCACCAGGTGGTGCTGGATGCTCACACAAAATGGATGTGGCTGGATGTATCTACATGGGACACAATGAACTTTTGTGAGCACCTACCTGTGCATAGGCATGCACAGAAGTCCCAGACTGGGGTAACAGTGTCTCTGGGATCACACCCACAAAAGAGGAAAATTTGAAGAGGACCAGAAATGTGAATGGCTCCACCTTTCTACTTCTTCCTCTCCTATAAGAGGACCTTCCAGAAATTGTGTTTTCTTTTGTGGTCTTGGCACACCCAAAGGATCTTCCAGAAGATTTCCCTGCCATGGTGTTCAGCACAGTAAAATTTATATTTCATGCAGTCTAGAAAAGTCTGTTCCTCATGTTTGAGATTTGCAGGTGTGACCACAGCTGCCTGAGCCAGGATTTTGTTACAGCTGTAAGGGTGGCTGTACCTGCCTGCTTGCTGGGCAGTCAATGGCTGGTTACCCAGGCCATTTGTTACATGGTTTCTATGGACATACTTGAAAAAAGAAGTTGTGATCAGTGTCCCAGCCATGGTCTGGAGGTACAGATATCATCAATAAGGAGTACTGTGGGGTGTGCCAAATCTTAGATTAACTCATGCTTCTGTTTGAGGGGATCTGAATGTACCTCCCATGAAGGTGTATTTGAGTCATGAGCAGTGTCCCAGGCCCAGACTTTCCCACCAGTGAAGTTGTTTTGCTTTGTTGGTAATAACTCTTCACCAGACTGGAGAAGGTGAAGTCTAGAGGTCAGAGCATTTTTGTGGGAATACAGAGATCTGCATCATTCATCCCAAGGGGGGTCTTTGTGTGTGGCCTGTGACACTATCACTCACACTCCTTCTGGCACACTGGCTATTTATGCAGGTTCAAATTACTGCAGACAGAGGAAAGATCTGAACCAGGGACTCCCAGGTCTCCTCAGTGAGTGCTTTAACCTTTCAGCCCCTCGGGTAAGTTGGTGAAGAGGCATCACCTTCCCTGGTTGTGTTTTCTGTAGACACCAATCCAGTTGGATTGTCCAAGATCAACTTCACAAGTGGATCTTTGTGCTTGTGTGCACTTGGAGAAAGGCTGTTGTTCTGGCTAAGACGCCCACCTTTACTGGAGTGAGGGAATTTTCTGGCCATCTCTGCTGCAAGTGAAAGGAGGGGCTCCAGGCAATCCCATACCATAACGAACCTAAATCCCTGGATTAGCTTAGTCTGACCCTGGTTTCATTAGAGCCATTACCTAAGGATGATAGCTGAATAATATACAGGCCAGACAAAGAGCTCATAAGGCAGCATAGCAGGGAGCAGAAGCAGAAACAGTAAAGTATGTTTTTCCCTCCTGATGGAAACAGAGAAGGGCATTGGCTGAGGTCTGTCAGAAACTAATGTTGGTATTGAGGCTCCTGCTCTCCTGCAGAGTTTGGTGCTGGCCAAGGCATCTACTGGAGTCTGGCAAGGAGTGGTGCAAGGGAAGAGACTGAAAGGGAGTGATTATTTAGCACCAGTGGGTTTGTGAGTCTCTGTTTGCAGCAGAGGGTTAACATGTGATATGCCAGCATAATGCTGACAACTTTGGATTCAGTGAATTTTAGTTGCAGGAGTTATGCAAACATGGCTATAATCAGAGCTTTGCTGTAGCTATCTATAGAAGACCAAATTTCTCAGGGAAGCCCTGAGTGTCCCCAGTCATGGAAATGTTCTTTCTGAGTTAAAGGTCTTTGTGGGTTTTCCTTGGCAGTGGACTGTGCCATCTACAGCAAGATAGGTGGGCAGTCCCTCATCACATTCATCCCAGTGTGACTAAGCACCTCCATAAGTGACCATGAAAACTGGAATATAGCATCCACTCTGTTCTCATGTACGGAAATTCCCAGGGAAGGCAATGGGAGACTTTTGCCAAAGACTGAATTAGTACCCAAGCGTTTGGTTATTACAGCCTGTTTCTTATTTGCTCTAATAGTCTTTTCCACAGTTGTGATACCTCAAAAGAAGCTGGGACCCAGCTTATTTTGCATATGGCTGATCTATGGATATCATTCACACACACACACGTACACACACACACACACATATATATATCTATAGATATAAGTGTAAGATAAAAGATAGCATAAATGGGGATCTGTTCCTTTGCAAGTTTGGTTTTTTTTTTGTTTTTTTTTTTTTTTTTTTTTTTTTTTTTTTTTTTTTTTTCCATAGATTTAGTTAAGAAGACAGGAAAAAGAATATTCCTTCAGGGAAGTAAAAAATAATTTTAAGGGCGCTGAAGCTTTCTAAAAACATCCAAATATTAGTCAGCTCAGAAACTCAAAACTGAGATTCTGTTTAAGGAGAGAGGGCAAGATTCAAAGCAGGAATGCACAAGACAGCACGTATAAGCGCTAAATCCTGCAGGAACATAAGTGTGTCCTGCCTGGAAATGTGTAGACAGCAGACAAGCCCCATCCCGCCCCCAGCCACCACACTCTTCACTAAAGTCTCCCTGGGGAAAGTGGGAGAGGATGTGGGCAAAAGATTTAGACAGAGTTACTGAATCCCTGACCCCACTGCTGTCAGGGGACAAGACTGGACACTGGACACTCCTGTAGAACCAGATGATCCATTTATCTCCCTCTGCCCATATCCCACTCCGGGAGGAATCCCTGAACAGCAGGAACCTCCTCTGACAAGGCTGACTGAGATTGTGATGTCTTTTGCAGACAAAGGAGCAAGGCCCTGGAGGGCACAACCTTCTGGCTAGTTGGGCATGGCGGAGGAGAGCCCAGGCACCAGAGGAGGAGGTCGAGGGACGCGAGGTGGAGAGCCCAGCAGGGGCTAAGAGCCTGCAGGCTACACGAGGCAAAGGCTGAAACCCAGGGGAGAGGAGGTAGTGACGTGGGTAAGAAATGGCAGATGAGAAGGGCTGGCTCTGCAGAGCCTTCCTGCAGTCCCTGCTCCATCTGGATATTGTTAGGCCCCCTGCCCACCCACCCACCATGCCTGGAACGTGCAAGTACCTTATCTTGCATTTCTTGTAATGCAGAACACCAACTTCTTTTTATGGTTCTTGGCACAGTTTATGACCTTTTTACAACTCCTTCCCTGTCAGGATATAGGCCATAAAGATATTTTAAATGGCTTCTCTCGGTGGTGATCTATTAGTTGGAATAATGGCTCCATATGCAAAATATGAAGCCATAACCACTGTAAGCTAGCTCTCTACCTTCACATCGTTCAAATCTTGCTTAGAGAGCCACTTGTGCTTTGAAGCTATGAGAAAATATCCAGCAAATAATTAAGTAGAAGGACTGCTGAGCATAATTTATGTAACCTTTCACATTTTCAAACTGCAATTACCTGTGTAGGGACTGAATGAATAGTGGTTTTCAGTTCAGTTGCTGAACAGAATTATCAGAGAAAAAACATTTGGTTAAAACCAAAGCAGAATTTTTCAGATTTTCTTGAAATGTAAGACAGGAATTATTTATTTTCTGTTTCAAATTACTTAATCCCTTTAAAATGCTTTAGAAGCTGTAGATTGCCTGTGAAGTGAAAAACATCATTTCAGAGTGAAAAGTCATGGTGTCACTTCAGCCTTCAGAGAAGTTTAGCTGCTTTATAACACTATCAGGGCAAACTCCTTCATGAATTTAAAATCTTCCCATAAGCACATTATTTTTTTTTCCCCAGAAATGCATTTTTTTTACCCAAAATCTAGTTCAGACGAAGAAAGAAAAGACCAAAAATAGAGCACTGGGATTGCTGCCATCTATTACTCTGAACCCTCTGCCTCCTTGCTGTCTTTCTACCCTGCACCATCCACCCATTTACATCCTTTTGGGTCGTACTGGTTATGTCAGCCCAGAGCACACCCATCACTCCCTGGGTATTCCCACCACCAGTGTCTGAGCAGACAACTGTATTTCCACCAGATACTGGCACACAGCACCATGAGTCAAGACGTTACACCCATGTTCTGGGGAGGAAGAGCTGTCCTATGATATGTGGGGAGTGCACAGATAAATTAAACAAGCAGCAAGGCTTTGTGCATTCATCTGGATAACTTAATCAAACTGCAAGGAACATAAACTTGGTTGGTGTTTTTTTTTTTTTTTTTTGTTTTTTTTTTTTTTTTTTTTTTTTTTTTTACTGAATCCCTACAGTATTCTGAACTGCCAGGAGAAGAAAAGTGGCCTGACCTGGAGCCCTTTGGACAGCCCAGCATACCAGTGGTATTCTTGATCTCTCTGTTTCATCACATTTCTTCTCTGCTGCTCACATGCTTGATCTGTTGAGCACTGAACTGACTAGTGAAGAAAAGAAAACTCCAGAATATGAAAGACAAAAGCTATCAAAGGCCTATGGAACAGCCAGGGCAGAAAATGGTTGTTTCTTCAACCTTTTGTGTGTCTGACAATTAATTGCACTGCCATATTTTGGGGTGAAAGGATTTCTGCTCCTAACTGCTGCCCAAACACACTGCTACACACTCAGGAAAACAGACAATTGCAAACTGGTGTGTGTTTGTCTATATACATATACAGTGTGTGTGTGTTCATGTGTATGTGTTCAAAAATCAATACAAGAGGATTGCTCTGGGTTATCTACCTCAAAGTTCAATAAAGTGTTAAGTGTCAGACACTGATATTACATGAGAAATACCTGACAAAATCTCTCATGCACTTCAGTGGCACTGCTGAGAAAGTGAATGACTTTATAATGGGGTCAAAGACCCTTATTGCAAACAGTGGTTTGGCTGAGAAGGTATTTCAGGTATATCACACCATGGGCTGTGTTCACAGCAGATAAAATTGCTTACTAGTACAGGTATTTTAATTCACTTTGCACCAGCTCTCACCCAGTTGCCTCTAAAGTGTATGTGTCTATAAGCACGGCTCCAAAGCTGTTATTACAGTGATTTCTTCATGTGTTGAGAAACACAGAGATTACAAGATATCTTGTTCTGATAGCTGTCCATAAGGTGGGCTACATGCAGCCCTTCAGCAGCAGAGCAGTCCCTGGCAGCTGCAGTAGGGATGCAGGTTCTGCCTGAGGGGCAGGAGTGGGGGAATACCAGCAACACACAACACAAACGGCAACACATGCAGCAAAAATACACCACAACACAGAGCATCAGGAGTCCTGATGTCCTTTTGCCACCTTAAGGTGATGTTGTCATACAGCAGATTTGAGCAGGACAGAGTGATGCATGTCCAGGCACAGCCATTGTAGTGGACAATCCTAGATAGTAATTATGAATTTCCTCTGTGAGCTCATGAAATGCCTTTTATTGCTTCATTTTCAAACTCACTCCCATTGTAGGAATCCAGCCAACGTTAATGGCAGTCACATGCCTTGAACTCCTCTGTGCCTTGGAAGTTTATCTGGCAATTTGTTGGACTTCAACTGCTTACCTGGGAGATGAGGAGATGACTGGAGGGGCAGGAGTCTAAAATCAAAGACAATCTATGATGGCACATCAGGTCTCCATCACCTGCTGAACCTACCCTTACAGTATGTGGGATCCTGTGGGAATCTTGTGTCATTACAATCGGTGTCTCTTAGGAGCTACCTCCTTGCCCTCGGGGAAGCAGTTGGGAGGTTAAAATTGAAAAAGTGGTTCTCTGCAGCTAAAAAACGTGTGGTTTCACCCTAACCATAAAATATCTCAAATCATTGGGATTAGCCCTTTTCTGCTTTCCCGTGTGCCTTCAATTAGCCGCATGAAAGCGAACCCGCGGCTTTAGGACCGAAAATAGCTGGAGCGAAGTGACGCAGGCTTCGCCTGAGATGAAAGAGCGGCTTCCAGAAGCCTAATTAAAAGCAACTGAGAAACCAGTACTTGATACAGCCTCTACTCACCTGAAAAAATAAACGGAGAGCTGCAGCCAGGCTTCGGCGCGGCGTTGTGGGAAAGCGGCTGGAGGGTTTCGCCTGGGTCACGGGAAGGCCCAGCTCTGCTGGAGCACAAAATCTTTCTGTTTCTGCCTGCCCCGAGTCAGGGGGAGGTCAGCCAGCCTGCCGAGGCCACCGCAGCCCTGGCAGGCCTTCTCTGTACCTTGGGACAAACGACAGCCACATCTGCCACCGCGGCAGTCCCCAGTGCCCCTCTCCTTCCCGTGTGTCGCGCCTGCAGGTTAAGGGAGAAACAGAGCTTCAGGAAGGTTTTCCAAATTTTGCTGCAGGCTGTGCTTGCAAGCAACCTTATCAGCTCTGCAAAATGACCTATGGATATAGCTGTCATTTACAAAACAGCCAGGCAAGCTGACAGGTTACTAAAATCACCATTTCTCTTTTAAAATTCACTGTCATTGGTGTCAGCCCTGTAATGCCCTGCTCTGTCCCTCTGAGATGCCAGTGGCTTTGTAATTTTGTTCTTCAATTCAAAACATGTTTTCTTTCTTCTAATATTCCTCTTTCAACTCATAAGCACTAAAAATTATAGAGGCAGGAGTAGTGCAAAAAATCTTGCAGGATGGTTTAACCACAACTTAAAAGTACTTCTGTGTTCAAGTTCCACATCCTTGGTGTTCGGTCTGTTTCCTGATATTGGTAAAGGATCTTGACTGGGAAAAATCCAAAACCCTCTATAGAATACAAGTGAACTTTACAACACTGAATTGGCCCTCTTGAACTAAAACAGATCAATTTTTCTTTCAAAAATAAAACTATTTCACAATATATTTTACTGAAATTAAATTTCAATTGGAACAAGGCAATCCAGGAAACAAAATGCCTTGAATAAAATATTTGTTTCACAATAAATTTTTATCTTGATAAGGTGAAAAAAAACATTTTAAAATATTTTCAAAATAAGGTGAAAATGATGAAAGAAGTACCGTGTTATTACCAATGATCTGAAAAACAAAGAGCTTTATGGTTCCATGTTAATTAGGATTGCTGTATCTGAACTAACATAGGTATGAATCCAAAATTTATACCTTAATGTAAAGAAGTAAGCAGCTGTTGTAATATGCATTTATCACCCTGTGACACAGGCACAGGAATAGGACAGCATAATTTGAATAGACTTTAAATTCCAGGAGATAAAACTGGAAACAGCAGAAGAAAAAGGCTAAGACAAAACAGCATATTGTCACATGTGTTGTCACATTTTTTGCCATGAATTTTTTTCCTTCATAGATGGAGCATTCAGTTTCGGGCAGAAATGTTCATATTTTTTTGCTAATTTTCATCTTAAGGAAAAAGAGAGGCCAGCTGATCCCTACTGCATGCTTTCATGTGTTTCACAGGTAGCCTGAATGAGGAGCTCAGAAGCTGTCAGGAAATCCCACTTAGGAGCAGCAGTATGCAGCGAAGAAAAACAGGACTCATAACTTCAACCTGATTTAGACTCTGATAAAGTTGATAGAAGTCACTCCGAAGTCACAGCTGAGAGCCCTAAGACGAGCCCCAACTGCAATTAGAGATCATCATGCCCAGCACAGAGGTTTCTCAAATTATAGAGCAAGGTGAGACTTAAAGCCTTTTTATCTTGTTACTGGATAATTCAAACAGTTGGAACAAAACCTAAGCAGGCAATCGGCAGATTCTGTGGAAGGGATATTCTGTGGTGTTGCCTGTAAATGCTGCTTAAACTGTAAGTTAATGAAAAGGTACCTATTTCATTGGACTATTCTTGTTCATACCCATTGGGAACAGACGTGCATGATTTGTGACTATGGTGCCACTGATGGAACTGCAAATTCAAGCTCGAGAGAAACAGTAAATTTTTAAAAAAAACACAAACGCAAAAAGGCAAAAAAATCCCCAAACCAAGCAAAAACCAGAAAAGAAGTGTTGAGAGTTTTGAGAAACACTCTGGACGAAGATTGAGGGTGGAATAAGCAAGCACTGAAAACTCAGTAATAAAATCATAGGTACATATGTGTCTAGAGTGGCTGAAGAGACCAAAAAATACAGATAATTAATCCACACCAAAGGAAACACAGTCATATGGAGGCAAAACTTGACAGAAAGCACTGCTGTATTTTAAAGGACTCTGTGAGGAACACTTTTCCTTAGAAATCATTGGAGTAACATATTCTCCTTTCTTGAGTTTGCTGAAGTGTGAAACATTATCCTGAAAGCTGTTTATTTATGAGCCCTCCGCAAGGCACATGGAATTCTCAAGGACATAATCTCTCAATTTCTTGTAAAAATATTTGAAAAGCATTTCAGAGGCCTCACTGCACCTCTCAACCCACCACTACTGATTCGACAGCCACACTTAAGGGACAGAATCATTTTGGGGCTCCTTTGAAGACTCACACCGGAGATGAAAATTTTGCCTGCTTTTTTTCTGTGCAGCACACAACATAAAAAGGGCTCACCCTACACAGTGCAACCTTAAATTAGAAAAGAGCATTAGACGCTCAATTTTAAGGTGTAACTTTTGTGTTTACGGGTGTCATTTCTAGAAGCATGCCTAGGGAAAAAGTACAACTGGTCCTAAGTAGGACCAGACAAGGATGAGAAGCAGAAATATGAAGGAAAGTCTTAAAGATAACTCTTGAGGCAGTTACCTTTTCATCTTAGTAAAAAAAAATATATTTGCTCCTGAAAGATTTCATTTTTCAATTATTCAAACTTTAAAGAAATATTCTTTATAAAATACTAAATATCTCAGTTAGTACTCAGATGTGAAATAAGGTTTATATTTAAATGTGAATATATTAATTGCCTTTATTTCTAAAATATTAGAACATATAAATAACCAAATTTATTATATTCCTCAGCTGGAATTTTTTAAATGCTCTTTACTCTTGACATCAAGAAAAACCTGCTTTGTCATTGCTCTGTTCTCTATATCAATGTCTGAGTTACAAGTGAGGGGTTGCTTGTAGGAGACATGAGGTGTGAAAAGGAACATTTGTGTATTACTGAGAGTGAGGAAAAAATGGGTATGTGATGAGGCATATTTTAAAGGCAAAGTTTCTTAGGAAGACAAAATGGCTGGTAGTTCTGTAAGGCAGGCATTGAGAGTAGTCTTATTATTTTAAAAATATATGTAAATATTCAGCTAAGGAAAGAAGTGAATCATCTAAACTTTCTGAATTGCATTTAAAAAAATTATCATTGCCCAATCTATCATTATTACTCCAGTATTCTATTTACAAACTTGGAGAAAAATGTGTGCCTCATAGAATAATTGTCTCTTGCATGATTACTAATCCTTTGGTAGCAGTGCTAATAGAACCACATTACTTAGTTTCAGGTGCTAGTTTTATTGAGGTAATTGCAATTCTATAAGATATTTCAACAAAATTTTTTGGCACTTCAATCCTTCATCAGCTTTTTCTAAAGATGAATTTTCATTTGTTTATCATTGTATGTCTTGAAAAATAAAAATTAATATGGGAACAAAAGGTCCTATTCAATGTTGCTAACATTCTTGTGAAACAAATTTCATATTGACTTCAGCTGCCGTCAACAGATTTTTCTGTGAAAAGCACAAGGAATGGGATCTAAATTAGATCCAGAAAAGTAACTTATAACAGGATAAGTCCCCTTAAAACACTCTGTGAAAAGCAGATGGTTCTGCCGTTCTCTTGGCTAGCTCCCCCAGACCTCTGCTTGCCTCACTCAGACCCTGACTTTCAGAAACATTAAAACCCATCCACCACAGCAGAGATTAACATAAGATTTGGATGCTTCGCAGCATCTTGAGACTGGAAACTTCCAGGACATTGTGCAAAGTGAAATTTTTAACTTCAAATGACGACTGAGCAGGCCTGTCTAAAGGAACAGAATTTGTGCAAGGCTGCCCAGTTGCCTGTGGGATTTCTCTGTAGTGGTAGGGATATTGGGGGCAGGACTTCTCTGTTGGCTGCTGTGTGGAGGCTTGCTGGGGAGCTGGAAATTCCGAGAACACTGAAAGGGATGGAGGAGAGCATGTAAGGAGAGCAGGTGACAGGACCTAAAAGAAAAAGGTAAAGCTGAATAGCCCAAGGCAGCAAATTGATGTTATTCTGTATTTAGAGCTCATTGGTGTGACAGGGAGCAAGCAGATTTGCCTCTCCACCTGGACCTTCCCAGCCTCATCAGCTTCACAGGTGAAGCCAGGAAAGGGGGAAATGTGCTGCTTACGCCTCAGACTACCTAATTTAACCCTAGAAGAGTTCCAGGCTGCTGTGTTTCCCAAACTGGTAAGAGATAACCTTCACCACTTGTATTATTCCTCACAGCTTTCTTTGGGCACTAGAAGCCTGGTGGTAGCAGGAAGATCTTGCGCTTGATTACATGCTGGGGTGTCAAGATTACCCTGTATTTTTCTTAGCCTAGTCTTAATTCTATGAATTAGAGTCCAAAGATGAAAAGATTAATTTTTTTCAACTCATCTCTTACTTCCCTCCTCCATGGTGTCTTTTCCACTAAGGAGAAACGGGAAAGAAATTTACTCCTCCCAGGAGGCAACCTATTCATTACATGACTCAGCATGGGGGCAAAAACTGAAGTTAAAATTTAATTTTAATGTCACTAAATTAAGCCACCAAATTATCTTCTTAAAATGAGCCTGGTAATCCAAGAGGCAAAATCTCTCTCTCTGGGCTTAATTGGGAAAACAATTAGATCTAGATAAAGCCAGCTTTTGCCAGATGACACAGTCCAGAGCACACTGAAAGAAACCCAATCCGCAAAAGCAGAAGCAAGAGAAGATTGTTACAGAAAGGTGTCTTTTCCAGGTTTCTCTGGTATTTCTGTGGAACCTCTTGCAACTGCCATGTGGAGGTTCATGAAATGTGGATCAAATTGATGGTGCCTGTGCCACAGGCCAGGAGTTCCTGAGCAAAGCCCTGGGACAGAGGTGTCCCCTGTAGGCACTGTGCTCGCCCTGGCGTGCTGCCCACCAATCCATCCACTTCACTGGGGAAGGAGCTGGGCAGAGCAGGGAGACATTCCTATGTGGTGGTGTCTCCTAAAAATCAGTTTGAGGTCCCTCCTTTTCTGCTGGGGTCAGGATTGAGATTTGGTCCCCAGGTGTGCATGTCTTTTGGGCTATCTGAGAGTTGAAAGCGTTGAGTGAGGGCCACAGTGGAAAGCTAGTTGTGAGGCTTTTTTTTTTTTTTTTTTTTTTTTGCTAAAACCCTTCATTTATTCATGTTTCCTGTAGGTTTGCCTGGTGTTACCCAGTGGTGGAGCTCCCCAGGCCAGTCTGGGAGTGGGGAGTGTTGATCCAGCTGGGCCTGGCGGCCTGAGCAGCCATTCCCTGCAACAAGCCAGCGATTGTTCGGTGGCCCTGGGGCCCCGGGGAGCTTCTGTGCCCCGCAGGCAGGGGGTGGGTGGAGCAGGGCAGGGGGCTCCTGGAACCCCCCTTCCAAAGGCAGTGCCTTCAGTCACACCATGTTGCTGTCCTGCTTCCACTCACTTTGGTCATCCTTTTTTTTTTTTTTTCTGTTTCATCTGACAAAACTTTTTTTTTTTTAAACTTTGCATTTTGAAAACGATTTAGTTTTAATAAAATAGAATAAAATAGCAGTCTCCCTGTTTTCTTTCTGTTTATCTGTTTACTTTCTACAGCTGTAGAGACATCAGCAGGAAGTGCAGCTCCAGTGGGAATTTAATTCCCTTCTTTCTCTTTCAGTGACAAACAGAAGCATTGGTACCTTTTCGTGCAGATTTTATCTGATAAACTGGCAGCACAAAGTGTTTTTGTTGTTGTTCTTACTTTCCATACATCTCATATTTTTTGTGTGTGTGTCACTGTGATGAAGTCTTCTAGGAAACTGTGACTCCCCCCAGTCCCCTAAGAAAGTACTGCAACCAAGCAGCAACATGGCAATGATCGTTTTCTTAATGGATATGCGTGTGCAAGCGTGTGCTGGTGAGGCAGGCAGAATTTGGAGGGGATGGGGAGAGGACTAAATACCACACATGCCTACAGCAACAGGAGAGTTCTGTCTTAATGCACAGCTAGGATTTTTGGAGAACATAAGTCACTTAAATTTCAACGAAACAGAAAAATTTTGTTTACTTGCAGAGCAGATCACAAGCAGTACATGCAAGATGTCACATTGTTTATCCTTATGCTCACTAGTTAGGAAATTCTTCTTCCCAGGCTGAAGGAAGTGGTCTGCAGGGAATAAGAGACATCTCTTTCAAGCTATGCAAAGTCTAGTGCATTTTGCAAAAAAAGGTAGTTCTTCCAAAAACCACTTCATACTTTCTCACTGCTGCCTGCTGGAATGACTATCACATAGGCCAACTGGCAGCTATTCATCTGCATTCTTAATTCAGTGGAGAGTGAAACAAGGAAAACATTTTTACAAGACTGCTTAAAAATTATATGCAAGGGAAACAATTAAAAAAAATGTGCAGCCATTTTCTTGATGATGCAGAAATGCCATATCCAATGACCAATTTAAATGGGCTAATTTTTTCCAAGTGTGTTTATTGTGCAAAACCTGCCAGGCAGACAGAAAGCTAAATGGTGAAGTGTTCCATTTTAATATAACTTTAATTTAACAATAGTGCCAGAAATACCCAGACAGGTTTATAGTGCACAAATTATACCATTCCACCACTCCTCTACTGGCTGCCCCCAGATGACAGTCAGGTTTTTGTAGACTGGTTAGTTGGAATTTGGTTGGAACTGGTTTGGATTAAAAATCTACCAAACTTTCTTAGGACCCAAGTTTCCAACTTTAAACCCTCATCTGCTTTGATGTCACAGACTATTTTCACTATTGGTCTCTCTATGCTTGGATTTTGTAGCATTGCAAAAATAACAGTGTAAAGAGCTAAGAGCCATTAAAAAAAGCATCAGAAAGCATTTTTTTGTTTGAACACATAAATGGTAAGAAACTTCTCTATCTATAAATCTCTCCAGCCTGTACTGCACTTTACTCTGTGTAAGGACTTGTGAGAACAACAGCCTTTTCAATATGCTTAAATTTCTTCTGGAGGGGAGGGAGGAGTGTCCTAGGTACAATGAAAAAAAGTAGTTTCATTGTAATAACACTGCTGAATCAGGTTGTCCTGTAACATACACACAAGGTCAGGCTACAACGGCAGTGGTGCTCTGTCTGGCTTTAAATCTGGGATTTATAAATTTTCTTGTGCCCTGATTCTCAAAGTGGAGATGAGATTTTTAGACTGGAAGAGGCTGAATCCTCCATTCACCCTCTGCCTGGCATATGGAGGAGCTGCTGAAGAGCTACTGAACACTTTACAGCATGGTATTTTAAGGTAAACCCTCACCAATGCCACTTTGCCTTTCAGTGCCCCTCTAGAAATTGCATCAAGGGAGAGGTATGGTCATGCAAACATGAACCCACCCACAAACACAGGATGACAAAAACATTCTGAGATTATTTTGTTCTCACCTGCAACAGGCATACTAGCCCTACATTAATTAGAGTCCCAAGGTTGACCAGCAAAACCTTCAGATGTAGCTTACAGGGTAAATATGCAGGTTTCTCTGAATGACACACATTCCCTAATGTGGAAAAAATCTCTTACCAATACTTAGGAGCTTACTCCAGGTAAGCTGGGAGTCCTTCCAAAGAGGAAGCCTGGTTTTGGTTGGTGCTTTCATGGAATACTTCAGCACAGCTAGAATAGAGGGCATGCAAAGGACAGGGTAGGGAGAAAAATACAGACATATATATTTTTTAAATCAAAGCAACAGCAAGAATGGACTAAAGCAGGGGTCAGTGTTAGGAACTGGATAAAATTTGTCTATCTGTAGCACATCTTTTCAATGCCTTTCACAAAGAACATAGGTGAGGTTGGCATACTCTGGTTTGACTTTCACCTATGCTTCTCAGGTTGTTAAGGCTGCTCCCCTTTATGAGAAATAGTGATAAATAGTTCAGTATCTCACACAATAATTTCTGATTTAGTGTATTCTCATGGATCAATTAAATGCCTGAATAGTCTGAACAATTTTTTTACAGAGCTCTCCAGCAAAGTTAGCTATTTCTGAGCAAAAAACTAGGGGACCAAGGCTGCTAATTGGCAGTGCATCTTATCGAGTCAATGGCAAAAATCAAACATTTGTGAAAATCAGCTGGTTTGGATGAAAAAGGGATCTATACTAATAAAAGTCTCTAGAGGTGATAGGATGATATTTTCTACCGTAATCCATAAAAAAAGTACATACTGAATCACAGTCTGTGGTTATTTGAGGTCTAAGAAAATGAAATAAGAAATTAAATCAGCTGAAAGATTGTGAAATTCCTCGGACCACAAGATTGCACCATTCTTGAAGAAACAAACAAAATGCATTCTAAAATCTGTTTCTTTCCACCTTTTCTGCTCTGTTATACTTTAAAATTTGCTGACTTTTGAATAAGTGCTTTTTGTTGTAGCAGTGTTATCTAACTTAAAAATATGAAATTATTCATTGCCATTTTTCTATAGAAAGAGATGTATGGTAAACAAACAATCATATTCTGACTTTCTAGCTATCTAGTATTGTACAAAGAGATAATTTCTTCCCAAAACGCACTTCTGATTTACTTCATACCTTTTAAATATTATAAATTTCTTGAACACCAATTCTATTTCAAAAAGTAATTAAGTTTGTGTTTACCTTAAAGTTCTATTTAAAAAATGGAGTAAAATCACTGTGGAGATTTAAATTCTGTGGATTTCTGGTGATGGGGAGGGGAAAGGAATTTTTCTTAAAAAAAGGAAGTTTTTTCCACTTTGTGGAATTAAAACTACTCAAAAAACATCTTTGTAATACTACTGACATGGACTTCTCCATAGAATAAGCAAATATATTTTTCACTCTTTCTGCACTTATCATGTATCCTGCCATTTCCATTATCTTTCTGATGTTTTAAACCAGATCTTTTTCTTTTCCTGTTTTTGATTTTATTGAACAAAAAATGTGTACCTTGATTTTATTGAACAAAAAATAAAAAGTAATGTATATATATAATATATATATTCAAAATTGACAGAATTACGCACAAAAACTTGTGTGATCTATAAAAAGCAAAAGATAACAACACAATATTTTGTAGAGAGAAAACCTAGAAAACAGAACCACTAAAAAAATACTTTATTCCAACCTGTTTTGTTCAATTCTTTAGTTTTTAACATGTGTTTCTGCTGAAGTTTTTATGTACTTACTGCTTATAGGTCCTATTTGTGGATGTGATCTATTTCAACCAGTTTAAAAAAGTTGAGCTAGGGTTTTTTCCTCAGTCCTTTAAATATTTTGCCTTTGTTTTTAGACTGTGGCTGTTGGAAAATATTTGGTGGAAAGAAAGATGAGAAAAGTAATGAGGAAAAGCATACATCACTGTAAAACAGCTTACTGAAAAAACAGCAAAGTACTGAGATTTTGGTTTTTAAATGAATTCTGCCTTCTTATAAGTTAGCTGAGAAAACAGAAAGAGTTAGGAAAAATTGTTCTGAACTGATGTGAGCATTAGAATGAGAGAAGGCAGGTGACAAACAGTGGTTGGTGGAGTTGTGTCAGCTGCAGCACAAAGGCTGAATGAACCACCCCTTGTTACTCTGCTGCCGTGATCCCCAGATCCCGCAGGCGTAGGGGCACTGACTTGCTTGCAGAGCTTTATCCTTTCCTTGTCCCCTCAGCCTGCCCATGGTGACCGATGCTCTGATCTTCCCCCCAATGCTCTTCATCTGAGGACACTTGTAGCGGTGACTTGGAAGGCAAAAATCACCAAACTGGACGACTTTCCCTTTGCTCTGACTATTCCCTAAAGATCAAGCAGAGGGGCCAAGAAACACTGCTGATGCTAATTTGATGGTGACCTTGTGGTGAGCAGTCTTTGCTACCCTGTGTGAACTTTACCGGCTTAGAAAGGGCCTTGCTGTGAGCACAGCCACCTAAACAGGCCCAGTGTGGGTGGAGGGGAGCATCCCACCAGTAGAAATTAGGACTGTTTTCTTTTTTGATTTTTCCCATTCTTTTCTGTTATTCGCAGCCTAGAGAAACACCGCAAGAATGAGGAGAATTTCAATAGGTCGGGTGCAAAGGCAAGGCAGGATGTCAGAAGTGGGTGAAAGATAAGCTGCATTTGCTTAGAGTTTGGGAAAGCTGGACTGGAAGTCTGAGGAACAATTGGAAGGAGGTGTTCAGGGCAGCAAGTGTGGAGATCAGCAATCAGTTTTGTGCTATCAGTCACCAAGAATGCTGTCATGATTCTTGCCATCCTACAGATGGGAGTAAGGCCCATGCCTTACTTACTCCCGTCCACACTCCCATCCTTAGAAAATAGCATTTAGGAGGCTGAGGATCCCACAAAGATGTCAGAGTCTCCATTTGTCAAAAGCTACTGTAGGGAACCCCATAAATCCATGAAGACCACGAGAAGAGGATCTTCAGATGCTCTAAAGCACCCAAGGGGCCTAGAAGTGACTGAAGGAAACACAAATACTCCATGGCCTTCTGTCTACTTTGGCTTGCCTGGGAATATGACATTCACAGAAACAGTTCCCAAAAATAATTGGTTTGTATGGACAGAAATACTCTGGCTCTAGCATTTAGCTCCTCTGATTTCTGGCCAGTGTTCATGCCAGCATCCTTTGCTGGGAGGTCACTCACGCAGGTGGGAACAGTGAGAAATGCTCTCTCCACAGCAGCAGTCAGAACAGCAAGGTCTGATATCTACATTGCACAGCACTTCAAAAGTGAATTCCTCTCAGACCCTGAGTGCACAGATGGAGCCTGCAAATAGGGTGTTTCTTTTGGGAACCCCAAAGAGTACATTAGTGTGTTAAAAATTAGCTATTGAATATTGGAGGAAATGGGTAGTCATAGCTATTAACATTTTCTTGACCTTTCATATCAGAAAGCAGAGAGTTCCCTTATGTTATAGGTTTAGGAAAGGGGACATTCAGGTTTTTTTTCAACATGCTAACATATAGAACATTCTAAGGGAAATTCAGTAATTTTTTCCCTCAAGTAAGACACCCTTCTCTGTGAGAAAATATACAGATGCTTTATATTTTTATATTATTATAGTTTTGGAAAATATGGATAAATACTTATGAGAAATGCCAGCAGTATCCTTCTTTTATTAATTTTTTCAGACCTAGGTTAATGAGTTACTTTGATACAATTTAGGGGTAACTGTGTGAGGATTATTATTTTAGGCACTTGTTTGATTAATTTTGTTAAGGTAAGGCTATCTACCTTTAGATGGCATGACAAACATGAGTCACAAATGTAATTTGTTAATCTTCATGGCAGGTGAAACTTCTTATAAAATGAGACATAAGAGATGCCACTGCAAGGAAAAATGATTGGCAAAGCAAAGTACAACGAAAATGGAAAAAGGGGACCTGGAAAATAGATAGTAGACAAAAAAAGTGCTCAATGCTTTGTCCTAAAGGTTCCTCAAGTGGACCATAGATAAAAGCAAGGTGAAGAGTCACAGAGTGTGCTTTTATGGTGTTTTCTGCTCAGCGGGATTCCAGAGTGTTTTACAGAGCATCTCAGGTGAGCAGGAGACAGCACTGGAATGCCACAAATTTATGGGTAATAAAATGTGTTGCATGGTCAATTTAATATGTCACTGGTCTGTGTGAGGGGCCAGAAGCCTCTGAAATTTTTTCTTCTTTAGGTTTACCATAAGTCACAAAAGACACTGGCTGTGAGGATGTGATGAGGATGTACTGGGAAACAGTGTCAGAAGTGTGTGTTGTTTCAAACACATCCTGGGAGCTCATCACCCAAGTCCTGTCCTCTTGCTGGAAGTGACAGGAGGGGCAGGAGGACTCAGGATGCCCAGGTGCTGAAGAGCCATCTGTGGTTTCACTGCCTAGAAGCTGGCAAGCCTGGCATTACTACAAAGAGACGTGGAAATTATGAAAAGAGCAAAAGTAGTCTGGTTCCTCTTTCCCTCAAACAGTGACTTCAAGTGCTTTTCTAGGGAGGGTGATGGAGTTGAACAGCTCTTTGCAGCCAGGTCTTCTTGCCAGCCTGTGCTATGCCCAGGCAGAAAGGTGTGGAGAACAGGCAGCAGCCTCTCTCTGCAACTAATTTACAGGGACACAGGAGATATGTGACAAGAAGGGTTGAGAAGAGTTCACCTCCCCTCTTTCTTTCTCTTTTTTTTTTTCCTTTTTTTTTCTTTTTACATCAGAACACATGCAGAGAAATATCTGATTGCACTAATAGCTTTATTACTTTTAGCATGTACTCACTTAGCCAAACAGGTGAAACTGATTTGTGCCAGGTTTTTACGAGCCCAAGGGCCAAGCAAGCAAAACGGGAGTTTTGTGTGACAGGGCCCAGCTTCTTCTGGTTCTCATCCCAGTTTGAAATTTGTGAGAAAATTCAATTTGAGCAAAGCACCCTTTTCAACTCTGAGACAAGCTCGCGGCCACCTGAATCAAAACCAGATGTACTTATCAGGCCTAAAGATAACAAATAGCGGCTTGAAATCCTGTCAGCAGAGGACCACCAGAGCAAGGGCTACAAAACTCGCTTGCCTCATGAAATTCTAGCACGATGCATATTAATGCTCACCAGATCTGGAGTCAAGTCTCCTCAGCTCCTTTCTCCCCCCAACCCCCCCCACCTTTTAATAAATTCTGAAGAACATCGCTGCATTGTAAACTGGATATTTGAGACTGTTTAAGTAAAACCAAAAGCCCCCACATCCCTCTAATTCCTCCCCCTTCTCCCCCTCCCTTTCCCGCTTCCCCCCGGGCTGACAAAA
Source organism: Passer domesticus (assembly GCF_036417665.1). Lineage (NCBI taxonomy): Eukaryota > Metazoa > Chordata > Aves > Passeriformes > Passeridae > Passer > Passer domesticus. The sequence goes on along the minus strand of NC_087474.1, from coordinate 78,571,385 downwards.
GCAGGTCTTTTCAAGTATGCCCATAGCAGGAGATGGTTTGTTTTGGCAAGGGAGCAGGTGCCTTCCCCAGCTCGGAGATCTGGAGTGTCAGCAGTGACCCTGAGGTCTTGGGTGGCCAGCTTCACGCTTACACTTCCCCATGTCAGCCGATACACCTACCACCCACACTCTGAAAGCTTCCAGCAAGCTCAGAAATGCTTAAAAAGAGAGCTGACCTTTCCCTCCTCTCTTCCTCCCTCCTCCTCCTCCTCCTCCTCCCCAGTCCTCTTCTTCTGTCCCCTTGGAGCAGCCCAGGAACGTTATGAATGTCAGGCCCTACTTCCTATAAACAGCAAGGTAGGGGATCGTTTGAACGCTGGGATTGTGTAACCTTAGCTTCTTGTGGATGATTAAAATATGACCATGTAAACAAATGATGCCTTAAATCCCTGGAATATTCTGCCCCACTCTTATCTAAAAAGAAAGAGAAGACGGGAGGATTATGTGGATATTTTTCAGGGTAATTTTATTTGGTGCTCCTAAGCCCAGGGTGTCTGTTTCAGCACTAAGTAGACCAGTATTCTGTTACCTTTTAATTATTCTTTTCTATTTGCATCTTCCAAACAAAATCATTTTCCCACATGGTGCTTTAATGAGCTTTGGTAGTCTCCACCAAAATGCACCACTAAAAAGAAGTGTAAAGCATGACCTAAACCACTCCTTGGCTGCTCTACGCTGGCATGTAAGCAGACCCTGGAAAAGCTCTAGCTGCCCATGCTGAAGGGTTTCCTGCCCGTGCTGAGGGAATGCTATTAATTGAAAAGTACATTGACTGGAGCTGTCAATTTAACAGAAAAATCTCACTTTGGCATTCCAGCATTTAATAATACAACCATAAAATATGTCAATTATGAAAATACCATTTCATAATTTTCTCCTGACCTGTGGGACCCTGCACTGAAATGAATGTCAATAGCACTGTAAATTCTTTTTAAACACACACACAGACATAGACACACAATCCCTTGCCCAGAAATGTCTCTCTAGATAAGATTGTCTAGTTCAGGATATTTAGTGGTGATAGCACATCCCAGGACCACATTTTGCTCTCAGACAACCTTGCTGAAACCTTATCAGTGTCCAAGCAGCCATCCAGGGGAAAGAGAGGCACACTTTGACCCAATAAGGAGCTGTAAAATGGCTTTTTTTCAGGGGAAAGCCACCAAGGGCATGATGTATAAAGCAAGTTGATGTTCCTTGTATGTCCTCTCAATGCCAATTACACAAGCAGTATCAGACTAAGCTTGGTTCAGCAGTTTCCTTACCAGTTAGCTTTCCAGTTAATGCTACCAATGTGGTCACTGGAGCAGAGGCAACAAAGTTCCCATGATTATAATCAGGCCAAATAAGCCACTTCCTCTGCTAAGTGCTAATCAACATTTTCCTTTTGCCTTCCTAAGCAGTTGCAAGGGGAATATTGCCTCATCCATGCAGGCCAAAAGAATTAGGCAACTAAAATACAGCCTTACTAAAATTGGAGGTCTCCCTTGCCCTGGCCATGGCAGGCTGGATGTAACACCCAGGGTAACCTTCTGAAAAGGACCAGCGACCCTCAGGCTCCCACCAACTTCTGCTTTCTTTCTCCTATCACTCACCCTAATCAAGTCATGTCCTCCTTCCAACTGCCTATTGGTAGGGGGGGGTCACATTTCCAGAGGTTTTTGGGTCATCTGTCATGTCAAGGCTTTTCCTTTGTGTTTACATTTCCCAATTGGTTTTTATTCCCTGATGCTCCATGTGGGCTCAGTTCAGCATTGTCTACTTCTGTTTTTGCTGAAGATCTTGGAGCCTGGTGTTCCCTCTCCCTCTCCCTCTCCCTTTCCCTCTCCCTCTCCCTCTCCCTCTCCCTCTCCCTCTCCCTCTCCCTCTCCCTCTCCCTCTCCCTCTCCCTCTCCCTCTCCCTCTCCCTTTCCCTCTCCCTCTCCAAGCTCCTATTCTCATTACCTGCATCTCAACATTATTATTATTATTATTATTATTATTATTATTATTATTATTATTATTATTATTATTCCACAGCTACCTGAAAGAAGGTTGTAGCATGGAGGGGCTGATCTCTTCTCCCAGTCAGCTAGTGATGGGGTGAGAGGACAGAGATTCAAGCTGTACCAAGGGGGGTTCAGGCTGGACATCAGGAGGAATTCCTTCATGCAAAGGCTTCTTAAGCATCAGAGTGGGCTGCCCAAGGAGGTGATGGAGTCAGCATCCTTGGAGGTGTCCAAGAAATGACTGGACATGGTACTTAGTGCTGTTTCATTCACAGGGTGGTGATCTGTCATTGGACTCAATGATCTTGGAGGTCTTTTCCATCCTAAATGAATCTAAGTTTCTGTGGTTATTCAGATGTTTTTCAATAGTCCCCTGAATCGTAAATCCAACTACACCTTTAACTACAGGGTTAAAAAAAAGGTGGCTAGATTTGATTTTTCTATCTCAAGCCTATGACTACAGTAAAGAGTTGTGTTTCTTGTGTCATGTGGCACCTTCGTTTTCTAGACGAAGAAGCAGCCTTGGGCTCCCAGGAGTTTCTTTTTCCTCCTGCCCACAGTGACTTGTGCTGGCAGGACTTAGCCACAGGATGGCAATGTGTGTATGGAGTCAGACAGACATTCTGCTGTCCTGCTGGGAGGTTCAGGATGAGGGACGATGCTGGAAAAGCTAGACCCGGGAAGAGGGAGAGACCATAATTTTCCTGGGCTCTACTGTGTTTTGTAGTTGTTGTTTAAGTCAAGCACACTGTTGGCTGGAAAGTACCTCTCTCCAAGAAGAGACCCATATTTAGCTAATTATCCCAAACCAAGGCATATGTAATTACAGCTTCTGATTTCAAAGGCATTTGCCAGTTCGGGCCCGTTGCCATCTTGTGAATAATTCTTTGTCACACCAGCATGCTGGCAGGCTGATGCAAGTGGCTGCTATGCATTAAATTTGGGCTGTATGATTGGTCATATACTTTATAATGGGACATAACTCTTCTCTCTTTTAATGATGGTAATTCTTAAAAAGAACCTGTTGGAGAGGAAGAAAGACATGGTGATTAACACCCCCATATGGACTACGCGAGACCCAAGGTTCAAGACCTTGGACTGCTGTAGCCTTCCTATGCAATCTTTGGCAAACATTCAAATGATAGATCCAAAAGACTACCTAAGTGCCTGAAAGTCAACTGTGAAAAGCTCAGATTTTGGCAGAAATGAAGTCCAGAACAGTATATTAAGAACCAGTGTTACCAATCCAGTGTATGGGAACAGCATTGCCCTTTCAAACGAAGTTCATTGCCTCTTCCTCCTGCCCCCTGACAAGCAGGGCAATTCCTGTCCCTGGCTAGCAGGATCTGGGATGGAATGAGAACAGCCTTCAGCCCTGCTTCTTTCTCCTGGATGTTGGAGGTGCCTTATCTTTTCTTGGTGCTTCAGTTTGGAGCCTTCTCCTGAGGTAGGCACCATCAACATTTCTTTCTGAGTGATGCTGTTATTTCACGCTCTTATGTGGTCAAACTTGCCTCCACTGTCCTGTCTCTGGATTTTGCCGTCCATCTCCCTGTGTTTCTCTATTCTACTCTGCAACAGTATGTGGGAGTATTGTGTGAATGTTTCTCTTAAGGTTTATAGGGTTCGAGGCACTTTGGTAAGGTGGGATTGCATGAAGTCTTAAGTATTGACTGCTTTTGGAAATGCAGTTTAAACAAGTGCATAAGGCAGTGTAGAACTCTCAAGATGTCTGCTGTGCTTAAACAACTTACAGTGAGCTTTACACAAGTAAGAGATTCAAAACTGGATGCTCCAAGTGTGGGGGCAATAGTTATAGCTCCCAGAGGGAGCCCAGATCCAGGAATCAAATAAAAATACACCCAGAAGTGTTATTTCTCAGCAACCCCCCTATTAGAGACACCACTTTACAAGGAATTATTTCCATTGCTCCTGCAGTCAGGCCTTGTTCTCAGCTGGCAATCAGAGGCTGTTTTATTTTGGCTTTTGTCCTGACCTAACATAAGGGGTCTTAGGGCCTCCTGGGGAACTGGAGCCCTTCAAACAGCAGCTGAGGGGAAGGGGGAGCTGAGCAGTGTTTGGGAAAAGTGGGTTTGAGGGGCTGCGGCTCCCCTGCCCAGCTCTGTGTCCAGCTTTGGCTGCTGGGGTCTTGGGAGAGGGGCATTCACAGTTTTCCTGGGGTAAATGCCATGGGGCACCAGGGCAGCAGCAGCTGCTGTTGATCTGCTTGTCCCTCTGCTCCAACCAAGTGAAAGTTAGCTCAGCTTTAAATATTTGACACTCTGCATGGTTAGTGTGGGCATATAATTGTTGCTTGTAAATGTGACTATCACAGAAGAAAGTCTCAGTGTTTAGGGGTTTTCCCATCTTGGCTTCTCTCTAAGACTTTCCATTCTCATCAGCCAGTCATCTTCCAATGTTGAAATAATCCTCCTCTCCCCCCACCCCGCTTTTTTTCTTTTTTTTTCCCCTGAAGCCATCATTCTGTTATCACATGTCACTAGGATGGTTACAATTTTCCACCTGTTTTACTTGCTGATTCTGTGATTCCATGGGTCAGAGATGCTGGTGAAGACCAGGGTCCCTGAAGGGCTTATTGAGGATAGCCCCTGCTAGCCAGAAAATATCAGGGGAAAGAAGAGCAAAGGCTGCTGATAGGAATTAAAGGCTTCCTTGGCTTTGGAAACGAAGTATAAGTGTAACTTATTTTACTGCTTACATGTCCTGAAGGATAAATAAAACTTACATTTGAATTAATTCAGAACCTGGATTCCTTCCCAAAAGGGAAGGAGTGTGTGTGTGTGTGTGTGTGTAGGTGGACTAAAAGCTGTTTCTCAGCTGAAGAGAAAACACAGCAACTCCTCTAAAACATCACTACAACAAATATGACTACTTTTCTGTTGCTGTATTTTAAGCCATAAAATCTAAATGGGAGCTCTTTTCTCTGTTCCTCACAGGATAAGGCTCCTACACGTTTCTGTGGTCTTCCTAGGCACCAAGATCAATTGGTTATAGGCTCCTTTTATCTACAACTGTTGTCTGCCATGCCATTTGATATGCCCTACATGGTGATACTGGAGTGAAAAAATCCTAGAAATGCCGTCATGTTCAAATATTTATTTCTTGATCTAAATAACTTGCCAGGAGTATCATCTTTAGTGATAGTAGAAATACTTGCTGAGAATTACCAGTCAAATACCAGTCAAATTGATGAATTTCAGCCACCTTGTATTACCAAAGCACTGAAAATAACAGGTGTAGAATACAACAGTCCTACAAGATGTAAATTTGGCAGCTGTAATCCAAAACTTTGGGCAATATGTGCATGTTCATCATACTTGTGTGTCTTCATCTGAATGTAGTTTACAAGTTCTCCCTTAGATGACTTCCCTCAGACTGAGTAGTTGAGTCCTGAAGTCCTCTTGGACAAATCTGCATCAGAGTCAAAAGGTTTTAAGTCTGCACATACTGAAAGATTTAGTCCTGTGGAGAAAAAAAAGCGCCCATTTCAGGAAAGAAAGGCCCCTTTATATTTCTTCATCTCTTTCTCACTTCAGCTTTCACTGGTGACCTTTCTCTTCAGGAAGGGCTGAGTTTGCAGTGTCTCTGCCCATCCTGTCCTGGGGATGGGTGTTTCATGTGTGTGTCTATGTGCTTCCATGTGGTTTTCCCTTATTTTGAGCTAGTTCTTCATTAGTGACTTTTTCTGCTGCCATCCTGGTGATGCTGCCTTAGGGGAGATGCCAAACAGGAGTCTGAGGTCTGAGGAAGAAAAATTCCTTTGTGTAGGTCCTACAGCAATAGATACACAATACTAGCATGAGTTATGTGTCAGGCTATGTGTGGGTTGAAGTGAAGCCACTGAGGTTTATGAATTTAGGTCAGGATAGGGCTGAGGCTTTAAAATAAGTGTCTCTGCCTTCAGCTGCCCTATGGAGATGACTGGGCTTTGCCACCAACACAGAACAGCAGGTAAGTCTATCAGACAGGGAGAAGAAAAAGTGACATTTTAAAAAATTCTTGTTCCCATAAGACCCAAAATTAGGAAAATAAAGGATTGTGGTAAAAATTCCCATTTCTTAAGGAAAGGAGAGGAATTACATAAGAAATGCATATACATTATAAAGGAATAGACATGATCCTATTTTGAGGTATTTTTTTTCTTTTTTTTGTTTTCTTTTATTCCCCTACCCTGCACTTGGTAGGTCTGTTATGATGTAATTATAGCAATAGTTACAGCAAAATCTTTCTGCCTTTTGATGCAGCACTGCAGTGCCAATTTCTGGGATCTGGCTTTATAAGTTGAGGAATGAGTTGGGTGGGAAAAAGGTTGTATCACCTCAAAATCAGACTGTGCTCATATGTTGTGAGGTTAAAATGTTGTAAGACTTCTTCCTGATAACCAGCTTGTGTGACTCAGGATTCAATAATGTTGATGTTAAAAGGTCTGATAGGTCTGTTCTTCCAAATGAGATCTGGCTAGCCAGGCAGTCATCAGTTCGTTCCCAGTGTGTAACATAGTGACACAAAGACAAATAACTTGGTGAAGGAGCCCTGAGTGGCTGTGGAATTACCTAATTGTGGATAAATAGGAGTAAAGGTCATCACCATCCCAACTTTTACTAAATTTAGGTTGACTACTTAAGAAAGGAAATAGCTTTCAAGAAAATGTGGAGTGCTCGCCAAGGAGTTAGGTGACGGAAAAATCAAGGATCATAAATGGACTTTATATTCTGCAGAGCAAAGCTGAAGGATAGATGAAAACTTTTCTGATTGTGCAGTAGCAAATTGTTAGAATCCCTATTGTGCCACCAGAATATATGAATTTAGAGACTGAACAAAGACGTTTCTTGAAAATAGAAGTGTGAAAAATGCATATGTGCATGCCCTAAACAGAACAAGACACATAAAGTGAACAACATCTGCCTGGTTACAACTAGTTTAAAGTAGATCTTAAAAAAAAAAAAAAGAAAAAAAAAGAAATAATTTTAGAGAGAATAAATAGAATTCTTTAGAATCACATCTAAATGTTCCCCTCTCTTTTCCTTCCCACTGCTAGCACCCCTTCTTCCTTTTACCAACCTTCCCCAGACACTTTCTCCTTCCTTAGCATGTAGTCATTCAAACAACGGGCTTAACATTTGCTTCAGCTGAGAGGATGGAAGCTCTAGGGGCAAAAGAGTACGATGAGAAGGAAGACGATAAAATAAGCTGAAATAAAGGTTTGGAGGAAAAGAAACTCAAAAATGCATTAGCAACCAATTTGACATATTTCCTTACAGTAAGTCTGTTTTAAGAGACCTGACTCATTTCCTTAGGATCTTCTTGTGCAAAAGAAGAATGAAGTTGGACTCACAAGTACATGAACAACAATTCCTTTGCAGTGTAAAACAAATAATAATCCACTTATTTACTCTGATCCTGTCACATAAAGTGAGCAAAATCCACCACCTCAATAATAAGGCTGGGAAAATTTAAAGTTAAATAAATTCTATTGAATGCCATTTAGTGTTAATTTCTCTGTCACGTTGGTTCAGTGTTACATCTGGCTTTTTTTTTTTTTTTTTCAAATTGCTAAATAATTCTGTGATAAGTGGTGACTTCTCTGTTGAACAAATTGAGAAGTACCAGCCCACCTCCTGCACCATAATTAAAGGGCAGTAATTTGTGACAGACAGGAGGGCTTCCTATGCCAGTATGCATGTCTGGATAACACTTCTTGCTTACTGCAGGGACTTTGGGGTGGGTGTGTTGTGTAATTTGAGTGGTTTGAAGAGGGCTCCTTAATCCTCTGTCTCTCGTAAACAAGTGGCATAGGAAACAATGTCGAGGCCTACAGAAAATCACCAGTTTGGGGACATGTCAGTCACACCAAATTACAAACCCAGATGAGGATTTCAAGTTGCAAAAGAGATTTGATTCGGGGGAGTCAGGTTCCTCAGTGATATGTACAGAGCTGAAAAGGGTGGATTAATCTGCAGAGGTTCGAAGACAGATGGAGCTGGCAAGGCTTGTGCAAGATTAGCTTGAGAAGCACAGCAAAGCTTTGATTCAAATCCTGTTGAGAGTGTCAGTGGGAATGAACCCATGGATATTAAAGAGCTTTGGGTCAAGCTCCAGGTATGTACTGCAAATAAAGTTAGTTATTTAGTCCTAACTATGGGCCAACATGCCCAGACAATAAGAATACCTCCTGTGTGCTTAGGAATTGAAGGGTTTGGGTTTTGAGATCTGGGGTTTCTTGGGTTTCTTTGAGGTGTGGGATTTGTTTTTTCTCTTTAGTTGTTTCTGTCTGGGATTTTTTAGTTCCCAAGCATTATAGAGGCAGAATTTTGATCTTCAGCAGTCAATACCAGTATGCATTTGTATATGTGTGTTTGAGGAAACCTGAATCATAAGAGACAACATAAAGAGATGAATAAAAGAGAAAAAGAGAATTAAACTTCCAGTCAAACTTCAGCTGCTTTTTAATAACTAGCTTCTGGATGATCTGTTGTATAGCAATTTATTAAAATTTAAATTTGAAAGCAAGTATTTCACAGTCTGCTTTTCAATCAACTTTTTAAAAAATTTTTTTGAAACAGTGAGACAGTGTTGATGTGATTATGGCAATAAATTATAATGGGCTGAAACAAAAAAGGGAAGATTTACATTGCATTTTGAGAGCTGTGAATCTTACAGTAAATCTGTGGTTCCAATACCAGTAAATAGCTCTTATTATATTACAGAATAATCATTCTTTGTCTGGAGACTGAAAGCAGAAATTGAAAAATATGGTTCATATATATATAAAAAAATTTTAATGTCTCATAGGGTTATATTATGCAGTGAAACAGCTTAAACCAAAAAAAGCATTTGCAACCAACATATTCAGGGTGTGATGAGTGATGTGACAGAGCAAGCAGTATCAATGTATATTGCACCAAAACCAATGATATATGAACCAGGTGAATTCAGATCCATTGCTCCATGTGGGCTACATCACTGCCATGGCAGCAGGCCCTTGTTCATTGTAAAGCTTGGGATATGCAGCATGATCAATCCTTTAAGCTGTTACACACTGTTTTTTAGGTCTACTGAGACTTAGCAGCCATGTGCTTACTTTTGGCATCATGATGCCATTTACCATGCAGCCCAGGGTCTGGTCTCCAGGCTGTGCTGACTTGTCTCTCACTTAAACAGTTCTGTCTTGTGCTTGGACAGAGTGGTGATGAGTGCCTGGGAGGATCTAGCTCCAGTATTTCAGAGAACTGACTTTCCTCAGTGGTCAGGTGTTGGGACCATGGGGAAAGAGGTGGAAACGTTTACTGATCACTGGGTCATTTTAAGGACCTACTGAAGTACTGTTCGGGGCCTTAGAGATTGCTCAAGTGTTTGCAGGAGGGAGGTAAAGCTGGCTTGCAACCAGACTTCCTGCAGGTAATCATCCTCACCCTTGTGCAACGATGCTGCAAATGCAACCAATGCTGCAGTGCTCCACGAGTTCTCCAGGCTTGGATGTGACACTTGCCCGACAAGATCTTGGGTTTGATAAACCTTAGGCTTGGTGCCAGCCTTTTCTGGAAAGGCATAGGGAGGATGTGCTGAGGACATGGGCTTCGTGAGGAGGCAAGAGATGGATTAAGTCACTGCAGGGCACAACTAACATGGTGCTTGGCTGCCTTAGGATGGAAACTGCATGTGGGATTCAGCTCCATGAAAAAAACACAGCTTCAGGTTTCTGTATGTAGCTGTGTAAATGTGAGCTAATATCTAAAATCCTGTCATAGTGGAAAGTTCATCAATGCAGTCAGAGGAGTGTGGCTTATATAAGCTGGCTTATATGAGACAGGCACTTACTTCCTATATGAAGTGCTTTTGTGGCTCTATTGTTTGTATTCTTCATTCTGAAAAGCCTTCATCAAGGTGTCAACCCACTCTTGTGCATTAGTACAATCATCATTTGAAGTGCCTGGAATTCCAAAGGGGTATGTCACATCCTTAAAATAACTCAGCAGAGTAACCACCTGTTCCTCAGCTGAAGGAACTCTTGTAGTAAGACTGAAAGAGTGTGTAGTTACACCACTGAGGTTCTTAGATCACTGCCATTGGAAAAAGACCTGTCTGTGGTGGAGTCTGCTGAAAGAAGCTGCGTGCTGACCCTTCTAGAGGAAATATCTTATGATGAACTGCATGACTCCTGCTTGACTGGAAGGAGCTGGATTTATGTCCTTAGAAAAGAAGACTTTTTGTCTTGACAGAATGATGTGGCAGGTATGGTTGCGTATCTCTGAGAATGTTTCCACTATCATGGAAAATAAGTAGAGACTGATGCATTCTCTTCTGAAATGCCCATTGTTCCTAGTACCGTGTTCCTTTAGTGGATTTGCGCATCCTCTAGAGGTGTTTTACAGAAAGGAAGCCTTTCATAAACAGGCATCACTCTTTGTCTTGAGGAGTCACTTGAAAATGTTGCAAACACCTAAATGTTTTGAGTCTACAAAGGATGAATCACTGATAAAAGAAAATAATTCAATTTAATTTAATGTTTGGGTTTTTTTTTCTATTTAAGTCAGATTTGCATTTATTTTCCAATAGTGGTTCATCTTTTGATTAGTAGTGTAAAGTACTATGCACAGATTTGTCTCTCTGTTTAATATGTTATCTTTGTACATTGTAAGTATCTTGGTACATTAGCCTATTTAATTTAATTATAATAATTTAATAACTTAATTCTTCTTTAGTTTCCTTTTCTAACTCTTTAGGGGTGAAATTTTGGCTCTGCCAAGGTAAATATCAAAACTTGTGTTGACTAAAGTGGGATTCAAATCTCCAAGAAAATTTCACCCCTTAAGGTAAGGAGGTAGGATTAAAGGGCAGGGGAAGAGATATATTTCCAACTAAACACTTTCAGGGACAGTTTTTTCCCTGTGTGTATGGGTAATTTTAGGGTAGTTCAAATGTATAAAACAAGAAGTTTTACTTAAATATGTCTGAATAGTTTTGAAAAAAATTGCATGATGTTCATCACCTAATAATGTCTAGGGTAATGGCATCTAATAATGGCAGCCAGCCACGTAAGAAAACAATTAAATTCCTTACTGAATCAAGGCAATTATGTCTTTTGCATTGTCCTACACATTTGTGTTTAACCAGATCAGTCTCTGGAAGATGCTTAAAATACTATGTTGACAGGTCTTTCACTTTATTTTAATCCTGAAAGTTACAATTTGGTCTTAATTTCTAATATAAACTCTTGAGGGATGGACACTGGAATGTGGAAGAAGGAAAATGTTTTCAGTGAGAAACATAATACAGTTGAGGTACTGACATTGAAAAAGATGCAGAAGAGAATGGTGGCTTTCATGAGTCACATTATTCTTCTGTGATATTGTAGCAAGGAGATTAATAGAAATTGCTTCACATGAGGGATGGTTGCGAGCAAGTTGTGTTAAGAATTATTATTACCTGGTCTTTTACAGCAGCAAAATATCTGGATCACTTTATAACTTCTGACTTTCTAAATCACTTTCCCCAAAACTAAGGAATATTAGCCATGTATTTGGCATTTTGTCCCAAGGACAATCAAGTCCTTTGTCCCAAGGACAATCAATTGACGAGTTAGACAAGTCTAGAAAACAAAGAAATCTCAACAGCTATTATTCATCTAGTATTATTAGATTGAACAAGACTGAACAACAAGATTTATTATTGCCCAGATTATTTTGAGAAGTTTAATGCAAAATAACAAGAAATAACAGCAACCATGACTTAAATGGTACGGTGGAATGGAATTATGGCACTGCTAAGCAAAATCATCATTCACCAAGGTTTACACTGAGGTGGAAAGTGTATTACCATCATTAAAATACTTAAAGTATGTAGAAGTGTGAGGGAAAACCCCAAGTCCCTCACTGGAAGTATATGGTGCTAGTTTCAACCACATGAATCTAAAAATAAGGATTTGATAGCACACCTAAATTGAAATTACTGGATGTTGCGAATGTTTGGGGTTTTTCTTCTTCAAACTCGTTTTAAAATATTGCTATTTCATATAAATTATTTATTTAAAGTTACCTCCATTCTTGAGGTACTGCAGGACATGAAGTCTATGTGATGATATTTTTTTCATTTAAATACAAAAATAACAATGCCTGTCTTTTTCTTTTCAGTCATAGTCATCACAGCAATAAAGAATAGAGAGAAATCACCTGTTGGGTTGAAAACAGCTCAGCTGCTAACAAGAATTAATCAATAAAGTTAAAGTATTGTAAAGGGTTTGCTGTTGTTTAGTACCTTTTAATCTCCCTTGGAGAAACTTTAAAATGATTTTCCATCCCTGCATGGCTTTAAAAAATAGATTCTTTCAGCCTTCCAGGAGAATAGATATCCTTGCTTTCTTTAGTAATTTTAAATCTAGAGCCCAAACCTTTTTGTGTCCCCAGAGTATAGCACACTGTAGCTTTCTATGCTATGACTCCAGTCCAATGGACTCGAATGGAGCTACCTTGTCTTTTTTTTTCTTTCTGTAACTGCTGAGATTCTTCTTAATGGAACCTGAAGACCTTATGTGTTTATACAGAACATTTGTCAACCTGTGCACCTATTTGCAGCACTAATCAATGTTACCTCTCAAAAATCTTGTCTTGAGGAAAAGGAGCTCTTGGTTGTGGAGAAGTGTTTGTTTGGTTTTGAAGATGCATGACTACAAGTCTTTTCTAATATTCTTGGGTTTAGTGGCTGTCTTGCTGTTCTGCACTCCATGGTTCCTATTTCTGCTCTCCATCATATTACAATCCACATCATCAAGGGGAAAAGCTTTCCAGTGCTCTCTATTAATGTTTAACTGAAGGTAGAATGCTTAATAAATGTAGACATAACAGGGTCAAAATGTACAATTACACTTTCTTTTCTTAATTTTTAATACTTCTGTGGTAAAACCACTGCTTTGTCTATCCAAACAGTGCTCTTTAACCTTTTAAAGTGTAAAGAAGCCTTGGTAAAGGTACGGACCAAAGGTCAGAATTCCAGACTGGGAAGGATTCAAACATTTTTGTATTTCAAATAGTACCCACTTCTGACTTATTTTATTAACTGTTCAATTTCACTAGAGAAAAGGAAATGTACTCTAAGCAATTCTTCTGTTTTTCTATATTCCAGGCCAACATTTTCCATGTATTCAAGAAATGCCAAGGGGTAAAATGATGGGCATTTGGTATTAAAATCTATGTCCTATGAAAAATTTTGCTATGAATCAACTGTGTAAAATCCACATTTTTGTTCTATTATTAACTGCTATTTAGGCAGCTAGTCTGTGCACTTTTAATCTTGCTGTCATCAGTGATTGGATTTCACTACGGCAGTTTTTTGGACTGAAACTGAAAATTTCTGACAAGCTCCATAAAGACATGATTTTTGGCAAAAGGGACTTTCTTTGGCAATTGAAATATTTCTCTCTGGAATTGCCATCAGGGCCCAACTAGGGCAGACCTAGTCCATTTTTCTGTCTGACTTTTTTTTTTTAATTTAACATTCAGAGTAAAAGATCAATTATTCTGGTAAATGTTCCTCATGTGTTTAAAAAGGCATATATTTCATTGAAAGAAGAATGCCTTGCTGGAAATAAAAATGGCTCCAGGGGTAGATAAATTCATAACTGGTATAAAATCTCGTAGCTCCAGGGGATACCCTGTGATGGCTTAGCTACCTGCACTGTAATAGTGATTCCCTAATTAGGAGGCATATTCCTGGTGGTTAAGAGTGAGCTCATGAGTTTGACTGCAAAATCCAGCCTAATCCAGTGTTTATGCATTTGGTTAAACACAGATAATGTGCCAGGCTGTGATTTGGTTGCAGTGGCCAAACTCTTTGCTTCCCAGGACAGAGATGCTTTTCTGTGATGGACAAATACTTTAAACTTGACACCTCCCACTTTCACTTTCTTTCTCTCATGTTCTCAGAGCCTGAGGAACTTCTTAGATTGTGCTTTGCACAGTGCCTGCTGCTGTGAGATCAAGAGCTCTGACAGGCTTGTTTGGGTGATTCAGGGACTAGGTCACTCTAATAAGAAATGCAAAATGTGAGGCAGTGTTTCCTCAGCTGTGCTGCATAGTCAGTTTGCTCCATTCTGCAAAGGTCCCTCTTGGCCAACATTTAACACTGTGGCTGGCACAGCAGAAATTGCTCTGAAGCCTAGTTCACACACGCTTGCTCCATATGAACAGCTGGACTCCTCTTTTGTGCTGCTAATAAAAATTCTGCATGCTTAAATTGATCTTACTCTCAAAAATGATTTAAATGCTCCCTAATAAAGTGCCATTTGAAACTCATGGGGTTTTTAAATCTGCATTTATAGAGAGAGTGTGTGCAATAATGCACAGAATACCCAAAGGGAAATTTAGAGTGACATAGTTACAAGTATTTCTAGGGTTTTTCGTGATTTATGGTGTCAGTAAGACTCAGCTGTAATTATCCAGGTCTTCATACTTTACTTTTTTTTTTAAATTTACTTTGTCACATATTAATTTTGTTACAAATAAAAATTAATGAGAGTTGGCTATGGTCTAGAAGTTTGAACTTTAAATTAAGAATAAATGCTTCACATAAAGATTAACATTCTGTCTTGATATGTAAGGTTGTTTCTCACCCCTTGAAATTACGGGAGAAGAAGTGAGGTTTTGAAGTGGGACATCCCCTTCAGTTGCAGTATTGTTCCTTCTGGCTACATCCCTAGCCATTCTTCATGTTATGTTTATACATACATCTGCAGTACACATTCTGTTGTGAGCTCCTTAAGGTGCTGTTCAGTAGCCATATTCGAGGACAACCATCTGGTTGAAAACTTGCACAAGGTTGGTCCAGTAACCCTGAGAACAGTGCAGAATAAGAGCAATTATGGGGAGACACCCCAAAGTGTGAAAAGCTCTCCGTTATGAATTTGAAGTGTTGCTGCTCTCTTGTACAGGACAGCAGTGGAAAACAGTTCTCAAGGTGGGAGCTGAGGGACACCTTGGAAAGGAATCCCCTCTGGAGGTGACTGCTTACCTCCTAATGGAGAGCTTCAGGCAGGCAGCATCAGTGTGCAAATCTCTCTCCTGCAACACCTTTGTAAGTGTAGCCTTTTCCCCTGAAGTACAGTTATTTATATTAAATATTGCCTATCTTTTATTCTTGTTCTGGTGGGTTTTTTTGACTTTTTTTTTTTTTTGCAACAATTTTTTTATCTGTATTTTTTTTTCAGTCACCTGTGCATGTGGCTAAATGAATTTAAAAGGCTTTTTTTTTTTTCCATATCAGCTGTACTGAGCTATGTGCTTCTGTGCTTTGTTAAAATCTGACCCAAAACAGGCAGCACGCTGAACATTTTGGAGCAAGAGGAAAAAAAACTGGGTTGAATCAGATTTCTAAGGCACATTCTGAGTTTCAGAACAAGATAAAGAAAAATTCAGTCAAGGGTAATAAAGTAGAATGTCTCCAAGGATGCAAAACTACTTGTTCAACCATAACTGTACTATCCCTTTTACAAGAGCATATTTCCTCTTGGAGCTCTACACCCTTCTTAAATCACCTCAGAGGTCTGTCGCCAAGAATGAGAACAAAAACATGAAAAAAGCATTCTTCTATCTGCAACTGCCTGTTCTTGTCCTCTGCACCTCTTCTGTTCATCTACACATCTTCCTTCTATTTAAAAGCTGTCTTTGTAGGCTGTTCAAATGTAGCTATTATCATCAGTGAAGAGATTCCTTACCACCCTCTATGCACACTTCATTGTTCATTTCTTTTGATTCATCTTGATGATACAGCTTAATAAAGACCCAGACATATTTAAAGTGATTCCTGTTGTTTTGGAGAACCTTGGATCCAGTAAATACCTTGATTTTACATCCAAGTTTTCTTTTAAAATAATTTGGTAGAAATTTATTTCTACTCTAAGTTGTTGTCCTGAACTCTGTTTTATAAAGCATGGATGAAGATCAGTATATGAAGTGATCATGGGTGAAGGCAACAGTACAATCCCAAGAGAAGTATTGCTCACTCTGGCAGGACTCAGTGTTGGAGACAAGGAAAATATAAATAATTTGAGGTTTGAGGGGTTTGGTGTTCTGGCCAACTGGTGAAAAAGAAATAAATTATCTTGGGCTGACCTAAAAATGAATGCGCGTATTTGGAATTGTTGGCAAAACAGAAAGTGGTCTTTTGAGTGGTAATCTGTGTCCTACAGTGTGGACTATGGTTACTCATCAGGGAGTCAAGGGGAACAAAGACTATATGGTATATTTACCTGATTCAGAGCAGACATTCTTCCTTAAGGAATGCTGCATTTAATTCCAGTTTGCCTTTCCTTGTCTTGTCCTCTTGCAGCTTCTCCACATTATGAGAATTTAGATGGCTGAATCATAAAAAGAATGAGAACAGAGAACACATATTCTGGTTATGACTCTCACAATGGAGTGAGAGGGAGATGCTTTTTTCATCCAAATTGTAGTGTGTACTATAGTAAGATTTATTTATCTGTCTCTGCCTAGAAATTGTGTGTAGCCTATTTTGGTTTTGCGGCCTGTGCTGGAGTGCTTTTGGAATCCAGCTATGTTAGTTAAAGTATTTGAAAACTAGTAAAATAACATGTTAGCACTTCCAAACCCAGTTATTTTCTTCCTTATTTTTATCAATCTTCCAAGTACAACTAAGATTAAGTGGTTTTGAGTAGAGAGCCATCCTGGAAATACTAAAAATCTGCTGTCTTATCATGAGCTTTTTTGCACTAAAAAGAATTTAAGCAATGAGAAGTGAAGAAAGTTTCTCAATGTGTCCCACTGGTTTCATTGCGGCCAGAGCTGTGAGATGATTAAAGCACTACCATCCTTATGACAAATATTGCCCTCACTTTCAACCCATGCAAACTTACTGGAATTGAATGCTACAATACTTGGCCCTTTAAACCTGTCTGCTTCCTCTGCCTGCCTTTCTTTCTTACTCAAAGGAAAGAACTGAACTTGCCTGGAAAATTTGACTCTCCATGAGTTGATAACATTTTATTACCAGGAATTTTCATATGTATATATTATTTCCAAAGATTCCAAGAACATCACATGTGCCCACACTTGCAGGGGATTGGGTGCTGCTGCAATATTTCCACAAAAGCTCAACAGTAGCATGCAATAAAACCATGCAGCACTTCCATTAGCAGCACACAGCATGAAATACTTTTTCTCCTCAATAGGAGACCATGGAAAGTTGGAAGGCTCGGGTAACTGTCAGCGGATGGATCCATCGTGATTCACTTCATCACAAGAACTGGGTTCAAATCTTCTGAGAGTGGTCCCTCTGATCACCACACCAGATGTTGATTTGTAAAGCATCAGCTGAAGAAGTAGTACCATAAAAATTGGCTTTATTTCAAAATGGCCCCAGGGCATCTGCAGGAGTATCCACTGCACTGCTTTTCATTTCCTACCTCTCTTTGCTGGTAACGTGGGTAGGATTGGTATGAGCTATTGCTGAGAGGGCAATGCTAGGGCAGTACAGGCTCTCTGTGTTAGAGGAACTGGCTGAGACAGGAACAAGAAGGTAAGTAATAGATGCTTTAATAGATGCTTTAAAAGTTGGTGGTAAAAGACAGACTTTCTCAGGTGCTTTGAATGATGTGCGTCATCCAGACTTCTCCTGAGACCATTTAAAGTCATTATTTTCTGCCCCCAAATCCTCTAGAAACTATTACCTTATATGAAATGCAAAGCTACTAAATTCTTTCCTAATGACAGTCATTCAAAATGGATAGCTTAGAAGAGTTATAGCTAGCCTTATGCAGGGACTTTTTTCTAGTGAAATGAGACCTAAGTGGTACCTTTCCCAAGTATACCTTTCAATCAATGTAACAAAAACTGCCTCAGTCTAATGGGAGAGAGAACTACACAGGAGAAGGGTTATTATTTCCTTCTCTCTCTTTGCCTAGAGATGTCTATACTGACCATGCTTTGTTGAAGTAGAACAGGTTTGATACCTTTCATTTTAGTTAGAGTGGCATTTGTAATTAAATTTTTTGGGTTCTTGTCTAACTCCAACAAACTTGTGGTTAATTGATGACGCAAATCTCAATGATTGCACAAAGACTTCATTTGCATAAGTGTTTGGGCCACGACTTTTTAACTTAGGGTTGGTATGTTTGAAAAACTATTTTTGTCTGTTCACTAGTTTTTTCACTTGTTTCTTCCCTATGTTCCTGTTTAAATATGTCGACGGGACCAAACATGTTTAGTTATTCAGCAAGGAATCAGAAACATGATTATGGGGCCTAAGTGATGAATTACATAGCAGAAATGGTGCATGGAGAAAGTAGTTCCCTTGTGAACAACTTTCAAGCAAGAAATTGTTGACTCGCACTACCTGAATGCTTACAAGTAATTAATCCAGTCACAAACATCTGGATTAAGTTTTTAAAGTTGATGTAAATTTTACAACTGTTTAAGGCACCGTCCCTTTACAGATTTCTTCAGATTTATAAGGCTTTCCTCAATATGACACAGTTAACGGGAAATATGGTGTTAAACTCACAGCAGTTTGGCAGTGAGGTGGCTGCTTTTCAATACTAAAAGTTCTTATTCTGGAACCAGAGCAGGTGTCAGTTTGTCCCATTGCTGTGAGCTTATATGAGGAGACCATCCATTTCTGTGAAATGTATGTCAGGAGAGAAACCAAACTCTGATGACTTTAATTTGGGTATATATTCATGTGCAACAGAGTCCAGAAAGCCACACTGCCGGACATCCAAGATTTTGTCAGATGTCTCTGACTGGTTCATTTGCATAAAATGAAAGCTGAGGTACTTCGACAGCCAAACATAACACACACTGGTTAACAAGGATACCTATAACACACAGTTCAAAGTTTATTAGTGAACTTTTACTGAACAATCTCTGGCACTCAGATTTGTTTTCCATTGGTGGGGAAATGTGGAAGTTGCTGTCAGGCACAACTTTCACAAAACTGAATATTTCCAGGATGCTTTGCAAATAATCTCTGCATCTGGCCAAGTCCTTCTTGAGCAGCTTTGAGGCCTGAGCCTGAAACAGGCATAAGACTGGAGGGGTGAAGGCTACAAAAGTAGAGTACAGCCCCTGCATGCCCCAGAAGGTGTGCAGGTCAGCTATTTAATTCTCAAATGACTGTAAGGTGCTTCCTGTGTGTAAAGTTTGACACCATGTCTCTCATTACATTTCATGTGGGTTGTCCTAGAACTTCAAACATAGAAGAAAAGGTTTATGTTTCAATTGTTTAATCTCTCTCACTGGTAAGCAGACACAGTTGTAAGCTATCAGCCAGCCCTCCAATATGGCCAAACATATTTGCATGAAATTTGGTCACAGCAGATCTGCAGTTTTTAGAAGGTCCTAAAATGCCTGTGAATTACTCAAGGGCATGAGCTAATAGGAAAGGGTACATGGATAGGACCTATCAGTACGTGTCTCTTCTATAACTGGGGGATAGCAAAACCTCTGATAGCACAGTTGGGTGTGGAAGAAGATATATCATTTCTTGAGACATGCTGACATACTTGGTTTTCAGTGTGGGCTGATGTTGCAGCTAGAGCCCCCCAGGGTCTCCACAGGCTGATGAAATTCCACCTCTTGATTTGCGTGTTGAAATGAGTGTGTAGGGCTTCCTGCTCTTCTGAGGGCTGTGAAGAGGTGGTGTGTGCATGACTGCAACGCCAGGTAGTGAAGGCTGTGTACCACACCAGAGCAGCATTCTGGTACTGACCTGCAGCCAGACTACAGGCCAGAGCTAGCATCTTTTATTAGGCCAGATGTTTTTATTTTATGCACCTAAAATAAGGCATTACCTCTCCCTACTGGCCTTGTCTCACCTCACCTTTGATCCTAAGATTGCTGTGTTTTTAAAAAAATTACTGAAAACTCATTCCTTTCTCTACTCCTTCACAACCTTTGAAAGCAGTAGGAGTGATAAGAACCTTGAGGAACTATTGCCAGAGAGACATATATGCAGTATGTCCAAGCTTCCTCTAGCCAGCTGTGTCATTCAGCCTCATCTGCAGCAGACTTTGTTGTCAGAAGTCGATTTGAAATATATTGCAGATGATGATAAATTGTGGAGGCATTTCACAATCTGGGCCATTACTCACTGGACAATAGATTTAGAGAGCACTGAGCTCATTTATAGGTCGGATGAAATGGTAAGACATATTATCTCCACTGAGTTATGTACTGGTCTGCCAATAAATGCAGCTCAGTGATCCCTGTTAAGGTAATTGCAAGCAAGAAAAAATAAGCCAGCACAAAGCACTGATTTGACATGTCATGGTAACATAATTTATTGGCCCCTGGGATTCAGAATTACTCTATTTCTCTTCCCTTGGACAGACAGCTATGAAAAGGAGGATGGCCTTGTGGTTAAGGATTTGGATCCTAAAGATATGGTTTCAGTTTTCAGTCCTCTCTCAGGCTTCCTGTGTGGCCTCAAACAAGCCATTAATGCCTTTGTGTTTTTCTTCTCTGTCAGTGAGATGATGATTATACTAGCAGGAAAGATCTGAACTGGACTGAACCCAGTTTTTTCTTTTTCCCCTTTTTTTTTTGTCCCTTCTCATATCTGTAGTTTCCTTATAGCTTTATATTCTTTGGGTTTACACCAATTCATGGCTGACAAAGATGCCTAATCCTTTCAGTGTTTACAGAAGAACAATGGCATTTGATTTGGGTGTCTTTATTGAGTTCCTGAGGAATGTAGGCAGTCCAAACACCCTTTGAATTCAGTGCTGTGTGCCGAACTGCTCTGCATCAGAGCTTAGTATCGGTCTTGCCTTCTGGAAATGTGCACCTCTGCCTCTGCTGACTGCAGAGGGAGATCAGGATGACAGCTCTCAAAGTCTTGCTGGGAAGAATGCAAGCAACTGGCTTGTGGCTGCAGTGGACCTGCCAGGGAAGGGAGGCTCCCTTCCCTGTGAGTGCTATTGGTTTGAGATGTTTTGAGGAAAGGCTTGCTGCTCAGCAGATTTTTCTACAGCACTTTGCAACCATCTCACTATATAGAAGCACTCCAAGTGAAAGGAAAAAACATCACTAAAAGCCTGTTGAATAATCTGTTGAAAGACTTCTGTCGTGCTCTGTTTTTCTTCTCACCACAGCCTGTGGGATTTTCAGAGTTTTTGAATGGAACGTAGAACCAGCTTCCTAATAATAATTATCTTGGTTTTTTCATTATCCTATAAACAATAGTTTATTTTCTGTGCAGTATGTGAACTCAGCCCAAAGCCATAATTTTTCACAGTCCACATGAAAATTGCAAACCAGATCGGCATCTGAACTTTTTTTAGCCCCTAATTTGAGGAGCTGAACCCAGCTCTCCATCTGAAGACCCATGAACTCTGACAAGCTCAGTCTACGTCCAAGCTTTGTATTATCTCTCTGGTATCAATCAAATCAACTACAGGAACAGCTTCAAATATAAACCCTCTCTTCCCATGCCCCCTCTTCATTCTTGCAATGTCAAGGCAGTGTTAAAGATATTTTGATGTGCTGCCAGCTTTAAGACCATAAAGAATGGTTAACCCAGCCTGACTTTTGACCTCCTAACAGCAGACAAGCACTAGCCACAGAAGTGATGTGCAAGTGGTAGAGGTGGCAGCGTGCATTTATGGCCCCCCTGCCTCCTCCAAGCCTTTCCAGTCATTCTTCAGAGAGCAACTGCTTTAAAATGTGTTTTGATAACACAGAGAAGATCATGAAGAGGGCCAGGATTTTTCAGACAGCTGCTGTCTCCTAACTTCTCTTCCTTCACATGCACACACGTTTGCCTAAATACCTGCTTGCTGCACTAAGGTGCTGAAACTCCAAGCTGTTCCTGAAAGCCTTTCCTGAAGATTACAAAGATTATAAAGATGGACTTTATTTTTTCAGAATTCTTCTCTATTTCTTTTTCTTTCCCTCTTTTTTCCCCCCACATAGCAGGATGCCATCAGCTGGGTCTCCCTGTTGGCAGCAGCATGACAGATGGCCATGCACCTCGCGTTTGCAGCAAAGGCTGCTTTGGCTTGTGTCTGCCCAGAGAGCAAAACAGAGGGAGCTGCCAAAGGAACCAGTCCGGGGTATGAAAGTTAGCAGTTAGCAATAACTGCGGTGTGAAACATTCCCATGAAGTCCAGACATCAAGGATGCTGCTTGGAATTGCTTGAATGTCCTGCATTCTTTTCCAGTGAAAACAGCAGATATACACCAGCAGCGTGGGAGACAGCAGCCAAGGAGGAACACATGAGTCCCAGAGAACAGGCCATCAATTTTCTTGCTGTGGCTGACTGGAGGAAACTGAAATGTATATTGCAGCAGCTTCTGACGCCAGAATGCAAGCTGCCCTTCAAACTCAAAGCACGTTATCCTAAAAACTAAGCAAAAAAATCCCCAAGCCATTAATACAATTGCATAAAGGAATACCTTGTAGTTTTTAATCATGTACGTATGGAACCGAGAAAGCATGCATAAAATGTCAGTGTGGCTATTACACGGGTCACTGGAACAGGTTTATGTTAGCTAATATGCTGAAATAGTAGATTAGGAAGAGAGTAGTTTATAGTCTTTATTTCATTTGTTGACAGGAAGAATCAGGAGCAGATTTGTTTTATGCTTGATCCCATCACAGAACAGCTACGGACAGAGCAGAGCTCAAAATCCAGGCAACTGAAATGGGATAATGACTAGACTGTGTATACATTTTTTAGTGGGTGAATGAGATGCTTGAGAAGGGGAAGAGCTAATGAGATCACAACAATTAGCAGTGCAAAATGCTCTTGTGTGACCCGGTGAAGTGACTCAGCAAATTACTTGGCATCCTGTTGCAGATCTGGTATATAACCCAACCCCTCATGTTGCAGCACTAGAAGAGATTTCCCCAGGACCTGTAGAAAACAAGTTTATTCTTAGAAGAAAAAAGTGTTCTGTCCTATGTGGTTATACGGGTGTTCTAGCAGGTCACTAAAAATAGTGAGGACTTTAAAGCCACCCTGACACATCTGAAAACTTCATCACTTCATTCCATGCTGTGTTTGATTGCTGTGCACTGTAATTCCTGGCTCTTTGCTCCTGCCTGCTATTGCTCCTGTGTTTATTCTAGCTTTATGAGCAAGCTGTCTCTTTGTGAGAAACAGAGCATCTTTGAAAGATCCAGCCACATGTATCTACCAGGCTTTCTTAAATTTTAATCAGAACATCATGAGAATCAAATCAGTTGAGAAGACCTAGGTGACTTGTGACACAGATGTGTTGCTGAATGTAAAAAGTATTGCAAAACCTGTCAATAATTAGTCTCTTTCATCTTGTCTGGAGCCAGGCCAAAACTCAAGTCAAAATTCTCTCTGTAGTCATGACAGAGCAGACTGCAGCCTTCAAAGCCCAGCACAATGCGAGGCAGAATAGATGGGCAGTGCTCTGGCTTTTACCCATCTTACGGCACTGCCACATTTTCCTCCCATCTTCACATATATTTCGGCTTTGTGATAAATGCTGCCTGTTATTTTGGCTGTGCTGGCATCCTGTGAGCTGTGTGCAGCACTGTTTCAGGGAAGGCACCTGCAGCAGGGCTTTCCTGGTCCAGCTCAAGGAGCCAGAAGGGAACGGCTTTCTCCATTCAGCTCGGGAAGAACACCAGGCTTTTCTTTTTGTTGTGGGACATTGGAACAATTCTAAGACATCTCCAAATTGTTGGTTTTTCCCTCATATGTAGTCAAAGCTCTCAGCTCAAATTGTCAGCAAGCAAAAACAAAGGACAGTACTGGAGAGTATGGATGCTTCTGAGGAACAAACCCTGCAGTAGGACAGGTACAATTCTATACAATTCTGTGCCTAACCAAAGGCAAATTTTCTTTTTCCCCTGTCCTCCACCAAGTTTTATGTCTACTAATTTGATTTATTTCCAAACAATAGAAAGATTTCAGCTCCATCTTCAGGCTTGTATCTTGAAATCTGCCATCACCAATGAGAGTAGAACAGGGATTTGTAAAAAATTGAACCTACACTTGCATGCTTGTAACAATACATATGGATGGTAAAACATGGCATTCTGATCCACATCTTTCATAAAAATGGTGTCTATTCTGTTTTGTTCCTTTTTTTCTTTTCTTTGGAACCCAAACTTTCACAGAACTGGCAGGAGAGGAAAGTTTGCATCTAGTTTTTGTTGATTCATTTGAAAAAGGAAAACAATTAGTTTCAAATGTTTAATTTCTTTTATGATGTGATTGCTTTTCACCTCCAGCCTCAAAAAAAAACTTTCATGCATTTTACCACAGCTCAATTTCATATATATCTTCAGACCAAATTGTTTCTTTCCACATTACATCCTAATGGACTATACAGCTTGGTAATAATGCAATTCAGTCTCAGATCAGCATATCCAGCTTTCCAGCCTCAGTAAGGAGATGACAACTCAGTCCTTTCGTCTCACATTTCTTCAGTTAAGAGATTGTGACACTTTTCCCTACCACTTTCTTTTGCCTAATCTTACCCCTCATGTTGCTCATGTCTTGGTACTTTTTCTCTGCAGAAGAGCAAACATATTTTAATGACAAGCTGGGAATGGTGGCATATTCCTGAGAAACTTTGAGTTCAGGAATTTCGTTGAAGTGGGAAGGAAAGGGGAAAAGATATTTTATTTATATAACATTCTTCTCCTGCTCCTACTTTGTGTGCACTAAAACATCCTTGAAATGAACAAAATGTGAAGGGAAAAATATTTTCAATGTCTCTACATCTCAGATACAAAGTGCTCTGATAATTTGGAACTGGTTTTCCAAATAAATACTTTAATGATTCCTGCCACTTCTGCAGCAAATTTTCTGAAAACAGACCTCTTATCTTGTTCCATAATGCCGTGTAGACTGAACAAAGACCCAAAAAGTGGACCCAAAAGACAAAAAGTGACCCATCACTCTCCCTCCTGTCACTGTTAACGGCAGAGATGGAGTATACAAGGGTGTAGGCCATTTTGTCTGTAAAGCCCGAGAGATCTGCAGCCAAGGCTGTCCTTGAATGTTTTTTGTGATTCTGAAGCTAACAGTAGCTGGGACGACAGGATCTATTTTCAATAGTTCTGGATCAGAAATCTCTCACAAGTGATTTTGTTCCTGCTGAGTGGATTAGAGAGTTAATGCAACAGAGTTCTGTAGTGTGGCTGAGATTTCCAGCAGAAGGAGGCTGAGGGGGATGCTCAGTGCTCTCTCCAATGTCAGATATTTGGGCAGCTGAGCTGAACCTGGGGTGCTTCACTTCATCAGAACCAGTGAAAATGGGAAACCACACACTGGTTTTGAGGGAAGAAAGGTAATTACCTTTCTCTGCTCTTTCTAGATGGAGAAGACTCACTGAAATCAACTGAAAGAATAACTCCGTAGAGAATATGAGTAAAATGAAGAGATGTAATTTAATGATTTATTACTGCTTTTTCCAAGGAAGGTAGTGGAAAAAAGCAGTCAATGTCATGTATACTTACTAGGATGCTGCATCCTAATATTTTATTGAAAGTCTTTTCACAGTGATTACAAAAATTTCTCACTGGAGAGATTGTCTTATTTCTTTCTTGCGAAATTTTCTTCTTGTAAACCACCCAACCAACATAATTAAAGTGATAGTTTTAACTCAGGTTCTATATGACTTAGAGATGATACTTCTGTCCTACTGTAAGAATTAGGAAGAATTTTATTTTATTTTTTAGGTTTCATATTCAGGAACAGGAAGCTACAGACAGTATTTCATTCCTCTACTCTCAACCTTTAAGATAGTAAAATTTGTCAACAGAAGTATTTCTAATAGATAAGTGAGCTGTTTTATGTCTCCCTGTTCTGGGTGCTGGAAAGGGTAACCCTTCTTCCATCTTTCATATATGCTGTAATTCAAACCTGAAGCAGAACCACCAGTCCAAAAGAAAACAGGGACATTTCTGAGAGAGGTACATTTTAACTAGAGGAAGAAAAAAAGAACTATGGGGGAGGGAAAAAATCTGATTTTATGTTTCCAGCAGTCATTTCTCAAGGCATGCTTATGCATCTGCTATATATTTGGACTGTTTTACCAGCAGCTTTTTATTTAACCAGGTGAGCAACTTTACCTATGGAAGAGGAAAAGACAACAAAAGCCTATGGGGGGGCATTTCTTATGATGACAAAAATGAGAGTAAAAATAAAATTAGAGTATGAAACACTGTGGGTATTGTTAGAGACATCTCTCTTTGTTCCCCTTTTTATTGCAGAGCCCTGTGGTTTGGAGGTACTTGGCATTCTCTTAACTGGTTCTGTTCCCCTCCTACCAATTTCCCTCTAGGATTAGACAGCAGTACAAATATTATTGCACTCTGCAGGCTTTGCCTTCTGACCTACACTACAGAGACATATGTGATGGAGTCAGAGCTGCTGAATAGAAAATGTCTTTCTTAACTCTAGTGCTGGAGGGATGCCAAGGTCCAGTAGTTCATAAAGGAGATGGAGATGGCAGCATTCCTGAGGGAAGTCAGACTAAAGAAGGAGCCCCAGGTATTTAAGGAAAAGTGTCAGTTAAAAAAATAAAACATGGGGGAGGGGGAAGAGGAAGGGTTACAAAAGATGTGGGTGAGGAGAAGTTAAGGATGTTAGCTGGGGTGTCTGATCCCTTCAGGAGTGGGACGTGTGCTTCTGCAGGAGCTGTGTGATTGCAGCTCTCAGTGCACCCCGCTGGCCTTGCAGAGCAGTGATGTTAGCAGAGAGAGATTCATGAAGCACTGCTGTCTGTCTCTATGAGTGTGTTAAGTGTGTTTTGCAGGGAAAGTCTCCTTGGAAATGGGTTGGGTGAGTCAGAAGTGATAATAGGTGGGAGGGCTTTGCTGCCCAGTGCTCCTGGTTAGAGGGCATCACTCTGCACTGCCCAGCTCAGCTCCCAGCACTGGGGCCAGAACTTCCTCTGTACAAATTCCCTGTCCTTGTTAAAGGACTGGAGACCTATCTAGGAGGCCTTTGTCAAAATGCTTGTTTATGGTGAAATCTTCTGTGGCAGACTAACTGTAGTGGAAGGGAGGGGCTCACAGGCTTGCTCAAAACCAGGCAGAACATCACCTGGGACCGTGCCAGACTCCCACACAGCTCTGCTGACATGATGCCATCCTGACCAGCAGCAGCTCTGTTGCTTCAGCGCTGCAGGGAGGGGTCAAGGGCTCTCTGAACCCCTGACTTCCAAACTCACGTGGTGGAGGCTGTATTTGTGTGCATGCCAGTGGCGAGGAAAGAATTCCTCTGGGGAGTAGTTCTAGATCCTGCTGTCACTCTTTCTTTCTAACCTTGATGAGGGTTTGAGATACAGCTGCCAGGGGTGGAAATCTCTGCCAAGGCATTGGACTGTCCTGGTAGGTGTGTGTCCATGCTCTGCTGGAGACTGCAGATGCCAGGGAGGGCAATCAACCAAGGTAAAAATCAACGAGAATCTTCTCCACAAACACAACTGAATCCAAACTACTACTCATGAGTGCTGCTAAAGGCCTGTTGATCCTGCTTGGGTTTTGTTTAGTTTTTCTCAGTAACTCCTGTTACTCTCTAATCCCTGAGTCCATGAAGGGTCTGATGAAAAAATGCTAACATACCATGAGAGAAACTTGCCTGTTGTTTTATTGAGAGTCAAGAACATAGCAAAAGTAAATCTATCCAGGGTCTGGTCTGGTCCTTATCATTTTGTTAAAATTACAATTTATGTCTTTGGAAAAGGCTAGAAAAAATTTATTTCACATGTCATTGGAATCAGGAAGGACAAGAAATTTTCACAGGTGTTTGTTTTCTGTGCAATCTAATTTGTGCATCAAAATGAGTTAGTTCACTGAACAAATAATGAAATATAAGTTTTAGTCTTGTCATTGCTTAATTTTTTATGGCACTGCATTAAGTAAGGTTTTCAACTCCTCTTCAGTAGATATGGTATTTTTGGGAGGAATGTGTGGTTTATAAATGCTTTCTATTTTGCCCTGAGATAAGCAGTTGCAGTTGTCATAAGAGTCAAATCAGGTGCTGAGCGTTAACTGCCACCTTCCCAATGTGAAATCTGGATGGTAAACACTAGGAATATGTGGCTCATTCACACTGTAAACACAATGTATGCAACAAGAAAAGAATATACCTTGGGTTAAAAAAAGGGGATGATCCCATACAGCTAATTTGTACCCGTATTATTTTCAAGTTTCACAGTCAGTTTCAATTTGTAGGACATTTTGCAGACCTTAGTACCTCTTGCCATGGGGACTAACCTTTCTTTTTAATTATCAGACTTTAGGAGCTTTAGCTATAATTTTTGTGTTCGTGTTTATCTGTTGAAAGAAAAAAAAAAGGCACAGCTTATAAATCTTTCTTTTTCTAACACATTCAACAATAGTCTTTTGTGGTCTGAACTACTGTAGTTCACTGTACTTTAAGAAAAAAAGAATGCATAACTTGTGGCAAGCTTGATACCAAGCAGCAGCAGCAGCCTGAGTGGAAATTGCTCAGTGAGGTCCTGGCACAGCATAATGTATACATGAAGGACAGAGCACAGTCTAGTTGACACTGAGTGAAAAACTGCATCTCTAAAAAGCAGGGCTTCTGCTTCCCACATCAACAGACTTCATAGAGCCAATGATGGCACAGACATTCAGAAGCTTTACTGTTTTTGTTTTATTTTTTGCTTAGCTTGCCTGCTTGGTAAAAAGCTGCATTTTATTTACCATTAATATTATTTTACAGGCAAGGTTCCAATTTTATCAGTTTATAACTCTGACAAATGGGGC
Organism: Passer domesticus; assembly: GCF_036417665.1. Classification (NCBI taxonomy): domain Eukaryota; kingdom Metazoa; phylum Chordata; class Aves; order Passeriformes; family Passeridae; genus Passer; species Passer domesticus. The sequence goes on along the minus strand of NC_087474.1, from coordinate 78,542,604 downwards.
TCCTCATTTTCCTTCTGAGATTTCACAAGACCAGCTAACTTTCCTGGCAAGCTACATTTCCTATTGAATGCTCTCCTCTGCAGAGTTGGCTGGGCAAGTTTTTTCTGAAACTAAACAGGAACAAGCCAGGTCTGCTGAGGAATCACACAAAAGCCCTGATCCAAGGGTGTCTGTATCCAGTGCTGTGCCTGTGCTCCTGGCACAGATGATGGCTGTGGGATGTCACTGCAGCTCCACTCCTCTCACAGGGCACCCAGGCTCTGAGCACAGCTTTCGTTGCACCCAAATTTGCCTCTCACCGTGACAATTCAGTGCCCTTGTTAAAGCCTTTGTTGAGAACTCTTTTGTGAGCTGAGCTTGATAATCTCAGCGACAACTCTGATGACTCTGTGCTCTGTAATATCTCTGCTTTTCTCCTGGAACTGTGAGGAGAATGGAAAGAGGGTGGAGAAGGTGGCAGTGGAGCCAGCCTGGCAGGTTCACAGGGCCTCACCTTCCCCAACCTGGAAAACACTGCGGGATTTGATTGAAGCTCTCTCTTCATAAAAATGGATAAAAAAGCAATGCTTCAGCAGATATTTTTTAGGATTCTACAGCTTTTTTTTTATTTTCTGAAGACTCTCATGGCACTGTGATTAGGAACTCCAATGTGAATACATATGTAATAGTAGATAAAAGCTAAAGGCAGTAGAGGATAAGGAAGTGATGCCACTAAAACAAAGGTGTTGCAGTCTTGTGCATCATGAAAAAGCTTGTATCTGTTGCTTTCTGCCTGTCTTATTGCAGAAGCTGAGAAACCTCAACCTCTTAGGTTAAACTCTACATTTTAAACACTATGGCAAGAGTTAGACTGCCCTCCATTTCAGCAACTCACTTTGCTCTTGAAATATTAACCTTTAGAGCTTTGGGAGAAAAGGATGAGGGGTTAACAGGATCTAAGGGTATTTAGAGAAAAGAAAGGACTGGGTCAATTCACTGCCACCATTGTCATATGTAATTCCCCCCACCCCACACATGTCTGAAGGGTTGTAGCCAACTTGCCGTTCTCATTTCAGCTTTTAAACAATAACTGTTTGGCCTGGGACTTTAAATTTACATGGTTCCACTTTTTAGTGTGTCATCTTGAGGTGAATCCCTGTCTCTCCCAAGTCATGTTGGGGCACATCTGTCCATAGGCGAAGTTGAAGTGTGGAGGAAGAATGGCACTTTCTTAGGACATACACAAGAGAATATTGTTTCCAGCTTTGCCTGTAATTTCTGTTAGGCTGATCAAATTTGCAGTCTCTCCAACTGGGACTCAATATCCAATGGTAAGGAGGGGGTCCTTCTTTGAAGAATTGACATCAGATGCAAAGAACTTTTCACTTCATGGCCCTGGGCACAAAACACCAGCTTTAATTGACAGGACCCCAGGACTGCTAATTAGAAACTGGCAAACCTAGGACATCTGGACATCTTATCAGAGGTTTATCAAGATTACTGGTATGATCCATACAAAAGCTTAATGGGAATCAGCTGTCAAACAAGTGAAGTAATTTAGTGAAAGATTAAGACTTTTTTTGTTACAACTACAATGTGTTACAAACTGAGTTCTCAGTGGCTGTAATAACTGTGCAGATTCATAACCACTGTTTTTTTGCTCATTGTTTGATTTCCTAGCCAAAAAGTTTGGGTCAAATTCAGAAAGTGAGCGTGGCTCTAAAGAGGTCAGTGCACATCCCTGTGCCAACACTGCCTCTGAACTTGGCCTTCAGTTGAGAGGCTGTGCCCTTGGTCACTAAACCAGCTTCAAAAATCTTTTCCACAGCACTTTCAAGTATTGAGGATTCTGCCACATCATGTTGTCTGTATGTAGCCAGCTAAAAGGGTAATAAAAGGCCACAGGGAAAAGAAAGAAATAAATGGGTTTGAGATAGGTAAAACTGTGTCCTTGAAAAAGGTAAAACTGTATGATGCCACATTTTCCTCAGGAGAGATTGGAAAGAGCCTATGCTTCTTCAGATTTCACAAGCTGAGGTTTATGACCACTGTTGAGTCAATACCATTAGTTAAAGTGAAGGATAAAAGAAAGATGGCCTTGGGTCTTGCACTCTAGGAAGCCACGGGTGCTTTAATTCCACATACCCACACCTGGAGGTAGGCTGAAATCAAAATTCCCCTTTTTTATAATAATAGGGTTTTGAACCTGTGTTTCCTCTAAATCGCACTGCAGCCATAACCAAGGAAAGCAATCAGTGAAATGCGAAGAAATGGAGTTGATGTCTAACACTGGCCTGTAAACAACAGATTGGCCTGTAAACATGATCTCACCTCCTGTTAACTCTGGGATGTGCTGAGCCTAAAGAAAAGAGAAGTCTACTGTTGGGCAAAAGCGCTAAAAAGAGCTGTATCTGGAGCACAGCCTGGGTTCCTGACTACCCATTTTTGTACTTTAATCTGGTTTGAACCACTATTTTGAGGGAACTAGAAGTCAGTTTTAGCAGAAACTTGCCAGACATTATTTTTTTACATGCATCTTAAAGAAGGCTGACATTCAACTGAGCAAATCCAATCTCTCTGTGTATAAATCTTCAGACATAGTTTACATTATACAGTGATATGAATTTTTTTTCCTGGTAGCAAACTTTTCTTTTGTTACATTTTTCCAAGTGAATGATGGACGTATGAAATATTCCTCGAGACTGAAAAGCGAAAATTTCTTGTGTTGCTGAATGCCTGCTTTATTTTGGCAGGTGAGGAGGTACCTGGTGAATGAGGAGTTGGAAAGGACAACACTGAAACAACCAAGAGCTCTTCAGATCCATTGGCTGTGCATCGGGTCTCAGGTAAGACTGTTGAATCAATGGCTCCATGGGCATATCTGATCACCTGGCATCCTTTGGAAAGATGGGACACTTCATCTTGCCTTTGAAACATAATGAACAGACATGAACAAAATGCAGATGAGCTGCATTTTAAAAACTCACCTGATTCAACAATCTTCACTGGAGCAGGACTGGTACTTCAAATAGGTAGCATGTAGGAATTCCCAAGGGGCTCAGAATTATGGCACGACATGAAAAAAAAACAATTAAGTCAAAATCACTGGTCTTGACTTAGGTAGATGGGCCACATCTATTTATCTCAGGAAAGCAACATGTATAAATTATATGTGTTCAGTAAATAGACCACAGAAGAAAGCCTTTAATATGACCAGTTTAAGCTGTGCCTGCTTTCACATGCTCCATACATTTTTGGGATTTGTTGCTTTGTTTTCAGGGATTTTTTTGGTATTCTGCTTGTGATTTATTTTGGAATTTTTCTTCCTGCACATGGAAAACAAAAATCAACCCCACTTTTCTGCTTGGATTCACTTTTAGCTTCTAAAGAGACAGCATGGGAACAACAAAGGAGATAACAAGGTGTTTCTACAAGGCAGATCCACAGTGACCACCTGTAGGAGAGAAACTTGGTGAAACAATGCAGATATTACTTGATGGACAGATGTTTGCATTTCTGGAAGTTATAAAAACCATCTAAACAATTTCCCTAGAAATATCACCAGCCTAGAAGGCTTTCACACTGGTGCAAATGTTTTATTTAATTATCATATCCTTGTTGATCTTAGATTGGATCCTAATTAAATTTCAAATTTCAAAAACAATATTAGAAGAGAAAATAAATTCCCCAAAATAATCATAATACTTTCATACTTTGTAAAGCTGCTAAGTGATAACAGAAATTTAATGTATTTTTGTATATGTCCTTCTTTGTGAGCAAATCAACTGCACAAGGGTGGTTAAAACCACATCTCTACTTTAACAGTTGCCTGCAGGACCTTATAACCTACCAAAAGTCTCCAGTGCTTTGCAACCACCAGACTGCCTGTAGTTAATAGACAACCCTCACCAGTTACTTTCCTGTCTGAATAAATTCTGCAACCAATTTAAAGATTAATTTTCACATGGGGGGGATCTTCTTGCTTTAATGTAAAGGACTCTTCAACATAAGGAGCTGACCAGTATTGTCCAGATGGATACAGTTCTTGCAAACAGCTGAGTTATTCATTGATTCACACATGGATACCTCACTTTGTAAATTGTATTTTGATACATCTGCTTTGGGCAGAAATTTTAACATTGTGTGATGTTCAGAAAACTATGTCAAAATTCTTGTCTTCAGCAATAAAATAAGGCATGTTCCTATCAATGGATGGCTCCTGAAATGGGCCTCTCAGATGCCATTAATTCAATGTGTGGGAAGTCCAGGTTTGGAGATTTTCATCTAGTTCTGGCATTCAGTAAACAGTGCTTGATGCTAGTCCATGCAAGCTGACCTCAGCAGAGACATAAAACAAGCAGGACCTGCAATGTCTGAAAAGCTGCCTGAAAGAGGTAAACTTCCTTTCTATAATTTTCCTTTTCTCTTTTTTTTTTTTTTTAATTACCCTGCAGGGCTGTTACTGTCGTTAAGAGCTCTGATTTGAGCATAAATTAGAAGGAATGTCACATTACAGAGTATGCAGCAGTGGGGATTTGCTGATAGAGGAATGAGAACTACAGTTAGCTGATGTTTCGCTGACATTTCTTCTGCAGCTGTGAATGCCCTCAGTTTTACATTAAAACTGCAGGAATAAATAGTCATCTTTCTGCAATGCCAATCCCAGCTCCTAGAAATGTGCTGCTTCCTTCTGGTTTTCATATGGCTTTCATCATAAGTTATCAAGGACATATGTGGCAGTCATTTTTTCTCATGTTGACCTATCTGTTCAGATACTGCACATGTGTGTGGGTTTGCATAAACCCAGTCTACATGACCAAAATATTTAAATGCCAGGAAAAATTAGTCAACAATTCTGCTTGCTTTTTTTCATTGATACAAATAGTATTCTCATGGCACAGGCGCTTCCTACCCAAGCTAGAACTCGCAGCTCACCTTTCTTCAGTCTTCCCCAGATACTGAACCCATCATTTTGTAATTCAAATTATTGATAGAAGAGTGTTATGAATCATGGAAAATCAAGAAGAATGAGGAGGCTTGGAGGCAGTTCTGTATGTAAGCAGTTTTATAATAAAACTGTTTCAAATCTACTTTAAAACCAGAAAATAATTATATATTATAGGACAGCAGATGCCAGTGGAACACGGAATTTCTGCTGTCAAGATCGCCTGCCTTGCATTTTGTAATAACCTGTGTAGTAATCACTGTGTACCATGTGTGCCCACACTCAAGGGACCATAAATATGTAGGTAACTTGCTGTCTTCTCATAGGTTTTGGGCATTGCAGACCAGAAGAAGCATGGATTTAGTACAGGCTGGTGTGACCTATCCATATAGTTCAGGAATATCTCCTCATGCTTCCTCTAGTTCAAGGACTTCTCCCAGATTCCTCAAGTCGATGGAATGCTTCATTACTCCATTAAAATTAGCCTTAGGGCAGGAGCACCAGAGCTCATTGCTGTTACAAGTTAACATCTACCTACCAGCATGTCAGGTGCTCCCCTTTCAAGCCAATGTCTAAAAATGTTGATCCTGAGGGTGTGATGAAAAGAATAGCTCTCTAGAGAAGAGAAAAAAAAATAGGTCAAGTCATGGTGTTAATTTTTTGAGTATCTCTTTTAGGTTGTCCCAGGCAAAACAGTCTGAAAGGCTCCACACTTTCTGGAAACTGTCCTTCCAACAGACCTGTGTGAGAACTCAGTAAGGAAGGTGTCCAAATCACCAGCCAGCTGAGAAGTCTGGTTTGGGAAGGACCTCCTGAGGAGTCATCTTTGACACAGTCAGTGCAGGCAATCTTGTCACAAAATCCTTCCCATAAACAGTTCAAGTTTCACATTTCAACTGCTGCTACTGATTTACCAGAAGTTTTCTGCCCTTTCTGCTAGAAAATATGTCATAATTTCCAGTGGGAATGCATTCAGGGCCAGTCTATTGCTATTTGTTCTTCTGACAACATCTTCAGCTTAAATACCTTGTCGGCTGTCCTGGTGTCTATTGCCTTGATGTATTTATAGCAAGTGAACACATTTCAACCTTTTTTTTCCCAAACTAGACAAGACAGACTCTTTTCACCTTATCTGGAAAGATAGGGTTTTTCTTACCCAGAGCCTTAAGTCTTCCACAACTCTCCCAGTCTGAATAAACTAATTTTTAAATACGGGCAATCTGAGCTGGATAGCCTTGCCAAAAATCTTGCACAATGGCATTTTGAAAATTCAAGCCTAACCTGGGGTTTTCTCAGTTATGTATTTTGCTTTCTATGCAGCAGGAAGTACATTTTAGGTGAACAACTTATGTTTATGTGAAAAGCTTCTGGAATATTAAATAGGACACTTTTTTTTTTCCCTGACGTTTTTGAAAGAAGCCATGGGGAACTGTATTTCCTGCTTTCCATGGGAGTTTGACTCTCTTTGATGATTCCAGTGTTAATTACAAATAGGGCATATGATAGACACTTAGGCAGCAGTCCCGACATTTAAATAAAGAGCAAACAGTGTGTTTTGGTGCAGAGATGTCTTATTTCTCTTTGGTATCAGTAGTAACCTGACTCTGTCTCCACAGAAGCATGAACCAAGAGTCCCTTTCTCTTCAGATGGCACTGGTGCAAAGCAGCCATACCAAGCTGTGCATTGCTGCAGCTGAAGAGCCACCAGTCCCTAAAGCAGCCTCAGTGCCACGGCAGCATTCTCCAGTTTGCCACTGGCACAGGGCAAGCACGGCCTCACAAAAGCAAGTGGGGGAGGCACAGTGCTTCTTGGCTCTGCTGTCAGGTGTCCTTATGCATCCTTAGAAAGCACTTTTCCTGCTCCTGTCCTCGACCCAGACCTCACTCACTGTCCCTGAGGACTGAGTGACCATCCAGCTGTGCAAACAGACACAGCTGCATGTCCTGCATGTTTCCTTCGTGCATTTGCTGCAGCAGGGCTTTTCCTGGAAGGCTGTCACAGAGCTGCTACCCTGAGCACACGCCTGAGCTGCCACACACCTTGTCTCTTACCCTGCTTTGCAGGGCTGAAACTGTTTGCAGAGCCCTTCCCAAGGTCTGCAGGCGAAGCAATGGCTCATCAGTAAGATGTTGCTGGTATGACCCACCCAGAGACAAGAGGCCTCAAGCAAAGCATCCACACCCCAAAAAGGCTCACTGCTCTCCGCTTCTGGGAAAGGTTAGTACAGACATCCCAAACCCTTGGGATAACCCTCACTAATGTTACTTCATCTTCCTCATCCTTTTCTTTGTGCCCACTAGATGCCTCCTTCCTCGACTGCCACTTAAATCCCTGCTTTTACTGCTTCATGCTCTTGTCACCAGCTCCAGGGATGTGAATTTGGAAAAAAAAAAAAAGCCAAACAGCAAACCCATAAGTCAGGAAGACCTTCTTTACTTTCGGCTCTGCCCCCATTATCCAGATGGGGCAGCACAGAGACTTCTGCCTGTATTTCCCTGCTGCTGGTACTGGGAAGCCTCCCCAGTGAGAAAAGTCCGCCTTGCTGGGAACTGATGCTCTCTGCTGGAAGTCAGGAAACTTCTGAGGATGTTGAGGCCTGCCTGTAACATCTGTGTTATGCTCCCACTCCTTGGCAATGCGAACTGAGAAGCTGCTGAGGTACTCGCGGGTTTGCAGCATGCACAGCACAGGAATTGGAGTGTATGGCTGCAGTGCAGCAGAAATCACAACCAAAAGGAGAGCTTGCAGGTCTGACTGGAGGAGATAAGAGATGTTACTGAGAGTTGGAGGAGGAACCTGCTTTTTCCTCACTATATAAATAATTTCCATCCTTTCCCTCTTCTTCTAGGTATGCTGATCGTCTGTCACTCTCTTGCCCTCTTGTCCCATTTGCAAACATTTTTTGGTACATGCACCTCATTCCCTGCTTACAAGGTGTCTGTCTCCCAGTGACAACTGTTACACCAGGAAATGCTAATGGCCTACTTAACTCATTCATGAGTCTTTTAAGGAGAAGAAACATATGTGAAATAGAAAAAAATAAGGGGGGGGGGGGGTAGTATGTGAGGAGGGAAAAAACCCAACAACCAAATCTATTTTTACAGTACTTTTTCATCAAATATTCCTGCCACTGTTGTTCCAGAAAGGCCTCCCAACCTAGAAATAGTAGTTGTTGGTCATGTTTAATGTCCTGCATTTTTGACTGAAAGGAGCTGTGACTCATAAATGTGTATAACTCTCTGGCTATAAGCCACTCTAACTTAAGATGGCTGAGGTTTACTGTGAGAAAGCACATCTGACTTGTATTTCCTTCAGACTGAAAAAGTATCATCAAATAACAGTATAAGGGAAAAATTTTGACCATAAAGAATTTTACATTCTTTGGAATGATATCATAGTAGAATATACACAGTAGACTAATTAGAGTTTCATCTTTAATTTTACTCCAAAGTGGGTTGCATTTTTTGAAATATCATTCCCTTTTAGAATTTTTTTTTTTTATTTCAAAGGAATGGCGGCACTCCAATCACTTACTTACCATCATCTATATTAATTTGTGTTCTTCAAACAGCTGGATAATCTGTGGTAATTAGAATGATTTCCGCTGGCTGGGTTTTGTCATCTTGTCAGAGGGAATTAGCCGGGCAGGCTTCTCTCTACCCCGAGCAGGCAGTGGAGGGTGCTGTTGGATTGGAGGTGCTCCCTTGGCCGCTTTCACAGCGCCTTAACAGAGCTCGCAGGCACAGACTCCCACTTGTGCCTTCCCTGGGGTGACAGGGCATCCCTGCGAGGGAGCAAGACCCACAGAGAGAGCTCAGGACAAGCAGACATTGGGCTCATTTTGTTATTTGGGCACTGAAGGAAGAACAATATGGGATAACACAGGTTTGGATTTTGACTCCACGGCTGTGTGTTCCCTAGGAGTTTTACTGCCTCTTGTCCACAGATGATATCTTATACCAAATTCCTCAAGAGAAGGGGGAGGAGAGAGAAAAGAATCAGGGAAATCTGTTTTTTTGGCCAGAGGAGTTCAGACTTTGCCCATTAAGCACTTGCTTCTTTTCCAAAGTATGTTCTGAATTAGGCAGAGCACAGTATGTCTTATTCAATGTACTGGCCAGAAGTCATGAAGCTATGATAAATTCATGGATGGCAAGCCTTGCTCTCAAATTTGAGAGGTGTATTAGGACACCCAAAGTCGACACTTGTGCTCTTCATCTGAGTTTGCATTAGCCAAACATGATCTAAGAGCAGGAGCGAGCAAGTCAGTCAGCCTGCCTGCTCACAGTCTTGAACAGGATGCAGGGTACAGATATTGAATTTCCAATGCTGTATTTCACTGTCTTCAGGATACTGTGACTTTATTAGTGAATGTATCACTAACTATATGGCATATGGTCAAAGAATGTGTCATCTCAAAATCCAAGAAAATAGCACTGAATTACCAAACACACATCAAAGAAGCCCTCTGTGATTTGTAAGTATGACTTGATGCTACTGCTGTTTTGGCAGTTGTTTTCTCTTTATATTACTTTTCCTGTAAAAATTTCAAGTAGAAATTCTACTTGAGCTTCCCAGATCAAATAAAACTATTTGGTTTATGGATGAGTAACTGGAGTAGTTGAAGAAGTCAAATGATTTTCCCAGGATCCCAGAATTGAGAATGAAACAAGCCTGTGAATTAGATTCAGAAACTGAACTTCAGAATCAGCTGAAAGGGGCAGAGGCTGCAGCTCAAGATCCCTTTCCTTCCACGCTCAGCTTTTCCTCACACTCGAGACCATGGAGAAATTTTAGTTTTGCATTCTGAAGTGAATGTACTAAGCAGGAGCCCTGAAGGGTCCATGCTGCTCTTTGGGCTGCACAGCTCTTCCAACTCCTCTAACTGGCCAATATATCCTGATCATAATGTTTCCACATTGCTTTAAGACGAAAAGCAGTATGTATATCAATGATAGAAAATATTGTGCAATGTTATTTTTATCCCATAGGATGTAAACCAGCTCACTGAGGAAGTCACATGTGCTCTATAATTTCTTCTGTTCCAACCTCGAGAAGAAATTTCTCCCTAAAAACTAGTAAAAGTGTAACTGCAATAACTCCCTGGCCAATATAATTCTGATTGAAGCAAGAACTTTTCCAGAAACTGGCCCCTTTCTGAATAACCAGGATCAGAACACGGTTGAGTGCAAATAAATATGAAAAAACAGCTTTGTGCCACTCACATAGTCCTGTGGCCATGTTCCTTTCTGGTTAGTTTGCTGAGGACTGATTTGCTAAGAGGAAATGTTTCTGCCTATCTTGTGTTCTATTTACCTGGTTTTAATCATCCTAATTTGAATTAGTAAAGGAGAATATGTCTATGCCTATATTGGTAGATGGAACTAGAGATAGACCCCTTACTGGAGTACACAATGTTTATTTTATCCGAAAGTTTGTTTTCCTTTTTTCCCCTCCCACTGCAGTGTCACTGCTGCTGTATTTTATTAGACCTCTGGTTTTCATTATGCAAAAAGTCAAAACTGGAACATTGTAAATCTCCCCTCTCCTCCAAGCTTGCTGCTCTGAAGCCATTCAGTGCCTCACGGCTTCTCCTACCAAAGTGTGCTGTTTCCAGGGGCTTTGGGGAATAGGAGGTGAGAACAGGGAAAGCGGGGCAGGGGGGGACACCTCGCTCACCCAAGGCTTGTTAACCTGAGCGCACACTCTCTTTCTCAAATTTGTTTTCTCAGCTGGTGGCACAGTCGCTGCCCCAGCGCCACCAGCCCAGCAGAGAGCAGTTCCATTCGAGATCTGAAGGCAGATTTTAAAGAAGTAGTTGGGGCAGGAGGGGAGGCGAGCTTAATAGCAGCTTAGAGCCTGACTCCCTATGTTTTTTTAGTATATTGAAATATGAACTGTGTAAACACTCTGCATTCCACCTGCTCTAAAATCTGCCAGAAAGCTCACAAAAGTCCTTTGCTCCTTTGCTCTTTTTTACATCCTCCCATTTTCCTTGCCGTCCTCCCCACAAGGTCTCCCATATGACCTTGCTGTTCTGCCCCCTACAAACACATACCCTTTATTTCTGCCCTCTTTTTTTTCCTTTTTTTTTTTCCTACTGGAGACACGAATTTCCAAAGTTGCTTTGCACCTAACATGCTGTGCATTTTGACCCTCCTCTTTCAGAAAGCTGTTGACTCACTTTAGTTTCAAAGCATCACTGGTGATGCTTGTCAGGTTATTATTGTTCTTTGATATTATTTACCCTTATTGCACATAAATATGGCAGTAATCACCCAAGAGATGGAATATTTTCCACATCAAAACTCAGAACACACATGCTCTGCATTTTACCTGTCTTCCCCTGAACAGGGAGCAGTTTCCATCCAGATGGCAAACCATCAAGGGTTTTACACTTTTACACTCAGTAAAAATGCTGAACAAAGAAGTACATTTTCCATCATATTCTGAAAGAGAGCAGGCTGTGCTGGCTTCACTGTAAGAGCAGATTTCCCCTTGGCACCATCTTCTGCCAGCATGCAGGAGCAGGAGGAGGACAAGGACCAAGTTTTTGAGGCATGGTAACATTCCCAAAAGGAACTTGAAGGGAGAATCATGCCATGTGGGCAATTTAGAAATACCTGAGTAGCCTCTGGTAACCACTCCTCATTTCTCATGTCAGAGGTGATCATATCATCCCCTCATGGTGCACAGGATTTGGTGGTGTTCTTGGAAGTGAACAGGTAGTACTTGTTCAAGAACTTTGTATTTTTGATTTGGAGATTGAAAACAGCCTGCTTTTGACTGAAGCAGCCAGTAAGTTTTGCCACGATTGCATCAGACTGCAAAAGGCTGACCTAAAAATGAGTGGGGAACTCTGATTTATGTTTTAGACAAAACTGTTTTTATTTGACTGTGTAGGGAAGTCAGTGCCTCAGCTACCCAGGAATAGTGAGAGTGAGATTCAGCTGGGCTTTCTGCCGCTGCACAGCATTCAATGCACCAGAAAATGTAGTCAGCTGAGTCCTCTACCTCCATTTACATTTGATGAAGAAATGAGGGTGCTCTTCTGTCATCCCCTAGTGAGGCTGCTCTTTTACTAGCCTTTGCCCTCAAAATACTTCACACTACAAAGCATAGACCCCAGTGCTTGCATCTCAGCTCTGATTCCTTTTTGACTGTGAGTTCTGAGGGAAGTGGTTCTGCCTAGTTTGAAACGTGGTGAGGATAGGGTAGCCATGAGTCTGGAAAGGATTTGGCAGCCCTCTAACTGCGAAATGGGCTCTAGATTTCACCTCAGGGCAGCTGGTGTGAGCCCCACTGCTCCTTAGATTTTTCAGGATACATAGGTGTCTTTGCCATTCACTGGACTTTGTGGCATCAACATCTCCCTGGAGATTGGGGATTTTTCCTTTTGTTTTTCCCTGCCTTGAGCTTGGCTTCTGCCTGAAGCAGGAATCATGCAAACTATACTCACAATCCTTTCCAAGCACTTGGCATTAGAAACACCCTTCCCCTCTGCCTCTCCCAGCCAAGTGATCTGTACAGCAGAGCTGGGAGCAGGGAAGGGACGGGACAGGACGGGAAGGGAGGAGGAAGAGGAAGCCATTCACCCCACCCTTCCAACCAGAAGCAGGAGCCTGAAGCGGTCACTCCAATGGAAGAAGGTCAGGTTTAAAAGAAGGAGAAAAAAAAAAAAAAAGACAAAAGGTGTTCCCTCCCGCTGTTGGGATCATTGCAGCTGGGTGTAACCACACACAGACACCAGCCACCTTGGCCAGAAACACGGATGATGGCAGTGAAAAGCTGATATCACTGTGAGTGAAGCTGCAGTCCCTGACAGGCTCGTGGCTTGCTCTGGGAAGATGGTGTGATATCTTCCCCACTTAATTCAGTTTTCTTAAAATTGTCCCCCCCAGCTGTCAAAACTTTTATCTTCAGAAGGTAAATATAGAACTGAGTATTTCAGTTGGAACAAAGGTAATACAGTTAAAACAAAAGTTGTCCTGTTTCCAACTATTTTTGGAAGGTTATTGTGAAGGACTTGAGCAACACAAACGTGTATATTTGTTCCCTGAAAAGAGGAAGGATGACTAAATTGGAGCATCTAGTATTATTTTGAAAGAATTACATTACACCAGAAGAAGCCAGAAATAAGATATAATTTGTTAATTTTCTAATCCATTCAAAATATGTTGGGCAATTGAACTATTATTTGTAACTCTCTGTGATCTCTCTTTAGGGCGAGGAAACTATGTCCTATTGCAATAAGGTGTGGTGTGTTCTCAGAGCACATAAAGCTTTCAGCGACTTTCTCTGAGGCTGATTTGGACTTTAGGTAACAGCACATATTGAATCAGCTGGGGAAAGAAAGTCTCCAAGCAGAGGTCTACCAGTTTTAAATTATCTGGAATTTCAAATGATCAGCAGATATATTTATCATATTATCCCTGTATTTATGAATTTGTGTGTGGGAGGCCAGAGGGTGTCCAAATCTGCAAATTGTCAATTCACGTTCAATTCTTCAAACTGAGCCAAATCTGTCTCGCCTTTTATTTTAAACTGGACATAACTAGAGTAGTTGAAATGAAAGATTTTTCCTTGGATAATACTATATTGTACTGAGTACTCATGGTAAGAATAAGTTAACTGCCTTGTTCTCCATCATTACAGAAAACTAAAGAGAGGAAGTAAATGACCTGAGAAAATTATTCTTCTATTTTAATCTTATTAAACTTTTCTCCTCTGTTCCAGTTAAAACAAAAGAAAGAGCTTTGGAGACAGATTGACTGTGTAATAGAAAAGGCACAGTTTGGAGAAACTTTCAGTCTAAGACTATGCTTTGCCTGTTCTGCAGCTCTAAAATGAAAGCAGATTTCCTAGCTTTCAGCAGAATGATGCTGCATGCTGAAAATAAAAATGTGGTTCAGAAATGTATAATGAAGTTTCATTTAGGATGCTTTCTATAACACCTCATTGTCTGGCAGCAGAAATGGAAGCTAACAGCAGAAATTGTATTATAGTCATCTGATGTTACTAATTCAAGATAACAAATATTCTGACAGGGTTAAGTTTGCCTGAAAGGACAAAAAAGGATAAATAGCCTGAAAGGGAAGCAGCAACACAACTGTACACTTTTGCTGTACACAAAGCATGAACAACCAATGGTTAATATTTCTCATCTTGCTGGGAGTTCAAATTCTAAATTTAGAGCCCTAAAAAGGGGATCTGACATATGAGGAGCCTTATACTACCAATCACAGTCAATGGGACATGTTAATACCTCAGACCTTTTCAAATCAGGGCATTTAAGTTTAAAATACACAGTGAACATCCAGCTTTTACATCTTGGCTTTGGTTTCCCCACAGGGGAGGTGGGGCTGGTGGGGGACACTTGCTTACATCAAGGAATGAGCTCTCTCCATCAAAGCTGTGTCCCAGTCCTTCACTGGGTTCTTCTCATTGGGGGTCCCCATGCCTCTGCCAAGAACAATGGGCATCCATGAGGATTGGCTGAGTCCTCTGACAGAAACAGGCATGGACATCTACCCCAGGGAAACACATTTTTAGGCACTTACCTGAGAACAGTAATTGGTTTGCTCTTAGGGGAAAGACTGACTGTCTTCTGTTGAAATATTACTTCTGTCTAATGAGATGCCACTTTCCTGGATGACACATCTCCAGGCAAGAGGAATTCCTTCAGAAGTCAGTGACAGATTTTGTAGCAGAATTTTGTGACTGAGTGGAGAAATCAATAGAAGCAGCTGAACATGGGGTATAGGTACAGGCATATAGATACTGCTGCAAACCTGGGGCTGTCATCACCCCTCTGCCCCTGGCCAAGGCTGATAAGCACTGGAGATAGAACAGAATGAAGGAACACACAGGGACAGGATGAATCTCCACATCCATGGCTGTCCCACCACACATCCTACCCACTATCAGGCTGTGGCAGCTGTTCCTTAGTATGCTGTGCAGGGAAACAAAGCATTCTCTTTAAAATGGGATGTCAGCCTCTGCCTGTGCACAATGGAAATGAGACAGGGGAAACACAGAAGGCAGCCAATGCACCAGCAGGGCTGTGTGTCCCATTCTGTGGCACTCATGCACAGTCTAGTCTTTGCTCCTGTAATTCACAAAGCATCAGCAAGGGGAGGCAGCACCCAGAAACAGAGACATCCTCACCAGTAACAGCTCCATCCTAGAAGAGCTTCCCCAGAGCATGCAGGGAAAGAAGTACACCCCCATACACCCTTCATATTTAAAATGCAAAGAGTGATGTTAGCATCTTTCCTCCAGGTTTAATCTGGGCAGGTTCTGTCCAGCACAGCACCCTTCTGTGGCAAAGACTTCCCAGACACCTTGGTCTAGAGTGACTTATTTCCAACAAAACATTTACCTCAGGCTCTTACACTTCCCTTACAAGAGCTTCTGCAAATGACCAGCCTACTATGATTTACTCTGCCTCCCAGAGCAGCCTCTCAAAACACTTCCCTGAGAGAAAAGATTTGGAGCTTTCTTTACAAAAAAAAAAAATTTTTCTTTTATGGCAAATATGAATAAGGGGCAGAAAAATGGATTCACATTTTTTGCATTGCACTGCTTTTCCTGGTGCTTTGTTCTGCACTACAAGTCAGGTGCAATGTGGGATGACTCCATGCTATCACTTTGTGCTTGAAACTTCAGCATGTCACCATTTTTCTCTAGCAAGCTCATAACGAGAGGAAGCCCTGGGGCCTGTGGGGCAAGCAGTTTTGGAAGCAGTCAGCAGCAGCATCTCCTCTCCTCCTCAAAGCTGAGACTTCAGCAGGAACCAGAAGTCTCTGCCTCTCCTGGGAACAAGATAACTTCAACTGCCTGCAAAGGACAGGGCCATCTGAGGCACCTAGAACTGCATTCCCATTTTTTTCTCAAGGTGTACAATGATGACGATTTTCTGAATCATGGTATTTGCCAGTTTTTACCAATTGTCAGCTTGTTATGAATCCACTGCACATTTCCTAGGCTGTGTAGAAGAGAGGTAGGAAGCTCACAAACCTCAAGGAAACTGTAGCTGGAAGAAGAAGAACACTCTCTCTGCTCTCACACCTCACAATACAGCAGGGTAAACATTTGCTATTTACCCCTTGTTCATTTTCTGAACATTTTGTAATGACCAGTAGATAGCTGGTCAGTCAGCCTGTGCATTAACATGAACTAGCCACAATAAATGCTGTTCATCTCCAAATAGAGCTGTCACAAGAAGCTGATCACAATTTTGGGGTGATAGGCAGAAGAACAAAGACAATTCTGTAGGAGACAAGGCTTCACTAGTTCTGCCACTCGTGAAACAACTTGGTATTTTCTTAATTTTGAGCATCACCAAATGTTCAAAATACTTCTGTTCCCATTTGTACCAGAGCCTCATGGAAAAGGAAAATTATTCCAAAATGGGAATGAAAACCTGGTGTGTGTTTAAAAACTGTCAGGCAGGTGAGATAATTAAGAGCTGTGAGAATGTAATATCTAGGGGAAACAGAATAACTTTGATAGAGACATTTTGATTCCATATAAAAGGAAAATTATTTTCTCTTAAGTTTCTATGGTTTTCCTCCCCCATCTCTGCTCTTTTCAGTTATTTGCTCTAAAGGACTGGCTCTTTTTCAGGGACTAGAAATGGTCTAAGGAGTTCAAAGAGAGGGGGACATACTCAGGGCTTGAGGATAAGACTGTTACAAGTAACTTTCAAGGAAAATATTACAGCTTTAACGGCTATAAAGGGCAGACTTCCACTGTATCTAGGAGAGCGCCCTGGGATGTTGCCAGGAGCACGATGCTGATAATGGCTGCAAATATATCTGTTAATGAAATGTTAAGCTCCTTGGCAGAGTTTTTGGGTTTTCAAAGTGACAGTTTTCCATTAAAATTTATGTCATAAGAATTTGAGGTGGGGCAAAATTGGAACCATTTGTTGACTGAATCGGCAACTGGTTGAAAAAGAGCACAGGACCAAAGACTCCTTGCTTACAAATTGCAGCATTAAAATCCAACTAACTGTCATCTAATCCAACTGCAACTGGAACAAAATGTCTGGCCATGAGGATCTCCTTGTAGACTCAAAGTTTGCAAAACCACAGCGGTGGCCCCTCATGCCTGTATCTCTCAGGAACAAAACTGTATAATAGAGTACTTTGAAATAAATAAAATTCAAAAATCTAATTTGCACCAGAAGGGACAGAAATTAGACCAAAGAAAATCTTTGCTTTGCTTCCCAGGTTATGGGAATTTACCCTCTATCCCACAACCTCTTTCATCCATGTGGCCTACTGCCTTGGCTGCCAAGTCATCTGTACAGGGAAGAGAGAGGGGGAGAGGAAGGTAGGCTAAGGAGAATTACTAAAATAAAAAGGAAAAAAAAAAAAAGAAAAGCAAAAAATATGGTTTGGCAAAGCTCCTGTTGATTTCAGTGTGTGTGGACTTCATCCTCTGTTTCAGGTGCTCTCTGAAGAGCCCAGCAGGTCTGTGTGCAGACCTAAGGGTCTGGGGAGGTGTTATGAAGCTAATTGTACATGAGATAATTGTGAAAATAGCAGCTCCAGGAATTTTCCTGACCACAGCTTTGCTCATTCCCACCAAACAACTTTGTGGTCCCAAACCTGTGGAAGGCTACACACAAGGTTAACTTCAGGTTAACTTCTGTGTATAGTCTCATATCCACAAAGTCACTAGGCATGTGAATATTGGAGTAGTTGGGACTTTGGACAGTTTTGGTATCATGAATGGTGCTTGCTGCAAGATGTCTGTCTACCAGAAGGCTCTTTAGGTTCTCACTTTAAAGCAAAGATTTCAAATCACAGGCAAGGAAGACAGCAAAACTTATACTTCAGAGAACTAGGTGCATGAGAAGCTGGTCTCCTAAACTCAACTTTGCTTAGGTGTACACATTATGGCTTATTAAATACTCACACATTAAATGTGACTTCATCTTTAACAGCCTCCAAGTATTATGATTCCAAATGACAGCAACATATATATTTAACATCAGAAAGCAGCATAATACAGCTATTCTAAATGAAATCTACCTTTTATTGTAGGAGAGTTCGGCATTGCAGTTCAAATTAATGAAAATGAAAACACTCAGGCTTACCTGAAGGTTAGTGTAACTAAAACACGTGTGCATAAAATAAAACAAATATTTATGTGCTTTCCTGAATCAATATCAGAATGAATTGGTATTTCTGAATAAGCATAGAAGTACCACAAGTCTCCAAACAAATGAATTTTAACTATTTCCAGTAAATATTTTCATCTTACTTTGTGTATCTTTGTCAACTGTGATGGGCTGAAGCCAGATTCTTGCAGGTAAGAAAAATGAATGCACAACACAACTGGAAATTGATCTTTGCTGTGTTCTCTTTCCATTTGTGGTAATGAAAACAACTAAACAAGCATTTTGTCATTTTTATGTACAAAACCATGACCAGCATGTTAAAATATTATATTTTACATTTTTATACAAATTAGCAATTGAAAAGTTACACCTCAGCAGTTGTTTATGTCACATGACTGGAGTATCAATCATAATAATAATAATAAACCAGGCGATTTTTAAGCTAGCACACTTCTGAGTGTTCAACCAAACTGGAGAAAAATGGGGAAAACACATCATATATCTTAGGAGTAGTAATGTCCTGTTATTGTTAAAAAACTGCTGGGACCTCATTAGTGACTATGAAAACATCATCTGTGAATACCGTGAGGCAATAAATCTACAGTGTCCAAGGAAGAGGGGGGGAAGAGAGCAAGCACAACGTGTGTATTTGCCATTTTTTCTTACCCAGCTGTGAGTTAGTAATTTCCATCTCTGCTTGCCAAACAGCTTCCAGAAACTATTACTGATTATGTGAATTCAATAGGCTGCTAATGAACGATAAGATAATGGGTCTATGCTCAAGACTGCAGGAGACAAATAGTTGTTTACATGTCAAAAATTCCTTTTCCACTTGGGTAATTTTACACACACACACACACACACACACACACACACACACACACACACACACACAAAAGCTTTTTTATAGCACTGTAGCTCTAAGCCAGGGCTGATAATGCTGCAGGTATAGCCCTTTCATCTCCAAATGAAATACTAGTTTTTGTAGTATACCATTGATGATCAATTTTCCATAGCTTTTAGTAAAGCAAGCAGTGCTTTAAAAATAACGAATTATCAGTTTTTTTAGAGGGAAGAATGGACTGAATGAAGGACAAAAGGCAGATAACTTATGGATGGATTCTGAAATACATTTGTGCCAGTACCTGGTATTTTGAAAGACTTAGCATGAGACCCTTAAACAGACTTGTGATAGGACTTGCCTACCATAGCTACATCAGAAAAACCTTATAATGCTTTTCACCCCTGACAATTTTATCATCTGTCAGCCTCATACAGCCACAGTGCAACCAGGCACAAATCTGCTGCTGTCATAAATACATGCTCTCGTGTTGCCGTGGAATTTGGCTCTGTATTTGCAGAGCTCACGTCACCCGTCACTGAAATGTGGCTACTTCTACTGAGGAAAAACAGCACTGCCAGCAAGATTGTTTTTAGCAGGGGAAGCGAAGGGTAATACAGCCAACTAAAATCGCTGGAGAGCTTACGTAGGAAGAACACAAGGTAATGACCTTGGAGTCATTAACTGGAATTCCTTCAGGGCACTGGGTCTATCCACTCATACATGTCTGAGAAGTGATACCAGGTCCCTAATGGCCATAAGTACTGCAGGGACTGAACAAGTGGAAACTATTTGCTCCGTTGAAAATTATATATTGGTTTTTGCACAGAACCCCAAATTTTTTTGACTGTGAGCTTTCACTTTAGGCCCATTTTTTTGTGTTTGATCCCAGTGCAGAAGACCTTGGTAGGTGATAGTCTGCAACTGGATGCCTTGTTTGTACATTGCACTTTCAAAAGCACTGCGAAAGCAAACAGAAAGAGACTTACCTTCCAAGATATTGGATATCTTGTCTCTGTATGTGAAAATGAAGTGTTGGGAAGTAAATTTCACCAAAAAATCTAACATTCCCAATACCAGCCTCAGGAGTTGGCAAAGGCGGCGGCTGCCTAGCACAGTGCCCTGCCAAGGCAGTAAAACATCTGCTTGCAGTGGTTTGTTCATGCCAGGGCTTTGGACAGTGAGGCTTATGGATGTGAGACAGGCTGGGTTTATGTGATGTTGGATAACTCAAATCTCCCCCATGGTGGCAGGAAGAAAGGTAAGCCCATTCCCACACAACTATCTCCCAGGACTCCCCTTCTCAGCTCTACTTTTCTCATTTTCCAATGGAAGGAGCAGCCTGGAGACATGAGTCCTGATGTCTTGAACAGCTGAGTTTTGCTTAGTTTCAGAAAAGTCTTGAGCCAGGTCCCTGCAATCCCAGGATGAAAACTCAGAGATGGCTTGAAATACACAAATAGTTAGTTGCTGGGTTCAAAAGGCCCTTGCCTATTTGATGTAAGATATTAAATATCCTGGAACTCACTCACTATGAAACATAGTCTCCAGAGCCTGAGAACTTGTTAGACAAACTGTAAGTAACTTTCTGAAACTGATTTAATTAGGTTATTATTAGACAAATGAAAACAAAAGCAACCAACCAACCAACAACAAAAAGCCCTCAATAAATGCCCCAAACCAGAACAAGGTCAGTGTTCCCCTTGGTGTATCTGTGATGAGTCACTCTCTTGGGGTAAACATGGAGACCTTACACTCACAAGCACTCATTCTGTTTAATCCATGCATTAATAAAAAGGTTCTTATCATTATCACAACCCATAGTGGAATTCAGAATTCAGACACATTCAGTCTCTTTTCCACACTGTGTCTGCTTGTGACATTCACGAACACAGAACAATCCTTAGAGGCCTTATCACACAACGAATGTGAAGGCTTGTCTACCCAGTATTACAGTACTTCTTGGACTCTAAGGATTAGCTAAGACCTCTGCCTCTGACTACAGACTCTGAGATTTTAGAAAGTTATTTTGGGTTTGCATGCATACTATAGCAAACTAAATATATATAACAAACTATACTATAACAAACAAAATATGTCCATAGAGAAGAAAACTAGAATTGTGTACTTACTTCCAGAGAACTTGAGCACTAAGCAATGTGGGCAGAATATATGGGACTTCTGGAAGCTGGAAATCAGACAGAGTTGAAAAGCAAATGCTTGTATGGTTGGGTTGAGCCTTGTTTATCTGTTTTATCTGAAAATTACTTGCACTTTTTTCATTTGAGATGATACCCTTTTGCATAGCTTCACCTCTTGGAGGTGGGAACAGCAGCTTTTGAGGATCATGGAAGCATGAAAGAATGCATGCTCCACAGAAGCTGGCAGCAGTGTTGGCTCTTGCTCCAAACAGAGCCAACAGCAGCAGAAGTCAATCTAAACATCTGACCATGTCCAGCCAAAGGTAATCTCCACTACCACACCCCATTAGTCAAAAGTCAGAATGGGCCAGTCATGATTTACAGTAATCTGAAATAAAGCATCAGTGCTTGTCTTGGTGGGAGTTCCAGGCTTTGCAATGGATCTAGTAGAACTGTGTGTTAATGTGATCTCTATAAATTTATGTTTTCTAAATGCAAAAATGCTAATGGGAAAGCAATCAGTCCCTGCTGAGCTATATCTCTTGGAAGAAAAGTCTCAAAGGCAGTAGGGAAAAGAGCATATTGCTATTCATTGTAGCTACTTCCTTCCCCTGGGCCGGTGTGTGCACAACCACAAATGGTCACTTCAGGCATATACATGCATGTAAATTCAGCGATTTGCAACCTATTTGCATAGTACACAAGCAACAGACTTTCACAGACAAATTAATCTGGACCAAAGTTGGAATCACTAGGTGATATGTACATGTGGCCAGTCTTACAACAGGAATAAAACTTTGTGACAGAAATTTCTGTGCCCTGCACAGTGTGCGACTGCATGGAGAAATCTTGAAACATAATTTTTCAAAACTTTTGTCAAAGAAATAGCTTGTATTTTCACTCTGTCCATCCACTCTGTTTTCCTGGATGGAAAACATCCATCCAGTGATGTTTTCATCACTTGGATGAAAACATCCAAGTGATGTTTTCATTGACATCTTTGTCTACCCAAAATGGAAGAAATGGTAAATAGGGAAAAAATATATGCTGGTTCTGTGTCTCTGTATATTTATTTCAACATTTAATTTTTGATTGCCTAAATCAGAATCTTAAGTTTGGACTAGCTAGTATACAATTTGAGGTGAAAGAAGAATTTCTATGAAATTCAGAAGGACACCCCACCCCCCCACCCCCCCACCCCCAATTAGTGTTTTTGCTCCTCCTTCTTACCGACTGTATCTGTGTAGCACTACATTACCACATGAGCTGCTTGCCCTGTCCAGATAGCACAGTGCTTCGAGCAGGATTTTCAGTTCCACTGGGGGAAACTCAAACATTCAACTCTGAATAAAAGTCATAGGAATGTGCATGCACATCACTTAAGAAGCTTTTAAAAAATGCAGTTTTCTTATGTGATGTTCTGCAACAGAAGCATTAGATGAATGCATACCAGTACTAGACTTGGATTCAAATTTTCCCCTCTCCTGGCCTCACTAACTTAGTTTAATACATTGAAATTTCCTAATTGTACTTTCTGATTTCTCTTAATTATTGTTCTTTTCCTTTCACTGTCTTGAAGGTTTATTCTCTTCCCAGCACCCTGCTACTTTCAGTGCTTTATCAGCTGCTTTATTTGATTCCATCTCCTCCTTGCTGAGGAAGGAAGAGCTACCTGAGTGCTTCATACATTCTGCTGAAGTTCTGAACTGCACTGTCAGATAAGTAACTAATAGAAACTAATTTAGTAATTAATGGAGATAAAAAGAATTTATCTCTTTTTCAGATGAAATATATCTTAAATGTTGAAAATTTTTGCCAGAAGTCTGTTTGGAAAATGCAGAGTTCTGAGAGTGGAGCTAGCCCTATTCGTCCAGTAATAGGGCATATTGATTAGATCCTCATGCCAGTTAATTAATCCATCATTTATGGCTCTTGGAGTCTGGGAGCACTCCTGATTGCTGCCAGGGCTTGCAGTCCCCTCCCTGCTTACACATGGGTGCGTGCATTCTGCCAGACCTCTGACTCTGCCATTTTGGCCCCAGGTTCAAAGGCCTTCAGATGTGTCTGGCAGGTTATTCTTGGTTTATACCTCTGACAATGCTAATGGTAAGAGCAGATTTTGGCCGCACATTTTGCAAGTCAGATTCCTTTTTGCTGAAATTCATTCTAAAGGAGCAGAGGAAGGTCTGGGTGCAGGTTGATAGCCACTGTGGGAAGCCCAGATGAATTCCATGATCTCCACTCATTGCCAGAGGTGAAAAGATGGATTCACAAAAAGTGTTCATTTCCATGAATATTACCACTACAGAAACCGAAGACGTGACCCTTGAGAAATATGTGGTTTCTGTAGAGATGGGTGATAACTGTTTCCAAACCTCCTGAAAGAGCAATGTGAGCTACATTCGTAGCAGTGTGCCCTGAGCTGAAAGATTGGTGACTGCCATAACATTATTCCATACATCTCTTGTGTCTCTGGAGGTGAGGCAGTGCTTATCAGTGACTGAGATTTCATTTTATATTCTTCTCTGCCCAGGCAGCTTTGAGCTTGTGTGGAGTCTCATGCAGGCTTCTCCTCTCCTCCATCCCAGCATGAGGAGCAAGAGAGAGGCTGGCCACTGGCTACAAAGCAAAAAATATGTGCAATCCTTCAGGTTTTGACCACACTTCATTCAGTTCAAGACACTAATACAGACATGGGGGAACCCAGAGGTCAGTCATTTTTACCTATAATTAACCCCAAAGTCTTTCCTGTTGGGGGAGGCTATTCATGCTGAGCTGTGGAACATCAAACAGCATTGCCAGAGAGGAGGCAAAAGCTCCAAATAACAGGCTTAGGCATTCACATCACTAAAACTCAGGAAAATGGCATAAATACTATCCCTTTTCTATCTGCTCTCCAATTAATGTTTGCGAACATATTTGTCAGTAGAAAATTCATAGGAGGAAGGATCTCACATGAGTTTTCGGCACCATAATATGGATGCTTCAAATGCTTTTGGAAGGTCATTTTGGAAGCTCTGTGTTTGTTAGATTTAGGAGTTGTTTAACTGAATGCCTGAGCATTTCCATTAAAATGGAGTAACCATCAACGCTGTACAAACAGGTGTTTCCAA
This sequence comes from Passer domesticus, assembly GCF_036417665.1. Taxonomy (NCBI): domain Eukaryota; kingdom Metazoa; phylum Chordata; class Aves; order Passeriformes; family Passeridae; genus Passer; species Passer domesticus. Next base: position 78,518,452 of record NC_087474.1, on the reverse strand, counting down.
GCAGCACTCATCACAAGCAAGAAAAACATGTAGCTGCAACATATCTAATGATATCTCAAAAATTCTCAGCTCTAATTTTATCTATTATCCCCAAGTCCTCCAAATTTTACTGATGAGTATGTTATCAATAGTATCATTCTACAAACCTCAGAAAATTAAAATACTTAATGATTTCATTCTTTCTTTTCATCTCCCTCTTTGCACTACAGCAGAAGACACCTGACTGGGAGCTTACTATGAATTAATGCACTAAAGCATGGTGTGAACACTTGATATAAATTTTACAAAACTTTTCCACTTTCAGTTGCAATTCACTTTGCTCATCTAGAATGATTCATTGGTAGTTGAAGGATATGTCATTGGTCTAAGAGAACTGTATCACTATCACATAATGTACAAGTAATATTCTATTTTCTTCCTGTTTTCATTAAAAGTATACCAGCCGGGGAAAAAAAAAAAAAGCAAAATCAACCCAGTGATTTTCTCCCACTCATTTCCTGCACTCTATATTTCTGACTCAAAAAAACAGTGAAGCACCAATATGTAAAAGCACTAATATTAAGTTCATCTAAACATTTCCATTCTGAAGGCCCATTTTCAGTTATTTATTATTTTCATAAACTTTAGCCTTCTTGGCTGAACTTTTTCCAGAGTTGTTCTCTTTCCAAGCCTGACTATTTTAGGAAAGTTTGAGCATGAATCAAGCAAAACCAAAACTTAACAAAAAATACATTTTTCCCACCATTTCTCCCAAATCTTGCTGTTTCTTTGGAATAGGTATAATGGCCAGATCTTTTCAGACAAAAGGCTGGTATGTGGCAGACGACAGTCTGTAAATGACATCATACAGACAGGTACCTTCCAAAGGCCTCTTGAAAACAAATTGAGATTTACCCAAATCATACATCCTTAAAAGTTAATTTCCATTTACATGCAGCTGTCATGTGAACCTAAATATATTGTTCAGGTTTTTTTCATAAGTACTCAGAGGCAATTGTTATCATCTCTCTCCTTTTCTCAAATCAAGAAATTGAGACATGGAAGAGGGACTCAGTCTGGTTTCCTATGTCTCCCTTTGGTATTCCTTCCATTCAATTCTTCTCTAATTAGTATTATTTTCCATGATCTAAATTACATGCATTTCTTTTGGAGACAATGCTGTGCAAAGAAAAGAGAACAAGTGATGGTAAGACCCTGTACATGCAGTCTGGCTGTAAATGGAGCAACCATGCAGCAAACGCAGATATACTGGTAAAGAACAGCCACTTTACAGCCAAGTGAATACTCAAAGCGCTTGCACACAGGGGAATTTCCTTCTCTTTTAGTAAGTCATGGCAAATAAATGTCATGGCTTCCTCATTCGCTTAATAACATCAGATCTGAGCACTGAATCATAGCATACTCACATGGAATTGAAAATTCTCTCTTGGGCCTCAGCCCAGAGTTGCAGGGCTTTTTAAAAGAGTTTAGGAGTGAATTTGGGGACTCAGACGTCCAACTCCTGTTGGCTTGCAGTACAGTTCTCAGCCCTTCTCCATTGGGCTTCTTTGTCAGGAGGACAAGCCCAGGTGATGTAAGCATCATTAACTGTGAGAACCTAACAGTAACTCCACTGAAGCTTGGAGTTAAGTATGTACTTAGGTGCAATGTTGGGTGCATTCTGTTTACACTCCATAACACAAAAAAATCCAGAAGTGATAGGGAAAAAAACCAACAAAGTAGTCAACTTCCCAGCTATACTAAAATGCTTGACAAAAATATGCATATTTTCTAAAATATTTGGGAGACCAAGATGAAGATGGGAAAAAGGATTGCTTGACATGAATTCCCAATCCCTTTTAATGAAGGTGCTCAGAGCTTGGGTTTTGTGTAATCAGCTGTCTCTGATGCACTGTTTCAGAAAATTTGCCTTCCTTGTTTTTCATTCCGAAGACTTTGTGATGCAACACATTAAATGATTTTTGAACAGTCTTTGTCAGACACCACACATGTACATCAACTAAGACGTTGTCTTATAAGAGGCACTCACATGGAGAATTTTTTCCTCACTAAATTCCTCTCTCATTCTTTGCACAGGGTAACAAATAGCCCCAAATAAATACTCACTGTGCAGAAATGGAAACTTCAATTTCTGAATAAGATAGGGGTTATACCAAAGAATCAAAGACTTATTAAGGGCTGAAAAAGACCTCCAAGATCATTGAGTTCAGGGCAGGTAAAGGCTCAATCATAATCCATTCATGTGAGTTAGGGTGTGAGTGTAGGCTGCACAGAAATTTCCAATTGCTTCTTTTTAATTTCAAAAGTCAATAACATCCTTTTTGATGGTGGTGTGTGGGATAGATTTCCCCACACCTAACGGTAAGCTGTGGAAATGGCAAGCTGTAGTAGTTGTGAATAGAATCACTATGACAGGGCTGTGAGTTACTGTGATGTATGGCAGGGGTGGTGCTGCAGATCTGTATCCAAGGAGAATCTAACGGATTTTTCATGTGGGCTTCACAGATGTTTGCTGAGGAATGATCAGGAATCCTGTGTTCCAGCCAAGATTATTTAAAGATAGGATGCTTTAGAGGTCACAGCCCATTTCAGCATCTCATTCTTGTCTTTGCCTTTCCTCTAACCTCCTTTTCTAAAATCAAACTGCCTCTGGCCTGATCTTTCCAGGATGTTGCTCTTCCTGGACTTGCTTAAACAAAGGCAGAGATCTACTCAAGCCCATTTAAACTTCAAGGCTTCCAAAGACCAGACTTGCTGGCTGACTGCTTTGTCCCTTGATGAAACCCCTGTACCGACCTAAGCCCTGTTCTGCTTGGAGAAGATGTTTCACAAGATCCTCCCAGGACATCAAAGCTCTTAGCAAGAGCTCCACTGTTGCAGGTTAATCCATGTGTCACTTGGTACTTGTAGACCCCAGAAACTTCAGCCCCTGGGCAGTTTTGCGCTCGTTTGTGCCTAAAATATGGCCTGTCCTTTTCCAGTTTGTGCTCCTGTTGCTCCTTGATTCCTCTTAGCCACCACAGTCTCCTTGACAGGATTAATCAAAATGCTTTAGTCTTCTACAAAGAAAAAGGAGGGGTAATTTGTTGAACACATGCAGTGTTTTGCTTTTGGCATTGGCCACAGTTAGTGTTCTGTTGTTCTTTTTTTAGTGAAAGAAAACAAAAGGTCTGTGTATGAGGCAAACCATATACTCCTGGTCTAACCATACACAAAGATCAGATCAGTAGCCCAATGACCATAGAATCACGAAATCATAAGAATGCTTTGGGTTCAAAGGCAGCCTAAAGATCATCCGATTCCAACTCCCCTGGCATGGATAGGGACACCTTCCACTAGACCAGATTGCTCAGGGCACCATCCAACTTGACCTTGAACACTTCCAAGGATAGGGCATCCACAGTTTTTCTGGGCAACCTGTTCCTCACCCTCACAGTAGAGAATTTTTTTTCCGATATCTAACTAACTTGAACATACCCTCAGTTTGAAGCCATTCCTCCAGAGTCCTGTCCCTACACACTCATGTAAATAATTTCTGTTGCTGTTGTAAATAGTTTCTCTAATGATCTACTTACTACCATCAAAGTTGCCTTGTAAAAATTCTGGGGGAAGCTAGATGTGTTGAAAGGAATGGGGCGAGAATTAGCTTAGTGTTACTTAAATACTCTGTCAGACCACCTATCTAAGCCTGATCTGGATACACAGCTCCTGTGTCCATTCCTTCTATTCAGTGAAACTTTTTTTAGCTCAGCTCTCTCCAGGTTTGGTTGTGTAAAGTCTTGTCCAAAATATATATTCCCTCAGTGCAGGGCTTAGAAAGGAGAAAATTGGCACTTTCCATGCCACACCTGTTCAGCAGAGAGAGCACTTTGATCTCTGTGGCTACCCATCTAACAGCCCCACGGAGCAATAAACCCATACACTTTTTTTTCTTTTTTTTTTTCCTTTTTAATATCTCTGCCAAAAGAGGTGGAGGAAAAAGTGAAAGGAAAAAAGTAGCCATTCCAGGAAGGAGCTGAAGTCTATAAAGTGATCTTTCACTCTCTATTGCAAAGCTCTTGCTACTCAGCACCACCACAGATCTATCAGAATATTTTTGGCAACAAGCTTTTGAAAAGCTGAATTTAAAATAAGAAGTGGGAAGTGGGGAGGGAAGCAGGGGGGACTGTCTTCAAACCAAATGCCACGACTGCTCACAAGGCACTCTATAATTCAAAACTGGGTACCCTCAGGCATGCTATGCATACGTTTATATTTTCAAGAGAGCAGTCCCACAATGCAAACACTGTGAGTAGTTTTGCCTAAAGGATTCTGTAGGATTTATGCACATGGGGGCTCTTGTCACTTGTAAGTAGAGGTCAGGAACCTGCCTGGGTGGAGAAGGCAGAGTCAGTGCTTTCCTGAAATCCCTCCTTGTGCCAGGAAATAATTACCACACCCACAGCTACTACATTTGAGCCAAGGTGTTTCAGGGACACAGTCTGTCATATAGGGCACGCCCATGGAAAAAAGTTTTATAAACCATATTAAGTTTCTTTAATCTTCCATTCCTTGTTGCTGAAAGAAATTTTAAAAATAAATTTAAAAATCAAGGTAGTTGCTTCTGAGAGAAAAGAAAAAAAGAGTTTCTGTCCAATATCCAAAAGTAAAAGATCAAAAACAAACTTTGATTTTTCACATATTCCAGATTTCTCAAGACAGGCTTTATTTCCACTGGGTTAAATGGAAGGTAATGAAATTTTGACCACAGTGGAATAAATCAAATTTTTTGAGGGAGTGAAGGGGTAAGGAGGAGAAAAAAAAACAGGCAGAGGGGCTACAATAGCAAGTGTTTCTTGTAAAAATATAGAACTAAATTTGTTTCTGTTAGGCATCTTAATCTGTGATTTATTATCAATTCAAGAACTCCACAATTTTTTATTAGAGCTGAATGGATTTGAAACTACCATTGCTAAATAAAAAGGCTAATTGTGTTTTACCGCTCCATTTCAAGTACAATTCTCTCTTGGTGCCAAAGATCAGGCACCAAGAGAGAAAAAATGACACACTTTATTTAAAATAATTGCAGTGAAAAAATTGTGTGGTTTTCTTTTGGCTGTGGTAACTGAACATTTTATTATGAATGAAAATTCTAAATAGTTGTGTCTTGTCAATAGGACCTGTCTTGTACCATTTTGGCTAAAAAAATGTCCAGATTTGTTTTAGTTTATAGCTTATAAATTCTCCTGAATTTTTTGGACATCTTAATTTCATTTTGAAAACTCTGTCTGACAGTTTTTCATGCATGCCTAAACACGTCTCATTTCAAGTGGAGGCCAGTGATGTCTCAGAATGAGTAGGCAAAACAGACACACACAGAAGTCACCAGAGCCAGTGTGAAGCAGTGAGTGAAGAGCACACCAGCATTTCCCCAACTGCAAATGGCAAGAAAATTGACATGCTGCAACCAAAATTGTTCTCTAAAAAAACGCCCACAGGCATTTGATGAGCCAGTATATAGAACTGTGACTAGACCTTGGCTTTAAACGTATGGATTTTCCACTTTGTGCAGTGGCCACATGTGCCTGTGGGGGGCAAGAATGGGACATCTCTCATCCCCTCTACTACACAGCCATCAAGGAACAACACTGTTAATCACAGGAGCCAGTGGGCTGCACCTGGTCATGTCTAAAAAAGACTTGACCTGATAGGTCTTAGGTTCAGAGGACTAGAAGTCCTAGAGAAGCTTTGAAAAGAGACAATTTACTGTAGTGCATGGACACAATACAGATTGGCTTCCTGATGCTGGCTTTCTACTCCTGGGATCATGAGCAAACAAGGGGCATGTGAGTGTGAGTCTGGTGCTGGTTTGGGGGCACCAGAGAGCTGAGGAAGGAGGAGCTCCTGGTTTGCCAAAGGCAGAGCTGAGAAGACCTCTCAATGCTGTGGGGACAATAAAACAGATTCTGCAGCCTCTTGAGCATCAGAGCAGGGGTGCTCAACTTCCATATCGATGGGACCATGTTTTACAGATTGAGCTTATCCCAACCCCTTCCTCAGGTGCCAGGCAATGCAGCTTGAAATCTTTGCCTGGCTTTGTCCCATTGCCCTGCAGCTGTTTGTGATGCTGCTCTACAGTGCCTTACCCACAAGATATATAACCTGACAGTTACATTTAATTTCCTAAGCTGGAACAATGAAGGCTTTTATTCCAAAGCTGTCAGTCTCATAGATTTTTCTGGTAATTTTAAGGTGCTATGCACAAGCAGCTGTTTCTAGCTATAGTAGATGTCATCTGTAGTAATAGATTCTGTGAAAAGGGATACCATATAAGAAAAAGACAATAAGGCAATACCATTACAGACCCAATTTCTGGCTCTGCTTGTCAAACATGGCAAGTTGCTCAACAGAATTCACTTTCATTCTGTGGAGTGGAGGTAATAAGGGAGAATACTTCAACATCATTCTTATTTGTAAAATGTTTCAAGATCCCTGGATGACAAGATAATATATAAATAATGACATTTTACTTTAAAATGTGTTAGTTGAGATAGCAGGTTTTGTGGGTAACTTGTATTTTGCTCTGTCAAAATATAACTGTGCTAGATACCAGTAGTTTTTTAAAACAGTGCTGTAGCCATAATTCATTTATTTCTGCCTCCTTTCTTCTTGTAAAATTATGTAAGTATAGGTAAACAATGCCTTTCTTTTAAACAGATGGAAGCATTTGTCTTCTGGATAGATGCAACACTGACTATACAGTTATTCCTGGAACTAGGTAGCACCATTTCTAAGTTTTGTGAGAAATACAGTGTCGGAGCATTTGAACCTGTATCTGCAATGTTTGGTGTGAAGCACAGAGACAGCTCCAAAATCCATTTAACTTTATCTGAGTCCTTTCATTTTCTTCCCTTTCTATAGAATAAGACCTATAAAATTTAGTTTATTGTATACAGTACAATTTTAACATTTTCTGAGTTAACACTGATGGCAGTAATGGCAAACAGCTGAGGTAACTTCTCTTCTGGGGGAGCTGCTTTCCAGCTATTCCTTGAAAATAACTATCACCATTTTTCATCAGACTTTTTATGTGTATGAACAAAAGTGTTAGGGACACTTTATAGTGCCAGAATCTGGTGAACTAATTTTTTCAGGCACGGATACAGAAACATCATATGGTTTTATTTTAGTCAGTAATAAGATTATTTGGGTGAGTTAGTGTTTATGTCTTTGGCTTGCAAGATGCTGTCCATTTGACATGTCATATGAAGGAAACTAATTTGATGCTTTTCCTGTCTAAGATAATAATTTGGATGGGGGAGGGGATACATTAAAAAAAAAAAAAGGCAACAAAAACCAAAACAAATGCAACAAAACAAAAAAACTCCCCTGGTAATTACTTAGCAACTTTCTGATAAAAATCCATGCTCCTAAAATAAGGATTTGAAAATAGAGCAGTGCATGGCACACTGAAAATCCAACTTCTATAAAAGAACTGCTCCAGTTCAGACATTTCACTGCACTGTCACATTTTCCACAAGATTTATAACGAGCACTTTGTAAGACTCTGGCACCTGAGCTGAATACTGAGCTTTTACAAACTTGTCCCTGAGGATATTTTTGGTCAGCCTTAAGCGCCAGGAGTACATGAGGTCCAAACTGCAGTTCCCATGCCACAGTGAGCTCTGTGCATGGTGGCTGAACCTGAGCAGAACTGCAGTCATTGAAAAACGGGACTACAGAAATAAAACACAGGATAAAATGAAGCCTTGAATTTACAGTGCTGGCTTAAGGCTAGTTTTTTATTCTTTTCAGGATTGCACCTGTTCAGCTGTGTTGCCTTATGGAGTTACGTTGGTGCAGCCCAGATGAGATTTGGCCTTGTCTGACTATGACTTGAACTAAACTCTCACATCAGTTCCACAGGGCGGGTCCAGTGAAGTGGCAGAAATGAGGGATTATCTTGGCCACAGAGCAAAACTGCTGGATGTCTCCATATTTCAAATAGTGTTTTGCATCAGCTACACAGAATGTCTGTGCTGTGGCAAACCAATCTCCAGGAGGGTAGTGTCCCTCACCCCGACAGGGATGTTTCCAGCCAGTTCCCCACTACAATGCTAGAGATTCTACTAGCACTGCCTGAAATTAAAGCCAGATGAGATGCACAATTTATTCCACTCCTTAGGTGAGAAAAAAAATTAATGCTTAAACCTTTCAAGTTTCAGAGGCACTTGGGAGAAGGCTTAGGGTTTAGCATTATATAGACATATCAGCACATCCAGTTCAGCCAGTGTCGAATTCTGAATGAAAACAACTGTGCTCCTGCTCACAGCATGCATTAAGGACGATCCCTGACAAATTAAAAGTATTTAGCAGTCATTGCTTTCTTATGGCTCTTTTCCTAAGACTTAAAGGAATCATGGCTGGCATTGTTTTGAAGCCATCAGACTTTGAGGTGATCAAAAGCTTAGAGGAATAAAATCAGAAATACAGATAGATGAATAGTGGTCAAGCTTCTCTGCCCTGCTCTCAGACATTGCTTGGGTGAGGTAACACTAGTTCAATGTGTTAGCTTTTATAGGAGGCACCTGTCACTGCAGTGCTCTGGGCCACAGCTACTGCGTGGCACTGGCTTCCCACAGCCAGAAAACACGTGTGACATGCAGGTCGGCTGGAGACATGCAGACAGCTTCAAACACTGCAGAACCTGATGCTTTCCTTTACCACATAACCAGCTTCCTGAGTCCAAATCATTCTTCCAGGATCCAGGCAAAGTAGCTGGATTGCATTTTTGTAAGAGGTTGCCTGAGAGCACAATCTACCCTTTCTTGCCAAAAATCTGAATTAACATGGTTCAGTTAAAAGCACGATTAAAAGTACTCCTAATTTCTCTCTAACCAGGGAGTCAGTCAAACTTCTCTCATTAATTTCAGTGTGGGGTGGGTATATGCATAAAAATTTGTAGTATCTTGATTTTGGCTTCTGTCTTCTCTGGCAGAGGGGAAAAAATGAGAGAAAACTCACTGCATGCACTCGAGCCCATTTCTCTACAGAGTGAGTCAGAGCAGGAGCCTCTCTGAAATCTATGTGGCTGCCAGTGTCAGAGCTGCAACATATTTTTGCATACTCTAAGTGCAAATAAAAACTTGGTGTCTATATAATAGGACACAGCAAATTTACTATATTTGCTGTACTGGTTCTCTTTTCACATTTAGAGAGGGAAATAAATCTCACACTCAGGAGACAAAAAGCCATAGAGGTATGGAAACATTGGTTTGCTGGATGTTTAAGAGCTGAACTGCTATTCTTGTTTTTTAAAAATTGCCTGAAAAAAGCATTGCCTTGTAATATCTGGTTTTAGTAGAGACTGTTTGGTATCTTCTTAGATAAGAAAATGCTTTGTCTAACTAGTGGGAATTGCGTGAAATAACACGGCCATGATGACATGGGGTGCTATAATGCAGTTATTGATAAGAGTCTGGAACACATATCCTAATGACTCATAATGACCTTCCCAAAGACATGGGATGTGATAAGAAACAATGACTTAAACAAATGTACAAGTTAGGGGATATTCTTTGGGGGTGAGACATCTCATTTTATGCACAACCTTGCCCTGAATCTTGTGTTTCATGCTGTGTATGTGAACCACTTCAGTTGTGATGCCTCAGAGAGGCAGGATGTCTCCTGCCATTCCCTTGAGTGCAGTCCTTGGAGAAGACTCAAACAGGTCAGCTGACAGCATGCCTGGAAGGAAGCAAGACTGTATTCCTCCTTCCTCTCTGTTGTGCAGCTCAAGGAGTGCAGCCCAGGCATTCTTACAAACATGAGAAATGCACTTCTGCCCCATCCTGACATCAGCTGCTAAGTGTTGTCTGCCTGTGCCTCACTCCTGCTGGCCAAGGGCTTCACTCTGTGGCAAAGCTCCGTGCTCCACCTGAGACATTTCTACTTAAACATTTCCTCTTAAACTAGCACACATCTCGCAGGGCTTTGGCATTCTGTGTGCTAGCCTGTGCTATATCTCTTCAGATGGAGAACAGTTCAGACCTTCATTGCATTAATTAGGATTAGGTCTAGATGCAAACAGCAAAGATTAAATTTAAGTATTCATATTGCTATCAATAGTTATCTTTCATAATAGGGGCCCTTGTACTCAGGAACTTTCATGCTTGGTGCTGTCAAATATCTTTATACCAACTTCTGAGTAGCAGCCAGTCAAGCAGAAGAAATAACTCTTTCAATCAGTTTTTCACTTTTCGGCTAAGTAGCTATAGTAGGAGCTAAAAACTGAGAATGGGGTTTGGGTATCTCTATCAGGGGCTTAAGTACATGTATAAAGAATATTCAGTATTCTTTAAGCATGGTATTTTTCTCAGAGCTCTGTAAAAATGATATTTTCTTACTCAGTATTTTGTTCAAAGCATATCTTCAGTCACCCCTGGTCAACTTCCTACTGCTAAGAAAAAACACTTTTTTGTTCTGTGAGCTTTGATAGAGAAGGATTCATTTCCTTCTCTATCAAAGACACGTTGCCATATTTTGGTTCTGTTAATGTGAATTATATATAGACTTGATAGGTGACTTTTAGTCTTGCATTAAGGTGCTCTCTTTCTCTAAATAGAAATATGTATACCTCAGGACAAAAAGTCTTAATAAGGTTATTATTGTGGTTTTTACTGCCATTGTTCTGTGTCTCTGGAGTCCCCTGTGCTGCAAGGCACAGAACAGAGACTTGTCTGGACCAAAGGTATTCCAAGTTCTGCACTGATCAAAAGAAATTGGAAACAAAATAAGGGTGGGAGTGATAATGATTGGTTCATGAAATATGTGCACATTTATTACCTCAGGAAGGAGTCATTCACTTCTTGATAGAGGCTGAAAAGCAACAGCTACTTAAAACTGAGATTGCATTGGGTCAGAATTCCAAAAAAATACCTGGAACTTGCTTCATAAGTAAAAGTAGGAGGAGGTCATGTAGGAAGGAACTAAATAAAAATCTACCTTAAAAAATTACGTGAATAATGACAGAGAGCCTAAAAAGAACAAGGAGAAGTCTAATCAGCAGAGAATGCAGCATCTTAAGAGGTCAAAGTGCAGAAATTAAGTACAAATTGCCAAAAGTCAAGCTGTGTTAGATCTTTCAGAGGAAACTAAAAAAAAAAAAAAAAAAAAAAAACACAACAGAAAAAAAAATTGTCCATGTAACTTGGAATTGAGCACAAAAGAAGAATGAGACCAGCCATGCACTAGACCAGGGTGGAGATTAATAATGATTTTCCTAAAACTGACACACGGTGCCTTTTGTTTCCCTTTGTGCACAATGACACAGAAACTGGAGAGAGGCACACTATGCCCATAGGAAATTAGTCTTATGGTGCTAGAAATAGAATGCAAAGTGCCACATCAAACTTGCTTTGGAGGGGACAGGTTACTCTCCACTCTAGAAAGTTTGAGGAAACAGCACAAGAAATCATAAAATCCTTAGAAATTCCCCCTCTGGGACACTTGAGACAGAGGACATGGCTAAAGAACACCATGCCCAACTGTCAGAATGAAATAACTAGAGGAGAAGCTCATTTGGTAAGCATGGGGTCATTTATTTTTCAATCATATGCAAATCTGTAGAACAGATTTTGTAGAAAGAAGAGAGATAAGCCGGAAAATGGAAAACACCATTTTTAGTCTGGTTTGATCATAGTCTGGTCATGCCAGACTAACATAATAGCTTTCTTCAGGATGACTGCTTTTCCTAGACAAAGGAAATACAGTGTTCTGAATTCAGTAAAACAGTTGGTTTGGTGCCATGTGAGAAAGCGTCTGCATAGGTAAGGAAAAGGGGGATTAGGAGCGAAAATGTAAGATGGCTCAAAAACTGGTTAAAGAGATGACAGCACTTGTGTCAAGAGAGAAAGTACTGGGCTGGAGATAGGCTATTAATGGAGTTCCTCAAGGAGTGGTTTTGGCTCAAAATGTAGGAGTGGGCTTATGAAATATGTTGATGACACAAAGTTGGAAGGCACTGTCAATTCAGAGGAGGACTGGAATACCATGCACAGAAAGCCGGATAAGCATGAGGACAGAAGTAATAGAAATGGAATGAAAGTGAATAGCACTGCAAAATCCAGCCCTTCAGGATGAATAACCGTAATTTCTGTTGGAAACAAAGGAGAAGAGGGACGTGTGCCTGTACATTGAAATGTAGAATGATGATGATCCCCATGTTGGATGTAATTGTGATCTTAGGATGTAGCAGGTGAAATAATTTTATGGCAGTTGTAAGACAATTCCAAGGCTTCATCTGAAATGCAATATATGATTCTGATTACTTGTGTTCAAGAAAAAAGGTATTTAATCAGAAACAGGGTTTTGAAAATAGACAAAAAGCTAGAGGACCTATTTCAAAAGGATGATTGTGGACACAAACAAAAATTGTTGCAAAGTAGGTCACTAGGGCGACCTAGTTTGAGAACTGAAAGCTGTGCAGTCGCATCAATAGCATGCCCAGGCTGCTAGAATAAATTGTCAGAGCCAAATGAAACTTTATTTCTTCCAGGGCTTCAGCTAGTGGCGTTACGGTGTGGCTCTGCTGCTTAGAGGACATACCACCTTAATGACACTGATTTATTCAACCCAGTGACTCAAGTATGAGGATCAATTATATGACTTTTTTATTTGCATCAGTTAGTGGAAAACTAATGAGGGTAAAGAGACTAGCCACAAGAGACTGTGGAGATAAGATGGATATAACATCCATCAATTTACTCTGTAAATAAGGTTTCTGAGAACCAGGACAGTCAGACACTGAAGTAGCAGAAGGGGAAAAACACCCCACCTACCTATACATTCAGCCTGCTTCATAAATTGGTGAGACTGTGAAAGAGGAGCAGCAGAGTCTGGACTCACTCACCTGTAAGGATTTTCTCCATCCTGATCCCACCCAAAACAGTTCAGGCCAGAACATCATACAGCACAATTTTTTTGAAGCCAGTGGATCCATTCTACTCTACATTAACTGAGAATTTGCTTGTTTCTTTTCATGATTTAGTAGGATTTGTTATCTGGTGCTTCTCTGTGGATAAATAGTGGCACTACCAGATGAATAAACCCAAGTGTGGAATAAGCCCTCCAAACAGAAGAGGGGAAAAATTATGGGGAGATGTATCCAGCCCTTAGAAAAGCATACTAGGCTAGTAGCAAATTACAAACACAGCTAATGTAGCATAATTCACCAGGAGCATTTCTTCTGGGAGTCTGCTCTGAGACAGCCAAGGAACAGGTCACACTTCTGAGAAATCTGTCCACTCCCAGGACCTGCATCTTTCCCAAGGCATTTAGGGGGTCTCTTTCACCACAAAACCAAAATTCACTTCAAAGACCCACAATGCAAAGAGAAGGGGCTTGTGGAGAAGCGTCCACAAACTCCTGCTGCTGATACATCTCTTGGGTGCTGTTTCTTACAGATCATGTTGCTGCTATTCCTCTTGGCCACCTACCTGTTGAGGGAACTTCTAACTGGTTGGTCTTACTGAGGGGATGAACAGAGAATGGTTTCTAACAGATTCTGATTTGGCTCCCATCATCATGATAGATGGTGAAGAGGGTGATAGCCAGCAGCACCCTCAACAGCACTTAAAACATATTCATGTGCTCACTGTTGACTTTTGTGAAATCAGCTCGGCAGGGAGACTGGTCACTCCTCATTAGGGCCATCCTTTACTCAAGAATGATAAAGAGGTCAGAATCACACTCAGTGAATAGGTTAAACATGAGACAGCTCCTTCTGATCTGTATTTTTTAAATCATGACTTGAACCCTTAGACGCAAAAGGAAGGAACTGAAAGTGTTACTTTCATTGGATCTGGTGCTCATACCAGTTTTATAGGAGTGCTAGCTAGCAATCCTGCTGAATCGAAAGGTAAGAAAGTTCTGAAGAAAGGTAAGAAAGTTCTGGAAATGGCATCAGAGGACTTCAAAGTCTTCAAGATTCTTATCCACATGCCAGTGAGAAAGAAGAAAATGCCCCTTAGCAAATAAAATGAAGAAATTTTACTGATAAATGTCAAGAACAATTAAAACTCTGGGTCCAGCCTATTTATACAATCTCAAGGAGTGGGGAATTGAATCCAAGTCATGTGCTGACTGGTCCCACAGGATTATCCTTCACCCACCGAGGAAAGTTATTTCAATTTTTCTGTGAAAGCATTTCATTGTTCTCTGTGGCAAGATTCTTTCTTCACTCTACATCTGCACTGAAATCCCTGAATACAGGTTTTTCATGCCCAGTTATGTTCTCATGCTGTGACTTTAGTATAGCTTCCAAAGTGCAGCTCATGCTGGGAGAATTGGCACAAACCCCCTGCCTTTAGACAATAGGTGGATGTTAGAGTTTACAGTCAATTATACAGACTCTGTTCCATGTCTATCAATTAATGAAATGGTCACTTACAATTAAATAATGGTTGACATCAAATTACTGACCAATTATCCCAATGCTTCTTTAGATACAAGTATCTGAAATAACTAAACCAATGCATAGGGGCAGAGGAATCCCAGCTTCGGTCCACTTGAGACACAATCCTTGCTAGATAATTCAGGATCTTTCCAGAGAAATAATTATTGTTCTCTGGAGTTGTCCTAGCAATAGTTATCCAGAAGTGAGACTGTGAAGTTTGTCCTGTCATTCTATATAAATAGAAATTACAATTGTGGAAGCTCAATTCTACAAAGAAACTGGCAATCACCAGATCAGTAATGATCTGTACCTGGATTTCATGCCCTTCCTTGGAGCTCATGCCTCTATCTGATATAGATGTAGGTCTCACTTCATCTGTTTGGAAAGCAGCATTTTAGTCAGCCTAATAGTAGTACAACTGTGGTGCTACATGTCAAGACATAGAAAAAAAAGATTAAGAACTATGCAGAACCTGCAAGCCTCTAGCTGACACCTTGTTCCCATTACACAGTATTTATGTGTAGCATTTATGGTGGGAGACAGCATTTTGTCTTGGCAAAAAAACTAGGATTTGTGCCACAAAATAAATGTTTAGAGCTGATTTCCAGCTTGCCCTCTAAAATGGTGGAGATTTTACATATTGTGCACCTCTGGAGTTGTACAGTGAGTAATAGTGTTATAATATAATTTCAATTGTAAATCAACATGAGGTACATCCAAATGGCAAATGAAGTCCATTCAAAGCATTCAGACCTTGACCAGCCAGAAATTATCAGTCCAAGAAAATACCATACCACACCATATCCTCAATTTTACTTTTGTTTGGGCTGCAAATGCATGTTCTGCTTCTCATAACACTGCACTGACAGATCTTTTTTCACCTGTGTGGGTTTTCACAGAGCCTTGAGACATAGCAGGGAAAGCCATGTGCTCAACCTCTTTTCTGCCCAAGGTAAATTTCTTCAGACAGATGTCCCTTTCCTTTCAGGAGAACCTGGAGTCTAACAACAAAAGAAGGAGAAAATAAATGGGCAGGAAAAACTTAGTCTTTAGTTTAGCAATTCACTATGGACTGGTTGCATATGTAGGAAAATGAGCACTTAGTTTTAGCTGTAAAATATTTGCATATGGATGAAGTGTCAGTATGAAGAGGTTTGAATAACCTTGCTGGAGTGCTCCACTCCCCTGCCTCCTTGGCAGGGACAGGAGTCCCTTACAGTGGGGCTGTGTGGTCAGCTAGGCATTGCAGGATCTTAAATTGCCTCAGGTGCATTGACAAGAGATCTTGTCAGATTCATAGGGCAGCACTGCTGTACAAGGAACAGTGTCCCACTGAACGAAAGAGATATGACCTGTATCTTCTTATCTTGTACAAAATATCTATGCAGTATATATATAAAATTAACTTGGCAAGGAGGAAGATTTTCGCAAATCACTTTTTCTCCAGAATGTCCACTAGGCTCACTGTGTATCCCAACATAGTTCAGATGATATTTAAAGCTACCTTGGAGGTAACCTCACCCACTCATATGAACCCCATTTATAGACCCAGGAGATGAAAATCCACAAGAAGCAGCACCTTCCTCCCTGCTCCTGTCTAAGCAGAACAGCTTCCTAGAATTGTATCATTTTCAAATATGCCATTCTTGCAGCTCAAGGAGCTATGGAGATGGCTCTGTCATGTCTATCATATCTGAGGATTTCAACAATCCACCATTCTGCTTTTCGAATGTCTGCTGGAGGGGAAAACGTGGATTAAAAGAGAGGGATGCTTTGAGTGTGACAGCCAGTGAGTACAACTGATGTGAGTATAATACATATCAGTTGGTTTTATTGTGGGTCTAGTTTCTGAGCAACCCAAAGCTTGAAGGGTTTTAGGCAAGGACATTGGTTCTGATCATTCAAGCTATTGTGAAAGATTAATTTCCAAATCTGAAAA
Source organism: Passer domesticus (assembly GCF_036417665.1). Classification (NCBI taxonomy): domain Eukaryota; kingdom Metazoa; phylum Chordata; class Aves; order Passeriformes; family Passeridae; genus Passer; species Passer domesticus. Next base: position 78,502,079 of record NC_087474.1, on the reverse strand, counting down.
CATATCATGAAAACAACCAGTGTAACCAATAAACTGAGGTGACTCTACCAATTGTTTAATTTGAAGGAAAACATTGAATTCAGGATGCCTGGGTCAGGATGAGCTTGGACTGAGGTTCAGATAAAACCAGGACTAGCATGGACACATCAGTGCTCCCTAGTCCACAGTTCATTGCAGGTGGGAAAGTTTGTTTGGATCCAAAGTCTCAGTTTCGACTGCTAAAGTAATTTATACAGTTCACAAAAACTAAGCTCAATTATTCATCACACAAGTCGCTCCAAGGTGCATTTTCCATTTTCCTCTTTGTTGTTTCATATCACCACAGAAAGTCCTTCCTTAACTGATAGGAAGGCTCTTAAAATTTGTGTGCTTTTTTCATAACCTACCATTGCTTGGTTTAATGAGTATATATTGTGGTACCGCAATATATTGCATTGTGACGTCCCTCCTGTGGAAATGGCCAAGGAGTTTGTCTCTGAAGACCATTAGCTGGTAATATATTATGAATAAATAAACATACAAACAGGTAGCTCTGCAGTTTCTCACCCTCAAAGTTGACTTTTTTAGCCTTCTTTTTCTTAAATGGCTCCTCTTAGCTGTTCCATGGGTGGGTAGACAGATGTTTGCAATTATGTCCATATATGTGGTCCACAGGTATGCCAGAGCTGAGGAATCTGGTGCTTTGTTAAATATTTTCAAGTAACCAGCTGCCGCATTTCTTCATGCAGCCAAACCACACCAAATGGAAATGTACTAAAAGAGATGGGTAAATTGAAGTACTTTTTTTAAAAGCAGAAAAATGACTCATGCTCATAAAATATAATTACTGTAGTAATTCTTTAAATATACTGACCAATGGCTGGGGGAAATTTCAATTGACCGTTCATTAGAGTAATTCCACCCCCATCCCCACCCCCTGCAAATTTCTATGCCAGTAATTGCTACAGCATACCAGAAGGCTGCAACTAGAAAGAAAGATGAAAAGGACCTTTACATCCATGAACGAGGAAAGGACAGCCTTCAGGTGCATTCTGCACATTGACACATCATGCACCAAGCTTGCCATCACTTTTGTGTAGCAGTAGACTGGGGTCAAACTCTCTTTCACTAAGTGCACCTCAGCAAGTGGTGGTGTTTGGTGTACAGTCATGAGATGCTCAGAAAGACAAATATGCCATGAAGTAAGAAAAGTGGAAATTCCCAGGTTTTATTAATGGCTACTAAGTATAAACTCATGACATGCTTTCAGTTTTGCTGGCATCACAGGAAGCTACATAATTTTTTTTCCAGTATCATGTAATGGTTCATAATTCCACAAGCTATTTTTGGGAAACTACCTCAGAAGACATGGGACATAAGTCCTGAATACTGAAATGTACCTCGGTTATTTTTTACTACGCTGGGCACCATTTGCCACTGCACTGTGCACTTTGCCTGCTCCATTTGCTTGAGTCCAGAGCACTGGAACAGGCCTCCTAGAGAGGTTGTGGAGACTCCTTCTCTGGAGATATTAAAAACTTGCCTGGACGTGGACCTGTGCAACCTGATCTACATGAACCTGCTTTAGCAGGCGGGTTAGACTGGATGCTCTCCAGAGTCCCTTCTAACCCCAACCACTCTGTGATTCTGTGATCCTGTGATAGAGCAGGTACAAAGCAAGTCAAGAAAATGCAATTAGGCAGAAATGCCAAGGAATGTAATGATGCAAGTGCAATCAATCAATAGAAGTTGGGATACTTTCATGTCTTGCATATGTGTACACATATATGAGCACACACAGGGCTGCCTGTGTTATGCCGGGCTTTTGAAAGAGCCCAGAGTCCAATAGCTGTTATTGAGCCTCCAGAGAGCAGTACATATGTGTTTGTGGTTGAAAAGAACTGCAGACAGTGTAGTGTGTGTATTTGTTATATTTCTTGCTATGAAAAAAAATGTATTTATAGAGGCCTGTCTACTCAACAAATAGTTCCAGAACCAAACTTGGCGGGCACTGGGTGGCAGATCTGTTTTCTAAGTTTTCAAAATATGTGCAGAGAAAGACATTAGGAAACTGTCTTGCTCCTGTGCTTTTAAAGTAATGCAAAGAATTTAATATCAAGAGAAGACAACCGAGAAAACAGTAGTGCCCAAGGTTGATATATCCAGATGAGGAAGACTAGTGTTCTGTACTTGGTTTCCTGTGCCTGTACACTTAGAGGCCAAGCACATAGGCATCCAGAAGACACAGCCTGCAGATTTGTACAGTCTGTACACCTAGCTGAAGCAAGATCCATTGATTTTTTTATTTCTTAAATTTTACTTAATGACTGATTTTAGTGAATGCCTAAGTTCCCAGTCCCAAGAGAAAGTTCCCTTGTTAAGCTAATTTTCATTCCTTTACTTCCATTCCCAAGCCATGACATTTTGTGTAGGGGGGTTTGAACTCTCTGTACCATGAGTGAGCTCTTTCAGGTGACTCTGAAGAGGGTCTGAGAATCAAAAGCCACCTTGTAGGAGTTTCCAAAGTGACATTCACAGCAGAGAGGATCCATTCCAATCCCACAATAGGATTTTCTCTTTTATGGCGAATAGGGTTTTGTAATTCGAGACCACATACAATGATGTTCATATTTAAATCTGGTAAGAGTATAAAGAAATCATCCAGATTTCCAAATATTTCTTATTTGAAATCTGCACCATAAATGAGCCATAGAGGGAAATAGCTAGTGAATTGATGTGTCCTCCAACCAACTCGATCTTCTGAGTAGGGAGGCAGAGTGCTCTCTTAAAATTGAGCCTTGTTACATTGTTTGGCCATTACCTGAAAATTGCTACTCTTTAAAAGCTGAGCCAAACATACCTCAACTAAAAATAAAAACCACAAGAATGATCTAATTTCTGAATGTAGGATAAATCTTTGTGAAGCAGCCTGCATTGCCTTTAAGTAATTAGTGTAATTACATAGGACATCTGAAAATGTTCGGGTTATAACAATGCAAAAATAATAGAATTATTTACTTTCAATTAAATCTTGGTAAAGTTAAAAACTCCCCCTGGATAATCCAGAATGTGCAGAAACCACATGTTTTAAATAGGACTTGAGGTAAAAGGCTTTGCAATAAAGCAATCTCAGAGTGCCAAACAACCCACCCGTGACACAGAAATATAATGAAATGACTTCACAGTGCATGCTGATGAAGACAAATTTTTGGTGCATAAGGAAAGCTTAATTCTATCCTCTCTGTTACCCTATTTTTTCTGTTGTTTGTTTGTATGTTGGGGAGAAGGTCTCTTTGGTTTTAATTTTTTTTTTCATAAACACAGAAGAACCAAGTAAAAACTACAGCTTTTTGAAAATTGCCTCAGGAAACTGGCACTGAGGTGTTACAAATACCCAGTAGACAGAGCCTGTTGTAGGATTTGCCATGTTTTCTGAGTAGTTACAAAATTGAACACATTTTGCTGCCTCTGGTAAGAACAGCCTTGCAGTCTAACATAAAAATCTCAGTGGTTTTGTCCCTTTTGGGGTTCCCTAATAAGCCTAAGCATTGACAACATTTCAACTGAAACATGAGATATATAACCAAATAACAAATAATTGCATTTTATTTTCATAATTTCATCTCCATTGATATTTTTTATAAGCTCTTAAACACACTCTGCCTAAAGCAAACAATCCAAACCTGAGTAACGGAAGCCTCATCAAAGAGTTATCCTCCAAAAGATTTCCAACTGGCAGTCCTTCTGAAAGCAGAATTGTTCTTATTTGTGGTAGTTTGAGCCTGGTTTTTCCCCACATACCATAAATGGTGCTTGAGGTTGCCTTGCTGTACTCACGTTACACCAGAGGGAAAGGTCTGATCCATGCACAACTTCTCTAAGACCAAGATGCTGTGACTAAATTTTCTTCAGCAGGTGAAATCTCTCTTTACACTGTCAAAGGCATGGGTGAATTTTGTAGAGAGGAGTTAATCACATCCCTTCCCTAGAGGCTCACTTGGGTGGAAGATCCTACTTTGGTTTTATGGGTTTCAGTTATCTCACAAAGGATCTTTCTTCTCCAGGTGGTTGCAGTAGGTGTGGGGTTTCAAACAACATTGCCTGCATATCAAGTTTTCACTTGCCTGTTTTCTTAAATGCTTGAGTCATCTGAGGGCAGCCATCTTAGAAAAAGATATTTTGTGTTGCCATTGTACATTGCAACTATACCATGGTACAGAGCAAATTCAGCTGCTGCAGTAATAAAGAAATAAAGTAGGAAGCGAATTTCAGACAGAGGGGGACAAATAAGGAGCCCAGAGACAGAGATGAGCAAAAGCCCAACTATTCAAAATTGAACCAGTGTGCTCTGTACTCTAGTCACTGCCTTTGGGAGCTGCTTACCTTCCTGGCAAATACCTCCCTGGGTGAGGAAAAACACATGCTAGGATGGTTGAGACCCCTTGCATGAGAAAAGGGGGAGGAAAACCCAAAAAACAACCAACCAACCTTCTTTTTGGACAGCTTTTTGGAAAGCCATAAAATCAAATGCAGCTCATAACACATGCTGTGTGATCAAGCAGACCTTTTCTTTGCCAGAACTCTGCCCAGGGACCAAGAGCTCTTTTAAAAACTGCCTGTGGTATTCTAATGTTTGCTTTCCTGTGCATTGAAATAGATTATTCTGAGGAAATATACCCGAAACATGAATGTATTTTAATGTATCATATTCCTGATTACTGATATTTACACTAGATTGCTAAGAATTTTCTCCTTCCTCTTTTATTTATCAGAAAATTTATGCAAAATCCTCTGCTTTTTCAATGACCCATTTCCTCAGCAAAACCTTGAAAGTCTCAAATGATTACAGCATCACAGCCTTCTCAAACAATGCTGCCTGCCAACACAGCAATTAATTAACCTTGTTGACCAGCCATGCCCTTTTTAATGTTTCTCCCATTCAAAAACTATCTTGTATATAACATAAATGGCTGATGACATATGGTGGAAATGGAAATTTGCATTATTGCCTGCTTGAGTCAGCAACTTGTAAGCCTTACTGCTTTACTCATTTGGCAAAGCTATAAAACAAATGTAAGCACATATGTAAATAAATCAATCTATCTTGTGCCTGCAAGGGAGGTAGTAGGAGTGAGGGTCAGTTGGACAACTAATTGACGCCTTTTCCACAAGGAGCACTTCCTCTGGTAGAACATCCTGTCCAGACAGCAAATACAATGGGGAAGCAGGACCACTGTCAAAGATGCAGAAGCTCAGGAAAACCAAAGCCTAATATGTTCAGGAACAAACACAGCTGACCTGTACAGGCCTGACAAGAAAGTGCTGTGATATATATAGGCCTCTCTGCTCTGGAGTCCACCAGCAATTATAATTCAGTCTGATCTATGATTGTTTACAGTGCACGTGAACCTGCTTGCTTGGGTGACCGACCTTGGAAGGCATCTCACTGTGACAGCCAGGGAAGGAGATTTAGGAGGTCATTAAAACCTTTTACACCTTCATCAAGTTGATGAATGAGCCCTTGCAGACACCCTCACGCATAAAACTTGACATATCCTGTCTAGAAATAATACCCACCATGTTTGTTTACTGAAAACTGATGTACATCCTTGTCAGATTCAAGACTAAACAATTTCATATGTGTCAGTTCCAGCAATTAACTTCAATGTCTCTAGTATTTTTTATTTAATTTTACATTTGTTAAAGAATATAGGCAGTGAAAGTTGCTGGGTTTAGAACTGACAGATTTAAAATAAAGAAAATTATTTTAAAATGCAGGGGATTTTCCCTCTAGGCTGCTTTAGCATTTCAATGGCAACTGACTTTCCAGCTCCAGATATCCATGGTAGTTATACCTATAATCCAAAAGGAAAAAACAGACATAATGATTTAGATTCACTGAAACCAAGAGAGATATGAAAATAAAAAATTCAGTCTTTAAAAATTGGTATATTTCATCTAAAACCACAACTGTAACAATTATTCCAAAAAGTCAATAAATACCTAACTTAAAGTTGTTTTGTGACCCATAACTGTGCATGCTTGTACTGTAAAGTCTGGATTTCCTTGAACCGGTAAAATTTTTCCTGGGTTTTGGCAGTTAAACGCAAAAAACCTTGTGGTTTCACTAAGAAAGGTTTGTGGTGGAATGTGCACATCCCAATATGTATTTCTTTTTCAAAGTACTGAGCTAAAAGCTTGCACAGCAGAAGAGTAGGGAAGCCAATTTTACAGCAACAGTCCATGCTCAGGGATTTTAATGTGCTTCTTTGAACAAGAGAACATTTCTTCTCTCTTTTGAAAAGGGCCAGGGATTCCCTTTCAATTGGGCCAGTACTACAGAAGTTCTGCACTGCATCAAAAACTAGTTGATGAAGCTGAGTCTCAAATTGGCATCAGGGCTAAGTTTGAAGGACATTTCTGGTTATGAAATATATATTTCCAGCAGCCTGTCTGGTTCAGAAGAAAAAGTGCTAGGAAATGAAATTGGATTGAAAGCATGACTGATTTCTCTTCATTTTCTTGCACAATAAATCCAAGTTTGGAATCAACCTTACCATGATAAATCTTGTATATATAAACATTGCTAACCAATATTTTATTAATACAGCTAGAAGGCTATCCAATTAAACAAAATATTTTGCCTTTAAGATACCTTTCATCCTGGAGCAACCCACATGCTATTCTGGTAACCTCCCTGCTCTTAGGCGGGTTCAGCAGATGTATCCCACGGCACCCAGTGAGGATGCAGAGTTGCACACACTTCACCCAAACTGGCAGACATAGACACCAATAGAGGCGAGGAAAAGTTTCTGCATGTTGAGAAGGTTGAACACTCTTATTTTGTGGGTTTTTTTTAAATGTAAATGCACGTTAGACAGTTTTGGTGGAACCATAGTACCACTTGTATTCGACCACTTAGACTGGAGCCCAAACAGAACAAAACTAATACTTCAGCAAGAAGAAGCCATGGCATCACATCATAGATGAGGGTGAGCTGATATCTCCTTTCTTGTAAAAGTGGAAATGAGAGGCTAAGTCCATGGGAGGCTGTGACATTGTACCTGCATGAGCATTGTCCCCAAAGGCACTTGCATTTTGACAAGGAGTGTGGGAGCCTGTGCACTCCTGAGAACTCCCTGCAGCATGTACGTGTCTTCAGTTCTACAGATGGCAGTGGGAAGCTAGGACGGATAGATGTCACATCCTGCTTGTAGTATTTATTCAGGACATTGGAAACAAACCCAGGACTTTGGAGGTGACATGAGCAAAGCAGCTTGCCTGTTCCATCCAATGAGTCAGTGCTGTTCCATGAGAAAAAGGTTAGAAAACGGTCATGACAAATTCCAAAGCACATCAGAAAAGCCCACACATAGTGAGTTTTAGACAGCATAGCCTGGTCAAAATATGGATCTTCACAATTCTACAGAGTTGAAGACAGCAATTAGTACAACCCCAAGGTAAAGGAGAAGGGAAGGTGTGCAGAAGCCCCACCAGCCTTTGACACTGGCTGTGAACCATGTTTATGATATGAAGGCCTTCTTTTTGCTTTTGAGGCCTTCTTTCCCAGTAAGAACCCCAGTCAGGTGATGAAAAGCACCAAGCTGCCTAAAGCTGCTGGATGAATATCCCAGGGGATTGAAACAGGGAGGCACTTCTGAAAACCCCGGTCAATGGTCTTTTGTGCATTTAGATGCTTAAATAACTTTGGAAATCTGGCTCTTAGGTGATTAATCCACCTTCCACAGGCACTTAAGTATTCTAAATGAAATAGTTTATTAAGCAGCAACAGTATGCTCTGGGTTCATGTTCATTAAGCAAAGTGTGGCTGGTTTCAGGCAAGTGGCTATTAAGGCCTCTGGAAATGTTCTTCTTGGCTGGGAGGGGAGAAGCACAGTCCAAAGGATCGGCTGTAAGTCTGAGTCGGAGCTGTGGGTTCGCTCGCTGGCTTGGCTCTGCTCACAGCACAAATCTGGGCAATCATTCCATTGCCATGTGCTTCCTGGTTGGAGCCCACAGGCACTAAGGGAACACAAATAATCATAGAGAGCCATTTATAGTAGTTACTTTTAAATTATAAACAAAAGAATAGGAGGGCTTTTTCAAATTGTGTTCCTGCTTCTCCTCTCACATTTCTAGCAATAATTTGTAATCTTTAAAGGGTTACAAAAAAGAGGAAATAAAAGAGTGAAAGCAATTTAAATACTTGGAGGGAAAATACCGTGTTTCCCTCTTGTATCTCATTACTTTTACTGCCTTTCAGACCAAAAGTGAAAAAAATCAAAATACAGAATTAATGTGTGTAACAAAAAAGAACTGTACCTAGAAAGGTGTGTGGGAGATATCCTGTATATGTTAGGATTACTTGGCAAAATTAATTTTTGCTGAGCTGAGTTTCTTTAATAAGAATTACTCATTGTCTTGCAGCTGTGACAACTGCACTAGCAAAACAGATGATTTTGAGGGAACTGGAGTAAATAATTTCCGTCTGTTCTGGGATCTTCAGTCTTTATAGCCCATATTTACATTTTCAAGTGTCTACTTGAACAAAAGAAAACAAAGTCACTGGTGGCCATTAAGTGGCCATTTAAGTAAATAAGATTGCATGCAGTCAGCATGCTGGCACTCTTTCTCAGGCAGGGTGTGCTGGTATAAGTTGTAAATGGTCCTCAGGAACAAATGAGAGTCATTGTGAAATTGTGAACCAAGAAACATAGGAATTCTAACTATCACCACATAATAATAAAAAAAAAATTCCCCACTGTTTACCTTACTTGCAGTGAGTGACAAGAGGGAGTTATTTCGAAAAAAATGATCCAAAAGGGGATTTTCATATTTTGAAGACATTGTCAGTTCTGCCTTATTACTTGTTCTATGAGAATGCAGTGATGGGATGTAAGCTGCTCCACTCACAGCAGCAAGGCATCCCAAGTTATCTCATAAGAGTAAAAAAAGAACAAATGTATCATTCTGAAGATGCATCTTTTCAACACTATGTCTTTGCTGGCACAGTTATTTCTATGTCAGTGAATCTGTAGATTCTCCAAAGGAAAACAGGAATTTCAATCTGAAAAGGGAAAGAAAAAGACGAAAAGAAATACAGAAGAGAAAAAAGAAAACAGACACAGAGAAAGGAAAAGAATCAGAAAGAAAAAGAGATAAAAAAAGGAACAAGAGAAAATTTTTAAAAGGTGAAAAAAGTGGGGAAAAGAGGAAAAAAAAGAGGAAAAAGTGGAAAAAGGATAAAACTTTCTTAGATGAAACCAGTAGGTGGGAGTGTTGACTTTTTCCCAGAGCACTCACAAACCTTAACATGAACTTTTCTTTTCTGTAAAAGGGTAATTCCCAAGAAATGAGAAAATTAATCTTATCTGTGTTTTGCTACTTTAAAAGATATACTCCTTTGTGTCACATACCAAAGTAAGCCTTCTTTCAGAAGTACTGTATTGTCCATATATTGATTTTGGCATCTTATCTTGTTTGGGAGATAGAAGGAAATTCTGATTTGTCAGGGTTTTGTTAAGCCAGCTTTGATACTCACCATTCCCAGAGATTCAGAGGAAACAACTGTTCACCCTGGCAAATGCCCTTTCTTTAAAAGAAATCAGAATGGTGGCAGAAAAAGGAAGAACATGAAAACACTTAAAAAAAGAAAGCTGGGGAGGAAAATCAGGAGCTTTAGAAGAAATTTTGAACATTAGAAATAACTATGTTCATATTGGTTTTGAGACTTAGGGACATTTCTGGAAGCTCGGGTCAATTTCAAACAAGGTAACATAATAAAACTGGGGAAGAAATATGGGAAGGAGAGCAATTTCTATTCTAGAATGAGAAAGTGGGTCTCAGTAATCTGTAATGTTAATGACTCTAGCTTGCCTTTCCTTTGGTTGCCAAGACATCTAGCACCAAGGTTTGCCACTGTGTCCATTAGTTTGTTTTGCCTCTGTATTTAGGGTGTCCATATTTAGGTAGCTGTGAGCTGCAGTGGGTTTATGTGAAAGCTGAATCCTGTGACTCTGCAAGCTGGAATTTAGCCATTACCCTGCTTTGGCAAAGCATGGCATCACCAAGCATATCCCAGCCTTGCCAAGATACCAACAGCCCTGACCAGCTCCTACCTAGGACCTGTGTACACACCCCTGCCTGTTGTACAGCACACCCATTTCTGCTCAGGTCTGTGCACCCAGATCCTGCCTGAGCAGCCTCATGGGTGTGTCAGGCTCTAATCCTCTTTCTGGATGTCTCTGGCTGCACCTCAGACTTTTGCTGTAGGCAGCTTTTCTTCTGGATGGGCCCCTCAGACCCCTGTTGTGTCTTGTCTCCAGCTCTGTCTCTGGCCCTGTCTCTTGCTGCTTTTGACTGAACCTGTATGACTGACCCAGGATCTGATCCTCTACTGCCCAATGAGATAATGTACACACCCACAGCTGCCATCACACCTTAGGATGCAGTACATACTGCCCCATGGGTGAAACCCAATTGTCACCCAATTGTCTGGTGACAATCTGAGGTTACGATCCTTCCTTTAACTGCTGAACTCCTGCTTGTCATAAATTTTAGCACTGGGCAAACCACCGCCCACAACAGAGAGGTCTGCACAAATCTGTCACATGTTGTGGCACCCCTTGAAGCTGAACAACAAAGAGAACTTCTTTCAATACCTGAGAACAACATCTCCTACGAACTCTGCATCTTTAGACAAAGAGGTACATATGTCACACCAAAGTATGAGGAGAGAGATCTTTTCTCCTGCCATGAACACAGCTCAGATGTTATCTCTGCAATGGGTCTACTTCCAAGAGCAAAGGGTCTACAGGTTGGCAGGATGGCAGCAATGAAACTCTAAACTTCTTATGTTTCCTATTTGCTGAGTGGGACATGTTCCTCCTTGGCAATTGCACTTTGCATTCTTGTCTTTCCCAGGGGTGGCAGTACCTGCAGGAGAGCAGAGAAAGATCAGAATTCCTGAAGAGCAAAAAGAGTATATTCTGTCTATTTTGCAATTTCAATGCAATTCAATTGAAATTCAATAATTTTCTAATGTTACTCTACTGGAAATTTTGAAATAACAAGATTTAGAGCGTAACATTTCCATTTGCACTAAAGGCATAAAAAGAAATAAATCCCAAGACTTGCGAGGCAAGAAGAGGAAGAGAGCACAGGGCTGAAATGAAAAGTTCTATGAGCAATGAACCATGGTGGCATTTTCTTACAGTAAACAACAGAAGCCATCAAAGGATTACCTTTTCCCTCTGCAAACCTCCCACTAGTAAGGACAAACCAGCTTCTATTTTAAATCTAACCCATCTGCCCCTTCAAAGAAGGAGATTTCAGCATTTTCACCAGGATTCAATGGTGCCAGACTTCCTAAAGAACCTGTGTATTTTATGCCCACCACCCACCACCTACCACAATTCCAAGGAAGTTGGGGGCTGGTAATACTTTTGCATACCATTAAAGAGCGACGGTTTATTCCTTAGAGCCTTGGGAAGAGAGTTGTAGGACTAGAAATCAACTCATATTCGCTTCATAAAACAGTTCAAGCCTTTATTACAAATCCCTTGAAAGAAAACATTACATATTCCACAGTCAGCCTGTCACTGTAATGGAAAGAAAATGAAGCTTGTAGTTCTTGTCTATCTTTACACAAGAATTTGTTCAGGCCTAAATCTATTTATGTTTTAAATAAGTATGCAGTGTTTTTTAAAAAGTATGTAAAAGTATGAGTTTTCCAAAAGTCATTTAGGGCTGTAAGACCACTAACTTTACAGCTGCTGGCCTCACAAGGAGCTATTTTACTGAAACACATTGAACATATGCTCCTAATTAATTTACACAATTTCAAAGATGCTTATACAAAATCCTTCTGTCTGGGGTAAGGCTTTATGCTACCTTGGTCACATCTCGGTACTTTCCAGTTTCACAGAAGTGGAGTCTTCAGATGAAGATCACCTATCCAGTCCAGCTGGACCATCCAGGGTATTTTCCAGTCTTCTTTCCAATGCAGCCTGCTTTGACTACTAAAAAAATTACTAATCCAATTTTTTATGCTTGCACCTTTGGTATTATTTCACCTTTCTGCACTATTCACTTTAACCTTTTAAAAACTATAAATGAAGGTTGTAAGGGCTGATATGGGCTGATATGGCTGGAAAATGTTTCTTAATATGCGGTGCGCATTGTGAGGAGAAAAATGTACTTACAAAGGCTTTAGTTTAACATTCTTCTGTAAGGAAATTCTGATTCAAATAGAATATATTGTCTCAGAAAAGGGCTATGCACAACAATTTATGAATTTTAAATTAAGGATAAAATGTGTTGCTACACATATATCAGAAGATATTTTGTAACATATATGGAAACTGCTACATATTTCTTCCAAATGTTATGAGTAAAAGTTTATTAAAGTTTAACAACACTGTGAGTTTGATTTTTAACAGAATATAGGTATTTTATTTTGGCTTTTTTTTTTTAGTCTCAGTTGTAATCTTGAAAATCATTTCCCTAGCTTACCCTCTGAGCTCTCTTAAAAATGAAATCATTAGTCACATGTTACTTATCCATATTGCAAATTACAGATGTATCATTTCTTGGAGACCAGTAACCCACAAACCTCAGTGATCCTCTGAGGATTCTCAAGAGCTCTGCCAAAGAACTACTGAAATTAAACTGCCACTCATTTAAATATTTAAAATATTATCAGTTGGCTTTGAAGACTGGGTATTGTCAGCAGTTTCTTGAAAATAAATACAAGTTGTGCTTCTGGAGTAAGACTGCAATTACAGTTGTCTCAAATATCTGTCAAAATTATCTGTAAAGGTAATCAGCACAGTACAAAAGGTTCACTAATAGAAAACCACACTTGGAGAGTAGTTTTCAGTGGCTATCAAAATTAGAAAGACATACTGAGTGGGTTTTGACAGAGATCCGCCCCAGAACCAGAGCTATTCAAGATGTTCCTAAGCAGTTTGTAAGATTAGAAAGTATGTTTTCAAGTGAAAGCAGTTTGGTGTCTGGGGAAGAAGATACATGCTGTTGGGGAGGCTGAATAATTCCAGCAAATGCCAGAAATGGTCTGGAAAAAATGGGATGATATTCAGGGGGTCAGGCGAAAGATGGGATATTATGCAGGGTCCATCAGACACATAGACACATACAGGATAAAGAGCAAATGACATGCTTTTCTGTAGAAAGGGGATGAAGACTACCCATGGATGATAAACCAAGTGAAAATCAACATTTTGTCCTATTGCAAAGCAGGAGAACATGGTGCTGGGTTGCAGAAATACAGGTACAATTTGTAATATGCAAAGAGCAATCTTTCTCTCTCTTTAGTGTTAAGAAAGCCTGGAGTGAGTTTCCTTTACAGTGTTAGCACATGACTACTGAGGTTGCTGCAAGGGAGACGGGAATAATCGCTTCTCTCCATCTATAGCAACTAGAAAGGGAAACACTGAGCTTAAACAGCAGCAAGGGCATTCCAGTTGGACATTAGAAACCCCTTCTCTTCTGACAGAGGCAGAGTAACACTGGAGAACACAGCACAGACCAGGATGCAAATCCTCTACATCAGGTGAGGTAGTCATGGCAGGAATGTTGTACCTGCCGTGGGCGAGGAAGATGGATTTAATGAACAATAAGAGCAGTACAGTTAAGACAGATTTTCTCACAAAGAATAGGAGGTTGGTAGTCACTTGAAAGGGGAACTGCAAAAGTAGCTATCCAACCCTGCGGGCAGACTGCAGAACAAAGCAAGTGCCTCATTCATGACATGGGAATGAGAATGCAGGAAGGGGGATGTGCCAGTTGCTGCCACAGAAGGAGGTACCAGTGCAAGAAGGAAGGAAAGATAGTCTGGAGATGAAAATTAGGGAATGGACGGATATTTCATACTTGCTGTTACTCAATATTAGCAATAAAGAAGATACTGAACTGCCTTGCACCCAGCTTTACACCCATGTAACTCAGTAATTGGTATGCTGCAGTGATGCCTTGAGAGGCTACCTAGAGCAGTGACAGTGTTAAAGTAATGAAGTAGGTATTTATTAAAAAGGCCTTCAAAGGGTATACCTTGGGCAGTACAAGAGCACAGCCATGACTCCACCCAGGATGGAAGACAGGTCATGAGTTTTCATACTTTAATAGCTTTACCTTTACATATTAGAGTTAATTGTCCAATTACAGCTTCAGCTTATGAAGTCCCATCCTCCCAGATTGCCCTGCTCAATTTGCTGTTGTTTGTACTTTTTGGGCCTGAAGCTGCAACAGTGTCCTTGGTTCTCAGGCTGGAAAAGGATTGTTTTGTCTAACTAAACTATGAGGAGAACTTGCTAACACCATGTATGAAGTTCAGAATTATATACTAATGCAGTACGGAATCTGGACAATAAGAAAGCTAAAAGTTAAGGCATCACAGTCAGGATGTAAATATCTATCCAGTCTACTAATTTTTGCAAATAGTAGAGATATCTAAGCTTCCCAAACCTCAGCCTTTCTTGTCAGCCATGGCTTCTAGTTCTTTTCCTCTATGACTTCATAGTATTACTCAGAACACTGAAAATTTTAGCGAGCCTTTAATAGTAAAAATTACAGCTGCCTTATCTCTCTGGTAGATCTTGGATGTTTTCCAATTACTCTTTTATTTCCACCTGAAACAAGGCAAGGAGCAAAGCATGATACTCTCTTTGAATCACAGGACTCAGTCCTGAAGGGAGTCCTGATAATTCTAGGGGAGATTTTTAAAACATGATCTGGCCTTGATTTTAGGATGAAGTCCACACTGAAGCAAGCACTAGGTTGCTTATGTCATCCTCAATATGCTATGGTAGTAGTTTTAACACTAAAGTTTTCAAAGTGGAGTATCCTGTAGAGACCATGTATTGGCACAAGTGGTGGATAACAAGTCTTCAAATATTTTCTTCACTTACTTGTTGCTAAGTAGGTGGAACTGCCATGAATGAACAGCCCCATAAATAAAGTATCCCATTAACTTCTGCAAAAGCTTTTTATCAGGCAAATTCTGCCTTATGGCCAAGTTAGATGCTTAATGTTTGTCACATAGTAAGTCCTTCTCAGCCCTTGAACAAAGTAATTGGAAATAAGCTTTCAAGACCTGACTAGACCCAGGTAAGATGCTGAATTCTGATGGCTGCTTAAAAATCCAAGTTCATTATTTCCAGGGTTTCTTTTCAGTCAGTTTGACCTGGAAGACACATTTGGAACTATGACAGTGTGTATTTCAATATCTGCTTTGATCTATTTCATGTTCTCTGTAGGGATCTTCTCTGTAATACCTCTCAGGTCTCACTCCTGAGTCAGCACATAAGCGATTAAGCAATTGCACAGCTGTCTGGCAAATGTTACTTGGAAATAATTATTAACTTTCTTGACTGGAGATATTGAGTCAGATTATTATACCAAAGAATTTCTGGATACATCTTGCATGTTCGTTATGTACTTTGCTCTTTGGTTATTGAATGACCCTGCAACCCTGCCCACAAAGCCAGGAATTCTGCAAGCTGAATCCTGGATTATATTTGTTTAAGCAAAAGGAAGGACAGGAAGTGGAAATTAATTCTGAGCCAATTTGTATTTGGACTGGATATCTAGCCACCTCAAAAATGAAGCCAAACACAATGCAGAAGGGCAGTCTTTTACCCAACGAAAATACAGCCATCCATCCACACCTACATGTGGCTGAAGCTAGATAGGCCCCTCCAGTCTCACCAATGCTCTAATTAAAGAGGGAAAAAAGCACCGCTTAAATTCCATTTAGGTTTGTGGAATTGGAAACCAAAAGGGACTAGATCACATGGTGTAACCTCTAAGTCACAGGCCATTAAATTTTACTTAGTTGCTCTGTTGAGCTCAATAACTTTTATTTGGCTAAAGCACAGTTTGTGTTTTGGCCTCCAGTAAGGCAAGTAATCTTTTTCTGAAAGATAAAGAGGGACAAAGCTGTTATTTTGATTTACACAATTGAGCGCATATATGTTCTTTTTTAGCACCTGGGAACTAGGTTTTAGCTTGGAGGATATGCTCAGGTGAGTGAGGAGGTAACCTGCCTAGTCACCCACTAGGCTCATATGATGATCCATATTTTACTGAGGAGAATGCACGGGGAAAGAGGAGGGAGGGGAATGCACACAGACACACCAGTCCTGGTTCAGCTCCACCTCATGCAGGCAGACTCCTTTCAAGGACTCCATTTAAAAACAAAGAAAACAGCTCTTTGTCATTAATCCCTTAATTTGCACAAATACCTCAGATGTGTAATGTTTTCCAAACCACAGTTTTAAGGGCCCACATAATTAACAGAGTAATATAAACCACTTCTATTCTAGCTGAAAAAAAGATGTGGCTGGTGTTAAAACAAGATTCAAACTCAACAGACTGAAAGAGTGAATCACTCACACTTAGACATTGTGCAAGTTGATTTGAATCCTTTGTGTTTTATTAATACAATAAATTATGTTACGTAATAATTTAACTAGAAATATATTACCTGCTGATATCCAGATTCAAAGTACAAACTTCTTTTTGGCAGGATAATTGAATGCTCTTTTAAAGAGATTTAAAATAAAGACACTCCTTTTAACAGAAATGGGATGCCTTATGCTTGATACTTTATACTTTGAATCTTTTTAGAGCTCCATCTTTAATTTGCTGTTTTAATAATATCTAATCTAGGATTCATTTTAATTTATTTTTTTTTTTAGAAATGCAGAACTTCCATGCAGAGTTACGAATCGGTACAACTGAACAGCCACTGGAGAGCAGTCTTCAAGCTACAGTGAAGCACACTGATCATACTTTGGCTATATACCGATGAGATTTTACCTTGCTGTGCTTCCATTGCCCATATTTATGTATTTTCTCCTGGTCTGGCCAGCTATTGTTTTCTAGTTTCCTTCCCCACAGTGTGGATAGACTAAAATAGCCTGCAGAACTTCTGGAGGAAATATTTTATAGTTCTATCCAGTAAAAGCTTGATACAAAGCCATTCAGCTTAGTGAATGTCTTTCCATTGACTGGAGTAGTTTGCTTCCAACCTTCTGGTTCACAGTCTCAGTGTTTAAATGACTGCACTGATGTTAGGGTTATGAAATAAAGTTACTTCTTACTTTTTATTCAGCCTGCCAAACAGTGTTTTGGTTACTGTAGCTTTCATTGATTACTCCTCTGATGAACTTAACAGAGAATCTGATTCAAAGCTCATGGAGCTCAGGAAGCGATAAATCTGGACCACTGTGTTTGCTGCTGCAGGTGGGATACGGAGTCCAGGCCTGCAATTCTTCCTCTAAGCATGTACAGCCACCAGAACCCAAAGAGCAAGCCTGGCTCTTCCAGCTGTGTTGAGGATTGAGACACTTGGAGAAGGAACCTAAAGGAAGACACCTTGCTGCCTTACAATGAAAAATATGATAAACATAACCTCATTATTTACAGCCAATAATTTGATTCCTATTTTTTAATGAGGTCTGTATTTCCCTGGGTGAAGGTTGCACCTGTCAGAAATTTGCTGAAAATAAAACATGGTAAAAAGGTGGGTGTGAAATCCTGTTTGGAAAAATGGAGACCACCAAAAAATCAAAATGGTCTTTTCTGAGTAGATCCTGTCCTTTACATTGTTACAATGTGCATTGCTAGCCATCTCATCCTAGTCAATGGGAAGTTTGGTTGGATATCATGATACGGACTTTGCTGGACAAGTAATGCAGGCTAGCACATAAAGTCCAACCACTTAGAAACACAGTAACAATTTGGTTAAAAGTTCCAGGAGTTTCCTACAGGCTTCAGACCTCTGTGGTTTCTGTTTGAAATTACAGCAGATTTTTTCCAGTGGAGCATAGCAGCCGAATGTGTGCCCCATGTGCAGAGTGGGAGGTTTCTCACATTCCCACCTTGCAGTCAAAAAGTTTTCTGGCAGCAAGAAGTGCTAATTTAACAAATATCTTTCCAGTGCCATTTTGCCAGCAGGCAACCAGAAACATCCCTAGGTGTTCAAAGCAGAGGTGGTGTTGGAAATGGAAAAAAACAAGATTTATCCAAAGAAGTTTGAGGCCACTCCTGAGGCTCTGTCCTGGGAGGCCCCACCCAATTCTGCAGAAAGCCACTACCTGACCTGATACACGTTTTATTTAAATAAATACTAGTTCAGTTGCCACCAGGGAGAATAAAGCCTGTTTGTAATTTTGGATGAGGTCCCTGTATGTGTGACAGAGAAGCCCCATCTTGGTTAATCAGTTTTCTCCTCTATATCTCTTCCTTTTCCTTCTTTCTGTCCCTCAGTTCTTGTTTTCCTAAAGCAAAAACAGTGCTCCTGAAGTGGTTACAGGAACTTTCTTGAGATCTGGTGAAATACCTTTCCTTGTTTGACTCAGTTTAAGAGCTTGGTTTGAAAGGCAAAGCATGCCTGCAAAAGCACACCCTTCTACCCCCAGCCATAGGGATTTCTGTACAATTGCTCTTTGCCTGGCCAGAAGAGACAGCTCTTCAGAAACACCCTGGAAGGAAGAGGGAACAGGCTGGATGATGAGCAGAGTGGTATTCAATGATTAACCACCAGAATAAAGCAGATGCTTCTATTAACCATCTGGCTCAGCCACACCAAGGGCTGATTTGATCCAGAAGGCAGAGACACTACCTCATAGCCCATAACACATGAGTCAGTGAAAGCAAGTAATTATAGTCTCCAAAATGGTCAGATTGGTTGGTAGAGTTGGAGGTGGGATGCAGCTGATGCTGTCACTTCCTCATACACACGGGCCAATCGTGTCACCAGGGCTATAGTCAAACACTTTAGCATGATGGCTCAAGTCCTGCCAAACAAATCTTCCCTCAATTAACCAAGAAAACCTTTTTGTAGTGACTGTAAAAAACAAATAAAATACTGAACATTTTGGGCCATATTCTTTGGGGGTCTTTTGCTGCTAGAGAGTCTGGTGGTCCTTTGCTGCTGGGCAAAGGGGCTGGTAAAATTATAAAAAGTTGTGACCACCTCAATTACACTCAGGGAGGTTATGGGCGTAGCACTGGCTTCTACAACACAGAAAATGTTTTGGAATGAGTATTGTTACTAGCAGATCTGGTCTCTTGAGCTTAGAGAAGCCAGAAATGAGGGTATCAGAAATATCACTGCTAATCTGCCCTATAAAAAACAAAACAAAACAAAACAAAATTAAACAAAAACAAATCAAAGCAAAACAAACAAGCAGACCACCAAACCAAACCAAACAACATACCCTCATTTCTTATGGCAACAGCCTTGAGAATATGAGCTGGTTAAAACTAGCCACTGAGGTTGAAAACATGTCTTGTTTTTTGGTTTTTTTTCCCTTGAACTGTGGCTTTATTGGCCTTTCTTTCATCAGTGCTTGGCTGTCCTTTAAAATGTAATATGGATCTGTCATTCTGAGTGGTGGGGAATTTGCTTTCTTGGTGCTGTGGCAAATGTTTTTGCCTGTATTGTAAAGGCACTGTCCTACCCAGCCTTTTGGTAGCTGGTCCCTGAGGCCAGCTCAGATCTGGTGCCCTTGCTTGGAACCTTGGAACTACACTGGGGAAGGAAATGGGTGAGAAAAAGCGGAGGAAGGAAGCATCTGGTCCCCTCAGCTTAGGAGGTCTGTACAAGCCAAGGCACTCACCCATGATCCCTGTGCCTGGCCATGTGCCTCACCAATTTGGACACTGGCTCTGGCTTGCAGACTTGATATTCTCGCTTGTCCTTGGCTTTGCCTCATTGCCACAGGCTTGTCTGGTGAACTAGACTTGACTAACCCTGGTTACTACCACAGGACCTGCTCTGCTCTTTGTTTCTGGGTGCTGTAGTACTGCATCCCTCATCAGGGAAATGGTTGCCCAGCCAGCCTGGCTATAGCCCTCGCCTCCCAGCCTCACCCGTGCTGCTCCCTCAAACTGGGGTTGTCACAAGTGTTTGTTCAGCTATCAAATTTATGGCTGAAAGAACAGCGTGATGTCAAGCAACAGGGAAGTTGCTTGATGACCTGTGTGAGAGAAGAGTAATCTATGGGACTCAGTCTCCCACTCTCTGATTGCCGCTCTGCTACATGTGTAACCCTGAAGAGTCCACTAAGAGCAGGAGAGCACAGTAAACCTTTGGCTGCTGTAGAATTAGCTAGTGCCATTTATGAGAGCCTGCCTGGATTTGAGGATTTGTGGAAATTCAATGGGATTCTTTGGTATTGACCCTGTGGAGCTCAAGATCCCATTCCTATCAAAATACTGTAAGGCATCCTTGAAGCATCAAGTAGAATGTCACTTGTCCAGGCCAGGGGCAACCATTGCAGGTCATTCCTGATTAATATTCATCTAGTCTGTTATCAGGGAACTAAATTTTGGAGCTGCCACAAGCTGCCTATGTGATCTATTCCAGTGTTGTAAATTCTTAACCTTAAAATTCTACTATATTTTGCCCTATCTGTGAAGAGGACAAAATAGATTACTCCCTAACTTTTTGTAGCAGCTTATGCATTTGAAGACTGTCTTGGTCCTTCCTTCCTTCCTTGACAGTATAATTCACTCCTATGTTAAAAGACCCCACTTTTTTCCCCAACTTTGCTTCCAAATTTTTTAGAATTTGGTGATTTTCATGGCTGCCCTCCATCTTCTGAACATCCTGCAACAAACACAATGCCCTGTTTGAAACCCTAACACTAAATCATGCATCAGTATTACTTCATCTACTTATAGATTATACCTAATGTCTGCACTGTGTTTTCTCATTTCAGTAACAATATGCTTTTGTTGTCTCCATTAAAAATTTTGTACTTATTTATGCATCACAGTTCCTTATTCTGTGTTTTTTAAACTGATTAGTTCCGCAACCCCCTCACCAAAATGTGCTATTTTGAATTAGTACCTGTTGAATTAATATGATTTTTCCCACAGATCATTTTATTGGAGATAATTTTTATTTCTAAGCTAACTTATTTACATTCCCACTCAGCCTCACAGAAATCCTTCTATTCCATCTTCTAGACTGTTAAAGATAACACCACCTTGGATAGACCCATTCCTTTACAATGGATCTTAACTGTCAGTCACATTTCAGCAAAAAGACATTAAATAAGCTGTCTTTCAGTGTCATTTGCTAATAATTACTCTTCCATTGAATAGTTAATTAACTGTTTTTTCCTATTATTAATGCACTGACAGAAGGATTTCACAAGCAATAGTTACCAGGACTATCATCTCACTGGCCTATCTGGTATTGCTCTTGTGTGCTGTTGAAAATAATCTTTAGTACTGTGATACAGTTTCTACTTTCTGTATAATTTCCTCCCATGTTAGGGATCAAAGGGATATAACCAAGTTGGTCACTTACTCTGCTTCCTGACCATTGCCTGCACCTGGAAAGTTTGCAGTTGCACGTTTAATATAATTTCTTTCATGGTACATGATTTCTTTTTCAAATTCCCTTTTTTCCTTAGATCAGCCTTCCAGGAAATGTTACCTAACGACTCTCTGGATAACTAAAATCTGTCCTCCTGAAATCCTGTTGACTTTTACTGTAGTGTTGCCTCTTTCTAGTCCCAAGGAAATGTGAATTCTGTCATTTCCCTGTCATTGGCACCCACATTCCTATTTGACCAGCTCCAGCACATTCTGTTTGTTGGTTCAGAGCCAGCACAGTTTGTGACAAACCAAAAGAAGGGCTACCAGAGTCTGACTCTGTCAACACCTAGCAAACAGTTAATGCATTCTAATGGGGTAATAAGGAAGTAATTTTGCATATAATTCTTCTGGGTTTGGTCACAACTAATCAGAGAACAATTCATCCCAGGCACACAAGGCTATGGGACAGCTTTTACCCACTTGAAATACGCATAACAACAGCATTAATTCTTACCTTACACTTAGCCACAAATAAAATGCAAAACGATACATAAAAAGTGTGAATAGCATATATCTAGCCAAATACATATGCTGTTACAAAACAACACAGTTCCAGAAAAGCAGAGTCCTCTCTGGTCCGTATCTTGTATCTCTCACGTTCTACTTGTGTGTTCTATGAGTGAGGAGACAATTTGGAAAAGCAACCACAGGTATTTTGACCCACCTTCAAAAAAAATTATCCAGACTACAGGACAGTTATTTCTTTTCATTTTCCTGCTAAAAATTTTTATAACTCACTTCTTTCTTTGCTCTCTGCTATAGCCCTGAGTTCAGTGACAAGGAACAGATGCTGACTTACCACCCCATTTAAGTTAATTCATTGAATAGCTAACATTTGCTTAATGGGAACTCTCTTAACAGACACCATACCACTCTGTGAGTGCATTGTTTTTTTCCCAAGGTGGTCTTTTTTATAGTGTGAGAAATACGGAGTTGTTGTTTTCTTTTCTGATTAGAAGTATTTTGGACAAGATTTATGTAAGGATTTGGGTGTATATATTAGACTATATTTAGGGATGGCCAAGAAAAGAAAGAACATGTGTAAGAAAGAACTCTTTTACTGCATTCTGATGTCTTTCCAGAGCAGCAGTCCCTGATGTCCTCATTCACATTAGTGAGTGGACTAAAGAATTCCAATGGGATTACAAACTCCCATTGGAATTCTTTAGTCCAGTCACCAATGTGAATGAGTTGAAACTTACTCCCTGTAAAGAAAATATCTGTAATAGAAAGATGAATCTTGGTACACATCAGGGCAGTGGATGGAGATACACGGGTTTGTCTGTGTATGTATATGAGTTGTGGCATTTGGGAAAAACCTGGCCTTCCAGTAGTTTCTCTTTTCTCTTTCTTTGGGCAGACTTTCAAGGCTTATCATAGAACTTGTAGTTCCTTCTCTGATACTCTGTTCAGGAAAAAAAGAAACAAAGTAAAACAAATAAGATTTTAATCAGTCACATTTTTATATTGATGGTTCTCATTCTCATCAGGCCCAGTGATTTCTGGTGGTAGCATTCATTCCGTATGGTGTATTTTCATATCACTGCCATCCTTCTGGAAGCACTGCATGTGAAGACCACCATAGGGAGGAGTTGGATATTTGGGATTCAGATTCCCTCTTTGTAAGCTTCTCTAAAATATGCAAACTTGCTTGCCAGGTCTAGCAAAATTATGCTTTTATAGTTTTCTGAACTTCAACCACTAGACTTCTCAAAGAGCTGCCAACCCTTAAAGGTTTCATTACTCCTAGTACATACTGAAATAATCATATTGGGCAAAAGTGTTTCTAATCAGTCATGCACGGAGAATTCTCCTTTTCCTTCCAGTTACAAACCTGTTTCTTCTCTCAGGTGTTTTAACTCCAGTGGCTGCATTCCAGTTAGCATCAGTTCACAAAGCTGCAAGGGACAATAGCATATGCTAACACATCACTGGGCCTGATGCTTTTTGTATTCATGACTCTTTACTCCCTGCTGGGAATGAAAAGGGACATTTATTTGGTGTTTCTTACAGAAACAATGTCCATAATTAGGTACCTCCAGTGTTGGCTGAGATACAAAGGAACATTTGTTAATTATTTCCGTGTGCTTGAGGAACACATTGCACCAAGGGCTGACTTGCTCAGGGACCACAAGCAGGGAGGTACTAGAGTGTCATTGCCATGCTCCTTTTGAACAAAACAGTATTTATTTTAGAGTCAGGGCTTGGCTTGGATCCCTGGCTGCTCTATCCAAACCCCACAGGTATCCACAGCCCTGGCTGTCCCTGCCTGCCAACAGGTTCCTCCACCTCTGCTCATGGCCCAGAATCCCATATCATCAGCCTCTGCCCAGAGATGCTACAGAAGGGCCAGGCTCCAGCTAACCATAGCCCTGCCCATGTGCCTGAGGCACCAAACATAGCCCACCATGCTGCCTAAAGCTCTGCCAGCATTCCCATTTCTTCACACCCATGCTGTTCTTGCACCAAGCACAGGAGGGACTGAGACTCGCATGCTTGGTCATGGTGCTGTTCCAGACTTGAGTGTCCCAGGCACAAACTTTTAGGATGGATATAAACAGTGGCACCAAGCTCAGCCTGGATCCTGCTCTTCCATCTGTTTTACTGAAGGGTAGCACAATTTCTCAGTAGTGCTGGAGATTGATGTGAGAGAGCAACATGGCACTGGCACTGCTTCTGCCTTTGAAACACCAGGCTGTGCAGAGTGCTGTAAAAATCACATCATGACAGCACCAGCAGAAATTGGGTCTCTGCCTTTCAAAGGATGAATCTTTGCCAAGAATTTAGCAAATCTGACCACTTACCCACTCCTTCAAAAGCAAGCAGGCAAGCCTTTGTGAAGAGGAAAAGGAGGCTGTTAGTACTTTGTGGGCTGGGCACAGGCCACAAGTGCTGAACACAAAGAGCTCCAGCTGGGAGTCAGTACCGCCAGGAATTCCCCCCCACCCTCTGAACTTTCTCCCTGACTGCAGAGTCAAAGTACTGATGACTCAACTTCATTTTCCACTGAGAAGGTCCTCTTGGGAAGAAATTCAGCCTGTTGGGAAGAAGTGCAAGATTTGTCAGGCCCAAAAGATCCACCTGAGGAGCAAGTGGTTCCCAAGTGCTGCTTATCTCCAGGCCCTGGCCTTGAGGCTCACTTTCCAGAACCATCCTTGAACCCTACTATTTCAGCTCCACCTACAAAGTCACCATGTCAGAGCACTGAAGCTGTGGATCACTCCACATGCCCTCAAATCTTAAGATAACTGTTAGAAAAACAATTATGAGACTCTCCCTCCATTCATCCTCTTGTGTCTGCCCACTCTTCACTTCTTATTTCCTCATGAGATCTGGTGCTCTTTCCCCTCACGCCAACATCTGCACTTTCTTTCACACTGTGATGGATCTCCCCTGGACTCACCCTTCCCTCCTTTTACACATGTTTTCCACAGCTCCTAGCTCTGTGAAGTCAATGAATACAACTATTTGCTGCCATTACTTTAAAACAACAAATCAGAAAAAGAAGTTATTTCTACAGCACCTTATCCTGGGCCTACCTTGCTTGCCTGCCTGTATACACCAAAAGCTCCTCAGAAAGCACAGTGCACTTGGATGAGCTACCCATCCTCCACTGGCTCCTTTTCTGCACTCCCCAGCCAGTCCTGGTGGGTTTTGAACAACCCCTAGATGCCACATGGACTTCACAGCTGGGGACAGGATCCAAAGCATTTGGTAGTTGTAGATAAGCAAAGTAAAATGCGTTGGAGTCAGCATTCTTCTGTGATCCATGGACACTGATTTAATGGAGTTCACAGCACCATAATGCACAAGCTGTTTAAACTATTGGATGAGGATAATTCAGAAAAACCCCAGAAAAAAACAAAACCAGTCAGTTTTCCCCTTTGCTGCACTGAATAATGCAGAGAAAGAGTGCTCCACTCAGTCCAATGACAATATCTAACTGCTGTTAAAAATAGGATGCAGTGGTATCGTGTCAACTTTTACCACAGCTCTAGCACGAGCGATGCTATTATTGTAATAAAATTAGGGATACCTTTGTCCTACAGTGAATAGAGCCAGCATTTAAAATCAGCTATTTCTACTCCTGAAGTAAGGCTACTTATTTCCTGCAAGAACTTAAAACTGATTCATAAGACATCTTAAATCACACATAGTTACTTTCCAAATTTCAAAAGCAATGTGGTCACATCCCCATTTAACCACTGAGATCATCAGGACTGCAATATATGTGGTATTCAAGTGTAATAAGATTTCAGTGTATAGATGTTCTCCCCCGTTTTCACTTTTCCTTAATATTTAAGCTGTTATTTTTTGCAATCTAACACACTTCAGTCCTTTTCTCCTACTACCCCTTTCTTCCTTACTCTGAATGACATTTATTTCCTCTCCAGTTTTCCCTCTCTGCTTCTTCTTTGCTCATTTTATATTATTTCCTGCCTTAGCCAGCTCAACTTCAATTAGCTGTGCTCTCCACCCTTCTTTCCCTGAGATACCTGTTTTTATCCACCAGTACCAAGTAAATTTCTTCACATCTGTCCTACCTCTTTCCCTCCAATTCTTGGTGTGGCAGCTTTTAAGGTAATGCTGCACATTCCCCCCAGATCTTGGAGTGGCACATTTAAAGGTAATGCTGTTCTTTGTGTCTCCTGAGACTTTGTCAGATCATTTACTCACTGGGCATAAAACTTTTACTGGACACCCATGCTCACACAAGCATCTTCCAGGGATCCAAGGGGGCTGGAGGTGCAGATGTGCATCAGCCTGCTGTCTCCTCTTTCCATGGGGCCTTGCCAATTTTAGAAGCCAGAGCTGGGTCCACACGGACGTGTGAGAAAGTGATTATGGGGTGGGCAGACAAAGCTCTAAGTAAGGTAGCACATGCCATGGTACAGGTGCTGGAGGCAGCAAGGAGACATCGCTGCAGCCTAGCACTCAGAGTGAATATTAATCCTGGAGTCCCTGGGGGCTGCTGGTCCAGTTTTCAGCTGCAGTCTGACATAAATTGCTGTCAACACCAGAGCAACTTAGGTAAAATCTAGTACCTGGGCCATAGTTGAGCCTTCAGTCTCTTCTGTAAATGTACTTTGGAAGACTTTGGTGACAGAACAGTCTTTGTGCATTAAACCTGGAATGTGTCTGTGCATGCCAGGGGCAGACCTAGCAGGATTATGGTAGCTGGCTAACTGTGTCTGTAACTCCTACTGCCAGACTTATAAATGGGACAGAAATTTAAACAAGTCAAAGGGGGCTTTTTTGATTTTTTTTTCCCTTTTTTTTTTCTTCTTTTTAGCTTCAGTCAGCTGGAACCTGAACTGGGCTACACCCTGTCTGATTTCACTTGCCTGTTTCTAGTATTACTAGTGACCAAAAATACAAGCATGAACCCTGGTAAAGTGTTCTCAGCTAAGCCTGGCTGGGATGCCCCCCTTACAGAAGTGACAGAGATTGCAGACTCCGCTGCTCTGAATCACTCAGGAGTTCAGCAGGAAGGAGATCTACTGGTCTGAATAGAGGAAGAGCAGGAGGTGGCTCTCACCTGGGAGTAAAGCCAAAGCTAAAGGTCATCGGTCAACTGATGCACTCGATTAATCAGGCAATTTTATGGATGGTGTGAACCAGCTTCCCCCCTCAGTGGAGTGTTTTT
Organism: Passer domesticus; assembly: GCF_036417665.1. Lineage (NCBI taxonomy): Eukaryota > Metazoa > Chordata > Aves > Passeriformes > Passeridae > Passer > Passer domesticus. Next base: position 78,475,036 of record NC_087474.1, on the reverse strand, counting down.
GGGAAAAATAGTCCAGGAAAATGCCATATGTGAAAAACAGTTCTTGTGGGACACTGGATAACTGGGGTAGGAAAAACACTGTTTGGAGAAAGTAACCAAAAAAAGGCTCTTAACTGCACACGTAGGCCCCAGGGATGGAGGCTCCTCTATTACAGCTTCAGGACTCACACTGTCAGCCTGAATCACCAGTTTTTTGAGCAGAACAAGAAAAAAGATAAGCCAATGAATGGACTGCCAAAGAAAGCTAGAAATGACACACTTATCTGGCCACACAAAGGACAATTTTTAAGGCTGTAGCTTATACACTGTACTAGGCACCTCAGACCTAACAGGAGAGTGAACAATGTACGTAAATAAGTAAAGAAAGGAAACTTGCTCCTAACTCCCTCTAATCTTTTCTAATAAGGGTTTGTGCCTTATTTCTGGTATACGGAATTCTGAAACTTTCTGAATTTTATATCCTTTTATTTTCCTGTATGATTTTAAAACTGAGAGGGCTGTGCTCATGTGTGATGCCCCTACTCTCTGAATCTGAGACTGTACATCCATAAAGCAAGCACTTAGTGGGATGAAGTCATTTTGCACAAGTAGTAGCTGATGTTGCCAACTTGAAAAAACTGCATGTCCTTGTCGATAAAAGGCTTCAGAAACAGGAAGCAGAAATGGTACAACTGGGATGACATCCTGCAACTGAGTAACCGTGATGTAATGCAAATTCTCCATGGCACCACAGACCCTCTGGCTGCAAGAAGGGAATTTAAACCAAGGGAGTGGGGAGCAGCATGCAAGAAAGTGTTGACAATTTGAGAATACAGTTCCATTTGAAGGGCAGCATGCTCCTAGACTCAAGTGGGGTTTTTTGGGTTTGCTGTTGTTTGTTGCTGTGTTTTCGTTTTGTTTTGTTTTAATAATACTTCGGGTTATCAATGACATTTGAAATTTTTTGATCATGTAGCACAATAATAGAAAAATTAGCAGCGCAACGGTCATCTGCATACGCAGAGGCCCCATCATCCAAGCATGCACTGACGGAACGGATGTGCAATCCTTCATGGAATAACAGCAAATCATGGGCAAGCACCTTCTTCCTGGTATGTACAGCGACCAGCTTGCTGCCTTGGTAAAAACCGTGCTGGTCCAGTGCCTTATCAGAAGAAGCACTTGCTGTAAACCCCTTTTTCCAGAAGCCTTTGCTCCGTTCATAACCAGGAGTGGGAAGGCCCGGCACGTCCCGCGGTGACTCCTCCGCGCCGCGGGGGGCGCTGTGCGCCCGGCCCCGCTCGCCTCACGCAGCACCGCCGGCGCATCCTGCGGCCCGACACGCGGTCAGGAAGTCGGACGACCTCACTCCCCCTCCTCTCCTTCCTCCTCCTCTTCTTCCTCCTTCTCCGTCTCCTCCTCCGGCCACGCCCCTCCCCGCCCGCTCTCAGCCAATCACCGCGCCAGCTTTCGGCCCCGGCGCATCTCCCGCCCCTTTAGGGGAGCGCCGGGGCTCCTGATTGGCTGCGGGGTCGGGCCGCGCGGCGGGAGCGGCGCCGAGCGCGGGGCGCGCTCCCGGGCAGCGCGGCGGGAGCGCGCCTGCGGGGGGCTGCACCTGCGGCCGCCGCGGGGCGGGGGCGGGCGGCGAGCGCGGAAATGCCGCGGCCGGGGCAGCGCAGGTAACCCGGGTGCCGGCAGGCATCCTCCCCTCCGTGCCCGCCCCCAGCGAGGGAGCCTCGCCCCGGCGGCCGCGCCTCCGCTCCGGGATACGTCCGCACCTGGGACGCGCCCGCCGCCAGGAGGATGGCACAGCCCGCGGTGGAGGAGACGAGTGGCTGCGCCGCTGCTGCTGCTGCTGCTGCTGCACCGGGAGACGACGGCGAGGAGATGAACGGCAGGAAGGTGGCTCTGATCACCGGCATCACCGGGCAGGTAACGGCGGGGGCTCTCCTCGTTCGCGTGCCCTGCCGGCGGCGCAGGGAGAGGGGATGGGATGGGGTGGGAAGGAGCCCGAGGCGCCCGCGGGCAGCCGTGGCTGGGGCCGTGGGGGGCTCGGCGTGGGTCTGCCCGGCGCCTTCGCTCCCGGGCCCCGGGGCACATCCCCGCGGGTGCCTTCCCAGCCCGGCGCCCGCTTCCCTTCCCCGCTGGTGCCGCCGGTTCCGCGCCCGGCTGGAGCTCCGTCCGCCAGCCCCCGGCTGGGTCAGAGGCGGCCAGACCACCTCGTGGGTAGGACTTGTCTGCCCCGCGGGTCTGTAGTGCTCTTCAGCTGGTGTGAGCGAGATGGGGTGCAGTGCTTTTTTTTGTCTCGTGTCTGGACTGTCTTGTAGTAGTCTGTAGCAGGAATTCATGAGAAGTCAGCTAAACCTGAGCAGGGATGAGGTGTGAAGTGAGCATCGCTGAAAAAGGAGCAGCACCTAGGAAAGACAGCACAAGGACCCAGTGCTGGGACTCTTCATCCCGACAATCTGCAGTGGGGAAGGTACCAGAGCAGGCCGGTGTTGGTTGCATCCTGATCAGGCTTGTCACTCACAAGGGGTGCTTGTCACTTGCCACTGTGACACACTGGGCAGCCATGCATTTACAGTCAGTACCTGCTTCTGTGTGTGTGTGATTCATACTGAAGCCTGAATGGATGACAAAAGCGTTTCCCCAGGCCACCTGTTTTGTATTTGTGTACGTTCATTGCAATCTCCAATTTTTTTGGCTATATTACTCATAGGGATAATGATCCTCTCAGAGTCCTGGTGCTTTGAGCAGAAGGTGCAGGAGAAAGATGGCATGGAAAGAGAAAGAAATCACAATCTCCCTTGGAGCAACTTCTCCATGATGAAAAAAGATATGATGGTGGTGAGTTTTAACCTGGTGAGGTGTGCAGGAGGGTTGATATGTGCACTTTGTGGCTTGTGCTGCTGCACTTCCAGTAGGCAGCTGGGATAGTTTGATGGACTGTTTGTGCACACAGAGATCTGCATTGCTCTGTCTTTGCTGGCAAGTGGGTGCTAAATGAAAAGTTGTCCTGGACATGCTTACTCATATTTGAGGAACATCTTATTTGCAATGTAGATACCTCCCACTACCTGGAAAAATTTGCTCTCCTTCCGCATTGCTTATCTCCAGGAACATGCTGGTACTGAATGACTTCTGCTTGGAGGGTGTATCTCCTGTGATTGGTATAATTTGTTAAGTAAGTAATGTACAGTAGCCATTAAGGCTCATTTTAGAATCCCAGTGGAACAGCATTTTTTCTTTATGGCTTGCATTTAGTCAGTGACAGCTTCATACATGGAAGAACTTCTTCCCCTTCAACTGTGACTTGTTCTGGTGTATTTGCAGATCCCCTGTGAGGTGCTGGTGTGGATTGCTGAGAAGTCCATGAGCACTGTGAAAAAGTACATGTCAAAACAAACATGTTGCTCTTTTACCCTGAGACAGTCAATGCTGTCTCTCTTTTTATTTTATAGTGGAAGAACCAGTGGGCTCTTTGGGAGGGAGTAAATCCAGAGACTAGCTTTTCGTCTGCAGTCTGGGAGAACCTGCACTGTGCTTTGAACATTCACCTGCTACTTGTGTTTCACCTCATTATGCCTGGTCATGTGTGTTCTTGCCACACTTTTTGGTCCACACTCTTCTCATGGGTTAGCAGCTGTCTGCCAAGAGCAGGTTGGGGAGAACCCTCCAAGGAGCTGTCTGACAAGGAGATGTAACTATGTCTGAGAAAGGCAAAAACTAGTGATCTCTGTGTACTAACATTTTTGCTTGATGTTTATTTCTAGCAAGGGCACAGTCAGAGCTTTCCCAAGGACTCCTTTGGTGCTGTGTGAAAAGTCTTCCAGGTTGTTGGCAGAAGTGCATTTCTCTTCATCAATGATAGTAAGTTAGAGGCCTGTAGCTACAATACCACAATTCTTTCAGTACTGTGTTGTCTATATTACTTTGTTTGTTTTCAAAGCAGCTCATCCTTCTTAGCTTAACTTTTGACAGGCATATTATTTATCATTGGAACATGTGGAGAACCAGAGCTAGGAAAGGCCTTTGTAGTTCTCCATAATTCTGAGACCTGCTGCCAGGATTTCTGGGCCATCTATTTTCTTAGATAAAGTTTAAAGAAAGTAATGTACTACTTGTTCCTTACCCCTCTTTGAAGAGGCTCACCCAGAAATGGGAGATTTGGATTTTGTTTCCTGTGTGAGAAAGGGAGACTTGCATCTCCCTGTCCTTGAAGAAACAGTGCTATGTGTTTTTAAACTTAGTTACCATGTGTGAAATGTACAAATATGCTGAAGTGGAAGCTGGAGCTCAGGCTTTGTCTCTCCCGGGCAATTATTTTAACAACTGTACTAAAGAGTATTGGCCTGTTTCAAATTCTTCCTTTAACTGGTGCTCTTTCAAGGTGGGAGATCAAGGCTTGGATCTCTTCAGACTGAAGGTGGTACAGAATGGAATTGGATGGCAAACTCCCCTTATTGAAACTGTGCCCTTTCTGCTACAGCAAAAAGCGAGCTGGCGCAGTTGCATTGTATAAGGAACCTGCTTTTGTTTGTGTGTGGCCACTGTACTCTGAGAGTGTTTGCTGAAGTAATGCCCTGTAGGGCCTGGCACATAAGGATAGGTGAAAGATAAGTATTGAGCTCGATGCGGACCACGACAGTTTTGGGCATGTTTTGGGAATTTGTGGGGTAGGGCTTTTGTTGTTAGAGTACAAATGGGCCAAGTGAGGTGCTGCTTGAACTGGAACAGCCCTTCCTGAGTTGAGATGATGCCACAGCAAGTGTGCTTAATCATATCAAACAGCTCATTATTTTTCAGAACTTCTGTGTAACCATGAACATGTGGATTGTTCACCTTTTCCACTGACAAAAGCTGGGGTTTTCTTTCTAGGATGGAGAAAGAGTTGAGCTCGGACAGTTATACGTTGATAATGGAGCAATTGACTGATGATGCAGCTTTTAACTGAAACATAACATAGAGATATGGCACAACTGAAACTTCTGATTAATGGACTTTTAGTGGGGTTCATGAGACTTTACAGCATGCCAGAGAAGGATGGGCTGTCTGCACAAGTTCTTCTGTTTAGTGAGACACTGGAGGCACATGCCATTTGCCAGCTTAACTTCACCTGTTAATGAAATCAGTTCAGGTGACTTGCATTTCTTCTAGATAGAAGACGTTAGAGGACAGGTAGGTGCAAGGGTGAATGTGTTACTGATAAGGAGGTGAGTTTGACCTCTGGCCAAATAACAGGAGGAATTTGCTGCATGCATGGTGAAGCCACAAAGGAGAGCACATTTCATAATTCCATGATCAGGACTTAAATGGCATTCTGGCTCCAAGGGCTGAGCCTTAGTTTCTATTAAATCAAAGCAGATGTATCAACCTCTACAAATTCTGCATTCACCCTTGGAGTTATAGTGAAATCAGTATCATTCTAGCACTTGCATTGCTGATAAGAGACTCTAAGCACGTAGGCAGTAGTGTTATATACTCCTTTTGCAGTATTGAGATTTCTCTTATCTTTCTCACACCACAGCAGTGGGACGAACCACATTTCACTGTTTTGCTAAAATGACTTCCAGAGTGAGGCAGTTGGTGTGGTTAGATGGATGAAACATTTCTGAAGTGTCATGTGGGTATTGGTCTGCTGGTAGACTACTTGTGAGTAATGCATAGCACTTTTTTCTTCATTTAAAGAGAAGTATTTTAAATGAAACAGGTCTCTTGTATATAAGTGAAAATACTTCTTTTTTTAAAAAAAATCTCAAACAGCTTGAATTTAACAGTGTTTTCACAATGCAAAATAAACGTGTTGGACTTTTCAAACCTTGGTAACTTGAAGAGTTACTCTGTAAAAATGGAAGTTTTGAATCAAATACTAGTATTGCTAACAACATAATTCTAGTTAAGCAAACGTGGCTTGTTGCTTATACCAGGAAGCTACCAAAACAGTACACTTTTAAAGCATTGTTTCCTGGAGCTTGTTACTAAATATCTGTTAAAATTGCACTTAAATATATATTCAGAATGTCTGATTGTACTGAAGTCAGTCTGATTGTCTTTCTTATACTGATACTTGTGGAAGTATTTAGATATTTGACTTCTTGGAAAAGTACCAAGAAATCATCTGTCTGAGCCTAACTATGAGGTTATATGTTGATGTTCTACGTTTCCCAATTTGCCCCTGGATTTTGAGCATCAAATTATATTTATCTTCACCTGGTGCTTTTCTAGGAGAGGCAGCAAGGTAGACCAAGGTAGTTCAGCGGGCACTTCAAAGCTCGGTTTAGTATGAAGCAATGCATTGGAGCTCAGTGTCAGTACATGCCCTGAGGCTATTGCAAACGGCGGATGAAGGGAGCAGTGGTGTCTGCCTTGTGAGAGTTCTTACAGCAGCAGTACTAGCCTCAGCCTCTGCCTTCCTTTGCCTGCAGTTCTGTCAAATACATTTGCTTCTATTTGGCAAAACTTAAGGCAGCAACCTCAGAGCTTTCAACCAAGCCTGAGGAGAGCTTAAAGAGTTGGGTCTGCCTCTGTCCTTTGTCTCGGAAGTTCAGTTGCTTAGAGCCTTTGCTGTTCCCCTAACACACCCAACCCTTACACATGTGTACTGCAAGTTTCATGCCACAGTTACAGTTCACAGTTGGAGAAAGATTAACTGTATCAAGAGGGGGAAAAAAAAGAAGATACTGAGAAAGCAAGATTTGCTGTTGTAAATTGAGGTCAAGTTGTTTGGTTTTTAAAAAATTTGTCTGTTGAGGTGAAACTGAGCAAGACAGACTCAGTGGGGCAAAGTACAGTAATAACAAAATATGAGTCATTGCTTAGTATTAAAAAAAACTGAAATGAGTAGCTGGTTTGTAGTCATATACTATAAAACTCTTTGGTACTCTGTGGCTAAAATAAAATAAATGTTACTTGGAGAAGAGGAAACAGTTAAACAATATTTATGAAAGCTTCTTTCAGTATTGTGATCAAACTGTGAAGTGGGAATCTGTGTCACTGGAGAACATGTATATACTTGAAAAACACAGGTAGAGAAACATTATAGCCTGTTGTACCAGAGACAGGATGTTGGTTTGCCAGGAGAAGGATAAAATCAGAGGGATTGGTTTTTCACAATGAAATAGGAGGAGAATCTTTGCTGAAACTGGCTAAAGGTAAATATTAGCATTGCTGCCATTTCATTAAAACAAATAGTCTTAGTTTCTGAGTAAAGCTAAATATTAGTATTGCTTCCTGTTCATTTAAACAAATATTGTCTTGTTTGAAGCCAAGTACTCAATTTCAGTTTCTAAGCAGTCAAGGGATGTCTTGAGTGAGGAGTTCATGTGCATTGAACATCCTTATCATAGTTTGAGGATGCAGAGATATAGGAACACTGAATTTGGCCACAAACTTAAATGAAAGAAACTCATTTTAAACATGGGAGGGTGTGTGGATTTTTTGGAGTGGCTTTTATTTGACTGGTTTATTTTAAATGATGTGGGTGTCAAGCGCAGAAGAAACTGACTATAGAAGGTGAGTGTCTGTCCCTGGAGGTACCCAAACCAAATTGGACATGTTGCACTTGTTGACCCTGTCTTCAGCAGGGATCTTGAACTGCACAGAGGTCCCTTTCAATATAAGGTTGTATGATATTATGACCACTACACAGGATTGGAAGTGGAACCACCTGCAGTTTGTGACAAGATGGCATAAGGGGCTTATTGAAAATAATTTGCAGCAAATGAGTAGCGGCTCTGGCAGGAAACTAAACTTTCCTAAAATATAATTCCAGGTATTTTCCCTTTACAGGATATAAATGAGAAGTGCTGCTATTGATTGTCACGCAAAACTCTTGAGAAAAAGGTATTTTTCTGAGTAATGTAGTATAACAAATACTGAAATGGCAGACTAGAATATTTTCTGAAAACAGAGACCCTATTTATGCAAAGATGCCTGACTTTTGATTGCCTTGACTCCCTTTTGGAAAGAGGAGGGCTATTAGATAGACTAACTCAAATTCTGCATTGATAGCCATCTGTAAATACACAGTTAAATGCTTTACTCTTTCATACGGTTTATACTCTACACCAGTATGTGCAGATTGACAGGGCTTTTGTCTTCTTCTAGGACTGGGAGTCCAGGACTTTGGTTCCTCTCTGTGCCTGCCTGGGGGTAGCCCATCTCTATTCCATTGCCTTTCAGAATAATGCAGTTAGTGATGGCATTTGAACATAAGTTACCTGGAAGATATTCACAACAAAAACTATTACTGGTACAGGATTAGTTCATGTGTGCCTTTATTTATTAACTTCCTTTTTTTTCTTTCCACCTTTGCACAGCTTTGCTCAGTGTTTGTGACTGCCAGTGAAGTCTGTTGTTTAGCTGCTTACAGGAGAGGGAAGTTCTGGTAGCCTGGCTCAGCCAGCAGACTTTCAATTCAAGGACCAGTGCAGGCAGTCCGATTCCTTGTGTTTGAACATTATGTATGCAGGATGTGGATCGAAAAAGATTGAGAACAACCAGTGAATCATAAGGTACTGTATGCTGTGATGTGTACCTGCTGTGAACATGTTCCAGGAAAAAGAAAATACTGAAGTTCATGTTGATGGTGCTGAGGTATGAAACAGATCTACTCATGGTGACCAAATAGGGTTTGGGAAGATGAGTTCTGCCAGGCAACATTTCTCATGACATCTGATGCTGTGGTTAGAGGGCTATTTGACATTACTGCCTGGACAGTCCAGGGGAACAGAATACCCCATTGCCAGCAGCATGCAGCTTGTTTAATCTTTAATTGTTTTGGGATTTTTAAATTTAATTTAGACTGGTGATTGCCGGCATAGACAGAACCTTTAGTTCTTTATTTTCTAAAGTTTTAAAGAGCTAGAGCCTCCTCTTCTCCATGTACCTACAGCCAATCCAATCTGAATAGTGAACTCTTGTAAAAATCTTTTCTATGTGACTTGATCTTCTACCACTAAATTTTGGTCTTTTTTTTTTCCCCTCTGATTATCTCTTTCAGATCCTTTTGTCTGTTGAGCTTTCTGCACAAGGGAGTTGCTTTCTTAGAAAATAGATAGCTATGCAGAAGGGCAAGGAAAAATGGAGTACTTGAACCTGCTGATGGCCTATGTGAGAAACACATCAAAAGCTACCACTGTGATCCCTCTAAATAATAAATAAAAGGTTGAATAAAAGGCTTTTCAGTGCAGTTGTGATACTGGTGTTCATCGTAGTGGTGCTTCCTGTTGCTCAAAACAGGACACCTTGTCTTTGACGAGTACCAAGTCTGGGTTTCTTTGGACTTGCCTATGCTTTCATTCAGTCTGGGAGGCAGGAAGTACTTTCTTTCTCTTGGCAATTCCTAGCAACCTTATCCCAACTTCTTCAGACTTCTGGGTCTGGAGTAGAGTCCTGATTAAGTGACTGTTCTTACAAGCTTGTCAGCTCGGTTTCTCCTACACTGTCGCAGCACAATTCAGGCTTATTTTGGAAAGCACCGCTTCCTTGAAGCACTGAGTGGATGACGGCACAAGAGCAAGGCGGCAGCGTGGTCGATGTCCAGCTTCCTCTTCCACAGGTGTATGTTCTCTCTTGCTCTAAATCTCTTCTTGCTACTTTGGTTGCTTTGTAGCCAAGGAAGCAAAATAAAAAGATTTTCTTTCCCTTTAATATTTTTGTCACCTCCTGCCTCTTTCATATGAATGCACTGGTTGTTTTTTCAGAACCTCAGCTAAGGAATTCCTTTGGGTCGTATGTGTGTGATCTGGAGGATGCAGTTATGTCCAAATCTTTCAGTTAAGCAAAACCATAGAAGGTGAGGTGAAAGAGTGGAATTCTCTCCAGTTTCCTGTTCCTATTACTGGCTTGTTCCTTTTGAGGGTGTTCACAGGCTTTACAACCTAAATCCACAATGAAGCTTTTGTAAAGCCTGCCAAACAAATTGATCTGAACTGGCTTATCTTTTGTCACCTGTGCTTTTCACATGTGTTAAGCAACTGAACTTCCTCATATGCAACTTGAATGTTGTAACACTTTTAATTTAGTCACAAATACCCACAAATCAGTATACCCAAGGCAGGCTTCCTTCTTCAGGAGTATTTCTTGTTAGTTTGTTTTTTTTTCTTAACGGGAAATATGATTTTTTCCTTGTAACTCAGTGTCATTTGACAGTAAGCAAAGTAAGTGTAAAAACACATCCATTGACTTTTATATGGCTGTTGTTAGTTCAGTGATAAGTGCCATTGAAGGCATTAGATACTGTGTACCCTGAGACAACTCCAGTTTGATGAATAATTTTCATAGTGCAGTCAAAGTTACTTGTGATATTATCAGCTGCTTCATTGCAATGCTCAGCTGAGCACACTGGTCCAACAGGCATGTCAGCTACAAAGAGATGCTTGCCTTGGATGTGGAATGCCATGCATCTTGAACTATTGCAAGGAGTATCCAAGTAGATAAACCAGCTTGTGCTGCATTTGCTGAGCTTGAACACCTTTGAAATAACAGGAAAATTTATGCTTGTTCTAGAAAAATCTGGCTAACCACTAAGTGTAGCAAGATATAGTAAAATTTTCTGCAGGGCTTTGCTTCAGGTGCCATTTGACCAATTTACTGCTGCTTGGAAATTCTTCTCAAAGAAGAGTTCCTGCAGCCTGTGTGGTGAATTCTAATGCAGAAGGAAAAAATTATACCATGTTAGTGTCTAGGTGAGCACTTTTGCTGTAATGAGAAGATGCCTTGTTTCTGCTGCATATCTGACACTTGCACAGCTGTTGAAGAGGTGCCTCCTGGCTCTTGATAAATGGTAACTGGCTCTCTCAGGTAAATGGTAACTGTTTCTTTGTATTCAGAGGCAGTCTGAGATAGCATGTCACCAAACTGCAAAGGAAGCCTTAAACCACCCAACCCAGAAAAAGGTAGATAGTTTTTTTTATTTGTATCCTAGGATGTCTGAAGCTGTGCCAGAAGTACACTGAAGACATTTACCACTTTATGAATGGAAATAAGCCTTTCCCAAGGTGTATAGATTGTGTTTTATTTTCTGCAAGACATATATACCAAAGTCAAGAAGGAAATACTTCTGACTGCTCCTATACATTTTTTTTTCCTTTTTTTTTCTGAGTTTTATGTTTCTGACTTGATATGCTGCAGTCCCTTCTGTTTTACTCTAAGTCTTTCTATAAACTTCTGCTGGTGCTATTCTGGAACTGGGTAGCAATATCTGACTGTTTAGGTTGCAATTTGTCAAATTATAGGCATGCTGTCAGGAATGTAGTTATTTTGTTTATTTTTTTTTCCCTAGCATTTGCTTGGTCCATGAAGAATCTCTTCAGATGCATTAGCAATGGGTGGCTTCATCAGTGATGCTGGTGATGACCCATAGCTTCCTCTAAATTGAGATTCCTCTGTTGAAAGGATAAGAAACAGACACCATATCTTTGGCTGCTGATTGTTGTCCTTGCTTTTTTTAGCACTGATACCCTCTCTAAGAGCATAAACATTACTGTGGAGCATGTTTGGTTTTGAAAGATGAAATTTCTGGGTATACTGTCTGGATTTCATACAACTAAATAATTGTGGTTTTGATGTCAGTGTAATTCTTTCCATGATTACACAGTAATAGTCTGTCAATGTATTCCTGGCAAAACTTAGCATGCTGTTTGCCTCTGAAGTTAAATACTATTAAAATACTACAAGATAAACAGTACGAAAGGGATACAGAACTCCTCAAGCCTGCATGCAAAATACTGTACTCTTCCATCTTTTAGGTATCTCTGGTGTTTTAGGTATCCATCTGCTCCATGGGAATGCTTAAAAAGGTGCAGCTGAGAAGCTTGTTTGTGGCTGTTACTGGTCAAGCATTGCCCTGCTGGAGTCCAAGCCTGGTCTTTGTGAGCAGAACTTCACAGCCTCTTGTCTGAAAAGTGGTTTTGAAATTATAATGGAAGCCGATCCAGAATCTCGCTGGTCTTTGAAAAAGCAGTGGGGACTCTGTGGCTGTAGATCTGCAGGCTCAGTAAAATATGTAATTTTATTTTTGAAGGCAAAATAAAGCTGGAGAATTATTCTGATATGTGAAGGCAAGAAAGTTATAAAGACTAAGAGCTAAACTTTGCTTTATGCCCTTGCTAGTCCATTTTAGGAAAACAGTCATATTTGCAGCTGATCTGAGACTGAAAAATTATAACTGTGTGGTTTTGCTTCATGTTTTTTATTTCTTGTGGTCATCTGGTATACATTCTATGTTCTTATTGCAGCACTTGATATAGTTGAATATATAGTGTAACTGTGTAAGTTCTTTTTCTGCATTTTTCAGTGAGATTTTTTTTTTTACTAATTTGAGAGATTTTCATTATTCAAGAATAAAATAAGAATCTTAAGACTGACTGAAAATACACTGGCTGTATTTTCATTGGTATTATCATTGTGTTTTCACACAATTGATGCTGGATCACTGTTTAATAATGTATAGAAGCCATCTTTGTAGAAATGCATTATTATGCTGCTATTTTTGATTTGTGAAGTCTGGCTGGAATTTCAAATAATTTCATTGCCTGTAGCTTTACTGGTTTAAACATTAGGAGAGATGAGATTATTCTTAAAATTAGAGAGTAACTCAAATGGGAAAATATTGATCGGTAATTCCTTTTAGAGTACAATTCCGCTTTGTCACGTGCATACTCTTGGTTTTCCTCATATTAAAGGATCTCACATCTGTCTGCTGTCTTGATCAGCTGAAAACAGGTGCCACATAGACTTGGCAAATTGAAAGCAAATTCAAGACTGCAGAAATTCCCTAATGATGCCATGGTTTTGATTTTGATAAGAGAACTGCAAAATGATGGTTTCAGTTATTTTTAGAAGACATGAAGGTGTGTAAAGCAGGAAATAAGAGTGTGCACATGCATTTGAAATACATTAACTGACGGGGAAGCTGTGTAACAAGTACCTGCAGTGGTGGACAAAGAGCTTACTCTTGATACTGGTTATGTAGGCTGAGTTTCTCAGAATTACTTAGTGTGACTTCAAAATGTGACAGTGAACTTCCACTAATTAGTCGAATCCAATTAATTTCCTTTATATATGCAGGTGTTGCTGGTGACGGATTCTGTCATCTTAGCTGGGAACCTTCTTGCTTAACTGTTTCAACACCTGAGCAGGTTGTCTAGGCAGCTGTTTCAGTGAGTGAGAGCCCAGACTTGTTTAAGCAAATGCAGGTGCCTACTTAGGCTTATAGCCAATACAATTCACAGCACCTGGCTTCCCTAGCTGCTCTCGTGAGTGTGAAAGGTGCTTAGGGTGGCTACCTGATGGGACTTACACTTTTATTGTCCTGAGTAGCACCTCATCTTGCAATGAGGAAGCATTTATTTTATACAAAGCACTTTGCAGGATAAACAAAGGCGATGGAATTTGGTTACTGAAATTGTTTTTTTCTAGTAAAAAAATCATATTGCACAGTAAATGTGTTTATATGCAATTAAAGATGTGGAGTCTAAGTACTTTTACAGGTACTGTAAGGTAGCTGCTTTGGAGTTAATCTGAAGAGGAACAGTGCTTCCAAACCCGTTTGCCTCCTGAGCATTCTCTGGACAGCCTCTCTATTTCTGATCCTCTTTGTGTTTTCAGGGATTGACCAGTGTGTTTAATTTTTCACTTTGCCTGATATCACTAATGTCTTATGTTGCTTTCATGTGTGTACCATGGCTTTGATGTTAAACCAAGTTTCTAGGCAGACATTGAGTGGTTTTGCTTCCAAAAAGTTTTGGAGAGTTGGTTATTGGCTCATGGAGAGTGTGGTACTTGGCTGTGTAAGTGACTGTCCATCTTCCCCTTGTAAAACCTCCCTGTGTTTACTCACAAATGTTGGCAGCTGCTGTATTGTCTCTGTGTGTTGAAGGGCAGGAGAGGGCCAGCTCATAGCCCTGGATGGTAAGACCACAGAAAGTGATTCTTTTGAAGGAAGTAAAAGCCCACAATCCTAGTGAGGGTCTGTGATCTTGTGAGCCATTCAGTAAGCTGAGTGAAATGTCCCCTGTTTCATCCAGACCAGTTCTTGACATTTCAGTGCTGGTGGCTTTGAAGATTTATTTTTTTTTTAGTTGCTTTCACTAAGAAATAATACTCTCACTTATGAAAGTGGCATTTGCTAGTTATTTGACTTTGTGTGTATGTGTGTTCAGCTTTCCCTCTCATATGTTCGAGATTGAGAGAAAGATGAAGAAGGGGAAAGTTTATAAATCTACACAATTTATCTTTAAGTGTTTCAAGTTCCACGTGTTCTTCTGATTGTCTCAATAAGGAGGCTTTGTTTTAATGTGGGGAAAAAGAGAAAAAAATGTAGGAAAGGTCAGGATGAAAACAACTTTGTTTCTATCTTTACAGCAGGACTGTGTTGCCTTTGTCTTTATGCTGATGGAGGAAACATAGCTCATAGTTTGTATATGAATGTGTGTGGGAATCAGACTGTTAAAATTCAGTGTTTAATTAAATTATTTTATTATTGCAATTAAGAGATATTACTACTTTTCCATACTGAGGCAGTCAAGGGTGTTAGCCTTCTAAGTTAATCTGTAATGTTTTTTTTGTAATTTAAACTTAATAGCAAAATAGAATAAAATTTGGAGTGCTGGCAGTGCCTGAAGCATCAAAACACAGTGTGAAGAAGTTTCTTTTGGGTTATGGTCACATTCTGTTTAGGGTTTAACTCTGTTTTTGTTTAAAAGAAGGTTTTATTTTATTGCAGGGCTTTGAGTAGTACATACCCTAAGATATGTTTGAAATACTGCATTTTTCCTGCTTGTTTGGGTCAGATGTGGGTCTTGTGTCAGCATAAGTGGGGCTTTTAATTTCGTGCATACACAGGGCTAATCACTGCTTATTTGGTTATGGATTGCTTGCTTGAAGAATCTCAAATGGTGCCTTTTGAAACATAAATCTGTTAATGTCATTCTGTGTTTAAGCAAAAGGTGGCCAAGTTACAAAGATCTATAGCTATGAAATGTGCATTAGCAGGCAGTTTCTTTGGAATACCTCTAATTCTTGAAGAATGTATGCCAAAACAGAACATCACAAATTCTTATTTCTCTGTTGCTTGTGCTCTACCAACTTTCTGTCTTGCAGTATTTATCAAACTGTCTTTCAAGGTGTAGTCCTGTTTGGCTGTGATTGTTTCCCAAAACAATTTGCAGATTCTGGATCTTACTATTTGAAGATCATGTATTAAAACATAGTTGACTCTTGTGTTTCACCCAGGGAAAGCAGAAACCTTGCTCTTGTGGATAGTGGTGCAATGAGCTTGTCTCTGCTGAAGGCCGTTTTTACAGCTGGGTGTTAAATTCATGAAAACCAAACTGCTGACACAGCCTTAATCACAGGGCCACAAGTAGCACTTCTTTGTTTTTGTGTGACAGTTTCATTGGTACTAATAATAGCTGGCTCCTTACAGGTGTTCGTTTATAATAATTCATTCAAGACAACACTTGGTAAGTTTTCAAGTCAATCACATTAATTCCAGGATTAATTTTTGAAGAGAGACCTTTGGACTCTTTTTCCTTTTGAGGTTTTTGGTCATAAAAATCCATATGTTGGAAATGTTCAATATTTTTGATTTTTCAAGTGCAGCCCTGTGTTTGGGAGAAAAGCAGGAAGAAACTGGCTTGCCTGTGACAGGGGACAGCCCCACTTTATCTGATGTTGTCAGTCTTGGGAAAAACATGGATCTCTGTTTTGCTGCTCTGCCCTTGCTGCTGGGCTGGCAGGACAGTGCAGGAGGTGTAGCTGCAGCGTTGCTGTCTTTGGAGAAATACCAGGTGTAGCAAAATTGTGAAGAAAAACTGGTATGTTTCTGTTTGAGACCCCAACCAGGGAAACTATGTATGGTAGTAAAGTCTTTTCCCTGTTCTTGCTGGGTGTGCATGGGGATATTGTGTGCTCTTAGCAGAGCAGATGATGGAAGACAGAATTCCCCTTGCAGGGCTTTCTGTTGCTCCCCTTTGGGTCTGGTGTGTGAGGTGGGGATGGGAGGACAAAGGAGTGACTGTACAGAAGGTGAATCTGGAACAGCTTGGGTGGCTATAGTCACTCTTCTGACAGCTTGGAGAAACACCCTTTGTGGAATGAACTGCAAAAGCTGTTGTTCCCTCGTACGGTTATCACTGAGTCTCATTTTAAAGCAGCTGAGGGCTGGCATGCTGCCTCTACCAGGTAGTGCTGGTGAATGCAATAATACACCAGGACATAATTATCTTGACCTCTGGAGAAACTGAACTGAGAGTAATTTGTTTCAGAAGTGAGCAATTTTCTGTGTGTGGCTCCTGGCGTCTATAAAGCAAACAAGTCAGTGTTCAACTCCAGTTATAACCTCTCTGGGACTGCTGTTGAAACATGGCTAGCAGACGTGGTGTGGTACTGATACACTTCTTTCTCCCTGGCCTCTACCTGAGCTTGCTGACATTTGGAAAATGCATATGAAGTTTATGTGCAATTGATAATGCTTTGATACGGATTTCAAATTTATATCGGATACTGTGTGCATGTGTATATAGCTGCATCTTTAAATGGTTTAGGTAGTGAAGAACCTGATCTGGATCTAGCTGGAAGTTCTTATTTGGTTTTTAAGAGATTTTGTAGGAGAAATGGCTTAATTAGCAAGGAGATCAGCCTTGCAGAACTAACACTCCTAATGTTGCTATCTTGTTAGTACATTTAGACACAGTTTGTTAGTTATGAGGTAAAAGGCTGACTAATCTGGTGGAAATGTTGGGGAGGTGGTGGGGGGACTGGAGACTGAGGAGGAGAAATTATAAAGGTAAAGGCTTCTGGTTCTCCTACCTCTAGTTTTGTTTGTTTCAATGGTCTGCTAGCATTGCTGCTGTCAAGTGCAACCAAATGAAATCCTCAGCTCATGAGAGGTGGTTTTGCATCATCTATGTCTAGGGCAGGAGATGGAAGATTATATGTGTTCAATGCTGAAGGTTGCTAATGAACGAAGATCTAAGAAAAGATGAGGACTCCTAAAACTTGCTCCAGCTGAAAACCTTTCAGGGCTTTTTGTTTGGCCTTCAGCTGTAGGTAACCTTGGTTGACCATGCAGGTGTACTGAGGAAAACAGCAGGAATAGATGGAATGGGTGGTGGGAGTGGAGGATAAAGGTAGGATGGCCCTTTTCAGTGGTAGAATGCGAGAGTGAAACTGTGTGTTGTTTATGAACAAAAAAAGTATTGTTCAGGAAAGCTTGTTTACAGGTTGAAGTAAGTGAATTGCTTTGTCTGGGTGTTTGCAGTATGCTGTGTATAAATTTGATACTCCTGAAGTAATGGTGAAAGGTGAAACATGACAAGCTGCCTTAAGGTAAATATTGCTGCTCTGCATCAGCAGTTCTGAATTGGTGTAATTAAATTCTGACTTGATTCCTTAGTTGCTTTGTTACCATGATTTGATCATGATTCTCAGTACCTCAGCTGTACCTGGCTGTTTTTAGGATTCCACTTTTAAGCTGTTTCCTGTGAATTCCTTGTGACAAAGTATGAACACTGGTGGCTGAGCTTTGTAGTGAGTGTTTTAGTAAGTAATGAGGTTTTGTATAGACAGAAGGTGCTTTATGTCACTTCCTTAACCACTTGCAAGAAGAGCTGGTGTGCCAGACAGCTGTGAGAGGACCTTGTTGGGTGTCCAGACCTCTTGAGAATGGAGTTTGAAGTGGAGTAAGTCAGGTCCATGCTCTTTCCTCCTTCACTGAAACTCTTAAATGCAGTGAACCATGAGATGGGCACGGAAACTTTTGTCAGTTTTCTTTGTGATGGGAAAATAAACTGTGTGTGTGAAGAATTAAGTGAGAAATTGTCATCAATGGAGAAGGCCTAATGGCATTGGGAAAAGAAGAAATTCCCAAATCTGCATGCAGAGCACTGTTTGGAACAGGACTGGGCCACAGTTTCCCATCTTTTCCTGCCAGGGACAGGAGGCTCATGACCCAAAATTCCATAATGGCTGTTTTCCATTTATTAATCTTTATTTCATGTTGGTGTGAAAATTAGCAGGGAGTACTCTCCATTTTTCTATCCTGATATTTTTTTTCCTGCAGCGTGATGCAGCACAGACACTCAGTGGAGGTTATGCTCCTGTTCCCTATAAGGCTGATGGTGCAGTAGCACTGTACTGCTCTCCCCCTTCCCCACCTGCATGCAGGGCTGTGCTGCAGTGGCACAGCAAACTTTTCTGCCTGGAGGATGGAGACAGTGGGTCTGGCTGGACCGCCCTGAAAAGGAAGATGAGCCCTTTGTGTGAAGGAGATATCAAAGGGGAAGGTTATTTTAATAAGGGAGGAAAATCTAGTAGTAACTTGATAACTTTCTTGGTGCTTTGTATCCAATAAAGCCCTAACCTTTCCTAGTCCTTAAGAGAGGATGCCATATACACAAACTCGGTCCTAACAGTCCTTATCTTTTTCTGTGACTTGAAAGAAGTCACTTGCCTAGAGTCACAGTCTTTGCTTCATTCATTCCTTGGTTTGAAAGAAGGCTTTTAAAGAGTGACTGCACACCTTAGTCTGGCTGAAGACAAGACCTGAATAAGTGCACTTCCCAACATGCTGCAAATGCATGGCTGTGCTTGCAGGAAAGATCTGGTCGTGTCTAGACCCGAACTTTTATCACGTGTGGAAGGTTGTATTTTTAAGCAACAAGAAATGTTGTCCCTCCAGTATATACGCCTTCTCCTCCTTTTTCCTTAGATCTTTTCTCCCACTGTCTTTTCTAATTTGGACCTTGTCTGGTTTTTTTGAAAATTAGCTGCCCACCTCATGTTCTGTTAGGTTTTGGTTATTAGGGAACCTGTTCCTGGAAGCACTGTCACTGAGCAGTTGTAGCTGCCACCATTTCCCTGCTCCCCCTTTCCCAATCTCTCAGAGAAACTGATGGCTAACTTCACAGCTGATGTCAGCTTTTCAGTTGAGTGGGAAGGGATGAAAACTCCTCAATGGGCAATCTTCTCTCCAGATATGAAGTTGTGAAGTGTGTGTCTTTCTAGACAGAGTTCCACTGTTTCACAGCTGGAGTGCTATGCAGTGATGTAGTGCTGGGCAATAAGCAAAGCAATTAATGATATTTCTATCTGTCCTACTCTGAGACCTGTGAAGTTGCCAGCTTATTCCCAGACTTGACTTTTTTGCGTGCTTAAAAAAGACACAAAGTTAGCCAGCAACAATTTGATTCTTTCTATTAACGATTTAGCATGTCCAGATGTGCAGAGATTTGCATACTTCTTCCACCCATGAGGAGCTGTGGGACTATTGCATCTGAGTGTAGTTTCAGGAAGTGATAAAGTTTCTGTTCCAGCAGAAAATTGTACTTATCTCCTGGAAAGAACATTTCAATGTGACCTATGTAACTTGTATATGTATCTTGTTCATTTGGATACAAAATAGGTTGTTGCAGAAGGTACTTTGGCATAATGGCAACCTTTTTAAAAGTCTTGGACTCTGATGAAGAATGGAAGCATTTCTGGTTTTTTGGCAGAAAGTATAGTTGCTGTGGTTATTGTAGAAAATGTGTTATAAATATTCAAGCTATGTTGTCTTGACAAAGAAAACCTAATTTCTTTGTTTTTTTGTTTGGTTTTTTTTTTTTTTTTTAAGAAGGAAATTATTGTGAGTAGGATGAAATCCTTGTGTTCTTACATATGCTTGGATGATTTTCAGTTTTCTTAGGTGTTCAATTTCTTCATGTTTTACAGCACTGGCATTTGGATTTTTAGATTCCTCATGTGAGATGAGCTACTTTTCTGTTCCTCCTCAGTTTCTCAGTGGGGAGGGTTTGCTTATGGATAACTGGCATGGAAACTGGGAGTGGAGAAAACAAAGTAGTATTTTATAATATGGATGGTCTAAAAGGAATGGTGGGACATCTGTGTTGTTTGTTGACAGGAGTTAATGCTTAGCTGTTGCTTTTGTGTATTCTGTTTGTTAAATACAGTTTTGCACTAAATCAGCTTGAATTGGCATTGGCTTTACACACTCTGTAAAGTATGTAGAGAAGCAAAAGGTAACTTTTGGTCTTTTAGAGGAAATTGACTGCAGGATACCGATTCTGGTATCAAAAGTGTGGAGTTTTATATTTGAAGTGAGTTAGGTTTTCTTGCAATTTGTATTTGACAGTATAAGGACACCTTGCTAGTTGTTAGTTCGAAAACAAGCCCCTCAGGTTCTGTGGATGGGTGGAATGTAGGAGAATAGAGATAGTGATGAAGGTAATCTCACCCCTAAGGAGTTGCAGCTGTGCTAATTACCAAGCATTAGGAACAGTCCTTGCCCTTAACAGGCCACAGCTGGATCTAGTTAGGATGGGTGCTATAAAAGAGCACGTTGGCTGCTTGAGCAGTTTGATGGCGTTTGTTGGCTGTGCTGTGAGGAAGAAGGAGTCAGTGCTGTGAGGAGCTGCCCGTGAGAAATCACCAAGAAGGTATGGAGTTTTTCCAATAAGATGGCAACAAAGTTCTATATAGCTTGTCACTGTGGAGACAGGTAAGTATGTCTCTATTAGGTGACTAGCCCATGTGTTTAAATTCATTCTTTAAAAATCTTTGATATGCTTGACTGACTGATGCTCTGTTTTGATTGAAATTTAAAATTGAACAGCATTCCTTCCATTAAGAAATTGCCTGGGCTGTTCTTATGACTTTTTAGTTTCTCAATAACAGCTTTGTGACAATTTTTTTAATTGTTAAAAAACAATTCCTTATTGCTATTTCTGAGCTATTTAAAAAATGAAACAGACCTTGTTTATCACAGTTCAACTATAAAGGCTCCACAAATACCACATGTGCTACAGTGGTGCTTCAGTTCTGTATAGGAGTATTGTGGTCTTTGTGCTGTACTACAATGACTGATATCTTGTATCATGGGGTTCTTAGTGCTAACCTTTTCAGTTTTGAACATAAACAGGTTGGAAATATTTGATTTCTTTTAATTGTAATAAATGGCTATTCTTTCTGAGTATCTTCTCTTGATACCTTTGAATTCTGAAATCACTGATTCTTACATAGAATTCTTGTAGACATGGAGGATAGCAAAAGTCTCAAGTCTTCAATCTGAAAGTGATTCTTAGAATGCTAGATAAGTAGAAACAGTGAGTGCCTGTTTATTAACTATTTAAAGCAACTTGTACATAATTATCAAAAGACAAATATTCTGTGCAAAATAGGATATCTATCAAGTACCTTATGCTTTATAGGCTGCTGCTTATGTGGTGTGTTAGCCAGATTCAGTCTTCTAATCACTGTCTACCCTTTGCACTAGTGAGAGAGGAAAAGGTGTCGAAGAACCACGTGAGAAGCAGGACCTGAAGCAGCCAGGAGTGCTTTGACTGTAGAGGGTGCTGGGGCCACTGTACTTGGTGCTAGTGTTGGATGAGGAGCTGAGAAGAGGACAGTGCAATTCCTATGCCTCCAAAATTTGAGGACCTATTTTCTGGTAGTCTCCAACTAAGGTACACTTCTTCCTCCGTAAGGTGGATGTTGAATCCAGCTGAGGCTTTCTCCCTCAGCTTGCCTGTCTTCATTCTCATTCACTCAGCAATGGATGAGAATACATCCATTCTCATCCATTAATGCATCTTGATCCATGCAAGATCCATTTATTATTTCTTTCATGTTTTGAATAAAGAGATTGTAGCCTTTGTCCATCTTCCTTGGAGAGCCTTGGTCAGTGAGAGTCCTGGTTTGGGGGCAGTGATCTACAGACTCTTTCTCCCTTACATGGTGTCTTCTGGGATCTGTTTCCTGTAAGGCTGTAGCATATGCTGTTATTTGGGTTGCAAGTACAATGTTTTGCTCCAGAGCACTATAAGACAAATGGCCCTCTCTGGAAACTCACCCTGACAGGAGTGGATGGAGCTGCCTTGCTCTGGGGCCAAGTGGGAGGATGGAGGGAAGCTGCAGGGATCAATCTCAATGACATGTGAGGTATGGCCCCACAAATATGTCCAACTTTCAGTTGAAGCATTGAGCTGACATCTTTGTAACAGAACAAAACCTACTTTTTTAGGTTAAAATTGACATTTGGGGTGGCCATTGCTTATTTTGCTGTAACTGTGTGCAGATGGAGATGGGGATTTGAACCCCTCTTGACAATCACTGCAAGCTGACAAATGTGAAATGGAGAACTCAAGCTAATCAAAAAGGTGTCAGTCAAAAATGATCTTATTTTAAATGGGTACAGATTTTAGCCACACAAATATTTGAGGCCTCTGGGCTGCTACAGGCATTTCTAATCTAAGTGAAATGAGGTGTGTGTGCAGGTGTCTAATCAGTTTTGATACTGTTCAGAAACTTCTTGTGGATTTATTATGTTGAACCAAGTGACTGCAATATGTTGAGTGTGAGTTAGACTTTCTGTAACCACAGAAAATGCCTTTGCTCTAAATCTTCATTCTCAGTTTAAGATTGAGATTGAAAACTCTCCACTGAACTAATAAACCTGAACAGCTTTTTCATAGGAAATGATCTCAGTGCTTTAATTGTAATTAAGATGACATCTTTAATACCAAAACTTATGCACATGTTAAAGTTACTGATTATTTTTCACTTTTAGTAGGAGTCAGAATTCTAACTATTTAGATTTATAGCAATTTTTTTTTTTTTTTTTGTGGGGTGGGAGCTTCATATAAAGGATTTCTTAATTCAGATCTTAAGTGATTCTTACACACATGGTATACACAGAATGAACTATGTATTACTTCTCCTTCAACAGTACTCCATTTTCCCCATCAATGTTACAGGATCCCTGTCAAAAGCTGATAAATGGATGAATCTGCTTAATGAACTGTGTGAAAACTCAGTTGAGTTAAAAAGGAATAAGAAGAGAAAATATTACCAAGTGGTTACCTTTTTTAATGGTAGCAATGTCTTTAGGCTAATGGAAAACCAGCTGTTTTCAGTTTCTTTCCAGTTTGAAAAACTAGTAGTTTCCAGCAGTTAAGTATGTTCCCGTTAGCATGATAACTTGCACCAGATATGCATGTGGTGCTCTAAGTACAAGAGCTCTTAGCAGAAGAGCTGCATCTGCAGTAAGGATTGTCCCTGGTCTTCCCTGACTTTCTTCAAAGTTCTTTGAACTTCTGTCTTTGTTTTGTTCTTTGCCCTTCTTTTACATCAGGTCATCTTCACTCTTCTCTTCCTTTCTTTTCTTCCATACTTCTTTGCCCCTCTCCCTTCTTTGCCCATTTTTTGCCCTTCTTTGTTCTTCTCTGCTCTTCTTCCCTGCTCTTTTCTGCCTTTTTTTTTTTGCAATATTGAGAGAATCATGAGTGTGGGTTGTTTGAGCTTTTGTGGGCTTATTTTTTTTTTTTTGCTTAACCAAGAAAGAATTCTGGCTTTATTAAAAACAACCAAAAAACTTTTAACCTTCTCTGGTGGACTTTTCTTCCAACTGTTGCTGAAACTGGCGTGCCCCCGGCTCGTTAGGCTGCTCAGCCGAGGCTGCCGCGCTCACTGGAAAGCAGGACATTTGTGATTGAGTTCCTGTTATTGACTGGCTCTAGAGAAAAATGCCAAATTCCATCAGACAATATAGTAGGTGCACTGTGGGAGACTTTTGTGAATGCTATTGTGATGCTTTTTCAGAATGGGATTTTTTTTTAATATTATTTTTTAGAGTTATTTTCTCAATTTTTTTTTTTTCCAGGCTCTTAAGCAAGTTTTGCAAGCAGTTCAGATAATGACCAGTTTTGTCTAGATGGGCCTGAGTAATGTAGCACAGGAAAAGCACTTGCAAATCTTTTTGCAACTGTATTTTGAATATGTCAGCTCTCATAGTTTTTTATGCACTGAAGATATGTGTGTCAGATGAATGGTTCTCAGTTGGTTGGGCTTGGTTTTGGTAATACTGGTGCACTTGTAAAAAGGGTGGTCTGCAGTGTAATCAAAATGGAGTGTAAAAGCAAAGTACATTTGCTGCAAGTTTGTGACATTAATTTGCTTGCCACAGTTTATAGGAATAATTTAAACACTTGAGGATGGGCAAAACCACACTTATATTAACTATAAAGATAAAATCTGTGGCTTTTCAGAAAGTGTTGAAGGCTTCCTTCACTCAAATACTTTCCCATCATGCACAGAGCATTTAATTTGTCTTTGAGCACTACTTTGGAATCCCTCGGAGCTGGAATTGTTCCTGACTGAACTAAAATATTGTTCATTCAAAGGTTTTCCATGTGAGAAAAATGTATAGTTGTGGTGAGCTAGGAGTCTTGTTATGGGCAACAGTGTCTCAGTTAATGGACATGCTTTCTTCCAAATATAAATGCAAACAGGTTTTCTGTGCTGTCTCTACCTTACTTTTTCCTTACCCACCCAGGAGTTATTTGGGAGATAAACTGGAATATCTGCTCCTTAAAACTGGGTTGCCAGGGACCCTTGGTTTTTAAGTCAGTCAACTTTTCTTGTTGGCTTCTGTTGGTATTTCTGTACACTTCAGTCCTTTAGGAAATAATTTAATTTTCAATACCTATACATTATGGAACATGCTGACTATTAAATATAGGTTAAACATATAGGTTGTGTGCACCTTTTGGTATTACTTCTCTTAACCAGGAGAACATTACTTTTTTTTGAAGTACATATATATACATATATGGTTTTATTTATTCTTCTTAGAATTGTGAATTAAGTCATTTGCTTATTTAATGCATGGTAATATTTTCCTGTGACTGGGGTCAACCTGTACTTGGTTAAAATGACTGAAGCACTAGCAGTTGGAAACCTTTCTACTTAAAGCAGTTTTAACTTTCCTGGGGGAGAGGAGTGAAGATGGGATTTTCAGCTTGGGAGCTGGGCTACAACCAAAAACAACAGAAGGGGAAGGTACCACCCATCAGGCAATCATCAGTGGTTTTAAATGAGATAAGCAGAGGCTTCTTTCATAGCTTGCTTCCTTTCGCTGCACCTTTTAAAGGTGTTCAGAGTGAAAACCTTCCTGCCATTAAGTGCAAGATTATCTCTAGTTATGTTTTATAGATGAGAAAGCTAATTTTTCTTCCAGAATTTCTATTTAGAGCTGCTTTCAGCGTTGTAAGAACTGTTATTCAATTTTACAAGTGGAATAAATTCAAGTGAAGTAAATATTCTCTGTGCACCTGCTGAAGAAGCTGCTGTTGTGGAAAGTTTCCAGTGAAATCCTAGATGACTAGCTAGCAGCTTCCTCCAGTTTTTTAGGATTCCTAGCCTTTCAAAGAATGTCCTGCTTTAATTTTTGTGAGCTTGAATCTTGTAATACAACTAATTTCCAAGGGATTTAATTACATGGAAGCACTTTGGTATATACATTTAAATTGCATTAAAATTACAATAGACAAAAAACCCCGCTAAAAATCTGTCTGCCTTGGCTAAAATGTGAGAAGTAGCACATAGGTTTTCTATTATTCAGAAATATTTTATTCTTATTCTTCTGAGAGCTAAAGTATGCATGTTTGAGGGGGAGGAATTAAGGCAGTAAATGATTTGTTTTTTCCTTTGTGCAGGTCAATTCATTTACCTTAACCAGACACTGCACTCTATTTAGCAGTGTCCTACAGCCAGCAGCAGGCAAGAGTTAGAGCAAGATAGTTATTCAAGCAGAGTAGTCTTCAAAGCGGGATATTCACACCAGAGCTGTTAAGAATATCTTTATAGGCAAAGAAGAGTATATTTGTATATTTCCCCCTCCCTTTTTTTTTTTTCTTTTTGCCCACCTCCCTTGGAAATAGTAATTTCTTACTCCTCAATAGAGGCAACCAAAACCTGGAGATAAGCTAGCCAAGTTTGAAGAGCTCCTGGTGGCATCACTACACTAACTCAAAATGAGTTTTTTTAATGGTGTCTGGTACTCTTAATGATGTTTTTGTTCTCAGTTTATTTTAATAGTTTCCAAATATGCAGCAAAGGGAAGCAAAATTAGGGCTTTGACCCCCTGTTCAGTCTTATGGGGACAGGCTGTAGGTTCAAGTGGTTGGGTAACGCTCTCCTCAAATAAGAAGAGAGGTTAAGTCATTATATTGAGCATATAATTTATAATGACACTAGTATTTTAGGGTAAAGGTTTTAATACAAATGTGCATATCTTTAAAAAAAAGTTTGCATAGCTTCTTTTTGCTTTTTTGGAAGACCTTTTTTAAATAAAAATGCTTTGATTTAAGGAACTACCTTGACTGAAGTGTTGAAAGTTACATTACCAAAACTGGGAATGTACAACACCCAAAGTTCAGTTTACTAGAGCTATGAAATCAGAAATATAATAGCAGGACTACTGAATTATTAATGACTTCACTCCCCTGGGGGAAAAAAAAGTCTGTTGAATTCCTGATTGTTATTTACAAACCTGAAAATTGTAATTGTTTTCCTAATCTTGCAATATTGCTAAAGGCAGAGAAACTTGGTATAGAAAATTTGTGAAATGTCCAGGAAAATGTCACCAATGCTAGAATGCATTTTTTAAAAAGTTAATTAAAAGTGATTTGAGGTTTGACTCTTACAGTCTTCATAAGAAGCTGGAGTTTGAAGACTTGCAAAGGTATATTTTAATGTAAATAATTATTAGTTTAGAAGTGGAAGTATTCTGAAATCTGTTCTGTTGTCTGAAATGAGCACACATTTAAAAATTAGACCTATTTCCACTTGAACCTATTGGTTTTGTCGTAGTAAAGGATTGGTGTAACAGAACAAGGGAATATTGATAAATACAGAGAAAAATATTGTTGTGTTAAAGTTGTCATAGGACACTAATAGTTTTGTTTCCCTTTGTGAGGTTCCTTGCCTCCCACAGTAGGGAACCTTTCCTGAGATTTGATTTGGGTCACAACCATTCATCAGCCTTTAATCTAGAGATTGGAAAGGGGGATTTGAGAACTTTGTTCTCTCCTTTTATTTGCTTTGATAGTAAGACTTATGAATAATTTAAGTAAGATAAAATATTATTTTTAATGGTATTAAAATAGAGCAGGTATGTAACTTGTTGGGTGTATTGTAAAGACTTGTAAATTACAGAAAGCTGGATCTAGAGAGTTAATTTAGCCACATATTTTCTGAAAGTGCTGGCTGTGTGGACTGATTTGTGAGTTGTTAGCAGGTGTTCATAGAGGAACTTCTAGTTAACTTCTAGGTGCAAAATGTATCTTATAAGAGCTCAAGAATATAACATGATGGATATTTAGAGTATGATCAAGCATCAGATGAGCAGTTTATGTTAGTTGCCTTGCCATTATTAACTTATTTTTCCAGCCTTACCTGGGGATGAAAGTCCTGCTATGCTGGTTACTGTTGCCTGATTGGTTTATATTATTATTGCTTGCAATTTATATCCTATGAATAGGTCAAGACAGCCCAGGCTGTAGCAGATAAATTCATTTATTGAAGAAGCTTTGGAGAAATGTAAATGGCAGGCTTTTAATTGGACAAAGCAGTGGATAGGATCTTAATGAATTCATACAAAATATACTTAAAAACTGGCTCAAATCTTGTAAGTTGAATTTTTTTTCTAATTTCAATTTCATACCATAATTGAGTACATCTTTGACTAGTTATGTTAGAAAGTCTTGAACCTCATTGCATAAGGTAATAAAACTAAATAAGTTTCTGTTTTATTCAAATAATATTGAATTCTTGTGTTGAAATCATGTCCTGAAAGGAGTTATTGATAGCATTTTTGTAAAATACAGTGCCGAAGGATAAAGGGTTTTGAAAAGCAGATGGTAGTTTCACAGTAAAGCTGACTTGTGTGTGTTAAAAGGAAAACAAACTTACAGAATGAAAAAGACTTCTACAGTGTAATGTTTTCTTACCATTTTTTGTATGCAAGATTTCTTTTGTGTTTGTCCCCTGATGTTTCTAACAAGTTGCATATTTTTCACTATAATGGGATGATAAATGGAGTGATGCTGCATTATTTGGTTTCTCACATCTTTTTTTCATTTTGCTTTATCCCAGAGGTCTGTTTTCAGCTTGGAAACACTTTATATTGAGTTGAGGACATACTGTGTGTACCATTTTCAGTTTTACAGATGTTGAAAGGTTCCAGTTAGCATGAAAAATGGTTGAGGGATAGAGGCTACCTTTGGAAATCCTAAAGCATCAGGTGTCTAGCCTTTTTCTTCTATGTTTTGTCTCTTCGCTTGCCTGTATGTGACAAATTATGGAATGACAACTCTGTCCTTTCCTAGTGGATGAGTCCTCTGAGCATCAGAACTGCCATGAGTGGTGAACAGCATAAGCAGTTCTCTGGATTTAACTCATTTCTTTATGTAGGTTATCACACCACTGTGTGGCATCACCTGCTTCATGCATCTTTGTGTAATAAATTGGTCTTTGAAATTCTGTCACAGTTTCAACTTTCTCTTTCACTCACTCAGTCTGGGAAAAATTAGGCATTGGGAGCATCTTCATTATCATCCTTAATTTGTTACCCTTCACAAAGCTCCACCAAAGGTGGGCGATATCTTGCTCTAAACAGTTACTGACTTGTTTAAAGCTATTTGCTCTTGTGAGTTACTAACTTGTTTAAAGCTATTTTTTTCTCTTGCTAACTGAGTAGCAGTTTCTGTGGTAACAGGTAGTCTAAAGTTAAAACAGTGAAAGTGGTGTTTTATCTTTCAAGTGTTTGAAGAGATTTGTGGTCTTTAAGTGAGAACACTTAGAATAAACCTATTGTAGTCAAATATTCTGTGCTTAACAGGCAAATGTGTTGTGATTAAAAAAAAGCTTTTTTCTCATCTGCAACAATTTTGTTTAATAGGCCTTGATCTTCAGCACTGTTACCACCTTCCATATGCTTACATTTACAGGCTTTTAAATAAAAGCTTAGCATAATAGTGGGTGTGAAAATCTAAGACTGCTGTTTATACTGTGCCTGTTGTGTTGAAAATGTGTGTTCAGCACCTTCGCTTGATTTGGCAGCATGTCCATGTGGGAATGCTTCTTCTATGAGCCTGGGAAATTCCTGTGAGCTATGGGAATGAAGAGCCTGTGTCAGGAAGGAATATTGAGGCTTCAAGTAGGTTGTGTTCCCTGGCTATCATCAGGAAGGAGGGAGCTTTTGCAAGTCTTCAAGGTCAATTTGTTCACAGATCTATGCCAAAGAAATGTATAATTACTTGAGAAGATCTGTACTGAAGGAATATAGAATTTATATTAGAGAGGCAGTACTGCAATAAATACTTTTTTTGGTGATAGTTGAGGTCTCTAGCTTGTAGTCTGAAAAGACAAGATCCTAGACCTGCATGAGTGCAGTTGTTCCATTTAGCCTTCAATTGCTGTCACAGCATCTTCCTCTGAGAACGTTCACCTAAAAAGTGCCCACCTTAAATCACAGCAATGTCTTTTAGAGTTTCTCATTAATCTGTAATTACATGTGAACTAGGGCTTGGGTTGAAACAGAGCATAACAGTTAAACCACAAAGAATGATGTGGGGAGTAGCATCCTCTCTATTTTTATGCCTAAATGTTCTTGCTTGTGTTGTGGTGTAACTTGTATGCAAAGTTAAATTTGTCAGCTTCTGGCTGCTGGAGTGGGGGCAACCCACTTTAAGGTAATGTAATCAACTTGACAGGAATAAGTTTTCTTTTTATATTTTTCCTTTATATTTCCTTTATTTTTCCTTCACAAGCATCTAAAATTGTAATGTATTTGCTTCTTGTCTGCTCAGTGAACCTTGCAATTTGGTCCTCATCTCTCTGACAAATGAATCTCTGAAACAAATTTTCAGTTAATCATCCAAATTGTTTTTCTTGCACTAGTTGCTCAGATTAAACAAGTAAATTTTGTGTTTACTGGTTGTCTGTAAAGACCATATACAAATGATCCCCCGAATTCTGGGAGTGGCTAACACCTAAAGCAAAAGCCCATGTGCTCAGCAAACCACGATGTTTGCCTTAGTAAAAATTCTTCCTGGTATATTTCCATGAAAAGTTTGATTTATCTGGAATTTTCCTTGTAAGAGCTTTTCTGAAAGTCCTAACTAGCTCAAGACTTAGGCTGTTTCTATGCCAAGTAATAATCACAGTAGTTTTAGAGAGACACCATGATGAATGGTAGTCTTTCACTGAATCAGGAGATAATTTTATAATTTTTAAAACAGGTTTCTTTTTCTGCAGGAATAGCCACTTAAACTAAATGATGGTCTCATGGTTAGAAGCTGTGGGCACTTTTGATGAAGAGAACTTTTTTGATGTGCAGTTATCTTTGTCAGAAAATGTAACTGTTTGTTGTTCTTACCTGATCTAGCTCCTATCAAATATAGGAAGTTGTTGGACAGACCTTTTTAACTGAATTTTCTAAACCGTTTTGTTGGGGGTTTTTCTGTTTTTGGTTTTTTTAACAGTAAAATGCTTCTGAAGTTAGACTATGAAAATGGCCATATTAAAAAGCACTTTTGAATAATATCTGATACATGCATGAGAACATAAACTCTGGCTAGTAAAAATAAATGCTAAAAATAAACAGAACAGGGAATAAAATAGAATAATTCTGTCTCCCATGCTGTGTAGGTGATTGATGTTCGTTGCAAGTTGAGTTTTTTGTTTATTGGTTGTATGTGAGGTTTGTTTTTTTCCTCTTGTTTTAGCTGGTTTATTGGCTTTATTTCTAGCAAAGAACATTTTAGACTGGAAGAGAAAATCTCTTCCAGAACAATCCAGATCTGTATCCAGAATTATGTTAGTCTTTGAGTATTATTTTTCATTCTTACCACAAAGATCCCCTGAAATTTGCCATTTTAACAATCCTTAGCACGTTTGTTGTGCTGTGTCTTAAAGAAACTCTTCTGGTAACCAGCAATGAAAAAGATACTGCATAATGTTTTACTCAAGTATGGTCTTAATATAAAATGGCTAGTTTACATGTCATATATAGTTTCAGAAACATTTAAGATGCTTTTAAAGTAGTTGCATTTTTTGACAGTTCCCTTATGGGTAGATTTCACTTTGCTAAAATGTATCCTGCCATTCATATTTTATAAAACAGCTTGTCTCTAGTTTGAGCTTTGTTTTATCAGATTTATTGGCAAAACAATTTTACAAAGACAAAACTGTTGTAATAAATGTGAATTACTTGCTCCTTAAATTTACCAACTTGGGACTGCACCACAGCTCCCTTGCTGAGTACTTATATGTCAGTTGTAGTTGGATAATCTGCTAAAGGGAAAACTCGTTTCTGGATTCCTGTATTCCTTACTGTAAAATAAAAATACTTTTCAGTGTTAATATGCTCCATTGAAAATAATGTGTATGCTTATAGCTGGCTTCTGGAAAATTACACTTGGAGAGCAGAAATTAAAATGTATTTCTTCTTTTCCATGAACTTTGCATGAATTCAGTAGGTACATTAAAATGAAAAATAAGTGATATAAAAAAGGAGCTTCTAAAAGCCATAATAAAATTTTCTGTGAAAGTTGATCTGCAATCATGTCATGATCTAGAACTGCTGGATTATCTTCTCTTTGATGGAGAAGTCAGTAAATTACTGTGGTTTTATAGTTAGTGTTATTTTTCTGAAGCATAAACTTGAAGCAAAAGTCGTGGTGTGTTATATTCTTACTTCTGTGCTTTCAGAAAAGCCCAAGCCACTAAATGCACAAACAGATGTGTAGCTTCCCCCTGCTCCCCTGAGTTTAGTGACTTGATTGTTCATATCTTGATGAAATTGCTTAATTTAGGGAATGCAATTATCATCTAGATTTCATTGCTGTGTGATTGTACACTTCAAGATAGTTTCAGACTGTAGGTTTCTTGTTTTTTAATTTCTGTAAAAAAGAAAAAAAAAATCTAAATTATTCTGACAATGTCAGTAGCTTTTATCTGTTAACTGTTAGCCTTGTGTTGCCTGTACTCCTCTGTGGCTTTGGAGAAGTTAGGGTTAAAAGCACAGCCATAGGAATTGCTGCTTTTCAGGTAATCCCTTGGCAAGCAATGCCTTCTTTTTTCCTTATTTAACCCTTCAAAGCTGAGAGTTCATTTTCTCAACCCAAGTGCAAATGCATGCTGGTATTAACATGTCAGCCTTGAGGTAACCCCAGCTGCTGCCAGCAGAGTGTTAAAATCCAGGCCTGTTTTAGCATTGCAGAGAATTGTCCAGTTTGAAATGCTCTTCATGAAACCATGACTTTCCATCAAAAGGGTTCTTGGAATAATCTCAGTTCTAGAACAAAATTAAAAATTTGAGACAATGTATATAAAACAGTTAACAACACACAATAAAGTTATTGGGATAAATATTTATATAACTGTGAACAGCTGAAGCCTACAATGCAGGGTTATGTCATGTTTTTACATGAAACAGGTCATTAAACTTGCTGTTGAAAGGAAAATAAATAGTTGGTTTGTACTTGCAGGTTTAGTTTCATGAGTAAACTACTGTGTGAGTTTCAAAAATTTTAGATAAAAGAAGTTTCTGGCATATGTGTTCTTTAATTGAAATCCAAAAAGCCTTCTCTCTTTTTAAATTGGCTGTCTAGACAGGGAAGGTGCATTTCCTTTTATTGAAGAGAGTTGGATATTTTCTAAATATAGATTAGGGATGTTTCAGGCAGTTGAGATTTGAATCAGCTGTTTTAGAAAAGTTTAACAGGCATTTTTGTGTTGCATACTTACTGGTGTGCAGAAACCCTGTGTGTGTATGAGCCTTTTCTTTCTGAGCAATAGTGCTAAGTTACAGATCATAAAAGAAATTTCTCACTTTGTGTGAAAGCAGCCTTCACAATGCCTGCCTGTGACTTGCTTTTTGGGAAGTGCTGATATATTTTGCATGAAGATGTTTAAACCTAATCCTATTTTTCGGTAATGGTTATATAGATGGGTGAGTATCTTTTATGGTTGTTAAGTCCTGCTCTGGGATTCAAAATCTGGCTGCTAAAGAGTTTTAATTTGGGCACTGTAGCAATGTTTCAGATTTTTTTTTGTTATTGAATATTTCTTATTTGTTTTGGCACAAGCCTCATTCAGTGCACTTCAGTGCATTATTTCAATAGTGAACTGAAGAACAGAGCATTGTTTTTAAAATGGTAATATTCTGATGATACAGTATTAGTTTAGAAAATAGTAACAGCCTAATGTTCTAACATTTTAACAATTTTTTTTTCTAAATATGTTCTATCAACATTCATTATTTTTTATTATTTTAGGAGCAATATCAATGTAGAATCCCATGCTGATATGCAGTGTTTACTTAAATTAACATGCATTGCCATTTAAAAAATATTCTTGGGTTACATAGATATAGTCTTAAATGTCAGCATAAAGCTCTTAAAGCTTTCTGCCTATGTGGGAAAAGTTAGCATATTCAGGTGGAGCTCAAACATTAAAATCCAAAGTTGACTAATCATTGTAATGCAATTTGCACCTCTGTAAAATTTGGATCTTAACAAGCATTCAACTTGTTTGCTGCTTAAAGTGTACAAATTCCTGTTTGTACAAATTTTGTGTTCTTAGCACTAAGGTTATTTAACATTTATTAAATGTGTGAAAATACTGTTATCAGCTGCAGTCTTTTTCCTGAATCACTGCAAGCAGGTAGAGATGTTTCATGGAATGCAGCAGACATTGTCTTTCAAGCCAAGTGATTGTGGTGATGTAAAATGTCAATGTTTTCTGCACAAACTCCAGAACACTTGAGGAAAGATAGAAGGGGAAGTTAATCTTAATTTCTTTTTCAAGGCTTTAGTTGTGTGGAAACTAATGGATCTTTGCTGCAAGGAAATGATGCGTCAGTTAGTGAATGTGTTAATGTTAGTGCTTGGGGAATAGATTTTTAAAACTGCACTGATTCAGGATGTTGATGGTAATGGGAATAGTCCAGACTGAAAATCTAGAAACATGTGTTTTCCAGCCGTAGGAAAAAGCAGTTCTTTAACATTGTAGTTAAAACCTGAATCCACAAACATAATACAGATGCTTTCCTCCTATTGAAACACAGCACAAAGTAGTTAAATAGCTTGGTGGTTTTTATAATGAGTGTTTTCATCCCAGGTTTCAGTATATGTATAGTAGGATGATTTGAATTTTCCAAATTAGTAACCTAAGTGAGATTTTGATGCAGAAAAGATTTTGAAGAATTCCACTAATGTTAATCAAGATTTCTGAAAGGCTTTTGGAAGCTATTGGGATAGGGCTGGATATTTTGAGATTGAAAGGTGTCTAGGACCACCCTCAAGCCCACTCAAAGACCTGTCCCTAGTTGCTGGGGTTTTTTTTAACTGTTCACTTAGCAGCTTTCAAGCCATCACTTGAGAGGAAAGCTTTTTTAGATTGAGCTGATTAAGCTGTTCTCTTCAGTTGTGGGCTTCAAGCCAATTTGTATTGCAAATTCCAATTGTGTCTTGTCTTGTTAGTACCAACCCTCATTACTTTTTGCTGCAGAAGTGGGGAAACCTGAAACTTAATAAGCTGTAGGAAGTTTTCTGGTAAGGGAGGGGAGGAAGTAGGCAAAATGAAGGTGGTGGTAGGAAACGGGTGGGAACCTGTGTTAGAGCATCTCTGTATTTGGTTATCTTCATTCCAGCTCTCTCAAGACTGTTAAGGGACTAGAAAGAAGATTAGTATTTGTGGTTTTGTGATTTCAGTAAAGGATAGAGTGGGAAACAATTAAGGCAGTAAGCAAATAAGTCACAATTTTCACTCTTCTATGAATTGCACTATGGGTGTTCCAGTGAAGTGTCTGGTGTGCCATATCCCAACAATGCTGCTTATTAGCATTTTCCTAATGTCTGTGAAAAGACTAGAAAGCTGTTTAAAGCCTTGTAAATCCTCTCCATTACTTTGAAACTTTTGGGACAGATGGAAAGACTATGGCTTCTCGGTACGGTTGTATTGTGTTGAGATTGCCTATATTATTTATATGTTTATAACTGGTGTGTTGTGTTCTGCCAGGGTCTTGTATGATGAGTTTTCCTGTGTTTTGAGGCTTGGAACTAATTTTTTTATGACTTTGTAGTTGGCATGTTGGTATTTCTTTATACCTTATATGTAGTATGTTTACAGAAACCTTTTATGGACAGTATGCCTAGTATATAGTGGTAAACAGGAATCTAAAAGGTCTTTAAGTGTGTGAGGTGTCGGGTTTGTTGTGGTTTGTTTGGGGATTGTTTAACTCTTAAACGCTACTGTCTTTCAGTAGTGCCAGAAGGGGGAGCAATGTAAAACTATAATTATTCCAAGAAGGATCTCTTGAAGTAATGGTTACAGTGGAGTGGTAAGAAGATTACATTACCACTGGTCACACAATGCTCATTTTGTATAAAAACCAGCTGTGTGTTTTGGTACTGTCTTAGGACGTAGATGTGGAAATAAATCACTGTTGAATGAAATGGGTTGTTACATGAGAGCTGAAAAAAAAGTGCAGTAAAAACTAGTGTTGCCCTGACAATATCTTTGCTAGTTATCCTGTGTGTGCAGGGAATTTGGAGAGTTCGTGTGTATGGATTCATGTCTAGGGGTCCTCTGCAGTAAAAATGCTTTTCTTTTTATCTGATGCTTCAGAAGACCCACACTTACTTTCTGTCTTTGATTCACTTAAGTTACAACAATTTAACAGTTTTGGAACAAACCTTGGGTTGTAGGACTTTGCTTTGAAGTTAGTGTGTGAAAGTGTACGAAAACTGTTGCATGTGAAAGCACTTTGCAGTCAGTCTTCAGAAAACATGCTCTTGTTCTACTTTTGGCGGGGGGGGGATGTTTCATATAGCTGAGTATTTTTTCAGCTGATATTATGGGCTACAATTGTCTCATCCATGAAGCATTACATGCGTACAGACCGAATGTGGCTTATAAGGACTTGCAAAACAGGTTGCTTTGTTGGTTGGAATAAGGCGGTGCTTAGAAAAGGGCGATTTCCAGGAGCACCTTGGACGGTCTTGTGTAGCTTACCCAGCAGAATTCACGTTTTCCTTGCTGAGGGAGAGCTGCTTCTCCCGGACGCTGCAGCTGCTGTAATGCAGTGGAGGTGCCAGCCCGGGTGCCGCTGTAATGCAGCGGAGGTGCCGCGAGGTGGCCCAGCAATACAACACCCGAGCCCTCCCGGGGAGCGCTCCCGGCTCCCGGCGGGCTTGGAACCGAGGGAAGCCCGGGTGCTTCCAGCCGCGCCGGGCTCCGAGCGACGCCCGCTTGCTTCAGAGCATCGCTGCACTGCTCGGGTGTGGAAACAGCAAGGTGCCCTGCACATATGCTCGGCTGGTGTTGTTATGGTGGATTTTGTACTTCAGTCAGGCTTTTTTGGAATTGATTCGTCTGGAGGTGATTTTTTTTTTAAACTCGCTTTTATGAAGCTTCATGCTTAAGCCCTTCAAAGTAGAGGCTGCCTTGCTCCTCGTAGGGAGACAAAGTGGAACTAATAGTATTTTTATTACACTGGAAAGTGAAGTCTTTCCAAAAAAATTAAAGTAGCCGTGCACCTGCAGAAAGAAACATGATACGTGGGATCCTTGTCTATTTAGTAAGCCTGGGACCAAAAAGTAACTATAGAAGTGTCACCTTGTTTTGAAATAAAAATGGGAAGTTCTCAGAGAATAAGATGATCCTTCAGCCCACACAATTTCCATTTTGACCTAGTAAAACTTATTATTAATTCTAGCTTAGATACCAGTAGGAATGCTAAACCTGAAGCGTCAGTGGTGCCCAAGCTAGAATGGAAGCAGATTTCATCCCCTGTTGGTAATAGCCAATGCTTCCTAATGCTGCTGGTGTGGGATGGGGGAGAAAGGAGTTTTATCACCAAGGCGGGTAAGAGAGGATTCTGAAGATTTGGGGAAAAAAATTAACATTTCCAGCACTGAAATTAAGATCTTATGGATCTTGTGAAAACAAACTCCCCTGTGGTGGGGAGTTCTGGGTATCATTATCTCTTCTGCTTCTTCATGTTGTGACCATATCTTGTCAGCACAGAAGTAGTAAGTGCATGATCATCTGACTTTCACCAGCTGCTGATATTTCTGGCACTGGCCATGCAGGCCAGAGCAAGCTGAAAAAGATGGGTATCGTACAATTACCCCCTAAATCTTGAACTGTTCTGATCTGTAGTTGGCTGTTTAGATTTCACAGCTGGTAGAAAATTAAAGTTTTTCAAGTAGCTGTGTAGAATGATGAACTGATTATAGCTTATATGGACCTAGCTTATAGTCCTTATATTAAGGACTAAACTCATGTGATTAAAATTGAGAAGAGACAAGGAACAGCAAAGGTGCCTTGGATATCAAAATGCTGTGCTGTTACTCTAGTATAAGAAGATGATGATCGCGTTTCATGAATCACACTGACATGGCATGGTCAGAAACAAGCACTTACTAATCTTTTTTAAATTCTGCTTCTGAATGCACATGGAGTATATATTTGGAGTTCATCCAGCAGTAATGAGTAGATTTTTAAAGAGAAGTCTTCCTGCTGTAGCCAGGATTTAAATATGATGACGTTCACCCAAATCTTCAGGTTTAATTTTGTGCCTCAAAATAAGTAATCCAATTTTAAAACTATGGAAATATTAATAAATACACAGCAGGCAGCAGAATTCATGCAGCCATGTACCAGCTTGCTGGCAGGACGCTGTGACACGTGCAACCTGGCAGCTCGGGGTGGGTCAGCACAGCAGTCCCTTGCAAGGTGTGGTCTTTTCTTCCATCGGTCCAGGACAGTGCCTGCACTGAAAGAATGGCTCTGGTGCCTCAGCTGAATGCAGGCTGTGCAAATTGCTTTGGCACTGGTGATGTTACAGTGGTCGAGGAACAATGGGGGCCTGAGAGGAGCTGGAAGCTGACAGCAGTTCAGTAGAGGTGGAGCTTGTTTGGTTACACATGGATGCTTGCCCTTGTAATAGACTAGTTACAAAGACCTCCTTTCTCAGGTCAGTGTTAAGGGCGGCTCTGGGGTGCTTAGTCTTACCATTTTAGGCATAGGGAAAGCTTCAGAAAGGGAAATCCGGTGAACACCAGGCTGTACCACAGCTGCTTTGTCCTGAGATCATCCTTTTTTGAACCAGCAGGGTTTTTTTTCTTTTACAGCAATGTGCTTTTTTAATCTCCTGACTAAAGGATCTTTGCTGGAAGCAGGACCATTGTAAGGGAAAGGGGAAATTCTGTGTCTAGACTAAACCACAGCTCTTCCTTCTCTGACGTGGCCAGTTCTACCCAACCCAAGCCTGTAATGAAGGTAGTGGTGGGACTGTTAAAGCTATTTTAGATGCCTACTCAAGATGCATGCAAGGAGGGTCAAGTCTCCTGCTTGCCTCAGTGTAACCATGTTTGTCCCACAGATGAATGGGTTTTGTGTGATTTACCCAGGCAAGGGAAAAATACAGCCTATAATAGGGAAGGTGACTCTCAATATAAGTTTACAAACTGGGCAAGGTGCTTCAGCTGAAACATACGAATGGTAAATAGTTTTATTTCCGAGTCTGATATGGAAGAAAGCATTTCCTTCCCCACCTTTCCAAAATGAAATCTCTTCAGCTGAAAATTGCTTGGCATTGGTAGTGCTTACACATCCAACAAGGTGACAAATATTTATTCCTTCCTGTTATAATACACAACAACAGACTCTAATATGGCTTTACTCCTTGTAACATAAGTGAAAAATTCATCCTTCTACTTCCTTCCCTCCATTTCCCACCCCCTTCTTGATTAGCAGCCACTATGACCTCTTTGTACTATCCTGTTGGTCAGGCTACCTGAAATTCATTACAGGATGGGATGAGAACGTTAATGATGTTAACGTGTCACTTCAATTTCCGCATTGGCAGTATGTCAATATATTCCTTAATCATTGCTTGGAGATTTTGGAACCAATAAAGAGACTGACTTGCTTTCAGTGAATCAGTTTTTCTAAGAAACAGTCACAGAATCAGAACCTAAAGCTTCAAACATCAAATAATTTAAAAATTCCTGACTTGTAAGCATGCCAGAATATATTTCTGAAGGCCTCTGGTATCTTCAGGAAAAAGGCAATATTGTTGTGGCAGCAGCAGACCACCACAACCAATGGAAAATAATACACCAATGAATAAATAATGACTGGAGATTTTTGTGCCATTTATAGAGAAATGCCCTGAATCTGTGAATACAGTGTTGATCTCCTTCAGTGCCTTTATTCATTGTGCTTTAATTATAAATGAAAACATGCTTTTATTCTCACATTTAAGCAAGGCACGCATCTATTTTTAGTACTACTATCAGTCTTCTTTGCGATAAGATATGTGAGTAAACGTTTGAGCATATATTTATGCATACACTATTTAACTTGCCTTTTTTAATGAAGCAAAAACTGGAATGTATTAGGGCCAGGAGGTGGTGGGGTTTATAAGGTGTGCCTAGTTTGTATGCCAACTCCTGGAATGAGAAAGGAAATGCTTGAAGTCGTCTGGCAAACGCTTTTAAATTACTTCATTTTTTTTTCCTCAGCCGCAGAGCCTTATACTTGAGTTCTGTGTTATAATTGCCTTTTTCTTTCTCTGTTTGGTAAGAGAAAAAAAAAATGCATCTCATGCACAGGCAACTGCTTAATCATACCTTCCTGCCTTGTTATGGAAACCTGAAATGTTTTGCCTCTGGTGAAATCACTTTTTTTTCCCTCCTTAGATTGAAGACCAAGAAAGGTGACAGGAATGGTTGGAATCTATTTTCTTCTAAAACTGAAATTGTTCTATTTTGGGTTTTAGTTTATTTTGTGTAAAATCTGACTGGTTTTTTGTAGCTAGAAGTTTTGATAGATTCGAATCTCATGTAAGTGTGGCATGTTTTTTTGCAACTATGTAGGAAAGAATATTTTCCAGCCTCTACTCTGTCTGCTAAAAGAAAACAAGTCTTTTGGCAAAAACAGAAAGGAAAAGCTGGCATTTAAAAGAGCCAGTATTAAAATTATGTGACTTGAAAGGATGCTGTAGGAAAAGCTGGAGTGTGGGGAGGGAATGGGGATTCCCCTTCCCCTCCTACAAGGAAACAGTCACTGTTTATTTAATGGTAAAGGTGCTTCTCATTTCAGATAAGCAGATTAACATTATAGCCCAGGTAGGAAAATTTGGCTGACTTCACATGTGTTGCTTCTGTTTTGTACAATATAAACTTGTATCACCACTATTATATGTCTATAGTCAAATAATTGATGCCTGTAATCATCTTGCTGGAGTACAAGGTTTCCCTCCAAACTAGCTTGTTTCCATGTTTCCTGAGCAGTATTTATCAGTTGATAAATATTTATGGTGTATCATCTGATATGGTAGAGTTGTGTTATATTATACCATCTTTTCCTAGCTAGATGGGTAGTGCTCTGAACTTGTGCTCTTTTGAGTGTTTAAAATACAGAAAATACTTCGCTGTTTCAAAATAATGATGCTGTAGGTGTGTAACCCTTACATAAAATATGTTTTGCTTTCCTATTAATGGTTGTAAGGTACCCAAAAAAATTAATATATGTCATGTACAGATTCCTGTGCCAAGAACAAAAGTAGCCAAACTTCAGGTTTGACAGGAGTGTGTTGGTTATCATTGTCTTGTGTTTGTTCTGGCTTGCTTTGGTTTTGGGTTTGTTTCCAGGGTTGTTTTTGTTGGTTTGTTTTTAATGAAATGTTTAAAATAACTTTTATCCATTTTCCTCCATACTCTGTGCTCACCAATTTAATTAAGCTTTGAGTCAGGCTTTACATGTTACCTGTGGTCCTGACAAATCTTGCCTGTGATACTCTACTCACAAGTACCATGTGTCTTGGAGAACAGACTCTTGGTGTTTGTGCTGTTTCATTGTGGGAAGAGAGGGTGAATAGTCTAACCTGCTTTGGGAGTAAAATATGGGAAATGCTACAGCTTTGACAGTTTACCTTGAGACCTGTAATGCTACTTGACTGACTTTAAGTAAAAAGGGAATTTTCATTTTCCAGATTTTAGGGGTTTTTTTGGTCAATGTGGACTTTGTTAGGATGATTTTTTTTGTGTGGTTGAGACATGAAACACTATCAAATGGGTTGATTTTGCTCTAAGCTGTTCCTCTACAAGGAATTCTCACATAGATATATATGTAGATAGATAGATAAACGGGTGGTTCTGGGGTCTGCTATTGATATCTGCTTAGAATTTTAAATATCCTGTACTCACACATGTTCTGACTAGGCAAGGATAGGAATTGCAGATGTGAGTGTCTGTAAAGTGGTCAAGAACACTTAGGCTTGTGGAAAGAAAGGCGAATCTTTGCTACAAATTGAGAAGTACTGTAATTACCTTTCTCTTGTGGGAACTGGATAATAGTCCTCTACCTTGCTTTAGCTAAAGCTGTAGGGAAAGGTTTTTTTTTATACTGCAGCTCAAGAGAATATTGTAATGTTGGGTGAAGTTTGATGATGCTATTTATTAACCTTGTAGCTGTCTGAAGCTGTGAATGAAGCATAAGAGTTGTGTGGATGCTTTGGAAACAAAGATGATGTTTTCCTTGCAATTGAGTTAGTGGACACCAAAGCAGATTTTTTAATTTTTTTTACAAGTTTTGTGGTCTGTGTTCTCTGGAATAAGCTGGAAGATTATTCATTCAACATTCCAAACATGGCCATAGTAATGTCAGTACTTTGTCTTACTGTCACAGGAAGAATTTGGGCAAATATATTCAGGTTAAGAACATGAGAAAATGAAAGGCAATGAGGGTTCAAGGCAGCTATTTTTATTTTTTTTTTAGGTAGGTATCAGTCTTTCCAGAGCTGGTGTTCATAATGCAATGAGCTGCAACTTGAGACAACTTGAATCTGTGACCTATGCAGCTTCTCCCATTCTTTTCATGCAGCAACATTGTTTCAGCTGCTTTGGAGCTCTCTCTTTTAGAGACAAAAATTCAGGGTGGCTTTCACTGACATTCCAAATTTCCAAGGACAGTCTTCTCCCAAAATTTTATTGCAATCGCCACCCATCTTTTGCTGGTTTCTGGCCACAATTGGCCAGCCTATGCCTTTTGGGTTTTTGACCTTTATTCTTCCCATTGCAAAGTGGGCTGGTTTCCTGGTGTTCCTCTGGATGCCCTCTGACTGTCTCAGCCCGTGCAGTTTTGTAGGGCCAACTCTTGGGCTGTGAATGCATGTGTTTTAACTCTTCTCAGAAGAAGCTTCACTTGCATTATGGCTTGCAGAAAAGAACCAACAGCACAGAATAAACTCAGCTGCTTCCATTCCTGCCAAGTGCCCACTCAGACTTTAAGATGTCTGTTTGTACCGTCACAGTTGTCTTTGCCCATTGGGGCTGGAGGAGAATTTGCAACTTTTTTAGTGTAATACCTTTGGTACACCTGTTCTTTGGAGGGGGGGGAATGTTCTTGTTTTCTAGTTTGAGTTGACAAATGTGTCTGATTCCTTCCCACCCCACCTCACCTCATTCTCTA
The DNA here is from genome assembly GCF_036417665.1 of Passer domesticus. Taxonomy (NCBI): domain Eukaryota; kingdom Metazoa; phylum Chordata; class Aves; order Passeriformes; family Passeridae; genus Passer; species Passer domesticus. The sequence continues at coordinate 78,432,727 of NC_087474.1, read as the reverse complement.
AGGAAAAGCTAAATATTTACTTGCTGTCACAACACCGACCACCACCACTTGGGCTCCCTCTTTGCTGGTGGGTTTGAGCCTTCCCTTCATCCTGAACTGACTCATGCCCAGTCCTTATCACCCTGCAGTGTGCCACAGTGGAAACTGTCCCCTGAAAAATGAGGTGGAAAGGGTAAGCTACAGTAAAATTAAATACTGTGGAGGACTGGAAGTGGGTTTTTAAATACAGTGACTATTGTAAACCTGGTAATTAAGGCTGAGAGTAATACAGATGAATTCATGAAGTCTTTTTACCTGACAACCTTTCTGATGATTTGCTGTCTCACTTTTTAAAGCTTGTACTGATCTACCAAATCTGATACTAGTGGCTGTAAATCACTGAAGAATTGGTTGTTCCTCTTTTGGAGCATATTAATATGTTCTTGATGTTTCCTTAATCTCTGGTTGCTTAAAACTGAAGTGTTTCAGCTTTCATATTGAATATAAATACATTTAAAAGATGATCTTCATCTGCTTATGTTTTTGAGAATTGTAGTTCTGACATTACTGTTCTGTAAAGACTGTTATATAATTGTATATTCATTCTATTTTGCATTATAAGAGGGTTGTACTGTCTTCTCTCTAGCATATCCGCCTTGGTGAAAACTTAACTAGTAATATTTACATTAGTCTTTTATCAAGACATGGGATCAGTAGTTTCAGAAACAATCCCTTCCTTTGTCAAACGTGTTCTTTTATGTAGAGATAAAAAAAATTGATTTGGTACGTATGTTTCTTTAGTAAGACTTAAATTTCCTGGTTAAATGTATTTTTTTAGCCTTGCAAGACATAGCTGCATTTAAATTTCCTTCTAAAGCTGTGTCCACAATCAGAATTTAATCTTCTGGAAGCTATTTTCTGGAAGCTGCTGCTGAGTATTTTTGTTTTTAATATTCTTAGCACACACTTTCAAAGCAGTCTGATTATTTAAATAAATTTTATCAAGGCAAACTAGTAGTTTAGCAGATTGAGTTATGCCAGTGTTGGCTTCCACTTTTGATATTCAAACAATGGCTGCTATGTGAGCTGTACATTTTCTCTCCTCTCTTTTTATTCCAGTTTCAGTGGGGAGATATGCTTTATACCATTCATAGAATGGTTAGAATATTTAGTATTAGCAAGGTGGAAGTGATTTGCAAGCTTATGTTCTCAAGTGGTGCAATAGTAAATTCATTGGAAGAAAATTATTCTCATTTTGCTTTCTTCACAGGATAACTCAGCTTACTGCAGTAACTTAAAAGTGCTGAAAGTTTTGCTCTGATAAAAAAGCTTTGAAGCTGGCTGTGAAGCAAGTTCAAAAGAGGGGGGAAAAAACCACACCAGTTTTGTGAAACCTTTTGCATGGCAGCAGGCCTAAATTTATACAGAGTCTCTTTCTTGGAGTTAAACAGATACTATTAATTTCTAATGGTTAATAAATAATTATGCTAATTAGCTTTTCTCAACATCAATATTTTAGGATATATCAAGCTTTCTCTGAAGGGAAGAACAATATGGGGGAAAAAAATTGGACTGTGTGAGCAGCTTTATTATGTGAACCTTGGTATTTTGGGGAGCCTTGAAGGAAAAATAGTGAGAGATGCACTTCCTTTGGGGTGGAAGCTGAATCTCCTTTATAGGATGACTTGTGTGTGTGTTAGCTAAATTAATGCACCAGCCCAAAATCTTGTTCAGTAGACTACTCTTAATGGCCAGGAGCAGGTTGGTAAATTATAATAAATTCCTTGAGGAGGATGTGTTTTATATCCCAGGAGTAGCTGTTGCATCAGAGCATTATGCATGCTGCACTGTTGTGTGGCTAAGTCAAATCAATAATTTTTTTTTTCAAACACTGCCCAAATAAAGCAACTTTTGCCTAACAGATAAACCTTTTAGAACATATGCCTAGTAAAATCATTAGAAGTTGAGATTTAGTTGGTGTCTATAATAACAATACTAATTACTCTGAATGCAGGCTGTATTCTAAAGATGATAGTGCAGATGGTTGAAAGAACTTTAAATTTTCTTATAGGATATGAAAGAGGATGCTGCACTTTGGTGATTCTAATCAGTAATCTAAACAGAATGCTAAAAAAAAGGAGAAAAATAAGACCTGGCATCCCTAGCTTGCAGATTTCCAACTATTGTTGCCAAGAGATTGTGTGCTTGGCAACTTCTGTGTGCTAACCTTTAGTCTTATTTACAGTAAGATTAAATGGCATTATCATTATAACTACAACTTTTCCTTGGAAATTAAATCCCTAAATGCAGAAGTCTCTAATGATGCTATCTGAAGTCTATGGATGGAGACTTCTTTCATCCTGCTGCTGCTTTTTGCCTTTCCAAAGCCTGAAAGCTTTGTGGGATTAAAGTGGCTGCTGGTTTTGTGACTAGGGTGCCTGTGATGGGCTGGTCAGGGAGCTACTGACCCTGATTAACCACTCCTGCCATTGCTGCCTGTGAAAGTAAGCAGAGATCTCTACTGGAGCTTCTAGGTTGGGGAACAGGATTAGAAGTGAAATGTGGAAACGTGGAGGTTTCCTGCTTCATTGCTGTGCCTGTCTTCTGGGGAAAACTAAAAGTTTTTCAGGTATTCCTGGTACCTTAGTGTTAAAAAGGAGTAGCTGGAAATGGTTTTGGTGTCTGCTTGATTCATTTTCCGAGTTAGGATGATTATTTTGGAATTAATGATTTCAAACTACTACTGTGTTCTTCTGCACCATGTAGACTTGTTTTGAACCAAACATTGGGGAGTGGAAGTTGAAAATGTCAGAGCTTACTTGTGATTTACCTGTTGGTTTAAGAGGCCAGTGTTTGAAACCAGAGAACCCTGACATGTGAAATGATAAGAGCTTGCAAAGAAAAGGAAGATACTAGTGACTGGAGCCTGTCAGTGTTTGTCTGTCTCTTAAAAAATTACTTGTTTCCTTTAGAACTTATATTCCTGAAGTCTTAGATTCAAAGATTTTGAGACTTGATGAAACTTCTGTAAACACATCCATCTAACAAATGTCAGTGACAGTAAGGTGTGCAATTTTTGATTCCCCCTTTCCCTTCCTTTCCCTTTGTGATTTAAATCATACAGAATCTTGTTTGACTTTGTTTAAGGCTAGCAACAAAAACCCCTGAAGTACTCAGTGCGATTCAAATCTGATACAATAATAACAAGAATGCCTTTTTTTTATTGTGCTGACATACTCCACCAACACCTCATTTTTATGAAGTAAGGATTGTCCTCAATGTGGAATCTTAATTGAAAATCCAATGGTATTGCACTGGGTTTTCTTAATCAAAAAAAGCCAAGGAAACCTATGGAACAAAATTCCAAACCTGTTTACTGTCAGAGACCAGTCTCAGCTGTCAGGCTGGGTTCAGGTGGGTTGACATGTCTGTCAGTCTTCTGTAGGAATTGAGGGAACCATAGGCTTCCTTTTAAATGCTGATGAGTTGTTTGTCAGGAACATCCAGAAGGAGCTGTGGGTTCCTTCTCACTGGTTCATAACTCAAGACATCCATCCAGCTTTTAATTACTGTCAGCTACAAACTGTGCAAGTTCAGTTCTCTTTGGAATCAATAAAGTATATTTATTTCCTTGACTGATTGCCAAGTTAGTGAAAAGGTTTTGCACCAGGTTAGAGTTCCTTTGCTTCTCTGGTTTTCCTGTTCCATACTGTAATTGGAGCAGAACCATATCAACATTTTCAGACTTGCTTTTTGTGCAAGTTTGATTTCTTTATTTGTATATACATGCCAGCAGAAAAAAGTATTTAGAAAAGATACGAGTGTAATCACTTTACAGCAAAGTGACAGTGTGCAAGTTCTCCTGTAGAATCTCAATATTTCAGTTGTGGTGGGAGAGGGGGGAGTTAGTCTGGTTTCTCCAACATCTGCTGTGTATTTTATATTTGCAGGTGTGAGAAGATGTCTAAAAGAGAGTGGCTTAGCTGATGTCATTATTTTAAAGTTATTTTTTATTAAAGTGAGTGTTAATTTACAGCTGAACTTTGACCTGCTCGTTGTTTCTCTGTAATTTTGAACAGTGACTGAAAGATTGTTATATTGTGCCAAAACCAGAAGTGTCACATGAAGTTGTAGCCAAACATTTTCTGTTCTGAGGACACATTGGTGAAGAATAGCTGTTTCTCATGGTCTAGTGGTGCCTTTTCCAGCATGCAGTCTACCACTGATAAAGGAAAGAAGCTTTAAAAAAAATTATGAACTCCAAAAAAACTGAAGCAAACTAACACCCCCCAAACAACCACAGAAATGCTCTTCAGATGAGGTTATGAAAGAAGAGGTGAATGACTATCTGCAGATGAATCATCGTGTTGGTGAATTATTCAATTCATCCTGAGTATAAAGATGAGAATTAACTGTAGTACAGTATGAAGGTGACTGGTTAAATTGGAATTTTGGAGAAAGTTTCCCTGCTTTCAGAATGGAATAATGTTGCCTTCATATGCATCTTTAAAATGATAACACCTGTCTTTTAATGCAGTGGGTTATCTGGGAAGTGTTTTATAATTTCTGTGATCTGACATTGGTTCTTAAGTCTTTCTTAGTCTCCATGGTATGTGAGATAATTTTTGTCAAGTCTATTCAAGTTTTAAAACAGACTAATGACTTCAGGTGTCTTGATGAAAGCTTTGCAGGAAGGTACTTGCAGTCCCTGCTGCAGACCTGGTAAACTGTGCCATGCTCATCCCTGAATCTTGGTGATGGCCACGATAACCAAGGCTGGGCACTCGGGATGATGATATTTTACTTGTGGGTTATTTCAGAGGTGGTTCTTTGTGTCTCTATCAGTAATTTGACTTACTATGACACTGAAGGATTCAGTGTTATGCTAGCATCACATTATACATAGAAATACAAAGGAAAGACTTGATTACTTTGAAAAGATTTTTTTTTTTTTTGCTTTTACTATTAACCTCCTGTGACTAAGTCATAAGACTTCTGCTGATCTGAAGGATTGCATTCCCTTAGCTGGAAGGGAAAAGACACATATTAATTATGCTGAACTGAAATGTTTCTGAGGAAGTATTTAGTACTGTCCTTATGTTAACTATTATTGCTGGTGAGCATTAAAAAGTTACTTTTCTTTAGTCTGAACGATTGTAGTTATTATATTATACTGTGTAGCTCAAAGCTGTTCATGAGGTCTGGGGATAAAAGCCTTTTTTGTATGCTTTTAAAAAACAAAGCATAGTTCCCCTTCTTTTTGTGCAATGTATGTGAAGTAAAATTAAACTGAATAGTGGATGCCATAATATACTCCCGATGATCCACTATGGAGTATTTCCCCACTTTTTCTGTCCACACAAAATATGACACTCTGAAGCTTGAAGAATTAGAACAATTCTAAGAAGACATTCCTGTTCAGTGTCTGGCATACTTGTATTTCTCTGTTACTTGTCACCTTTTACTCATAACTTGCAGCCTTTCTATTTGTGATAAGCAAGGTCCTTAACAAATTTATTTTTACTGGCATAAGAAATGTAGTTCACCATAACATATATAGCTACAGAGATATATAAATTCTAGTTGCCTTATTTTTTTAAGTATTCCCAATTCATGGGCAAGTTGCTCAAAAGAGAGTTAAAAAGAACTTTCTTTTCTTAAGAAATAATGATGAAAACCCTCTGAAAATGTTGCAATATTTCTTTATTGGCTTGACCTCCAGATGGAGAAAAGACACGGGGAGGATTGCTTCAGACAGCAAGCTTAATTTTTTAGCCTAGTTATTGTGTGTCTGGTGATATCAAGAGGAAATAATTTTATAAGGGAGAAGGCCAGAAAAAGAAGTGATGAGATGCAATAGAATGTCTTGCCAGCTGTTCCACAATATACTTGATGATTGCTGACAGGGAAGCTGAAGGTTTCTTTTTGATCCTTTTAGCTACTATAGTACTGTTCCCTGAGTTGGTTACCCCATAGGTCTGTCTTTGTTTCCATCTCTCTCTCTATAAAGTGTTATTGATATCAGTAAAAAGTCATCCATTAAAATGATGAACTGGTTGAAAATGCTTCCACAAAGCACTGTCAAAGATCAGTTAACTGAATGAGCCATGGTCAGTGGATCTGATAGAGGCTGATGTTACCTTAATAGCTTCTCTGTTTTTCAGTCAAGCTTTTCTTCTAGATTGCAGCAAACCTTTTCAATTCAGAATGTCTTGGTGCAGCCTCCACACAGTTTCCAGTAATCTTAACATCAGTATGTTCATTCGTGTTCTGTAGAACCATATCTGAATATTCCATTTATCAATATTTCTGCAGTTCAAAAACCTTTCCCCTTTTTCTCCTTCTCACAATAGGGTAAGTTTGCATAAGAATTTTTGCTGGGACTTGTGCTTATCCATGTTTTAGTCAGTTTTCATGCCTGATATCTGTTTTCAGCACTGTTTAGATATGTTGCTATGGTGTTTTATAAGCAACATTATGCATAATCATTCATCTTATGCTTTGGCAAAAAAGGCTTCAAACCAAGTTCATGTGGATTGAGTGAGATCAAACAAAAATTATGCCAGAGGCAAAAGTCAAGGCCCCAAAGGACTGTTCTTTGCATGTTTTAAACTAGGAGGGACACTGCAACTAAACCTCTACCTCTTATAATATGGCATTTTTAGAGTTTTAGTCCTTTACTAAGGAGAATGACACAACACTTGTGGAAGCTACTTTTCACTTTAACTCCAAGCATCAATGAGAACAGTTTGTTTTATTCAGCCTTGCTATGCCTTATAGGGAAAGACAGGCAATTTCTTTCAGTGTCTTGCAGTACTAGTCTAGCTAGTTGTATTGTAGGATGCATTTTTATTAGGATTTTCCTCAAGCTGTGAATAAACACAGGCAAAGTAAAAAACTGCCTTATAGAGATGCTCTTAACCTTGTTATTAACTTCTATGACTTTACAAGAGCACAGATACATGGAGATGGAGAAGATTGTAAAATAGAGTGCATAAAACATAGATGTTCTGTTTGTTTTTCCTGTGGACAGTTGGGACAGCCGGTCCCTGTGTTCCTGGCCACCTTCTACAGAATGTCATTGGGATCATGAAGCTTCAACCTGGTGAACTTCTCCCAGTTTGATGTGAAAAGTTAAATATAATTGAAGTGAGTGTTTACAAATCACTAGCTTCCCTGAAAGGGGGAAGGAAGCAGCATGATGCTATGCAATCATTGTGATTCTATATCAATGAAGCATAGAACAATTAAGCCATCGAGGGCATGGGGTGAGCCAGTGAGGCCACACACTTTTTTCTGTATGTCCTTAAATCGTCATAGGTCTGAAAGATATTTGAGTTCACACATGAAATGTTTGCACTCAAATGATTCCAGATGCTATTCAAGAGCTAATGGTGAGCCTAGCTACTGCTTTTATCTTTAAAAAAATACTAAGAAGACTGTTTTTTGCAAGGTGACATAAAATGCTCTTTACTTGATGAGATATGGCCATCTTCAATGTACCATATATATGTTAGCAAGGGTGCATGGAGAGGAAAAGTAAAGCTTGACATTCTTGTAGTATGAAATTCATTTAAAATAGATAAAATAGGTAAATAGGTATCTGACACCTGCATCTTTGGCGAAATAGTTTTGAAAAGAGTTGTGGGAAGACAGCATTCATTATCTGAATAGCTCAGCACAACAACTTTGACTACAACTGATAATTTTGCCTTTCCTGCATGCCACCGGGAGGGTAACAAGCTCAGTCTTCTGGTCCCATCCCAGCAATTTTTGAGAAATTTTTGTTACACTTCAGCAGGATGAGTACCTCTCCATTCACTCCCTCCCTGGGACCCCTGCTGATCACCTTCTGGTATAAACTTCAGTCACTTGATGGCTGAATGGCAGATTGAGGTTGTTCTACAGAAGTACGTGAGAAAACTCAGAAGTGTTTTCTTTGGAGTTGAACATTCCTTCATGTAAACCTTTGTCTTGAGTAAAACAAATATCTGGAGGTGCGGGTGGGGGGCGGGGGAATGGAATGTTCTCCACTTGTATATAAAACTGTTGTATGGTTTAGAAACAAACTTTCTAGGATATCTAGAAAAGTTTGTTTCCCTCACAGGTCATCCAGATACATGTGGAAAGTTTGAATTACAGTGAGTGGGTATCTGCTAAAAGGAGCAGCTTTGCACTAGCAAGCATCCTTTGAGCCGATTGGTTTGCCAGGTTCTTGGAGAAACAAAGCAATATTGACAAACAAGATGTGTAAACATGAAGCCACAGTTTTTCTTTGGAAGTTTGCCATGAGAGCAGTGTGTGTGTGGCTGGAAAACTGCCTGTGCCCGTGGATGGTCTGTAGACAGCAGATGGCACAGATTATCACAGCTCTGAGTGAATGGGACATAGTGCTGTGTGTCAGCCAGCACGACTGACCTCTGGGAGACAGGGAGAGAAGGGATGTACCTATGATGCCTTAGACCATACAGGGGGAGTGGGTTTGCCATTATCTCAAAGCAGTTTGTTGTAGACTTCTTTGTGGGTGGCGATAAGTCACATAGCTTCCTCCAAGGTGCCTCCTGGTGCGATGTCATCTGGGCAGTTTTCTGTGAGGATAGAGTAGAGTAGTTAAGCTTTTGGTTGTATGCATCTACTGCTTGCCAACATGTTGGCTAGTACAAACAGGCATACTTTGGAGGCCTTGTTCAGTGCATTTTCTGATGCCCCAAATAAATGCATTCAGTTGCTGAAGAGTAAAGATGCTCATTTGTACTGTATAGTTTGATCAGGGCACATGTTTTAAAATCAGGTAACAAAAGTCCTGTTATGATGCCTCTTCAAGCTTTCTAATTAGCAGATAACCCTTAAGGGGAAGAACGTGAGGGAAATAGATGATGCCTCTTCTCTTGGAGTGAGGCAGAGGGACAAGACAAATGGTTTGGTGCAGAGTAGCTTACTTGGTGATACAGAACTCCTTAAGCACTGCTCAAATATAATATAATCCAGTATGGAATCTTCTTTTTCTGTTGACTTGGAGCATATTGTTAGTGATTCAGTGATAAGCAGGAAAGAAGATTGATATGGTATCAGATGCCATTTGTTGTCCTTATTTGATGGAGGTGTTGCCTCACTCAGGCGAAAGCCAGATGGGAGGTGTTTCCTCACTCAGGCAAAAGCCAGATGGGAGGTGCAGATATGAAACCTGAAGCTGTATGATGGTGTTGGTTTGCATTTCTTAACAGCATTAAAAGGAGGACCTGTGTACTTAGTGGTAAGGAAATTGATTATGTATTTACATCTGATCTTCTCCTAGTGTGTTCTTCAAAGAAATGGGATGGTTTGGGTCCCTGTGTTTCTGAAAATGAGCCCCCCCCCCTACATTTTGATGTCATGTTTACGTGCCACTTTTAAGCAAAATCAAGACTTCTCTTACTGTGCCCAGTATGAAAATTTTAAGTGTTTCTTAAAAAAAGATAGGGTGTTGCCGTTTTAAGTGGTAGTGACTTTGTAAATAAAAAAATTAAATACTATTTTCCTCACATTGGCCTTTTTTGCAAAACCTGCCATATTTGTTCAGTTAAAACGTATCCTTATGTCCCTTGGCAATTAAAGAATTTATGATTTTCAAAGAAGTAACACTGTGATCCTGTGGTGTTTGGCTTTTGGTAAGAGTAAATGTAACAGAGCAGTTTACAAAGTTAGTAAGACAGGGAGGTTTCCCTAGAGTTTCCTGTAGTTCCTAGGGTGCAAAGCCATTCAAATGAACTGCAAGGAAACCTTGCGATTAGAGGAAATCACTATGAATACAGACAAAAATTATTAAAATGTGTCCCATGTACTCCACTTCTCCACAGTCTGCAAAGATAGTTAAATTTAACTAGGATTTTTTGTGCAATAGTGAAATAAAAGAAGCTTGTTTGTGTCAAGGTCTTGAAAATAATCTGTTTAGATGCTTCTTGAAAGCTCCTTCATGAAGTTTTAAATAGTTTTTTTCTTTTTGGAGATCTCTGCAAAACTTTATAATTCATTGGAACAAGACTGATGTGGAAATATTTAAACTATTGTGTAAAATGTGGAAATGTTTAAACTATTTAAAGAGTTGCTTTACCTTGATCTTGCTCTATCCTTACCTTAATTAGGAAGCTGTTCATGAAAACTACCTTGATGAAAGAATTCTTTTGATTACTGCACTTGAAGATGATGCAAAGGGTTTTTGCTAACTCAGTCTGCAGGTGATTTTTAATACTGTATGAATTGAAGGAATTGGTATTTTTCTGATGGTTTCGTGGTAGTTGTCTATTCCAAATCCTGCTCCTGACAGATGGGATAAGCAAATGTGATTGCTTACTTTCCCTTTTCTAGTTCCCTTAGACAAGAACTTTGGCAATTAATGAAACTGGGTGGTTTTTTTCCCCCTTTTGAAGCTGATAAGGGAAAGCTGTGAAGTTGGGTACACAAGGCATTGTATGGTATCTGTCAATATAAGGACGACCTTCTGCAACCTTCTCTGAAAAAACACTGCATCCTTTTGCTATCGCCCAGATAATCCTTATCCTGCTTGGCTTCTCGCCACCAGGAAGCTCAGTCCATGTGGCATCAGAGCCCTTGATTAGCAAGAGCAGCCATGTGGAACAGAGGTATCAGGTCTGCTGTCGAATTTGTCAATTTATATTTCAGTGTTTTGAACATGAGTGCAGCTTTTACATAGTTAAACATCTTCACTAAGAGTTCTCTTTGCTTAGAGAGGAAGGCAGTCACTATCTGAATAAATACTTCTGTTAATTTAAGGATGTTTTACTACAGAGTTAGTGTTTATTTACAGTTGTAGTATAGAATATACATCGTGTATGAAACAAAACCTCAAAACCCAAGTAATTTGTAAACTGTAAAAAACCCAAACCCCCAAAAACTTAGAAGTATATTTACTCTTGCTTAAAAATATCCAACAAATATGAAACTGCTCCTTGGCATAATAAAAAGATTTTGCAAAACACGGAATTCTGGCAAATGTTACCTTCGGGAAAAAAAAGTATTCAAATCTTTATAGACCATGTGCCTTTGACTTCCTAATCATTTTTCTACATGTATTTTTTTGGTAGAACAATGCTTTGGAAGGCATAAGAAGAACTTGTTGTCTTAAGAGTCTTATAATTTTTATTTTTGCCTTTTTTTTCAGTGAACTAAAGTGTGGATTTATGTAAGGAGGACTCAAAATGCATAACATTCCTTTTGTGAGGGGGAAGTGCATGTGGGCACAGTAAACTCTGGGGAACAACTATTAAGGGGAGAAATTTAGCAGGAGAACTCTTTTACTGTTTCTTCCATTTCTCCTGAACAAAATGTGTTACAAATAGTTAAGTAATGCTAGTAAATGAATATGTAGCATTTTGGTCCAAATATTTATCCTTTTCACAAGAATCTAGCTTTGGCATTTCTGTAGGGTTTTTCTTGTCTGTTTGTTTTGAAATATCAATCACATTTTCCCCTTCCTATTCTGTTGAAGAACTATTAGGAACTTTACTGCTGTGATAGCTCTTTGGGTTCTTTTGGTTCTTATTTTATCCCTGCTGGTGTAAAGAGAAATCTGAACTGCCCAGAGCTCAGGGTGCTGATGACCACAATTAGGCTGTCTGGTCTCTTGTCCACTCTGAATCCACAACTCTGAAAAGTATTAGAGGCTATCTTTTAAAGAGCTCTGTTGAAAATTGGGAAGTTTGGGAAGCTTCAAGTAAAAAAGTGGAAATTGCATAAACAGAGTTCCTGAAAAAATTTATTTATGCTTCAGAAGATGGCAGAACTGTAAAAACTGGGCTCAGGCCATGCAGAATGGGAGAGGCAATACCAAAGAGAGTTATGACCAACTGTAAGGCAAGCTGTTTACTCCTAGAACTTGAAATCTCCAGAAACAGAGTATTTGCTCCCAAGATTTGCAGATCATATCACTTCAGGATCAGCACCTTTCTTCCACCCAAGCAAATACTGCAATTCTGAGAGCTGTTGAACTTATAACAAACAGGCCTTCCTGTCTGGATTTTCAAATTTCTCACTATGCAAACTTCTAAGAAAATAAGAGTTGGGTTACTGTGCACTGCTCCTCTCCTCCAACTGGAATATGATTTCTTGTTTTGTGTTTTCCTGTAAATAAACCATATTTCAGGCAAAACTATGGTATCCATCTGTAAAACGGAGTACAGAATAATTAATTAAAAACATTTTCCTGGTCTACGCTCAATTACCTCTCCTTTATTAGGCTTTGATCTCATGCAAACAAAATAGCAAGTGAGGTATTTATTTTGTTTTGTCTCAAATAACTGACCTTGCACTCTGTCAGGAAACATCTTGGGCTAAACTTAAGGTAACAAACTCAGGAGGTGAGCAGGAGTGGATAAAGCCTGCTTGATCCATCAGCCTGAGAGGCTGGTGCTACAATGCTGAAAACAGCTTTAACCTCAGCAGCTGCATTAGGCTGCTGCAGAAAGAATAAAAAGAGAGAAAGAAAAAAAAAAGTGGCTCTGTCTAGAAGTGAGATGAGTCCAATATTTCTGGTAGGATGTGTGTTGAGCTGTGGTCATAAGTTCAGGTGACCTCCCCAAATTACAGAGACAGCCATGTTACTGCTGCTGTTATTGGTTTTCCACTGTAGGATGTTAAAGGTGGCATGCCAAGATGTCATATTTTTTCTCCTGGTGTCACTTCACAGAGTTACTAATTTCCTTTAAACATAAAAGGCACAGAATTCCTTCTGAACCCAAAATTTCAGGACTATGGATTTTTGCTGTGACAATTTTGAATTTTGATGTCAAAGTTATTCTTTTGAGGGCATAGCCTGCAGCTTAGTCTTGGGTTTCTTGGTCTCTTTGCCCTCTGCAGGAGGTTTTGTGTGTTCGGGTTTCCACTGGGTAGTGTTTGGGATGAGTTTGCATTTTTTGCATATTGAGGGATTTCCCCCTGAGTCAATTAATGGGGCTGTTGTCTTAGTGTGGGTACTCCAGGATAAGGCGGGTCAAAAAAACTCATAGCTGCTTCTCATTGGAGCTGCTCTTGCTCTTTTGGAAAGGTGAAAGACCATCTGATACCAGTACCTTTCTGAAAGCAGGAGGAAATGGGGATAGGCAAGACAACAATCCTGTGGCTTTTAAAACTGTTACGGGTTTCCCATTACATACACTAGAAATAGAAATTTTAATTTTGAACTGGAGTGTTGCCCATATGATTTGCATTTCCATGTTTATAGACACAATCTTCTAATCCCTGTGCTTTCACTAGTGAGACAGAAAAGTACAACTAGTTTTCTTTCAAATTCAGGGTTCCTACTTGGTTTGGTTTATATTAGTGTACTAATATATTAGTATACAATTCTAGACATTCATATTTGAAGAAAAAAAAGTTTTATGGCTCATAACTTTTGTAAGCTTTAGAAGGCTCTCTACTGAGATGACTCTTCTTTTTAGTAATAATTCTTTGGATGGGTATGAGAGCTAGCAGTTATTTTGAGTACTGTGATGCCTGAAAGTTTAGGGGCATGATTTTTAGGTTTTTTTCTAAAAAGCTTTCAAGCACCTGACTGTCATGACTGGGGAATTTGCGTGCTTGGAAATAACACACTATGGGCCACAGGTTCCTGCAATCAGGATAAAAACTTATATGCTCAGTTTGTTGGTGTAATTTGTTTTTCCCAAGATGAGATGTTGGAGGAAGATTTGTGTGATAGATACACAAAGCTGTTTGATTATTGTAGAATATCATATGGGTTTAGACTAGAGGTTTTACGTATTTAAATACCAACACTTAAAAAAAACTCAGCAACATTTAGCTTGCTGTTGTTAAGTTAAACTGAGCGGGTTGGTACAGAGCAAATTTGAATTACAGAGGTTTATTCTGTTCATGTCAGCCTTAGAGTGGTGCAAGGATTGCTCTTTAAATGAGGAGTCTGTGTTGAGGTTCACAGTAGAATAGCTGTAAATATTGATGATGTGAATAGTGTTGCTTTAGATAAAGACAACTGGAGGGAGGGAGAGAGGAAGAGTGTGTTGATCTTTTCTGCAACTTCAGTTGCAACTCTTAATATAACTTAATAGTTTACCAGTGGAATAGTGTGTGAGGTCAGATGGAGCCCAGACTAGGAAATAACACAGTGATTCATTTTGGCAAAGCAACTTTGCTTTTCTTTTGCCTTTAAACAAATCTTAATTGAAAAAGAAAAGAGTAGTGTAAGTAGAATGCTTTCCTTGCTGCTAACTTTTTCTCCTACTTAATTTTTTTTTGTTGCACTGCAGTCAATGAATTAGAAAAACCTTTGATTAAGTGGGCAATCTTTTAAAAAACAAAGATTATTTTTTTACATGTACTGCCTTTTGACTTTTTATTTTGACAGTAGGAACAAAAGGACACTTGTTTTTATATTCTTACTTGGCCAGAATGCAAATCAAAATAGTAAAATAACTACTGCATTTAGAGGGTGGCAGCTTTAATAAATCAGTTAAATACTTCAGAGTTCATAGTTCTTCCTGTTTTCAGTATGGGGAATTTTTTATGGATGCTTTAATGCTTTACCTCGATTATCTCCTTGAAGATTTGAGAAAAAGTGTAGCACTGTTCTTTTTATAGTATCTGCAAAAAATTACAGATTTCCTCTGTAAATCACTGGAAATTATTATAACTATGCATTTTTCAACAAAAATAACTTTTCACTTTATTACTCTCATTGATTTTTCATTTTTAAGGAAGACTGCTCTAGAGTGCTATGAACAAATGAATAGTTGTTACTGACTACTATTAAAATTAGTTGGATGTTGCTTTAGAGTGGTGTGTATCTCCTGCCCCAAAGGATCTGTCACCATACTCCAGTTCAATAAGTCTCTGAAATAGCATTAGCTTCTAGCTGTGCAAAAGTTTAAAAGTTGATGAACCAACAATTTATTGTGCAAGGCCACCAGTGGCACTGCTGGTGTAGATTTTAATGGGGAGATGGATTATTCATTCCAACAAGGCTAGATAAAAATGGCGACTCTGCATTGTTGCTTGTATTGTTGCAGAAAGATGCTTTTCAGAAATAAACCCCATGTCCTATGTATGAAAGTATGCCTTCTTTTTCCATGCACTTTCCCACAAATTAATTAATTGAGATTAATTGAACCCACAAAAATTTAACTTCAGCAGAGCACAACTATAGCCTGTAGCTCAAAAGGAGTTGAGAACTGCTAAGAATGGCCTTGATAATTGACATTTAGTTTGAACTTCCACAAACTCATCTTTGTAGTTATTCCTAAGAGCA
Organism: Passer domesticus; assembly: GCF_036417665.1. Taxonomy (NCBI): domain Eukaryota; kingdom Metazoa; phylum Chordata; class Aves; order Passeriformes; family Passeridae; genus Passer; species Passer domesticus. The sequence continues at coordinate 78,417,492 of NC_087474.1, read as the reverse complement.
TGGCACTAGCCTCAATTAATTTTGAATTGTATAAATATGAGAATCTTTGATCTCGTCTGTGGTATGTGGAAAACCATTACACTTTTTTTTTCAAAGGTGTAATGAAATCTGAATACTTGATACACTGCGGGGTATTTATTTTCAAATGTTTATATTTATCCCCCCCAGCTGAGAGCCCTTCCTTCTCAATGATACGGTCATAATACACTTGCATCATTTATGTTAGGTCTTAAATTCTTTTTCCCTCCATATACTTCTCCTGGAACTCTAGGAGTAGTAGTAAAAGAACTTCATACCTCCTCCTCCTCTTGATCTTTTTCCCTTGATCTCTTTTCCCTTGTTTCTTCATCTACCTAGTATTTCCACTCCTCTTTGTTAGCAGAGAGGAGCTGTGGAGAAGAGAGAGTCCTCTGGATTAAGAATGCTCAGGCAGGGCATTATCTAATTCTTGAATCCAGGAGCTCTGTGGAAGGGTGCTGGAACTGGCCAAATCAGAGAAAGAGGATGGTGATGGCTTGCATGTCAGGGTGCTTCTACAGCTTTCCCTGGATGTGTCATTATAAATCCCAGATTACTTCATTGCAAATGGAACTTGCCTGTGTAAAACAGTGCAAAATAAAGGAGGTCAGATTGCTAAACAGACTATTGAGTTACACTTGTTTTCAGTTTTCTGTATAAATTATCCAGTTATTTGCTCATGGATCAAGTCAAACTTGATACTGTTTTTATTCCAGATGATTTTGGCAAAGCACTGTCTAACTCGTTTGTCTCAATTTCTACACCATGTTTTTCTTTGATAGTGTGTCAAAGCTTATTGAAGTTTTTGACATTAACTACTGTATTAAATATAAAATATTGTATCCTAAAGTTGTCTCATGCTAGTTTATATGGCTGTTTTCTTTTGTCTGGGAATTTTACAGACATGTTGTAAGGCAGCTGCAGTTGGAAACCTGCTGCTGTGTCTTGGAAGTCTGCTGAAGTATCATTCTTTGTATGAGCTTTCAAACTAGTATTTGGCTGAAGACAGCACAGAAATTCATGTCTGAAGTGCCAGAGTATGCTGATGAGGAACTGTTTTAACTGAGGTGGTTTATTTAGTCAGTCTTGTTAAACTGTTTTGATTGTTCAAGCTGGCCTGACATATCTGTACGGAGCCAGGCCTCATTGTAATCCTACTTAAAGGCAGCCTGTAGGCAATTTTCTTTCAAAACTGTTTGTCCACAGACAGAGACCTGCTTCTGTCTTCTGATATTTTGTTGATTTGTTATAAACTGAATATCATTAGCTGGGTACTTTACATTAGCAAAGCCAAGCTCTCAAATGAAGTATAATAGCACCTATATTATATAATAATTTAACACCTAGTTTCTTTAATATCCCTTTTCTGGCTTAGGGATTCCTGTATCTTGAAGACTGCAGTATAAATGCAAATCAATAGCTTTGTTTATAGAATTTATACATGCAATATAAGTGTCTCCTATGGCTAAAGGTTTAAATCATTTTAGAAACCTTACTTATTATTTGCTCCCTGACCTCATTAGGAGAAGATGGAAACTGTGCTGTCCTTACCAGCTGCAAACTCTTTGAGGCTTTGATGGCTGTTGTGATTGCCATTCCCACTGACAGGCTGCTGCACTGAAAAGAAAAGGAAGGGAAACGTGACCCCTGGGGCCGCGTGCGATAGGGTATCGCAGCGCGGGACAGCGCGGATCTGCGCTCTGTGCGATTACCCGACACGAAATCAGCTGTGCTGTGCCAGAGCCACAAAGCAGGAGCTTTCACACTTGCTGCCTGTTTCCCACTCATTGTAAAGCCCTGCCCTATCACTTGATAGACCTGGAAAGGAAGTGCAGAGGAAGCAAGTGCCACTGCTGGTTCAAAATGTTCCAGGGTGACTGGAAACTTTGAGCAATGGCCTGGGTGAGAAGAACAAGACCTTATTGACAGGGTTCAATCCTAGTTAAGTCTGTTTCCCATCAACTTCCTAAGTAATCACAGCCTTTCTTTTTGCTCTTCTTTGCACTCTCTGGGTCCCCCACTTTCACCTCCTTTTTTTATTTATAATTTTATGTTGTAGTGGACTGAGCAGCCAAGGAGAACTTGGAAGTTTTACCCTCTCTGCTAAATGCTGGAGGAATTGCTAATGAAAAAGATGACAAAAGCATTAAAGGTAGCTGTCATCTCCCCCTTTGCACCCATGTTTTTTTTCAGATTTTCCATCAAATATTCTTTGAATTTCTCCTTTCAGTAGGGCCTTGTTCTTATCATTTGATGTACATATTTTTCCAGTGAAGCCATGGCACGTGTGGTTTGTTATTTTCCTGATTAACTGGTGTCACAGACTGCTATTACAGGGCTCTAGCCCTGTGAAGATCTGTGCACACACATGTACGTGTAGTGCGAGGAAGATGGAAGCTGAAACTTTCTTGGTTTCAAGGCCTTTTAGACTGTGGAAGACTTTATGAAGCATTTATACCATGAAGCAATTCCTTTTCTAATGCTGCACTTTTCAACACAGAGCAATGTGCCCCTTGTGCACTGTACTGTGCCATTTTGCCATCAATACAGTAAGCAATTTCCCTTGGCAGTCCTGCTCCTGTAGGGCCTCCTAGTGTATCTAAAATTTCTTACTTTAGTGTGTTATTCTTCTTAGGCTCTCTATGAGGCAAAAAAAAAAAAAATCACTTAATATGAAGTAAAAAGAAGGTTTTTCTCTGGAGCAACATGTTTTTAAAGGATGATCAGAAAGAGATGTCTGTTTAGTTTTGCCCTTAAATGTCTCTGGCCATGATTATGACAGAGCAGATCCACATGACAGAGTTGAAACCTGTAAGCATAGGTGTCATCTCATTGTTTTTATGGTCTTTTTGTAGTACTACCCAAGTAGTTTGGGTCTGCTGAAATGCATTCATATATTGAAGGAACAAGCAATTCAAGAAGTGAGTGAAAGCTGCAGACTTTGAGCATGGGTAATCATTGAATTTGTTAGTGAGAACGCTTTTGGAGGGGTAAACTTTGCTGGATATGTGATGGTGTGTACACATTTATAAAGGTGACATGACTTACTGGTTTTGGAAATCATGACAATATCCATGCCAGGAGAATCTCCTTATTTCAGGAAAATGTGTGCTAGCACACGTTTTAAAGTATTTGCTTTTCAGGAATTTAATAATTTAAGTTTGACAAGGATTTCACAGGAGAAAAAAGATAAAGAAAAACCACTGAAATTAAATGACCCAAATTCTCAACCTTCAATGATATATATATAAGATCTGAAAATGGCTTTTATTGTGTAGTTTAAATATAAGGAGTGCTAGGGATTTTTTTGAAAACTCTGTAGGTCAGGCAAGGCAGAATTATTGCTGCCTTCAGAAGCCTTGACGAAAGAGTGTCTGGGCAAGGGAGACGCCAGTGTGACAAGGTGCTATAGAGGCATGTTAGTTTGCAGAGAATGCCAAGCTTGTACTATTTTTTTACGTGTTTTTCCTTCCCTATCTCCAAAATAGTTCAAATTAAATGACCGTGGTTAGGATATTTTAGAAAGATAGTCCCCAGGCACTTCATAATGGAACTTGGGAAGAGATTCAAGAGATGGGAATTCTCAACCAGCGTTTGTAAGCAAGTAATCTTAAAATATAATGTTTCGTAGTCTAAAATTAACTAAAGAGAGACTGTGGTATTTTTAGGTCTGTGTATGAATCTGGAGAAATCAAAGTATAGGCTTGTTACCCGGTCTACTCGCTGCAAGTTTTTTTCTTCCCTCTTTTGAGATCTTAACCAGTCCAAATCTCCCAGGCCTATTCACCGTGTTTCTAACATTTTCCTATATCTTGCTCTTCCCAGGATGGATCGTACTTGGCTGAGTTCCTGTTGGAAAAAGGCTATGAGGTGAGTGACTCGGTGACGGGCTGCAGGCTGATGGAGTCATTTGGATGCTGCAGCTCCAGCCCGCTTCCTCTGCTTCTGTCCTTCTCTGTGTATGTTTTCCACTCCAGTCCTAGATAACAAATCAAAACTCCGGAGGGGAATGTGCAACATGGCCTGTAATCATGCCAGGTTATTGTACTATTTATCATCTAATGTCCACTGGTGGATTCCCTCTTGTCCTCGGGGTATAGCTGATTTGCATGTTTCCCGCCAGCTCAGATAAGCAGTGACCTGTGTGAGCCAAAACTGTAAGGAATTAGGGAATAATTTATGATGCAATGTACCACATAAAGGAATAAGATTCTCTTGTTTGTTCTCTTTCCCCACCTCTCTCTCCACAGTAAAGGCCCCTTTTTTGGCAGCTATATTTCAGCAATTTTGCTTTCTCTGTTCAAAAAGGAAAAAAACAAACCCTAAAACAAATTCCAAACAACAAACCCCAAACAAGTTGTACTTTTGTACAGTTACTTTCTAAACCTTTTCTCTTGGATTAATTAGTTATTGCTTAGCATGTGATTTTTCTTTTCCTTGAAATAAAGGGAGTCTGATTCCTTCTTGCATAATTTTCCCTGGCAAAAATCACATTTCTTGTGGTCCAGCAAAGCAGCAATCACATTGTTGCTATTGTTATGGTATGATTTGAGGGGTTTGAACTGATGTGGGCATAAATGTAAGAAAATTTGCCTTCTTGATCATACAAAATGCTTCTAAAATGTATGATAATGGAAGGAAATGGGATGATCAAATTAATCTCCCCATAATGTAGTATTTTTTGGGGTTTAATAAAAGTTAGTGCTTGTTTTAATATTGAATTTTATTACTTCAGTTGTAATACTGCTTCATAGCTTAGTCAAAAGTCTCTTCTCAGCCAGTCTGTGCTTCCCATACTTTTGTACCAGTACAGGTTAATCTTGTCTTGCTTATTCTGTATTTTCTTTTGCTTTGTTGATTGATTTGGTTATTGAAGTTGGGTTTTAAGTGTTGTAAATTCATTGTTTTTTACTATTTCTCCATTCCATTTGGGGATGAGGGATGTGGTTTCTTTTGCTACTTTGAAGGCAAAAACACATATTCTCTCACAGCCCACAATGAAGTGACAACAGCAAATGAAACATAAACCTTTCAACAATACAAACGTTGCTATAGTTGGGTAGAGTTCTTTCCTTCTGTTCTTCAGCTCTCCATCAATTTTTTGGACTTCTTTCCTGTGCTCCCATTTAGAAACCTCTGTTCCTAAATAACTGAATGCAAGCATGCATATGACAACTGATTGCCTCCCTAATTGAGATGCTTCATTCAACTTCCTTTTCTTTTTAAAATTTCAGTGTATTTGAAGATCTGGTTCTTTTGAGAAAAATCCACTGATACATTCTTAACTAGATTAACCAGTCTGCACACATTTTGGCCTGTCACAGAGTTTGCATTTCACTTGCAATTCTCTGTCCCATGCAGACAAAGGTACCTTTCATCTGTTTTCTTACGGTAATGTTGCTGTCACGGATTAAGCATTTGGCAGGTTTTCTTGCTCTTGTATGTGCATACCAGAATAAGGAGTGGGAGAAAAAGAAAAAAAAAGAAAGAAAGCAACAAAAAAAGCAGGGTTCACATGTGTGTTTTTGTTATCACTGGATGTAAGAGGCTCTCTGGGTTTGTCTGTTTATTGACTCTTTGAAGTCCTGGGGTGGGTGCATTTAGCACATCTCGTTGGTCAAAGGTTTATATCACAGTCATGGGCAGACACAAAGCTCTTACAAGCCCAGTCTTTCATCAAGCTTTTGAGCTGGCAAGATTTGACTTATTGGTCAACCGTTCAGATGAACATGAATTTCAGCATGACTTAATTCAGAGATAGATAACTGAATGCTCGAGAAGTCTCTCATCAGAACTTTAAGACAAAATATTTAATTTTGCTACAAAAATCACAGAATAATTCAGGTTGGAAATGACCTCCAAGATCATCCAGTCCAATGGTTAACCCAACACTGCCAAGTCCACCACTAAACTATCTTCCTAAATTCTAGATCTACTTGTCTCTTAAATGCCTACAGGATGGGTGACAACCACTTCTCTGGGCAGCCTGTTCCAGTTCTTGACAACCCTTTCTGTGTATAATTTTTTCCCTAATATTTAATCTAAACCTCCTCTGTTGTTGAGCTCCTCAATTTGCTTCCTTCAGAATAATTAGTTACATTAAAACTGAAAAGTCCAATATTTTACTCAACAAAGTAATAGTTTGAGTACTCAAAATATTTTCACTATCATTTGTGAAAGTGAAGTCATTGTGAAAGTGAAGTTATTATGAAGGTGTCTTTTTTTTAAAGTGTATCTCTGTAAACTTGATGTGCCTATAAATTATTCACACAATCTATAAAGAATTCTTTTGGTAGGGCTTTTAATTACATGTTTTTTATAATGTATCTTCATAAAACCATCATTTGATGGAAAGTTCTTTTAGGGGGCACATTTCTCAGTGCCTCATTGATCCTGAAAGTGCAAATGTTTTATTCCGTTGTGGAAAGTTTAGTTTGAGTTGTAGAACATGGTATGTTGTGAGCAATATGACAAGACTCACAAGTGATTTTCTGCAAGGAAATTGGCATAATAAATTTGGCCTGTAATTGTAAAAATGAGATAACTGAGCTGTTTTAAATCTTGCCCCCAAAATGTCATTCTTAAATCAGCAAACTGATCTCAATCTGCAGTTGTGTGCACTTCTTTACTTGGTTAAATTTTGGACTTAAGATGAAATTAAAAACATTTTCTTTGTCAATAACCATAGCTTGTGTTATATGTAAAACAAAACTCCCCAGACTAAACCAAAACTCTTAACTCTTAACACTCCTACTTCTATATTCTTGCAAGTTAACATCAAGTGGAAGAGTAAAGAGATGGCCTCAACAAATCGAGTCTAGGATGCCTCAAAGTCCAAGGGATCACTTTCAGAAATAAAAGTCAGGGAGAGGTGGAAGACAGGCAGATGCTTAAGCTTGATTTCACTTTGCAAGCACAACTTCTGTAGCTGGTAACCAAAGCTAACATGAATTTTGGCAGCAGGCATCATGGGGCAGTCTTACAGGACAGGAGGAAACAGGGTCAATGTTTGAAAAATTTCTGTAATGTATTAGTCACAAAGGGTCTTTTCTTAGTGTTACTAAGAACCAGTGTAGCTTTTTCTTCACCAGCTTATTTATCGTGGCAGGTTAAAGGAAATTCCCAACCTGGGTTTCAGCTTTAGGCTTGTCTGTGTCTCTTGCAACCCACTGGAGAACAGTGACTCATGAGGTCTACAAAAGAGCACTGACTGTTCTGGCTGTTCTTCCAGCACCTCAGAAAGTGAATGACAGCTCATTTTTAAAATACATTTGGGCCTTGCAGCTGCTGCTCCTCCTCTCCCCTTGTCTCTCCCTTCTTTCTCCCCTTCTCTCCTCTCTGCTCACTGTCTTTTCCATGGCCCTATCTCCTACTGTTGCTTTTTCTATGCCAGTCTCTGCCTCCAGAAAGACTTCTGTGCAACCAAGGAACAATGGTTTTCTTGGCATTCACATATTGCTTCTCCAACTCCAGTCATGTTGTCAAGTCTCACTCACTAGGAGATGGTGCTCTGGGGCAATTCAGTGTCTTCTGTACTGTGTGTGGTGTTTGGGCTGCTAGTGGTGTCAGCAAGGGAGAAGGAGAAACCACTTGATGGTGCTAAAGTAAATATGACAGCACCTGACCTCGTCTCCCAGTATCATGTTTGGGAATCAGATAACTGTCCATCTTTAGGAGCAGAGACGAGCTCTGATTACCTGATGAAAGGGTTATTCTGAATTCTCACATACATGAGAATTCTGAATGATGGTAATGAACTCTTTCCACTTAATGCTTACCACTTTTCCATTTTCCCTTGTTCAATCCCCAGGTGCATGGCATCGTTCGTCGGTCCAGTTCTTTTAATACAGGCCGGATTGAACATCTCTATAAGAACCCACAGGCTCACATTGAAGGAAGTAAGGCTTTGTTTTTATATTTAAGGTTGTATATTTTATATTTAATCTGGGCTGTTTGTTTGGTGGAGAAGATCCCTGGATACAGTAAGGGAATTGAGTTTTCTTTTGCTAGTGTTAGCTTGCTGCTCTGTCTCAGAAAGAAAATTGACCATTTTTCTCTGAAGATGATGTGGCGTGAAATATGGGTACTCTTGTGTGTGTGAGTTTTTAAAAATGGAAATTATAAGAGGGACCCAGGAAAGCACTTTATGTTGTGTAGAAATGCTGCAATGGTTCAGAAATAGCTGGCACTAGCAGTTAGCATTTTCCAGGTCCAGCCATTTTCTATGTGAGGTTAAAAATATGAGATTTCAGAATAGTTAAACATGAGGGTTTTTTCAGGTAGTAGTCTTAAGTACTCCACTTGTGTTTCCTCATGAGTTACATAGTGTCTGATGGAGGTGAAGGTTTGGCAACAGCCTGTATGAGAGAGTGAATAAGATATGATCAGTTCTTACTGATAAGAAGAATGAATCTTTGGACCTCTGAATTTCTGCACCCAAGGAAGGGAGTATCTGCTTTACCAGAAGGAAAGGCATTGCTCTTGGAAATGTGCTGACAATTTACTGTATTCTATTATCAATGATAATCTGGAAAGTTGAAATTATTGCCTTTAGTGTACACATGGCAAAAAAATTGTTTTACCTCAAAGGAAGTTAACTTATCTCTTAATGAGAAACAGCTCAAATGTTGGGTGACTCCAGTTCAGCAGAAGGATTGAGTACTTTAACAAGGACAGTTCTCCATGCTGTGTCTATTTTGTAGAGTTGTGAAAGCTTTCCTAATATTCCAGGATAGTATTGTCCAGTTTAAGGTATTGTTAACAACCAGTATCTCCATGGTGTAAAAAAATCACATCTTTGAAGTTTGTTTCACACCACAGTTAAACACAGCCTAATTTTGTCAGGTTTAATATATAATGCAACTTACAGATTTCCTTTGGTCTTTGCTTGTAATTTTTATTTTAAAAATGCTTTATTTTTGACATGGTATTGCCCCTGATTAGTTGCTACTTACTGTGCACTGCTCATTAAAGTATCTTATTAAGAGATGGGTAGAATGGAACAAAATATCTTTATGAAAAATACTGAAGCCTATTTTTCTGTCAAGAATAGTATAAGAACTGTTTCCCGTGACTTGCTTTCTTGGCTCACAAGATAGAATGAAGAAAATAAATTAGACTGTATGTTGAGAGGATCATCTTTGTGAAAAGTGATTTGAGAAGACAATGTAGATCACAATAAATATATATACATAAACATTTAAGGAAAGGGATGGAAGGAAGAAAAAAGAAAGTAGATGTTAATTTTTCCCCCACTTATCTCATTTTCCTTTAACTGAAGAATGTAGCCATATGAATGGGAGGAGGAGGAATTGGACTTGGAATCTCAGGAAAGGCTGCTCCATGGAAACTGTTTGAAAACAATGGGTTTCCAGGCAGTACTGGAGGAAGCAAAGAAGCAATAGTGGTTGATGTGAGCAAATCCTAATTTTATTTTTGCCATGTGTGTTTTTCCTGTGAGGAATCAATTGCATGGTGCAAGATGGTGCTCTTCATAGACAGTGAACCTCTTTGCATAAAAAAAGTAGAGAGCAAAGGAAGGAAGACAAGGTGCATCCTAGAGCAACCCCTCCAGCTGTTGCTTGCCAGGGCGGTTTTTAGATTGGATAATATTACTAAAGCCCAACGGTTCTGACATTTGATCTGTGTTTATGAATCTGCACACCAAATAAACTCCATTTCTAGTAAGTCTTTCCGCTTAGCCTTTCACTCTTGAAAGACCCTCTTTTTTTATGGGTCAGGAGGGAGCATAGCTTCGTTCCCTGCTCTCCTTCCGAAAGGCCTTTAGACCAGATGCTTTGAAGGCTTGATGGTGGACCAAAATAAGCACTCTCCTTGAAAGCATTAAATGTTTGGTAATAGAGGGTTGGTGTCCCTGTTTCCTGGGTCAGCCCAGCTGGCAGCCCACCTTCCCCTGGGAAGCTCTGAAGCTGCTCTCTGGCCTAGGGGTTATGGCAGGACTGCATGTCTTTGGTGTAGGAAGAGGAGCACAGGCTCTGGCATCTCTTTCCTGCCTAGCATTAGCTGTTAGCCACAGCTTCAGCTGGGTCTGAAGCCTCTTCAGGATGTCCTTTTCAACTGATGTTGATGTGAAAACAAATTTCAAGAATGTACCATGGCTGTATTACTTTATCAACCTGAAGAAACTCATGCACATGTTAAATATGAATGTACAGGGCTGAACATCTGAGAACCGTGTGATCTGTTAACTTCCTTGCTGTTTTATATTGTTTAAAAGAAAAAAAAAAAAGAAAAAAAAAGCCTAAACCAGCACAAATAATAACAAAGTTCACATATCTCAACAGCAGTTAAAAATGGACTGTGGATTCACATCTCTTGTAATAAGCCTGGTATCTCAGGACTAAAAAAAAAAAATTAATTAAAAATATTAAACAAAAATCTGTATAAATATGGCAAGTAAACATAAACAGCTAATTCATCAATACTTACAGTTTTTTATTGGAAAGATCTGTGAATAGCAGTGTGGTTGTTTGATTTTTCAGTTTTGTTTTAAATAAGAGAAAAAAGATTATTTGTTTTGTGAATTTCACTTTTGCAATATCTTGTTGACAGGTCAGGGTCTGAAAACAAGGACAACTTGATAAACCGTTGCAACTTGCACTTTAAATTTTGACAGGAGGTGGTTTCATGCTCTTATGTTCTTTCTTACACACAAATTAGAAACTGAAGTCTGGAAAGGATAAATAACATCTGTATCTAAGCAATTTTCAGATTTTGGCATATAGCATCACAAACCATGTTTTGTTGACAGTTAAATTGTTCTCTTAAATTCCCTTCCAGTGTGCATCTGTATTTTTGTAATGGAAAAACAATATTAACAAATACAGCAGGTTGTACTGAAATGTTGTCTAGATGTTCACCTAGTAGATACCTTACACTTTTTGTTCTGTTGTGGAATTACAGTGAGAAACTAAAACATGTGCAACATTTTGGGAAGGAGAGAAAAGCCACTGATGGATGCTTAAGAAGTTATTAAGACATTTTTGAGTGAAAGATTGGAAGCCCAAACTAAAAATTGCCCTATTTTTGTGACGGAATTTCTGTATCTGACATGGAACTTATTAATACAACCTGGGAAAATTAAGCATAAGCTACTAAGCAAATGATATAAATGTTGATAGATAAATAAGATTATTGAAAAAAAAATGAAATGCTATTCATGACTCCTGTGTGGAAATGTATTTTGTGGTTAAGCAGGGGAGAAAAAAAACAAGCAAAACCAAGTTTAGCTGGTCATCTCTTTTGACTTTTTCCAGTAAATGTTTACTCAGACCTTAACCTGAAATAGGATGTGGACCGAAAATGCATTATTGTTCAGAGATGAAAGTGTATTAACTCTGTATTCTTAAACTCTGAAGACATGAAGCTGCACTATGGGGATCTCACAGACAGCACCTGCCTGGTGAAGATCATTAATGAAGTCAAACCCTCTGAGATTTACAACCTGGGGGCTCAGAGCCATGTCAAGGTGAGTAACCTTCTCTAGCACTGAGAATTGTGAATGTGTGGTGGTGGTGTCGGTATATTACCTTGATTACTTTAGACTGCAGCATTTATAGCAGTTGTAACAACTGTTAATTTCATCAGGTAAACACTGCCTTCAGTCAAGGCAGTCATGTTTGCTGTGGTGCTAAATTACTGCATGAGTTTGCTACTCAGTATATATTAAGATGTTAGAGTTTAAATTGTCATTGTCAACAAAATCTGCATGTTTAAAAATCTGTTTTTTTCTGCCACGTGAAACAACTTTTGCTGTAGACCTTGCTGCTGATCAGTCCTAGCTGAGAAATTAAACAGTGTACTTAGGCCAAGCAGTACTTAAAACAATATTATTTGGTTTTTAAAAAATCAATACATATATCAGAATGCATCACTTCTATAAAGGCTTCTCCTATACCAGTCTTCACACAGGTGATACTCTTTGAAATATTGATCTACAAACAGTAGGTTACTATCTGCAGTATTACAACATTTTTTTTCACAAAAATTCAAGTTAGAGAAAGTGGAATAAAAGGAGTAATTAAAAACTAGTAGTTTGACCCTGGCAAGTACTGCTGCAGCAAAAGGATGGAAAATTAATAGCAGAGGCAATAACTTTGTGGTTTACATTTATTAAGCTACACTGCCATAAAAGCTCAGTTTACTAACAAGTGACCACTATTTACTTGCAAAATCCTCATTGATACTTCACAATTACAAACTGAAGCTGGTGTCCAGGTAGAAAGTTGTCACTAAAATAAATTGTGCTTCAGTCATAAGTCCTCTCCCTATTGTGTGCAATGTGTAAGCATTCTAAAGTAATATTTCCTGGCTTCTCTTGAGGCGAGAAGTGAAGGAGTATTTAAGCAACCTGAAAATCAGTTTGGCTTTAATTTTCTGAGTAAGCCTTCCCACAAGAAGCAATGTGTTGTTCCTATCACTGTAAGCCTTGAAACGCAGCAAGAGGAAATCACACGGAAAGACTGCAGTTATTGACAACACACACAGCAGAATATGTTATGAAATGAGAATAAATCTGCTTTTAATTTGCTTGCATGATTGAATTAACTGTGTTAACATGGGTCTGGTTTATTAACTCACGTACAGCAGGGCTGTATTAGTCCAAGGGCAGAAGATGGCCCAGAAGATAACTGAACTGCTGCTTTGCAGGGTGAAATCTGAGCCAGCAAATTATGCTGGTTATTTGCAGTCCACAGCTAGGTGTCCCAGCATCCCTTCTCTTGAACTGGTTCACTGTATAGCAGTCTCTGTGGGAATTACCTGTCCCATTTAATTTGTGACTAGAATGCTAGTACCATGCTAACATCTACTCCATGAGCCTGTTGCAGCTACAACAGTTTGGTCACAGCACTGGGAGGGCACAAAGGGTGGTGTGGTAATAGTGGTGCTTGTGCTGCTGCTATAGGTTCGTGGATGATTCTGTCATGGGTTATGGGAAGGATTATTCTGCAAATGTCTCACTGCATGATTATCTCAGTTAGTTAGAGCATGGGGCTAATAATGCCAAGATTGTGGGTTTCATTCCCATATGGGCCATTCACTAAAGAGTTGGACTTGATGATCCTTCTAGGTTACTTCCAGCTCAGACTATTCTGTGACTCTGAGCCAAGGCAGATCTGGCGCTGACTCTTGGCTTTTGGGCGTCTAATGTCCTATGTCCTGGAGGACAATGAAAATGGTTCTATTAGAAACTGACCTGGGTACAGCAGGCTGATACTTAGGCAATGTTAGTGGTCCTATGGGAAGTGTAGATGAACTTCTTCAAGGTGTGCTTGCTTCCTAGCATCTCCAGTAGTACTTCTAGTATTGCACTTAAGGAGAGAAGATAAGCACCCCGAGTCTGTTGACTGAGGTGTTCGGGAGAACTTGACTCAGTTATTGGTAGGAGTTAAAAACAGTCCAACAGTGTTTAGCATTTTAAAACAATTCCCAGTGTTGAGAGGGGGAGTAGAACTTGGCCATATTTTCAGGTGAATGTCTTCACTAAACAGCTGTTAGCATTAGGCTGTGGTTGTATGAACTTAAAGGGCTTGCTTGTATGCATCATGTTTGGGGAAGGAGGCAAAAGAACTTCTAATCTTAGCTTGCTTCACATTCTGGTCACTTTGAACCAGTGACGTCTTCAGGATTTTTTTGGTGGTGTTTGTATTGGCTTGTGTTTATGCAGAATAAAGTTTTCTATCACTCTCACTTCCAGTTAGTTTATGTGAGCCATGCTGAAATGAAGGAAAATAAAATCATAGGAAGTTGGTCTGGTTTCCTGTAGGAAACCAATGAAGATGAAATTGGTTCTTGGAATGAACCCACAGTAGTCTGGGAAATACTGTCAGAGAAGACGTTTTTCTGAATCATAAATAGTGAGGACTGTGACTCATAAAGTAGGTCACCAGGAGGCTGATCTGATCTTGTACATGGGAGAAAGTGAGAGAAGACTGAAATTTGTTCCTTATTAAAAACAGTAAACTCCACAGAATGATATCATCAGTAGGAACAAATTATCCAGTGTGCATTACTGTCTGTTTTGGTGAGAAACAGGGATTAGCTCTCTGTACTGTGGCTTCACCATGGGATGTTCAGAAAACAGTAGCACATTCACTTCATGGCTACTAATTAAACAGCTTGGCCTCATTTTCTCTATCCAGTCTTTATATGTCCTCCTGCTTTGAATTGTAGTTCTTTGGGAATCTGGTGAACTGACCATGTTTTTCATTTAATTTGTTTTATTTGAGTTTACAATATATTTATTCTAAATAATTATCTGTTACTGGGTGTAGTAGCATGCAGATGGCTTAATCTAAATTCTGTTATCCATAACTCCATATTCCTCTGTTGAATGCCTTCAAAATCAATTATCCAAATGTAGGTTGTCTAAAGTGATGTAAATGTCTCTTTTTGCACATCTTTCAGAGGAGGCACACACACAGATATCAAGTTGTAACTATTTTTCTTGAAGAACAAATGACCACATCAGTGTTTGACTGCACAGTAAAATTTTGTTTGCTTTGAGCTGTACTGAACTAGTGAAGCTGACAAGTATTTTTTAACAAATTTCTGAATCCAAAAGGTAGTGTAACCTCAGTAAAAGCTATCTTGCTTTTAGCACTTGAAACTTTTTCAGTGTATCTGAGCAGTTAAATGTGGGCTGGTTTCATGGCTTGCTGTCCCAGTAGTATTAAATAGCCTGGTCAGCGCATAGGTCTTCAGAGGCCAGGGAGGAAAATCCCAACTTACGCAAAAGTCTGTGCTCACCCACGTCTCTTACTGCATCCTGAATCTGTAGTTGGATGCTGATTGGTGGGAAAGTGGGATATCCACAGAGCGGGGAAACTCGAAGTACACATGCAAAAGTTTGCATCATATGATTTCAACAGAGTTGCAGAATGGCTGAAGGTTGGAAGGGACCTCTGGAGACAACCCAGTCCAGCCCCTTTACTCAAAGGGCAGTTATCTAGAGCAGGTTACAAAGAACTTTTTCCTGTCAAGTGTGTAGTAGGATGGAGACTCCACAACCTCCCTGAGCAACCTGTTTCCTCACCTGTTCAGTTCCTTCACTCTTACAGTAAAAAATTAGCACACACCACCACAAATTTTCTTATTTTTAAATGGCATGTTCCCTGTACTTCAATTTCTGACCATTGCCTCACGTCCTGTCGCTGTATACTGCTGAGAGGAGTCTGTCTCAGTCATCCTTTCCCATCATTGGGGAGATCACCCTCTGAGCCTTCTCCAGGCTAAACAAACCCAGCTCTTTCAGCTTCTCCTCATATGACAGATGCTCCAGTCCTTCAGCCTTTTGTAGGCTAAGGCTATCCTGACCAGTTCTTCCTTGACTGTAAGAATTGTCTGTTCATAGCATTTGCCCTTGCGAGCTGTTCAGTCACCCACGTCAGGTTATCAATGCCCTCCAGAAACCTTCTGGCTTGTGCCTGCTCTGTTGTCCCCGTAACAGATATCAGGATGGTAAAAATCACCCATGAGTACCAGAATATATGGAGGATGAACTTTCTTAGCATACCTGAAGAGAGCCTTATCTACTACTACATCACATCCTAAAGCCTGTTTGCATCCCCAGACTCCTTGTGGTCAGAGGAATGTGAACCATATGGGAAACAGAACATCTTTTTCATTTCCTATCAGTCTTTTATGGGATGCTTCTTCTTGCAGTTGTAATTGTGGTTGTGATAATTACTGGGGGGATATGGTGCTATGCAACTTTATAGTGAAGGAGGTAGTGTTCGGGTCATGGCATGGAAGCTGGCATCCTCCTGTTTAGTACACAAGTGAATCTGATAATTAAAACTATATATAGCTGGCTTTCTCCTGCAGGTTTTATCAGTGATGTTGTAGGGCAGTACTCTTCCCCCATGCAGTTAGTAGAGCTGAAAATCACCTATGACAAAGTCTGTGTCACAGAGGATGGTGTCACTCTGAGGCAGTCTCACACGAGGAAGGCACTTCCATGGCACATCCACAGTTAGCTGTGAGGAAGGTCAAGGCACTAAATAACTTAGCATGGAGCTAAGTACTGAAGTCTCCTGATTGCAGAGTTCTGGCAATGTTTCAAAGTCTCATGCTGCTCAATAGCCAGGTTTGGGAATGTGCCCTCCTTACAGAGGAGCTCTATTCAAGCTCCTTATGTTGGAAACTCTTCAGTTTGGTTTGTCTTAGTTTTAAATATCTCAGTAACACTGAACAAAATGGCTCTTTCTGATTGCTGTCATTGTCTATTTGATGGATTAATTCTGAAAATAATTTTTTTGCACTGGAGATGTGTTTTTGTAGTATGGTTCATTAAACAGGAATACTCTCTAATTTGTTGGGTGATTTTTTTAATCACACATAAATATCATTAACACGTAAATCTTAATGATGCTACTTCTGTTTTTATGTGCTAACTGTACGTACACAGTTTAGTTCTGATCCTGTAATGCTTTCTCATGGCAAAAAATAGTTTGTTGTTGTTGGGCACTTGGACTTTTAGAATTTCTTTTTTCATTAATACAATAATACTTATATTAAACTGTTAATTAAAATAATTAATTAATTGTAAAACTTAGCCAGTATTTCATTACTAGCAAGGCTAGTAATTGTTTATAATTCCTTCATTCAGGGTTTATGTACTGTACCTTGTGGTTCTTATCATTCAGTATGCTGTTTTATTATTGCATGGGTTTTAAGCTTCTTATGAAGGTCACAGAAGCTCACAGCTTCTGAGAAAATGAATGAATTTTTTGTATGTTTTATAGAAGAAAAATGTTGGCTGTTCAGTGTAACAAGATCTAGTCTAGTTAATTTTAAAGAATATTAGCAATACTCTGTAGAGATGTAGTACAACTTATTCACAGGAAAAAATATGCTTAACCTTAATTTTATGTCGTTAGGGAATTTTATAGCTGTGCTGTATAGAATATGTTATCTCAATATAATATCAAATTCCCTCTAGCACGTGTGGCTGTTCAATTTGTTAGCCAAAAGCTGAGTTTCCAAATCTGATTTATGCTATCAGGCTGTGAATATAGAGCCTTCTGCCCTAGGGGTATCTCTGATTAGTGTAGGACCCCTGTGTGGGGCTGACAGGTACCTGCCAGTCTCCTGTCATCTGTTTACTGGTGGTGGCAGCTTGTAACACCAGCCTTGGGAACACAACCTTGCTGGAAAATAATTGTGTTAACCAGCAAACACTGTGTTTGCACAGAGCTTTAGATGGTGTGGTCTTGGTCCTTAGCCAGGACAATTGGGCTCTCTGCTGTAAATACAAAGGAATAAAAACTAGCTGGGTTACCTTCTATCCTGCAGAGTGTCTTAGTGCTTTTGCTCATGCTGGTATTACCCAGGGTGTGATCTTGCAGGGTGCTGAACTATCTTAATTTAGTTCAGCACACCCTTTAAACTGCTTTAACTTCAGACTGTTGCAGGTGTTTGGATGCTCTCCTGAGTTTTGTGCGGGATGCTGTGTCCTTGTGGGATGGAGTGCACCAGAGGGCAGAGTAAGCCTCTCAAGTGATTCTTTGAAATGCAACAATGTGTTGTTTTGCTGCGTACCTTAAATTCTTTAAGTAATCTAATTCCTTTTGAGTGGTCAGAGTTTAGGTAGCTTTACACTTGAAATATTTTAGGCAATGCTTTTAGTGTAAAATGTGCAGTACCTGTTCAAACAGATTCTGTGCAGCCTGGAAGGAAAGGTAATTCCAGTAATAGTTAACAATTGGAATTATATGTCTCTTCACTTGGTTCACTAAGTATTTATGGCAACTTTACACAATCCTGTAATTGCAGCTTATGTTGTCAGACTAAATAGATTTAAACCCAAGTGTTAGCAAAGAACTTAGTGCAACTATTAATTTTATTAAACAGATTAACTTTAATAGTTAACTATACGTGTTATAGCTGTAAATGCTATGAATACATAAAAAGAACAATGGAATAATGCACTCAGTGGTACTAGTATTTATTAACAAATACAAGCTTTAACAAATTGCTCCCCAAACCAAGTACTATTTATGTTAATACCAATTAGAAAATTAAGGCATTATGTTTATGGGTATATTTTAACTACGAAAGAGCTTTCATGACCTCTGCTGCAGGCTGGTATTGCCTCTGTGCCCTCCTATTCCACATCTCTCATTTTCTCCTTACCTGCACCCTCCAGCAGAGCTCCTCCTTTTCTCCCTACTCTTGCTCTGAACTAAGGTGTTCTTTCCCTTTCTGTAGAAGAATACGCAAGAGTTCAAATGCTTTTTGTATCACAGTGGCATTATTTATAATTCTGCTAAAAGCTTGCACTTTTCTAGTCTTTCATTTTGCTGTTTTATCTTATGAATCATTTCCAGGGTAGACGCTGAAGCACATTCCTACAAATATGTTACTTAAGTGTATTGGGAAAGCAGCCATGTAAAAAAAAAGTAGTACTTAATCAGGGATGCAAAAAGGACCAGACTGAGCCCTGAGACAGGACTTTTCCATATGGTATAGTAATTAAAGGGCAGAATGTACTGCTGTCGTGGATCTGTAACTGAAGATTAGAAATTCCTTCAAGAGTTTTTTTGCGGCTTCAGTGGGTGTCTCTCGCATGATATTTTACAAATGCAAGATGGGGACTTGTTTCAGCTGCTGTTCTTGTTTTGTGCAGTCACATACAAAGCAGGCTGAATGCTGTGATGAATGAAGTGGTGTTTATCTTTGTGACCCTGATGACGGGTAAAGTACCACCTCCTTCATCTCGTGCTTTGTGTGTGGTTTCTACTTGGAGGCTCTGTGATTTGACTTCCTAACTGACTTCTGAATTTTAAGTCTGGTGTAGTGAAGGGGGACAGCTGGTGAATCCATGTTTGTTCAGTGCTGTGGCCCCAGTTATGTCTGGATACCTGCTGAAATCAAACCCTCAATGAGCTCTGCTACTGCATAATGAAATTGCAAATTTTAAAATAATTGCTTTAAAGCATATTTTATGTAGAGCTGGCTGATGAATAGAAGTTTAACTTGGATTCCCTTTTCAGAAAAGAGTGGTATATCATATAATTCTACTTTTGTTTGCAGTAATCATATCTCTGCAGTTACTGTAGCTATTTTTTTTTTTACTACAAAAGTAATTGCTGAAGTGGTTTCTGCTTCTGGGCATGAGCAGGGAGGAGTGATCAAAAACGTCCCTGAGAGTTTTCTTCTAACAGCTGCTGCAGGGGAAGAGAAAGGTGGGGGAAAGGGAAGGCAAAACCAGCTGTGGCGTTCACAGCGTTGTATTTCTTGTGTCAAATAGATGGCAGCAGAGCGTTGTACACAATGGAGCAGCTCCATCCTGGAATGGGAATGGGGGGGAATGACACTTCAAGCTGACTTATATCAACTGCAGCCTTGAAAGACTTGTCGTTTGGCATAAAATAGGGAAGAAAGCTACTATTGATAGTGCAGGCGCATAGAGGATGAAGAAGGGTATGAGATGCTAAAAGTACTGAATTTCTGGAGTAGTCCCAGGTGGCAAAACTTAATCTTTTAAGGTATGTCATCCACTGATGCAACATGATTGAAATCGGCTAACATAATATGCATGTCAAAATAAAGAGACAGAAAGAAAAAGAAAGTATTCACAAGTTGCAACTGAAAGTGATATACAGCTGCCTTGGGGTACTGTAGGAGTTGGCCAGAAAGCCTATATTTTATTTAAGTGAGTTAGAGAAAGGAAATGTCAGTCCTCAATCAGGCAAGCATTCTTTGGTAAGGTTTACTTAAATGTCAGCATTCTTAGGAAAAGAGCTGCAGTCTGTTCTGCTCTGATCCCCAAAATTAGATTTGCTATTAAAATGGGTCAAGCTGCAGATCTGTCTCTAGAAGTGTTTGATTAATAAAACTAGTCCAGGGTTTGGCTTAGTATTTATTAAGCACAAAATTAATGGCTGCAAAATAGCTGCAGTCATCGTAGGCATTAACATATTTTGTTTTATGCTCATCTACATCTAAAATTTTGGAGTAGGGCGATCCCAAAATAAAAGGTGGAATTGAAGGCTTTGATGTCAATGATTGCTCAAGCCCTTAGATTTTAAGGTATCGTGGTAGAAAGATGTAAAAGAAGCTGAGAAATTATTATTAGTAGTATAGCATGAAGGGTCAAGAATTTGTGTCAAGGCTAGAAAATTCAATATGGGGTGCTATTTTATTTTGTAATATATTTTATTTCTCTTACAGCTCTGAATGCAACCATCCTGGCTGAGCATTAGCTTTAGTGGTTATATTTCTGATAGACCTCTTTATGCGTTTACTTTGTGTAAATATGCTTTTTAACCCAGCTGCCTGAAAAACTGTTGGAGCAGCTTGGGGATATCTGGCAGGTTTCTATTTTGATAAGAATTTTTTCTCATATAATTATGTTTCTTTTCCTCTGTTTTGATATTTCAGTGATCCATCCACCCTCTTCATCAAGCTATTAAGAAACCCAAACCACTATGTAATTTATTTTTTACAGGTATAAAGAAAATTATCTTTGACTCACTTTGAAGTGTTGCAAATTGTGCTAGCTGCTGCAGTTTACTGGGATTGGAGGGTAACACAGGTCTGCCAGGGTGTAGGTGATTTTCAGTATTGTTCATCATACCCCATGGAAAGTGTTAATATAATGGCTCTGACTTTTGGAGCTTTTTCATTGTGCTTAAATTACTGCTCGTGCAGAAGAAGGAACATGTCTCTGTGTGTTTTGGTTTTTATTATTTTGCTTATTTTATTATTTAATTTCTTAAAGTGGCAGTTTTAAGAAAAATCTGGGCATAACAATTATATACAATATCTGCTATATGAATATGGGTCAAGCTATGAAACTAAGGAAATGCTTGTGATTTTTTTGGATGAGTAATAATTTGAAGCTATTTTAATACTTTTTTTCTTTTGCTAAATGTTAAGTCTGTTATATCATTTAAATGTTGTTTTTTTTTTTCACTGTGTTTCTGAATACACTTCCATAAGAGACGTATTAAAGTTCTTGGAAGAAATAACATAGTTGTGTTTTCATATTTTTACAAACCATTTACTAAATTGCTATTCTGAACATTACAAATGGAAGCTATGAAAAATCTGTGACTATGCAATAATACATGCATTGCACTGATTGTCTTGATGAACTAGGTTGGCAGAAAAAATGCAAACTTTTTAAAATAAGCAGTTCCAAAACTCTCTTGGTAATTCTTCTTGAGGCTAAATGCTACAGACTGCTATTGAAGCCAAACCTCATTGAAATATTTGCGAGGGGGTTGCTGGGGAGGGAGGGTTGTTGTTGTCTGTTGCCACTTTTCCATTGAGGCAAGGATATTAGCTTGAATGACATCATTTAATTTTCTCAATTTTGAAATTGTGCATTTGCATAACAAAGCAGTATTTCTTTTTTTCCTTCAGTTTCATTAGAACTGTCGGGTGTGTGTGTGTGTGCATGTTTCCAGTCTTCTTGCTGAGTAACGCTACATTTGTTCTTTGTTCTGTGTAAGTTTGGCTTTGTGGTTTATGCAACTTTAAAAATGTATGTATATCCTCTCAACTTCCTTCATCTGTGGATGAAATAGACTGTGTGTCTTAAAGCTTCTTGGTGTTTTACAGGCATGCAAAACAAGAGAAATGAAGTATTTTCTGCGGTAAAAAATGGTTTAATTTATTTTCTTAGTGCATAAAACAGCATTGAGAAAACCTAAATCACATAAAACATTTCTGTAAAAGAACTGTTGCAGTGAGTTGTGCACAGTCAAACTCACCCCTATGATTTAGAATGGCTGTGTGGACAGGAGTGACAGAACAGAGATAAATTCCACTGTTACAAAAAGCCATGGACACAAGTTTCTATTTTTCCTTGAGCATTTTAGCAATTGAAGGAAGAGGAAACATTATTTGTTTATAAGTTCCAGAACTGCGTTGAGACTCTTTGTTTTTTGGCTACTTCATTATTGTCAATGAATGTAGCTGTTAGGAAAAAGTGAAAGTTGTCGTTTTGGGATGTTTAGGATCTCTTGATGTGGTGTCCATTTTTGTTTTTGCAGTAAAAATCATAAGAGAATCTGTACAGAATATTGTATCTGAGTGTCTTTTGTGAATGAGATTATTGTTTGCTCTATAAACAGTGTACATCTGGTATTTATTGATAATCCATCAGAATTAGGAATCAGAATGGTTTAAATTTTGCTGCTGCAGTTTAATCTTATTGTGATGATGCTGTGCTACATTTTATTAGGTAAAAAGCAGCTATTCAGGAAATTTCTTCATTTTCTATAGATATTAAAGAACTGTAACATAGGAACTTTGCCCTGCTTGTGCAAAACACTCAGGTCTGGAGAGAAAGAACATCTTGATATGTGTTTGTGCTCTAACATGCAACTTGTTTCGTAGAGGTTAGGTATGTTTTATGTGATAGCTGATTATTTGGAAAAAGCTCAATTAAAAAAAAATCTAATACAGTGGTTTTTTACATTAAGAACTCCCCAATTTCAACTTATTTTTATCACTCCAACTTTTTGAAATGGAGCTGTACTAAGCATCTTTGGTGATAGACTTGGACTCCGTAAGACTGGCTAGAGCAACAGGATTAGTCTAGTGGTTTATTTTCCTATACAACTGTGCATACTAGCTTTCCATTACCCTATTTTTCATTAAGTATTTACCAAATATATTGGCTAGCATAATTGAATTGTGAATGTCTGAACTGCATTTTTCCTGTAAGTATGTGATGCTGAGAAATAGCATTTTAATTTTAGCCAGACATTCTTGCATAATGTTGCTTCATGGTGATGCAATTTCACTGGCATAGCATCAGAACAAAGACTACAGCATCAAACAAGGATGTAAAACAAATTAAAGGATGCTAGAAGCTTTAAGCACTGCTTTAAAGATTTTAATATGCTTAATATTCCTGAATTTTTTCAGCTCTGTGTGTGTTTGTGTAACAAGCTGTGAGTTCTGTGGAGCTTTTCTAATTTTATATTGGTGTAATATTTTTCCTTTGACTTGTTTCTAAAACTCCACTGTGGCAAAGAACATCCACCAGAAATGATGTATTTTAATTACAAGGCATATGCAACCTATGTATTTAGTTAGCTGGGCAGTAAAATTTAATTGCAAGGCTCTAAAAAATGCTCCTGAAAACATTGCATACATTCAGCATAGCTAAGTCTTTGGAGCTAGTAAAAGATTCAGTTAGTTTACTAAATCTACATTATCTAAAATCCCAATTCCACTGGAATAAAAAAGTAAAATAAAATTTGCATTGAGTAAAGGATTATATAAGATGCTTTTTTTATGATACTGATCTATACTGTTATCTCTTCCACGTCTAAACTTGAATTACGTAGCAGTCTTTGCAAATTTACCTGAAATAAAAAGGCATATAATTCTTTCTGCAGATTCCAAAAGTTACAACTTAATTGAAACACTGCAGTATGTATATAGCTGATAAATGAGAATTATTTTCAGAAGTACTATGCAAGGAGTTCTGTAAAATATTTCATGTGTGTTTTGTTTGGTTTTGGTTTTTGTTTGTTTGTTTGTTTTTTGGGTTTTTTTGAGTGTACTAGATGTTCCTAAAAATGGTTGCAATACTTTGCTGAAAAAAAAAACCAAAACCATGAGACTGATTGACTTGTCATGAGGAGTGATCTGAAGGTGAGACACATCACTGGCAGAGATTCTTTATAGTGCTTGGGAGCATTTCATGCTTGCAGGTTTTTGTTACTGGCTATCAGTATCTCTAGGTGTTGTTCATTTTCATTTTGTCACATTTAGATGTACCATCACTGAATGCTGCAAATTCCAGGGAATGGCTGCATTTCACAATGCTACTGTACGTGTTTCTGCATTATATATATTTTAATAGCTTATAATGATAAGGAATACCTATTAGAAATTTGGACTGTAAGTGCTGAATGCTAATTAGGTTTTAAAAGAACATCATACAAGTCATTTGAAGACAAACTTCAGGTGGTTTTTGGAGAATTGCATACTATTAAATGTGTTTAAATTGTGTAAAGTAGTTTATTTCTTATAATTCACTGCTTTGGATTTGTGGTTAAGGTACTGAACTAGAACTCCTCTATAAATATTAGTGCAGGGTATTCTTTATTTTTACTGAATAAGTCAAAGCCAATGATTTGAACTTTCTCTCCAATGCTTCAGTTTAAAAGAAATAATTGAAAATCTGACAATTAGCATCAAGTCATACTGAAGTCAAAATTTCCCAGCAATGACATGCAACTGATCAATAGAAATTATTTTTGATAGTATCAGTGTAGATTTAGCAATCTATGAACAGTAATACTGTTGCAATTTAATGGTTGAAAAATCCATGTAATGGTATCTAGTATGAAAAACTGTCCTCATTCACAGGGAAGTTTTTCCATTGCTTCGATGGTTTCCTTAATAAAACTGAAACATTTTTAATCCATGAATAGTTTGCCTTAAAACAAAAGAGTAGGGGGGAGAGGAAGCAAAAGAAAGTTTAATATAATAAGACCCATTGATAAAACAGAATTGCCTGCAATATATTATCCTTTCTGTCAGCAAGTATAGATTAAAGTTGACTTTTATTTTGTAAGCAAATGCTAATATTTTTATAGGAGAGGTATCTTTCTTAATGATATGTTACATATGCATATTTACTGTTAGATGTTAACATATTTACAAAGTGCAGTGTTAACAAAGTGAAACGCGAGTTCCATGGCTCCAAATGTGCCATGGAGTGTAAATTATTTGAAGATTTAAAGGTTGCAAGGACAATATATTGAAATTCAATTACATTTCAAGGCAAGGAAGCAATTGAAACTTAATTAAATGTAGTTTAACTTTTAATTTATGGTTAGATTTATATTATTTTATATAAGCCGGCACTTTTGGTTTTGTGGGGTGTGGAAAGATGAACACTTTGCCTTTAATATTTGAAGAGGAACTTTTTCCATAGTGTCATTAAATGTTATAAATAAAAACGTCACAAGTAATTTTTAATCTTTTTGAAGTAGCTTTCGTTCATATGCTTATGAGTTTGAAAAGAGCATCCCAAAGTGCACATGGATGTGAGTAAATTTGGCTGTCACTGCACACCTTTGCTGAGGTTCCCTTGGGTTTGTTTGTGTGTTAATCTCTACCTGCTGTGTTGGGTATGTGGCAGCACCTGCAGCACAGAGGATGCTTCTCCACGTATATTCCAAACCCCAAGTGGGCTCTGCTGTGGTTGTAGCACCTCTTCTGGGTGGCAGTATCATGCTGTAATGTCAGACCATAGCTTAAATGAAGCAGTTGAATGGAAATACATATTTGATTCACTTCCACTAATACACAGTTAGGGGCCTTACTTCAGACTAAGCATTCTGATGTGCTTTTTCTTGGCTTTAATTGGACTCGTATTTGCAAAGTAATGGTGGTGGCTCATATAGGTTCTTGATCTTTATTAATTAGTGCTCATTTTTCTTTAGCTTTTAGCCTACATGATGTGATCTGTACAACCTGATTAGATTTGCATAAAATCAGAAAATGCATACTCACTTAATTAAATCTTATCATCTAAAATATAATTTTTGTCAATATATTATAAGATTGTAGTTTAAAATGTTTGCTATAAATGATGGTGGATTAATTCTAAGAACTTAAGCGTGGATGAGGTTTTTTTTGTAAGCATAGCCTATAAATAAAGGAAAGGTTTTTTCCTTATTGTCTAGCGTTTTTTCTCCAGACAGTCTGTGGTGGCCTGTTCACATTTTCTTCCCTTTACTGAAATTGTTATTACTACATTTATTACTGTATTTGAACATCCTTTCACATAACTAGAGCTAGTTTTAAAAACCTTTGCTTTAGAAACTGTGGTTGAAAATAAGAGGGCAATAAGGAAATAGTTATTTTTGGCAATGACTGTAATTTAAAGAATCTTCATGAAATGGTAATTATCCCACAGATTTCCAATTATTGTATTTCTCTTAACTTGGAAACATATAGTAATCATTTTTAAAATGCTGTGTTTTAAAAGAAAAATTGCTTGCCTGACAGGCGATGAGACCTGGAGGCGACTACATGATCTGCACTCTTGTTTTTTACTATTAATCACATGTATTTTACCTACTAATTTTTTTGTTTTTCTTTTGCCTGGTTTGTTCCCTTATAGCACCGTGTGAGAAACTGTTATACAAAAGATGTGACAAATTATTAGAGGGAGAATAACAGAAAAGAGTGCTCTGTTAACTGTTTATTAAATTGTTATTATTAGATACCACATTTCATTCATGTTGAACTGCATCATTATAAGACTTCGTTGCACTGTGTGGCAACAGATTAATTACTTGGAATATCATCAAAGGTATTATCTGTATGTTAGTAATGCTAAAGATTTTCACTATTTGTCATGTCATGTGCTAAATGTAATGATAATAATACAACTGCAGTAGATTGGGTGTTTTATTACGTACTAAAACTTACCAAATTGAAGTATAAAAGCCAGACCAAAGGAATTAATCTGTTCCCTTTTTTTTCTCCTTTTCTGTCACTTTTTGATTTTTATTTTTATTTTTCGGATGGGTGGTAAGCATGGGGAGTGTGTGAAAATATTACACTTTGGAACTGATTTAAAGGGCTTTGACTAGAACCATCTGTTCCCACCTCCTAATCTTCAAGTTGCTCTTGAAAACTAGGCCAAACCTTATCCCAGGGGGGCTAGTGGATAGAACTATCTACAACAATAATAAGATGTAGAAATACAAAATATAGAGATACTGAAAGCTTAGTGATCTGCAGCAACTCTTGCTTCTGAATAGTTTTGCAGGTCCTTAAATTGTGGGTCAACTGAATTCCTTAGTGGGAAGGGGGATACAAGATACACATGGAAAAGAAGTCACCTCTTTAATGTGTAACAGTATAAAGCCAGTAGGATGGCATTTGGAATCTTCATTATCCCTGTCCATAGGTGGGGGGTTTGGAACTAGGTGACCTACAACGTTCCTTCCATCCCAAACCATTTTGTGTTTCTACTTTGACAGAGAGATGTTCTACGTATTCCCTGCTCTCAGAGCAAGTTAGGAAAGCATTCCATTATCTCATGTTTGCATATAAGAGCGGGCATCTGAACATCAAATTTTTTAAAAATAAAAAGTAATAAATGCTCTTCAAGCATCAAAACAAGACTCAGTGTAGGGATAAGGCTTTCTGAGAGGCGGTTTCATGCACAAACCCCCCATCAATATCCGATACACCTTTTCCATGATATGTCTGATCACTAAATAACTCTGTTGCCAACAAGGTGATTTTAACTGTAAATGGAGGCTTCTTGGAGCCAATGTTTTGTGTCAATCTCCTTGAATCGAGCAGTACTTTAACTGCCATAGGTACTTGTATGTACAGTCCTCCACAGCTTAGATTTCTGTATTTGTCATTTGGAATCCTTCTGAATATAGTTACAGGGACCAATGAGATAATGCAGGTAGAAACACTAGCCCATATCCAAAAAAACCCCAAAACACCACCAAATGTAAAAAAAAAAAAAAAAACCCAAACCAAAACAATGACATTAAGTCCCAACAAAAACACTACCAAATAATAAGGGCAAATGTAAACAGCACCATTCTGCAGGTTTATCTGTGTTGTCAACATCGGCTTTCAGATAAAGCAGTTGGCAGGATCAGTGTAGTTAAAAGATGATGGAGAATGGAAAATACTTTTCCAGGGTGTTTGTCTTCTGTTAGATATCTTAAAAAAACTGAAGTTGCATCAGAAAATTGTGCAGCATGTCAGAGTTGCATACTCTGTTACTGTGGTTTGCAACCTCAACTCACAATAACTATGCAAGCACAGAATATGTAAAAGCTGAAGCTGCCATAATTTTCACAGCTATGTGAAGAGCTTCTTCACCCTGAACTAGATATTCTTTTTTTTGTGCCAAGTCAACTCTGAGAGTATTTGTGTTGTTTACTAAAGGCATTTCTGGGCTTCATCCCAGGAGAGATGTGATCCACAGATCATCAGTGCAGAGCTACAGTACTTAGGAAGAGACAAATCCTGGGCTCTATTTGCTCCTGGGAGGTAAAAATTATCCAGGCAACTTTGAGAAAAAAAAAATTAATTAAATTCAATTTTTAAAATGAAAAAACACGCACATCTCTGTCAAACTGAAGTACAGGCTAGCTGTAGGCTTATATAGTCTCCTGGTCAGCAATGTTCAATTGTATTTGTATGTATGTAGATATGAGGGGAAGAAAACCATGGAGATGCTGATGGTTGTGTATTAAATAAAATTATGGAATCAGAGTAGTTTGGGTTGGACCTTTACATATCATCCAGTCCAACCCCTCTGCAATAAGCAGGATGTTCTTCAAATACTCCAGATTTGGCTAAATACTACAAGTGCCACAAGATTTTTTTTTTCTGCATGTCTGCTTACTGTCACAGAAGATTGTGGAATTATTTTTTCCTGTGTGTTTCTCAGGTGTTGCTCAGAAGAGAAAGATCCCAAGCATGCAGAAACTTGTGTGCTGTGCAACTGGTGTTGGTACCCAAGCAAAGTATTGTTTCAGCTCCTTCTTACAGCTTTTAACATAGCCTGTTTGCTGTAATGCTGCTATAATTTTGGCTTTCTGTTTAAAACAAACCAAAACAGAAACTGCAACCTCCTGTGCAATAATACAGGAATTATACTATTCTCATTAGGCTTTTGTTTGGTAGGTTGTTTTGTTTGGGGTTTGTTGTTTTTGGTGGTGTTTAGGTTTTTTAAATAAAAAGTTACATGTAAAGTTAGTATTCTTCATTTTTTCATTGTTTTAAATTTGATTCTAAAGTTTTGTATTTAACTTGATAGTAATATTTGTAAATGGGAAGATCTACTGCACTGGATTTGGAGTTGCTTTCCCCCTTGCTCTTCATTATTTGCCTATAAATTATAAAAATTTTAATTTAAGGAAAAAAGTTACAGTATGTTTCTCAAAGCTGAAAACAAAGCTGGATGTAATTTGTTGACTTGCCCTCAGGCTGTTTCACCGCCTAGTTAACCAGCATCCTGCTTCACTGTGATGACATAAGATCTTTAGTGAGCAGCTGACAGTGGGTACAAACTACTTTTCTACTCCTTTACACCAACCGAGGAGTGTCTTTGCACATAATATTTAAAACCAAAACCTCCGCTCTTCTCATGTAAATGTCTAATATTTTTCAAATCCCTCCTGTAGAGACCCACAGTTCTGAGGCATGTTCCAACATATCTATTGCTAAAAGGCTGCTCTTCCCTGAGCTAGCTCATTGGAAACAAACTTGTGCAGAGCAGAGCATCCACCTGTTTCTAAGAAATGGCTTTGTTTCATAGTGAAAAGCATCAGCATTTAACTGCATCACCAAGGTAGGATGATGTGTTGCTGTGGCCCGTTGGGCTGTGCTGATAGCACAGATCTGTTGTTCCATGTGACAAGAGCTGTAGCTCCTCCGTGTCACTTTTGCTGCCTTTCCTGTGAGATCTGTTGTTGTGGTATCCGAGGTGGATTTTGTCAAGACTTTTCATCTTGTATGTGAAGTGAAGAAAGCAACAACTTCCATTTATGGTTTCCTACTTCAAAGCATAAGCTACAATGAAGAGGTTCAAAGGTAGGCTGGGCTCAGAAGTGCATATGCTTCCCTACCAGAATATGTGTGCTACTGCCTCTTAGTCTTCAAAGGTATTGCATGGGTCACTTTAGAAAGTATGCTTGCATATTCTAATGACTAGGTTATGTTTTTAAAACTGTTCTGGAAAAACAAATGCTTTAGACTTTTTGAGTGTTGAATTCTGTGGGAATAATTCAGACTTTGCAATGTGATAACTGTTTTTACTGTGTCAGACACTATTAATAGCATGTTCGTGATGTGGTTGTACCCCAAGCTCAAGGGATTGATTTTTTTTTTTTTATTTTTTTTTTTTTGTTCTTCAAAAGGAGCCCTGGTTTAGTTTTTATTGCTTTGACTTCTACATTGAGGTACTTGTTTTGGTTGTTTTTTTTTCCTTGGGAGAATAGTGCACATCTGGGTTTGTGCTACAGGTTTGATGCATGCAGTACTTGCTGCATCGGGTTAGATCCATGCTCTACTTGGTGTGTTCCTGATCATGGTCAAAGTCTAATCCATTCAAAGGAGGAAAGAAGGATGGTTTCTCCCTCCTCTTCTTGCAGCAGCGTCAGTAGGAGATCTGGTATTTTCCTCTTGAAGAGTAAGCAAATCAATTGTTGTTTTATTAGGTGGTGACATGGTTTTGTTTAATGTACCAGTAGTAATTGCTAATTCAAGCAGTCAAGATGATAGTGACTCTTCTCAGAAGCACAGACATAAAAATAACACTTTTGCTGTAACCATCTCTAGTGCAGAGTGAGCATGAGCTTGTTTAAGTCCTCTTGGCACAGAGAGCTGTCATTTCCATTTTACTTTTGAGTAATGTGCAAATACTTTGTTATGGTTTGTGTTTTGATTATTGGCTGTTTGTGAATCACGCATGTCAAACCCACAAGTTACTGCCATTAAGGCTTTGTTGGTTGTTGTTTTTGTATAACATTGATATGGCAAACCTTTTGAGTTGATATATTGTTAAGAAGCTCATCTAGTAGACTGTGCTAGGGTGCAGGAAGCCTCTGTTGCTCAGTTTATCACAATTAAACTTGGAGTTTTAATGCATTTCTGTTTCTTATTTGATGTATGAATAGAGAAATTTTAAAACCAAAATTATCATTTTAATATAACTTCATTTAAATAAATTAACGTGCTCTTTATGATATCCAGTTAGAGAAATAGTCCCTTTTCCAGAGGGAAAATTGTGCAAGTGTTAATAAAGTATTGTTGTATTCTAGCCAAGGCTGCAGAGTAGTTCTTGCAAACTGAAATTTAAAAGGTACCTTCTGAATTAAGTGGCACTACCCTTTCTTAAGTCAGCAAAGCATTTGATAACCATAAAAACATAAATTTGAGGTTCTTACTATGAAAATGAAGCAACTCTAATAGCTCCTAATTCTTTAATATTAATAAAAATTTAGGCATAAAATTTAGGTGTAAAAACAAAGTATTTGGGGACTTTTTGTGACCCTATGGACTTCCTACAGTAAAACAACAACAGATATATTAGATGCCTTAGGTAATTTGATCAGTATGCATTAAAAGCAGATAGTGGCTGCTAAACTTTTCTTGGTCTTCTGTACAATAAAACAGGAAACAATTTGGTTGGCGACATAGAGGTGGAATGCAGTACAAAAATGAAATAAGATAAAACTCCCTGTGGAGAAGCAGTCTGCATGTTACACCCTGAAGGGATGAATGCTGATACTGTGCACGAAAGGCTTCTTTAGAGAGTCTTGGAATTTCTAAATATTTATTATGGCACTATATAATGGTTGTATTACATAATGTGTTGCTGTTTCCTGCTTTCTATATCCTGAAAATACTTGATAATTCAACCTTAAGTACTCCTTGTAGTTTCATTAGAGTTCTGCAGATAGGAGCCTTGGAGCAATCAACATTATTGAAAAAAGTATTTAGGAACAAAAAGGAGATTAGTAAAGAACATATTCTAATGGCTAAAATACTAGACTTAAAAGTAGCAGTCCTGAGTTTTAACCCTTCCCTTGCCATTGTCTGTTGGGAGCTGAAAACCAGCTGAAGTTCTGATACTCACTGTAGTGCAATGCTCACTTGTTAAGATATTTGAAATTCATTGTATAAAGTCCTGTCTTTCTGTTAGGATTTTTTTTCACTGATTTTTGATGTATACAAATAGACTGAAAATTATTTTCATTGGCTCTTATGTTTGCAATATGCAACCAATTCCTGTACATCTGCAAAAGCTGATTCAGACTTTGAAGAGCAATTCCTCTGATTTTCAGGTTTTTAAAACTTTGTTTCTCATAACATCTCTTAAGAGGAGATTATTGGAGAATCTTTGTATGTTCCTTTCCTTGTTATTTGTCAGTAGGAATGGCATGGTAAAATACACATGGTGAGCTATTAATAATAGAACAACATGTAGGCAGCTCTTGGTTTATGAAAGCAATATATTATGCTGGTCTTACCTAAATGTTAACATGCTTTCTTAAACCTTAAAATATTTTGGAGGTGATTTTATCATCAGAAAATAAAGGAAAAAAATATCCTTTTTCATTAATAATGAGGGTTCTCCTGAATAATTAAAGGAGAAAACCAAACCTTGATGATTGTTCCTAGAGTTGGAAAAGCTGTCACTTCCTAAAGATATGCACTGACAGATAAAAAATGTTGGAGGTGTTGTTTAAAATAAGCTGTTTTTTTCATTCATAGTTTTCATGAGTCCAGTCCATGCCATCTTGAAGTGCAAGGAGTGTTTCTGAAGTTCCTGGATATGCTTACTATGTCATTCCAGCTGCGTGAGAGAAGACGTAGCTGAGGCAGGAGTTGTGCCACCTCTGCACTCACTACTGATCTGGCAAAGAACAAACTTATCTTTAGCAAGGCCTAACTTGGTTTCTTGGTGTGCCACTGCCACCAAAACTCCCTTTGTCCTCCTGTTGGAAGTTCTAAAGCCATGAGAGCAAAAGTGTTTTAGGAACCTTCTCTCAGCCCATCGGGGACTTAGAGGATTTTCCTGAGAAGATGCTGTCTGCTGTTGCTGCTGCTGTTGTTATTCCTGTGGGGAGTGTAGAGAGCAGTGTGACTGTGGGCTGAGGTTTGGAATAGGTAGCTGCCAAATGCCGTGACTGAATTCAACAAATGTATAGAAAAATACATGCATAGATCCCACAGGAGGACTGACCAAGCAGGATAAGGGAGTCTGGTTTCCATTCTTCTACCCTCCAGAGAAGCTACTGTGACATCAAGCTTCCACAGATTAATTAACACATTTTGATTAATACTTTGGAAGGACCATAGCTAAGTGGAAAGTCTGTGGCTAGAAAAACCCTTGAATACACTTCTGGTTGTAGGATTTGTCTTGTTTTGTCTAGTAATAAGATTCTTATTGCTCAAAAGATCAGTAGAACAGTTTGGCACTTGGAAGCTCATTGCCTGGAACCTTAAGGAAGAAAACTCAAATTTCTTTTAAATGTAAAGACAGATTTTAATTGAGCAATAGAGAGCTTTGCAGGATTACAATAGGGAATTGCAGGATTACAGAGTTATAGTACTGTAGGAGCGTTCCTTTGCTTTTGTGGGTTTTGGAAATGTGTTGGTTTATTTTTAAGTGATGAAAAGAAAAGCTTAACTCCTGCAAAAAATCACAGCTCCTGATTTACTCAATTTACCCTTGTTCTAGCTACTCATAGGAAACTGGACTGCATCTTCACTATCTGGTCCAGTGACAATTCTGTCTTTCTGTGGACTTTCAAAAGAATGAGTTGTTGTTCCATGATGTTGATCTCCATGAATGAGGAGGAGTTTGTTAAAGGTTTTCCCTGGGTATTACACCAAGGTAAAGGTCTGTGAACACAGCAGAGAAAATGTTCCTAAACAAGTCATCTGAGATGGATTTAGTAAAACGATGAACAAGCATTTTTCTATTTTATATCTGTGTGGGCAAACTGTTTTAAATTAATACCCTAAATCCCTTGGGTATGTTCTTATTCAAAAAACTTATGATGAACTGTCAGCTGGAGCTTGCTGGATGGTGATTCATTTTTCTCTGATTGAATGTTGGTGTGCTTGCTGCAAAGCAAGCCTGAGGGACTGGGACTTTCTCTAAGTGGGCATCCTTAGTCTCGTGAGCTGTTTTTGTGGAGTCTAGTAATGAACAGAACAACTTTTCCCACATACTTGGCTTGTTACTGATCCCACCTTCCACTGGACCTGAAGAATCATTGACAGTGTCCAATGATTATGAGACAATTGTCTGTTACTATTATTAAGGTGGTTTGGAAAAGCAGTTTCTAGATATCTGCTATAAAGCCCAACCCTTCCTTGAAGTTCATGTGACTGAGATCCTGATGCCGGTCTACCTGGTGAAATTTGTACTCGTATTTATTTTTCCATGGAACCCTTTGATGTCATGCTGAGAGTGGTTCCCGTGGTGGTTGTACCAATGCGCACTGTTTACCCTTTGCCTATTCCTTGTGTATTTCTGCTGTTCTGTGTATTTCTGCTGAGCTTCTCATTAAAAACACTTAAATGAGATCTGGTCCTGTAGACCATTAGCTTTGAGCTTGTGGATCATCAGAGGCCTATAAACCAGGGTGTGAAAATCAAAGTGCTAAAGAATTAGTTCAATATAGCCAAGCAACTAGATATAATAAGCAGCAGCAACGGCTTTGTCACTTGGCTTCATTTCATGAAGATGTAATTAGGAGCTTTTTCCACCCCACTGATCCCTCTTTTAACTGTAACACACTCATATTATATGGCTATCTGAAATGCAAAGCATTAAAACTTACATTTTTCACTACTAAATGTGAAAGCTTAATTAAAAATTTTGTATAGTCCTTTGTCTTCAATCAAGTATAATGATCTGTTATAATCCCTTAAGATATAAACTACCAATTAATTTTGATTATATAAATTAGGACTTCAATTCCTCCCCTGAGCTTTCTATTTTGGCAGAAGCAATTAATACAGTTCACTCAGCTGCAAAAATCAAAACAAAGCATTACTTACTGTTTAAGGAGTTGGTATGAATAAAATGGTTCTGTGGGAGTAGATGAGCACCTTCCTTTCATTAGAAAAATGCTTTTTTTAGGTCTTCTGATATTACTCAGTTTGTGAGGTTACTTTTTTCCCCCTACAAAAAATCAGTAAGTTTGTAACAGTATTAATGATCTGCTCCACAATTTACTTGAATGTTTGGAGATTTTAGTAAAACCACAACAGATGCATGGGAAAAGTAAAAACCAACCAGCCAACCAAAAAAATAAAAAAATCCAAACAAACACTCCCCTCCCTCTCTTGCCAAATTATATATATGAGAAGAGGGAGTAAAGAGAACCTCTGTGTATATAAAGGGAGATGTGGGAAATTTAAAACAATTTTATGCTTGTGATTTAAAAACAAAACATCACCTTGAAATGTACTGGCGAGTTCATTCATGAAAAAATATGGCCAAGAGAAGAAGAAAAGTTTCTGGCAGGTATTTTGGATCGTGGCAGATGAACAAGCACATATAAACTTAACAGGACAAAATGATACAGAGGCATCAGCCAAAACTGTTGTGTTTAGACAAGCATGATTTTACTATTAATACAGCGGATGGAATGCTGCATTAAAGCTGCCTTTAATGTGCAAAGTGAAAGTTATACGTGTTTAAAGATATTGTAAAGAGATTTCCATTTTAACATCTGGCAAAGAGTAAATTTGCCATATGACAAAGTGTGTTTCTTGATGGTGCTTGGAAGGAGCTGTCATCCTGCCTCAGCCATACAAGCACAATTAATGCTCATCTGATTAGGTAAATATGGTGCTCCACATGATATCTCCTCACTGCACGGATGAGTGACTATTTCATTCCCTTGCCTGTCTTTACTTTTCCCCTAAGCAGTAACTTCTCTTAGCAATAATTTTCTTCCTTTTCCATGCCTTTTGTTTGGGAGGATAGAGGGTATAGAACAGGGCACAGCAAGGAGAAAACCAACGTTTTCATAGCATTTATATGGTCCTAGCCTGTCACTCCAGTTCACATCTCATTGAGATAGAATAAGAATGTTGAAGCACATATTTAGATGGTACTAAAATGTGTGGGACGAGGTGGATTCCACTTTGCGGTATCCATAGGCTGTAGCCTCAAGGATGGTTAAAAGGTGTCAGTGCCATATCTGCAGAACAGCTACAAAATAGGCAGTTACCTATTCTGGGGTGTTACATTTTCAGGAGGTGTTCTGTCCACTGCAGAAAAGAAGCTTTCTGCCTGAGAACATGGGTTAGCATCAGTTAAATGCAATGCAAGATATTTCCATGTTTTAGAGGTATTTTTTATATATCCATTCAGGTGCACACTGCCTGCTAGCATACACATCTTGCTCCTGCCATGCTTGGGTGGCACTGCTTGTGCTGCAGGAGTCTTTCCCCATACCACACTTTCTTTAAAATGGAAAATATAATGAACAGTGTTTTTCTAAGCCAGTGTTCACATCAGGGAAGTGTCCCAATTCTGCTTTATAAGTACTCTTGCTGGGGCTGCTAGAATTCAGCCTGTTATGCATACTTTGAACTAGCCTTTCTGGTATTAGCAATCCAGCTACTCAAATTCATGTGGTTTTAGCCATTGTTGTGTTTTGTCTTTTGGTATTTAAGACCTTATTGTGTGTTGTGTTCTTTCTTAGAAAGCCTCTCTGCATTCTTGATGGGTAGATGTGAAATTTTTTCTGTTTTTTTAAAAATAGGATTCCAAGCATAGGGTGTTTAAAAAGCTATAATCTGTCTCTCAGTTCTCATGCATTTATCCCCTTATTTACTCAAGTGAGTTTTTTTTATGTCATGCACTAATATTGAGTAAGGATGACAAATGGTCTTCTTGTTCTGAGGTGCTTCAGTAATGCTCTTCTGAAGACTATCATAGATAACTCCCCTGTTTTTTGCCAGATTGAGGTGATATTCTGCTCACTGTAATGTTAGGGAGAAATAATGTTTTGGAATGATCTGCTAAACTCTTAACAGTTGCTCTGCATACAGTATAACTCATTTCTCTGCTTACCGGAGCACATTTTTTTCCCATACATTATTGTACCATCTTTTAAATTTGCTGCCCTGTTCACAGGTACATGGTGAGTATGTTTAATTTGTTGCCAAAAATGCTAAGAATTACATTTTAATCTCTTGAGGTATGTTTTTCTTACCTTTTCTATGCAAAGAACACCTGTCAAGTTTCTGAAAAAAAGCTGAGACCGACTGAAAAGGTGTGTCCTTGTCAGAAAAATTTTGAGAGCTTTTATTGACATGAAAACATTACCTGTAGTGGCAGCTGTAGTCCTAATTAAACTTTATCAAACAGCAATTTGTATTACAAGTAAAGTAACTTTTAAAAAAATGAATTTTCATTTGACTGTATTAAGATATGCCTGTCAGCTGACTTCCATTAGCTTGCTCAGATTGTTGTTTGAGTTTTCCAGTTATAAATTTAATCCTACATGCACAGTGTGAACGAGTGTGCAGTCTCA
Source organism: Passer domesticus (assembly GCF_036417665.1). NCBI lineage: Eukaryota > Metazoa > Chordata > Aves > Passeriformes > Passeridae > Passer > Passer domesticus. The sequence continues at coordinate 78,380,416 of NC_087474.1, read as the reverse complement.
GAATCCTGACATAGGGAGCATTAACCAAGGGGAAAAAAAGACAGACATGTACTTGTTCTGACAGTCACAGCCACTAAGTCATGAAATTCTTTATTTAATGAAAATAGATGCCTTGACATCTTCAATGTTATAATACGTGTTTAACTGAAACATGTTTCATTTTTCTTAATTCACTTTCAAGGAAGAAAGCAAGATAACTTAATAGAAAAGTTACATAAAACTTGTCATGGACTGGTTAGCTGCTTCCATTTTCTGATCCTTTATACAAGTTAGCCTTTAAGTGTTTGGACACTATGGACAGTCTCATGCAGTTGAATATTATGAATCTGACTTAAAAATCAAATACAAACTTTGAACATACAAGATTGGGGGTCGTGAGAGAAATCATAACTATAACTGACTAGGACTTTGAAGAATCTTAGCAGTTGTTCTAATGAGTTTTTTGGATCTCTGCCATAAATTGTAATTTTAAGAAAAGGCATAAAACTCAGGGGGATCTGATAGTATATAACTCTTCCTGAGTTAATAAATAGAATGATGTTCAGAAACCAGGTAAGATCAGTCTCATCTGTTCCTGTTGTAATATAAATGTTCCTGAATTTTTTTGGGACCTTTGATTGCCTCTGAGGACTTAAAGGTAAATTGTCCTACCATAGATAGTGCAAAATTTCTGCATGGTGTAGCAGAAATTAATTTATTGACACAGATAGGAATGGGAGATGGCTTTCTCTCTTGCTGGAGCCAGGAAAGGCTGCTGCCTGATCCAGAGCTCTCCCTTCTGGACTGTAGCAACCCCCTTGGCTCTCCAGCCACCTGACAACATGTATGTGCATGGATACCCTCATGGAGAGATTTTTTTTTTGCTACTCCCCACCAATCTGCAACTTTAGACTGCTGCTGCCTGTGCCTAAAGCCAGCACTGTTTCTGCCCCACTGGGATACCACAGAGGCTGAATGTAGCTGGAGATGTTTGGAGAGAGGCCTCCCAGGGAACCCAGGGATGCAGCAGAGGTTTTTTTCACGAATCCTGAGCACGTGTGCCATGTGCATAAGTTAATAGCAGGAGCTGCAGGTGGGAGCTGTATTCATTTTCTTTGTGCACTGACAGCCTAGTATAAACATTGTGGTGTAAAACCACAACTGTTAGCTTGTATTCCAAGATCAGTGAGCCTCTGATAGTAAAAGTATATGAAGAGAACCAATAAAAACTTGGAAAGGCTCATATAAAATATTAAAAAGACAGCTAGTGAACAGTTTGGTTTTTCACCTACATGAGGTAGTTTGGTGTTCACTTGCCAGCATTTCTCATTGTCTTGTAGAGGTTCTTTGTGAGATGAGGGAAAGTAGATTCAACTTGGTGGTGAGAGAGAAGCAAAGTGAAAATTCTGTTCTCTTCAGCAATTTTTTCCCAGATATTTCAATCTGTTTTCATTTGCAAAATCCTGATGGAATGATCTTGAAAGAATTATGCCTGTTGTTCTTGGCATTTTGCAATCTTTACTCCATGCGGTGTGAAGAACCTGCTGCTTCTCCCAAAAAATACGAAATAGAATGGAGATTTATCTTGGATGTGTTCCAGTGTCATTCCTTAAACCTAACATTTTATGAGCTCTCCCATTTTCCCTCTGATTTCTCTCCCTTCCCTCCCACCATGCTCCTTTGCAACAACCTTTCCAGGGCCAGGGATTTCACTTTCTCACTCCTTTCTGCATGCAGTGAATATGTGACTGTATAGATATAGAAAGATTAACATGCTTCAAAATGGCAGTTCAAAAGTATTTTTACGCTATACTAGCAACTACTCTGCTTTTGACTCAGCCAGAAGTCTCAGTGTGTTATTGCTATTTGGGGTTTTGTTTGTCTTTTTTTGAGAAGTATGGTCTCCTGTGTTGAAACAATTTGGTTCTATTAGGATCCTTCTAATTAATGAGCATGTGCTTACATAAGATAAAGTATACATATAAATATTTGACAGCTTATTAAAAATCCCAATTTTTTACCCAATTTGAATGTGTATTATCATAGAAGTTTCTTCTGATTTGAGGTCTCAGTTGCAGAGCAGTCAACTATCCTTCTGGTTGAGACCTGATGTGAGATTAATTTCACAGAGGCTGCCCTTCTGGACATGAAGTACGTTTTTTATCAGTCTGTCATATGTTCTAAATCTTTGCAGTTTTCTTTTGGAATAGCATATATATTTTGACTCCCCTTATGAGACAATTGATGATCTCTTTCATTCCTAACACCTTTCATCTAGTTCTGTGGTATGAATTAGTTACCTATTAACCTTAAATAACAATAATAAAAAAATTAAACAGCTACAAGTTTTACTGCTATGGAGCAACGACAAAGAGCTTTGGCTTTGCTTTTGAGCCTGACTTCTCAATTAATTAATGTAGAGCATTTTTTTACCCCTTAAAATAGATAAAAGCATCTTGAATAACCATTTGGTGGCTGCCAGTGTCGCTGTCTTCTTGACTTCCCCATGCCTCCTTTTCATGGGAAATAAAGTCATACCAGGTATTTGTTGCTGAATTGTTTCCGTAAGTGCTTCTATGGTCACCAATATTCTGAAAATATTCTAGGCAAAACATCCAGCTTAAAGATGGATACGTAATCTACTGTGTAATATCATGCTTCTTGCATGATATTATATAGTAGATTATGAGTTGTGTTTCACAGTTTCCAGTGTCCACATATAGCTGCTTTAAGAACTTGCCAAAGCTGCATCCAATTACTTTGCAAGGTGTGAGAATTGTTTTGTATTTCTCTTCAGTTGACATTTTTCTGGGGGTGGCTATTTTCTCAGTTAGAGGACCTAGCATTCTGTCGTCTTTTAATGCATTTTTGTCTAGAACAGGGAATTTGAGGCAATATTAAATGCTGTCTTTTCTCAGTTTTCTGTTGACTGAAGTCAGTACCCCACAATTAATTTTTTAGGGATTTTTAATGTTTTGATTTCCACAATTAAAAGCATGATATTTTTTTTCTGAATCTCACGCTCTGAATCTCACACTCTGAATCAGCCAAAAGTGATTCAAACAGCAGTAGGAAATATTATCTAAAATTCCTACAGTAATCTTTGAGAGAAGAGATTCAATATAAGAGTTAAGGTAGGTGTCTAGAAAGATTATTGATTTGATCATGCCTATTAGTGTGTTTATTAAGCTGCTTAGTGCCTACCATCTTGCTAGGTAAGATTCCAGATAATGTTTCCATGAAAAATGTACAGAATTGGTAAACCAGGTTAATGGCAATTTAAGGCAGCTACTTCAAAGGTGACAGTTGTTCCTGTCATTACTTGAGCTGTTCTGCAGACCTGCAAATCTTACACTGCACATTTTTGGAGTCTTACATGCAGCACGTCCTCTGTAACTGAGCAAGGGCTTCTTTGGGTCTTGCAGAATCTGCTTGGATGGGGCAGATTCTAGGCTCAGCTGAAGATGAAAACTCCCTGAGACTCGTGGGGAAACCTATGGCTGAGACAAAGGAGTTAGAAGAACCCCAGAATTCTTAGTTGATCAAAGATAACCTAAGTTTAGTAAAATTTAGTTAACTTAAAATCCTTTCTTGTAATTATAAAATTACGTTTGATACTGTGGTTATGGGTTTTTTTTTTCCTTTATTGTAAACTAATACAATGAATCGGGGCTGCTTCTGTTTTCATATTAGGAATGACTATCATCATTAAATATCACTTGTCTTCCATGATGAAGCTTATAATTCACATCTGGAAAGTTCTTTGGTGTCCGGGGACAGAATGATGAAGTATTGCCATCCATCTTTCCATTTACATTTTCCATCTCTGATTTTTCTTGTCCCCTGAACCAAGTAGTCTGACAGCCTGTGCTCTGGAATAAAGCAATTATTGTCACTTCTCAGAGAGTATAATAACCAAAGGGTTTTGAAACCAGTGACAGATTGCCAGCTTCCTTAGTAAGGTATGTCTTATATTGAGGAAAAAGTGATCTGTTCTGTCCCCATCCAAATTATTTGTTCACATTTAAAATAAATGGAGCAGGTTATTTATGCTAAAGCAAAAATTAAAAATCAGTTTGTATTGTGAAATTATATTAAGTAATAAAAAGGCAGCAACAATTCCTGTTGTCAATTTTCTTTCTGCTCTTCCCCTGTTTCTTGATTATAGGAAAATTATAAATCAGCACACAAAAAGAATCCTGGAAAAATGGAAAACAAGGCACCAACAAGCATTTCTGTTTGGATCTCATTTGTAAATTGAAGTTAATTTTTTTAAGTTGCAGGGCATGTTCCACCCTGTGTTATCTTCTATGCATCAGTGATGTCTAAATTTGTTCATTATGTGTGTTTGTAACTATATTTGTACCATCTGGCTGACCAAAATGCTATTTTTGAACATAAGCACAAAGGTGGTAAGCATGATTGTTATTTATCGGTTGGCTTTTTTTAACCTCTCTGAACTGTCTCTACTCTCTAAAAGCTTTTCTCTTTTTTTTCCCCCCCCACTTTTGCTCAGAGCACATTTGACACACAAACAAAAGTGACTTTTGTCTTGTAATGGAAACAAGCCAAGCTGTTTGACATACTGACAGGTGGGATATTATTTAGTGCTGCTGAAATTTGGGTTGTATGGGGTGCTTTGTTCCTCCCAGATTGTGTTTTGACTTGCATGTTTCTCACTGCTATTGTAGCATTAACCTTCTTTATTGGACTTGGAACATGCCTGCAAGAGTTAGCTGTATAAATGACATCAAGGGTTTTTTTTTCCTGCATTGTTAACATGTTTCTAAAACAAATTATACAACAGGAGTTAAAAAGTTTTCCTTTTGTATGGTTTTTTAATTGCCCATTATATTTAAGTGTATTTTTCCCCCCTTTCACACTTAGTGTGGAATATACAGCCAAAAATAAAATATTTGCATTGTGTTTTCTTCAGCAGTGTTTGTTAAAACTGTGCCTCTAAAACTGAAGAGTAGGGAGTACTCTGAGGGTAGGGAAAGGATCAGTACTTGTTTGCTAAGTATTTGGAGTTTTCTTGTCTGTTTGTTGGAGTCGAGCAGTTGGTTTTGATTTTGGTACTGGCAGAGTACACGTTCGTTATCTCTGTGCAAGAGTCCCCCAGCAGGAAACAAGACATGATGGCATATTTATAACAGTGTAAGTAGGAAAGAGATGATGGCCAGTAGATGACTAAGGAAATGCTGTTGTTGGTTTTATGCTATGTGGTTCTTTAGGCTGTTGCTGTCGGTACATTTGTTGTTGCATATCATGGTTGTAAAGGCACGTGAAAGGTAAGGTCTTCTCTAAGTCAGAAATGCTCAAGGTAAGGGACCAGTTTATTTAGTTTTCCTGGAGTTTTGAGTTGGGTGCACTTCCAGTGGACTCCAGCACAGCCAAAAGTTCTGCATGAGACTGCCAACTGACATACTTTTAGGCTTCCCAGGTGCCCAGCATGCATTATGGACTGCAGTCCCTACCTGGCTGCCATGGGGGGACAGCACATCCATCAGAAGTTCTCTAGGAACTTCTGCTGAACCTCCATTTCATGGGAATAAAAATCTGTTGGCCCATGCTAGGGATGGGCTCCTGTGTTCCTTGTTTTATTATTCCATTAACCATTGTCCTCATTTTTTTAATAGCCTTTAGTTTTCAAGCAGAGAAAACACATAGAAATCATAGTGTGGACTGAAAAAGACCTTAAAGATCAAGGAGTTACAGCCTCCTTGCCATGGGCAGGGACACCTTTCACTCTGCCAGGTTGCTCAAGGCCCCATCTAACCTGGCCTTGAACACTTCCAGGGAAGGAGCATTCCCAACCTCTCAAAATGGCCTAAACCAAATTTTATTAGTATTTTGCAATTTGGGAGAGTTTTCTGTGAAAATGAAAAAAGATGAATTTTTAGTTTGGTGATGGTAGTGAGATGCAAATGATCTACTCAGGACCCCTTGTGTTCAGGTTATGTTAGGCTTTGTATGTTAAAAGAAGTGCTCAAATGTTGAAACAGACTGGGCAGCACAGGGCAGTCTGAAGATTTGGGTGGATGTTGAACTCCTCTAGAGTAGAGGATTTCTGGTTGAAGAATGCCTCTTCAACTTCTTTAGCTTCTTCAGATTCTGAGTTATGAAGCAAAAGAAGGTAAGGCTTAAAATTTGACAGCAAGAACCCAGTTTTCTGAGAGTTAAATATAAGTCTTGAGTAGGTAAGGCAAACCAGAAACTTTGATTTGTGATACAGAAAGCAGACAGGAAGAGAGAAAGAGGAAACCTGCTCTCTTTTGCATCTGTGAATGTTACAACCAAATATTGTGTAATGTTGATACTGTGGATTAATCCAGAGTTTTCAGTTACTACTGTATCTGCATCTTGAAATAAATGAATACATTTTTGAGCTAGCAAGGAACTGGAAAGAGCTCTCAGGAAGTCAGGTCTCTGAATTAAGAAGAGATTGGTAGGAAGTGAATTGGTGATTTCACAAAATGTGATTTCCAGACTCTCTTCATTTAAGTTGCCATTAACAATTTTGGCTTCTGAGAAATTGTCTAATCCCATTATAATGTAGTTTTGCTCTTGTCTTAGCTATCTGTTGTGTAGCTTGTTTTCTGCAGTTGCAGTCTCAAATATGTCTTGATTACCTTCACCTTATGTACGTTCTTTAGTAGGTCTTCCTTCCTTACAGTGAGGTAGGCAGATGAATGAATTGTAACAAGCCAGTGCTTGAATTTAAGATGCAGTTCTTAACTGCTGTGTGCTCCTCTAGTGTGATGGTAAGTTATGTGAATTGGTGTGGCATGGAAGAAATTGGAAGGTAGCAATTGGTGTATACAGTGACCCATGAAAACTGATGCTGCAGAAGTTTGTACTTGGTTTATGCCATTGTAATTTGCTTTTTTTTTTTTTAAATGTGCTTTGTAAGATGGTGAAAATCTCAGCATTTGCTGCCATAACAAGTCTTTTCTGGCTTTCATTGAAATAAATTCAATAAAAGAAGCAGATAAGTACAATTTTTAATGTAAAACAGAATCAAGTGGGGAAAAAATGGCCACTGAAGCTGAATTCAAATGAAATTATTGTGTTTACAAATAAAGTGGTGGAATGAAGCAGCTAGGATACCTGTTTGCTCCTCCATGTGATCTACATTAAGGGTATGGTACATATGCTGTATAATTATATAAGTGTTACATATGTTAGCAACTCAAAGAACATTTAAAGTTGCCATGCTAATACGATGATCACTAAGCAGAAAGAGCAACATACAAAATGATCATATACATCTGAAAAGTAAATTACTTCCCTGTGTCCACAAACGTGTCCGAAGATTTTGTGCAAAGTGTACAATGCTGATAAATAATAACCTGGAGTTAAAAGGCATGAGAGCTAGAACTTCGGGGTTCATATTTCAAAATGTATAAACCTTTGCAACTCTGTTGAATGCAAGAGAAGCTACTGACTTAGAGCTATGGTAATGTATTGAAAGCAAAGCAGAAAGCATTCCATAAAATCTGAGTTCATATATGTTTTCTAAGACTTATTTTACAAATTATTTCAATGAGGACTATGTATGAATTTCATTTATTGTAGCATGTTTTGAGCAGGAGAGTTGACTTGGAAAGGCCATCAGAACAATGGAATGGGTGGAGAGACCTATTGAGAGTAATTTTTTTTGTTATATTATTTTAATATTTAGATTGAAAACAAGAAAGTTGCAGGCAATCAAATAACCAGTTTCTTTTACACTTATTAGATGATATAAATTTTTTTGTAAAACAGTTTAATAAATTGCATATAGGTATTACTATGGGGTAAAAGGGTAATGAAAATGAAATTTCCTAGTCCAACATGCTTGGTGGCAAATTTCATATTGATTTAAAATTGGTGAATTTCTCCAAGGTAAGAGAATTGTGTTTAATATGTATGTAGCACTTTATAAGTTGAACCTGATTATCTTCTCAGCAAAAGACTTTCTAAAGAATATCTAATATTGTGTCTGTATTACCCAAAAATATCAATGCAAGGCTGAGAGAGTGACCCTGTTATGTTCATGATGTTTTCATGAGACAGCTATGAAAAATGAGACTTCCAGATCAAACATAATAGCAAAATTAGTAGTTTTAGAAGCCTGACATCTCAAAATTAAAGGCCGCATTTTGAAGATAGAGGCATTCAACCATAGAGACCTTTACAGTATTGAATAAGACAACTATGTGACTTAATAAAATAATTGCAATCCTAAATCCTGGACAACAGAATAGCTGGAATCGAAACAGAATGTGTACTGTGGTCTTTTTGGTTTAGGTGACCTGAAATGAACTCCAGCAGTGATAACGGCAAGCAGGAGATATTGATAAATGTCTTGTTGAAAAATCAAACATGAAATCTCTTTGAGTGTTTGAAATGAAATATTCCCACTCATACTTTTGAGTAAAAGAAAGGGAAAATCCCACTCAGTTAAATAGAACTGCTCTAGTAGGAGTATGATTACTTTCAAAATTAGGTTTCAATCTTTCAGGTGATTAAATTCTGTAGAAAACTCATCCCCACTTTTTTTTATCTTGCAGCTGCACTGCAAGCATTACTTGAGAATTTTCTGGTGTGGGAAGCAGACCTGTTTGTTTGTTATGATTGTATAGCTTGACAGAGAATCAAAATATGTGCTGTAGGTAACAAGGCTTGAAATATACTTAGTGAAGAGGCTAAAACACCTGCTGGGGAATGAGAGGGAATTTGGGGTGTCTAAACTTAAAAGACATAGGCAATTCCATCTAGATGGTGGAAGCACCATCTTGTTGGAGAGCCTCAGCCTACCCGTGGTGAATGTGGTTCCCCTAATTTTTGTCTGAGGAAGCATGAACCATTTCTTGGTCTGTATCATAGTTTTGACTACATTGGGCTGTGGATTATGCTTTCTTTGTATTTGTTGATTTATTTGTATTTCTCTAATAAATTGACCAATTTCCAAAAGAAGATGTACCTTTGGAAATCTTAACAATGAATAGACTTCCTTGCTGAAGGGAATGAACATCCTGCTGCTAATGGAAAATATGCAAGGACTCTTAATACACAAACTTTTTTTGTCTACAATCTTTTCTCTTGTCACGTCTCTGAAAAAACATTTATCATACCTTATTGCCTACTTTTTTCCCCTTATTCAAAAAAAACCAACAAATTGCAGTGTTGTGTGATGAAGTACAGTATGCATGGCAAATCCCCTGGCTTATTTTGTTCAGGCAAAAGTCAAACTGAGAGTTATGCTTTCAAGATCTTGGAATTTCACTCTGGAATTTTTTTCTGTTAGAAATCAATATTTGAAGTTAATGAAACTATTTTTTTTTTCCTTCTGATTAGGCTTTTTTCTCTCTGGAGTAGTTCAATTGCTAACAGAAACAGGCAACTTCTACTACCATCCAAGATTTTCAGCCCATAGTGGTTTAGGAAAAAATAAACTTAGGAATCACTTTCAGTGTTTGATTCATACTTTATCACCATTATTCATGAAATCTTTTGAAGGAAAGGTTTGGAAGCTGACCTGATTCCTGAACCTCAAACTGACATTTACTAAATGTACTTATGTAGGAAAATGTTTTATGTAAAACAGTGTTTATTCATAGTTCAAACTTAAATAAGTTTATCATTCTTCTGCACTAGTATAGTAATGATAGTGCTTTAACTAATCTACTGCCACTTCTACAGCAGGAATTTGGCTAAATGTAAATCAGGACCATGAACTTCCTCAAAAAACTTCTTGGTTTGTTCAGCGTATTTTTATGGCTAATTGATTACCTGCAATTTTCTGTTGCTCTTGGATTAAAAAAATATATGCTTTGATAATAGCTTTAAAAGGAATTTTGTTTCATATTAACCATCCAAAATGTTAGCTGTTCTGTATTTTTCTTAGAAATATTTTTTTGTCCTGTTTGCCTTGGATTTTTTTTTCCCTTGTCTGGTGTGTCTTGTCATTAAATTCTGGAGCTTAAACCAACAGAGAAACAAAGTCTGAATAGGAAACAGCCCAATCAGAAAAAGCTAAAACCACCTGGTGGCCTATTGCTTCTAAACATAAAACATACCTTTCAAATTATTCCCAAAAGAATTTCAGGAAAACGTTTTAGAAATGATGACTAGAAGCACATTTTAATGTAATATTTTAAGTGACTGGCTTTTCACCGAGTCTGGCCCTGTAAATGTGATGGATCAGTTCTGAAACACCTGCATTGAAGTGAACCAGTGATTCCTTTCAACACCTTAAACCACTGACCAGGTCCTGCATCTCAGACAGCAAATGTAAGTAAAGGTCATGATGTCATCACTCTGCTGTGAGGGTGCCTGGATTAAAATGTTCTGCTATCCAGGGAGGGGGACCCAAGGAAAGAGGAAGGTGGGGGTGGATCTGTCATCCCTGAAGCAGGATTTTGCAGTGAAAATACCACAGCCGTCATACCCAGACATGACAGCATGCAGCAAGATTGCTACACAAAATCAGACTTACAATGCACAGTGGGCCAAGTGACAATAGGGTAATTGTTGTGCACCAAGAGGCTTAGAAATAGACTTCTTATGCTTAATACCTGCAAAAGTTCCTTTGAGTGGGGCATGTATAAAGGCAACATTATGCACTAGGTTATAGGTTATTGCACTCAAAGTGCTGTGAATTTATTTTTTTTTTGCTAACGTGCCAGAATGCAGGTCTGTTGCACTCCCCACATCCTTTTTGGAATCGTGTGTCAACTGAATTTCACTGATAGCCCTTTGGTGATCTTTTGCCCAAATTCTGACTAGGGCAGATGTATAGTTTTGCAGCTACTGGCTCTGAATAGGATGTCCTTTGGTAACATGTGCAACACGGATTTGCTGTTAACCTGCATGTGTCTCTCTGGGGAGACTTGCACATTACTGAGGTGACAGAAACTGTTGGCCTTTAAGGGAAGCAGGTTGGGAAGGGCAAGAAGGTGTTGTTCAGGTAATTATTGAATTTTAAAGTTGCTCATGATATGCAGAGACAAAAGAAAACAGCATGTTTTATTGAATTGGTTTTGCTCCACATTATACCATGTTATACTTAGGATTATGTTTTTGTAGATATTATGTGCAGTTATTGTTGTTGTTATCACCACCACCAATAATAATAATAGTAATAATTTTACTTCCTGTCAGGTGTCCTAGCAGATAAGTATTTGTTCCACCTGGTTTAATTCTAAACTGTACCATTCATGCTTATGAACTGTGTAAAAGGCTTGATGTTTTGGTGATATGGAGGTACATATTTGCACATGTCTAACATACATATGTTCTGAAACTCAAAGTACATTTTGCCTGATATTTGTTAAATAGTTTGACTACATTCCTTATTATTTTAACTCAGACTGGTACTATTTTGTGACACATAACCTCACAAATTATTTTCCATTTCTTCTTACTCAAATTAGGTTTTTAGCATCCCATCTTGAAAATGCAGAATGCAATTTTTAAGTAACGGAGTAAATATTGAAGGATTAGATAGAAAGTAAAATATAATACCTGTTTTAATAACACCATTAGGATATTTTAGGAGCAAAAGTAGTCTATTTGTGGCCTTCCTCACCACTGGGGTTTAGTAGCAATAATTGTGAATGGCTTGACAGAGCATAGCCTGCTGGTTTTGGTTAGCCTGTGTGTCATTCTCGTGCGTAGAATCACTTCTTGTTTCAGCTACTTCAGCATAATTTAAGAGTGACCAAATAAAATTAATTTCTGTGAAATGACACTTATCTATCAGTACTTCAAATTTTGCACTGTTTTTTCCTCTGTCTGAAGAGGCTCTGAAGTATCAGTACCATTGTGTTGAAAATGTTTTCATTAGAGAAGCTTTCTTTTTCAATGCATTGCTATGCTATGAATCATTAATGCTAGAAGTCTGCTATTAACTTTACCTATTTTTTTCACTCTTAACCTGTGCTAAGGGTTGTCTAGTTTGTTAGACTGTCAGTGTTTGAAAAGCAATGCTGTCAATTCTAATCCATAAAGTATATGTTACAGAGATCTAAGTGAAACAAACATAAATTTAGCTGTGATATGGGCCCTTCTCATTTAAATTTGCCAGCCCCCAAAAGTACATTTGGTAAGAGCATATTCCTTGCCCTTTCTAAGAAGTGCATTGAGGACAGAGTGAAGTTGGAGATTATTTTCTTTTTAATGTAGCAAACAAACACAGCTGTCCTCCTGCCACGAGAAAGATTCTCCACCAACTGGTGACCTCTGATCTTTGATGTCATTGTATTTGACCTTTTTTTGGTATGTGGCTTTGTAAACATTTTATTGTATGACTGCTGTGTTTTTTTATCAACAAGGTATAATCACAAATATGAATATCACCATAAATATCCTAAGTAACTTGTTTATAGAAGTGTTGTTCTTCTCTGGTCTCCTCCATGCAGGAGGAGCAGGAAGAGAAGTGCTGGAAGTGACTCTTGTGTCTTTCTTGCCTGGCATTGGATGTTCACATATTTAAAACTCTGGGCCCTAAGTTGTTTATATTTCCCAAGGAAGTTTAAAAAAAATCTGTTTATTTCTCCAAGGAAACCCATATTAGTAAATTTTTTACTTTCCAATAAAAATCATGGTTCCCATGAGTATGATTTTTTAGGATGAATAAAAATGTTGTTGGATATTGCCTTTGATGCGTAACATGCTCAGAAATAATTTTGCTTTTTTCTGTGGAAATTCATTTTTCCAGCATATAAACACACAGTAAGTTTGCAAACAATAGTCAGTTACATAGATTACTCTGAATTAATAGCTATTAACTATACCCACTGTTAGTTTAGGTAGTAGTAAACTCTCACCCAAAGGAAAAAGATACCAAATGTGCAGGCTTAATCTTCTATTTACGGCTCAGCGTTTTTACATTTAATTTACATTTGTAATAAGAGATTCCGTAATTTGAAAAGTAAGTGTGATTTTAAAAGCTGCATCATAAACATAGCTGCCAGACAAATGGTACTGCTTTTTGCAAATACTCCATTAAAACAAAGTAGAATAAATTGGTGTTCTCGTCATCTTTTCAATTTGTACTTATAATCATTTTACTAGTCCTATAGCAGGTTTGTAATTTAATACTATCTTTTTTGGGCTGAAAAGGGAGGATAGGTTTGCAAATATAGTGTATTGAGTTTCTGCAGAGGTATTCTCACTGTGGTATGATAATCTTGCTCTGGCTTTAAGAATAAAAGCAGAGATTTGAAATGGGATAGTGTAAATTTCAGAGCAGGAAGCCAAAAGATGTATGTTTTTATATGGACTCTGGCCAATGTCAATTGCATAAGAACAGTAATCTGGGGCGTGACTTGGGTATCAGTTTTGTTACACATTCAAACTGTTTCTAAATCTTATTTATTTTTTTAATTGTTGGAATTTTCCCAAATGTAACAAAGCCAAGCAATTCATACTCTCATATTCTTTGCCAGTAACTGAAACATGTATCATAATTAAAGGCTGGAATAAGGCTGATTTGTTTTATAATTTTGTTGGGTGTTTTTTTTTTATCACTTTAAAAAGGATTCTGACTGGGATTTCCCTTAGAAAGGGAGGAGAAAAATACATTATTGGCATTCCATGTTATTGTTTGCTGGAAAAGCATCTCCCTGCAGCGAGGTAAAGTTAGTTTTAAACTGCACAGGGATTGGGGTCAATATAAACTGGCCACCTAATACTGTCATATCCTGCAAATATTTTCTTTTCATGACTGAAAATGATAATTTCAGGGCTGTGACTTATTTATTTGTATGTATCTTTCCAACAGGAAATTAGATTATCTTAATTGAGATAAATACTTTTTATTCATAAGTACAGGATTCTGCTTTTTACAGGCATATAATTTAAATTGGAGGATTTTAATTACTGAAGAAGGTTAAGCATAGTAAAATGTAAGCAAGGATATTCCTTAGTTTTCAATAATTTTAAACTTTCACAAAGTTGGTTCATTCTTCTCCATGCTGCTGTTTTCTATATAATAGTAATTTTGGGGGGAAGTTTAAATGAACTACTGTATGGATAATAAAAGGAAATGGCAAAGGAACCTGTAATGCCATTTATCAAAAAAAAGGTTGGGAAAAACTTAACTAATCCCTTTCCTAGCAGTCCTAAATTTGTCTTGTGGAGCATCTGAGTTCCAACTGTGTTCCTGACAGCCCACCCAGGGCAATAATGTTCTCCACATTTTTCTTTCTCCTGCTGAGTCTTACATTGTCCCTTGGTGATTTGAGGAAGAAGGGAGCAAGGGGGATGATGGCAATTCTGGAATTCCTGGAAAAGAGTGACAACCAGCTACTGGGAAGCTGAAGGAAGAATGTAAATTTTAATGGAGTACAGGATGAAGGCACCTGCATCATGGGGAGGATGGAAATTGTGTGCAGGCATGCTGTGCTCTGAAGACCAGCCCTGTGTGTTCAGCTGGTCAGCAGCAGGGATCAGGGGAAGAGAACAATGTCTGTGCAGGGAGGTGATGATGCTGTGCCTGGTGCTCTGGTTATATCCAACTCACCTGTTTGATTCCTCAAAATCATGCCAAGGTGTGCTGGCCTGGTGGGATGCTGAGAGACATCACTTCTGCTAATAAACTTCCATTAATCCTAAGGAAGAGTCCCCATCTCTTGGTGGTTTGAATGCTTCACGAACAGTGGTTCAAATAGTTGGAATTAGGAACAGGAAGAGTGGGTCAGCAGTTGTCTTCCAAGAGAAAAGATGTTCACAAACATTAATCTGGTTTAGGTGGACTAACAAAAGATATTCTTCCTTTAATCTGTTCACTCTGCAGGCTTCAACAGACACATTGGTTTGCAGATACTGTCACCTTTTACCTAGGTCTGCCTGAGTTTGGTCTTGGTTTGATGAGATTTTGGAAACTATTTTTATGGGCCAAAGCAATACTCAAGCTTGTTAATTATAAGCAAGTCCTAGCATTTGGAAAGTTTTAAAACTCAGCAAGGATAGATTTTTGGTAAGATCAGCAAATCCATGTTCCTGGCCTGTAACCCACACAGTCATAACTTTTTGCTGCTACTTGAAATTCTGTAGGCAATACAGCTTTTCCAAAATTGTTGTAGTTTAAAATGTTTAAAACATTGGGGGAAAGTTTTCCTAGCTTCAATTTTGCAAAAGCCCTGAGCCGTATCTTAAGATAAACTTGAGAAAAACAAAACAAAAACCTCCACAGCCTTAAGCAGAATGCAAATATGGAAAATACTGGTTTCACAAATGGTTAATGTCTGGCAAAAACTGGCTGAAGACAAAACCTGACAGTAGAGCATATGAAGCAAGGCTGTGTCTTTGTGTGAGTGAGAGCACACTGGTGGTGTGATAAGAGGAGGTGTGATTTCAAATTAGTTTCTGAGTTTTAGCAGCTGAAGCTCTGTTTCAGGAGAAAACTTCCTTCCCTGTGGTCAGATTTGGTGAAAGTAATTGTATTTCCATGAAACTTAGGTGTGTGAGCACCCTGGAGAATTTAGAATCTAGACTTGAATAATGAAGTAGGTAATTATGATATGCTGCAACAGCATTATTAATCTTCAAGTTTATTTTCCTCATGAGTAATAAAAGTAAGTTAGTAGGCTTAAGATTTTTTCCCATGCTTCTTGGCAGACATTTATTGTGTGAAAAATGGCTTAAAATATCTGCTTTGATAGCATCTTTAACTCAGATTGAGTTCAATGTGTTTATTAGACTCAATTGTGAAGATTCAGATAAATTTCTGACAAGCTCATGTTTTCAGAAGACCAAAAGTGTTGCTGCTTGAGAAACTACAAAGACAGTATTCATTATCTTGGAACTGATCTGGCATCACTGAAAGAAGCATTATTTTTGCTTTTTGTAGGTGAATATTTCCTTTTTTTTTTTTTGTGCAGCTTACTTTGCATCTTTCTCCAATTCCTGTAAAGAATGAAATAAGATTTATCTTTATTACACAGATACTCTGTCCTTGGAGATATTCAGAACATGCCTGTGGTTGCCCTGAGAGAAACTGGTCTTGCTTTCAGAATATTACAGGTCTTTTCCAACCTCTATTATTCTATCACTGATGCAGTGGAAATTTTATACATGAACATGCATAGACCCTTGGTTCTACATGAAGGATTGAAAGTGTAACAAAGAGCTTAATCATTAATTGTTTGGCTTAAGAAATAGAAAGAATGTGGGCAGTGGAGTTACTCTATAGAGCGTACATGAATCAAACACACTTGATGGGAAGAGCTATCATTTTGCCAATGTCATAATTTTTTTCTAATTTGTCCAAAAAGGACAAATTTATATGAAGTTCAATGCATAAAATTAAATTAAAAATAAGTCAAAATCAGAAATGAAGTGTGAAAAAAATAAGTGTAATATATATCTTGTCAGAGTATGCTGTGTAAGCAGTTCAGTAGAAGATAGAATGAATACATTTAGTTAATTTTGTGTCTGCTTTGTGGACTGAATGAGCTTTCTATTGCTCCTTTTGCATTGTCTGCTTCCTTTGCATAAGATCAAGAAGAGATAACTAGGAAAGATAATTTTTCAAAGGGAGAATTACAGTTATTTAATTTTACTGAAAATTTAATTATATGTAGCTGTGTATTTCATGCTGCATTTCCCACATAACTCAGCTGATTATATGTGGTCATTAAAAGCATACGATTTTTTTTTTCTCTAACTCTTAATTCCAGAAGTCCCATTAGACTACGCAATAGTTCTGTCACAGACCTGGCACATTATTTGTTAGAAGTGGCTCTAGGTACGTCTTTAGAGCTTTTAAAATCCTTATTCTATAATTTTTGAGCTTGGTTTACTACTTATTTCTTCTGTAGTTACTGCAGTAGTAAAAACTATTATTGTCAGAATAAGCAGGCAAGTAGCTTGTCTTTGTCAGAGAAAAAAGCTGGGTTTGAGTGTAGGGAGGCTTGATGATGATGTGTAGAGGGCAGGTTTCACACCCAAGCATAATATTGTCATCAATGAAAGCTTTAAACTTCAGAACTAGCAGCTGAAAGGTGTGTGTTCCACTAGCATGATGGAAAACCTGCTTCGTAGCATGCCTTGCTTTTTTGTGTAACACAATATAGGCTTAGATAGCTGTCAAAATACTTTTTTACAGAAATATGTAGCCTTCTTGAAAGCTGAATTTTTGCTTACTTCATTGGTTTATCCCTTAAAATATATTAAATAGTGAGATGGCAAAATATTTGAAGATTTATTTTCTTCTTAACCCCTTCCCATGGAATTTTATTGTGTGTTAGGAGTTATGTTGAGAAGAGGACAGACAGTGCAGTTGTGTGGGGTGTGTTTTCTGTTATGTTTTTTTTTGGTTGTTGTTTTTCAAAATCTCTGTTGGCACAGCACTTAGGAAATTAGAGAACTACAGAAAACTACAGAGTTTTCTGTAGTTCTCTAATTCTGAGTTATTAAATTTTCAATTTTTTTTTTTTATAGTAATGTGAGCATTTATATTTCATGTTGAAGAAAGAGTATGCCTGGATGGGGTCACTTTTTTCCTGCAGCACACACAACTCCTAACTCTGTGGAGGGAGCTGAATAAGTTTGATTGCAAAATGGCTGGTTGACCAAAAAAACAAATCTCACAAGAAAGCTCTCTAATAGGAACAAGACAAATCTGGTCAAGTGCATTGCTGGTCCCCCTCTTTGTCTTAGGTTACAGGACTAGCTTTTAAATCTGTGAGGGACCTCTGCTTTGTTCCAGTGTTGATGTGTTCTCAGGGCTGTGTTTCTCACAGAATCTAATCCTTGGAGATTCAAGCCATGCTTTCTGTGCTGCTCTTAGGGTGCCTGAACTACTCTCTGTGAGCTGGATACCAGAATACTCCCCTGAATTATTGTGTGCTGTGACTAATGAGTAAATCTAAGTCCAGTCCACTGTCTTGGTCTTCAAACTGTGATGACTCAAAAAAATTTCTACTTTGGGTTTTCTAGGCCTGTTCTAGATATTTAACATGTTTGTATCTGTAAGAAAAGAGGGAAATGGTCTGTCTTCTGTTTTGGCCCTGTAATAACTATTTTATGTTAAAAGCTGATATTTTCATGATCACAGATCATTTGACATGAGTTCTTTAGAAGGACACAAGCATAACTAGTTCACAGTGGCCAGAGGACAAAGTTCCTGGAAAAAAGAACATCTATTTGAAGTAGGACCTTAATGTCATTCTCCTGCTCCATCTTTTCCATCCTACCTCAGTGATATAAGTGCTGCATGGAAGCAAGAATTTTCTTCTCTCAGTAGCATAATTTTGGTGGTCCTTCCCATCTGGTCTGCCCACCTCAGAAGCTTCAAGAACAGCACAGCATCCTGCCTGCTAATATGATCAGTCCTATAAGCAGCTGGTGAGGCCCTTCATTACTTGTTCTACAGTAACATGTATGACATCTTGTTAGGCCTCATTCCTGACATATAAAAAGCATTTTTCCTGAGGTAGAATTTAAAATCTAAGTTAAAACAAGTAACAGGTGGCACTTGACAAGAAGCCAGAGCACAGTTTAGGGTCTGGAGACGGGGGCATCACCCTTCATAGGTGATCAGAGTATTCAGAACCTTCAGTATACATACTGCTGGCTGTACAGCAAGATCTCTCTTACTCTGTGCAATATGAAATCGATTCTATTAGTTGTCTGGCTTTAATAACTATAATCACTTCAGAGGGGATTTATTTTGACTAAATAAACACAGTAGTTTTCAATTAGGCCTTTACACAATCAGATTTCTGTTCTTCTAGTCTGGTGTAAAAAGAAAAAATAAATCATCAACCACTTTTTGGTTTTGCTGTACCAAGTTTTTAATGAAGGTGATTAAGAAAGCTTAGGAAGTAAAATGGTTGAACACTCTTTTCTTGCTAAGAACACAATAAAACAAACACTGTAAATTTTCTGAATATTAGCACAATATGCTTTTAGTTAAAATATAAGGAGCACTGCTACTATTCTGCTCTTCACTTGCACTTCCACCTAGCTTTTCTTAAAAATTAACATGCTTTATGCTAAAAAAAACGTCTGGCTAGCTACTAATTGTGAAGAGGGTGTCTGGTAGGATTTTTCCTTTAAGTAATTCCTAACCAGCTTTTCAGAATTCTACCTGTATTTCTGTGTTCCCTGTGTAGTAATCTTTTGATGCCTCTGCTAATGTTCTAAATGTGGATATTTAGAAATTACTTGTTTGAATAAATGCAGGCAGAAAAATTACTTCTGATCAGTTTGGTCAGACAGTGGTATGTGAAAAGGCTAAGCAAAAATACTTAAATTTATTAAAGACGTGCATCCATCATACTATTAAAATTTACTGAAATAATTCCTGCTGATTTTTGTATTACTGTTATCTTTGTACAATTGTCAGCATTAGCAGCACAAAATGTGATGTTAATAAAAATGATTTTGTGAGAACATACATTTGGAGACGCTTTAGGTTTCATCTAGGAATATGTCTTACTCCCCATGTAGGCTAACATCCATGTCGATGCAAACACACATGAATAAGTGTATGTTAAAGTAATAGTGTGATTCCTTTGGGTCAAGCAACAGTGGTTAGGCAATTTATTTCTTCAGTTGTCAAAGGGTTTGAGAGCTGTAGAGATGCCAAGTCCAGGACATTGTGGAAGAAAAATACTCGGTATGGCATTGTATATCTCTAGTTTAGCAATCTTTCAGCCTTATTATGTAGGTAATGATTTATTTATATATATCTGCCTACTTCTAACTAAACTGAAATTTTTTGTTAGTTTATTGGAAGGAGAGAAATCTTATATTTATTTGTATGTGTGTAGGAACTGTTTAGATAAATTAGATGACATGCTAAGAGAAAGATACCTTTTATTAGTGGATATTTTTTGTACTAAGCACTGCTTAAGAACATATTTATAAAAGGTAAGATTTGTGAAAAG
Source organism: Passer domesticus (assembly GCF_036417665.1). Taxonomy (NCBI): domain Eukaryota; kingdom Metazoa; phylum Chordata; class Aves; order Passeriformes; family Passeridae; genus Passer; species Passer domesticus. The sequence continues at coordinate 78,360,551 of NC_087474.1, read as the reverse complement.
GGGAATAGGTGCTTTTTTTACATCTGCATGACATTTATACTTAATTAATGATTTTATTTCTAAAAGTGCTTAGCTGAAGATCAGAAATTAATACCAAGAAATCTTTAATTTACTTTCTGTTATTAAAAAAAAGAAAAAATTATGCCCACGTGTTTCTTGCTTGTGGTTAGTCCAGACATGCTTTTTCCAATACAGACCTTTTTTAATGCTACACCACTACTAATATTTTGAATTCCAGAAAATATTTTCATAAAACATTAAAGTGAGGGAGACTTTTTAGCAGTTTTCTGGTTTTATTTCCCATATGTACAGGATATTGCTTTGGCTTATCGAAGAATTGGTTCTGCTGCAATTGGAAGGAGTGTGTACTAAAAGTAACTGGGAATGGGTTGGTAAAATACAACTGGAGGGGGCTGTGCAAGAGATTTAGGTTGCTTGCACGAAACAAGTCTTACATTCATTCCTGAAAGTCTCAGTCCTGGCTCTTTTGCTAGCTTTCACCAGCGCAGCCTGCTTATCAAAGCACTTTATCAGTGGGGAAGGGATGTGGGTTAACCACTTCACTCAACTCGAACTTCCCAGCTAGCAGTCTGTCACCCAACAGCTGTTTTTCAATACATACACTATGTGCTGTGGTGCTGATTCAGAACTCATGACAAGAACAGCATTGTACTATGGGGTTTGTTCACATTTGGGCTTTGCTTCCTATGAGCTTCAAGGGAAAAGAATCCAAGCACAACTTCAAGGTTCTGCTTTTTCCTTTTTTTTTCTCTAATAAAAAAAAGCTGTTTTCCCCATTACAGCTAAGCGTGTGTCTATGTGTACACATTTAATATATGCAAAATCCACAGAATGGACTTCAGAGCACTAGTGTGGGGATTTTTGCTCACTGGTAAACCCCTAGCCCTTGCCATCAACACTTTCTTGGCAGCATCAGAATCTCTGTTTCAAGAGCTAATATAGCAGACCAGATCAATCTGTATTTTTTTGAGTGGTATATCCTTAACATAGATATAGGCTGCGAATGCGTGTGCTTACATTTCTATTTTTTCCTATTCCATTCTTTAATGTGATTATGTAGGAAATAGAGATAGACTGAGTTTGAACAATCTTTGAATCTATTTTTAGAGGCACACGTTCAGTGCACATTTAGAGTGGGGAAACTAATTTCTGTCAATGGTGGCTTTCTTACTTAAGCACAAGTTAAAAATCTAGCCTTCATAGGGTTGAACCTAACCCTCTGGAAATGCACTGAATTTGGGGGAGAAAGACTTAAAACTCTGCCTGCTCTTGAGAATTTGAGTGCAATGGTGAAAATGCTGACCTTCCCACAAGCCACTCCTGGCCATGGAGACACCAGAAAACAGAGGTCCAGTGTGCAGAATGTGGGAGACCAGCACAGCAAACCAAAACCCAAGTGTCTGGAAACCTGTGGGGTGGCAGGGTAGATTAAGAGACCACCCAGTAGTTAAGAGGGTCTTGGGTGGATTAAAAACCAGAGGAATAGCAAAGGGTTTCTTTAGTTTTGTGCTAGAGTGAGGCGTGAGGGATGGAAGTGGGCATTGGGTATTTATTAATCACCTCCTGTATTAGCCACAGGTTAATACAGAAGGATAGTTTCCAAGCAAAGTTAATGTTACTTGCTGAAAACCTTTTTCATTCTCAGCAGGTGCCCACAGCACTGGGGGTCTTCACCAGAGTAAGGGCTGGTGTGTTGCCCTGGCCCCTGCTGCTCCACTCCTCATTCCTCCCCACTATCTTGTACAGTAGCCTTGAGCTTGTAAATGCTCTGAAAAGCTTCCAAGCTGCCCCAGTCCTCAGGAGATTAATAATTGCAGAAGGCAAGTGGCAGGAGTGGAATGCCGTTCTGCCAGGACAAATCCCACCAGGGCGCTGATGATGCCAGGTTTGGCCTCAGTGTCCCTCTGAAGCTTGTCAGGCTTTTATGTCTCTCTGCTGGGTGAAGTTTGCTGACTGTGACTGCTGATTTTTGGCACGCTACAGTGCAATGCTTCACCTTGCAGACCACAGGCAGCCCAAGAGAAGATTATCCCTGCACCATTTGAATCTCGTGGTGCTGCAGTTTTATGAACGTCTTCTGTTCGGTCACCTTGATAGCAAAGCTAAGTCTCAGGTTGTGGTTCATGATTCCTCCTAGCACAATTTTATGATGACTTTCCAAAACTGCTTTTCTACATGAGAAAAGTTTGTCATCAGAAGCGTTTTCCTGGGGAGAGAAGAAGAGAAGGGCATGTTAAATGTTCAACTTGTTCAGAATTTCAGCATTTGCATGGGATAGAAATGAAGTCTAAAACAATTTACTTTGGTTTACTTTGACAGAAGTATGAGAAATCCTGTTAATTCGTTATGTATCAGTCTTTAAACATGTGCAAATGAATTCTGTTACCAGACAGCGTTTTCATTCCTTTCCTGTAACATAGCAAATTAATAGGAGATGTGGAAGAGTGGAGAACTTTTAATTTTAGTACTGATTATTTGATCTGTTATAAGTTTACTAAATAACATTTTTTTAATGCCGTGGTTCTGGAAGACTTCCAAAGAAATACCTAAAATGCTGATTTTGTATTAATCCAAAGAGCTAATCTAAACTATTTGATGTGACTCTTTATTAAGCTTGTATTCTACAAGATGGAGAAGAATGTGCAAATATGCTTACACCAGTTTGAAACAATGATTGAGGCTATCAGAGACTAAATCTAGATGGGACAGATTTACAAAGTGACAACAGAAATAGTTTTCAAGGGTTTTACCTAGCATGTGGTGCTATACAACCAGTACTCAAAAAGGTCCCAGGCACCTCTGGCTGTTGAGGGACTTCCTACCTGAAAGATGTTATATCTGCTGGCAACTTGCTACCTAGATACTTCCTGAAATAGTGCTTCAATACAGATAATTTTTCCCAGTGTAACTTCTCAGAGTTTTTTGTGGAATATCCCCCACAATCTCCCCCATCCAGGTACTGGTGTGGCATAACTGCTGTACTCGATGTGACTGGACAGCTCTTGCCAGGAAGTGGTCTAAGCACTACCTGAAATCAGCTGTGCTATAGTAATTTTTGCTATCTCTGGCTGATTTCAAGGGCTTCACATATTTACCAACAATATATATTAATTTAGTATGCTTTTAAATTGATGGAGGTGTTCAATTTAATTCTTATCAGTTGTATGGACCAGGAGAATTAGTTACCCAGGGTGAGTTGTTAGCAGAGCTCATGCCAAAGAGAGATCATTTTCTGTGGTTTGCTTCAGTGTCTTTATTTCAGATGCTCAAACACATTTTACAGGTGTGTGTCATACCTTGAAAGCAGGATGAGATAAACAATGAGGCAGATGAATATTGTCAGTTGAGGGGAACAGTGTCAAAAGGTTAGGAAAAGAGGAAAGAACAAATAATTACTTTTTTTTTATGTTCTAATCCAGATGGTTTGATGTTCAAGGCAGGTGTAGTGGTTTGAATGTGGAGATTTCCTTTCTCCATTGCACTCTGAAATTTGTGTCTGATTTGGCGATCCATGTTTTTCATGAGTTTGATGCACATATAACTAGCTAATGATTTCATAAAAGTTTAGTTAGACTAGATGCACTCATAATGTAAATAAAACTGACAGGTATCCTAAACTTTGAAATAGAACCATAAAGGAAAATGTCCCAGTTGATCACTAAATGGGGAGTCTAGATGAAAGGGAGTTGACAGGACCACCTTCAGGTGCGTCACAGCAGTCTTTCCTTCCTACGGTTAGTTCCAGACAGAAAACTGGAAGCAACAGGAGCAAGGAAGAAGGATTAGCGATCAGCACACACCTCTGTAGCCAAACACACTTTTTAAGTTAATTACAGTTTTTTAATAATGTGAGGAAACAACAGGAGACTTGCCACAGTGGAGATTGAGTAGGATTTTTCTACTGAGTTTCAGACTGACACAACTCCATCAGAAATTTCAGAGGATTAGAGACTGTGTTGGGAACACTGTGTTGGGACTGTGCTTTTAAGTAGCTATACCTTGAAGGATAAGGGCAACTCCCAATGAGTAAGAGTTTTGAGTATTTGGTGTGCCAGGTGACAGACTTGGGAAGTCAGTGGGATTATAGCAGGTTGGTACGCCTTGAGTCATGGCCACTCCAAGAATGTACAGTGATGCCACTTGATTTAGGTAAGTGACCTTTGGATCGAGAAAATCACCTCTTCTACCTCCCTGCCCAGCAGATTGTAGAGAATTTAGTCATTCACTCATTGTAAGATCTAAATGTAACTTTTTTGTGCCTGATAATGGATATATATTAAAAATAAAACTATAGCCCGCCATTTTTTAGTCCCATGTTACCATCGCCTCTTTTATGACATGTGATGTGTAGTAATTGGAAAGGTCCAAATCTGACCATAAATCTTTTTGCATGATAGATTAATTCATCTAATTTTGAAACTAATCTAAATCCTACATCTTTGAACAGTAGTTGTGAGCTATATACACCATGCAGGAGGCTGCTCTCAAGAGTACTTAAAGCACAGTAGAAGTTTTCAGGAGAGTCTGATGTCCATGATTCTCCATGCTGTATAAAGATGGCTGTGAGTGGTGGTAGATTCCTTTGGGCACAAGGGCTTGGATATTGCATCAATACACCTAGAGTTTTATTAACACCTTGTTAACTTGAGAGCTGTCCAGAAAAGATTAATATGTTTTTTCAGAAGGGAAAATTTATTATTTAATTTTGCCCTGCTGATTTTTATTATTGACAAGTTGTGAGAGGTGAAGGTTAAACTGAAACTTTTTTATACCCCAGAGCATAACCATTAATTTCTTTTTAAAAAGCTTGTCAAAACACAACAATCTCATCTTTCTTTTTGCAGGGAAAATACATTAATAAAGTGATGTATTCCCCAATGCATCACCAGATGTAATTTATTATAAAATATGAGCTATTTTAGCTGCTAAAATACTACCCTGCAATATAAAGAAACTGCTAAAAAATTGAATTAAAATAGAGGCAAAATTCTTTTTCATATTCTGTTGAATGTCAAAGGTCAGATCTGAGTGCTGTAGAAGGAAGTAGAGATTGAGTACAGAATTTCCTTTGTATCTGGAGCAGTGAACAAGCGATGATTTGCCCAGGCCTATTGTTTCAATAATTATTGTTAAGACATAAAGGGTTGCAAAGTGACCTTTGGAGAATCTCATTCACTTTGTTACTCCTGCAGATATGAAAGAAATTCTTTATTCAGCAGGTTACTTTCTGAAAAAGGCAGCACTACAAGCTTCACCACCTTCCCTTTAGGAAGTGCTCTCCAAACAGCCAAAGGGAAACAGAAGAACATTTTTGCTGCTGTGACTAAATGTAGGTCTTGTTCAAGTATTTGGCTTGCTGCAATATCTATGCCCTCCTCACCCAACTTAAAGGTTTACCTGGGCTGTAGGTCAAAAATAACACAGAATTCCTTGTGAACCACTGCAGCCTTTCTTTTTAGCTGCCTGCTTCTTCTTCTTCTGGAAGCAGGGGCTCTGAGACTCCATCACCTGTGCTCCTTCCAAGCACCTTTCCCTGCTACAGTCTGTCTTTTTGTTGTTTCTGGTCATGTCTGCTCCTTCGTTTCCTGTTAAATACAGTTGTTGAATCATTCATCCAGCCAGTCACAAACACACTGTTCTGTAATTTGGTTAATTGTAATTAGGATTTGCCAGTAATGTTATGACTGGACTGTGTTGTTTCTCTGTGAGATAAGGGAGTGTTGCATGTTTTTGCATTCCTGACATCAGATCCTAATGATTTTGTATCATAAAATAAGCAGGACTGCTTCTGTGTTTAAAATGTCCCCAGAAAATGCATGTCCAAATAAATGGTGAGCTATTTGAGTACTTCTCAGACTTAATTTTGGGATTATACTTGAACTCACTATCTTTTCTCATTCTTCAATTAGGTCTCACAATTTAACAGACTTCTGGTAGAGACAAAGGTTTCTCTGCAGAATCTCAAATTCTACAGGCATCTTGTTCTGCTTTGGTGGGGGTTTTTTTGTTTGTTTTTTATTTTCCCTCTTGTTTGTGATCCTTTTATGTCCTTTCATCTTTCCTTTTTTGCCTTTCCCATCGCTTCTTCCCTTCTGGGTTGTTTCATTGTTCCTTCCTCCTTGGTGCTGTCTGCACAATCCCTGTCCATTATCTCTCCTTCCCAAACAGTGGGTTTGCATTTACCAACATCGTCAGGTTAATTCTCACACTTTTGGTCTGTGCTTTCCTCCTAGCTTTACTCATGTTCTTCATCCAAAGCTGAAAGGTAAGGATGAGGAAATCAGACAGTCCAGAGAGGAGTATCCTGAGACATGGTCAGGAAAACTGCTTATTAACATGGCATCCCACTAAATGCAGATAACTTGAGTGTGACAGCCTTTAGAACCCTAAAAGGGTGCAATATCTGTAGTTGCTTCTTGTATGCACATTTCAGTAGCTTTCACTTTCTTTGTCTGAATGGGTTTCATTTCTGACAAATATTTCAAAGAATTGTCTGGAAACATGTTCAGGAGGGAGAAAACCCCCCTCATACTTAGTAACTTCTTTGTTTTTTCTTGTTCATTGGTTCCCAATAAACATCTAAATATATGCAATATTTATGGGCATCTGTATTCATCCTTCAGTCAGTGTTTAAGTGTATTGCTTATTTAGTTAAACATGTATTTTGCTTCTTTAAATGTATTATTTATCTGACAAATCCTATTGGTTTATTTGGAACTTTTACAGCCTGAAGAGCAAACACATATTTTGGCATGGCTATAGTTTAGAAAACATGTATTATTTACCCATCGGGAAGTAATGGGTCCTGAGGAGCCATTATGGTCCAGCTTGTAAATCCTTCTCAATTTGCATATTATTGACCCAACAGACACTAACAACTCTTGGGACCTGTTGTGGTCTATCCATATTCATTTGGTTGCCATACATGTGTGTAAAGTCTGCTAGCTGGAAATCCTTATAAATACTTGATTGAAAAAAATATATACAGAAAGTTATAAATATAAGAGAAATTGCTTGGTCAGTTTTAATTTCCCTCTTTCCTTCTCTCCCATAAATACCTGGAGACACTTTCAAGGAAAATTGTTTGTTTTGGAATTACACAAGCACCCAGAAGAGCTTTATCCTCATAATTATTTATTTTTTAAAAAACCAAACACTTATGTAATATAACACACAGTCTGACTTTTGCTGAATTTTTTTTAAATGCTTTTATGTCAAGTTTCAGGCTAACAGCAAACTTTTACAACTGAATAATAAAGATTAAACACGAGCGTATAATGAAAATGTTGACACCTCCAATGCTGGTGGAACAAATGATTTCTGTGTAATGAGACTTTTTAATTTTAGAGCTAGGTATTTTCAAGTCTTATTCAAACCAGAATCGCTTCAGATGACATGGGAGTGCTGTGTGTGATTCTGGCACCATGGCTAGAACTGTCAGGCTCTGGCACCTGAGAAAAAAAAGCTTGTGGTATTCCTGAGTTTTAGTATTCAGTGTGTGTCTGAGCCTGTGCTCCTGATTTTGTTACACTTGTTTCTGCAACCTGGTGGAAGAAGATAAATAAGGATTATGGCCACTCTAGTGTGCAGTTGTTCATAACTCCATGCCACGACAGATTCCCCAGGCAGCTTACTAATGTTTTGAAGACTGGATGGGAAATATGTCTTAAAAGCGTGAAAAAGGGCAATGAAAAAAAGAGAAAGAGGCTGATCTTTGTGGTGTAAAGAGTGTAAGCCTGGTTCTTGCCACTTACACAGAGGTGAATTTCCATTGAAATGTCCATTGATGTTTATCTTGGAAGCAGTGCATGGCATTTGTTAAGGAGCTCTTTGCCTGGATGTGCCAAGTGGCTTGCAGGAAGAGAGGGAGCAGCACCAGGAGCAGGGCCCAGCTAGGTGTGATGGTCCAAGCTGCACGGGGAGCAAGGCTGCCTGCTTCTCTCAACCAGCTGTAAGCCAGCACTGGGCTGTGCCTGCTCAGAGCTTGGAAGGATGCCCACTTCTGCATGGCTATCCAAGCCAGAATTTGTGGTCAGCCTAAGGACTCCAGAGGGGGCAGGGAAAAAATCATTCTTTGGAACTCAAAATGTTTTATGATGTAATAAGAATAATGAATGGCAACACCGAGTCCTGTCACTGCTGAACGCAGATAGGAAACTTCATTTTTTTTGCATTAAATGCTATTTCTTTTTAAAGGGCAGTGACATCACCCTTCTACCTGAATCTGAATGTGCATATAAAGAGATTTACATATTTATTTAAAGAATGTGTGTATGCGTGTGTGTATGTATACTTTAAACCAGTTACATTGATATTAAAGCTTTCTGTTCATTGTTACTCATGGCCTTTTTCAGTCTTAAAGCAATTTTTCTGGAACTATAAGTATTATACGCATTCTCTCAATCCTCAGTGGTCAAGTAATATGCACTCACAGAACAGTGAAATGAGAGTATAGCAAAACATTCTATACCTTCTATTTTTATTTAAAATTTGTGGTCAGATAGTCAATCCTTGCTGCAAAACAGAATCAATTTTTTAGTACATGTTTGAACAAATGATAGATTTTTAATGGAAAATAATAATCACTTTTTGATGGTTTATTAAACTTGAAGAGAGAAATTTGCAAATCCTTAGAAGACCTTAAGCCTGGCTAGTCTCTCTGGCTGTGAAGTTTAGCTAGAAAAAATATTACAACCACTAATTCTTGCTGCCCCAAACCACTGCTGTCGTCTCTGGCCTACATGTAAAATCATCAGTCTGTAATTATATCTCTTGCCACAGAGTATAGTAATCAGTGTGTGTTAATCCCCATTATACATACATAAATCAGTTTAAAAAAGAGGTTGAGGACATTTATTTGCAGTCTGTTTATTTTAAAGTTCTTTACAGGTAATCCACAAGAAGATGACTCCTGCCAAAGCTGCAGCGGTCTATTGCTTTTTCTGTAGACTTTGCTTATCATTAATAGAAAGCAGCATGTGTACATCCTGCAAACTCATTTCCTTATTTAAAGTGGGCATCCTTCCTTTACTGAGATATGCTTCCTCTTTTAATACAGGACTGAGGATGGAGCCTTTGTAAGTCCTTAAAGGCACATCCCTTCCAAATGACCTTTTGTCCCATGCTAGTAAGTTGTATTGTTTAGTTGACTCCCTGTTCAGTGCAGCTACATGAGCTGTCTTTGGAAATGAAGAAAAAAAAATTTTTTTGCTAATTAAATTGGGAAACATGTCATATTTTCCCATTATAAAGCATAAATAAAAGTCCAGTTGAGTGTGGTGTGCCTTTTGATGGCCTGTGGGGAACTGAATTGCAGGGAGGGCTTATTCGCGCAGCTATCTAAGGACAGTTGCTACATTTGTACAGAACATTTCCCTGTGGATTTCTAAATTCTTCATAAAAATAAAATACTCTGTTTATTTTCCTTTGACCCATATAACCAGCAATTGTCCCAATATATTCAATTACATATAGAATTTTGTCCCTATGCCTTTTCTGTATGTAAGTACCAACATATAGTCAGGTACTACTACAACATTTCTCTTGAAAATTCAGATGTACCTTCCAGTACACATGTTTATTGTCATAGATTTATTTTTTCCTAATTTCTGTCCTTTTATTTGATTTAACAGAAAATTATTATTTCGGTGGACTACTTGTGCTTGATTTTTCTGACTATGGCAGATCAGTTAATGTGGAGGAGATTAATTTCACAGGCACTGGATTCATAGCATTGTTAAATTAATTGGACAGAAGCTAGGTTGTAGCTCTTTCATGACCTATACAGTATTTCACTAATCAGAGATGAATGAAAGTTAAATGAAAACTTCTTAACCACATTTTCCATAAATTTACCAGGCTGCTTCTGGTGATTTTGTTTGACAGTTTCTTACAGGGGGTGTTTTTTTTAGGTTTCCATTCCTTTTTTTAGTCCTATGGAACATATCTGTAGGCAATTAATAAATATTTTCTTTTAAAAGCCTTTTAAGGGGTCTCTCCTCAGTGGGGAGGAGATGTGTGGGACCTCAGTGTCTGTGCTCAGACCAGGTTCTCTGGAGTTGCCTGGGACTCCCAGACCTTCCAAGGTGAGGTGAGGATTCTTCCTGGCCCAGATTTGTTGAGATGCACATGTGGGCCTCTCATGAGTGATACCATCAACTGGACTGTTCACACCTGTGAAAAATTAGAGGGTGGTAACACAAGTTGATAAATACTCTACCCTCTCCTGGCTTTTGCCCAGGGAGGAGATCTCCACAGGTGCCTTATTAGTTACTGGAGAGAGGGACTCTGTCCTAGGGGGTGAATCTGAGAAAATGCTTAATTGCCACTTACTGAAGTTTTCTTTTGTAGATTATATAGTACTATCCATTTCTATTCAGAACCCTAGCTGAAGTAGTATCCTACTTTTTTTCTGTATAAAGTCTGGTACTTTCTCCAGAGGTGTGAAACCAGCATGGTAAAATTTCCTCATCCTAGAGGACTTCCATTCTCCACTTACTTGTGAGAATACACCAAGATGGGAGCCACACCATCAGCCAAGAATTTGGGATGTTTGTTACAGGGACAAAGATGCTACAAGTGATATGGGTGAGGTATGAAAGAAGAAAAAAATGAAATATGACATGGTTTCAATAGGCAGTATAAAGAGATGTTGAAAGAAAATAAATTTTTTCATATTCTTCAGGGAGTAGTGAGAAGCTAATGGGATTGAGGCAAAGCCTTATACCCATTGGAATCAACTGAAATGTTATAACCGAGAGCAAAGCTCTTAACCTGTTGCTTTTAGTGACTTTCCCAAACCTGTGGTAGAAGTCCATAGCACAGCTGGGTCCTGGTGCCAGCATTCCAGGACTATCTTTAAAAAATTGAACAATGAGAATGAAAAAACATGTGCCTCCATGAATTTCATGCAGGTTTCTCTGACCCCTGCTGGAAAAGGATGCCGTTTGGAAATGTGCATTGCAATGGCATTGGTGCCATAAGTTCGCTGGAATTGTTTTGTGATCAACCTGTACATGACAGAGTACATGGCAGCCTTCTTGAATGACAGCAATGCAGCTTTTGAAACAGCTGCCCTCTGCACGTGGGGTTTGGAGGAGACTTTTCTGATTAGGTGTTGGTGGGTGATAAAGTTGTGGGTGAGATCCTGACTTGACTGCAGGTAGTGCAAGTTTGCTGTTGAAGCGGGGCTGTTCCTTTAACAGGTTTGAGTAAATGTTCTGGAATCAATTAAGATTCTGGTAGCAAAGGAAGTCCATGTGCCCTTCTGTCCCTTCTTCACCCCCAAGATGGTGAGACATATCTTATTAGATCCTCTGACTAATGAGTGTGCATGTGTAAGGCACAAACTGACTGGCTATTGACCTTAATAATTATGTCACACACGTCTTTCTTCACATGTTTAAGGGAAAAATGCTTGGAATGTTTTAATCAAAAAAAATTAGTATTATTTCTGAGGTCATATTGCAATAATTTTATTTGCTAGATTTAATGTGGGAAATATTGTTATTTTTGCTTTCTTGTCCTGATCCTAAGTGCAGGGGCTAGTTCAGACCAGCTGGTAGCTTGCATGAGTAAAGAATATTAAATTTGACTTAGGGCTTTATTTATTGTAGGCAGTTCTTTCAGTGTGAAGAAAAACTAGAGTGTGCAATGATATTGTATTTGGATCTTATGCTGTGTGTATGTATAAAAGTAGTATTGATTCACTCAACAATGTAACATTACCATATGGACCTGGCTGTAAGCATGTGAAGGTTTCAGAGGAACTCCCCACAAATTTAAAGATAAGAAAATGTATGTTTTTAGAATATATATCCTTCAGAATACAAGTCCAAATTATTTGAGCTAGGCTTGCCAGTGTTGCAAGACAAATTTCAGTTTTTACAGTCTTGTTCTACAGCCCGCAGAGGTCACGTCAGTGGATCAGAAAAGAAGGAAGCTTTTCCCATTTAGATGAGGACAGCAGGGAGTAGTGCTGCTGCTGTTTCAAGAACAGGAGCCTTGCTGTAGACTGTATAGGATGTTGCACTCATACACAGGACTTGAATTTGACCTACACTGATGAAAATCAATGCTTTTCATTCTAAATGCTTCCAGGGTTCATGTGAAGGATTACCTTAATGGTCTGGGATGTAAAAATGTAGCCAGCCAGCCAATATCTTGGCTTACAGAGGCTGTTCATTCTGACAGGAAAAGAGATTTATAAAAATAAGGTACATTTATGAAATAATGTATTTATTTACCAAGTGTATTGTGCTGGCTCTGAAGAAAATATTCCCTTTGATATGTTTCAGTAAGTATTTTAATGATTCATTTAATCATGTAAAGCCTTGTGGACATTTTTATCTGAAGAAATACATACATGGTCTGATGGTTAAATTAGGCATTTGTTAAAACAAAACAAAAAAAGCCACCCAACCTCTAAATATACCTTTTTTGACAGGAAAGAGGCCTCAAAAAATTAAATTTAATATAATAAGGCTGATAATACACTTTAATTGCAATTTGTACTGCCATGTTAAAAAGGATATAGAGTAGCAAATGCTTCTCAAATTTCCTCTGTTTCAGCCTTCTTGGAAATGCTAAGGACATTACTGCCTCCCTCCTGTTCTTGAGGCTCTACTCTAACTGAAAAAGCCCAAACTCCTGCAGCTCTCCCCTCTCCTTGTGGTTTTGAGGTTTTTTTCTATTTCACTGGGAACTTCAGAGTGAAAAAAAAACCAAAACCAAAACCAACCAAAAACCAGCAAGCCCCAAACATCAAAATTGTCCTAATGTCTGGCACATTTTGAAAGTGAACAGGAATTTGCAATTAAGCTTGATTTTGATATGCACAACAGGACAAGAGTAATTTTTATGACTAAGCTTTAAATATAGTCTGGATGTTATTTTTTTGTCAGTTGACTGAAATCAGTTATAGAAATGATGAAATATTAGTCTTGGAAAAAAGGAAAAATACCAAAATTAAACACCTACTTTATATAATGAAGATGTACCAGAAACAACTTAGTTCAAATTCAAAGTAAATAAAATTAATGTGCAGTTCTGCTACTGACCAGCCCTATATCTGAGATGAATAAATAGGGGTTTTTTTTAATGATTAAATGGCAGTAAGTAGCTGCTTGGTTTTCACTGAGATACAGGTGGGGATAAAACTTGTTGTTTTATTTTGAAATTATGTTACTCAGTTCCTTTGAAGTCAAGTTTTTAAAGTTTACATACAGTGGTTCTGCACTTTGGTTTCATAAAATATCTGTGTACATGTTTTTCTTGATTGCAGACTGGTAGCACTGGCAACCAACCTTGCTTCTAATAGTTATTCCCTAAACAAAATAGAGAGAGGGGTTGGATGCATTTTCTACCAGTTATCTCTATTTTTCTGTAATTTGTGTTCTCACTGTTCCTAAAATCTGTTTTCTTCAACTCTGATTTATCAATAAGGGTGGATGGAGCCCTGGCAGATTTTTTTTTCCTGTACCTTGTTTGTCCCTGTATCTGAAATGTGGGGGACAGACATGATCCGGAAAATTGTTTTAGCTTCTCTTTGAAGGACTGCATCACACTGCTTTCTTCATTGCCCCATGGCAAACTTAGAGCCTTTTTAAACATGAAGGACCCAGCTGAGAGTGCAGGTCAGGAGCTGGAAAATTTTTCTTCTACTGGTTGTAATTGTTTCTGTGTTGCAGCTGCTTTTTATCAGAAGAGGCCTGCAGCTAAGAGGTCTTAATCTCACTTTTCCTCTGAGGGGTCCTAGATTGTCAGGTGTTGACCACTTGGCTACACCAGACATATCTTCTATTTGGGAGCTGCCTTCTTAGGAGCAACTGTTGGTTTGTTGAGGGGTAGATGTAAGTCCTTTCATCTATTTTTTTGTTGTACAGAATAGCATTTCATGATTGAGATCTAGTTAGCAAACACAAGAGTGAAACTTCTGAGTGGCAGACAAGATTCTGAATCATTACAGATATGAAACACATGATTTATGATAAAATTGGGCAGCAGCTTGTAATGAGGAGATGATAAAAACTTAAAGCCTCAATGCCCCAAAGAATTTTAGTAACATATAAACTAGACCTTTCCAGCAACAGTTTGCTTTGTAATGAGTGCAAACTGATTGGTGTACAAGTCAGACTTTGATATTTGTATTTTTCAGACTGTTCTTAATAAATGTGGGTGCTCCCTTGGAGAAAGATCCCTCTATAAACTGTAAAGTTAATATTGCAAGTTTATTCTTCAGTCGAATACACTTCCATTTTAGTCAGTGTCTTATACTTTTATATTTTTAAAATGTGAGAATGCAAAGCCAAATGAAAGAAGGAAGAGGAAATCCTGTGCATGGGCAGGGTGGAGTGTCATCCCTTCTTTGACTGACTTCTCTCAAACGGGGAGGGAGGGGGAAAGAAAAGTGAAAAGGAGTAGAAGTAAAACATTTGTCCTTTTGGCATTTTAATTTTCAGTGCTGAAGGAGGGAAAATACCTTTAATGGTCATGTTATTTGTCTTCTATGCACCTTTTCTAAGTGTATATTTGACTGTGTTGTCAGAGAAGCTATTATCTTACCTTGGACAGAAAATACTTTTTTTTTTTTTTAATCACTCCTGTGCTATCTTTAACTGTATCAACTAATTCTGTGACTATCCTCAGTAGTTATAGAGTTGCAGAATTGCTACTGCTAACAGTGTGGGAAGGCAGGCTTTGCTCAGCTCTATTATGGCTGCAAAATCTTGGTATGAAAGGAGTAAAATGCAAGGACAGAGGAAAAGCTTAAATTGCTTTAATGTTCCATCTGACATTATTTCAGAATGGACATTGAAGGGAACATCATTAACCTCAATGATGCAGCTTCTGATCACCTTTCTGTTTGTTTTTATGAGCATGTTGCCACTGATGGTTCTTTCTGGCTGTTAAGGAGTAGAAACTGCCGTGTGCTTAAACTCCTTAGAGCTGCAGTTATAAATAGACTTGGAAGCAGCAGCAAGCTGGGTCCACTGCCTCTGTAATGGCCCTTTCCAAATACTTTAAAACAAATGATTCATCAAATAAGGAACACTAAAAGAAGAAATCTGCCAATTTGTAGAATTTGACTCCTCCTAATCAGAGCAAGGCAACAGGATGTTGAGTTCCTGCCCTGCACCTGATTAAAGCCAAATGCACTAGGAACAGCTGGGAGTAAGAGGAAGCATCAAGCTCTTCTCAGTTGGGGGTAGGACAGCAAAAGAATTTTTTTAAATCCCTTCCACCTTTGTTGTTCTGTTTTCCTGACTCTTTGACAGATAAGCACTTATTTCCTCTGGTATTTGGACCCCTTAGAAACCACGTAGGATGTACAGAATATAGGAAAAAGCTGCACATGTATGTGCCTGACCTAGGCAGTTGATTTTGGTCACAATGCCATTCAACATTCCTCATCATCAGTGCAGCCAAATTGCTAACTTTACAGACTCTGGCCATGCAGGTGCCAAATTCTCCAAGTTCTGCCCACCCACCTTCAGCAAGTCAAAACCTGTAAGAGCAGCATGGAGACTGAGATGTATTTTCCATCTGGATCACTCTGGTAGTTCTCACTGCTGCAGGCTCACACAGAGCCCCTCAATGAAAGTGGTTCTCTTTCTTTCCTTTTTTTTTTTTTTTTTTTTTTTTTTTTTTTTTTTTTTTTATGGAAACACTGAAAAAAATGTGAAACCTTTGTCAGTGCTTTCTTCCTGTTCTCTAGAAACCATAAAAAGCACAGCTTTTTAAAGCTTTGGAGTACACACATGCCCTCAAATAAGTGTTAAGCAGTTATTTTTCCCCATGCAGTTGTAGAATGTGTTGCAGATTAGAGCCAAGCACAGAAAAAGAGCTGTCTTGTAGATTGTGCTGTAGATACAGTAACAGCTAAACAGTGCTTTATTGCTTGAAATACAGCAGTTACTTCAGTGTCAGAAATCTTCCCAGAACCTCAAGACAAAGCTCCTTCTTTACCATTTCTTGAAGTAACTTGTTATGTGATTATTCCTGGGCTTTTTGCAGCCATATCACAGCACTGCTTTATGTGTGTGCAGCTTCCCCTCCGTGCCTGGAGCCAATGGAACAGGCTGTTCACTCGTGCACTCCCTGGGCCTGATCCAACAAGCCATGAGGTCGGGAGCAAGACTTCTCTTGGCTTCCCCAGACTTTGGATCAAGCCTCCTTCTGCAAAGCATTTTGTACTGTGGCATCCATGCCTCGCCTCCTTTCTCTGTGAGCATCAGCCCTGCCAGAGAGTCAGAGTAATAACCTTCACTTTAATGCTTCAGAAAAGCAGGCAGTTCAGGGAAAAAAATAAAAAAAAATTAAAGATGTCTCTGAAATACTTTTTTCTCATCTTGAAATAAATAAAAATATGCCTGTAAATCTCTCAGTCAGCATACACTTTTCTTCTCTCCTCTACTAAAGTTTGCCAGATATTCCATTTCTGTGCCTTCCTTTTTTCTTCAGATTTTCAGGTTAGCCTTGGAACTGTTTTGTGAGAAATGGTGTTAACAGTACCTGACATATGAGTGCTGAGGCTTGCCATAACACTGTGAGAATAGCTGCTGCCAAATTTTATGACCTCCAGGGCTGTATATTTAAAATCTTGGTATATGTCAACCAAAACAGTGTGCCTTTATATCAAGCAAAGCAAAGTGATACTTATATACACAGTTGAAAAGCCAAGGGACTCTGCAGATATTGAGAGAACAAAAGGACGCTTCCATGAACTTGTGCTATAAAATACAAACCTCAGGTACTTTATGTTCCTCTTTTGACTTCTCTGTGGGGTGCAGGATTTTGGGTGAGGCTTGGATGACCTTCACATGGTTTTGGGAGGGAAGAACAGGTCAGCAGGCGTCTGTACTGGACTGCTACACTGCTTTCTCATCTCACAACGGGAGGCTTTGCCTCTTGGGAGAGCTGGGGTGGGTTCTTTGGGAAAACAGGTATTGTTGAGGAAAATGGACATGTTTCAGAGCACAGCAGGTATCATTCTGTTGTTTGCCTTTTAGCACCTGTTGGAAAGTGACAAATTACTCTCTTTTTCTCTTTGATATGTATAGCCTAGCTTGCCTATTAATGTGTAACGTGCTTTCCTAATATAGCTTAGGAAACTCTTTATAAATTATTGTTCACACTGTATATGACAATACAAGTTGTATTTATACAGATCTAGTCAAAGCACTGGAGCAATTAAACACCTACTCATCACATAATGTGTTTTTCCTGTCTTGTGGTGCCAAAAAAAGGTGTTTGAATTTATGTAGAGATGCTCTTATTTTCTCTGAGCTAATGGAACTTGCCTCCTGCTATTTTGGAACATGTTTTTTATGTATTCTTAGATATCTCTATATTTAAAGCCCAAAGCAGATATTGGATGTTGTTAGAACTTGTGGAAACTTGTATGTTAAGTCTGATTCTCCCTGATCCCTTTGGTTTATTTGTGGAAAGAGATTGTTTCCAAAAGAAAATGCTCTAATAGTTAGAGGCTAATTGCCATTAATTCAAATAGTGTTTTTAAGAATGACGTGAAAAAATACTGTGAATAAGTTTATTAAAGTTTCCCATTAGATGGTGTAGTTTTAATGGTTCAGTAGGTATTCTATATTTTCAATGCTTATTATGGTTTGAACAAATTACTGTTAACATATTTGTTTTCCTATTTAACCTGGGAAAAGATTGTGAAAAATCTTAACAACAATTTTTACCAGATTCACACAGATTAATTCTTTGGCTCATGCAGGTATCAGAATATGACAAATTGGATGTGTTTGTGGGATGCTAGTGTGCTCACATGTAAATGCAAATATGTGTGTGTGTCTCTGCACATTCTCCCTAGGGTTTATTCTACCATGTACCCTAAAGGTGGTGTGCTGTTGCTTTCTGTAAATTAGAATGAAGGCCCTGTGTGTATATACATCTATAAAACAACTGCATTAATGCTTTTTGGCCACATTACAGGCATTCCAAAGTTTACTTCATTTGTGTTCTCCAGATCCCTTCATGCCAGAGAAGAAAAGCCAAGAAAGAGAAAACAATTTTTTTTATTATTTCACTCCTACAATGCTTGATCGCCAAAGGAGCATTTCTTATGACTTATTTTCCTGTTCCTGGCAAACTGAGATGGATGTCTCTGTTTAGGAGAGCTCTTTCCTCTCATTAGCTCAGAAAATAAGTGCATCTCATGATGCTTTCAAACACTTTTCTTTTTTTCCTTTTTGTTTTTTTTTTCTTTTCTTTTTGTCTTTTGTGGGATGTGGTAAATCACTGAACTAGTATAATGAAGTTAAGCAAAAAGCATATCCTATGACGTTGACAGAGGCACGGAAGCAATGAAATTAATGCAAATGAAAGGAGGAACTCATCAGTGTAAGACAGAGGTGTCCTGTGCTTGGGAAGACCTTTCATTTGCTTTTAAATAATCTAATGTCTGCCTTGCAATGTAAAAAAAAAATCTACTTCCAGTGTGTTCCTCTCTGCACATGAAATTGGAATAGACACAGAAGACTTGACATGAGCTGTAGTAAAAACCTGACTTTCTTAAGCAGGATTTTGTGTAGATTTAGTGAACATTTTGGTCTTATAAGACATTGTGACAAATTTAATGAAGTTTAGGAGCTTCAGGGCTGTTAATCTCCTTTTTCCTTTTGGCCTTAGATGGAGGAGTATTGTGCTGTGACTCAGGAGATAAATACAGTAGAGAAACTTTGTGAAAAAAGCCTGGGAGGGAGGGTTGGGTTGTGTGCTTCATCTCAGAGATTTTTTCCCCCCTGCATTCATTTTGGATCAATCCAAGTGAGGTCACTAATTCAATAAAGATGTTGATGAAGTAAACCCTCTTCATCGTTGCAGCTGAATCTGACAAATCAGCTCCAAAGGTTTGAAAGCACTTCTGCTGGTGAATGGATGATTATTTGATGCCAGCAGAGCCAGAAAGAGAGGTTAGTCTTAGGAAGCTGTTTTTGCTGGGGTCTTATTTCTGTCAAATTTGCCTTTTTTGGGAGCCACAGCAAGGACTTAGTTCTCTTTCACAGCTTTTGTGTGGCACTTTAGGAAAGCAAGCTTAGGTGGCTACAGCAATGTTCCTTTGACTTCTGCTCAAGATCTGTGCCATGAGCAGGGTCATGACCACCTGGAAACTGGACTTTCCATCTGCAGCTGTGTCTCTGCTGCTGTGTGGTACATCCTGAAGCTCAAGGTCCATTTTCTGACAGTTTCCAGGTACCAGTGTACACCTGTCTTTAATGCAAAGTTACAGTCTAGGAACTACCTTTTCAAAAGATCTGCTCAGGTTAGAAATTTAAATTAACAATGCAGTTTCCCAACATATGACTTGATTAAATAAAACAGAAGGATGCACTGCTTCAAGTTACTCAGCTTCCCTCATGAAAACCCTAGAGAAACAACACTTCTAGGTGCATTAACCAGACTTTCCCACTCCCCATACCCACAACTGGAAAGCCTTATAACTATTTTTTTAAGATGTGCGCTGAAGAATCATTATCCATCGGTCTGAAAATTTTCTGGTGTCTTCAAAGAAACTTATTTCAAATAAGGCTGAATTATAACATATTACTGAGATACTTCCTATTTCTTCATTCTCACATACTCTGAGATGTGAGATACCCTGTTTTTATCTCTTTCTTTTTAAACAGGGTATCAGTCTTCCAAATAGATTGGTCACTCACAAACCTAGTGGGTTTTTCCTTGGTAACTTACTATAAACTTTTGAGTTGCTTTTCAGCTTGCAGATAGAATCAATTGCTTTTTCTAAGTTCTTAAATTTAAAAAAAGGTTTAATCAAACTAGTTTAATGCCTCTTGTGACTTGGGTTGGGAAAGGTAAGTGCCCTGAGTAAGATAGAATTTTTAGTCTAGAAAAATGTTTTGGGAATGTGCTCCCAAGGTGTATCTGTGAGGAGTTCATTAGGGTCCAGTGCTAGCCAAGCTCCCTCCTCTGCAGGACTGGGTATTTCTGTCTCTGAAAGCAGTTGAGTCACATCAAAGGAGGTGAAAAACTTTGTTTGCTGGACAGTAGGATCTGCAGAAGAATTCAGAGGTTGCAGTGAGTACTGGACTATACACAGGGCAGTGTTGTGCCAGAAAAGCAGTGAAGCTGATACCTTGACAGGATGCTACTGAGTGGAAATAAGGAGTCAATATTGCTTATATCACCTAATATGAGAACATCTCAGGTCTTCTGCTTTCCAGAATATGCTGAGAATAGGAAACAATTCAGAGCAAAGACAAAAGTGATTCTGGGCCTGGAATAGAGTCTTGCTGGTAAATGACATTAGGAGGCCACTAGAGTTACCTCATTAAAGCAAATGTGAAGCAGCTATTTGATCCTGCTCACACAGGGAGTAAGATGTTTGGTATTACTGGGTGCTTAACCTCACAGGCAATTACTTGGAGATCCAGTGCTGAAAACTGAAGTTAAACAAACTCAAACTAGAGAAGAGGTGCAAATTTTTTAAAGTGAGGACAATTAGCATTTGAGCGGCTTACCAAAGGAAGTGAAAGATTCTCCATTTCTTGCAGTCCTTAAATCAAGATTGGATGCTTGCCTAAGAGATATAAATAACTACTAGCTATTTATACAGCTTGGTATAAGAATCGCTGAGTGAAGTCATATGGCCTGTGTTATATGGCACTGGGTTATACAAGAAAAAGGAGAATTCTAGGTAATATTAACTATATGTGTATGATTGTTGCTTCTGAAGTTAGTAAATACAGCAACAAAAATGTGGTACTTCTTCAGTAGTCATTTTTTCCTTGGATTTATGCATGTGTCAGTCAAAATAGCTGATGCTTCTTTCAGTTTTTCATCCACAAGCTTCAATAATTCCAGCTATTTTTTTATGTTTTACTCTGTATGAAATTAGGCTGTTATTGGTGTTTCTGGTTTAGCTTCCAGATTCTTACACTAGCACACGTCATACTAAAGCATTTGAGCTATAAACACTGAAGTGTTTAACAAAAAAACCCAAACAAACAATCTTGTTTCCTTCAGAAATTAAATTAAAAATTAAAATTATATCTCCAAGTTTTATATGGAAATTCAAAACACAAAACTGATTTTATATTTCCTATGATTATTTGGAGTACCTGAATTAACTGTAGTGTGTATGTGTAGTATCTTAGCCTACAGATTTCACATATACATATATGTCTACATAAAGAGAAAAACACATCTTAAAATGTCTCACCTGGAAAGACAAGGTGGTGATCACCTGGTTGATTTCCAGGTAATGGTATTAGAAATAAAATTCTTCTGAAACTGTAAAAACAGAAGGCCTACAGAGGTCTCACTGGTTTTAAAAGTTTATCCTAATAATCT
This sequence comes from Passer domesticus, assembly GCF_036417665.1. Taxonomy (NCBI): domain Eukaryota; kingdom Metazoa; phylum Chordata; class Aves; order Passeriformes; family Passeridae; genus Passer; species Passer domesticus. The sequence goes on along the minus strand of NC_087474.1, from coordinate 78,339,194 downwards.
CAGAATTACCAAGACAGCTATGATAAAAGAACTAGTCTTGCATTTAAGTTGCAGGCAAAGTAATTCCATTTGAAATTTATAAAAACTAACTCTTAACTTCTGTAAAGACAGCCTTTCCAAAAGTACTTTGCCAAGGCTTAGGTGTCTTCAGCCATCTGTAATGGATTATTTCTCTTACTGTATTTCAGCAAGCAGGGTGCTGGGAAAGCCTTGGTGACAACGACACTAATGCAATAGGGATAATTTTTTTTCCCCCCTTTCAATTTATTTTGGCAATCTTGCAAGAGCTGGGAAGCAGATCTAAATCAGCTACTGCAGCCTCGAGTGTGCTGAGTGCTCTTTGATATCCTCTCTGTGTTGTGTCTCCTATAAGGTAATAATCGCGTGGGTAATACAAAGACGATTAGGATCATGCCCAGCCTTTTGATGTGCTTTATTTTCCGAAATTACTCCATTAGAGGTGGTGGACACAGGGGAAGTTGGCAGGAACTTCGTGTGGGCAGTGGAGCCCCAGAAGGGCTGAATCTCTGGCGGGTGGCTGTGCTTGCAGGGCCGCGAGGCGGGCGCTGGTGCTGGACAGATGATTTGAAGCAGCGGCGGCTGCTCAGCTCGCAACCAAACACTGCAGCTAATCCATCACGGGGCTCTCGGGCGCTCCGCTTGTGCAAACTTGAAAGGTTAAGGCAGTAAATAGTTTATTGCCACCGAGGCCTGTGGAGCATTGATCACTGTTGAATTCCCTCTGTTTAGATGTAACTTCTTTTGAAATATGCTCGGTAGGTTTAGTCTGAGAGCAGGATAATTGCTGCGAGGGCTTAGGGGTTGAAAGCAGACACTTCTACAGCCAGAGCGCAATAGGCTGCCAAGACAGACTGGTCTGAAATATTACAGCGTTATATTTTCTAAATTCTCAGGACTTGAATGAAGCAATAGGAAAGACTGTTTTTTGAGGCATGGGGAGGGTAAAGGCATGTGGAGTTTGCCCATTTCATAACTATTAATAAAATCCTTGCTATTGTCCTATTTCCAACCTCTCTGGGGCACATGCTGCAATTCAAGGCATCTGGTGGTTCTCCTTAGCCTAGTGTGGAGGAACTCCTTAATTGCTGTGCAATTAAAATTTTTTTCAGTGTGTGAATTGATTTGGTAAGGTTACACTCCAGCAAGTACTGCTCGTGTAGCTGTATGCATTTTTCATAGCCCAATTATGTGTAGGATTCTTATTCTCACCGCTGAGTTCCTGAAACATGGCTGGCAGTATCCTGTCAATGCATAGTGCTGGTTGTATGCTCATCCAGCTTTTTGAGTGTCAAGTTCTGACCGAATGTAATCTAATGACTCCAGGCTTTGGATCCAGATTGACTAATTTCTCTAATTTGAGGGAGGATTATGGGTTTGGGAGGGCAGATTACAGCAGCAGTTTAAAAATATACAACACCAATTGCATGTGCTTAAGCTTTTATGATCGTATGTGATGATATGACAGTGTACACCATGTTTTTGGTGATGGTATTTTCCTTAGAAAGGTGAATTCTCAAGAACTTAGACCCTTACCCAACCATCAGCTCCCCCAGGATGAAACCCTGTGTACATAGGGAACTTCTCAACTTTGCTCAATCTGTGTATGCACTTGAGGCTCAAAATTAGCTCTGGTTAAGCTGAGGTTATTTATATTTGCATCATTTATTTGTTTTTCAGTAAAAGCCTGGAGATAAAGACATATAAAGAATAAGACAGATAATAAATTTTTCAGAAATTTGAGCTTGTTGAACTATTGTTCCCTAGCATATTACATATGAATATAGACTTTTAAAGAGGAGTTGCAGTCTAGACAACATGCTGACAGATTTGGAGCTGTTTATCAAAGATAATATCTGCAGTCTTTTGTTCCAAAACCAGAAATTTTACCTGAGATTGTAAAGAAAGGGAGATGAAAGACATTTTCATACGTCATAACTGGAATTTTGTAATAAGTTCAAATTGATTCTTTTTTCACACTATACTAGAATATAGTAAGTTACTCCAAACCCTAATTTTAAATGTATGAATTGGTATGACTCTTGGGGATGTGCAGGGCTGGGAGTTGGACTCGATGATCCTTATGGGTCCCTTCCAACTCAGCTTGATAAGTGATTCTGTGGGTATTTTGATACAATTTTGAAGAAAAAGAAAAAAAATCAAATAATAAAAGTTGAATTCCTGTATTTAACACGTTTCCATAAAGTCCAAGACTGAGGTAGTAAAGTGAGAAGGGGAAAAAAAAAAACCTGGTGAGCAGTCAATCAGTTTCTCTGTATGTGGCCTCAGTCTTTACTGAGAAAACAATACCTCAGGCTTGCCAGCTGTGAAATTTTTAGTTCATCTTTACCACAGAGCACATCACATTTTTTCCTCATTAAGACAGGGCTGTGAATGGATGATGGATGAACTGTAGACTCATTGTGTTAGAAATACCTATTTCGTTTTAAAAGCTCAGCCCCTCCTTGTCAAGGCAGTCATTCCCTCTTGTAACAATAGAAGAAACATCATGAAGTCATAGTTCAGTTACAGTGAAAGACTTCATTCAAGCATTTGATGAATAGCAAAGGGAAATGTGAGAAAAATAATGTGACAGCTAAAAACTTTTTGTTATCCCCTCCTTTGCAGTCTTGAACTGTAAAATTTTCTATATTTTTAAAGTTAGGTGAGATTTCCTAATGTAGGTGGAATAATTTTCAGTTGAGGAAGATTTTGAGGATGAATTTGCACATTTTAAAGAGACAAAATCTGAACTAAACCTTATGCTGTTAAGGATGTGCATTTTAGAGCAACTGTTACATCATATCTGCTTCTGAAACAGTTTCAGTTTTATGATTTCTAGGGAAGAAGAAAATATTTGAAAATATTTGAAACAGAAATCTGAGATGCGGCTTGTATTGTCTGTACTGCATGCTAAAATGTCTTTACATACAATTTCAAGAGCATGCTAATTTTCCAGGTACTGAATTTCATACAAATACATTAATTGGATGGAGTTTGAATTTGGAATTTTTGTGGGAAGGTATAATTTCAAAAGTGGTGGTGGTTGTTAAATGTTAAAGGGAACTAAAGTCTTGGGGCAGAGTTTGGGATAACAAGACTCCTAGGATCAGACTGCTGTAATTTTGGCGTGGTATCTAATTCGATCCCATACCTGTCTATGGTAAATTCCTCTGATGATAAATTGCACGGTATTTACTCGTGTGCAGAGAGCCAATAGTATCAGTTCAGTAAAGGGAATTGAATATCTGTGTGTTCTCTCACCTCAGGAAGAAAATTCATTGTTTACTTCCTCTTTCTGCAGGATAAAAATGCCCCGTAAATATATTACTAGACTGACATCACTACACTTTACAAGCATAGGAGCTTAGTTTTCTTCATAAATTCAGCAATCTTGTAGCATAAAAAAATGCCTCCTCATTTCCATACAGCAAAGATGTAAGTAGATACCACTTAATTTGAGTTGGATATATATTGGCCAAGTCTGTTTACCTGAATCTGAGGATTGTCTGTATGGCCAGTATAAGCTAAGAAATCTAAGTTGGTTTGATTCTCACTTTTTTCCTCAATAAAACACTTCCCAACATTATCCCCATAATTTTAAGGAAGAGTTCAGACTTTTACAAGATAATATGGAGAGTATGACTTCAGTGCTCTCTAATTGTGTCTTCTAGAACCAGAAAGAGAAAATGAAAGTTGTAGGTGTGTGCCGGTGGGATTGTCAAGCCATGTTGCTGGTTTAGGGATAACACAGTTAATTTGAATTTTCTGAGTAATAGTCTTTGCAGAATGAGGTTTAATCACATTTTGTTTGTTATGTTTATTAATCCCATTACTGTGTTAACTGCAAGCTACTAACAAGTTTGGTATATGCATATATGTGGAAATTGTTTATGTGTATTTGCCTTATTGGCTTCTTTACCTGTTTTTTTTTTTTTTTTCTATTTTCATACTGACATGAGATGTGCTGCCTCTTTACTTATGGTGTTAACTAGCAAAAATCAAAAATTAAGAAATCTTAGTAGCTTTATTTTAAAGTGTGCACTAATGTAAACTATCAATCTTTCATTTTTCTTACTCAGAAATGTACCTCTTTCCCTTTCCTTTTCCTCCCACCCAACAGAGGAGCAAAGGAGACAGTTCTTGAGGGTGTGGTTATCATGAGTTAATTGCAACCCTGAGGGATTTGAGACACTTGGGTGCATTTCATACCTTTTAGCTGTCCAAGGATGAGATTTTCACACGAAGGCTCCACCCCATGGTATTTTACTTTTTATTACATAAATCAGTCTGTGTGCCTAGGGATCATTTATCATTTCCCTAATATTCACCAGGGTACAAACAGTACTGTTCCAGTTCCATTTAACCTCCTTATTTCTCCCTCCTATTCCTGCTCAAAAAAAAAAGAAAAAAAAAGTTGGCAAGATGCTAAAATTGTATAATAGTGGTTCTGTATTTAATGCAGAAATCATACATTATCATAAGAAACTTTCACCCTTGAGTACTCTTTGTACTTCTGAGAACATGATATATGGCTGACTAGTGCACTTAGCAACGATGACTTCATTTAAATCTTACAGTTTCTGAGAAAAGGATTACTGCCTAGAACCTAACTAGTATGAAAAATACATACTTTCAGATGCAACTGCAGTTAATATCAGCTCAAATTTGTGTGTGGAGAGAGTACCCTTGCAACATAAGAGGTGTTAAAATCTATAGGAGTGGAAAGTTAAACACTTGCTGAGGTTTTGCTTTCATGTCAAAACTTTTTAATTTTTTACCAATTATAGAATTTTTCATCACCATTAGCTATTTACATTTTTCAGCCTTCCCAGCCCAGCTTCCTTGGTATACTAGTGACAAAGGATTAAAAGTTAACTAATGTTTCCAAACTCCCATATGACACTTTAGAAGTTTCCTCTGTTTCTCTGGCAAGCAGGTAGCACCAGTTTGTTTCTCCCGGTGTTTTGTGGTTCCTTGACAGAACTTTTTGCATCCCAGATGAGGATGCTCAAAGCCCCAGAGCATCTTGGGGTCAGCACACTGGAAATTAGCTAAAACTCCTACTGCAACCATGAGACATAGCGTTCCTAGCTGATGTCAGGGTTGTGTGCAATCACGGATCTTAACTTTCAGTATTTTTTCATCCAGCCGTACTTCACAGCTATTCAGCACGTTTCCCTCATGGATAATCACTGCCTGTGCAGCAGGGCTACCTCAAGTGGTCTGTAGAAGCTCTAAACATTTCCCCTTTTTGTATGCGCTTTTTGTGGGCAAGTTAGTATCATGACTTCTTTGGCTTAATACTATGTGATAAAACTTACAGACTGAACTTGGTTTTTTTCCTTGCCTGATGGACAAGCTCTGGAAACACAATTTTTTTTTTTTAGTTTCAATTAAACACTTGTGAATACTGGCTTGCTTGAAAGGACATGGAAACTGAGTATGCTGTTTTATAGAAGCTTGAAGGCATGTAGAGAAAATGTGTTTGGAAGGGAAGACAGGTTGAAAAAAATCCTGAGATAGATTTACATGACTCCTTCCATATTTATCTCTTCTTGAGATAAATGCACCCTGTTGGCATGTGCTTGTGATCCTGCCATTTCTTGACTGAGATATCCATGAGTCATTCAGAAAAGAAAAAGCATGATTGAAAAGTGCTAATTGAAATAAAATATTTGCATACAATAGGGACATGGCATCTGCCTGAGCCATGCATTCTTTTAAAACTAAAGTGCAATTGTTCACAATTTTACAGACTTCACCTTATTTGTCAAATTTGATGTTTCCACTGATCGTGTCCAATGACTTGTTCAGTACATTTTGGCAAGTTGGTCTTGTCTTGCACAGTGGTTTTCCAAGATGCCTCATCATGAGGCTGCCAAGTTCACTTTGAAAGCTGACAAAGCTTTTTATACATTAGTCAAGTCTTACTCAAAGCTGCTCTGAGAGGACTTTTTCTGGCACCTCGAGTGCCGCTCTACGGTATAGATAAAGAGAAGCACTGCATTGTAGAGGCCAGTATGGTCTTTTGTCCCTTCTAGCACTGCTAGAGACAAAAACTGCAATGCTGTTTTAGAGCACAGTCAGAGGCAATAAAGAAATAAAGTGTTTGTTCTTAGGGGCGAGAGGGAAAACTCATAAACTTGTTGAGTTTTTGTGATTAGTTGACTACCATATTCCCTTTTCATGAATGGTTTACCTTAATGTTCAAGTGAAGAGCAGCTTTTATTCCTAGTTCTTTTCTCTGTGTCAGAGTCCAAGAGATAGGTGAAAAACAGGGCTGAGGTTAGGGTTGTGGGTTACAGTATACAAATCAGTTGCAATGTTCTGCTTTGATTTACGATCACCATGGCTCATGAGTGCCTAAGCTGCCTTTTAAAATTTATGCCTATAGATTGTTTTCTAAGAGTTGTAGTGAAGAGGCTTTAGTAGTCTATAATAAATGGAAGAATAAAGTAGGGCAAAGGGAATACTAGCAGAAAAAATAACAGGCTGATTTATTCTCTGAGAGTATCATCCTGCTTGTTCAATAAAGTTTAACCAGAGGGTCTCATCCCTTTAAGCTCTCTGCCCCTTGGCCTTTTCCCCCTTACCTCCACATACGTGTTGAGACACGTTTTTCTCAGGTTTCATCCCATAGGTTTCTTCCTAGCCAGCCACCCACATCCTTTTAAGACAGATCAGTTGATTAAGTAGAACATTTTATGTGGGGGATCACCTTGGAGTTCAGAGTGCTCAATGTCACACAGAAAACAGCAGTATTCTCCCTGAAAGGATGCAACTGGAGAAGACATAAGCCTTGTGGTTTCCAAAGTACTGTAACCACATTAAAATCTGAGCACTAAAAATAGGAATAATAGGGTATTCCACTCCAGTAGCTTCCTAGACAGGATGAAGAACTATCACAGTCCACTTGGAGGTATGTAATTACATACTGAGTTTACTGAAAGCAGTTTCTACAGGTTTATTACATCATTCACAACAAAGCCATCATCAGCTACTGTATTTGTGGATGCTATTAATACCCATATTTTAAAATTAGTCATATGTAGTGCCTGTACATGCACTACAGGTATGAGAGCATTAGTGCTCCTCTGCTAGGGTTTACCCACTTTAGCATTTCAAGGGGTGTGGGTGGTTTTGTTTGGTTTGTTGGTTGCAATTTTAATAAATTTGAAGGATTCAGTGGTTTTGTTTCAGGGCTGGTGTAAACCTCAGACTCTTTTATTTAGTTAAAGAATGTTTTTAAGTATCTTTAAGTAGCTGTTCCCAAGAACGAGTAAAAGGAGAAGAATGCTGCTGGGTTTTGGAATTGTTGTCCTTTCTTTGAGTTAGATTTCAGAGGGAAATTTCACAGAAGATGACCTTATGCATTGGAAGAAAAGGCAATTATTTGCCCTGTTCAAAAAAAGAAAACTGAAAAAGCCAAACCCTGGTGACTTATTTCTTGACATGCTGTTGCATGTTTATTAATTTTCCCAGTCATTCCTGATGAAGTACTGGAGCGGGGAAGGTGGCAGCTGTGGGAGCATGACTTTTGTCAGTACATACCTATCCATCCAAATTTGCACCATGCAATTAGCCATTCCAATTGAATTCTTAAAGCACATGCAGTAAAATTGAAAAAAGACAAGGCTTGGGCATTTATTGCATAGAAGTCTGAGGTGTGCTGAAAGAATTCTAGCTAAAGAACTGTTGTGTTGTTTTTAATTGATTTATGGCAAATCAGAAAGTAGAACTGGGTCCGTGGACATGTAACTAAGAAGCATTGTGAGTGACGGCAAATAAGGGGAGAATATGGACTTTTGAGGAAGGTGAGTGGACAAGAATAGGACGGAAGTAGTGTTTATTTAGAAAATGTGTTTCTGTGTACCTTGACTATTTTTAGAGTAAACTGAGTGCACAAATGTGGAAGACATCATTTGCCTTCTGAGACTGAGTACTTGGAATTCTTTTGCCACACAGATGCAGGTGTTGGACTCTGAGCTCTGAACTCCCCTCCCTGGGTCTTTCAAGGCAGAGGTTGTTACCTAGATGGAATCACAGCACCGTCAAGGCTGGAAAAGACATCTAAGATTGAGTTGAAGCACTAATCTAACACTGCCATCTTCACCACTAAAATGTGTCCCCAGATGCCAGCCACATCTACACATTTTTTAAATGTGTGATTCCACCATTTCCCTCTTGTGCTGCCTGAGACAAGAAGTCATCACTTTTTCCTCTGTGTGTGTACGCACACGATTATTCATTTCCTCAAAAGCTCATGTTCTCATTTGTCTCCCTGAAGTCCTGTTCTGAAAGCTCCTCCTCAGCTGAAGCACCACAAGCTGTGGTCAGAGCTGAGGTACCTCTCTGGCCTTAGCCTGTGATGATGATGGTTTTTGAGTAGTTGACAATAAGAGAGAGCTAAGATAAGTTGCTTTATCTTGCATGGTTCCAGACAGTATTATCTCAGCTCCACAGTGGAATGGCAACTTATTTTCTGGCACTGACTTGGTGGCTGTGTCTTAGCCCCTGTTTGGGCCCTTATCCGTGGGCAGTCTCTCTGATTGGGTTTATGGTCTCATTAATGAGTAATACATGCACACTGATGTAATTAATTTTCTTTTCTTAGAGCGTCCCTGTGAAGCAGGGACACTCCTTCAACCCTTAGTTAGCTGTTCGGAAGCAGGTATCAATTCCTGTTCAGAGGAGGAGAAAATTCCTTTAATTTAGAAAAATTAAAAATCACAGATATTTCCATAAAGTGAAAGGTAAAAGCTTTTGTTAATCATTATAGAAAGAAGGGATTTTTTTAATAAAGTATATGTCATATCTCTACAGATGCTTCATTCAAAGTGTACACAGCTTGTTCAGAATTAATTATAGGACTTTAACAGCAGTCAGTGGTTTTTTCCATCATTTTATCTTAAGCTGTGCTGCATTGGGTACCAACTGGATGTAGCACAGAAAGCCATCCCAAAATAATGAAAAGCATAACTTGGAGAACTGTGCAGATAATTGGTACTGTAGATAATGGGTGGACAGGGGGGAAGTTAATAATTTTTTTTTCTTAAAAGTTTCTTGATTTTTAGCAAGTTTTCTCAAGTTTTTCAAGATCAATTTAAGCGATTCTACACAGGATCTGCATAGCTTCAGTACATTTTTTCCAGATTAAATGCCCTTAAGGTAAGAAGACCCTACTTCATAATAAAATATGTCAACTCCACTTTTGAAATATTATTTTATTTTGTCATGAAGGGAGAAGTATTTTTGATACATTATAGGTATCCGAGAAGCTGAATTTTGAACTGCTTTTAAGGTTTCTTTAACAGTGCCATTTGGAATAAAGAACTGCAGTCTGGGAAATAATCTTCAGTAATAATAAATGCTGAAAACATAAGTTTTTTTCTGGTTGAAAAGGCAGAACTTCTGACCAACCCCATAAACCTAGGGATGTTTTATCTTATGCATTCGTAGGAGGTATAAGAGAGTCAGGCAAGGTCATCATTTGCAAAGTTTTGGGTTAATTCTGGCTCCTAGGCAATACAGAATTCTGTCAATATTTGGGAGGGTCCATTGTGTTAAGCTGTGTTTTGTAGTCTTGTTGGCCAGGAAAGCAAAAAGAGACTGCTGGGAACAAAGCTTTGCCATTCTAAATTATTGCTTTATTTAACGTCTGTCTAGTCATCCATTGAAAGTCTACCAGAATCATAAAGCAGATAGATGGTGATGGTCTGATTGCTCTTTCTAGGGATTGGGTTTTTTTTTCTTTCTTTCTTTCTTTTTTGCTTGTGATGGTGCTTTTATCACTACTGTGAAAAGCATCTTTCAATGTGTTCTGAAAGCATCAAGGAAGCGAGAATGAAAGTTTTTAAAAATGCTCCAGAAGTAAAAAAAATCCCCAAAACTATAATATAGTTGTCATGTTAGAGTTTTAAATAACCTGTATGTTTTAAGTTAATGTATTTATATGTGAAAGTGAGTAAGAATGGTGCTAGTACTTTGGAAGTGACTGCATTCCCTGCATGGATGTTATTCATAGCTCTGTATTCCCCATGTACATATAAAGCAAAATGAATTGGCTATCTTTTTACATCTCCCTTTGAATGTTCTCTAGTGACTCTGCAAGTTGCCCCTTTTTGTCTTTCTATTAAATAGCATTTAAGGCTTCTGGCACAGCTGGACTTCAGTATGTAAGAAAGCTTTTAGGGTATTACAATGTCATTAGCTATTGAAGCTACAATATTTGAAATATCAAAACCCATCCTGACTTTGCTGCATGTGGCATGTGTTTAAAAGTTTGGGTGTATATGTATATTGTTGAAGCTATCCCTGAACAAAATCATGCTGACAGTGAATAAAGAATCAATCCTGCTTCTTTTCTAATCTCTGTAATTTGAAACTGAAGACTTAGAACAGTGGGTCAGAGATTGTTCTGCAAGATAAATCCCTTGCATCACATAACCCTGACAACTCCCCAGTTCCATCAAATTAATAACAAATGGATGAGAAGATAAGCAAAACTAATGGGGAGGTTACATTTTTGTGACAAAGGTTTATGGCCATACTGAATCTCATGTACTGTGATATCCCTCCTCCTTTTCCTCCTCCACTTTGGTATTTTTTTTATTATCAGATCTGAGCATTCCTCTATCTGAAGCTCTTCTGTGGAGGAGATATGATCAATAGCAAACTGAACTGCATGTCTCCAAAAAGCTGCTGTGAATAACTCTCTACTTTTCTAGTAGAAATCACTGGTTTTTTACAAGGCCAGGCCTCATTCTTGCACACTGTACATCCATGTTCGGCTCCTTGGATGCTGCTACATGTTTGAAATACACTGCTGTAATTCTATCCCTCTCTTCTTAAAACTGTGCAATAATGGAGTTTGGCAGCAGTGACTGAATGTCATCTGGACTGGATCTTTTCACAAAGCAGGACCAGCTTACAGCAGGTGGCTCAGGGTGATGTCTGATTGAGTTCTGAGTATCTCCAAGAGTGGAGATGCTACAGATGGAGATGTCAAATCCTCCCTGCACAACCTGTTTCAGTGTGAGACCAGCCATGTTGTGAACTCTTCTTTTTCCTAATATCTAATTGTAATTTCACATGTTCCAACTTGTGCCCATTGCCTTTTGACCTGTCTCTGTGCAACTTGCTTTTAATCCAATCTGTTAAATTCTCTTGATTCACTACAGTAGATAGGTAATGAGCAGAAGAGTAAACACTTGGCAAATTACTTCTATTGGAGATCTGGTCCAAACACACCTTTGATTCCAATGGTCGAGACAACTGTACAAGATGTAGGAGACTGGTTTTTTTAAAATGGAGAATAGGTATTCCAATTGAAGGGCTATGGCATCAAATTTTGAAAATAATAGGGACCTGCTAGTTCTTCTATAGCTCTTAGTTGGTCACACATAAAGCAGGAGGCTGCTTTAGAGACAAAAGTGAACATGATGACCTCGAGAGTTCAATTTACAACTGCACATGCAGTTTGCCAGGGAGGAATCACTTGCTCAGGAAACTGAATAATGAATCCAACTTTCAACCCCTACTGGTAGGGGAGCCAGATAAATATGAAGCTTTTCTTACTCAAGGAGTATTTCTCCATGCTTATTCTCTTTGGGTTTATTTCATTTTTTCTCTTTTCCACCCAACAAAAAGCAAGTAGCAGTTTTTGCTCCTAAGAACGGAAATGGGAACTGATATTAATGAAGCCAAGTTATTTCTCTTTAAAGATTATTTCAGTAGGTTTGCATCAAGAACTTGAAATTAATCTGGAGGAGAGTTATAAGGATGATTTACACAAGATGAACATGAGAAATTGCTGTATGAACATACACTGTGGAATATGTTAGGGGGCCTCTTGATCATTGAGTATTTCAGCTGCACAAAGGAAGTTTTTACAGAACCTGAAGATCATCAAGGATCATTTCAATCCCCAAACAGTAAAAGGGTTATTTTTGTGCTTTGGTTTGGGCCTCCACAGTTAGAGGTGAAGGTGAAATGCTGGCTCACTGATGTCAAAGCCAAACTTTTACCATTTCAAGAAGTCCCTCCAGTCACACAGCCTGCAGCATGTAGTGGGACAGAGTCACAGTGAAACTCCACCATAGGAGCAAAATGTAAGCACTGCTAGGAAAGTAGAAGAATAAGCACTGGCTTTATCAACTGCACTGCTTATTCCTTTGCATCACAAATAACTTGAAAATCCATATTACCCAAGCTCTCTTGCTGTAGCAATATTGTGAATATCTTAGGCTAATGTGAATTTTAGGAAACAGTGTTGACTTCTGCTTCCACATATAAAATCTTTTCTTTGCTAGTTCTCCACTTGTAATCATGTTGTCCAAATACTCTAATTTTATACAGATAACTTCTTTTTTGTTTGTTTGTTTTGCTAATGAGATAACAAGGACATAAATGGGAAAGAAGATAGATCTACAAAGGCTGTGGTTGTTTTATCCAGAATTTCAGTCACTACTTTTTTTAGTCTGTTTCTGTTTAGCTAAGAAATTGAATAGGGCTTTAAGATATCAAGAGTAACAAGCAGTTACTTAGTAACAAGCAGTTCAGAACTATTGAATTGATTCTTTTTCTGTGTAGCAAAATATGTAATTGTTTGGGGGATTTTGTATCTTTCAATTTGTTTTTTATTGGGGGAGAGGACAAGCATTCATTGAGTTAAAAGGCTGGGGTGGGGAGGAATTGTCACATTCTCTGAGAAGCTTACCTGACATTTTCTTTCCCATCCCCTTAACACAGCTCAACTCCCTCAGATACTTTATATTTCCTAAAATCCCTAAGATTTTATTTCAGTATGTTAGGACTTTACAGGAATTCTTGGCCTATAGTCTGTATTAGATTTAGCAACTGGAATCTTATGCTTTACATTCCTGTTCCTAGGGATTGTTTACTAAGATGATGTAAGTGATCCCAGTGGTTTTTATTGGCAGTGGAAGGCACACTGAATATTCAAAGCAAACAGAATTGATTTTAAAGAAGGCAAAAAAAGTAACCACTGTGAAACTTGTGAGAGTTGAAACTTTTCTGAGCAGTTTTTCTGCTTTGTGGTTTGCTTTTCTGGTGTAAACCATTTTTAATAATATGATACACATCTTCTCCTTTGATAAACCCAAAGAATCTACCACAGGCTTTTTTCAAAAGAGCAGTGATGCTTAAATTCTTGTTATAGTAAGGTTAGCCACCTCTCCTTTTACAATGACAGAATAATAATTTACGTTTATACTACCCTGTTTCCTCCTGGGACTTCACATAAGCTTCCCTCTTGTTACACCAGCCTTCCAGAAATCCCATCTTCTGAAACTGAGAAGACTGTAAGGAAGAGATAAAATTTCAAATCATTATTTATATTCCTTAAGTAGAGCATTGAAGCACATTCTGCTAGCATATGCCTTTTTTTTAATAGGAAACTAATAATTAATGTGATCACAGCTTGTCTGTTGGAGTCTTCTGAATGACAAAGCAGAGAAGAGTCCCACAAAGTCAAAACGATGTGTGCACTAAATTGATAACTTTCAGAGTGTCACCATTGTTGACAACAACATATTTGTCAGAAGCAAATATTATTAAGTCTACGGTCTTATATATAGTGTTTATAGACATGATAGGAATGTGGTCTTGTGGAGGGTAGGACCCATATGTTTTCATTTAGATACTTTTCAGTAAGCTTTTAAATCTTGTTGAAGACCTTACTAAGTTTGGTTTTGAGTGATCAGTTGGGAAACACTGTATTTAAAGTATTGCTCTATTAAATTAATATCTCCTGTAGAGATTGAATCTGTTGATTATGAAGACAAATAAATGGGAGAGGGGAACACAAGAGTTCAAATTCAAAAGGTAGAAACCAGTTCACAAAACTCATTCTGATTGTAGCCACATGAAAGAAGAGACATAATGTGGTACAGTGTTTTCATATTGTGTCCTGTGCCTGCAGAAATATTATAACTTATGAAGCCATGCTTTTTTTGTGAAAATTTTATCGTCCTATGGTAAGCCTTGCTGTGGAAGTTTTTTCTTGGCTGTATTCAAAATGTACTATATTAGGGATGAATCCAGCAAAGAAGATACTCAATATGTAGAATACCCACGTATATAAGGAATCCATTTGCTTTTTAGTATTTGAGGAAATTCTGCAGGATGTTCAGAACCTGGAAACCTGGAACTTGAAGTACTTTTGTTAAATGTCTCCTTATTTTTCTTTGTCCTCTTGTAATGACTCACTTATCGCTATGCACTGAATGGAATAAATAGATATATCTGAAAAATATACTTTTATAGTATCTCCAGAGATCAGCAATGACAGCTGCAAAAGCATGGTGTCCCCTTTGTACATGGGAAGTACAAAGTGCCAAGGTCACTCAGACTCATATGTTTTGAGAAGACAATTTCTGTTTGGTTGGTATGCCATGATTTCCCTTTGGCACTAAATCTGTCCAAAGAGGCCAAAGTATTGGATCCATTACTTCAATACCTGCTGAGAAAACTTTCAGGTTTAAAGTTTCTGCCAGGTAAAGAAGCTTCTTTTGCTTAGTCCAGTCATTACAAAAACTCCATATTTCCTTCAAAACAAGTTTTAGTTGCAGGTCTTACTCTTTTGTTGAGAGTAAGAGATATATTTGGATTTTTGGAGAAAGAATGGAACATCTGTCTTAAGTAGCTCAATTAAAAAATTGGTGTGTGTAGTTAGGTTCTCCAAAGCATGATCAAGAGCATCTCTGTTATGTTTTCTGCTCTGACTCACTGCTGTCTTTACTGTTGTAGAGGAAGACAATCTTCCTAATTCAGGCACTTAAGAAAGTTGTCATAAATTAGGCACTTTGAAAAGTCTCATCTGTAGGTATTAGCTCAGCTCTTTTTTCCCACTGGATAAATGTTTAATCTTTCATAAAGTATGACTTGGTTTTAGCCTTTATACACCTGCCTTTACAGTAATATCCATGAAGTTTTTACTCTTTCAAGTAGTCCCACAGAGATCAGTGAAGATTATTTGTAAGAGTAACATCTATGGAATCTGCTTCTATATTTGGTTTCTATAACTCAGTTGTTGTTTTTTTTGTGTTATGCATGCATGTTGTTTTCTCTTGCACATCCCTTTTAATGCAGTTGGAGGGTGTTTTTTGTTTTTGTTTTTTTCCCCTTTTTTCCCCCCCTTTTTTTCTGGTATTTCTGCTAGTCTTGCACAAATTAAACTGTATAAGGAGAGGGGAATTATGTTGTAAGGGATAAGTGATCACCCATTCTTGCTCTACCCTGATTTATTTATAACTACTTAATTGATTTAGTATTTTTAAACCCTTTTTTATTTTTAACTTTGAACTAGAATCAAATTAAAATTTGGGTTGCTTTTGTCTGTATTTGTAGTATAACTGCCCTTACTTTCCACAGGGTCTCTTAACAATCCAGAGTTTTTTGTGTTGAATGTTTTAGTGGATAATTTTTTTTTTATTTTTTTAAATTTTCCTGAATACCATTTTTGTCTAACCTGAACATTAAAATGAAATGTATTTAGTGGTCTAAGTCCTGACCCTGGTGAACAGCAGTCTGCATTACAAAACACAGAACTGGTGGTTTCTGCTTGGGGACACTCAGACCCAGTCAGCATGGGGGCACAGTTACCTCACACCCCAGGGAGTGTTTTCTGAAGGTGAAGACTGAGGTCATTCATCAGGCAATAGGGAAAACCATCTCTTGTGAAACTGGTCTCTACACCAGCCAGAGAGAGCATTTCCCAGGGCTGCTGCTGCTGTGGCCTCATTGCTCCCTTTGGTTAAGAGGTTTTATAGTCTGGAATCTCCTAGACTCCCTCAGTTCCATGTGCTATTTTCTTTGTAGTGGAATATGGAAGCAATGATTTGTGTTTCAGGGTGATGTTTTTAGCGGGTTATAAATACCTTAATATAAGTAAATTCCTCATTCTGCAACGGCTATTATATGTTTTGCTTTCATTGGATAGCTGGGACATGCGATTAATACACCAATTTATGTTGGTTAGTACATTATTGACTGTACCCTCTACTCATTACAATGCTTTCCTAAGAGTTACTCTGACATTGAAGTTGAGAGACTTAAGTGGCTGTCATCTTTATGCCAAATGGATTAAAACAAAAAATGTACAGCCCTTCTTAGTAGATCAGTCCTCAATTTCAGCTGGGTCATACCAGGTTAATAAGACAAAGTATCAAGTTGCCTTTTGTGTGTTTTTTTCTCTTTCAGTTAAAAAAAAAAAAAAAGGAAAAGGAAGGTTTGGTTTTGTTTCATATCTTTCCTCTTTCAGCTCAAAACTGTGCGTGAACCTTTTTATTTCGGAGCACAGTAACACAATTTAGATAGTTTCACACTTGTATTAAATTTACCATAAGTGAAAATGCAAATTAATAATTTTTTTTTTCCATCTGCTGTGTAAATAAGCCTTAAATCTCCAGTGGTTACTGAATAGGGGAAGTGGCTTAACAGGAGGAATGAATACAGGGCTATCAGTCTGAATTAGCCAGAGGGGACATAGGTAGAATAATTCTTTGGGTCAGGGCCATGAAGGAGACTGCTCTAAAAGCCCATTCACCTTTAGTTTTTATAACATTGGCAGTATAAACAGGGAACATTTTTTCAGAAACTGGCATAAGCAAAATCCCCGAGTTGGGGAGAGGATGTAGAAGGAAGGAGGAATGTGCTGCTGGGATGGGCACTGGTGGGAAAAAATTCTTCAGAGTCCAGGGACTTTGTTGGAACCTCCAGAAAAACATCCTGTACCGCCAAATAAAAAGAGTGAGCTCCCTTCTGAGTATGTTTTCTCCTGTCTTCAGGTTGGGGTGGTCACAACGCACCTCTTACCTTCAGCTTACTTTTTCCAGGTGTTTTTTTCTCTTGTTCTGTAACTTCAAAGAAAATAATATATTTTTGAAACACTCTGGAAGCTTAAACTTGAGCACTGATTGTGGCATAGGCCACAAGACAAACTCATTGTAAAGGTAACTATAAATACTGGAGTGGGGAGAGAAAAAGGAATCTTGGCTCACCAGTGGGCATGACTTTATTACCATATGTTGAAAAATATGTCAGCTGGAGATGTCAGAGTATTTTTGCATACCTCAAACCCTTTGCAGTCACTCTTTATGATCTCTCTAAGCTCTGTGCAAAAGCCACAGCTCTGGTACACCTTGGTCAGATAGTGTTGGGAGTCTCATTTGATAGCAGGTATTTCTACTCTTCTCTGAACTTTGATGTCTGTTTAAATTGCAAAACGCTGGACCTTGTTTAAAGTTTGGGAGGAGGGTGGGGTTTAAACATGTTGGTGCTGTCATGTTCTCTGTCCTATTACTTTTTAAAAATATATTTTGGGCAATTATAACCAAATTCAAGTGTGTCAAAGATATTGAGCCCAAGTGACTGTTGTGGAAACTGGCAGCTGTGGAGATAAGAGAGTGCCTGATAATGTTCCCATAATGGGGAGGCTTACCCCTTACTTCACGTGGGAAAATAATCCCAGGGAACACCAGTCATTTGGTTTGGCTATTTATGGAACTACTTATTTATTCTTAGAAATCCTTTGAGGGTACTTTTGTAAACTGAGTATCTACTCTGTACAGAAATGTCTAGATGGCTGTGGCAAGTGACATTTTGCTTTGGTTGGTTGTAGATGATTTTGGCATGTTCTGGTGCCCTACTAACATCGGTGGTTTTTTATTTCTTTCTCTTCCCAAGATTTCTTTCGACCTAGCCGAATATACTGCTGACGTTGATGGGGTTGGCACTTTACGGCTCCTAGATGCTATTAAGACCTGTGGCCTTATCAACTCTGTGAAGTTTTACCAAGCCTCCACCAGTGAACTTTTTGGAAAAGTGCAAGAAATCCCGCAAAAGGAGACCACCCCTTTTTACCCAAGATCGCCTTACGGTGAGGAGCGCTGATGGTGTGTGTGTAGTGTCTGTCTGTCTGTTCTCCCTGCTCATGTCTCAGGGCTGAAGTCATTGGGATGTGAGATTAGAATGATGATAGAGCTAAAGTGACTAGACATGTTGAGAGGCATACCTTTATGAATTACTATATAAAAAGTATTTGCTGCCATTGCCTGGGGGTTGGAAATTAGCATCTCACTTGGCCTTGTTCATTCAGCTCAGAGGTGAAGAGCTCTTGAAGGAGGAGGGGTAGGGGGTGACTCTTCCTTCACAAAGGGTTGTGAGGCCACTGAAGTGATAAAGTTTCATTTCTTTTTTTTTTTTTTTTCCCCTAAATGAAAGACTCCCAAGAGCTCACTTCTTCCTTCGTGAACTCATATGAAATTTGAAACACTTATTAAAGCAATAGGCATGGAGGATTTTAGTGATAAAGTTTCAAATCAGTTTGAGTGTTAAGGCACCAGATTTTCACTTTTGTTCCTCCAAAGTAATTTTGGTTTTGTTTTGGGTTTTTTTTTAATTAACAGAGGTCACTACAGTGGCATATTTCACACGCTCTGACCGTGCTAATTATACTGTAAAAGAAAAAATGCTGTGCTTGAGTGTGTATAAGAAAACAAGTAAGAAAGTGCCCTGATGTTTCCTGGCCAGTTCAGAGGCAGCTCAGAATATGAGTATTTTCCCATTCAGCTCCTGTTTATTAGAATAATTTTTTTTTTTAATATAAAATTCAGCACATGTAGGGAACTAATCAAATATTAAAGCACTTTGCTGTTGAAATGTGGACTTCACCTTGCATGTGACAGAAATGTGTGTGTGTCTGAGCTGTGTATGAGCTGTGCATTTATACAATAATGCTTCAAAATTATTTTTACAGGGGCAGCAAAACTGTATGCCTACTGGATTGTGGTGAACTTCAGAGAAGCCTACAATCTCTTTGCTGTGAATGGCATCCTCTTCAATCATGAAAGCCCCAGAAGAGGTTAGAAAATCCATGTGAAACTGTTTCCAACCTTGCGTATATCTGATTGGAAAAATGGAACATTGCATCCACAGGTTTCATTTCAACTTGCCAGAATTCTGTAGGGAAGGTGTCATGACTTGCAGCCTACCCATGGCATTTGGTGCAGCCCTCCTGGCAGTCTCAGAGCCTCAGAGCTCAAGAACAGCAGCTTTCCCTTTCAAGCATCGTGTTCCATTTTGCAGTTCACAAACGCTGAAGGGAAGTTTGGGTATCTAATATTGTGTCCCTCTTGATAATAAGTGAAGGCAAAAATGTTAACATGACACATTAAAAAAGGCAGGTTTTCTAAACATTTATTTGGGCAACTACATAATTTCAGGTGTGACATACTGAAGATTTTAATTTGTGTATAAATGTTAAATTAAGAGGCAAAAATAATAGATGCTCTAAGTTCATAAGACTACTTGGTACAGCCTGGTATATTTTGAAAACATTTTGAATTATGATCCATACTGTTTTACAAGATGGCTTTTAACACATGGCTTTAAAATGCCTTTCAATTTAATCCTTAATAGCAATGCAGCTTATATTCCACTTAATCATCCCTTTTCCACTCGCAGTACTTTATGAACAATTAATGCTGGTATTTATTTTGAGTCAGACTCCATGGTTGATTAGAAGTCTCTTTTACAATGACAGTTTTCCTCTGCCCTTTAAGTACTGTGACTGGAGAAAACACTCTAAAATTAAACTTTAAATTAACACCGAAAACTGAATTCTGTGTGCAGAAGCCTTTTATTGTGGTCTGTATCTAAATGAAAAATAAATTCAAGTTTTACAGGAATGCAATTGTATAAATTATAGCCTGGCACCAAACATAAGATTTTTAATCATACTTATATGATACTTATATAAAACAGACCATAATTTTAATTTCAACTCTGCTTAAAAGGAAAAAAAAAAGAGGAGAAAAAAGGAATCCATGTCAATAGGATTTAAATATTCATTTCAATCTTTGGAAGTCAGCTGTGAAACCTCATCATACAGTGGGTAGGCATTTACAGTAATTGGTGGTAGAAGCTGGTGTATCACTTCACTGGAGCAAATAAAGCACAAGTTCAAAATTAAAGGGGAGTCATATTCACTAGCTTATTTAATTTAGACACCCTAATAGTTTGCTTTCTATTAAAGGGTTTACTGAGGTGTATTCATAGTGTGCTGTAAACTAATGCTCAAATTGCTCTGAGTTATCTCTATGCAATCAAAACATTCTGACCATTGTAAAAAATGTGGGAATATGCAATAAAAAATATTAGCTTGGCATGATTTCTAATAACGTTAAGGAACGAGATTAAAGTTTTATGAAAATGTACTGTTTCTGATGGTCTGGTATAGAAGGAGGAAAACTTCAGTACTCATTGGTATTTTGATCCCTCTGATGCTCCTGCTTTAACGCTACTGCAATAGGTTTTGGAATCTGAGGTCTCTTTTCAACACATTTAATGTCCCCATAGAGCACTCAAGTCTGATTTGAAGTCTCAGGCTGTACTTTTCATTGTGTGTGTGTTTGCTGAGTGTAGATTTGGGCCCTTTATGCCATGAACAGGAATCTTGTCCTAGAAATGGTTTCAGTTGACTCTTTTTGCCTTAGCAGGAGTACTTGCCATGAAAGTAACTGTAACTACAGACCAGTGTTATTTGAATGGTGTTTTTGTGGGAAAAGGTTTGGAAGACTGTACAGATAAGATGTACTGTACACAATATAAAAGTAGTTTTGAGATTGCTTCTTGATAGCCATTCATCACTCTCTTAATATTTCTGAAGATTGCAAAGGCACTTCAGGAGGAAAAGAGGATTTAACTGGAATTTCAAACTCCTGTGCAAAGCTGGTAATATCCATTGAAGTTTTAGAATGCTTTATGGTTTAGTCTTTTTTTATACTGATTTCAAAGATTGGGAATACCTAAATAAATCAATACATATTTTCTTTTCATAGTACATACCATTATTTCAGTTAGTTTAGGGTTACAATGAATGCATCAAATGCAACATCCCATTGATGGTGGTATTATTTGCATCTTGTCCGCACAAAACCTAATGCCCAGGAATCAGAGAAGAGCAGAAGGTTGCAGAAGTGCCACTTGCTGAAGTGCAGAATTGATCACTCCTGGTGGACAGTGCATACCTAAATTTTAAATCATACTTTTGAAATTTTCTGTAAGTTTCTTTCGCAAAATGTATTTATGGGAAAAAACTGTGAAGAGACAAACTCTAGTATTCCTTGTAGCCAGAGATCCATGAAATATGCTACACTGGAAGGCAATGGTAAGGATGAATACAATGTGTTTTTCATGCCTTGGAGTCTACATTGTAGGCTGTGATCAAATACAGAAGTATTTGTATTTGAAGTATGAGTACTCATGTTGAAAGATGGTGCATTGCAGTTGTCTGCCCAGTTGGTCACTGATGTTGAATCAAGGAAACAATTATAAATAGTTTGCTTCATGATCTGTATTGTAAATAAGTGTTTGGGGTTGCTCAAAAAATCACCCACGATGATTTTAGCAAAAATGGATTTAATATGAATTTATAAAAATTCATCGTTTCAATTTATAAAAACATTATAAAGTATAAAAACATTATTTAAGAGTAGTAAGTAACTCTGTTACTTACTACATGGATGAAACATACAAATGAATACTGAGTTAGAATCAATTTGCAATGATTTGCACAGAGACTAAAAGCACTAAAGTGTAAGGGAGACCCATTGAGTCAAGTTTATAAACTCCTGATGCAGCTTAGATGCAGCTAGTTCAGTCTTTAGTTTCAGACCTTTACAATGGTTTATGTCTAAAAAAAATAATTTTTTCATTCATTTATTAATTTAGCATGCTATTAGCAACTTACTGAGCATCTGTTGTGAATAAGGGGTCTCTCCACTGTGATACCTCAGTCTTCGGTCAAGAATCTCAAACCTTGAGATAAGTCCCAGATCAAGGGGAAAGGCACTGCAAAGCAGTGCCCTTGCAATTTAAACGGAACTAAAACTGCATTTATCCAAAGTTTTGGTAGAAAAGTCTCTCTGGCTCAAGGAACAACTTTGAGAGGTGTCCTGACTCAAGAGGGGATCACTGCCACACAGCCATGCTGCCTTGCAGAGAGAGATCAAAGAAGGCTCAATTAAACTGTCATATTTATGGGATGAAGTGGTTGGCTTGTAGTTGAATTACATGTGATGGGGAAAGTATGTATGAGAAGGTATGTTTGGACCCTCAGCTGTCTTTGTACTTCACTTATCGAAAAACTTGGAAAAACCACACACTATTCATGTGTTCCAAGTATCAATGCACCCTGGGTTAGCCTGCCCTTTTGTGGGTTTCCTGGAGGAGTTCTTGGCGCACCTGCAGCTCAGGCGTTTACATCCTTTGGAGCCTGTACTGCTAGTTTGGATAAGGGGGCCAAGTGCATCTGCCACGATCCCTCTTTATATTATGTTCTGATATTGTAGTGCTGGGGCAGCAGTGCACGAGCCTAGTGAAAATGAGAACTGTCTAATCTCAAGAGCTGCTTCCCTACAAAAGGAGTTCAGGAATCTACACCTCTTCTTTCAGAATGCAAATTCTTCTTCTGAGCCTTTCCAGCTTAAACTCGGAAAGGAGCACCAGTAGTTAATCTCATGTAGCCTGTAAAATAATAGGGAAATCTGCACAGGGTTCATAAGGGTAAAGAGTGCTCAAGTCTAATGTGAAAGGTTTCATATTTCTCAAAATTACAAAGGCTTGAGAGAAGTGCTGGCTTTGGGAACATTTGGTTTTCTACTTTTATCTTGCTCTCTAAGAGAAAGACAGTAACAGGAGTAGTTCTAAGATGTGACACCATAGTGCACTTAAGTTCGCTGTGTGGGCTTCCTTTTAAGTATGATGTTTCATGTTCTGACAATCAGAGTGACTTTACAAAAACACCAGTGATAAATTCAAGATTGGCTGAACCCACTGCCTGAGCCTTATATCTTAATTTGGGAATAGTACAGCATTATTAAATTGCACAAGTACTTGGGTCTATACTCAAGAGATACATGTGTATGTAACAGCAGAAAATATTATCTAAAACTTCATATGAAGTAAAATTAGTGGCTGTGTTAGACTAATCTTAATAAAATATACATCTACTTTGAGCCTTTCTGTAGTACTTTCTATTATTTTCTTTATATTATACGTACTGCCTCTCATTTCACTTAGTCACTTTTACTGTTTTGTAAAATGAAATAGTCACTTTTTGACCGGTACATACTTTTCAGCTCACATAAATCAACACAGCTGCACTGAAGTGAGTAGGGTTGTGTTGATTTATGCCAGCTGAGGGTCTGGCATACTACTTCCAGTAATAGTCTGGTAATGTAAGATAAGCATGACTTGCTTCCTTTGGGGAAAAGACCTGTATTAGCAGTATATTTGCTAAAGCTAATTTCTTCAGTTACTTTCATCCATTTTATCCAGGTATAGCTCAAGAGTGTCATGATTTATGGTCATGCCAAGGTGAATGGGATCTTCCATTTCTGAAGCTTATTTATTTTCTAAGTATGACACGAGCTGAAAAGCAATATGCTCTACAGTAGCTACAGGCAGTCTCTGTATTCAAAAATGAACAAAAGAAAACCTAAAAAACTTTTCCAGGCTAATGTTTGGTTTTTTGCCCTCCCCCTCAAAACAACGTGATGGGATACCCAGTGGGGGAGGTGATGGCTGTCAAGTTGCTGGTGGTAGTTGAACATGTCTCCCAGATTACCAGTGTGGAAATGTTTGCCCTGTAGCAGCATTGGAAAGATATTTCTGTTCCGTGAGATGACGGTTTTGACAGTGGAAGAGTGAGGCAATTAGCAAGTCTAGTTTTCAGGAAAGCTGGGGCTTGATCCAAACCTTTTTTTTACTTCATTGGAAAGATTCCTGTTCTTTTGTTGGGCTCTGGATCTCGCTAATACCTGCTTTTCTGAGTGGGAAAGCAAACTGCTTGTTGACAGCGTCATTTGTTTCGTCCCAGACAAGCCCTTACTGTTGTCTCTCTTCAGTTCTGTGTAAGAAGTTGTCTCAGGTTTACAAGATGTGCCTTTGGATGTCTGAGATAACTTTCTGATTTGGTTAACCACTTCATTGCTTGCCTCATCTGATCTTAATCTGCCAAGATGTACAAACATGTACAGCATGTTTCCTGACACAATGCAACAAAAGTTTTGTTTGGTTTTTGTTGGGTTTTTTTTTTCCGCTAAGTAATACTTTGCCTCCACACATGACATCACTGTGTAGATCATTCAGTAGGGAATTTTTGTGTGTCTGATACCAGCTCTGGTAAAGCAGTTGTCATCAGACCATTGCTGTATAGCCAGAGGGAAAGGATGCAACTGCTCATTTCTGTGATCTCTTTCAGCCAGGGTGGAAATGGCTAGGTATTAGATTGCAGGCTGAATGTTGTCAAAGTACATGTAGTAAGATTAAAATGAAAATAAATAATATCTTAAATAGAATGGGGAGTGTTCTTTGATTTTATTGTGCATCTGGGTCTCAGGTTTGCCAGAGAGAACGGGGTAAGAGTTTCCCCTACTCACTGTAAATACTGCATGCCTTTTGATGTTATGGTTTTTGTTGGGTTTTTTGGGGGGTTTTTGGGGTGTGGTGTTTTTTTTGGTTTTTTTGTTTGTTTTTTTTTTTGTAATCAACTTTTAGTCTCCCTTTTGCCTCTATTTCTTAGAGAAGGCAGAAGCAGATGGTGACATCTGCTACTGGCTTTCACAAGAAAACTGCAATTCCTACTGTAGCAGCTGCTCTTCTGCATCTAGTGTATACAGATGTAGTTAACATCTGCCAGATTTCCCTTTCTCATGTCTGTATTTGGAGACTAATCTCTTAAAACACTTTCAATGCAAGAGAAGCTTGGTCAACCTAGTACCACTGGAAGTACTAAAGGCTTTTCTGGTGCTTTTTTGGTAAGTTGAGGCCTGTGAAAGACATAAGTGTGTAAAATTTTAGTGCAAAGCTACATTCATTGAAAGCAAAATTTCCAAACCCATGAGTATATCTCAATAGAAAAAATCAGCAGAGTATTGCTTGTGACTCTCCTGCTCCTTGCTGTGTGAGAAGCACACAGGCTGGCTGGTGTCATCAGGATCATCTGCCTTGCACATTGAATACTTGATGGCAAGGTACCATGGCCAATGTAAAAGGACTTACTCAGACATTTGTGTGCTATAGAGCAGCCAAGATCATTTCATGCTTTTTAGTTTGCGTGTTTCAACAGAGAAAGCATGCAGTGTCCTGGAGACATGCATTCTTACTGGCTTTTTCTCCCTGCTGCGAGACTGATCCTGCTAAGTGATCCATGCAGGTGTTCCCTTATCTACACATGCAGTCAGACATCACTGGGGATAAATGTGGGCATTACAGTCTACTTGCACAAATGCATTTGCAGCAATATTGACTGTAATAACAGAAAATTTTCAGGTAATACCTTTCCTTTGTTTTAGTTAAGTACATGTTTTCCCCTTGAAAAAGAGCTGGTGTTACAAGATAAGCAAATTCAGATAATTATGATGATGTTGAACATGCTACTGACCAATTAATACAGATCAGAGCACATGAAAATATGTGGAGATTTTTTATCTGGTTCTTATGGTGCTAATAAGCCATATTAACCTTATATTTTTAGTGCCGCTTCCATAGTGCTTGCCAGCACTAAGGTATGAAGGTAGTGCAACCACACCAAAATATGAGTGGCTTTCCCTTCATTAAATTGTGTTTTGAAAGCAGTACCAGACATCTGAAATAAAAACTGGAGAGTGAGAGTATTTCTGCATGCTCTTAGTTTTGAGCATCCAGATAATCCAGGTCAATACTGTGCAACTTGTCACATCTGGGAATGAAATAATCATGTATATGAACTGAATCAGGATATAAAAGGATATTTTTCTAAAGTGACTCATTGAAGAAGTAAGACACTGTGTTGAACAATTTGACTACTGAAATCTTTTTGATTCAGTCTTTGAAACAATAGTTTGTGGGAATCTTTACCACCTCTTTTTTTTTTTTCCTTTTCAATCTCAAAGTAGCCCTAATTATTCACTTCTGTATCTGATGTACTTTTCTGGGGTTTGCCACCAGTTTACCTAAGTAGTTATGGATCTAGCTTGTACAAAAAATAAGTAATTTCTTGCCTGTGGGTTTAGATTTTTTGGAACAGCTGCATTCACAACTCAGATCTCTCCTTGAGTGAAGTATTATCTTATCAGAAGTATCTTTTCATCATTAAATCATATGCTCTCTTGTGGCTTATACTGTGCTGAGAAGAAAGTAGATTACAAGTTTTGCTATCTTCCATGATTGATTTCAACTTTTTTTTAATCTAAAAAAAAAAAAGGGCAGAGTATCCCCACAATTTACAAAATGTCAAAGCTGTTAAATTTAGAAAGCTTTACCAAGTAATTCTTAATATTTCTTAAGTTATATTAACATATATCAGTGTTACTTTCTCAAACTAATACTTGCAGATTTTTTTTCTCTAATTAAATATCAACCAAAAACTTTAAAATAAAGTGCTATGAAATTTATGAAAGTCCAAAATGGGAAATGGGGTGGCAGACTGTGTATCTCACCTGTAGTGTTCTTATGCCTTCATTAATAAACAAACTTGTAGCAGGATTTTGAGAAATAATGTTTTATATGCCTACTCCTCATTTTTTTCCCCCTTTGTTACATTTATTTTTCCCCAGGCAAAGCACAATGGAAAATGTGACTATTGTGCTGTTCTTGTGTTTGTATAAATGAGAACATGAAGTGCAATACAAGCAAGAACTATGAGATTTACACCTTGCATTTTACAAACTAGCTTAAAGTGAACGTGGAGTTTGCAGAAGGTCAGCAGAACAGAACTGGTTTCATCCAGAAGTCCATTTAGCCAACTTACCCCATTGCTGGAACATGAGGGGAGAGTTCAGGAGACAGTACAGATGCAGTGTGGTCACCTCAGATCTCGGTAGCTGATGGGTAGGAGACCATGCCCAAAAGATGCAATCCCGGTCCACTGCCGGTCCATTCCAGGGCTCTGTGGGAATGCAGTCCAAGCTGAGATCCTCTCTGAAGGAAACCACTTCATCTGGGGAAGAACACCTCCTTTGAATGCATGGTGAAGTCATAGTTCAGTGGTACCCAGAGCCTCAGACAGAAGAGCATACTGCAGGATAGTTTTCCCAGATGTGGGGACTCAGCCACGGCCAACCTCTTCTGTATTTCTTCCTTTTCTCAAGAAATTCCTTGAGCCATTTTTGCTCACAATTGCATCTACATGATTATTTTGTTCTGTTGCAGTTCATTAAATATCATTGTATTCTGAAATATAGGCAAGAGAGGAAGAGAAAAAAAATCACACAAAGAACAAAGGTCCCATCATTATTGCAAGAGATGTTGCATAAATAAATCTATCTTATATTGTTGCTATAAGTAACGAGTGTTTAATATTTTAGTCATTATTGCCATATTAATGATATGTTAAGTTTCTGAAGATGTGTCTTACTATTATTAAAATTCTGCCAATATATAAATTTTTCATGTGATATATTAGTGTACTGCTTTGCCTTCTTCCTGCTGTGTAATCCAACATCAGTTGGAGACTATGAAGTAAAAACCAGTAGAAATTGCTTACAGCTCATCTTCAGAGTCCTGGATATCCCTGCAAAGATGTGACGATGTAGGCCTCAATCCACAACCTTCAAATTTTGGACATCATCTATCAGGTGCAGAAACTTGAAAGCCTGGTTATACTCACAGTTTATAGGCATGGAGCAACTGACCCATCTTAGTATCTGAAACATTTTTCTCAATAGCGTGCATCCTGTTTTCCCTAAAATGGCTTTCCAAAAAGTTGACAATTCCCTCTACTCAGTCAGGCATAATTAAAAAGAATTAAGTAAAAGTAAATCTGTTGAAAGTGCATGTTGTTTCAGAAAGTTATTTGAAATCAACCCACTGAGGCACTTCAGATACAGAAGACTGAACAGGAGAGACTAATTCACAATAAAACAATTTCAGCATTAGGGGTTCAAAAAACACTACAGAAGGAAATGTCAACTGATTATTCCTCTACAAAGTTAGCAGGATTCATTAAAAACAAGTGAGAAATGCAATGTCATTGGATGTCACCTCTGATAAGATTCACCATGCAATGGGATTTTATAGCAATTGTAGGAAGGTAAGCTGCTTTGTGTGAGAGAAAATTAGTGCATTTGGTCAGAGCTTGGTTTGAACTTAGAAACAGTTTTTTTCCTCTGTCTTGATTTCACTAAGTGTTTCACTTGCTGTTCCTAGAAATGTGTTTAAAAGTAAGAAACACAACTGCACAGACAAACATTGCATGTGTATGTTTGACTTCAGACCATTACATGCATTATGTACTTTCTGGGGATGCACAGAAGTTTTACATTTGTAAGCATATCCTGTTGTCACTGAAATAGCTGAAAATCCCAACAGCTGGCAGATTGCTGATTTCTGCCAGTTTTATTCATCTAATTGCAAGTATTTTTGAACAGATTTTAACTGCTGTTATAAGGAGTTATAGTAGTGTATGTACTGTCAGCTACATGTGTTTCCCACACGGTTGATGTTTGCACACCTTGCCAACCGTGTTGTAATATTTCCTTTTCAAGGATTTACCTTTCTTAGACTCTTAAAATTTAATTATGTTCTACTTAATTAGTAGGCAATGATTGGCAAATGAAAGCTATGGCTCAAAGCATTGTAATAAAACCAGATACCTGATGCTATTTAGATGTTGCAATATCAGTTGCATATTTTGATCTGTATTGTATCTCACCCCGATAGAATGATGGCTGTTAAGACAGAGACTTAGCAGGTTTCCCATGAAACCCTTCAGGGTTGCTCTTTGGTACAGGAAAACAAACCAAACCCAAGCCAAGAGAGGGAATGCAGTATCACGTATTCTCTGCTTTCTCTGAATTTTTTGCCCTAGGACATGTGAGTTTGAGCAACACTGCTGTAGAAATGTTGCAGGAATACTGATGGATTTTTATTTTTCAAGTCAAGTCCTTGATTTCCTTACATCATCTGTGAATAGACTTCTAGATAGTAAAGAATTATCCAGTAAAGGAACTCAAACCTTCAGTTTACATCCTTTTTTTCCTCCTCATTTATATTACAATCCTCACATTAAAAGAAATGTAAGGTTTTTATTCATGGCATCAATATCCACCAATAGGTGGACTGAAAACTTTACAAAATCCTATAGTAATCCCAGGTGTGGGCAATGTGAATCTGCAAAAATCTAGAACTCATTTTGGATTTAAGACAAATCCAGAAGTGAGAAAAACATCAGTAACACCCAGAAATATTTTACGTTCAATTTCCTTTTTAAATATTTTGAAACAGTTGCCTTTTTAAGTTATAAATCTTATTTGTGCTTTCTTGCTGACACTTTTCTCTCCTCAGCCCCACCTCATGCCCACATTCTGAGTCATTGGTAGGCAAGTGTGCATCCATTAGGGATACTTGTGTTGTACGCTCTGTGCTCTCACACTGAGTTTCTACTTCTGCAGACTGTAAAAATAACCACCAAGATCATTTGTTACCATTACTGCACAGCTTCAAGATAAATGGAGACACTGTGTACTTCCCAAGGTCAGGAAAAGTTCTTACTTCCCAAATTTTATCCAATTCTTAAAAACAGAGTAAATTGGAAATTATCCATGGTCTTAAAAACTTTGTTGGTTTGGGATGGCACCGGTATTGTAATTAATTTTAAATATTTATACTGAAGTGCCACTGAATTTAAAGTCAGTCCTGTGACCATAACAGGCATCATGCAAATATTCCTTTTTTATTCCCTGCTGTTTGTTTTCATAAGTATTGCATGTATCTGCCGTTGAAAGTCAGGCAAGTGGTTGCTAATTTTCACATGTGTTTTTCAGCCGGAATGAAAAACTCCTCTTCTCAAACCCTGACCCTTTAGGGAAAATGGGGATATACTGGTGTTAGTAGTGTGGCTTGTGCTCATGCTCTAGGGGGCTAAAGCATCCCAACTCCTGTGTTATGGACAAATCTCTCCCTTTTGTATGATCTAAAACTAGATAGTGGGTGTGCTTCTCCTTTTCTGAATAGATGCTCTGTGCCCTGAGCCATAACCTGTCCAGATGTGCTGCAGCTTCCAGGTAGTGATTTGAATCATCTGAATTTTGCTGAAAACTATATGCGCTGTTTGAGATTTGCACAAAAATAAGCTTTAAAAAAGAGTGTAGCACATATACAGTTGTTTTATTTTTAGCATATTTCATGGTGCCAGCAGATCTTGCAATAATTACGAAAAACAGGGCAAGATTGGTGTAACAGTAACTAAGACTGAGAACTTGAAAGCTTGACTTCATGTAACAGCAGTAGGAAAATGCTACCTTTGCTACCTAGTTCTGAAAGTGCTGGTGTTACTAAAGAACTGGAAACAATTTTTGTTGTGCTGATGAATCCAAGATCTATTGCCAAAATGGTGTCAGAAAAGTGTAAGCCAGTGAATAACAGGTCATTATTAAATTTTCGTTATGTCTCATGATGATGCTTTTCTTGAGAAAAGCATCATAATGTTAAATTGCACTTAAAGAAGCTCTTTGTTTTGAAATCATGGCATGAAGCAATTCTGGGTTTGATTTCATTAGTGTGCTGCAGTTATTGCACAACTCTGGTCTACTTGCAAGTAAGTTAAGTGTCTCCTGTCGCTTTGGTTCTGCAGGTTCATTGTGGGTTTGGTGGTGTGGTGATATCATCTAGTTTACCATCACATTTGTAGACAGTGATAACCAGGCATCAACACCCATGAAGAAACCCACAGAGTCATCAGGGAATGTTCATTCATTTTTTCCAAAATTATGTATGTGTGTGTGAGTGTGTGGATGATGCTTGAAAATGGCTGCCTGTACGCGAAAGTCTGGTGAAAGAATTTGTGTGTTCTGTAAAATTTTCTGTAAAAGAATAAATCAAAATTTTCCTAACTGATAATGTATGTGAGGGTTCAGTCAATCTCAATGTTGTTTCTACTGGTTAAAATCCGATAGTTTAATATTTAAAACAAAAGGCCTGGGATTCAGTAAACAAAACCTGAGAGATTTAACACTTTTTAAAATATGTTTTTCCTTGAGACTACTAAAATGCAAAAAATTAGAAATCCTCAAGGATTAACAGAAATACTATTTTTCTGTAGCCTGTAAGGAAAGAAATACTTATGCAGCTACATGATGAAGTAAGTTATTTTTAATAAAATCTCTGTTGCCTTTATCTGATTTTCAAACCTGCTCTTTAGTGACAAGACCATTCAGATTTTTCAAAGCCCTGGGAATCTTATATATTTTAAAGATGCCTCACTGAGAGCTTTCAAGACATGAATATAATATTAATAATTTTAAGAGTGCCTTACAATTCTCTACTTCTAAAGCAGAACTTCACAACTATTGATTGATGTAGATGGCAGCTATCTTGAAATGTTAGTTTAGCCTCATTTCCATTTTAATCTACAATAATGTTTGTGGGAGGCACTGCTAAGATGAATATAATTCATTTTAAAAATGAGAGAAAAAGTCGTGTTTCTTGTAGAGAATTGTGTTTCCTGGACTTGTGGTGCTTGAAAAATACCAACAGCTTAAAAAAACCCAAGTAAAGCAGCATGAAAATTGTTTGGTTTGGATTTGATTTTTCTTAGACTCTGACAAGTCTGTTCAGTTTTGCCAGATCAATAATAATTTATCTGCCTTGGTATTCTGAATTAATTCAAGCTGAAAATTTTTTAAATATAAATTTGTGTGGTTAAAGAACTTATTTTGAAAATTCTCTGTTAATTATTCTGATCCAATACTCAGGTATTTTCTTGGTTCAGTTCTGCATTAGGGTAAACAAAGAATTTGGTTCAGGTAACAGCTGTGGTTCAGTTGCCATTTTATATGGAAATGCTCTGTATTGAATTGGTGTTAGGCTGAAGCAGTTTGGAGAGGGCTTATGTTTGTGTCTAGATCTGCATGACTGTCTTTGAGGAAATCAAGGAAACAGGTTAAAAAGAAATAAAAGGGAATGATATAAAATCTGAATTTTGAATCTGCATTTTTATAATCAAATAGATAAAGACAGTACTTTGTCTTGAGTCAAATACTGTTTACTGAATTCCATTGAAACTCTTAAAAATAACTTAAAAATTTAACTTTATTTTCATACACCAGTATGTTTATAGCTCTGGCTACTTTGAAATTCCTTAGATTTTTTTTTCATGCTTAAGTTTATTATTTCTGTATAATTACTCAGAATTTTATTAGTTTTTCTATTTCAGGAACTTGTTTTGGGTTCTCTTTTAAGTTGGCAGAGAGATTAGAGGACACTAGTCATTTCTTTACCACCCTCTTCTATGCTGCACAGAAAAATTATTAAGAAGCTGGGGTTTTTTTCCTGACATGCTAAATTGTAACTATTTTAAGAGAAACCAATAGGTTGAGTGTTTAAAGTTTTAATATAATTTTATCCATATGCACTTTTAAAGTGTGGATTAGTATTAATTGATATGTCGGAGTTCAGTTGCATTAGACATCTGCACAGTTGTGACGTTCAGCAGCTCAAGAGATGGTTACAGAGTTTATTCCACTCCTTTTCCAGAATGCTGCCACTACCACTGCCAGTGCTGTGTGTGGACATAGGAAGAACAAAAACAGAGCAGGCTGAACCATGCCACAGAGATTGCAAAAGGACATGATATCCCTTTTTTTTGTTAGAAAGTCCTTTCTGAAACCCTACCTCAACACCTTGCATGTTAATTCACATCTCTGTCCTTCAGGCTCAGTTCTGCTTGTTCTTGACTCTGTGAGCTTTAACATATGTGTGTCTCAGGAGGAAAGTCCCTGCTTTTTCAGGGGACTTGGAAAAAACTTCATGAGAATATCATTTACCCTTGGCTCATTATTTCTTTAGGTTACTTCCGTAGGAGATGAGGTTAAATCTATTGTTGTTGACTTGCCAGTCACATGACAGCAGACAGATGTGCAGCTGCTTAAATTTGAATTGAAATAACCCTGGAAAAGATGGGGCTCCCTCTCAGATGAAATAACATGTATGTCCAAGAAAATCATAAATAAGCTGTTGGGGGTTTTTTAGTAGATCTATCTCTCATCATAATAATTACCAAAGTGTTTACTCACAGGTGCAAAATACTTAGAGAGTCTCCTTAATCTCCAATTATTGTTGCCCTCTCATCTTGACCTCTCTTGAAGTGTTTTATAAACAATTTAAAGAATAAATGAAGTATTAGAAACAGTTATTATAGAGCAGGCAAAGTTATTTGCTTTCTTTGAGTGAAGGGATATAATTTATAAAGGACTGATTACACTCATCTGTTTTCTGGGTAGCCTGTAAGTTTACTTTACCGTGGCAAGGCAGAATAACAGAGAAATTGTGTCATGGGAGCAAAGTAAGATATTGTAGCAGTAGGAAATCCAATTGCCTTGTTTTACAACCATTTGTCTCGTCCGTTGTTTCTGTCAAATGATCATTTGAATCAAAAGCATTTAAAGAGATTTTCTTCCTCTGCAGTAATGAGAACAACAGAGACTTTTGTGCTGCAGGACATTCCTACTAGGTCTTTCCTCCTCTAACATGGCTACCTGCCAGTCCTTGTTATTATTGAAAGTTGCTTCATTTAATGCATTTTATAAAGTGTCCCTGCCCAGCTTCGTGGCTGTCACTGAGGTTATGAGTCAAGAGGGAGAGTGGGAGTGGGAGCGGGAGCTCTGATTCAGCAGGGCTTTGCAGCAGAGAAGTTAAAACTGAGAATGTTAGTAGGCAGCTTATTACTTCAAACCTTCTCTTTTTCAAGATATGTGTTTGAATCAAAAGAAAAATACAGTGGAAAGCATGTTAGATCTCTTTGCCTTACTCATTTTACCACATTGCTCCTGTCTTGCTTACTAATCGGATGTTGGTGTCAAGGTTTTTTGGCTCCAGCTCTCAGGAAGAAGGGCTCTGTCTTGGGAGGGAAGAGCCTACGGGTTTCAGAAGCTCCCTCTGTAAGTCTGCAAGCCATTCCTACCTCTGCTGTGCACTTCTGTCAAGCAGGGATCAAATGAGATGTGAGTGTCCTGGAATCATCAAAACAACAGAGCCTGTTGGCTCTAACACAGCTGGAACTGGGGAAAAGATGCCTGTTCCTCTTCTCTTACATGGCTTTTTTCTGTCTCTTTCCTGATCTCCCTGTGAGGCAGACAGAGTGGAGGCAGTAGAGCAGCAGGGAAGAAGACAGGGTGACAGTGATTGTCTATTCCACACCAGAGGACAATTTTGTCGTGTCTCTTTGCAGTTAGAAGAACATTTGTCAACCCTGATGTCTGCCAACCATAGCTCTGCAGCCCCTGGAGAAGCTTATCTTATCAAAGTGCTTTTTTTTTCTAAACAGATAAAAGAGAAGACACTATCATTTCCAAGATCAGCTATTTGAATGAAGAAACAAGGCAGGATGTTGTTGTAGAACACATATATAGAATTACATCTTTATTTCTAATATTTCTGGCAGAAGCAGGGAGGATGAGGGAGAGAGCTACATTAATAACAGGTGGTTGCTGTCAAAAATCCTACAGTAACTTTCTTATAGGTCCAACACCCTTAAAAATATACCTTAGCAGTTCTAAGATGCTTCAAAAATATTCCTTACCTTTTAGAGTCATCCTTTTGAAAGTCAGAAAATGTCTGTGTACACTTTTGATATTTAATCACTGGGAGGGTTGGGGGCCCTTCTGAAGAAGAGCGTGGTCAGAG
This sequence comes from Passer domesticus, assembly GCF_036417665.1. Classification (NCBI taxonomy): domain Eukaryota; kingdom Metazoa; phylum Chordata; class Aves; order Passeriformes; family Passeridae; genus Passer; species Passer domesticus. Next base: position 78,304,487 of record NC_087474.1, on the reverse strand, counting down.
GAAATCAGTTTGAGAGCTGATTCTTTGCCTGCTGCATCTGGAGCCTAGTGGGGGTGCTCTGGGGAGCAAATGTAGATTTGGCTTTGGCTCAAGGGAGGTCCCCTGTCATGAGATGACATATGAAGGTTATGCATATAAGCACCAAACCCTTACACTCCCATACTGTGCAGCATTTCACAGCCAAGAGATAAACACTGTAACTTTTAAAATAACAGCTATGGTTTTTTTCTCTGTATGCTGGGCTATTAGGTTCCTTTTGTTTACTCCTGCCTCGAGTCATCTCCCAGTAGGTGTGTCCTGTACATTTGGTATGATACTTTCTGCCAGATATCACTAGTACCTGAAATGCTGGGCACTGCAGACTTCCTTTTAAAACTCTCATGAGTAATTGCCAAAAGGTCGTAGCTACAGTGCCCCAAACAAATGCAGGTTATGAATGGTCCTCCTTTTTAGCCTACTTTTCCTTTAAACAGGCCTGTTGGGTTTTGAGTACCTGCAGTTAAATGGTGTTGCTTTTGGCAGGGCTTGGTGAGCAAATGAGGCATAATCTCTCTGATCTCAGTAGTCTGGTCAGTCAGCCATGACATTCTCAGTGTCTTTTCTTTCTACACCCTGTCTGAACAGAGCCATAGCCCAGGCAGCTCTCAGTGGGTTGCCAAAGATTACCATGTGCAGTGAAGCAGCAGATGGCAGGACAGTGGAAAATATGCAGCCCCAATCCCTGGGTTCATGTGGGGTTCAGGGTTAAATTTCAGTGATTTCCCTCTCTGCTCCTCAAGCCTGTCAATAAACTGCCCTTTCAGAGATGAACTCTTTAGTGTGCTTTGGGAAACTATTTAAAGTTCAGGTTTGGAAGTGTGTTCTAGACTGAAGCAGAAAATGTAAGTGTTCTGTGGCTACAGCTGTTGATGTCTTCCTCACCTTAGTGTGGGCATAAAAAATGAGGCACATATGAATATGTCCTGAAAACTATGAAAGGAGGGTAAAAGGAGCTTTGCAAACTTGATTGGCTCATAAGCTGTGTAATGACTGAATGAGGGGTGCCTCCACAAACTTAAATTTGTGCCTATATGTTTTGATAAAGCCGGTTTTTGCACTTTTGGGTTTTCTCCCCACAGGTTCCCCCTTCCTTATTCCTTGCATGGGTCAGAGAGTTTTCATTGGAATGGCTAGGTGTTCAGTCTTGGGGTGGGGGAAGGTGGAATGGTGGGCAGAGAACAAGAAAAACATTCTTTCACAGCATATTTATTTACTCTATTGAGTGATTTCATCCCTTTTTGACTCTTCCAGGGTCTCATTGTTTCACAAATATCAAGATACTTAACTTTCTCAAATTCTTGTAAAATTTTGGCATTACCTTCATTGGGGGTGGGGAGGTGACATTAAGGCATTAAAAACCAGAAGAAGTCTACATTGTTTGATTGATTAGTTCATGTTCAGAATAAAATTCTCATCTATTTCCACCTTGAGCCTCAGTAACAAGTTCATAGAGGAATTTGTGTCAGTGACTAAATGAGAACCTGGATTTAAGTGACTTTCTGAGCTCCCTTTCAGAATTTGCACAAGAACCAGGCTTTTGTTCATTTTCCTGGTACAGCATTAATCAGACTGAACTGTGCATCTATCACTTCTTTCTCTGAAGTTCTTTACCTTTGGTTAACTTCAGGCTCCATAGGACCCTTGCCTACTTCATTTCTCACAAGACAGCAGTTTTTACTCTCAGGGCAAGTCTGTTCTCCATGGGCTATCTATTAGGAAAAAGGTTACAGTACAATATCTAGAGATGTTCTGTAAAACTATCATTGTGCATTCAGAAACAAGTGTAAAACATGTAATCCTAATTTTTGGTGCTAGAATTTAGGGCTTTGTCCAGACTATGTACAGAGCATGTGTGTTTTTCTGAGTTCATGCACAGCTACCTATGGGGATATAAAAATGATGTGAAAGGTCCCACTAAAAACACAAAGCCAGGAAATTCAGAATTGGGCTAACTTTCTGTCCTGGTTTCACCCCATTGTGTTCAAGTATTGTAGACATCTCAGAACAGCAGGTGATCCGACTGCCTCTTGTGTTCCTAGAGGAAGTATAAACTAACTTAAATGGGAAATATCACAAAAACAGGATAACAATGAATTTCAGGAGTCCACAAAGGAAGAAGTGTTCTTAAAAATACTGTTATTAAAACAGTAGTGAGCATTACAAGCTGAATGGTGGTAAATGGATGTATTATGTAGACACTCTGGGTTTTTTACCATTGAATCACGTTCCAAATGTTTTGTTTAATATTTTCTTGTGCAAAACTTCTGTGGTGATTGGACATATTAATGGTGGTATGTTTAAGTTTGTCCTTTTCTTTGTAAATTGAAGTAATCTGACTTCAGCCAAACTGCACCAATTTATCTTGCCAGAAAGCTGAGTTCTCTGTGTTTATAGTGGTGTATTTATTTATATTATTAATTACACTAGAGAAACTCTATTCCCACAGAGAAAGAATTCAGGAGTGGGGTTCAGTTTCAGTGGCAACATTAGTAGAAAGGAATATTCATTGAAATGTGTGAACATTTTAAAAATCTGTTAGAATTTTACTCAATGATTATGTTAAAAATATTTTCTCACTAAATAAGGGTCCATTTCTTTTTTCGGTCCCGTATTCATTTTAGAGTGAAAATTAGCAACATGCCCAGGCTTTGTCCCAGAGGGGAGTTCGCTCTCAGCAATGGTTTTTATGCAACCTCCTGACATACCCTTTCTGCCTGTGGGAGAGCTGCCTCTCTGTCTGGTGGCATTTCCAGTTCGGAGCTTGGGTGTGGAAGCCGTAGCACCCTTGCTTAACTTCAGGGTCCTCTGAGAGTGATCACATCCTGTGCTGCAGCAAGGACATAGATTTTATGGGAAGTTTAAGCAACCAGCAGTAACTACAGCTAGGTGAAATAATGTTTTTATTGGCTTTCTGAATAGAGGAGGTCAACACAGCTAGAGCAAACATGGCCAAGTCCTTTGGACCAGAAGGGACATGCTGTCTTTGTTGGCTTGCAGTCTTCCTGGTGTACTGTCATTGTGCCTCTGCCTTTTCACCCCATTCTCTTCTTAAACTGTTAGGCCTTGGGGGCTTACTTTAGGGTTGGGCTCCCCCTGCTCCACACAATCAATCAAAGCTTTTTTTACAGGGGTCTGTTGTTAAAATACTACATTTCAGGGTTGTTACTTTGGTTTTATCCAAGATAATGACTTCCAGCATTGTCCTGCTTGGTCTTCAGCAGAACCACTTGTCCCTGTGCAGAAGCAGAGCTTGGGAAATGGGGACATCAGGGACAGGGAGAGTAGGCTGAGAGCGCCATCAGCTGATCTCATACCCTGGGTTGCACACCAGCTTTTCTGCATGCCACAGCACACACTGTGGAGATTATTTTTGGCTCTTAATGTCTGAGCCAGGTGTTTACTTGATTAGTTTGTTATGAGTCTGAGAGGGTATCTGTAGCTGGAAGATTTCATCCTTGTACTTGAAACTGTAGAACTTTGCAAGTGGTGAATTGTACATTGACTTGTTTGGATTATCAGTGGTGTTGGAGATGTATTTCTCACTGCACCCTAGCTGAGAATCCAAATATTCATAACATGGAAGATGAAAGGAAATGTAGCACCTTGCATTTTATGTACCTTGTACTAGAAAAAATGTGCCTCCTGTATTTGTAGAAACTGAGCATTTTTTGCTTCCCTCCAGTTCTCACTGGCCCTCACCTTGTTACTTCTTGATAACCTCTTTCCCCTCGGCGGTTTCCAGCTCCCTGAAAAAATAATTCAGCTGTGTTTTAGAACCCCCTCTTGGTGATTCCAGGACTTCTGTAGCAAATGGTGATTTAGTAAACGAAACACATTTATCAAATGATGTATTGAGGACCTAAAGGGTGCCTCAAGGACTACCACTGTTGCAAAGCTAACCAGAAGGAAGTCCTAGGAGAAAAACTGTTGAGCAACAAAGCTCCAAAGGGAGGCACATGGATTAGGAACATCTTGAGTTATGCTGTATAAGTGTCAAACCCGTCTAGCACTGCTTTATTAGTTTGTGTGGGAGGCAAAGTTTCAAATAAGCTGCTTGGCTGTAGCCAGACCATTTCTCTTGCTCCAAGAAAATACATCAGCACTGACTCAGCAAATTTGCCACTGTGACTGGTTTCAAGGCTAGCTCTTGTTACAGTCTTTAACCTACAGTAAAAATAAAGGAAAATTCTTTTTCCCCCTGGCTTGAAGTGAAATGATACGTTTTATACTCAAGAAATTTGCACGTTAAAAGTTAGGACAATTATGGGTGCATAGAAAGTAAGGGAAAACCTGTGCAAAACTTTATTTACATCATGACCCACCGCAAACTGATGTCCCAGCCACCTGGAGAGGCTGAGACATCAGCCAGATTTAGTCCCTCAGAGGTCAGAAGGTCCAAGAAACTGTATTAGTCAGTCATGTGTCACCAGGTAAGATTAAAAGCCTTGCCTGCTTCATCTCAAGAGAATGCGAGGGTAAAGGCTGAACGTCTCAGCTTGAACCATCAAACAGAAATTTTTTGATGTGCTACTGGTTGCTGAGGGGATGGAGGAGGGGAAAAACAGGGAGAAAAGGAAAGGAGTGTTAAATTTAAGAGCACAGATGTCTGAACTGTGATAGCCATTAAACAAGTTAAAATCACGGGGTTTTGTGCAAGTTGCCTAAGACTCCAGGATAATTCCATTTCGTACAAGTGCTGGATTTTCCTTTTGGTTGCATACAGTTCTAGCTATTGTAGCACAAATTAAGCAAAGCATGTACTTAACTACAATTGTTTACACAAGCTTTAACGATGTATAGAGTCTGTACTGATGGGCAAGCCCACTCATGTTTACCCACAGCTCACACAAGCAAGGGCTTGTGTAATTCTGTGACAGCTGAAATGAGAGGTTTAATTCAATAACCTTAGTTGTACAATTTTAAAAACACAGCTTAAATGAATGTTAGAAAATCAGAGTGGCTAAAGACATTTACCTTTGTTTTACAATGTAGTGTATATGAACTGTGATTAAAAAAACCAAAGTGAATAGTTTGGAGCAAAAGGTTAAGTTTTCTGTAAGCAAAACGCTGCTCTGTTTATGTAAGCACCATTAGCAACATAAACTTGGGAACAGGAATAACACTTTTACATATTGTTTTCAGTATTAATGTTTGGGTTTTCCTTTATAAGAATCTTTGATGCCTCACCTTTTCCTGTTCAGTGTACAGTTCCTGAGGGGAAAATATTTTAATTTAAGAAAAATTATATGGAGGAAATATACTAAAATAGCACATTTTGGCCAACCATTATTGCTGCTATATCACCCTGTCCTTTTAACAACCCCATGTGATCAATCCAAGAAGTGTAATTATTCCCAAACAGTGATATTTTAATTGTGAAATCTAATAGCTTTTTGTTACACCCTACACATGCAGATTGTCTGCTAAGGAAACATCATACTTTCACAGTCACTTTACAGAACTACTGCTGTGTAGTCACAGAAACGATCCTGTCATGGTTTTTTTGAGAGGTGGAAAGCTATATCTGTTTGTATGCAGAACAGTCATGAACAGTCTAAAGCCCTGATGACAGATGCCCGGTGGAGGGTTAGCCCTGCTGAGTCACGGGGCAACCTGCCTTGGGCTGTGGCAAACACCACCTCAGGTTCTCATCCTTTGGTGGTGGTTGGTAGGTCTCTTCCCCTACTTCTGTGTCCCCTGCTTTTTACAGAGCTTACTAGTTGTCCCCTGAAGTAGTCTTTGTGCTGTCTTTTCACCCACTGGGAAAAATACAAATTTTCCTACTCTCTGTGTTCCCTCCACATTTCTGTACCTTGTTGTTCCTCACAAGACTGTCTCTTGCTCTCATTCTCCACTGAGATTATAAAAGGCAATAATTTGTGTTCCTGCCACGTGTAGTTCAATGACCTCCTGTTGCCTTCAGCTGTCCAAATGTTCTATGCGCAAGTGGATGGCAGGGGCAGAGGTGTTCTGGGGTTGAAGAACATCAGCCCCTCCACTGTGCTGCCCTCCCCTGCTGATTCCCACCTCTCAATGCCTTTCTCTTTCTGCCTTAACCTCCTCATTTTTGAAATATAGAAGTATTTTAATAGTGCATCTTCCATTATCTGAACAATGGGCACCCAGAGAGTCGGTACCACATTTGTGTTGAAAACTGACGTGTTAATGGAAAATAGAACCAAGGAGAAGTAATGCATTTTGGCATTGTAACAGTTATAATGTGTATCAATATATTATTAAACAAAATAATTCAGTTTATATGCTGATTGATGTCTTTGTTAGCAGTATTTGAACAAATTACTACCACATCATTTTATTTAAATCATACACTTCAAAGTAGTTCTAAATGAAGATGACTTGATAAAGAGGGGCAGTTTTATCCTCATGTTACTGGACCACTGCTTTCAGTCTAGAATCTGTGGATTTTTTTGTTACCTAATTGTTTCCCAGGGGATTGATGAAGAACAACCACTTTGAAAAGAATATTATCAATAAACTTTCCTGTTTAGAGAAAGATACATGTCCATTGGAAAATAGTTTGGGATATGTAAACTGAAAATATTTCAAAACCATTGAAAATATATTAAAAATCTGAGAAAGCCACTCCCATAAGCTACTTCTAAAATTTTAAAGAACAGAGAAAAAGATTAAGAGAAAAAACATATTATGATGAAACAAAGTATTTCCAGCCATGCTATACAGGATTAAAAGGAAAGGATTAAAGCACTATATCTCATGTTTCAGGAAATAAAATGATTTATTGCCCCAGTCAGGAAGATGTTTCCCATGCATGACTTTACAAGGAATTACTTATGAATCATATCACCCTTATTTCATATATATTTCATTTTGCAAAAATCTGATTGTGGACTTTATGGCAAGCTCATCCAAAGGTTATTTGCTGAGTAAAATGTGTATGGTGACAAACAGAAGGAAAAAAAGACACTTTTAGCCATGATTTTCTCTTTATTTCCAAACAGTGATGTTTCTACTTTGTGTAATTATTGTTGTGAGAACAATTTATTATTTTAAATTGTGCATGGATTCACAATTTAAATGCAAGACTGTTTAAAATATATTAAGTAACTGCTCTACTAGTTTTACCAAAATGCATTACTGTATCAGTGGTTTTGATCAAGACACAGTTTAAAATTAAAACTCAAAATATGGAAGGTTAATTTAAAGATATATAACTTGATTTTTCATTTGGTTTACAATGACAATAAATCCATTTGCTTTGAAATAATTGTTATTGATTTTCATCAGTGTGAAGAGATTTAAGTCTTGTTTTCTTAGAAGATCTGGATGTTGCTGTGTTTTTTCATTACAGCTTGTTTGAAAGTTTTCCATTTACAAAAAATGGAAAAGGTTCTCATAGAATGGAAATGATGAGCAATGTGAATTTTCAGGCAATCAAAACATTTTAATGATCTCATTAAATGCATAATTTACAACACATATATGTTAAAAGAAATATGTTTCTCTGGGTTAGTAGAAGCGCTGGGTACACAATCTGTTTGAACATGTTAAGCTTCCACTAGAATCTATGCCAGAACTGCAGAAACTTGGAGGAAAAGAAATGCAAAACTTCAACCTTTTTCTTGTCAGTGTCTTCAGAGACAGAAATCTTTTAATCATATTTTATGCAAAATGAAGAAAAAAGGTGTTATGAGAACTTGATAGATTTTACTAGGACTGCATCTCAGTTGATAGATAAGGACTGCTATTGAATTCTATAAGATTGGTTGTCATTCCATGATATTGCTAGGATTAATAATGGATTTTCTTAGGCATGCAACGAGTAGTGTTTTACATGGAGAGCAGTCTTCCTAAGACCACAGTTTTATCCATAGTTACGTTTTGTATGTAGTCTTGAGAGTTTGGAAAATGAGGGTTCTTGAAAAGAAACAGATGCTACAATAGTGACTTTTAAAGTTGCTTCATCCATTTGGTTGCCTCTTCTAAACCATAGTATGTAGAGAAAAACTCCTATGTAAAACAGGCAGTTCCCTGGTGATTTCCAAAGGGTGACACCCCAGTGCTGATAAAAGGAATGGGGTGCTGATGTGGAGGCTAAGATTTTTTTTTTTCCTGTCTTGGGGCAATCCAGCATTGGAACTGTAGGTGCATTAAGACCATGCCTCCTAAACAATGAGAGATGTATCCAGCTTTCAAAACTGCATCTTTGCCAGATATAGCCAGCATCCTTCTCGAAGGGATGAGCTGTTTTCCACCCTGAGCCAGGCAGCACAATGGGTGACAGGCCTGGGCTGGAGAGCAAAGTCTATTGCATTATACCTCTGCTATTTCTTTTCATTGTAGTATTGTTCCTGCAATGGTTTGCTGACAAGTTATATGTTTTGCAGATCAGGTCTGTTTGATGAGGAATCCTTCCTTGCTTTAAATTCTGTCTAGGATAAATCGGGTTCATAAATCAGACCTTATGATTCCTATTGGAATGCTAACAATCTCAAAGGGAGGACTTGGGTTTTGGAAGCAAATCTAAGCTAATGCCCAGGGTTACTAAAAGAGCTGTTAATATCATGAAGACTCTTGTTAAAGGCCCCTTTTAAATTGTAAGAACTTGTTAGATCCTGCTTAAGCTAGGGCTGTTCAGAACCACTGAAATGTCACACCAAAGCATCTTTTGATAGATCTGGCCATATCGCTTCTGCCTGGCCACATCTTTAATGCTTCATTGCAGCGATTCCAGTGCTGCCAATCACAATTCAAACCATAGCATAATGTGGCCCATCATGGTTTTGATGTATTTGCTGCATAGATAACTATGCAAGGCAGCTAGCCCAGCATGTTTGGCCCTACCAACAGCAAGAATGACTCTTCTCGGGGTTACTGTAGGAAAGTGAGCTCCCACACATTTGCCACCCACACACATTTTGAAAAGGCGTTCAAATAAGTCAAAATTCATCAACCATGTAACTGTTTTTTTAACAGCCCACATGTATTTGTACTAGGTGTGTGTAATGAGTTGTGTTTTACAAAACCTCTCTGAACGGGGGAAGCAGTGCAGAGCCAGGAGACTCTGACATCTCTCTTTCCCACCAGTCTAAGGTGGCTTCTGTCACTACCACCAACACATTTCCAGGTGAATTAGTAAGGTTAATAGCTTAACAAATTAGGCCTTATTCGCCTGTGATAACTGGTGGCATTTTAGCTGCTGCATCATCTTGATTTGATGAAAATCAACATAAAGGTTAACACACCAGCAGCTCTGATGATACTCTTCCTGGCACTGAGTGGCTATTTTGTGGAGAAAAATACTCTTGTGTGTTCAGCATTAACAAGTCTTCACTACCTCCTGATGAAGAAGGAAGCTAACCATTTCTGTGCCTCAAAAGGTCCTTTGTATTCAGTTATACAAAGATATGTGTAGCATATTGCCTAGACCTTTTAGATAGAATCAGTTCTGAGGAAAAAGACATTACTTCTGCTAAATTTCAGACCAAAGCAATGTCATAGCCAAATTGCAAACCTCTAGGACAGGGCTTTTTAGTGGAAATGCTGACATAGTCTTAACTACTTTGTATGACTCCAGCGGGCACCAGCTTAAATTCTAGTTATGATGTGCATTTAATGGCATGGGATCAAACACAGAGTGTAATGGGATATTTTAAGATACTGTGTTTGTAGGGAATAAGTACTTAAACATTATTTATGAACCATATCATTTAAATGCTTCTGAAATGTGCCATTCAGACCTTGGGTGCATGAAAAAATTTTCTAATCACATTTCTCAGAGTGAACAGCAGCGTAGTTTTCTTCCACAGCTTTGATGCTGAGGCACTTCTAAGAAGAGGGTTGGTATTATTTAGTAGAACCCTTACTGGAATATCTCTGGAAAATAAAGGTTTTCATTTTTTCATTGCGGTGCCCTCTAGTTTTTCAGTTCAACCTTTTGAGGAATATTCCAATTTTGCTTGGAGAATATCTTTGAAGATTGTTTCTCTCCAGTTAACGGTGGCTCTGCAAGAAGACAGCAGTAACTAGTATTTGTTGTGCTGTGCTAGACAAATCAGCTCTCTATTGTGTGGTATCTTTTATACAATTAAAGTTAAATAGGTAGCATAAGAGCATAAAAGTTATTCTCTCAGAAAAGCTAATAAGCTGCCTTTTTTTTTTTAAATATGCTGAGGAAGCATTTGCTCCAAAAGGGGAGTTGACATTCATTAGTTGTGCAGGTTGACAGTAAAACTTGCTTTAATGCAGATGGTGACTAGAACTCTCATTGCTTTTGCTGCAAATGGGAATGTAGTGTTGAAAGCAGTCAGTTTTCCTTATTACTCCATGGCAGCCTGGAACTTTAAAACATCTACTTTATCCTAGAAAGAAACCTGTTCCTTTAACTGTTATTTGCTGAATAAAAATGCTAACTGGAATCATTTTGGTGCAGAATAGGAAGTTTCAGAGCTAGTCCTAGTAAGTTTTTGCCATAGGTTGAATCTGTTTTTAATTAATTAGCAATAATCTGTGTGAATATCCCAAAGCACTTTGATAAGTTAAAAATGGAAACAGTCTTTGGAGAGGTACCAGTCTGACTAAGCCAAAAAGACTCTGTCACTGGTTTCTGTTAAGCCAGAACTCCACTCCTGCTGCAAGCCTGTCCAGCCAGGAGCAGGAGAACCACAGTACTTTGCTTTCAGAAGTTCAAATAGCAGAGTCACAGTGCTGGTACTGTCCAAATTCTGAGAAATTTGCTTTGAAAAAGACTCTGGAGTATATTTTGTTTCTGAAAGTTTGCAAATCACATTGTTTAGGAAGCTTCCTTTATATACAAACACCTTTTCAGGGGATATGGAAATTATATTATTTTCATCTTTTAAAGAACAAGTGTGAATTGACGATATATCCTAAATGGCTAATAACTGGAATTGCAATTAGTTCAGCAGTTGATGAGAATTTAAAATTCTATCTTAATCCTGTGGTAAGGTCTGACTTTAATTTAAGTTCTTCATTCCACATGATTCTTACAGGTGTGCTATTTTTTTTAAACTTTTAGTAGAGTCAAATGACTCAGAAAAGTACTGTAGTGCTCTTGGCCTTACAGGAAAAACTAGTAGTCTGAAAAAGACACTTCACATTATTTAATAATGTTGCTGAAACCTACTGTTTGTTTGACAGGAAACAGGACATATTGAGATGCATATCTAAAGAGCAGAGTTCCATAATGAAAAAAAACTATGTATTGAATGTATAAGTTACACTTTTAAGACTTTTGAAATTTTCCAAAAGCATTTTACAACTACAGTCATTTTCACTAACTCTCCTGTTTTTCATTTGGAGGAGGTATCATCTGTCACCATTTAATCATATCTGGTTTTAACTATTAAAAAGGCATGTAATTTTAATTTTTGTGGCTCATTAGTGTGCAAATGCCTATGGGCCTAAACTCCTGGTCTAAATTCAAATCCCTCTGCTTTTGAGGAGACTGTGACCACCTTTTAGAAACACAGCCATCATAATCTGAAAATCAAGATCTGAAAATAAGTAACAAAAAATATTGTTTAAAGCAACTCCACTGGAAACAGAAATGGGTACCATAATTTTCCAGAGTAATACAGTGAACAACATACTGAAATATGGTAAAATAAAATACAGTCTTCTACTGAAAAAGTTGAATTCACAATTTCATGATCTAACTGAATCTGAAGGACAAAGAATCCCAAACAACTAGAAAAGTAGAATGCATTAAGCCATTGTAGTTCTTTGGAGAATATGCAGTATTTGCATAGTCTCATTTTATTTTTTTTAATTAATAAACACATTTATTTAGATATATGCATTCTGTGAAAAAATAAATTAAAAAGGAAAAAAGAAACTGAAACAGAAAACTTGAGGGTGGTCTAAGATGCCTGTCTTCTTTATGTAACCTTTTGCATTTTGTGTTTAAGAACTGACATTCCAAATGATTTTCTTTGGCTTAATGCCTGGAGTGAATACTGAGGCAGCAAATTAGGAATGCTTAAGAAGTCCCACAAAGAAAGATGTTTGCTGTGAAAGTGCAACTAATGTGACACTTGCCCTGGAAGCTTCTTAGCTTGCTCAAATGATAAAAGATGGTGTGGGTCTAGGTGGTGCAAGGCGAGTGAGTGAAAGCTGGAATTGCCAAAAGCTGAGCTGTACGAGGTGTCCCCTGTGCCCAGCTATCACTGTGAGGATGCTGACACTACCCTTTATTTCCCTTCCAGGGGCTAACTTTGTCACTCGGAAGATTAGCCGATCGGTAGCAAAGATTCACCTTGGGCAGCTGGATTGTTTCAGCCTGGGCAATCTGGATGCTAAGAGAGACTGGGGCCATGCCAGGGACTACGTTGAGGTAAGCTGTGGGATTTTTTATGAATCATCTTTGTGGAGGGGATAATGCTTATTGCTGTAACTTCTGGTTATCGTCCACAGAGGGCTATCTCAAGATTTTTTTTTTTCCTATTGAGGTCTGTTAACTTTGTCTTGCTCTTGACTTCAGATTAGGGAATTTAGTAACACAGCAGTCTACTCCAGGCATGACCTGAACAGAAAAATAAATCTTTGGGTTTACATTCCTTGCCTGAATTCCTGGGGAAGGGGTCTGACTACAATGTGGATCTATTTTAGAGTGTTTCTTCGATTCTTTCTGACAAATTTTATGACTGATACTAAGATTTCAACAAGAAGCAGTATGGCCTGAAGTGAAAGATCCTGCTGGAGGTTGGTGACCTTTATTTAATAAGGCAAAAATTAGGTCTGTATCAATGATCAAAGCCCTCTTTGGTTATACATTATAAAGAAGCATCACAAGATAGTTGTGATGGCAGGTATTGGAAAACATAAGCCTGCACTTAGTGTTTGAAATGTTTGTGTAGTCAGGATTTGTTTCTAATTTTATTCTACCCATCTACTTAAGCAGACAAACAAACAATAGCCCTGTATTGTATTACAAGGAGACATGAATGACCATGTAGGAAATATTGTCTTTTCCCCAGGAGATTTTTGTCCCCATTTTGGTGCTTAAAGATTTCCTGTGGTCATTGGACTATTTCTGTCTTTTAATAATTCCTTGCTGGGAAACCGGATTTGACTTCACCGTTCATTGATGTAGTTTAAAAAGATGACGACTGTTTGTTTTGGTTTTTTATAATACAAAGTAAGAAGTATCTCAGTGGGCAAAAGTCTTTATTTTTATCATAAATAGATACTTTAAAGGTAGAGTAAAAGCTGAGCTCTCATATCTTCTTTATGATCAAAAAGAGCAAGAAAACAAAATCATAATGACTCTATAAACTGATGTCCTGGATGGCATTAAAAAGGGTAAAGAGCCATACTGCCTTGGTATCAAAAGGGTTACATCAAGTGAATGAAGAAGGTGGTTTTTGGCAGCCAGATGAAGTTTGGTTCTCTGCTGCATTTGCATGCAAGATGTTAAAAGCATCATGAGTGCAATGACTATGCCTCCATGACTATGGTTTTATGTTTGTGGCTACAGCATTGGTTGAAGCAGTTAAACCAATAATCCATCCCAGTCATCTTTTTAATGCATAAAAATATGGTCATGAGTGATCATAAAATCAGTCACCATCAAGTCTCAACTGAAAAGAAGTAAAAGGTAAGTCAAGCAAAACGATCAGTTGCATGAACATAATGAATATGATTTGTTAACAGGCATTGGATATTTCATAAAACTTCAGCTATGACACTCCAACAGAAATGGCACTAGGTCATAAATCTTGGGATGAATCCTGAATTCTTCTCTAAGGGAAATCCTAAATAACTCTTGTGCCTTCTGGGTTAGACCCTTGTCCTGTGTTCACAGAATCACAGAATGGGTCAGGTTGGAAGGTACCACAGCAGTTCATCTGGTCCAGCTTTCCTGCTCAGGCAGGATCATCCTAGAGATCATTGAACAGAATTGTGCCCAGACAGTTCTTGCATATCTCCAGTGAGGGGAACTCCACAATCTCTCTGGGCAATCTGTTGCAGTGCTCAGTCACCTGCACTGTAAAGAATTTCTTCCTCATATTTGGGTGGAACTTCCTGTGTGTCAGTTGCTTCTCTTTGCCTCTTGTCCTGTTGCTTGGCACCACCAAGAGCCTGGATCTGTCCTCTTGACACTCCCATCAGATACTGATAGGCATTGATGGCATTCATCCCCTCTCTTCTCAAGGCTAAATAGGCCCAGGTCCCTCTGCCTATTGAGGCTATCATTCAACCCTTAAAAATCAACAAGTAAATCCAGAAGGATGACTAGCTTTCAAGGCCTTTGGCCTCCAGAAGGAATGTAGTTGTCTGAGGTCTATGGCACAAACACACGTTTTTGTGCAAGTAGCATTGCAGGCCTTTCAGCTACACATCTTGGACCTGTCCCAAAATCTTCTGGAAAGAATTCTTAGCTAAAATATAGTTCATCTTGAGTATTTCCCATCCCAGAGAGGTATCATCCCTTCAGATGATGGGAGAGTTATTATCAATTCTCTAATTCCCTGAGTATTGTGGAAATATGGTTATAGGCAGCCTTCTAATGGGTAAAAAAATAGGGTAACTTTAAACTGGAAATAAACTATTATTTGAGGCTTTAATGGACTGGAAAGTAGGGCTTAGAGATTTAACGTTGTTCAAATAAATGCATAATATGTTAGAAAGCATGATCATATTTACAAGTATTTTGGGAGCTTCCTTAAGCATATGGCTGAACACATAGGGATATATCTTATCCTCTCCATATGTAGCTTTAAATCCCAGCGATATTAATGCAAGTAACACATGTGCATATAGACTAGACCATGTTCTGTGTTTCCTTTCTTCTTATTTCCTTATTAGGGATAATAATAAAACCATAAATACATTCCTTTTTGTTATTTCATGAAATATTATGGGTCAATTCCTGATCTCACGAAAGTTTATGAGCCAACTCCCATTGACTTCATGGAGAAACAGTATGTCTTGGACTTGAGAACGTCTGATGGTCACAAGCACAAGCAGAATTCACGACTCTTGAGCTTTTATTACATGAGTTCATTTGACTGCCACTGTGATTTTGGGCAAACTCCTTTGTATACAGTAAAGCATGGAAGCGTGTGCCTGCAACTGAAGCATGTAGGTGCCCACTGAGGGATAGGTTAAGGGTAGTTTAGTAGCAGATGATTCAGAAATGTGAGGTTTAAACATGGTTTAAACATATCAGTGGAGAATAGTTGGAAAATGTGTTTGATTACAATTTTGACCTGGCACTTGAACTGCCAGCTGCAGCAACAGGGTACAGCAGCATTGTGCTGGTGAGTGAAAACTGGGAAGTCCAACTCACTGTAAAGAGAGGATTCCATTCAGTGTTTGAAGAGAACAGAATAGAAAAATGTAAACATTGAAATTTTTTGGTGTGGTATTATATGTTTTAACCTAAAATTAGTAACTCTTAACAGATTGGCAGAAATTGTTGCTGCCGCCTGCTCTCCCTTTCTCCATTATTTACTTTGCTGTGATCCAGCACCAGTCTCATGAGATTGTATTAGAGATGATGATCAATGCCACCGAGTTGGAAGAGGGAAAAACAATACATCAGTGCTGTTGACATATGAATCTTCCGTGTACTGTTTTGCTTTGTGAGGATAACGTACCCTTTATTTGTTGCAGACTATCTGCCAGGTATTTTCAATTACTAGCACAACAGCAAGTCTTAAGAATACTGAGTACAGTGCTGAGTACAGGGGAAAGATCATCCTGCTGGCCACATTATTGCTGGCACAGGCCAGGATGCCATTGGCCTTTTTGGCCACCTGGACATGTGAGCCTCCATTAAACAGCTGAGGTTTTTCCTGCCTTTCCTTCAGTTTGCTCTTTATCACCTGCTGATGCTCAGGTTCCTGTCTGCAATTGCACTGCCCATGCCTCAGTGTTGGACAAACAGTAGAAATACTGCATTGAAGAAAGCTGTGGAAAAGTCCCTCAATCTTTGTCTTACAAAACTAAAAGAATGAATCAAAGGTAACAGTTTTAGTAGTCTTTAGGTATTCATGGAGATCAGAAATATTTTCTCTTGCCTTCAATAGAAATCTAGCAAGTACGTCAAGCAATAATTACAGAGGACTCATAATTGGGTCATAATTGGCTCCAATTCAATTAATTACATGTCTAGTCAAAAGTTTAAAATTAGGTGTGTGCCTATATTCATGGTGAAGTCGGGGTGCATTTGATATTTAGAATATGTGGGAATCGGCTTCCATTAATTTATATTTAAATAATGTAAAAGAAAACAATCAAAGCAAAAAAAAATCTGTTTATAAATAAGTAATATAGTAAGTTATTGTGCAGGCCAATCAAGCATATTAAAAAACTGTGAAACTGCTTAAAGAGAAAATTTCCATCTTATTTTCTTTTTAATTGGTACTGATGCATATGTTAATCTGTGATTAAAAACCCAAGAAAATACACAGACATTTTTATTGTCTTGGACCATTTTGCACATGTTGAAATTTAGATAATAAAATCTAATCTTTGTTTAAATCTCTAGTCAGTATTGCCTGGTCTTTTATTCATTATTTTTCTACTTACCATTCTAATAGGCAGAAACTGACCCTTGGAAATAACTGCTACCACTGCTGTTGTGGGAAATCCCTTTTGTATGTTTGTGTGTATGTTTAAACATAAAAACTCTTGCCAGACAGAATTATTTACAATTTTACCTTACTCTTGTGCATAAGAAAAGGAGCCAGCCAGCAAGATTATTAGCCAAGGCATTTCTACTTTTGTTTTGTTATTTTCTTGTAGCATTAAGGATATGTTGTCTTTTGAGATAGATTTTACCTTAGACTGCTAAGACGTGAAGTTTTTTCTGAATAATTCTTTCACCATCCCAGCTGAGTTCTTGTTTGTGAGAGTCTTGCTTTGTTAAGGACTGTTGGTTATAAAAGGCAAGTCAGTTATGTCTGTCTGTGTAACTATCAACACCTCATATAGTTATGAGATTGGCTCATGAACTTAAGGCGTGTTTCTAAATGCAGATTATCCTTTTGGTATGGACTGAAGTGAAAAAATGCTTTTCCTTTCTTACTGCTTAGTTTTTATGTTTAAAGTCAATATCTTCTAATAAAAGTGAAGAAATAATTTTAAACCCTCAGTGATGGGCTTGTTTCAGTATTAGTGTACAGACACCCAGTAAAGTGTGTTTTGTGTATTTCCAAATACGTTAAACTTTTTCTTTCCATCAGCTTGTCTGCAGTAGCATAACTAATGTCTCTTTAGGCCAAACTGATCTTCAAATTAAATAAAATCTGCTCCAGTTGAGGTGATGATGCACTGAACTGCTTCCATCTAGGTGAAGTCATTGTGGGAGTATCAGAACTTGTAAAAACCTTCAGGAGGAAAGTTTGAGAGATTGTGCTCCTTTGGAACAACTACTGAACATTTATAAAACTCTTGACAGGTGCTTGCTGAAGCAGTACCTTTTCTAGAAGCATGTGTATCAAAGACAATGAGACAATGATTCTTTCTAATAGTTTAAAAATCTTTAATGTAGAACTAAGTCTCACACTGAAATATTTTTCAGAAAGCAATGTCTTCCCACAGGACTTATGCTCTTGCCAAGGGCAGAATATTTTTTGATTTCCTCATGTAAATATTTAGGACTTGTGGAGATAGGTGTCCAAGATCAAGGAAGTGACATTTGACCACAGTAATAAGTTCAATCATCTACCCAAATAATGACCCAGTTCTCAGGGTATAATACAGCCAAAAATGGTCACAGCAGAGTCTCAGCTACTTTCAAATCGAAGACATGAAGCTCACCCAGAGCTGACCCACAGGCACTTCTTGACACAAAAGAGTGCTGGAGGAGTAGATTCAGAAATAATGATTGTCTTCCCTAAGATTGAGTCTATAAGGAAAAGACACAGATGAGTGGATTTCCAAGGTCAATTCATGTTATTGTTATTTTAGTTAATTATTTGTATGTGTTGCACCTCAACTGAAATATTCCAACCCTACAAAAGAGCTTGTCTTGATATGAAGTGGTAGATGGTGTCACACTGTTTAGTGTCACCAAACAGGTGTGTCCCCACCACGTCTCTCATACAGAATGAAAATACAATTCTGTGACACACCGATGTAATTCCTCTCTCTTTATTGCTGTCCAGGTAGGCTCCACCAGGCTCCCTCAGCTCTATAGGGCACCCATGGCCCCACCTGACTTCTGGCTTCAGGAATCGCTCTTTTATTTCTCTGCTTTTAGTTACAAACTTCAGAGTGGGACTGAAGACCAAACATTTTCCCCAAGGCTATATCTGTGCAGTGCCAAAATGAGCTGCCACAAATTATAGGCCTATAGTGAAGCTCTCCTCAGTGAACATTTCTTCCCCATTCTCCCATACAAGCAGAGAAAAACTTGAAATTTAAATAATCATGTTTTCATTAGAGCATGATTTAGTGCCAGCAAAATGTATATATAATTCTCAAACATCTTCTTGCAGATTTTGAAAATATGGGCAAAGCTTCTCTTATGAAGAGAGAGCATGTTTTAGAATAACTGTGACAGTGAAAGATTTCTTTTTTAATGCTAAATAAAGGCTTACATTTTGGTAAATAAGACTGCACTCTAAAAGACCATATAAGCATTTCTTTCAGTGCATGTAATTTAGATTAGACTTCTTTACTATTAGCAATAGTTGCAGTTCTCAGCAGAGCAGCACACTATCATCTTAATTTTACTCATGTGGATGATGTCTACAATAAAGAAAAACAAACCCAAACCAAGTCCTTTGTGGTTTTTGAAATGCTGAAGTCTGCAAATAATATGATTCTAAATAACTACAGCATAAACTACAAAATCTGAACACCCTTTATTCATGTGTGCATGCCCACTTATGTGAGGCCTGTATAAAAGTGTGCATGTGAATGTATGTTTCTGTGCATGCATGATTTTTGTGGAAATTACTTTCATTTTCATGTCCTTTGTGCTATTTTTTCTATAAGTTGGAGGTGATTGATCAAACAAGAAAGTAAGTAGTTTGTTGCAATAGACATGAATGGTCTCCATAGTAAAAACACAAAAATGAGGCAAGAAAAAGTTCTTAATTACAATATGTAGGTGTTCTGTCTAATACACATTATATGGCATTGATTTTCAGCAGTGGTGCATTGTAAGTCCAGCTGTAAATGTTGTTGTTGTTAGACCTTTCAGAAAACTATCCTGATCTATTTCAGAACTGTAGCATCATGTTTCTCTTTTTATTTTCTTGCAGACATATTTTCAGTGAGAGAAACACATATGTAAATAAATTTTTTTCTTATTTACAGAGATCTTCCTTTAACTTTCTTTTTCAGCACTTTCATGTTTGACCTATTAGTGTTTTTAGGCTTTACAAAGCCAGAAAAAAAGTGCTTTCCTCAGCAAAACCATCTGGTTTAGTTTCCTGTGCCTCAACAATGATACATGTATTATCAAGGCCACCCCGGTGGTTTTCTAAGTGGTCTTGTTACAGTGGTGGTCTTACAATTCAGTTGGAGTGATGGAAAGGTTAGACTAAGGCTTCATTCAAGTATAAGGTTTCCAAGCTGATAAATTATGTATTGTTGTCATATTTCTGACACTGACCTATTTTGCCATTGTGGCTTGAATGAAGTATCTCTTCCATCAAATAACAAAATTACAAGAAACCTCCTCACAAATTCCATTTTTGCAGCCTGCT
Organism: Passer domesticus; assembly: GCF_036417665.1. Lineage (NCBI taxonomy): Eukaryota > Metazoa > Chordata > Aves > Passeriformes > Passeridae > Passer > Passer domesticus. The sequence continues at coordinate 78,284,781 of NC_087474.1, read as the reverse complement.
CTTCTTGAGAATACCAATTTAAGGCACTTTGCATAAATAACTGTAAATGTGTGCTGTGTTCTTATGATTTTAGTTTACTGCTCTGGCTGTCAACGTGTGAAAACCCAGGTAAAATTATGACAGGGTCCATATGTAGAAGCTATCCTTTCACTTGTTCTAAGGTCTGTAGAAAGCAGATGGGTGCTAGGAGAGAGACTATATAATGCAGATAATGCACCATCATTGCAATCCACCTCAGCGCATGCTGCAGAACGATGTCAGCTCATTAGCTGGTGGCAATATAGCACCAGGGTGAAAACAAGCCAGACTTTAAAAAAAAAAAAAAATGGACTGTTCCACCTTCCAGTCAGCCTTGTGGTGATTTTAACCTGGGATAACTCCAGATGAGACTGTGGGAAAGAGATGAATCTCATGAGGGAGATGGGATTGTCTGCAGCTAGGAGTGAATGCACCAGACAGCCTGCTCAGGGCTGCAGCTGTGCCTGGAGGGAAACCACTGCCCCATCACGCGATGGAGCGTGTTCACCATAGAGTGAATCTTCGCAAAATTTAACAGCAAAGGGCTCACAAGTCTCTCTTCAGTGCTTGTAAATCAGGATTTTGCCTTATTTTAATTATTTTTCCCACTGTAGTCCACCTAAAACTTATGAATTGGGCAAGTTTAAGGCAAATGTGAAGGAAAGGTTCTTGTAAACATTCTCTAGGCTTCTGCATGAATTTCAAATACTGACTCTACAAGAGTCATGTTCCTAGTTCATGGAAAAAAATATTGACGTTTAATACAAATGAAATGTATTTTTTAATTAGCTGAATCAGTTCAACTGATATTTTTCCTTCTTTTCTTTGCTTTTTTTCCCATCATTAGTGGGGGAAAAAAAGGAAGAAAAAACCCCAACCAGATGTGGCCACATTTGAACTCAGATATTTTTTTCAGTCTGTTGGTATTTGGCAACGTTTTAAAGAATGGGAAGCAGCGTATTTTATTGGTAAATGTTAGGCAACATTAATAACAGGTATTGCTACCAGCCTCACCTGTAATAACCCAGGTAGTTTCTCTTTATTAACTAATCTATGATTTACAGATTTATTTGAAGCTGAGAATAGTGTACCACATTCTGAGAAACGTCTATAGTATAGTTGGTTTGAATTTTAATAAGGGGGAAAAAATCCCTTAAAACAGATCATTAAAATTTAATGACGACATTTTTAAAACCCTATAATGGTTCAATTTACACTGGAAGTCAAAAATAGTTAATGGTGTTGTTATGTTTGTGTGGTAACATCCTCACTATGGAATAATTGTTTTCATTTGAAATCAAGCCAATAAAATATCATAGGCAATGCATTCCCAGAAACAAAGTTTTTTGTCCTCCAACTTCAAGTCATTGCATCAACAGAAGAAACGTTTCAGATAAATCAAAATGTCAGAATTCACTTTTATAGTACTCTAGCTGTTAATATTCTGTGCATTATTAAGAAGATTGGTTATCAGCAGAGTGACTGTTCTTTTCTGGCCTGGGTATGGAAAAAGAAATGCCTTTTTTGTTTTGGTTTGGTTTTTTGAATAGGAAACATTCCCCAAACCCAGAGGGTGCACTTAATATGCCACATTTAGTTATAGCAGAAATACTTGAATTTTAGCTGTAGGTGTTTTTGGATGGAGCCTTGACCTAACAACCAACACTAATGATCCAAAGATAGAGCAGCTGAACTTTCCAGTTGGCCTCCTTTGGCCCATTTTAAGCTTTCCCTGGAGATGGCTGACTTGGTGACCAGGTTAAGGATGTGAAGAAAGCTTATTGCTGTCTTGTGCTTGATTTCTTTCTCTCTTCCTCTCAAATCCACATGATTTCTGCAGCGAGAGCATTGTGTGTTTCCTCAGGAGTGACAAACATTGCATTTGCAAGGTAGGTGAGCGACGTTGGTGTTTTCTTGTCCCCTCTTCCCAGTCAGCTTGGCAGTGTGGCTGCGATGGATTTGCCTGCAGCCATCAATGAGGAGACTAAGATAGAAGTAGGGCCCTGGCATGGTGGTTCCTTCAAACCTTCCCAGGGCTTCCTGCTCTGGAGGAGGGTCAAGGCTGATGGGAGCAAGGGAGACAGGAAGTTATCTTTCCTCACACACCCCGCAGATCCACAGCTCAGCTCCTGGTGTGAGCAGCCTTGGCAGCCATTCCATTGCTTCTAGTGGCATAAGGATTTCAGTGGTGCTTCTGAAGTGAGTAGGCCCAGATATCTGCTTCCAAATTTTCTGTTTGGCAATGAGATTAAAAGGATCTCTGGTACTGGACTTGAGGAAGAAAATTAAGGGATCCGTAACTATTCATGTGAAATGTCGCCTCTCTGCGAGGACGACTTACTGGGATCTTTTTGTAGAATTGAATGCAGCCCAACTACATTTGCTTACTCTTTAGCTTTGTTCCTAATAACAAGCTCTGAACACTTCAGAAGCTGATATTTTTTAGTGCAAGCTGTGCATCATTATTTCTTGATCTGCAAATGGGTTGGAGTTTTGTTTTTTTATTAATATCAAGTGGTTTTCTTTCTTCCAAGTGCACTTTACAGATTTCTTTAAGGAGCAGTAAATTGCATTAGTAGAGCAGGAACTCCTGCTTCTGCCTTAACCTCTACCAAGTGAGATGTTACTCTACACAGTAATAGTTTATCAAGATAGCCCTAATGGTCTGATACAAGGCACACATATTGCTTTTGACATAATGAAAAGTTGGTACAAATCATACGATCTTGTTGCACCGTGGTTTATTTTACAAGAAAAAGTAATGCTTTGTGTTGCTAATGCAGTATATTTCCTATGCAATACAGGCACATTTCCCCCTTCCTATTAATTTATTATGCTGCGTTTATTTCCTGACCAACATTACTTTTCCATGTCTGGTGGGAATTTCTCTCTTCGTCTGAGGTGTTTTAAATTCAACAAGTATAAGATTTTTAATATATCATGTTCATTTTAAAGGGAAAATAATTGACAAGGGAAAAATATTTTGTATAGCTTTTCATTTTACTGCCAGTATTATTACTGATATCCAAGGTAGATACATACTAAAAGCACTGCATGTTTAAACCTGTTCATCTGCCAAATTACAAGCAGATCTTGGACTATTAGAGAGGTATCAGGAGGCATGAGAGAGAATGGTTGCCCCATTGCGCTGATAGGTGCATGTTCTATGTTTATGTTTATTTGATGTTTTATTTTGGCTCATAACAGCTTGTGATCCACATGCGCTGTTCATGGTGTGCACTGCTGGAATGTGTCTTTCTGAGTTGATAGTACTGGTAGCAGAAGTAATACCGGGTTGCAGGGAGGAGCCTGCCATAGAGCAGGGCTCTGCTGTGTTCTGTTTTCAGGAAATGCTACGGTGCAGCACCAAGGAGCTTCCCTTCCCTTCCCTTTTCCAGGCTAACTAGTGCCTCATCTCTAGGAGAACCTTTTTTTTTTTTTTTTTTAAGTATTTTAAGAGCAAGTAGTAGCAATTTAGAACTGGTGTTGGTTGGTGGTTTGTGCAAGTTCTTATGGTCTGAGCACACTTAATGTAACACTTTATGTATGGCGTTTTAATGGCATCTTAAAAGTATATGTGTGCTATTTTAGAAAATGTATACTTTATCCAGGTAGCCATAAAGGGCAGGGACATGTATGAAGTGCTCAAGCCCCAAGAGGACTGTAGGACTGTGTGTCTCCTCATTGACCCCTTGGAAACCCTGAGGAATGACATTGCTGAAAACCAACTGCAGGAACTGGTTTGGAGTGAAATCTTCGAGTAATAATATGATTATTGGCTTTGGTGGGACTTCATTCACTGTGTCTTACATCTGTGCACAGGGAGGCCAGCAGAAGAGAAAGAGGCTCTGTGCCTGCCCAGAGTTACACAGTACACCTGTGACAGGACAGCCACAATTTGGCTCTAAAAGTGACCTCAGAAGACATTAAAATGCCATTTAACACATTACAAATAAAACCAGGAAGCATAATAAAGAGTTTTCACCTGGCCTGCCCGGTGCCAGTTTTCAGTCTCAATTTTGACAGACTAATGGAATTGGTGCACAACTGCCCGCTCATTGTAATTAAGTAAATTAGACTCTCCTTAAAGAAGGCTTTTTTGTTGCTAGCGTTCATAAGGTCGCATCTAAAGAAAGGCAGTGTAAAATCAACAGGCACACGTGTAAAAATATAGCTTGCAAAAGAAGTTTCAGTAAAAAGTCCGCCTAAACTGAAAGTAAATTTGTCATCATTGTTACCACAATAATTTTGGAGTTATGACATAAAATACTGTTGAATAATAGCAGAATCATACACATTTTACATTTACTTTTAGAATACACTTAAATCAAGAGAAACAATGCTCAGTTCACTTGGCTTAATTTATTCATGTGAGGTTTGGAAACAAATTGTCATGGAATTGCATACTGATGATAGGCATTTAGTTCTGCTGATTTGTAGCTGTCTGATCATTTAAATACAATGTGTCATAAATATTTCAAGTCAGGGGACAAAAAAAATCCAAATTCTGAAATCATTATCTTTAAAATGTCTTGGATAGTTGTTTATGTTCTGGAGCTGCTTGCAAAACAGTTGACTCGTAATCAGGCTGATAGTTTTATTAGAAGTATCATAAAGTGATCTTTTTTGCTTAGATATGGACTTTTGCAGGGATACTGATTCATATAAAGTCTCTTTAAATGAAACAGTCCAACTTGTCACTGCAAACTTTGTGTTGGTTTTAGAAATTACTGCTGGAGCTTACAGTGTTACTACACTTTCTTAGAAGGAAAAATCACACACATTTTTATATTTCATGAAGGCAGATAAAGCTGGAAAATAAAACTGCCTTTAAGCAAGGACAAACTGGTGGTGCTCAGGATGAAAACTCAAATCTGATGTCCCACCCAGAACTAACTCCCTAGCAGCTAAAAGGAGCACTGTCTGGCAGAAAAAAGCAAATTTATACTCAGGAGTACTACAGCTGACAGAACAGTGCATCCTCATGTTGGGGGAAATGTGAGAGTAATACAAGATGGGGAATAAGACCCCAGTTTTTAGGGAAGTGCTGTACTCTCATCACCTGCTCTCAGGCCAAAGTGAACCACCAGCTGCCATTGGGCTTGACTGTGCCCTTGAAAGGAGACTGCAATTCTTTAGCCTGAGTGGGTCAAGAAAACACGCATAGAAAGCAGCAAGTATATGCATTAGATATCGATGATTTGTTTTCTTACAAACAGTGATGAGGGAAGGATGTGCTCAGTAGACAAGTTTGACTTGAGAATTGTCCTTAACAATAATTAGACTTCTTCTCTTGAAACTAAAAGGGGCAGGATCCCATTTCCTGTGTTATGAATATTCTGCATTTCTGTAGAATTAATAATTTTGTATTGGACACACAGAGCCAGCTCAGCCTGCCCACCTGGTTAGGGAAGAGGACAGCAAATGCGGGTTCCCCATGTAATCTCCCAGCACAAATAGGCATGTCAGTTTAGGCTGCTAAAATAGTCATTTTACAGATGATAAAACTAGTCTCTAGTGATGCAGATTAGTTTGAGAACACCTCTGCAGTTGTTTCTAATTAGCAGAAGACCCAACTAATCTTAAACTTTGAATCCTACTGCTTACCTGCATGGTGGAAAAGCACACAGCTGGACTGTGGCCGTAACTTACACAGGCATCAGATCAACCATGTACAGCAGAACTTTCTTCCAGATTTCACCCTGAAACTTAAAAACTGACACATAGATGTTTTTTATTAATGTCTTCAGTCCCTTGGTTGCAATCTTTTTTAAGATGATGCATGTTTTCATACCAAATTTGTGTACTTTCCTGCTTTGTGACAGCAGAGATGCCTTGAAACAAGCCTACATGTGCATGCATGGATTGCTGCTCCTTCTGTCTTGTGTCACTGGGAATAACAGGAGTGCAAAGAATAGTCCAGCAGGGCTGTGTGTAGGGACTGTTGAGGTAGCATCTGAGGTGTTGCTGAAATTTTAAGACTGGTGCCCAGTCTTTCCAAAAACATCCTTTTCTGCTAGATGTTTGTTAGGCACCAAAGCCTGATAGGTGTCTGCAAATATAAAGTACCAGGGTTTTTTACACTAAAACTTTTTTTTCTTTTCAGTTGCTGGAATTTAATTTTTTCTTCTCTTTTGATAGAGCTGTAAATCCATAAATAGAAAAGATACAACAAGAAAGAGTGAATTTCGGTTGGTGAGAAGAAAATACAAGAGGGAGATGCATAAGGGTATTTGAATTTTTAACAAAAATACTTAAAGGAAAACAATAAAATTACTTGTTTCCATTAGAATTTTCAAGATACAGTTCCTTTTACAATGTACACACAGCAGGAATTAATTGGAAGTAGCTACAATAATATTCAGAAAAAACTTGCCAAGTTGTCTGTTCAACAGAATTTGAATTAAAACAGAACAAGAAAAGGACCTAAGAGAGCAGGCTTACCCACAGAAGCAAGAAAGATTTATACCTTGAGCAGATTGGATTTGTTATTCAGTGGCTCCTATTACAGTGATGTTTGTTGCTTTATTTAGATGAACAGTTTGGCTCTGGCTGCCTTTGTTCCTGCTGTCCAGAAGACTTGGCACGTTTCACGTTGTGCACAGTGCAGTTTGAGAGGGAGACCTACAAAAGGACATCCACCCAAGGCGAGCTGGCAGACAATAGCAGAACATCCTTTTCTTTGGAAGCGACTCATCAGGAAAGCATTGGTCCTGCCTCTCTGTATTTAGCTGAATGCAGATGAGAGGCGTGATTAACACTAATGAGTGACCAGGGATTTATTGTTTACTTAGAGATAAGGCATGAGCTTCCTTCGTTGGCACATTCTGGCAAATCGTTTGATCTTAGTTCACTAAGTCTTTTATTATTTGTTGTTGCTCATTTTGATAGTGGTAGTTGTTGCTTTAAGTGATTTCTTTCACCAGAATCTTTTCATCAGTGATGCTTATTTTATTTAATTTTATTATAAATTGTCTGAGCTGCTTGTCATTTGGTCCACAGTACTCTGGAGGTCCTTTACGTACATCACATGTTCTGCATCCAACAGTGCTTTTTCTGTTCAGTTCTTGCCCTCCTCCCCAAAGCTGAAATAAATCAAAGTAGGTTGAGACTCAGTCGCAATAAATCAAGACCTGTCCAAAACTGGAGCCTGCCCAGTCAAAATGTCATAGCTTGGCTTTCACTGAGGATTAATTAAAGGCCTGATATAAAGCCCAGATGTGCTTCAGGAGAGTAACAAACTGCCTGGTGGTGGCTATGCTAAAAACCAAGTCTCCCCATGAATCTGCCCACCCAAGAACATGGAGGAGGATAAGGCTGAGGAAAAGGGAAGAAGGGAGGGGAGGGGAGGAAAGGAGTAAACTGAAACAAGCATGATTTTATAGCATCTATGTTGGCAGAAAACAAGACAAGCTCTATACTAGAGCACTTCTGAAAAAAATGCAAAGCCTGCATGTGTAGGTCTCTAACAGCCGCAGAGAACATAATTGTTAAAATGTTCAGCATTAATCGGGAGTGGGATAAAACTAACACAGTGAGTGAACTTTTGCACTTTTTACGGTCAAATATACATATATATATACGTGGCCTGCCCAGTGACTGAGCTTGCTCTGTGCCTGTTTTACATTAAATTCCTGAAACTCATCTTTACTAAAATAGTTTAGCTGAAGATTCCTGTGGCTCTGATAGTGACAGATATGGAAATATGCATGTTTCTAAATTCAGTATATTTAAATATAAATATATAAAATACACTTAACTTACATACTGCTTGCATTATGGCCTTTGCAAAACGCCAACTTTGGTTCCAGAGGTACAGTGATTTAATTGAACCATGTGCATGGAGTGACCCCTTTTAAAAAGACAAGTACTTAAGGAGTGTTGCAGATCAGTTGTGGGACACAATAAATGGTTATTCTCACTCTCTTTTGCAGGCATAGAAATACAATTTCCTGGGGGAGAAAAGGAATTAAAAGAATAGTACCTCATTGTTTGTATTGAATTAAATTATTTCCTGAATAAGATTAGTCCAACATTTAATGTCATAATTGGTTTCATTTTCTTTGAATTTGCTGTATGTGAGTAAGGAGTACAGAGTACAGACATGCTATGATGAGATGCAGTGTTACATTTTCATAGACCTGGGTGAGGGTTCTGGGATGGCAGGAGAGGTCTGCCAAGCAGCACTGCCCTCTGCTCTTCAGTCTGATGTAGTGAGACGCAGTTTATGCAGAGGTCAGTTTTTATGCCCTGGATATTCCTAAGTATGGGATGTTTCTATGCACATGTATGTGATAGATTTGTGTATTCATTTACTTACATATCTTCTTGGAGGCATGACATCTTTTCTAGTCTTGCCCCTGCTCAGATTGAATTAGTGTCACCTTGCAAAACAGGCAGGAAAGCAGGAGATAAGGAGCTGGACAAGAGGCATGGATTAATGTTTTAATTCTGCAGAATGTGAGCCAAGAGTATATCAGTTCCTTGTTAAGGCCCCAGGAAGGTCTGATGAAAGCCAGGGCCTGAGGGAAGTTTGGTGTCAGGCTTCCCAGTCCTGCTGCCTCTGTGGCTTGTCCTTTCTGCACATGGTGGATACGTGTTCATGCCACCTTGGCAAAGCAGAACCATGGCAAACCTTGGCTGTGACATGTATGTCAGATGGCTGGAGAGTAGCAGGTTTTGCTCTTCAGCAGTCCCTCCTCCTGTGCAGTGCGGAAAAACCTACTGAACCTGATACTTTCCTCTGCTGAGTCATTGTGCCTCAGAGAAACTTGCAATGCCGGGCGGGTACACACTCCTCCATAGGTCACCAAAGGACAGCTTATGCTGCATTGCCTCGTGCATGGTCCTGTCTCTAAAGGAGCCCTCAAAATTATTTGAGAAGCCTTCAGTCTCCCTGCTCATTTCCCAAGACTTAGCTACAGCCCCTTCGTGTTTTCTGCAGTCTTGATTTTCACATGCTGTCCATTTGGTTCACCAGGCTTCACCTACACTGTCCTCCTGCTTCCAGTAGTACTTCCATTGTAATTCTGGTCTCTTCCATGCTCCTAGATGATGTGTTCACCATACCTGTTTCACATGGCAGACCCTTCATGGATCCCACTCTCAATTATTGCCACTAGTTGCATGTGCTGAAAGAGTAAATATGCCATGAGTCTTCATTGGTGGTTTGCTGAGGAGAAGGTCCCTGTCAAGTTGCAGTGGTTGTTAGTTTCAGGGAGCAGCAGGAACGGAGCTGCACCATGAGGGCAACAGGCTGTGTGCTCATGGTGACCCCAGCACAAGCAGTGCCCTCACCCACCAGGGCACAGCCCTGCAATGTCTGAGCTAGATGGTCTGAGACAAGTGGAGGTAACAAGGTCCCATCAGCAGCCCCAGGCAAGGCAAGGGGATGAATCAAGTTTGGAGCTCATCCAGTGTTCCAGTCAGGAGCAACTGAAGGGACCATCCAGGGGAGACAGTAAATGAACCAGTATATCAGAGAACAGGATGAGGCCAAGGTATGCCTACAGCACAGCTCAGGCAAGATTTGGGAGTCTGGGTCTGGTTTGAAATGGAGCCCCTGGACCCAGGGGTAGAGTGAACCCTGACAGTATGCTGTAAGAGCAAGAAGGGAGAAGGGGAAACTTCTTGTGGAGGACTTGTGCAGTGAAGGAAGTGAAGGAACCACCACCACAGTACATTTGGTTTAGCTAAGAAATAATAAAATGTAACTGGAGGTAGAACGGGAAAGGTCTGGAGTTTCATTTTAATTAAAGTAGAGGGTTGACCCAATTAACACCAAATTACAGTGTTTCTGTGCCCCAGCCTATTGGGCAGTGGAGAGAAGTCCTGTGCCTGTGTTCCCTCTGGAGACAGGGAGTCAGTGTGCCTTGTGGGGCTGCTTGCCTCTGGGAACAATGGTTGGCTTTCAGGCTGCCAGGCTGGCCCTGGTGCTCCAGTTCCCTTCTGCTCTCAGGGGCTGCTGTAAAGTCATGTTTGGGAATGCATTACTGTGTGTGGGAAAGCCTGGACCAGAAAACACCAGAGAAAAGAAACATAGGGCTTGCACAGGGAGTTAGGTTTTGTGATACCTATCCTGCAGAGCTTTACAGGAGAGAAACAAGTATGAGAAGCTCTGCTATGGTCTCTCCTCATGACTGCATCATTTTAAGTCTGTAATTTCCTATAAAATTTCACTGTGGGTTTAAATTTAGCAAAGCCCATCAAAGTCTGGGAACGTCTTAAGATTCTTGTTTGTAACAAATTTTAACAAAGTTCAACCTTTGAGCCAGGATTAGAAAACACTGAGAAAGCTCTGCTAAATTTAAAAATCTGCTTTAGTTTTAAATGTCTTTGCAAGCTGTTACTTCTGAACATGAACTATGCCTTTGCTTTGTGTGAGTGTAAAGGAAAGGGGGGGAAAAGAGATTTTAAAGGCTAAATGGTTAAAATTTAACAATTAGCTACTGTACATGCTCAGGAGCTTCCCCAGCTTTCCCCTCAACCCATGTTTTCTTTATCTCCTGGGTGGTCCCTACCATCCCTGTCCATTCTTCTGAGATCCCATCCCCCCTTTTCCTCATTTCACCCTCCCTGTAAAGGAGGCCCTCTCATCACAGTCAGCGTCCTTCCTGCTGGGAAGGCTGAGACCCCTTTGGGAGGCAGCCAGGGATGTTCTTTATTTCATACTTGCAGAACTAAGGAGAGATGAGCGGTACAGAAGGAAAGATGACAGCTTTCTAGTGTGAGAAGTAATGCTGAACCTTGAATCTCCCAATGCTGAGGCCAGATGAACAGCAAAAGGAGTGCCTCCTGGCTGTCAGGGGTGCTGGAGAGTTTGTCCTTAGCACTTTCGGAAATAAATCTTTTCTTCCTTCCTTTGAGAATTGGCAATCCAGTTTGAGAACTGACAATCCAGTTTATGGAAGTCAGTCCCATTCAAAGCAGTAGAATTATGCTAATTTATGATGGCTGCACAGCTCTCTGCAGTAAAGTAGATGCAGAACCACTAACCTATAGGTGGACAGTTTCCATATCCTTCTTGAACTAGCCTGGATGGTGTGTCTCTGTGAGGCAGACAGACAGACAAGTAAGTTGTGTGTACCGTGCAGCTACTTTATCTTCCTGGTGGGACTCTGAAAGCAACTGGAGTTTTACATAAAGCTGTATCTGCTTGATGTTATAGTAATACAGTAATATAATTCTTCCCATTTCCCCTGCTGCCTTTAGGCAGCTAGTTCTGGGTAAAGACATGGTAGCTGGCCTTGTCCTGGGCATACCCAGGCCAAACTTCTTGGGACATGCATAATTGACTTCTGTTGCAGCCACTGAGGAAGAATTTTGCAGGGCTGAAAGCAGAAACAAACTCTTCTCATTCTCTCATCAGGGTCTCGGTGACATTAAGGCCAGCTGTTCCTGTTGACTTGAAAACCCATGGGAAGGCTTTGCCTGAGGGCTTTTTTTTGCCAGGAAGGGTAGTAATAATGTGATTTTTGGAAGGTGTGAGTAGTGCCTACAGTATGGAAATTGCTTGGTGTAGCTTACACTCGTCTTGAAACCACAGGGGGTGTGTGGGTGTGTGTGGGTGTGTGTGTGTCTCAGCTCTGTCAGGTAAGTAAGAGTGTTTAAAGGCAATCTATTATCTTTGCTTCAGACTTTATTGTGTATAACTTATAAAATCTTGAACATCTTAAATATATGCACGATGAGACCTTAGGTTGAAAATGCGCATATTAAAAAAAAAATTTACTTGAAATGAAAATATCTCACGATGCTGTTTCGCCATTTCCTTGCCATTGAACACAATAGTATTGGTGTCAAAAGCTTATAACTGTAGTAATTATGGAATTAATGGCTTACAGGACTTCAGTGTAATGTGATCAGTCAATCACTTGGCCTATGGTGTCTCTGAACTTTTCACTGTGTAAGATATTATACTGTATTTGCTTAATGCAATTATGGAATAATCCTTGGTCCAGTTTCCTGGAACAATACAAACAGCCTTTTCTTCTCTCCATGTGTTCCTGGTTTGCAGCCTAATTTGGAAAGGAGCTGTGTTTGGGAACTTTTGTTTCACTTCACACTGGGGTCCAATTCCAGTGTATTTCTTATTTGATTTTTGTTTTGAAAATGTGCTCCATTGTCAGCCCAATGTGTATTTTATTGAAATTTCATCCTGTAGTTTTATCTGACTGGATAAAGATTGAAAGCAATATTAATTTCATTATATAAAAGTGTTAATCGTGTTGTAATTGTCTTCCCCATTTTACTTTTAAGCTCTTTGTGGAGGTAATGGATTTCGTGTTATCTTCAGTCTCAAATTCTTACATTTTTGTTAGAATTTGGGCAAAACCAAAATCCTGCATCTGACTCGGCCTGTCTTCAAAGCAGATGAGGGTGGAGCAACTTTTTGTATTCAGTGCATATGTCCTATTTAAGAAGACAGAGTTAAATTTCTATCCAACATGTCAGGGTACAAGTCTGGGTCTTACCCCTCATTATTGTCTCTTCCTTTGCAACCTCTTAAACTCTGTAAGAGAGGGTGAAGGGGATTGTCTGAATTATTATGGATTATGTTTTTTGAACAACAATTTGAACTGAAATATATTTTAAAGGGGGTTTTTTAATATTTGAAAAGTACTGCTTCTATTAAAGTTCAAGGACTCTTCTAATATTTTTATGGTCTGGATATATTTTAAAAAAACAAAGTAATTGGAAAATGTTGGAGGTGCTGTAACCACCATCTGCCCCTGCCTTAAAAAATGTGCATCGTTCCATACACACATTTTAAATGATCCATCATATATCATCACTTACTACAGTACTTCATTCATGTAGGTGTTAGTTTTTGTGTGCAAAAGGTCAAATCTTTTCAAACTTAATTCTGAATGCCTCTGTTTTATAACAACTAGCTTTTCTTTGAAGTTGGAATATATATTTTAATATAATAATTCATCATTAGCTGGTGGAAAGAAAGAAAAAAAAAATCCCATTTCTGCTTCAAATGAAGTTGACTGAGGTCTTTTGGTCGATTGCTCTTATTTCTAATGTCAGAATTCCATAATAAGTATGATATGTGTTAAAAGATGTAGAAATGAGGTTACTCCACAGCCCTAGAACACTTATTTTCTTAAAAAGAAGAGCATTTTAAATGTCAAAGTTGGGAAGGATGGAAAAAAGTAGTTAATTGTCCTAGATGCCATGTTTTAAAAAATTAGTATAAGCTTGAAGTTAGCTCTTGGTATTGCTTGAGCTAATTCTTTACAAATCCATTAAAAATGCATGCTGGACCTGGAACATTTTTTTGGGTCCAAAGAGTATCAGTGTCAAATTAGAAAAACAATATCACTAAGTTTTTTCCCTTGGCTTCTGGGAGCTGAGTGGGTGGTGAGTCCCTTCCTTGTAATAATGTTTTCACTAGGAGAAATTTAGCAACAGTTTAGAGAAGGTAATTCAGATGGAGAAAGAGAAGCATGTCAGTGCATTTCATTTGATTGTAATGCATTTTATATATATTTAAAAAATTCTTTCAAAACAGAGAAGTGATGAAAATTATCACGGGCAAAATAATGAAATATGTAGGGATTAGAAAAATATACAAGTAGATCTGTTAACTTTGTTTAAATTTAGTAACTTGGCTTTTTAAATTTGTTTCAGAATTTTTACATGATGTTGCCTGTTCATATCATTATTATTATTAAGAGTCCCTTGGTACTTGCATTACCAGGGAATTTTTAACCTAACACAGAAGATAGGAAAAAAATGTAAAAATACCCCACTCACTTTTTGACAAGTGATGTTGGAGCTCCAGTGTAAAGTTTTACACAGAATTTAGCCTGAGTTAATATTCTGTTTGCAATGTGTGATGTAATTTTTCAACATGTAAGTTATTAGCTCAGGTAGTTAGTGTTCAATATTCAATCAAACTCCTTGGCTGTGCCCAGAATTTGCCCCGTTGTGTCATAAGGAAAGGGTAACAGCATCTTTGTGTTTGCAGTGATGCTTTCAGGCTGGCTGCAGTCTGCACTACTCCCAAGTTGCTTTAGGCCCCTGGACTCATTTCCAATAGCCAGGTGATACAGGCATCAGGTATGGACTACTTCCCCCTCCTTCCCTCCCTCCAGGCACTATGTGTCTTCCAGGGGAGGATGGTGATGCTGCTCAGAGGTCTCTGTGATGCCAGGAAAGTCTCCTTCTGTGTTTTAGATTTGCTAAGCAGTTTTTGTTTGAAGTGAAGGTTCAAACTTATATGCAGGGCTGTGGAAGTTGACCCTCTATATGCTTGTTGTGTTGTGGTTGTTTTTTTTTTTTATTTATTTTGGGTTGTTTTTTTGGTTTTTGGGGTTTTTTTAAGCTACAGAAAGTGGTTAGAATAAAACACTAATTTACCATTGGCACAGAAGATCTGGCAGTTAGCTCAGTCAAGCTACCAGATAGGGGTTCCTTGCTGCATAAAACTGACTGGCTCAGCTGTTCTCTGTTGGAAAGCAGTGCAGTCCTTTCCAAAAACCAGAAAGGTGAGCCAGTCCAAACATTTCTCCACTGTTCTTTGGGCCATGGCACACACTAATGGGCCTGCATATGGAGGTTCCAGTTTTGGAAAAAATTGTATTTGGCTCAAGTTATTATGAATTCCCTTTCTTTTAACTGGATTTTACTCGGGGAAAGAAAAATTGAAATTCACAGCGTGAAAACATGGAGAAACTGAAGCTGGAGTTACTGCAAGCTCCCAGTGCAGATTGATACAGTCCTGCACCTGAGTTTTCAGTCCCACAGCCCTCACAACACAGGATCTACATGGAAAGCCTGTTGGGAAGAAACACAGAGTGTGCCTATTTGGGCTCTTTGCACTGTGATGCACTGATTAGGGGTTCATTTAGGATGCTATAGCCACAAAATCTGGAGCATCACACCAAGCTGTCCTGGGGAAAGGCTTTCTTCTCAGCTGCATCCTTGTCATCTCAGAACAGGGATCTGTACTCTTCAGAACACAATGAAAAATGCCTGGTAGCCTCTTCCTAGACATATTCAATTGAGAGCTAGGTATAGAAAAGTTTCAATCAAGGGATCCTCAAATATACAAAAGCCTGTCTGGAATATTCTGTTCTTCTAGGAAATGTGTGTGAAAACTTCAAAACTGAATTGGAGGCAGGGGGAGTTGTAAAGTTTAGAAGCACTTATTGCCACCTTCAGGCAGCTAACAGTGACCATAGGAGCCAATCAATATATCAAATATAAGTGTCTGCAGAGACCCTAAGAAATAATTTTCTTTTTCCTTCCTGCCCACAGTTAAAACTCATGCAAGAACTCAATGTGTACATGATACTTTTCCATTGAGAAACAAAATAAAATGAAAACATTTTAAGTTTTGCCCATTCTTAACTGCAATGTGTCTTGCATGCATAGTATGACCCAATTTATTTGATTAA
This sequence comes from Passer domesticus, assembly GCF_036417665.1. NCBI lineage: Eukaryota > Metazoa > Chordata > Aves > Passeriformes > Passeridae > Passer > Passer domesticus. Next base: position 78,269,353 of record NC_087474.1, on the reverse strand, counting down.
ATTACAATTCCAGATTACAGCCTGCTGCAATATCTCTAGAGAATCCATTCCATACTTAAGGCATTACAATATCTGATGTGATGGCATCTTGCAGGGAGTTTGCTGAGCTGCTGATACAGCTCATGATACCTGCAACTCACTCATTCCCTGTGTCCCAAATTTTCAGCTAGTGTACCAGGAAAGATGTCACTAAACAGATACATAAATTATGATTCTATTTCCAGATATACTGTAGGTATCTCTGTTGAGACTGGCTTTGTAGAAACAGACTGTCCTGTGGCTGGAACTTGGGTTAGGAGGATGATGAATAATACCAAGGTAAAGACTACTGTGGAGTGATGGAAAATTTGATTTCTCCCATCATCAAGTTCATAATATTATGACTCACAGTTGGAAGGGGCAGGGGTGGGGAGGAGGAGGAAAGTGGCAACTTTTGGCAAGAAGAGAAGAGAAACTGGCAAACCATTGCCCCACCCTAAAAAGCTCTCACACTTGGGCAAAAAATGGCAAAAAATACTGGTTTGTCTGGAAATTTGCCTCAACAAATGTGACAGAGAATATCTGATTTCTGAACGTATTTTTCAGGAGAGTTTGTCTACTTTTCTGTGGCCACCAAAGGGAGTGCTGTGGATCAGGTGTAAGAAATGTCTGAGCAAGATATAATTCAGTCTTCATTCTTGTTTTTCATGTCTGTAAAATGGACACAATCTGGGTGCTTTACAGAGGTGTTAGAAAGCTAAGCTTACTAGCAATGCTAGTTAGGATGTAAAGTGTCACATCAGTAGGCATTATTATAGCTAATTACAAGTACTGTTATTCTGGAGGCATGTGTACAGATTTGCAGGATTTCAAAAACAGCACTAGCCCTTGTAATAGAAAGAAAAGTTAGATGTAATGTGGATTACAATTCAGAGGAAAACTCTTAAAGCCAAGTGGCTTTTACAGCAGATTTAATTATGTCGGTGAAGTAGCTCCAGCTTTTCAGGAATATGTAGTTTCACTATTTCATTCAATAAGAATTAGGGGGGAAAAAAACCAAAAAAACCCCATAACCAAACAAACAACATAAACTAAAAACTAAACCAAAACAAAAAAAACACAAATAAACCAAATCCTCCCAAAGAAATTTAGCATTCCAGTTGTGGAATCAACCACTTTGTAATAATCTTGTAGTATTTCTTTAATTGCAAAGGGTTCCAGACTAGAGAGTGTAAGTAAAATTAATTTGAATTAATTATGATATCAATATTTACAAAGTTAATCAGTAATCTCTTCAAAAATAGCGTAGTCCAAGATTTCTTTGTATTTCAGTGAAGAAAATATTGGCAAGAAAAATAAAAGGGCACATTTATTTTTCCCTAGCTATCTGCTGATTAGTTAATTAAACATTTTCATTAGCTGAAATGACCTCTGTATTTGGGCTGCATATTGTTTTACACTGGATTTCCCATAGCAGTGACTTTGTCCTGCATTGACTTCATGTTACAGAAATAAAACCTGCCCCATCTATAAGCCTGGCCTTTTATCAGGTGGAGTAGCTGTACATCCTCTGACATCTGTACCTTTGGCAGGGAAATAAAGCTGAGCTGAACTGGTTGTGCTAGCCCAAAGTTCCTGCTTTGTTAAAAGGTTCATAGCGGGTCAGGTATTTTTCAGTATATTTTTAAAAGCCTGGTTCAGCTAATTTAATTTCTGTTCATTAATGCCTCCCCCCATGCCCCCCTTCAGAATAAATGGCCCTTCACAGGAATCCAATTTAGCTTCAATATACCTTATTCACACTGCCTTTTATTGCAAGCCACAGTTCAGCCAGCTGTAAGATTGCCCAGCTGCCTCAGGTTTCCCAATTTAGCCCTGGAAACGATTTCAACATGGCTAAAACTTTTCACTGGCCAATTTGGAAACAGGATTCAACTTGTGAAAAATGCCCCCAGAATGGCCACTGAAAGCAAAATAAAAAACAGCAAAACCAAAGAACAAAACCTGTACAAACACACACACACAAAAAAAAAAAAAAAAAAAAAAAAAAAAAAAGGTGGGTTGTGAGGAGATCTGGGTGAGGATTTTTTTTTTCCTAGGGTTGAAAGGATGTGTATGGGCTACGTTGCAGAAGTTGAAAATCAATTCTTAGCCTTGCACTTCTGCTACCCTCTGAGGGACTTCTCTTCTTGGCCTGGGCTTAATTGCAGCACTGATATAAACAAGGGGCTTAGTGTGAAACTCTGTACAGGCAGCTGGAGGTGAACTGGCAGGGAAGACCAGGATTGAGTTTAGTATTGAGGCAAAATCGCTGGGTTTTATCTGGGAGCAATAGTAGGAAGGAAAAAAAAATGTTTGCAGCTGTGTGGTGAGAATGCATGTCTAATCAAAGAAGTCCAAGGCATCAAATGTTCATGTTTACATGGCTCAGGGTAAAAAATAGTAACACTTCCAGGTCTTAAACACCACTGAACTTGAAGCTATGAACAGAGGTCCTGCCATTAGATCTGAGTTGTATTTTACAGAGTCCATGTGTGTGCAGCTCAACAAAGGATTGATTAAGCATGGATTTATTGTTGCACTTTTATAGAAAACATTAGCATGTCTTGGAGTTTATAGAGACAGACATGTAATGAAAGCCCTTTGGTAAGCCCAGAATTCCAAAAGAGGCAACACTCACAGTCTGGTCTTGCAACTAAGAAAGTATGCAATTACACTGTGATTATGTAAATATTTTTTGATCCTGTATATGGATCACAATAATTAGGGACCAGAGTGTGAGACTTATTTGCCCACACAACGCTTTGTCCAGTGAACCATATTTGTATTTAAAAAAATTGGCTTATTTCCATTGTTTGTAGAAAAATTCGGGAAAAAATACCCCGAAAACCAAGAGTCTTTTAAAATTTATTATTATTTGTAAATAACTAATTTACAGCTTAGTGAAAGTAAGAAGAGATGTATGTTTTTTAAGGTTAGTGAAAGTCACAAAGATACCACCAGGAACAAGAAGAAGAAAAGCAGTTTTTCATATGACTATCCTCAGCTACATTCATACATTTTTTGAGTGTGTGGGCGGAATTTTTTTCCTCAATACTTTACAAATATGAGAAGGATTAGAATGCAGCTCTGAAAGGAAAATCTGGTCCATTGGATATTTTTAGTTAGGAAGTCTTATTTAATTTCCAAAGGAGGGGAAAGAGAAATCTTTTTCTCCTTTCTGGTAGTGACAATTTAACTAATAACTTCAAATGTATGCATGTATGCATCATTACCTTCACCACATGTACATTTTTTCTCCTTCTTTGCTTTCCAAAGCTTATGTTCCCTCTAAAATCTTGTTCATCATCATCATTTTAGAAGGGCTCAGATATGAAAAGTGAAGTTCAGGATCATGACAATTACATGTCAGTGTCTGTATATGGGTAAAAACATTCAAAAAATATTATAATCTTGTACTGTTAGGTAGATGAGCATTTTAATGAAGTGGATTTATGCTTTTGTTTACTGGTGAACACTTGCATAAGGGTTTTTTTTTCCTTAAAGAAAGAAAAAAGAGTCTTTCTTGTCGTAAATGTAGAAATTCATGGTAAAAGATGATAGTAAGTTAAATCACTATATCAAAATAATGCAGAATTAGAAAATAAAATTCATTGTCCCTTGTGTTTAGCTTTAAACAAATTAGCCTAGGAATGTATGATATGTTAAAGTAAAAAACCTCAAATATTTCTGTAGGTTTATTTCTTTTAAGTTTTATAGGGAACTATTATGTGGGTAAACTGTTTATTCTGGTTATTGCACTTGGGGAGAAGAGGCTCTGGCTATTGTTATTGTACTGTGTTAATTCTTACTTTTATTAAAGGATTTTGGCAACTCTCTCCACCAGCGAAAAAATGTAATTTAGGAAAAATGTCTAGTGTGATAGTCTCAGAGTTTTTTCCATGTAATCTCAATTATATGGACATCTAGCACGTTGTTGCAAAAGTGCTGGGGCAATTGACACTTGGGAACAGCTGACTCATGCTAGTTGTTCAGTGTCAGCTTTGAGAAGCTGACCCGTACTACTGCACTGTGGGAATCAGCACCTTTAAAATCATGCACAGATAGTCTGCACTTTTTCAGGGACGTAAAAGCACTGAGGACAGGTTTTCAAAAGTGCTCATCATCCAATTATGTTCCCAGATGTTTTAGAGATCTCCTTGTCACTCAACAAGCTCTCAGTGCAAGCTGCCTACTACTGAGTTGTTTCTGAAGTATGTCTCTGTCTGAGAAGCAATTACTGATTGAGCAAACCTTTTAGATCATGAAATAGATGTTTTATTTTACACATTGCCTGTTCTCTAGGCCCAGACCAAGATCACGGTCCCAATTCTGCAGGAACACCTGAAAAAGACCATGGCAAGTCCTTTCTTTTCTTCATGCAGCTGGACTGAGTAGCATGAGGATGTGACACATTTAAATAGACATGGAAAGTAGGAGGGAGTGCAAAGAGAACAGGGCACGAAAATACTACATGAGAAAGTAGAATATAGCAGACACATGGAATAAGGCTGCTGTGTAGGGACTTAGGGAGGAGTGGGAGGGGACCTCTGGAAACAGCTATTTATCATGGAGAAAAAATGTGAGAGCTCGTTTAAAAAAAAAAAAAACCAAAACGTTGGACACTGATGACGACAGTGTTATCCCAAGGTCCCACATTCGGCTGCCTGTCATGGATCTTGCCAGCTGAGTTTTTGGTTTCTTTCTCTCAGCATCTTTTCTTCCTCTTTTTCACATGCCCAAAGGAAATGAGGAGACTGCTTCACCTCTGGTGCTTCTGAAATGGGTTCTCCAATGAACTTTTCTCAGTAAAAATGCATTGTGCAATGCGTTGTTGAATACTAGTGATATTTTGATCCAGAAACAACATTGCAGCTGTAACAAATAGTTGGATATTGTATGCTTTTAGATTAAACGAAAGTAGTAGCACACTGCAAAACATTCTGAAAGAGGCAGTATGAGGATAGAATAAAATACTATTAAACTGAAAACTCACTTATTTTTTAAATGCTGGTGCAAAAAGAAGATTCTTAATCTTTCTTCTGAATTTTTTTTAAAGCAAAGAGGTAGCTGTATCTTTTATATCCTGAATTTGTGGCTTTATAGTCTTCGACGCAGCCTTGGTTGCATTTTATTGATGTTTTAATTTTGTTAATGTTATTATGCATGTTTTTGCCCTTGAATACCTTGAGTTTCTATTACGGGTCACTTAAATTACCTGTGATAAAAGGTGCTGGCCACAAAAGTATTTCAAAAATTCAATACAGAATATTTAATTTTTTTTTAATCTACATCTTAAAACTGTCTAAAACTCCAGACTTTTTCCTTTTAGTGTGCTTTTAAAAACAGAGAATTTAGATTTCCTGAGGGATTAATGTCTGTTTTCCCATTTGCCCTCTTTCTTGGAAGCTAACATTTTCTTCTAGCTGTGATATGTGGCAGAGAAATGAGGGAAGTGGAAATGCAAGATTTTTTAAGTTCTGTGGGCACATACCTTTTACTCTCTCCCTTAGAAAGTGAAAAAATATTGGCATTAAAATACAGCTATACTCTTTTTCTTTCTCTCTCTCTCTCTCTCTCTCTCTCTCTCTCTCTCCCCCCTGAGGCACATGTACCCTTTTTTCTTATCTATGAAAGATGGTTCTGTTATTCTAGAAATGTTTTGAATAGTGTCTTGGAGCCTAAAAGAAATGAGAAAAGCAGTTGCAAAGTCTGTATACAAAACGCATGTGGTCATTTGATTCAATTTCTTATGCATTAAGCAAAGTTTCTTAAAAAATAATTGCTAACATAGATTAGGAAGATAAATTCGACTAAGCAAATTAGCATATTTGATGGGAAAGTAAGTCATACTTGCTTTTAATCCAAAGAGAAAGGGGGATGTTATGCAAATAATCATTTATTAAAATTGAAGCCTGGTTTAGACTGTGACAACCAAGTTTACACAGACTATTGAGGCATTCAAATCTAATCTCTCAATTAAGATATCAAGCGAGTTACCTTTTCCATGGGAATGTTATTTTCTGCTTTTTAATGAATGTGATGTTCTCATTTTCAAATAATTTCTAGGAATTTAAGGAGGGGGGAGGAAGAAGGGAATGGTTGAGTACTACTCAAGTAAATAATTCTTGAGCAAGAACTTCTTCAGTAAATTGAGTTAAACTGCAGGTGTGTGAAAAAATAGAAACACATTTCTCCTATCAGATCCAATAAACTATTGACTTAATATAAGGATGCTTAGATTTTTTTTTAATCTAGCTTTACAAAAATCTCTAGGATTTTTTATTAAAACATTATTAAGTGTGAAAGTATACCCAGATCACTTTTTTTTTAAACAATTCTTTTTTAATGCCTGTTCAAATACTTTTGCTTCACATAACAGTGGTATTTCTGTACCAAAAGTTATGGTTTTATCTGCATAGTGCCATCTGATGGAGCTGCCTGATATAGATGAATCCAAGTCATTGCTAGCATTTGCAGCTTACTTGGAAATTCAACTGAAATTTGTTGAAATGTTGCTTTTGGGAAAATACAGCAGCAGTAATTTCAGGACACCTTTCACATTTGAGCTTTTTCATTCAGCATCGCATTCACTAAAAATTGTAGAGAGTATTTGAGCCCAAAAGAGCTCTGTTGTCTTTACAGACATCCAGACACAATGACCTTTTTTCTTTTAAGTCATTAGATGTCCATAGAAGTTGTGACAACCCCTTTGTTGAGCTTGGAATGGGACATAATTTTGCAACACAGATGTTAATGTACAGTGATCTTAAGACAGAGCAGTCGGAATATGCTTGGTTTGTCTACTCAGAACATAAATGTAACAATTTCCTAAATTTTATTTATATTAATTAAAGGTATTAGTGCTCTAAATCTTGAATGCTGCAATTTTGGTGCACAAACTGCCTGTTCAAAATTTAAGAACCATTCAGTTCAGGAAATCAAGTCCTTTTTCAGAATCTGAAGTTGGAGCATTCAGGAACTGAGGTACCTAGAGTAACAGGCTGCTCTTGAAAAATTCTTTCTTTTTTAACTTACTTTTAAATGAAATTAGGGGAAAAGACATAACCCAAACATTTTCCAGGCAGACTCTGGTTTTCTAACATCCAGTGGAACATCTTTAAAGACTGATGTGCCTGATGATTTAAATGCTAGCTTCAGGATTTTCAGTTTTTCTTTGGTTCAGGTGCTCTGGGGAATAGCATAGGAAATAATTGGGTTTAGCACATGGCACATACCTGGAAAAAAAATGAGTTTTTTTCTCAGGCAAAACTTTTTTTGTTGGTCCTGGAAAATGTGCCCTTGTACCTCTTTTGGGTATGGAGGTCTGCCCTAGTTGTTAAGCTCTGCAGGGAGCACTGGCTCAGGAAATATATCAAACTATGAAGATATTTATAATCTTTGGGCTCTTCAGGCATAGTTCAGCTAAGGTGCTCTGCCATGGGCTGGGCTTTAATGCTGTCCTTCTGGTTAATGCTCCACATGACTGGATTATGGCAGAGAGAGCTCAGGCTGGTGTGGAGGTTGTTTCATCAGAGTTCAGTGTCTGCCGCTTTACTTGCATTTTGTCTTCGTATTCATCACTTATTGGCCTCAATAAGAAAGAAATAAAGTCAGCTGTGAAGAGTATTAGAGGAATAATTTGGTGGTCTCTCGGGCATATCTTCAGGATACAGTCCAGCAAAGTGCTGAGTCTTCCTGCAGCTGCTCACTCTCCATAAAAATATAATGTTGGAGAAAGCACAACAGGTTTTCAGTAATGTCACTGTCATTTTATACTTTTTTTTCCGCCAATAAAAAAATACCCTGATGACAACTACAGAGCCTGTTGAAATCCATGTTTTGGGTGCTATTCATGGGATGCTTTTTTGCTGCTTATCTTCCTGTTTCTTATATCTGCCTGAATGCAGACTTAAACTAAAAGTTGCAATTCTTTGCTGGGATGTGTGGACGCATAAAACTGATATATGTGCTAGATAAAGGTGTAGTTAAAAGTGTGGGAGGACTTCATTTTTCCCTGTGGTGACTTTTCTTGTTTCTCTTTAAAATGAGAAGTAATTGCATTTATCTCTGTAGTGTAAAACTTATCTCCACCATAATTTAATTTTTGTTTAGTATATTCTAATAAATTATAGACCCTTATTATTTTTCCAACACAGATGCCCATTATGACATTTCTAGGTTAGGCGACTTTAGATCACAGACTGTTCCTTAAAAGTTATTATGCTATCCTACTTTATCCATTAAGTATTCAGAGCATCCTTTTAGCTTTGCAGAGGAGAGGTGCCAAATAATTTAAGTATTTAGTCTTTTATCTCGTATTTGCATTCATTTATCATTGGCTTCAGCAAAGCTTCCCCACACTTTACAGTTAAACCAGTATTTTGAAAGTTAACATTTGGCAGGGAGTTTAAGGACAAATGATGAAACCTTGTAGCCTGTAAAGATAAATCTTGAGTAGCTGCCAGTAGGTAAATGACTAACGTCAATTCAAGCAATTTAACAGCAATCAGTTTGAGGTCAAGTAACTCTGGACAGTGTAGTTTAATGTATCATCTTTTTTTCCCTTCCCTGCAAGTAAACCACCACCGACTTCTGGTCTCGTAATTTAACTTCTTTTTAGTATGTTTCCTGTAGATTGCTCCCCTCAGAAGTCAAATAAGGTACTGCCAGGATTTGGAGGGGACTGGGAACGTCAACAAATGGAAATTACTCTAATGTGAACCAGTGGATTATTTGCATTCCAATGCTTAAGTTATCACTTAATAGTTATAGGCTCTGGTGGCAAGACTGGACTGTGTTATGTTAGACTCAGGAACAAATGCTAATATCTTCAATGTTTTCAAATTCCCAACCATATTTGGTCAATCGTGCTAGTGTCGACCCTTGAAGGCTGCCAAGAGTCTTGCTGGCAAAAATGCCACTTTGGTGAAGAAATAACTTCTACCACAGCTTTATTTGAAGGCTGTCCTTATTTAAAGGGGTATCATCTCACTTCTTCATGACTCAGGTTTTGTCTTGTCTTTTTTTTTTTAATTAAATGTGTTCATCTCCTTAATAATGGGTTTAGTGTAAATTACCCTCATGTATTATATGCTTTTCTCTACTGTGAATGTTTTAATCTTTATATAATCCTTTCAACAGGGACAAATCTAGTTAATCTGCTCTGCAAACTGCTGTAAAGTGTGGTACAAATTCTGCTGACCCGCATGCGCGTGCTCACGTTCTTTAAAGACAGAGCAAAATTAAAAGTTTCTTTGCATTGCTGAGTACAGCAGGTCTGACCCAGACTACTGAAGGGAAAAACACTTGTACATTTAAATATAGGATTTGCTGTAGCAGCCCAACCCAGCCGTTCCTCAGTCCAGGGCTGCCAGCTCACTGTGCCTACCAAGGATAAGAAACTTGGAGTGGGCAGTTGTGGAATAAATGCGTCATGGAGGAAATTTCTTCCTCTTTCCCTATTTTAGAGTTTCATTTATGTCCTGAACACAAGAAGTCGAACTTAAGGTTTTATGGAAGGTTGGCTTTGTTGTTTTTTTTTTTTAAATTTGTGTGGTTTTTAAATACAGCTGAAGCTGATCAGGCAATATAAGGGAAATTGGCTGTTCTTTGTGGACAGATTTACCATACATTAAAAAATTCAGTGTTGAAAGCCTAGGTTTGAATAGGGTTGATTTGATAGAGCTAAATAACCTCTCTCTAAATAACCCATTCTGCTCTACATAATTTTGCATGCACACGCTTAGACACACACAAACACCGCAGATTCTTTTATTAAGAAGGCAAGCAGGGAAGCAAACAAGCAAAACAATATTTGCTAGTTCTGTTCTGTTTCCGTTCCCACTAGAGCACTCGCTGCGCCAATACTTGCTGCTGATTCTTTTTTCAAATCTTGAATGATGATTCTTGCCTCGTCCCTGCTGTGCCTGAGATGAAAGCAGATGCTCTTGATCATATGTGTAATATGAATCCTCAGATTTCAGTTTGACCTGGCAGGATTTCTTATGAAGATAATATTCTCCCTTCTACCCAGAGCCGTTGAAGAAGAAAAAAACCCCAAAACCTAACAATGCAGGAGTGTTGCATATGGGTTCTGTTTGCCTTTTAAGTTTGTTGGTGATTTCTGTGTGTTTTGATTTTGGGCAGTGGTTGTTCTTGCTGGGCTGCTAGAACAAAACACTTGGAAGTTTCTTTAGCAACTTCTCGCAGTGTTCCCTGGAAGCCTGTCTGCAACACCCATTCAAAATCCAGATTACTCTGTGAAGCATTGCATTTCAGCAATGACTTCTGGTAAGCAGGGTGTCCTTCTGACAGCAGACAGCTGCATTCACCAAGAATTCTCCTCACAAATGAGATGGAGACTCTGTGCTATCTGGGCCAATAAACTCCTGTGCAGGCACTCAACATTATTCTACTGTAGTTTAGGCTGACTGGTTTCTGCACAGCATTGAGGCAGCAGAGCTAATGATTTCTGAGGCTGACTATCCTGAAATATTTGGAAGAAGGTAGTAAAGCAACCATATCTGATGGGAGAGAGAACACGGCTCTATGATGCATTTAGCTAGAAGTTAGCTGACCCATTCAAATGTGGGCCATCTGCCTAACCACAGACCTTGTTTGGCCTGCAAGCTGTCTGTGTCGAGCAGAGTGGCTAATATTTTGCCCTTTTTAATTTGCTGAATTGCTGTCTATCACTGCAACATAGGAGACTTGCTTCTCAGGTAGTGCTAAGGATTTTGAGGTTCTCAGGATTCATTCATGAAGTTGAATGAGCTATGAATTTGACCAAATACTATCCTTAGCATCATTTAACAATGCTTTCCACATGCCTTTTGTGGTTTTTTACCCCAATCTTCAAGATTTGTGTGTTCTTTATGCACATAGCATCTTGCTACGGCAAATATCCAATGAACATACCAGTGTGGTAATTTGAGACAGGCTAAGAAATATAGCAGTGTGGAAAGGAGATCAGTAGGCATTAAATTAAGACATTGCACTTCAGGAACGTGTGGAACGAAGAATATCCAGAGATAAAGATGAAGACTCAATCTGATCTGAATAATGGAGCTGAGTAGGAACAAACAGATGGGGATTTGTGAGATGCTGTTAGCAGTCAGAACCAGCCATTTTTTAAAACATGCCTGAGGGAAAATGGAATGAAGTACATGGTGGAGTGGGGGAAAGAAGAAATTTACTTTAGGAAAAAAATCCTGGTCAGAGGAAAGACAACAATATAAGTAACAAAGAACTAATTGTGTTCAAGAGAGGGTGATGAGTTTTGATAGGATAGAGAGAGGATATAGACATGTCTATAAGGCTTATTCTTTGATTCAAAGGTGGAAGGTGTAGTCACTTGGTGCATGAGGGAGAGCTCACTGACTACAGCAAGTGATTCTGCTTAAAGCACTACTGGCAAAACGGAACATCTTAATTGCAGAGAGAAGACCTTAACCTGTTCTTGTTCATGTATTAATTGGGCAATGTGCCCTTTATAACATCTGGTGAAAGCTTATTTCAGAAGATAAAGACTCCACCAAACTGAAGGCACAATTTGCTCAAATTCCAGTGGCTTTTAGTTGCCAGTTGTAAATCCCAAAGCTAAGGCTATCATCACTGAAAACCTGCCCCCTGCACCTTGGCTAAAAGGCTTCAGTCAGTCTCATTTAGTGACAGGTTTTAATCTGTACCCTAAATATTAGTTCAGAGGATAAACCTGTGTTACACGTGCTAATAAATCACCGTGGACACAGTCTTATGTCTGCAAAATAGAAATGGCAAAATATAAAGGGTAAAATAAGAATGTAGTGATTATCTATGTAGAATATAATCTCTTCTACCTGGCCATCTACCCTTCCATTCAAATCCTGGGATTTTTAGCTCACTTTTCTATAATTACTATGTTTTGCTTTTAAAGTATGAGCATCTTAAAGGCAAAGTTCAGAGGTTAACTTTGCTCACCTCAGAAATGCACTTTACAGGCATTTGCCAAAGTTGGGGCTCTTTGTAAGAAAACAGAGAGCCTGAAGGATTTCTGCCTTAGTGCTTAGTGTTTGAATAATATTTTGACTGTTACTGAATAGGAACCATTGTACTATTAGTCCTTTTCTCCACAGATTAGAAATGGATTGCAAAAGGAGGCTGTTTGTTTTCCTTGATTACTAGGAGATCAGATGTTGGGAAAAGGCAGTCATGATGATTCAAGAGAAGGTATTTAAAAATATGACTAAATTTTGTGACTCTCTCTGGAAATTGTTGTCCTGATGAAAAGTACCTGTGAGGAGCATGAGGTTACCCACTATATTATGATTTGTTACATTCACCATGGATTCCTCCCCAGTGTTTAAATAAATAAATAAATGGAAAGGGAAGTGGATCTTCAAAATGAAAGGATTAAAACAAAGCCTCATTATTTATTTAACCTAAAAAGAGTAAGTGTTGATTTATTTGCCTTTTTGGGTTTTGGCACTTTCAGGGAATACTCAAGTTATGCTTCTAAATTTTCCCTTGAAACTAGAGAGACTTTCATAATTTTTTGTTTTATTTTTGTTTCTTTTAAAAAGAAAGCTGAGAGGCCTCTGCAATCTCATGACCCTGGGAGGAATAGCTTTAAGGAAAGCACCAAAAATCCCAAGAGTGACAACAAAAATCATATCTCAATTCATGTCCTGCAGCATATGAAATCTATATTCTGCCACTAGTGGCTTTTGTCCAGACAGTCAAATTGATAACTCATCAGTTCTAAAAGTGCCACTTCAACAAACACTCTCTTACCTCTTTTCTACTTAACTGTTCTACTGCCTGATATAAGCTGGAGCCTCCCCCCTACCCAAACGTAGTTTGTCTAGAAATACTTTTCCCTCAGAGTATAACAGTTTTTATAAGTTAGAATAACAAAATAAGTAATACCTCCATATTTGAAATTTGATTTATGAGTTATAGCATTAGTGCAGTAAAATGATCTTCATCACTGTGTGCAGATCGTTCTACTTTGTAACTTCTGAAAAGCTCAGCAGTGTGGCATAGATGCATGGGTTGAAAAGAAAAACCTGACAAAGACTAATTGATACCAAAATTAAAAAAAAAAAAGACAAGGTTCCAAAAGAATGATGAAATGTCAGGTAGTTAAGGACTCTAGTAAACATTGGCCAAAAAAAACCCCTCAACCAAAACCAATCCTCCTTTCATATCATTTACAACTTGTTATATTGTTATATTATTATATGAAGATTTAAGAAGATATAAATGTGTTGCTTTTTCTTCCTAAGTTGCTGGGAAACACAGGTACTTTTGGAAAATGCATTCTTATGCTACTTTATTCATAAAAGTTTTCCTGTCAATATACAAATTCAGGAATTCAGGATTTTGGAAATATAAAACTTTTCTGGTGGACAAAACATTTCCTTATGTTTTTAGAGTTGCATTGTCCCTGATAAATACTTTGCTGATTTCTGTACGAAGAGGATGTCAACACTTTTGCCTGGTATACTAAATTAGGCTTTTGCACTGAAAGGCTGATGTTATGTCAAAAGTACAAGTTAAATCTCATGGATGATGTCACCATGCAATTAAAGGCAGAGGTTAACACTCCTCTGTGCAGGTACTTTCCCCTCGAGCTATCTGGAATAGCAGAGTTGCTATAATACAGCTGTGGCTGCTGAGGAATGCTAAAGCACAGTCAATGACGCTTTGCATTTTTAGAAGGAATGTGTGTGGTAGAGGGAGTTTTAATTGCTCCTGCTACATGTCTCGTGTGGGGGAGGCTGTGCTTGGATGGCTTGGAGTGACTGCTTTTGAAAGCGGGTCTGACATCTGCTTTTTTTACCCTCTGAAACAGGACAGTCACATCCAACTGTGGCAGCATGTTGTGTTTTCTCACAGTCACCCATTCACTCCCACTGAATAATTATTGTCTTTCACCAGGCACTGCTTTGTCATGCTCTCGTCATTGCAGGTACAATATTTAGGGTAACAGTGACTTCTGTTTGGGGTAACAGTGACTTCAAGCTGTATCTTTCTCCTCTCCAACCTTTGTTTTATCACATAGGGTTTCTGCAAAGTAATAATTTCATTGCCCCCTTCCTGAGTTCCCTTTTTCACCTCTCCTTAACTTCCACTCTTCAACGTGGAGTATCTGCTGATCATCACCACATTTTTTACCCTGATGTTGCCAGATTATTTTTCATTCCTACGTTCCTCGTACACTGTCACTGAGTTTATACAAACAGGGGCACCCAGAATAGATTTATCCTGTGAGATCTTTGATTCAGCCTTTGTCCATAACTCACCAAGGTGCCTCCAGCCGGGAAGCTGCTTAACTGAGTGGCACTAGAAATACCAGAGGGGGCTCAGTAGAAAGAGTTTTTAAGTCAGGTGCAAAGAAGAAATGCAAGATAATTACCAGTTATTGTAATGCAATACAGAAAGCCAAGAACTAAGCTTGAGAAACTGGTCTGAGCTCTAAATCTTGGATCTTTCCCAGTTTTTGAGTGAATGCAAAGTGATAATTTTTACTTTCACAGAATGGTTGAAGTTGGAAGATCTGGAGGTCATCTTGTTCAGATGTCCCACAAATGCCCTTGTTTGGTTTACTATAAAGCATGATTATTACAAAAAGTAATCCCAGCTAACTCGAAAAGGATCCCAACTTCTGTTAAGTTCAGTTTATTCCAGTAGTGAGCTGGAAATTATGTGCAACCAGCAAATTTTACCAGCAGTGTTTCTCCCAGCCATCCAGCTCTCTGAGCTTCCTGTGGACCTGAGGATGTACCCACAGAGCAGCCTTGAACAGCTCTTGCTCTGTTGTAAAGGAACACAATGCCTCCCCCTCCATGTTTCCAGCATGGACAACTTGCAGGACAGAAGTGTAAACTGCAAACATGTAAACAGCTGTTGGGGAAAGGGGAAGAAGCTTCAAGGAACAGAATTGGCTGCCAATTTCATCGCTGCCGTGTGTGCTGTGTATTGCTTGTCATATCAAGTGAGTCATTAAGGGGTTCCCCCCCTAATGGCACTTTGAAGTGCTGTGACAGCTTGAGAGCATCTATAAATTGCCACGAGCAGCCCTCATAGTGCGTTAGCTAATTGCTTGCTCTTTGACTTATTAGGAGTCACTGAGTTAAATAGTTTGTCACATGTGTGGCTCATAATAAATAATGTGACTAGCCAGTTTGTGAGCTGTTTCGGTGATATATAGTGCCCCTTTTGAATGTTGTCACAAGCAGCCAACAAATATGACCCCACGATTGTCAGATCTTTGTGAAAATAATAAGGCCTGACAGGGCAGCAGGTAACAAAAAGAAAAAAAAACCCTACATCTCACCTCCTGTAATATAATAAAAATGGTAATAATTTCTTCTTTATAAAACAAGATTGTAACTTTATTCTTCAATAGTACTGAGTTAAACTTTATAGTAGAATGTCTTTATTTCAATTTGTGTAGGATTAGTTGTGAAGAAAAAAAGGTAACTCTTTGCTAGTTACTGAAAATATTGTGTGTCCTCTAATGAAGTCTGGAGTATCCTCTCAGAAAACTCTGTGTGGCTTCTGAAGTATCGTTGCGGGGTTTTTTAAATAAATTGGATTGCTCGCTCTACAGTTTATCCAGATATGTAGGGCATTTGTTTTCTGACCCTCTATCTTACTTCTGATTGTGTGTTTCAGGCAGTGCATTTCCATACCCGTGCCTGTCGGGAGCTGGGCTTCTTAATATATAGGCACAAGCTTGGTGCTGCTACAAGTGGTTGTGCACATGTAATGTTAGAGGTGCCTTTAGAAAGAATGTAGAGAGCAGTGACATATTTTTTATACATATATGTATATAGAGGGAGAGAGAGATTCTTGGCATCTTCAGTTAAATAGGAGTCCTGTCTGACTTCTGTGTGGGAGGAGAGTCACCAGTATTTTGCCAAAGAAGCAAATGTGGTTTCTCTCACAGCTACAGGGTGATTTCTTTCCAAGAGACAGGACTTGTCTTGCACATTGAATTCTGATGTAGACTGGATCACTGTGCTATAAAATCTTCTTTTCCCACAATTGTGCAAAACGAAGAGTGATGAATAGTGTTTAATAAACCTTACCAGTCCCTTACAAGCCTGTTCCTGCAGTGACCCTTGCTATTGCATTCCTCCTATTTGAACTTCGAGGTGCTGGTGCTGTTAAACTGGTTCCCAGCTTGGCAGTCACTTAGGTTTAGGGTCATGTTAATTCAGCAGGGCCCACTGCAGTTGCTTCATGAGAAAGAAGACTCTCCTTCAGCTGAAACTGCTGAACAACCTGGTGGTTCTCATGGCTCCTTCTAAATGTGTTGTGCTTTCTCCCAAAGCCAATTGGCAAAAGCTTTCCAAGCTGGGGGCTTGCCTACAGTTCTTTATCTTTTCACATCTCCTATCACGTAGGTGTTTTCTGGATGGTTGGGTGAGAAATTAATCTGATGTTCTTTCATCAAAAGGAAAAGGTGTTGGTGGGTTGTGCCTATCAGTCTTGACAAGAATAAGAATTATAATCAGTGTGCAAAAGAGGCCAATGCTCATCAGGCTCTGGCTTGATTAATGAGCTGGTGTTTGTGCTGTCACTGCATATCACCAAGTCAGAGGTTCTATCCTCTAGTCTCAATCAAATGCCACAGGCACTTGCGCCTGTCTTTGGCATTCCTGGGAAAGCTGCTGAGCCTGCTGGACTGCTGGCTGCTTCACTGTGCCTTTTATCTCTTTCCTGTGGAAAATTGGGAAAGGTGTTTTGTTTGGTTTTATGCACAAGGGCTCAGAGAATCTATCTGAAGATCTTTTTTCGCTGCTTTTATCTAGTTTTTGACAGCTTTGGGAGCTTAAAGCTATTTTGAGATAAGGCTCTAGGCAGCTCTGATGACACCTAAAGAGTATTTTACAGTGACTGCCTTACTTGTGTTTTTACCTTGGGCCTGGCAGTATTTGACTGAGGGACACATGACAACTTCTGCTTAAAGAAACTGAGGCTGTCTTTCAGATAATTCAGATTGAATTGAGGAGAATAGTGAAAACAGCTTTTTTCTCGCTGTCAGTAAACTCGTGTAAGAGTGAAATGCAGGGACACAGAAGTCAGTGAGAACAAAAATTCTTCCCATGTGGTCTGGGTTTATTTAAAGCTTCACTTTATTGTTGTTGTTGTTATTATTATTATTATTATTATTATTATTATTATTATTATTATTATTATTATTTTGGCCCACTTTCAAACATTCCAAACTTGCTTCTGTTTACAAAATAATTTTCCATAATTTAATTAGCTGTGCAAGTAAATAAACACAACCATGGTGAATATTCTAGCTGGTCCACCTTTGCAAAGCAATACATCCAAATCCTGTAATTTTGTCAGGAAACTGGTCTGTCCTTGTTGCATGAAAATTTGTGAGATTGATGGTAAGACCTGGTTCTAAAGGAGAGACACTTTTAACCAAACCCTATCATTTTCAGCTTTTTTAATTTTTCTCAGCAGTTTGGGGAATGTTTGGATTTTCTTGTTTTTCTGAAAACCTCAGCCCTGGAGTCAAATGTTTTCATGAAAATCCAAATTGCCATTTGGAAGATAAGAGGGGCAGATTTTTTCCCCTGGGGGTTATGGAGTAAAACTTGAAAGCACAAAAACCAGAAGAAAAATTTAAAATACATAATGTATATTCATTCTTTCAAATTAGCAGGGTAGAGTAGCTTAAAGCACCAATTTTTGAATGCTTGCTCTTACTGATATTAGACTTTCCCTTTAGACTTTCCATCAGAATATTGTCTTAACAGTTTATTTGCTTACATATAAACTTCTAGAAACTTTTAGCTAA
Source organism: Passer domesticus (assembly GCF_036417665.1). Lineage (NCBI taxonomy): Eukaryota > Metazoa > Chordata > Aves > Passeriformes > Passeridae > Passer > Passer domesticus. The sequence goes on along the minus strand of NC_087474.1, from coordinate 78,251,526 downwards.
TTAGAAAATTACTGATACAAATATCAGCTACTACAATTCTGCTCCTTTCTGTGTGGCCCCTATTTTGCCCCCCTTCTCAATTTAATCTATTTGCATGCTTACATATTACCAGTGGGATAACGGGCAGTAAAAATGCCAGAAAGTCTAAAAGAGTGAAACAAGAAAGTCACAAACAGCTCTCAGCTGCTACAGACTTGACTCGTTCACATGTTTGGAGGCTTTGGGTTGTTGCTTTTCTCCCCCCTTAAGAGCACATTTTCCCTCACTGCTGTTTGGATGGCTGCAGTAATTAAATGCCTGTTCAAATTACCTCTCTAGTGTGAAGAGTGCTTTCTCTGTTTAAACCTCAGGTTTCTGCTTAATCCAGTGTAGCTGACTGCAGATGAGGCAAGATAGCAGGCATTTGCCTAGGGTGGAGAAGATGAATGTACCTAGTAATGCAGAGATAGCTGTTTGATTTAATATTTTCTGTCATTTTTTTTCAGCTTAACAGGACTAGGTTGGTTGGTCCCTTCATGTCCTCTGTGCCCTGGCAAACAGTAGCACCAAGTGAATTAATGGGGAATTTAGCATGGGATGGATTTCAGTGTCCTTTTATGCTGTGCCTTGTGTGTTCCCTTTAAAATTAAATCTCAGTAGTTCAATAGGTAGAGACATTTCTAATAAGCTATATGCTCCAGTTCTGAATTATGTGTTCTACAACTGAATTTTTTGTATTTTTACAAGACTTATAAAGTCAACATGACTGGTTGCTAGTCACATATTCCACCCTAAGACACATACATGTGTAGTTCTCACCTGTGTGCCTGAGTTTGATATGTTATGCTATGGAAAATAAAATCTCTCTGAGGCTGAAGAATTAAATTAGAAATACTTTTCTGTAGGAAAGCACAGCTCTGGCATCCAAATGTATCCAAAATGAAGAACTTTGGAGACTTTTTCATGTGCATTCTCTATTTACATCTGCCTCTGCTGTACATACCTCATACTATGATGTGCTCTAGTGACAAACTCACTGGAACTAATTCTTTATTTAGGCTTTGTATTTCCACAGTCCTACTACCAGAGACAAAACAAACAAAAAACAAACCAAAACCCCAAACAAAACAAATCCTCCCACTAATTCCATACAAACTAATTGCATCAAACACAATTTAGAGAGCTAACAAGTTTTGCTAAAATAAGCAAAATGTCTTTGCCTGTCTGTTTCAGTGTGGAAACGGAGTACAGTGTAACCCTACAGTTCTGTTTTCTGTGAAGATATCTAGTGGTGCTTGTCCAGAATAATATTTGAATAACAAGATTATTCAGATAAAATGTTTTTACCAAGACATTGGATTAACTTTGAAGTTTTTCTGCTTTGAGCAGAGTCCTGGACCAGATGACCTCAAGAGGTCCCTTGAAACCAAACCTGAGATTCTGTGGACTGAAAACTTTATGTGAGGCTTGAATCTGAAGCACCTTTTGTTTGTGTCCAGTTACTGATTTTCTGTGCTGTTCTAAGCACATTAGAACACCCAAGAATGGGTTAGGACTTCTGTCATATATAATTCCTTTCTGTTTGCTTTCCCTTCTGCCTGCTGCATTGTGGAAGTGATGAAAGGAGACTCTTCATTTCAGAAGTCAGGAACATTAAATAATTCTGCTGTTTGGATTTTAATTTGTGGTTTTGTGTCTTGCATTTAATGATTTTTATTCTCACATTTAGCTTTATGGTTCCAAGAAGGACCACTATACTTGGCTGTGCACACTGCCTACAAAGTGTATACCACTACAGTTTGGGGTGCATTTTCTTAAAGCTGAGAATGGTTCTATTTTTTTTCTTTTTTTCTGAGAAAGGGGTCAAGATTGCCAGTCAGAAATTTGTGCCATTGCACATAGGAGGCAGTTTGAGTACTTACAGTAATGCTTTAGCAAACTTGTTGTTTTTGAATGTGTGCACTCACACATATTGTCCTCTTTCTGAGTTGAACATGTCACCTAGGAAATGCTAGACAAAGCAAGGTGTATAGAGCTTCTGTGAAAACAACTGCATCAGTATGTTAGGCATCAGCAGGTATATATAAAAAAAAAATTAAAAAAGAGACTTGGAAGACCTTTGCTATGTGTGAGTTGTCCAGAGCCTTTCCTGTGCTGCTGGCTGTGAGTGGGCTAAGGGCCCTTTGCTGGAGATTGTTCTTCAGCCAGTGCATGTCTTGCCTCATTCCCCATTGAGGTGTACGGAGCTTTCTGCCCCTAGTAAAACAGAGCAGGGTTGAGTCATGCAGCGAGTAAAAGCTTCAAAAAAGTTGATACTGGCTGAACCCTCCTTCTTAAAAAAGACTGGAAATGTTACCAGTGCAAAAGAGAATCCAGCACAGAGCATGCATTAAATAGACTGATAATTTCATTGAAATATATTCTTTAAGTCTTGTATAAGAGGTCTTGATTGAACCTTAAGAACATCATAAGCTGTTGTTCTGATTTGGAGCTACAAATAATAAAACAACCTGAAATATATTTTAATGATGCATTCTTTAGCAGTGGTTTCGTTTCAGCACAGCAAGCATACTAGTTTGCCAGCTTTGTAGGTTTAATGGAGCACCATGACATCCCAAATGATGCAATTAAAATCTTCGACTATTCAGGTGCCTCTGTTTATAAACCTATGAACTTTGTAAGAAGCAGAGTTAAGTAAATTGTATTTGATTACCTCAAGTAATTGAAATTATAGAATTAGCATAATTGGTATGAATTCAGCAGACAGACATGATTCAGCTATTCCCATGGTCCTCTATGACTGTAAAGATGTTGCTTCCAACCCACACAGTATACTACACAGCAAGTTTGGAATCAGGAAAACATCTCTTTTTCAAAAGAACCATATGAGAGGTATGTGTAGATCTTCCCTTAAAATGTAACAAGATGCTAGCAGAGCATCTCCATTCTCTTATGCATTAAAAAACAAAAATAGGTGAGATTCATTATGCTACATCTATTTATTAAACTGGACATTTTAAAAGGAAGAGTCTGTTTCAAACATTGTAAAAGTACTGCTTTGACGATGCATCCACTGAGGTCTCATTTTATGTATATTTTTGCATATGGAAAGCTTATTACAGAGTTCCTAATTTATATGTGTGTACATATATATAATTTGTCTCTGTGTATATACATATGAAGAATATTTTCGTCTGTAGCTATATATATATGTATATATATTTATAAATACAAATACATATTATCTATCTATATATATGTACATATATATAAATAAAATATTTTGGGGCACTTCATCCTAATACATTTTATTACAGGTTCAGCAAGTCTAAATCATGCAAACATCATCACATATGCCTTCAGTTGTGTTTGCTGCAGAGTAGCAATGAACCATAACTGTCTCTGCAAATAGCCATAATTATGAGCCATACAAATAAATAGTGACCTGTCTCTAAGCTGTCTTTGGTAATTCTTCCAACTGACTTAGTCTTAGCATCTTTTACCAATTTATATATTGTAATTTATAGCACAGCCTGAATGTGACACGGCTTAGGCTTTTTAAAAATGCATGTTTTAGTACCCTGAAGTAGCCCAGTACAGTCAAATCTTTGTTCCTTGCAGAATGCAAGTGTGTGTACAGTATATATTTATCTGGTCTGGAATAAGCATTAATCTTTAATTACTGAATAAACATATTAAACAGGTGTGGAATAACTGAACTTTCAACTGTGCAGTGTTTATCCACTAGAGCAGCGGATACCTTGGCTCTGCAGCTTGAAGGTTTCACCTTGACGTGCCCAGGGCTGAGTGAAGGAGGGAAGGTTGGGAGGGTGGGCACACAAATGCCCCAAATCCCACATAAATCAGAAATTTCCAGTTATAAATTATGCACCATCATAACATCCCGCTAGCGCCATTGGCGAGCCAGGGCTTGGAGCATGGGTTAGTTTATAGCGGAAAAATGGCTTTTCAATGGATAGCACACCCTCAGACTCCTTCTCCTCCTAGGCTATGTGTGCTGGGCTTGTGGTGTGAGGAGATATAAAGCAGCATTTTTCTAGCTGCCTGGTGAAACAATGAGGGCTCTGTTAGCAGGAGCCCAAACTTCTGTAGTCCCTGCCTCACAAGGTTGGAATGACTGCTTAAACCCAGGTTCAAAGCTCTTGGCCTCCAAGTGCTTTAATTTAGCACTATTTTTGCTGCGCTAGCCTCTGTTTTTTCTGCTTAAACCATCTAAGGTCTCCTTGTTTTGCAGGGAACTAAGCAGCTCCTTTTTATAATTAGATTAAAGATAATCAAATGAAGACTTGGATATTTTTTAATGTCATTTAATCTTGTTCCTTTTTTTTTAACTTCTGCAAAATAACTTTTTATCACTGTTGCCTACCTTCTTGTAAATTTACACCTCTTTTTTTTTTCTTCTCTGCATTTCAAGCATTTCAAGCTTCTGGTTTACTAGTTTTAAAAAAAAATCGTTTGACAGGTATTTTTCAGCATTTTTATTTGATGCCATAAAATAAACCTTTACCAGGTGTTTTTAGGTATGATTCACAACACTTTCATTCATTCACTGTCAGTTCTCCCAAAGCTGACTGGCGCGAAAATAAAAGAGAATGCAAAAAAGAAGCCTGCAAAACGTGCAGAAAGGATACAGATGAAGTGGGAAAAAACCACATATGTGGACTAGCGGGGTAAGAAGCAGCACAGAACTGCACCTAAAACAGGGCTGTACATTAATAAAAGTAACAAGTAAGTGCTAGTGTGATTTGCTTCAAGTTTTAAAACATGAAAAAACAGTCCTAAATGTAGGCATTATTCAAATAATAATCACTCAAAAGTTTGTTAAAACCACAGCTTAGTATGAAAGCTGTGAAAAAGCATGCAACAGCTGATGTCAAGTTTCTGAAGGAAAAGTTGTTTCAAACTTAACTTTCCTATTCCTCCATAATGTACAATCAATACAAACAGATTTGAAACAGGACCAAAAAAAAATCTGATCTTGTACCAAGGATCAAATCACATTTATAGCAAAACCCAGAGAAATTGTACATGAACAATCATATTTAAAACAGGGGGAAAGACGGTGAAAGATCATCTGAATTTACAGCGTATAAAATATCTCTGTGCTCTTTGTCCAGTCAAAAGGCAAGATGCTAGAAAAGTCAACAGGAGATCCACTACCTGGGTCTTGACAGGAATCTCTTCTACAGACATTACAGTGGAGGCCAAGGTGGAGATCAAATTTCCAATCTGTTAGGTTAGTGAGTATCCAAGGAATACTGGCTGATAAGCCTTTTTCTCATTTTAAAGGTAGTGCTAAAAGTCCCAAGATTTGCCCTTCTTCTTTTTCCTTAGGAAGATCATCACCACTTTTTGGTTCTGTTTCTTGACTTCCACTCTTTTGAGTAAATTTTGTATGATTATAATTGTGTAACATGCCATTATATTTACTTGTTTTAGATTTTTTTTTCCCGCTCTTATGTGTGGTAAAAAGATTGAAATTGTAGAATATCTCAGGTCTGAAGGGACTCATAAGGATGATTGAGCCCAGCTCCCATGAGCTTTTAGAAGCATAGCCCTTCAGATCTGAGATGCACTAGGCAATATAAAAATAGGATACTGAAGGTTGAAGCCTCCATTATTCTGTGCTCACATGAACAGTCCCTGTAACTTCAGTGGGACTGTGGGTGAATGTGCCTGATGGAGATTTGCAGGGCCAGATCTTGCAAATCTCTATGATTTATTCTGAGTGCATCACAGAATATTGAGCTTATTATTTGTAATACAACACTAGATATGTTTTCCTTTCCTGCTCTGAAGCCATGTTAATTTTTTTCACACAAGGCACCTAGTACTAAGTTTCATAGGCATGAAATGTGCATAAAAATTTATGGATGCACATGTGTCTTTTGACCATGGTCATGATTTCTTAAGGCTCTCTGTAGCTGTTAAAAATAAATATAGCTGTTAAAAAATAAATTTATATGATTCCCAGCACAAGTAGGTATACTAAAATCCATCTTTAAATTTATTTATAACGTAGAAAAAATATTCAAAATGTGTCATATTAATCAACACTTACTCATTCCTAAATTATTTCCAAATATTATTTTCAATATATTTTTAATAAACATATCTTTAAAAAACAGAAGTAAGGACAAAGCTAGTTCACTGTGGTGATATGATTTCATCTTGCCTTTTGAGTTCCAGGTGGAGCATATCTTTCTTACAAGATTTGGTTATTACAAATCAAATTTTTTAGTCATTATTAGTGTTTTAAAAGCTCTGAAAGGTTTGTTGTTTTTTTTTTTCTTTTGAAGACTCATTGAAATGTTAGACTCCTCCAAATATGCTTAATTCAGATTTTTTTCTGCTAGCATATTGTAACAAAATAAAAAAAGAAGAGTCATGACAACATTTGTTCTGTGCATATAACTCCTTAAGAACAAAAAAGCCTGCAATGATTTGAAATATCTGATTGCAAAACCAGTTATCACAGGCTGCTCCATTGAAATTTAGAAAAGGTAAATGTATTTTGACCAATAAATTCTTGAATAAAGTGCCAAATTAAAGACATGAACAGATGTTCAAGGTGTTTTCCTATCATGGGAGTAATTTATGTAACTGGAGGTTGCAGTCACAGTTCCTATTGCCAAGGAGCCCTTTAGATTTTAATAGTGGATGTGTGTGCTTAAGATAGTCTATTTCATACTGATAAATGTACTCCAAAAATGGGAGAGGAAAATGAGCAGTTATTAGAATTATGTATTTTTTAAATGTTATTTACCTAAATTACTCTGAAAGATAACATGGTAGAAATGGTTGGATACTAGAAACAGAGGTGTACACTGGGAAGTGGAGTACAGATTTTTAGCTGTGTATATTTGCAATTAAAAATAACAGCAATTCAGATGTATCTTAACATATTCTAAAATTCCAGAAAACTTATACAACTGTGTCTTGAGTGAAAAATAAAGTGAATGTTATCTTAAAGAAATTGATTAAGTATTCCTGATTTCTGAGATCACAAGGAATCTTCAGCCAGCTGAAGCCTTCAGGTTCTTCAGTGATTCTAAGTAGAAATATAGATGACTAATGAAATAAATAGTTGTCTTCCTCTTAATTTTTCATTTATAGGGCCAACAGTTCTTACATTTCCTGAGGCACTCTGCATATATTATTGAGGTAGTATGTTAAAATGATCTCGCCTCATTTATCCTCCCCCACAAAATAGTTGAGATGTAACTTTCCAAAGAAAACATCTGAAACATTTAATTTTACCTGTCACTTTTTTTTCATTTTCCCTGTTAAGAGTAAAACATTGGGCTGTACATTTTTAACAGCAGTTTTTCATGTGAAGGTTAGAATAAACAAAAGTATGATTTAGCATTCAGAGACCAGAAAATGACTAATGGGTAACTCTAATTCATTTTCCAGGTCGTAGGTAGGCATAGTTGAAAGCTATAAAGGTAACAAAGGTTATCAAGACCTAAAGATAAGAAATAGAAATTGTGTAAGTTTAGTGTCTAAAATTGGAGTTTCCTCATTTTTCTTTCTACTATGTGAAGTAGTAATTCCTTCGATCAATGCTATTCTCATTCTCAAGTTAATCACACTACATTGTGATTTGTCTATTCAAGGAATAGATATTTATTTTCTTTTATTGGGTTCATCTAGGTGCATTTTATTTTGTTAGCCATGCAGATACTGTGCATGCATGCTTGTGGTTTTTTGCAGAACTCTGAATATCTTCTTCATCACCTTGATAAACTTTATTTCTTACAGATTTAGATGTTTTGTACTAATTTCTCTATCAAAATCTTTTCTGCTCAAGAGCATTCAAATTGATCTATGATCTATGACTTAATATTATTGACTACAACAGTCACTGTGTTTTTTGCTGTAGGCAAATGCTGTTCTATCAAGATTTGTCCAACTCAACTTTTCTGTTAGAAACATTCACATTAGACATGACCCCTCAACAGATTAACTTTTCTAATGTTGCACAAGCAGAAGTAGTGATTGAACTCTGCTACTCACACAGTGAGTTACTTTAAGTCCCAGGAGAAACTGGTGTAGGTATTTTAAATTAAAAGCTATTATAACTAACTGGAGAAAAATGCTCTTGGATCAAGTTTTTGGAATGATTAATTTGTAAATAAATGCAACTGCACATATCATACTTCTTCTGTACAAATATTAAAAAGTACTTATGATAGAACATTTTGGTTGCTATTTGGTTGTAGCTAGGTTCAAGATGAGCAAACTGGATTCAGTGTTTTCTGATTTCACAGATAATATTGACCAAGCTTTAAGGAGTATTATGCATCTCTAAAGTCTATTTTGAAACTGTTTGGTCTATCTCTTCCCACTACTTTTTGTTTATATTTGTTACAAACAATAGAAGCCACTGTAGTAAGAATTTTTTTTCCTAACATATTGAAGTAATATCAATAATGTTACATTAGTTTGACCTTGTTTAATGAAAGGATCATCATTTCAGAGATCAGATGGAACACTTGTCACTGGTTTAACTTATAGAGAAGGAGTATTCTGTAGGATTGCAACTCTTTCCTCTTGTCGTCACTATCTTCCTCCTCATCAGTGAAGTCCTGGTCCAGCTCCTGCTGAAATTGGTTGGAAATTGTCTACTGTATACAGAAAAATTTCTGCTGCATCTTGTCTAGAATGAAATAGTTTTTATATTTGAAAATGTAATGACATTTTTTATCCTTTGTAGAGAAATTCTGCCTCTAGGAAGAGGTAGGCAGAGGAAGATATTTTAAAAATTCTCTTGTGCTTCACTCTGTTCATACATCAGCAAGCATATGGCAAAAAAGGAGCCTGTCCCATGTCTGGCTGAGCACAGGGAACACAACTTCTGCAAAACAGATCTCTTATGCTGGGGTCTTGGTACATTCCTGTCCTCTATATCCATTTGTCTATTTTGTGTAGGTTGGGTTTCATGGTTACTTTTATTGCAGAAAGGGCAGGATCCATCCCCCCCAGAACTGCACAGGTCCTCATCAAGGTCTCCCTTTGTTTTTCCACCCCAGCCATGACATGCAGGGGCAGCCTAACACCAGGGAGATAGGCAAGAGCACAGCAACTAACCAAAAACAGCCTAGGCTATTCATTACTGCCTATTACATTCAGTACTGCCATAATGAGACAATTTATTTGTTATGCATTGGAAAAATTGAAAAATGCCAATTCCTTATTAAAGAACCTTGTAACTTTCTTCTACACACTGCTTTTCACACTACACGCCTAAATAAGCTGGGGGATAGCCAGTGAAATCCCCAAAATACAACAAATTGCAACATGCATGAGATATTTACAACATGTAAAAAATTTCCATAAATTACTTTTTTTTTTTTTATTAGCTACTGCTTAAGCACAGAGTTCTCACACATTTATATGCCTGCACAGTAGCCCTCAACAGGGATTTCACTGGCTCTGCAGTATTGCCCTTCTTGATTAAATTTTGTCCAATGTCTTCTAATCCTAGTTTGATTTCTAATCATTGTGAAGTTCAGTTTCAAAAGACAGGATGTTTTTTATTTAAAGAAGAATTTTCATCATAAAATTAAACGAGTTATGTTTGGCTTTGCAAATTTTATAGACTGGGTTAATTGTTTGGCCTTCTTTTATAGTTGTTTATACTCCATATCGATCTCCTTCCTCCAGATCAATCTCCTTCCTCTACACATCACAGAGGTGACTTTCAATCTATGTATAATACAGAAGTGGTATAATGTTAGAAGTAAAGCCAATAATCTCCTTAGAGGGAACTGTAAGTCCTCAGATTTGTGTTTTGCCTCAGTCTGGGCTCCATAAGCTCCTGCTCCAGTGACCTCAGTGCCTGCTTGTGGATTCAGATTTTCTGTGATAGACATAGTGTGCTTACAGGATGGCTGAATATGTGCCTGTTCTCTTCTTTTATTTTTGGTTTCTAGTTTGAGACAAACAGGATTTGTATAATTTTTTTGTGTTGTATATGAATTTTGCTTTTCGTTAATGAAAATTATGACTACAGTTTGGGATAGTTCTATCTTTTCTTCTAGGAGGTGCTTTAAATCTAGTTTCATGGACTGGCATATATGTTTTCAACTCTAAAAATGTGCAATTATCCTATTAGAGCTCCACCAGAGTCAAGGCTAGTCAGAGAGCAGCAATTTCATTTTAAGGGAGGGGAGAGGAGCTTTGGGACTTGTGTTCATTTTGATGCTGAACTCTTTCTCACACCCACTAGAAATTCCATCCTGAATGTTTTCACTGAAACAGATACATTTCCATGAAATATTGCTATTTAAAAGAAAAGGTATTCTAAAGAAAATAAGTTTTTTCTATCCATAGGCTTTTATTAAGCAATGATTCTAGGCGGAAAATGGTTTCTGGACCATAGGAATACATTTTTGTATGACTACAGCACTGAAAAGTGCAAGAGTAAGAACAAGGAAAGTAGGTAATCAGCATTTCCAGTGAAGCTGATTCAGTTTTAACGAAGAACAAAGGAAAATGATCAGTGTTCCCAGAAGCCTCTCTCTGTAGTACCTGAGGTCTGTTGTCTGTTTGTTGCTATGTGGGCTTTGTTAACCCTAAAAATAAATAAATAAATAAGTACTAAGTACTTCACAGAGCCAATCATGGAATAGTTACAATGTAAAGAACCAACACACAGAACTTTGAGGTTAGGAGCAGCCCTGAGCTAAACTGTTAATGCTAATGCAAATGTTGCCCTCCTTATTTACCTGTAAACTGCTTATCAAGTCAGTGCACATCTGAGAAGCACCTTCTTTGTGCTAGTGGCCCTCGGCTAATCTGATTGCAAGCCTGATCCTACCTCAAGGCCAGGCACTGAACATTATGGTAGCTGCTCCTACCGCTTGTTTTCACATAGGAAAACTTGGAATAGTTGCATTTATTTCATCATTCCTTCATCTGGTGCCATTCCACAGCAGTGTTTACTTAGTGACAGGATGCCTTGTTGTGACTTAATGTTGTCCTCTCCTTCACTTCTCTGCCAACAGCATGCTGAGAATTTGGTCACCAACAGGACTGGGTAGATGATTGGTCTTGTACATGAAACATGCAGAATTACTTTTTAACAAATATGTGTATCTTATGGGAATATTTTTAAAGGCTTCTAATAAGATCAAGCTCAAGCACTAATAGTATATCTAAACTTGTTGAACTTATTTTTTTAAATTCTGGTTTTAATCGGGGTTCTTCTTGAATAAGTAAGCTATCTCTACAATGAAAAATGGGTCTACTGTAATGTAAGAAAATAAATTTTCTTCTGTGCTTTAATGAAGTACAGAAGTTGACCAATGATTTTAAAAGCATCTCATTTGAACCTAGCCAGAAGTTGCTTGTCTATATTTGTCTAGGTGTCTTGTGAGCTTTGGAAATGTATGAATTTGGGGGGGGGAAGGCAACCATAATTTGGTTTTTTTTTAGTGGTCAAAAGTGATACAATTTTTCAAACCATATTGAGGAAAGCATTTTCCCCTGGCTGCATTGTTGATAGCAGTTATCTTTCTAATTTGCATTCAGTCTGCTATTTTACTGAGTCTGTTTTTCTTAAAGATATTTCAGCTTGACACAGTTTTTCCTTATTGCGCTGACCACATGGATTTTTTTTTATTATTATTATTATCCAGCCTGAGATCCATTTTTAAGTAATTATTTCATTGATGGCCATTCATCCTATCTGAGGCTTCAAGAGAAGCCATTTTCTGCCAGTAAAGCCCAAAATAGCTTTAAAGGGTTTGTGGTGCTAAGTTTGGCCATGCAGTATCAATATCCACTTGGCGATTTCCTAGGTGAGGTCTGGTCTAGATGTCAGAATGGATCATGTGAAACTATGCCGGTCAATTAATCACTGCCAATGAGCCATGGCGTGCCAAAGCTCCTTCTCATAACGGCCTCCTTGTTAACTTCACAAAACCCAAATCCACAAGCCAGACCTCCTCCTTTAAGACCTCCAATGCAGGCTACAGAAGCATTTGCAGGAAAACACATTTACTGCAAGAAAGAAATGTTGTGGGCTTATAGGGTTGATCTATCAAAATGAAAAAAAAAAAAAACAAACAAGAAAAATGTGGGAATTATCTAGATAACTGGTTTGTGGAATTGTTTATGCTGGATGGTTCTAGGGAAAGACTTCAAATATGAATATAAAATCGATCCACATTCAGCAGTACATTTAGCAATGTAATTGCTAATTGAAAATTAGTCAAGACACGACTTTTATGTTTCATAGCAGTGACTGCTGTAAGGGAAAAATTGTCATTCATATTTAGTACTTCTCCTACCTTATCTGTCCCTTCATCTGGACTTTACCAGTTGCAAAAACCTGGGGTGAGAGAGGTAGGGAAAGTCAGAATTAAATAGTAGCCTGATGAACTACTGAAATAAATTAAATTCCTTTGACAAGTAAGTCATTGTTGTGGGGGATGGGAGGGAAGGGTGTAAGGGGGGAAGGGAGAGCATCTTATACTTCACTGGCCCATTTAGGAAGTTTGGTCACTGGTATGAAGCCGTACAGCTGCACACAATATAAAGTAAGTTTAGCAGCATGTTTGGTGAGTTTATAACTTCCCCAGGGCATTTTAACATTAAAAATAGTGATTGTTAACCTGGTCCATCTGAACTTAAATATGAGCTTGCTTTGCAAGAAATGAGGGGTAACATCTCAAGTACGTTTCTTTGTTTTTTATTATTGCTTAAGGGCTTACATTGCTTTATAACTGCATTTTGTCTGGCTTTGCATTTTGCACTCAACAGAGATATTCAAATTCGTGGTCTCAGTAAGGATGGCAATCCCAGTACTGGCTTAGAAATACGTTCTTTTATAGTTATACACAGATATTAAAAAATAAACAGTATATGATAAAGTGGCAGTTGTATATGATTTTGAATTTAGCAGCAAGTCCATTACATGTGTGTTGTCTGTCTGCTGACTAAAGGTTTTTTCACTACCAGCAAAAACTTTTTTTAGATCATTAGTGTCTCAGACTGGCAGCCAAAATAACACTGACAAGTATCAAAAGGCACATGAGTAATCATGCTGAAAAGAATTATTATTGCATTATAGAGTAAAGTAGATTTCAGGATATTAGAATGAAGTTCCATTTATAAATGTGTATTTCTGTAAGTTTATCATACTCTCTTTTAAAGCAAAATTCTGTTTTCAGGTGAATATGCAGCTGGAAACACCCAAATTTTCAAAGCTATGAGTCTGAATAGAAAAAAATCACTATATTGCCTACAAAAATTAGGAGATTTAAGAGAATAATATTGGCTAAGGGTCCTCTTGTTGTTTCATAAGTCTTTAGAATTTATAGTGTCAGGCATTTTTATGCAAATGCAAAACCTTGATGATTATGTATTCTCTTTGAAAATGAATTCTCATGTACTTGCTCCTGGAATTAGGTATTGGATGAAAACTTAAGCCCCCAAATATTGCAATTATTGCTAGAATTTGGTGGTGTTGTGGAAGCGTAGAAACAAGCCCAACTCTTATGTCACATGTGCTTCTGTGTAGCACTGGCAGAAAAAGTCCTTCTCCATCAGTGCTGCTCTCCCAAGACAGTTCCCATCCATAGTGAACAGTCATGGCACACTCTGTAAAGGTGAGCCCTGGAGCTCACTGTCCCCTTTCATAGTGCAATCACTGCTCCTGGTTTTGTTTTCACACTCTACTATTTTGTTATGTCATGGAAAAAAGTTTTTTTTTAAATATATGTGTGTGTGAACCGTAAATTAATTTTTCCCCCTTCTTCACAAGATTCCTTAGCCTCTCTGTTAAATGAAAATTAAATCACTCAGGACTGGCTTGCAGATGGGTTTAAGGGCCATTTTAACCTGTTTACAAGCCCTGCTTCTGGTGCTCTTACACAGTAGCCTGTCATATCCCTGCTTCTCATGGTAAGCAATGTTAAGAGGATCTTCATTCTTCAGACCACAGCAGCTCCTTGAGAACCTCTTCTCTCTTCACTGGATTAGTGTGACTTCCATACACAGGCACTGGAGGTGGAATTCACATCCCTTTGTAAAGCCCAGTGAAACTAGTTCTGCCCAGGGCACTGGTGCCAGGCCAAGAGGGAGCAGAACACCCCCTTGGAAGCTTTCCTCAGGGCGCACCCCAGGTGTTTCCACCACCCCACAGATCCTGCAACACCCTCTGGTGAAAAGTTCCTTGCCAGCTTGTCCCAAACAGTTGACAAATTCCCTGGCTGGCTTTCTGTTACTACTGCAGCTGTCTTCAAGGGAATCTTCTCACCTCTCTCCCCCTGTGGGACACTCATGTGTGTTTTCTCAGCTTCTCACCTACTTTACAGTGCAGAAGGGGAGAGTGCCTTGTTAGACCCTGTGGCCTCACCTTCCATGGAGGCCTAACATGTAATTCTAACTGCTGAGCACTTAAGTGGCGCAATAGTAGCAGAGTTAACCCATCCACACCCCTGTTATGGAACTTGGTTGCAGTCCATCCTCAGGTTATCAAAACCCAGTAATAGGGTGCACGCCTGCTGCATGAAAATCCCAGTCCCCTATAAAGGCCTTTGAATAGCAATTATGAATTTTAGAGGGTATATATGCATACAAACACGTTATGGCTTGTAATTTATGTTCGCAATTCAGAATTGGTTTGTATGAAAAGCATGCAATTTGTCAAAGTAACAATCCTTGGCTTTGTTTTAAACTGGCTGTTAAACCACAGATCTGAGAGTTGAGATGTCATTCCTTAAAAGTTGCGTGTTTAAAAAGAATATCTATTCTGTGTTCTATCCCTTGTGAATGGTAAGAAAAGAAAAAACATATATGTGCATCTTGACTCTGTTCCAACAAAGAGAAATATAGTCCTAGACCTCAGTTAAAGTAAGAGCAAGTTTTGATAGAATGTTTAGGTTATAGATTCTTTTCGGAGAAAGCCCTTCTAATGTTGGAAGAAGGACAAATACTAATTCATCTGAAAAAATTAAGTAGAATTGTAGGTTTATGGTAAGAATTATCAACTACCTAATTCCACTTGGTATAAACGAATGGCTTAATGATTTAACCATTTCTGATTGGTTTAATTTTATGGAATACACAAACAGTTTGAACTTCATTATGGTTTGGTTTTTATCTTCGCTTCCCTAATCTCTTGTAGCTGAGATGAACACTGCCAAAGCCACATATTTTTTGTAGAATCCATGAAAACCAGTTGGAAGACACCTCAAGGATCATCTGTTGCAAATTTCCTTGCTAATGCAAGGTCTAGATGTCCCAGCACCCTGTCCAGCTGAATTTTAAAAGTGCCCAGCCTTGGGAAATCCATCACTTCTCTGGGGAGATTACTCCAATAGCTGATTCTCACTGTGAAAATTTTCCCTCCGGTGTCAAATCAGAATCTCCCCAAGAGTAACTTGTGCCCATTACCTTCTGCCTTTTTCTTGTGACTCCCTGTAAAAAGGGGGAGGGACGTCTTCATCTTTTTGTAGAAATCTTTTAAATACTGTGACACTGTGGAAAGGTCACCCCTAATTATTTTTTTCTCAAGGCTGAACAAATCCATTTCTCAGCCATGTCAGACTACCCAGGACTTGGATAATCTTCATGGCCCTTCTCTGGACTCTCCCCAGCCTGTTCACACCCTTTTTTTTGCATTGTGGGGATCAAAACTGACACATGTTTAGTAAGTGGGATAGTGGCTTCTTTATCCAGTCTTTGAATGAGCTCATAAGAAGCTTTCTGGCCAAAAAAGTGGACAAAGTCAGATGCACCAGTTTCAGGCTACATCAGCTGAGTCTTTGTGCATCACGTTTTAAGAGATACTTAAAGAGATAAGAGATACTTTTAAGAGATACTAATTTTAAGAGATACTAATTTTTGTAAATCTGCTTACCACATTACCATACCAGGCTGAAATAATTTCATGTATTAAAAAAGGCAGCAGCATTTTCTGTGGGCTTGGTGAACACGATATATCAAATTGTGTACATCCACTCAGAATGTTTCTGGGAAGATCATTTCCTTCAGTTGCTGCTTTCAGCATGTCACACATGCCTTTGTTTGCTCCTTTCTTCTATCGCATCAGACCAGTGTTACTTGTCTGCACTTCAAGGGCCTTTCATGTCTTATATTCACCTTGTCATCTCTCCACTGTTGACTGGCTTATTCCTGCCTGCAGCCAACTTCTGACACCTGTGTTCAGCACCCACTTGTTAATTTTCAGACAAGCATCTCTCTCTTTCTTCTCATGCTACTGGTCAAGTTTGGGAGGTGCCTGCTGTAAACAGTCTCAAAGCTATTTCATCATTTCAAATCTCAGTCTGTGATGCCAACAGGAGTCTTCACAGCTGATGTGCTGCAAGCATTGCCTGCCATGAAAGTCAAACTTGTTTTCTTGTATCCTCCATGAAGAAAATTCTGTCTATATTGTTTTCATCTCTCTGAGTCCTTTTGCTTTAAGTGTGTACTACTGCTGCATGAGCTACAATGGCAAAGGTTGTAACCTGCTGAGGCCAGGTCATGCCACAGTAAAGCAACTGAGTAATTCTGTGGTTGCATCAGGGTGTTCAGTCTCAGCCTGGAGAAATGCTGCACTGAATACTCCTACCACGCAGGTGCTCGCTGGCAAATATGCCTGTTGCCTCATTGTCCATTGCCTCATGCCACTCCAAAGTTTCCTTGTGAAACTGTCTGGGTGCCAACATTGCCTGCAGGGCTCTCAGAGTTCAAAAGGCTGAAATATATATCCCTAACTGGATAGAGCAGATAGGAGAGACACATACCCATGTGTGAAACTGCTACCTGTGTAAGCACTGATTTGTGGGACAACAAGGATAAAGACTTGCACGTGGTTCACAGCACTCAGCCTAATTTGGCAAGGTCCCTCTGTCCATCTATTTTCTCTCCTTGGTTGATGGAAAGACAGATCATTATCCACAAAGTAATTTAAAAACACTAAATCGGGCACTTGATATAATTAACTTATTTGACAGTAGAGGAAAATAGGAGACCAAGCTGAAGTGTTTAAAGTAGGGATGACAAATAATCTTTCGTTTTCACTACTGAGTGTTGTATTTCCATGTCAAGGGCCTATGTTAACAAGGGAGTAGACCATGATAGCTCTAGCATTTTGTCTGCCACCTTGCAGCACATTAGAGAGGATGATCAGACAGTCTACAGAGAAGGGTGAAAGGAGAATGAGAAAGATGAGTTCATGAACCAAAGATTCCCAACCTGGATTTGTCCATTATCTGGGTCAGGATGGTGAAGTCCCAGTCTCACCAGTGTATTTCAGAGTGGAGTTAGAGGATCATTTAAATTGAAAGGCAGCTCTAGAGGCCTTAATCCAGCCAGGGATCCAACCAGTCCTTAATCCAATCCAGCTCAGGGCAGGGCCAACACTGACTTAACTCCAGTCACTGAGGACTTAATTTAGAATGGGTCTTAAAAGCCTCAAGTACAGAGATTGTGAAATCTCCCTCTTTAACCTGTTCTACTGCTTGTATCACCTCATCACAAAATTTTTCCCCTGCTCCAGCTGACCATCTTGGCAGTCCTTCATTGGACTCACACCAGTTTTTCAACATTTTTCTTGCTCTATTGGGCCCAAAACTGGACATAGCATTCCAGATGCAATATAACAAGTGCTAAGTAAAGGGGAATTATCGCTTCCTTTGATCTATTGGCTATAGGACTTTTGATATGGCCCTGGATACTGTTAGCCTCCAGTACTGGCAGAGCACAGAGCTGGCTCATGTTCAACTACTGGCCACAAGGACATGGGGTCTGTTTCAGCAGGGCTTCTACGTAGCCGTGCTGTATTTCAACAGCCAATTAATCTGTTCCATTTGCATCTGATCTACTTGAATTTTACAAGGTTCTTCTTGGCCTGCTCCTCCTTCTTGTCAAGATACCTACGAATGGCAAGAAAAGTATCAACTTATTCCTCCAGGCTGGTGTCATCTCCAAATTTTCTGAGAGAGCACCCCATCTCTTCCTCCAGGTCATTGATAAGGATACTAAGCCAAGATTTCAGTGTCAAGAATTTCATGTAGTGTTGGCTCATCTCCATAGCCCTGTTTACAAATTTCGATAAGTTCCATAAATTTTGCATTTTAAAAAGCCACATCATAGGAGTCAAAAAGCAGAGGTAGATAGTATGAATTCTTTGATCAAGTAAGGTCACATTGCCATGAACTGTCCTAGTCCTGGACATGTACCTTACGATTTTCCATTCAAACTGAGTGTCTGAATGTTAAAAGAGAGGAAAGAGAATTTCGCTTGAAGCTAAGAGCATCCTGCAATCACAAATATGGTCTCTGTGTAGCTACGCACGACATACATACATAAATATATATATATATATATACACACACACACAGATATACATGCACATGAAAGAATGTATCTCATGGCAGGAACCCTCTGCGACAGGTTTCTGAGTGGAGTGAGTTTTCCAGAAGAGTTAGTGGCCTCTGGAACAGGGTTTCTATCATGAAAATGCTGACATAACCTTTAACTGTAGAGCCACAAACAGCTTTGTTATATTACTTGTTCCTAGCTTATGTCCTTGCCCTGGAAACAGTGGTGGCATTGTCTGCTGCTAATTGTGTTAAGGGGTCGGGGAGAGTTGGCACTGATATCAGAAGGGGAAAATAATTTAAAATTAAAAATTCCCCTTATGTGAGTCATACAAACTTGGGGGAATTTTAAATGAATGGCTTTAGTTTTAGATCCATGTATATGATACCCTATTTTTTTTTTCGCATTGTAGATATATTGGATAAAGCAAATACTCTTTATCAATGTAATATATTTTGGTTATTTTAAGCTCCCTTACATTTATAAATCTGACGGGTGGATCTAATCACCTTTTTTTACGCGCTGGTTTTTCTCAGTACTTTATATAAAGAGAAACCAAAGCCTCACACAGCGTTTCCAGCTCTCATGATTTTAATGTGGGTCTTGCAATATCTAGTGTTTTCTTTAAGCCTCAGCTCATGGAGCTCAGTGATTATTTCAAGATCTTACTCAGCTTTTTTGTTTTGCAGCCCTTGAGTTTCCAGGAAAATACTGAAAATCTGAATGCTAAGAGATGAAAACTAACAATTAAACAAAAAAAATATCTAGAAATGTCAGTTCTCAATGTTATTTGGACTTTTACAAAGGCCTTTTAAAAGCTTGTAATGGAAATTCTTTGACTTTAATAAATTTGGATAGATCTGCTTGGAATGCAAATTGCCACCAGGACTCCCATCATAAATGCTGTCTCCTAGAGGTGTATAAAGCAAAGTCCTAGGGCTAGTTGTTTCTGACTTTTACAGATAAAAATCCTGCTTCGGAAATTATATTTTCTAGAGTGTCCCAGCCTAAAATCCCAGAGCTAGGCCGTCTTCTTTAAAGCATTATGAAGAGCCCTTGGTCTTCTGCTGCAGATAAAATATCGTAGTGGCTGACACCGTAATGGCCTTGCAATCAGTTCTGCAAATGGATACCAAATCTGAAAGATACGCAACACTCCCGTGCTAAAGGCTTCTGTCGAGCTGCCTGTTACTTTTGTTTTCTTTCCAGAGGTGCTAATTTCCAGAGATAAAGAACTGACTGCTCCCAGTGAGAAATGCAAAGGACCTTGCAAAAGCTATTAAGTGTGGGAAATTAACAAACATGGGAAGCAAATGGCTGAATATATGAGTTTCACTCAATTAACTTTTTAACAAACAAAACCTTTAGTAGCTCCCCACTATTCCAGCTGTTCTGTGTTTGGTGTCAAGCTAAGTGTTACTTAGCCCGGGGAAGGGCTAAGTTTTAGCTTGGAGAAGGCAGGAGGAACCTTTAAGTTTTGTAGCAGTTACCTTTTTTGTGACAGATTAGACTTTCCTTCTCTTTCAGCATGAGAACATTATTGGCCACGCCGTGTGGAAAGTGCAAGTTAAGGCAGGTGTCTAACAGAGGGACTTTACCTCACTGTGAAATCTGTGCCGTTCAGTACAGAAGCAAGAGCAGGCAAACGTGTGGTGTCATCTATAAATGCAGCCCTTTATGCGCCATGTTCTCTCTCCATGAAGCAGGGGTGGGCTGTGATTGTCTCTTTGTCAAGTCCTGTCCAACTTCAGAGACTGCCCAAGCACAGAGCAAGAGCTGCAGGGGCTTGTGGTCCATTTCATCTTAGATCCCCTGCCAGCATACCCAGAAGGGTGGGTTTTGTCTTTGGGATGGGAAGACAGGTGGTTAAAAGTAGTCTTGAGTGTGTGACCTTGCCCAATTTCCGAGGACTGAAGAAAGTCCCCAATAAGCAAAGGTTTATGTTTTCCATGTGCTTCACAGTCCCCACACTTTCTGTCTGTACAGTGCAGTTTTAATGTGTTCTGAAATCTTGTGTAACCTGATCACTGAATTAAATTATATTCTTAAGGATATCAATAGCCAGCTACTGGAAAGTTTGCCATCATAAAAAGGCTCCTTTTTGTTCTTGCTTAGTAAACACATTAATCATAATTCAGCAGGGGAGAAAAAAAAGCCAATCTTTTACAGTAAAACCATCAGCCCTTTGTTTCTTTTGTTCAAAGAAAAAGACATAAAATTTAAGTTCCTTTAAAAGTTTCCATGATAAGTGTTTCTCCAATTTCTTTTTCAGCTTTCTCTAATTTGTACGAAGGAGACTTTGATTGATTGAAACCCCCTAGTAAACCTCTAAGTCCTTAACCACTTACTGCTTGCTTGATATAGCATTTGCTGTTGTTTATAGTCTGCTATCCATAGGATTGGTTTGCGGCATAATAAAGTACTAAAAATCTCATAGAGTTGTATCAACTTGGGTGTTCTGCGGTTAGCATGGTGGTTGTTATGCCTAATTCCCACAGCAGAGAGGGGGAGTTAGGGGGAGCATCATAAAGAACAAAAGTTAGTGGATTGCCAGCTGAGTAAAGCCCTCACTGTGAACAGGTTTGGGTAATAGCAATATTTCTAAAGGGGAGGGTAATGACACTTAAGTGAGGTTGGTCTTAGTAAGCGGTTGCAGGTCTGGATCCAATAATGTATCATTTACTGCGTCTGGAATAGATCGCTTGAATAAATTAAGTGAACTCTTACCCTGCTGTGAGCTTTCTTGCTGTGTGCTCTGTGCTTATTAGCCTCCTAGCCCCTAGTTTGACCCTGTTCCTTTCTTAAATTAATGCATCTCCAATTCCCTAATCTAGCCCTTTCTCTTTTTTTTTTTTAAATTTCATGTTTCTTTGTTTCCACCCAACTTGAGGAAATAGCTGAGGAGTTTTCAACTGTTTACCCAGAGGCAAAATTAACAGGTGCATTCGGGGTTATTGTGAGGCTCATCAGATGCACAGAGGGCTTGGCTCATCTCCAACACTGATAAACAGAACAGTATTGTAAATTAATTGAAAAGCGACCAAGATGAAAGTATTAACACAGAGGTATAGTTTTTAATTTTTAAAAAATTATTTTTATGGTGACAGAGGGACATTTTTAAAAGGGCATTTCAGCATGCCAGGAACTTATTATCTATGCTAAAGACAGAAAACATCATGATCCAGATTTGGTGAGGGGGTAGTACCAAAAATGAAAAAGCATAACTTTTTAGTGAGTCATAGCATTTTAAGCCATTATTACATGACAATATGACACAAAGACAGGACTTTTCCACTTGAGAGTGGTTTGTTCTTTGTTTAAAATGGAAAATGCTTTTAATGCAGAAATATCCTTACCACTGTACATACTGATTTTTGACAGAAAGTCTTCAATCATGGTACAATCAAGAATGCATGAAAGCGCATTTTCTGTCATTTCCCTGATTTAGTTTGGAAGGATTTTGCAAGCATGGAGCAGAGGGTGTAAAGGTTAAGAAGAAATGCATTATATGTTATATCTTCATCCAGGGATCACTTACAGGAGATTCTAGTTAGCTCCACATTATACTGAAAGGCTTTTCAGTAAGAACAAAAACTCTTTAAGATTTACCTTCGTCATTGTGAAAAACTAAACCTCATATTTTTTCAGAGAACTCTGTCTTACTCTAAGCACTTCTAGTATTAAAGACAAAAGGCCTTGAAACGTTCTTTGTTGCAAGAAGTTTTGCAATCCTTCATGTGTCACAATATGTGAAGGCAGCCTAGTTTATAAAATATCAGGAAGTTCACGACGAGCTGTTTAGTGACCTTGTAATAATCTGTCATTTCAGGCAGATTCTGTGGCATCTGAGCCTTTTAATGGTCATTTAGAAAACTGAATTCAATAAGACCGGAAAATAATTACTGCTCTGTTTGGCAGATAAGGATATGCTGGAAGATGCAAGAATTCTTTGGGTATTTCCTTATGATGTTTTTGGGACAACAGATTTTGCAATGAATTATAGAATAATCAGAATGTAACAGCAGCATCAATTGCAAAAACTATTTTTCTGTGCTGTACTTGTGAGTGTTGACTGACATTGTTTTGGGGAATCACAGAATGGGTAGGACAGCTGTCTGGTGTCTGAAACTCTGGAGTCATTTGCAGTGTGGAGAACAGAAGAGGATGGAAACATCAAGATAGCAGAAATACCTTCATGGTGAAAAGCTGAATGGTGTTGTAATGTATTGCATTTAGGATGCGATGTTGAACTCCACACCTGTACTCTGCATAACCTCTTCCAAGCTGCAGTTAGGTGTTCCAGATACCAGTGGAAGTTTGTAAAACTCCTCATTAGAAGGTGGGGCTCTAGATGGTGCCCCCAGAGCTTTTGTAGTTTTCATACATCAAGCAACTTTGGAGGCTAAACAGGGAGAAGGATGTTTTTTGAAACTGCAGTGTCTTTAAGGTCCTTTCCAACCCAAGCCATCCTATGATTCAGCTTTGTTGGCTAATATACAGTATCTGTACTGATGATGATCACAAGACAGTCTGAGCTCTTTGACAGCTGTGTACACTTTCTCCCCTTCTTAGTTTCTCAATCAATGCTAATTAACGCAGGGCTGAAATTATTTTTATATCTGTGCTTCCTCTGCAGGATCCTACAGCAGCATAGGTTGCACTGAAAGTTGTCAGAAAACAAACTGGATTATGTTGGTTGAAGACAAATAGGCGGTTTCATTGCTCATGGTTTCTCTGTTCTTTATATCTACACAGACAGGTTTCTCACATAATCCTATCTGTTCTTTTGCTTCATTTTTTTGTAAATTTTTCATCCTTAAGACTACTCTGGTTAAAGTCTTGTTTAGACCATTCCAGAGATTATCTCAGTATCCTACAATGTTCCTATTAAAGAAGAGAAAGGACATACAGAGAAGCACAGCCTCTACTCTGATTTTGAAGCACAGGTGATCAGCAAAGAACAAATGGTGTTTTGGAACTGATGAACCAATTAAGAGGCATAGGCAATAGCTGAGGGATTCAGATGTACCTACAAAAGATAGGATAGGATTTTTCCTTATGGATCAGGTCAGAGCGGAGGTGGAGAAGGATTAGGTGTGCATTGGTTTTTGTAACCCAGGAATGAGAGGTTGCTTCTGTCTCCAAGTTAATCAGTTCTGTAGTTTTTGCAACACAGCTGCATGTTTTCACCAGGTTTGCAGATCTTGGTTTGCCATTAATGCTCTTATTCTTAATGAAGGTGAGTAGATCTGTGTGTTTCTCTTGGCATCCCTGTGCCACTCCAGACGCTGCGTAGGTTGTGATTGCTTCAGAGCTGGCCTCATCTTTAAGATATGTGAGAGTTAAGAGCTTCTCAGTTGCCAATCTCCTTAACATTAGAATGAATTGCTATTCAAAGTGTTATCTCTGTTGGAGACCCTATGCTCTCTTTCATGCTTTTGATCTCCATGAAGTAATTAATTTAGATGTCAGAAGGATTAATTAATATATCACTGAAATTAACATGGATGCTGTTCAGTTGCAAAGCTATTGCTCTGTGTACTATCCAGACTCAAGCCGTGCTATAATGTTTACTTTTTGCTCTCAGTCAAGAATTTCTTCCAGCTGTAAAGGGGAAAACATGATATGGTTTACATTTCTATAATTAAAGTTTGAACACACAAATATAGATATGGGGACTTAAGGACATCATGGAACATCAGGAATTTATGGACTTTATATTTTAACTCTTTAATCCTTTCTGCCATATCCTGGAGAATTATTTATGTTCCATCTATTAATGCACTCTCTTACTGTAGAAATGCAAAACACTTTGCAGAACCAGTGAATTTTACCTGTCTTTTAGGCAAGGGTAAGGCAAAGCAAACCAAACTTGATAACAATTTTTGCTGCCTTTGGTAAGGAGCCTTCTTTTGTGTGTGCTTTCAGCAGTGGGTCAATTAGGCACTTCAAATGCTTTGTAAATTATCAAATTGCTGCCAAAGTCTGATGCAGAAGAATAATGGGGTGGAGATTACTGGATGAACACCTATGTTACCTCAGTAATGTCTGTGCTATAGCATGTTGAGAGTCACTACAATCTTGGCAAAGGAAAGTCATATATTCTGGGAGCTATCCTTGCGTAAGATGGTTGCCAATAATTCATTCTTCTACTGTAATAAATTAGACTGTGTCCACGTTGGGTGGGGGGGAGGAGAGGGGAGCAGGGAAGAAGCATTGGAACGTGTTTTTGAATACGAGTGGCTCCATAAATAAATTTGTATACAGAATTCATAAACTGCAGGAAAAAAACAGCGTACATTGTCAGAAGCTGGGTTCTTGCAGTTGGGGAATCTCTTGGATTTCCAGAAAGACATAAAACCCATTATAAATTATCCCGCAAAGTGTGAAATGCCAGGCAGAGGATTCATGTAGTGAGTGGTTTCAAGAGAACAGACAGAAACCAGAAGAAAGGAGGAAGTAGTGAAAATGCCTGTATAGAAAATATGACTAGATCAGTTGGAATTAAATGTGTCCAGAGGGGCATTACAATTATTCTATAATTATTCTATAATTCTCTGATCATTATGTAAGTTGGATGTGGCTTCTTTCTTAAAATTGCGTCAGATATTTTAAGATTCAGCTTCTCATACTGCTCTGCCTTTAAAAAGGCAGTTCTATACCAGATTCATTAGTCATCTTCTTGGTTATTAACATGCTCAGTTTGGGTATAGAACTGTGATATATTTACTTTGGTATACTTCTTACTTCTCCTCTCTGGCACAGTTAATAATCTCATAGATATCATTTCCCACTTATAAGTTTAGATGCTGGTAATAAGGACTGAATTGCCTTTTTTCTTTTTTTTTTCTTTTTTTTTTTTTTTTGGCCATTGTTAAGTGCTTTATTACTCATGCTAATAAAAATGCATTGGATTGACACACACTGTACAAATTGAGAGGTTTTTTGGGGGTTTTTTTGTTTTTTTTTGGTTTTTTTTTTGTGTGTGTTTGTTCATTTGTTTGGGTCTTTGGGGGTTTTTTTGTTTGTTCTTATCTCAAGAGAAGGCTGTATTTTTTGTTAAAATCAGAGAAGTCTAGAAGAAATAAATGTGGGGTTTCTTGTTTGGGTTTTTATTTTAGTTTTACCAAGAGATCTGAAGCATCATTCATATGGTGAATGCTCATATAATGATAATTGTGTGAATTGAACCCGAAGTTGTGTATATTTTCTGAAGTTGGGAAGTGCACAGTGCAATGGTAATTTTAATGACCCTTGTCTTACAGGGCACTTATTCTGTAGATGGAGAGAGTAGGCAGATTTCCTTGAGTCATGCTGCACTACTCTAGAAGGATCTGGGTTTTTTCTGCTGATCTCATTGGAACAACTACCATTGAAATGAATGAAAAGAATTCCTTGGGAAAATGAAATACAATATTTTTTTCCTAGCATTTTCATGCCTTTGTCTGAGTCTCCATCCTATGACTTCTTGCTCTGGGAGTGGGGCTTACATAAGCATTTGCAGGAAGTCTGATTCAACAGAAAGACTTGAGCCTATAAATATTTGCAGTTCCATAGCTATGTCTGTGATACCAGCATGTCGTTTCCTACTTCTCAAAATATTGCATTCATGAACAGATTCATGAACAATTCTTTAAATTACTTCTGAAAAAGTACACACACAAGATACCTTTTATCAGAGTCCTAATATTTGTGTTCTGCATCTCTGAAACCACGTTTTCAAATACACTGGAATTCCTTGATGCCATATATTAAGAAGGGAAATTATACTAATTGAGTAGGATAAGAGACATCTTGCTCTACTGTTTTTTAAACTTCATTGTGGTTTTTAGAAACAGCTGAAGGAAAGAATGAATAGTCACTCTCAACAGAGAATATCTGAGCTTGAATCCTCTGGAATATTCCAGTGCTGTTGAATAATCATTTTTGTTTTCTTTTGCATGTGAGGTAAGTATGTATGTCTGGTATGTATGTCTGTTTGAGGGTCATGAGGCATTTCATTTGCCTTTAGAAGTAAGCTTTATATATTTATTTGTAAGAGAAGAAAAACTATTTTAGAATGCTTTTTTTTCCCCCATAGGTAATGCATAGGAATATGCAACTTTTAAAGGCAGCTAGACTACCATGCTCATTTGCAATACATTATATAGAGTGCAAATTACCTCTAAATTAAACACTTCTAGAAGCAAGATAACTATGCACAAATAAATAATTAACTTGAAAACTTCTTAATATGTGTTTTGTGCAGTGGCTTGGATTTTGGAGGAGAAGCAGTGTGGTTAGGTTACACACTTTTGAGCCAGGTTGCTGATTAACTGTGTTAGAGGAATATTCCAAAGCTGAACACGACTTATAAATCCCCTTATGTGTGTCAGTGGCTCTGCCACTACACAGACTTGCATATATGCTCAGCGCTGTGCCATGGGAGCATTCCCCTAGAGGTGACAACTCATGCTGAGTGAAATCAAGGGTAATTGTAAATATTTTCAGGCTTCTGAGTATGTACATATACATGTGCAAACACTGTCACATGTTGCTCTTTGAAAATGATTGTAGCTAACCAGTGTTTTTTGTGCTTTTTGCCAGGCTTTTCACATTTAAATTTGTCTATAGCAACACTGGCAGTGGAAAGTTTGTGTATCTTAAACTAGGCTGGCTGCTAATAATGGAATTTTTTAGATTATCTAGTAACCTGATATCCCTATCAGCTAAAATCATCTTGTACTAGCTCTCAATAGCCTTTTGAGGAAGGCAAAACATACCCAGGCCATTGCACAAGATTTTATTCATCTGAATTCTCTCTCCAGCTCTGCACAGAACTGGGAAGCTGCAATGGCCATGGAAAGACCCTGGGTATCTGCTCCAAACTCTGCTTCCAGACCTGGAGGCCTTGCAGATAGATTTTGCCTCTGGGAGGATGAATGTTACCCTTTCCCTCCTGCACTGATGGCTCTTTTAGGGCCATCAGCTGCTTCTTCTAGAGAAGCAGAGCATCTGGAGAGTTTTTTACAACTTGGAGAACATTAACTCTCAGAAGTTATTTGTGTTGTTTGAAGTACGGCTACTCCCTGGTACTGTCATCTTCTCACCCATGGGAACATGACCTCATGGAAAAGCGTGTGTGGGCTCAGTGTCATCATTTAAGCATGTCAGAGAATTGTTGTTTTTCACCCTGCACTCCACTCCTGTTACCGGAGAGGAGCACTGAGCTCATAATCAGTAACAGAAATCTTGTTTGATGCTTCTGTTAATAAACATTGCACTGAGCGAAGTTTATTGTCCCTCTGATGCAAGGCATCCTCTAGCACAGTAGAAGTGCAGTTAGCAGATGCTGGCAACACCACACAATTCCTTACAAATGTATCTTTTAATGTTTCTTTTATTTTTTTCATGTTTTAGAGTGGAAACCTAGCATTCCCCTTTCATTGGAAGGAAGAAGATGTATCTGATTTAGAGTGACTGGAGTAGAAAGTCAAGGGCAGAATGATGGATCTGAGATATACTTGAAGGGATAATTGTACACAACCAGTAAAGCTGGTAAATATTTAAGGGTCATGGGTTAAATGTCAGAGCCACAGTACTTGAGCTCAACTCCATAAAGTATCAAGAATGACTGGTAATTAAATCCAGGGTATAATTCACCAAAGGGAAATAAATTTGACAGCTAACAACCAATACTGGATTACCACCTCTCAGAGGTTAGGGATCATGCTAGTAATTGTAGGTGGTTTGCAGTTGTTAACATAATAGTAATAGGTAGAATGATTGCTTACTCATAGACATCACAATATCAAGCAAGACTGTATCTTCTGTCAAAGAGGAAAAGAAGTCCCCCCAATCATTACGGTGGCTTCGTTTTATTTCACTCAGCATTTTGCTGTTTAAAATAAACATCCTTAGGCTATTCCTGTTCAAATCTCAAAAGTGAAGGTGATCATGGTACAACGTCCTCAACTCTTTCCTGAAGTTGAATGTAAGAAATATTTAAAGTTGTAATAGAAAAGTGGCTTTGTAATTTTCTGAGTTGTTTTACTTTTAGAAACCAACGTGGACAAATATGTCTGCATTTAATGATTGTGACAAACTCCTTTCTTTCCCTGCTCCCCCTCCGAAGATGGTTTTTACCACTGAATAACCCTGTCTGATGAGAGGATTATTCAGTGGTAAAATTAATTGAGCTCTCCTTGGTGGTCTGCTAAGGTCTTACTTTAATGGAACACTTTAGCCAAAATTTTTAAGATACACTTAAAACCATGGTTGATAATTAACATGGTTTTGCATACTTGAAAGAGATGGACAGACCTGTTGCAGCATTTATTAATTGCAAAATCTCCTATGTTGTGCTTCAGGTGATCACCTAACCTAGACATCAATTTCTTTTAAAAAGGACTCAGTAGTTTTTATGTTTCTCAGAAGAAGGAGGTGCAGAAGGAGATGTTTAGCATAAGCTCTGGCTAGAGAAAAGATTCATTTGCCAGATTTGACAGCAGATGTGGGGACATTATTTAATATTGGAACTGAGCACAGACCTTTAAAAATGTTTGATCAAATGGTCTCATTATTTTGAGAAGCTTGTAAGAGAAAATTCTCTGTTCCTGCCTGCTCTCACTGTGACCCCAGTACATTTGGAATTTTGCATCACCAAGGGTTTCTTGTAATCATGTAATCATACAGAGAATGGTATATTTGGGTACAAGAAGCATAATTTTTCACAAGTATGACGAATAGGACTTCAAGTCTGAGAGGAGGAATGCAAACTGGGTCAAATTTATGTAATCATAAGTAATTTTCATGAATAAAAAGCTAACCAAAGATATCTGCATCTAGTGTTGAAAAAGTTCCCAACTCTTTTCAACAGTACAAGTATAGTTCTTCATACCCAAGGTGACCAACAATGGCAGAGACTGGGGTGTGACTTGAAATCTTGACTGCTTGTACCTGAGGAGGACGTGTTGGTGTTTGACACTGCAGTTCCTCCTGGCAACTTGTGCTGCATTGCAGGTCTGCAGCTCCAACTTTGATTAATTTACCTGGAGTGGTAATCATGTAAGTGGCAATGAAGACAAAGAAACTTACTGTCACCATGAAGAAATTTAAATAAATCTCTGTGTGCTTGCAGGTGTCTATAGTTCTTGTCAGAATCCTCCTACATGTGGTAATAAAAAGGACACAGTTTGCATTTGCTTGCCTCACAGAACTAAAACTCTTTGAGAACAACCTTGACTCAGCTGTGCAAAATGAGGTGATGTGTAACAAACTTGAGCAATTTTTTTATTTATTAAAGGGAATTTTGTTTGGTTTGAGGGTTCTTGGATTTTTTAATACTTTCCTGTACCAGTAAGCTTCCTGCTGGGACAGAAAGTTTCTCCAGGCTCCTCAGGGGACAAGTCGGTTTGTTTGAGTGGTCTCCAAGTCACGGCTACCTGTCGCTGACATCTGCACTGCTGTTGTTCACTTGTTGCCTTCTTCTCTTCCTCTTCCTCGCTGTTTCTCTCTCTGCTCACCCCCTCCCCCTTGCCTTTTTCTCCTCTGTGGCCATTCAGCTGTGGGCAGTCATAATGCCTGGCACAGCCCTTCGTTTGTCTTTCAGGTCCTCCTGTTTCCTTCATGTGAGGCCCAGAGGTTTCCAATGTCTGCAGTCATTTCAGGTCTTCCTTTCAGAAAGGCAAAAGCTGCTGTGGAGATCCTGTCCAGACTTGTGGGAAAGTGCAGCCCAGCAATAGCTATTAATACTGTTCCTTTCCCAGTCCTTCTGAAAGGAACTCCCAACAGGAAGGTTTCAGCGCTCTGCACAACTTTGCAGCTTCGCTTTAACTCTTTGGCTCCTACATCATTAGGCTGCCCCAACAAAGCTGCCTTGGCTTTTTTTTTTTTGCCAAATACTCATTGTCTCTTGAAGTAATTGCTAGCAGAGGTTTGCCATTAAAATCTCTACAACAGCATTTTTCCCACTCCTCCCCAGGGAGATGCTAGTACTACTTGATTCAGAGATTATTGATGTCGGCTTGAGTATTTGGAAATACGTCTTTAGTGTCACCATGGTTTATAAAAGTGCTTTAAAGGGTGATATCAACAGGTTAGCTTGGCTTACCAGTAAATGGCTGTGCTGTGTGAAGGGGCTTGCATGCTAAATATCTTGGAGTGTAGTTGCTCTGCTCCTTGAGGCTTTGCACTTCTTCAGCCTATGTATTTAACATTAATGGCATACTGCATATGCTCTGCAAGGAAATAAGGGAGCTTCTCATTGCTCTGGCAATCACAGTCAGCTTGTGTCATTTTTGACATAGGATAGGCATCTGCCTCTTCTGGCCTCTCTTGTAGGAGCATTAATTATTTAACAAAACTGGGGGAAGGTATTTATCATTGCTACATGGGGTAAGCAGTTTGCAGAGATGATTAATTTTAGACATATTTAAATGTGCTAAGTATTCATGATATAGCCACTGAAATACTAACACTGCAAGTTCTCTCCAGGGGCATTTTTTTGCAGTTTTTCATGGTTTTCCCCTCTAGGAAACAAAAATAATTTAGTCAGTTTCACTTTTGTTTCTAGACTGATTCTAATCAAGGTCATCCTTGTTTTTTTGGTGGCCAGGCAGCACATTACTGCCTTTGCACCTTAACATTAAAGTATTTCCTCTGTAAAACTGAAAATCCTTCTTATCAGTGTTTAACATCTGTGCTTATTTGTCATACATAGTTTTAAAAATTACTTCTATGGTTCTGTGGAAAAAATTGGTTTATGAATGTAGTCATCAACACAGTTATTGGTAAAATGTCTGCCATCAAGATGTTCCCAGTGGTTGTTGCCTAAACAGCAAAAAGAAAGAAATATAATAATAGCAGTTTACTAACCAATTCCTGGCATTCTTTAATTTAGAATTTTTTTTTTAAATTTTAATGGAAGATACAGGATGGTAGCAGCGCCACTGTGTTGTTATGATGAGAATATCCCCAAAGCATAAGTGTGATGGAGTTTTTGTGTTACTCCATTCTTAGACAATCCTTTCCTTTAGAGGTCCCAAGAAAAATAAGATTGCTGCCTAAAAACCTGTATCTAAAATGCACCACTTGAAACACTTCTTCCCTTTTTATTATTAAAAAAAAGAGGCACAAATACATGTTCTTTGTGGAAAACTAAATTATGTAAGAAAATAAATGCTACTTAAGAGGAAATGTAACACATGAAGTATAAAGAGTTTTACTTCCTGTATTTTGATTTTAACCTTTCCCAAACTTTCTCTATTGTAAAGTTAAAACAAAGTCTTATCAGTGAGTGCCATATAGCAGCAGCTGGATAGCATTAGAGCCCTCTGTACAAGCTATTCTTCTTCATTACCTTTTTCATGACAGCTCTTACGTTGTACACAAAATGTTACTTTGTATTGGAGATTTATGTAATTTTGGTGTCTTCCATTCTGAATCAAAGCATGACTGTGGTGGAAATGGCAGGGTTTACAGGTAGAGTCATTAGAAATTTTTGGGAGAAAAAGCAATTAAATTAAAATGTTCCGTGCAAAAAACATGCATTTATACAAGGACTTTAATGACTCCCCTTTCCCTGGCCCCACCTCGAATCATCCCTTCTCCCTTCATTTCATGTCAGTGAAAGAAGATAATTACTTTGGTTGGTTCAGGGAGGGTGTTTAATGGCAAATCTGTTTCTGGTTTCTGTGTGTATCTGTTGGGTGCATTCCTGTTAAAGCAAAAATTGGACACAGTCTTGTTCATTACCTGATAAACTGATGTGATTAATCTTTAACTTCTAATGTTTATTTAAAATGTCTCTAATTTATTTAAATAGTCATTTAAATTTGGAGCCAGCAGAGTAATCTGCTACTAGAACAGCATTCAGACCAGGAGGAATCAAATTACACCTTAGACTTCTCCTCTAACAGTGCCACAAGGAGCATGGGAATGCTGGAGAGGTGTTACCCTTATTCCCTGGGGTGAGAAGGCATTGGTTTTTATTACAGTTTCATATTACTAGATGAGTTCAGGATTTTTCTGATAAAATATGCTATCATAGAAAAAAATGTTGGTTTGTTTCAATCAAACATTTGCAGGAATATGCAAATTCCGATGGCAGACAGTAAAATAGGTTCAAATCTTCATTACTTCTACCAGTACTGGTTTTTACAGACCAATGATCCACATATTCAATCTCACATTACAGCAGTACATTTTACCATTTTACTGAACATTCTAAATTGGGTATTTACAGGTCTATTCACAGATTTATTCAAAGGTGTCATAACTCCAACAAAAACGATGCATGGGTACAGCCAGAAAATAATCCCCAAGGAGTTTAAACAACACATCTGAAGGGCTAGGCTTCAAATCCCTGATGTGTTTTCAGTGAACTAGGGATTTATTTACAGACTCTCTAAGTATTGAACACTGTGTGGTTCTGGATAAATCGGTTCAGGGCATGCTGTTTTGGTTTGCCTTCCTTCTCTCAACTTCAAAGGTTTGTGTTCATGCAGGTGTAAGGTGGAAAAGTTTTAGCATTGCAGAAAGGTTATTAGTAACAGGACAGTGATTTCTCACCCAGATCTGCCAGTTAGCCTTACAGCTCTTTTGAGTGTGTTTAGAGTTGTCTAATTTTAAACATGCTCTAAGCAAGACCTGTTTGCAGCATGTGTTGATGCTGCTGTTAGCCAAAGAGGCCAAGAACAGTAGTGGTGTCTTAAGGGGATAACCTTCTTTATACTCTCCTCTGTTTCCATGCAAGTATTCATGTTTGCTTTAAGGGACCAGGCCAGAGGAAGCCTGTAGTTGGTGTTTCTCATTTGAATGTGCATTTAGGCTGGTTTCCTAAGGAAACAAGGCTTAGGCAATCACACTCTTTTTTTCTGTGCCTTCCCTGTCCCTGGGGGCTTTTGAACTTGCTAGACAATTTCAAATGAGAGTCTCACAGAAAATGAATTTTCTGCAAGTCTGAAATTCAGTGGCCAGGGAAGGAAGGGGAACTGAAATTTTTGCCCCCACTGAGGGAATGGTGAGTACAAGTTAGGTGCTGTCCCTTCTGTTTAACAGGAGTTGCTCAGTCAGATGGCACACACCTGTGCTCTCCCCTGGATCTAGCAGAGGCTGTCCTTGCCTGGACAGCCACTATAGTGACAATGAGAAGAACAGGACCTTTTGGAGGAGGGAGGAATCAAACAGCTGAGATTGTGAAGGACATTAAAAATTATAAATCTGTGAGAAGACAGGCATCATTAATTCTGTTGCTCACAGGAAATATTGTTGCAAGGGTGAACTTCACATTAGTGAATTGTGGAGAACAGCCTGTCTTCTTCATGCTTCATGGAAATACTCCTGCCAGCTGTGAGACTATCACACCTTTCAAGTCTATGACAAACTAGCCCATACCTGCCACTTGCCTAATAATTTCTGACTGTAACCTTGCATGGGAATGTGGACAATACCAGGCAGAGCGGTTGCGTTTCCTGTCACTACATTCTCTCAAGGGTAGCCAAAACCCATTTTTTTTTAAGACTTTTCCTCGAGTTTTGTATTTCTGTGATCTACTTTCTAGAGTACGCCTGTACTTTTAATTTCTGGTTGTTGTGTCATATTACTTGCATCATCTCAGTTTTATCATTAGTTGCATTATCTAGTTTAGGCAAAATGACTGACAGCTGTCTGTGTCTGCCTGTGCTGGCACTTGTTAATTCAGAAAACCAGGCCCTCCAGCACTGAGCACCTGCAAACAATAAACTGTCACCATCACAGTGTAATTTTATTTTTTAGCATGTTCTAAAATATGTAATAGTATTTGTATGGCTCATAAAATTAAAGTACATAATACTGTCATCATGTAGGGGTCAAATGATCAGTATTGTGTTAGCTTTGCCTTTTTTACACACTACCATTTTTACATTATTCATTTGAAAACTTTCTTCAACAGATGTAGCATGTGTTATGTTCTGATGGCTGCCAAACTCCAGCTGCAGACTTCTTGAGGCCAAGAACCTCTTCTGAAACTCTTTGTCATTTTCAGTTCAGACATATATTTGAGGACAGTTCTCCGGCCTTTAAAGGTCTTCAGGGACAAAATCCATAAAGTTAGTAAAGAGTAATCACACCCAAAGAGAGACTTTGAAGTGTGAAAATGTTTCAGTGCAATTCTGTCCTGGTCGCATTTTAAAAAGAATTAAGCAATTTTAAAATTGCTTGTTCCCTGATGATTGATGTCAATCCTGTGATCCACATCACTTCTGTCTCTCTTTGAATTGTCTCCATTTTGTTAAAATTCCTGTCTCAGTCTTTCCCTGTGTTCCATTCCTCGTTGCTGTTCAAGGGTGCTTAATTCCTGTTTAGAAGTGGGATGAAAACTCTGTCAGCTACGTCTGGGTCTTTTTAGTTGCTGGGAACAGGTTTTCGACTTTAAGACAGTCCTAAATCACCCAAAGCAGCTTTTTCTTTCTTTGGGAGTTTAGTTGGGGCCCATAAATATTTACTCATCAGCAAGGTTTCTTTTGTTTGTCCTGCCATCTCTTCTTGGTCCTGGCAACACAGCAAGTGACAGCTTGAAAAGTTTGGAATGTTAAAAAAAGTTAAGTGGAAACAGGAAGGAAACAGAAGGAGCCAAGAGAGAGCTTGTTTTCTGCTGGGAGGTAGGAGCAAGACTCATTGCAGTCAAAGAAAGTCATTTGGCTTCCAGAACATTCTTCTGGAAGCTTGCTTGAATGAAGACAGCAGAATGACAGACATAAGTGACAGTGCTTTCCTACCCAGTGGGGAAATACAGAGAGATGAACTCAAACAGTCAGCAAAAGCTTTGTGTGCAAGTCAGTTTATATATATGCTAAAGCAACATCAGACCAGGGATGTATCAGGTTAAGACTCCAGCTGGTCTACAGATGGAGTGAGAAGGATTAGAGAAATGTCCCATCACAGAGAATTGCAAGAAAATCTTGAGAGTAGCTACTATGAAAATACTGAACTTTCAACAGTGTATTAACTATTATTAGGAACTGCCATGCTGGATCAAACCAGAATTTCATCTTGCTAAACATACCCTGTCACTGTCAGAGTCCAATAAGGAAAGCTTGGGAAAAGGGCATAGGAACAGTACAAGCCTAGAAGTGATCCTTCCCAATGTCCACACCAAGTAAGGTGTGCAGTGTCTGTGGATTTTTCAGAGACTTTATTTCAGCACTTAGTATGGAATTATATTTCTGAATCTCTGTGAGATTACTGAAAAAAATTGATGTAATTGTTTGCAGCCAAGTCCTTGGAAGACTATTTGAGCAGGGAAAACAGATGTAGGAGCATCTCATGTAAAAGAGGATACTCTTTTTGTCTGAGTGAGATGTTATTAAAGCCAATACTAGATAATACACATATCTTGAAGAACATTGCACACATGTGACAAATGTTGAATATGAGCTGCTTCTTTTTTTTTTCTTTTTTTTTTTTTGTGGAGGTAGTTATTTTTGAGTTTTTGTTGGTGTTGTTGTTTTAACTGAGCACTCCAGAGCACCCAAAGTTATTCTGCAGCTCGATGAATGGTATGATTCAGTTCTACTCCTCACTAGTTCTAAAAGCACTATTCTCTCATCAATGAAACATTCCTGCTTATACTAAAGTCAAAGTGGTGTCTCAGCACATTTTAGCTTTGCGTTTTAAGTGGGAGCTAGGTCTGGCTTTATGGTAAATTTTTTTAGATTTGGACAAGACCGAATTTTTTGACGTTGGAATTGCTTGGACAGCAGAAGTAAGAAATAGTCCTGAATTTGCTGCTGGAAAAGGGAACATGTTCAGGTCACAAAAAAATACTTTTTTCCTTCTCTGGTTCTCCTGTTTTTCTGGGAAAATTTAGTGCTCTAATTGTGTAATTTGTCATTTTGTGATGATTTCCTATGATTTTTAGCTGTCATTAAATGACTGAAATGCTGAACGAATAGAATGTTTATGTGAAATATGAATGTTATTATTGGCTCATCAGGTCTTGTCAGGCAGATGTATTTCTGCTTTTACCCATTACATTTTGAGTAATCCTATTGGAAATCTTAACATTATTAGAACCTTAAAAAAAAAGCGCCAATTGCCATATATTTGTAAAGAGCTAGTATACCACCACAGTTATATTTTATTGTTTATAAAATCTAAATAATTTCACTTTCTCAGAACTCTGTAATTACCAAGGGTTCAGTTATTGGCCCTTTTTTTTTCCAGGAGACATGAAGAAAATACTACTATGTTTGCTTGATTCCGTCTTGTTTGTTAACTTCCTTAATAATTACAAGGTGGTTATTCATGGGCAGCAGTTTGCAGCATACTTTTCCTGTTCGTGTCTTTTGGATTCCTTCTTAAAGAGTACAGATCAACAAAAATGCATGTGAGTACCTTTCATAAAGCAGGTGTGTCAGGAGCATAGTTTGAGCTTTCATTTCAAGAAATTTACAGTTTAATTACAACACACTCAGCTCTCTCAGTTGTTGGTTGGTAATTTTTTTCCTGAGAAAAGACAAAAAGGCTTTGTAATCTTGAGCTGCTCCATTCAGGATTTAGATCTCACCTTGTAAAAGTTTTTATTGCAGCCTCCTCCTCCACTTGTGCCATGAAACAGTGAATCACTCCTTCATGTCTCTAAGTACAACTGCAGCTCTCATGTTTTATCCTGACACCTCCTAGATGAGCTTTCCATACCAGGGAAAGGGAGGACATTTGATGCTTCTAATATTATTCTGACGCCTCCCCTTCTCCAAGGAGTCAACCTTGCTGGCTGCCTTGGCTGTGAATCCCAGCATGAGACCACATTCAGGGTGATTAATGTGTGCAGGGGCTCAAATCACCCCTGGGCTTCTTCCAGGGCATTCATTCTCAGGGCATAACGTTTCATGTGTTCAGCTGTAGGATGACCTGGGCTGAGGCCCAGTGGTGCTGATAATTTTCCATGCTTTGTATGAGTATGCAGAGAAACTGGTCCAAAGCCACTGACAGTGGCCTCCCTGGCTGCTGCTAATGATCTTCAGTAGCTGAAGACTTCCTTCCTTGTGTGGCCCTCACACCTTACTGTGCAAATAGGTAATCTGTAATTGTGGCTGTGAAGACAGAAAATGTTAGCTCTTCTTCTTTAGAAAGTAATAGCCTCTTCCCTCTTCTGGGTTTTTTGGGGGGGAAATGGCTTTGGGGGGCTTTA
This sequence comes from Passer domesticus, assembly GCF_036417665.1. Taxonomy (NCBI): domain Eukaryota; kingdom Metazoa; phylum Chordata; class Aves; order Passeriformes; family Passeridae; genus Passer; species Passer domesticus. The sequence continues at coordinate 78,214,031 of NC_087474.1, read as the reverse complement.
TTTTTGGAGAAGTGGCAGCTGGGGGGCACATAATATTTTTCCAGAATGTTTTTTTTCCTGAAAAGCTCATCAAATTATGCTGTTACAGGAGTTGTTTAGCAGGTTTTACATTAGCTTTCCCTTTGGTGCTCCACTGTGTTTTACTTTGGCTAAATACAAAAAATCTAATTTAGAAATCTTTTTTTTTCTTCTCCTTCCTTTGAGTATTTATGTGTGAGAGCCAATACTGTAGTTAAAAAGTTTTTCTTTTAATAACCTGTTTTAAGAAAAAGTACTGAATTTCATTTGAACAAGAACATTTCTGTAATTACATAATAGTCAGCCTGGATAATGTGAACACAATTGTGCCCATAGGATGAGGACATGACTGAGGGAGATTTCCCTTGTTACTTTGCACGTGGCTGTTTCAAATTACCTTAATAACAGGGCAATGCACACAGAGAGAAATGCACAATGAGAAGGTATCTTATCCAAAGCAAATAATGGCTGCATATTCCTCAGTAGCTGAAAAAAAGGGAAATGTATAAAGACATGCAGGAGAAAGCGTGAGGGAATGCCTTGTTATGTAAAATACTAACTTAAGTTTAGATAAGTTCTGCATGTAGAGATAAGATTTTCTGAGGCGAGCTAGTATAGTTGGAAGCAGCAGCAAAGGTTTTGGTCTAGTTTCAAGGTTTCTTCTTACTTCCCTGTTCTGTAGGTACAAAAAAGGCAATTGTGAATAGTAATTTAGCCTTGAAACTCTAAATACGATGTTTGTGGCATCTAGAAGAAAATCTGGTCCTGAAAATCTCTATAAAAATCATGATTAGTCATTGGTATAGCATACTTCTCCAGGCAGATAAACCATGGATCACCTGGGTTGTGCTGAGGGATGTGGTGAACCCTCCAAGCAACCAGGGAGCATTTGGAGTGCTCACAACTGTCTCTGGTACCTGTGCCAGAGTGTGATTGCAGTCCCTGAAAGAAACCAGTAAAGGTCTTGAGATTTCCTGAACTGATGAGACCAATGGAAGAAAAATGTAAGTCCCTTGATTTCCTTACCCCAATTGCAGGCAGGCAGATGAACTGAGACTGTGCTGGAAAATGGGATGTACATTGTTGATGTACACAAACTCATTCCCAAAGGCATGAAAGACTGCATTTGGTTTCCCATTTTCCATCAGTGCTATACCCTGTTTTAATTTTGATAAAGATGTGTTCTTAAGAGAAGTGCTAAAGATCACTGATGTTGTGCGTAATATATTTTTTAGATTTTTTTCTACACCATACCCAGGCATAGAAATGACAGTTAATCTCTTGCTTGAAATGTATCTTGAAAGGGGAAATTGGAAGATGTTGCTCTGTTTCTGGATAGACATTTGCATGTAGCTGAACTCTCTGTAGTGCAGAATTCCTCAGGCTCTATTAACTTTTGTAGGCTTACTTTCAGCAAAACTAGGGACATGGTGAACATTCCCAGGAAAGAAAAAGCTGCCTGCATTTCTGTTCCCCAAGGAACAGCACCCCACAGCTAGAATTTGTGGCCCAGAGAGCCCATGGGAAAACTGTGCAGGAAGATGTTTTATGTAGAGCCAGGTGCTTCAAGCCCTTAAGCAAGTGGCCTTTGATTTTACTAGGAGCATTGTGATTTTACACAATCAGCTCCGGAGAGCATAACTTGTATCTAAGAAACAGGGGAGGTACACCATAAAATGCTCACCACAGAAAGATTAGCACAGATTTAGCAGAATTGCTATATCAGATGTAGAGTCCTTAGAAAAACTTTTCTCAGGCCAGTTTATTGGAGTAGATTTAAAACTTCAGTATGTGTTTTGGGGTTTTTAAAGTTCGCTTTTCAAGGATGGTGAAGCTAACATAGATAGTGCATCACATCCGTGCACTAGACTTGAATCCATAAATTAGAGTAAAAATTAAAAAATTAGGGAAACAGAGCATATACGGTAGGAAAAGACAGAAAAACCAGATAACTTCTTACCTATTAAGCTTTCTCTGTCTTTAAAAGACAGACTGCCTATAAATTTTGAAGGTCTGAAGGAAAGTTTATATACATTTTTGTGAGTATGTGAGGACAAGTCTGTACTTGGGCCAACTGAGGTTCACCAATGTGTGCAGCTAATGCATAAACAAACACAAAGACTTGTTAATGAGCATACAGCATTTAAAAAGACCTCTCTTCTCCTTGTGTAACTTCTGTTTGGTCCTGCTTTTAGAGCTGTTTGAATAATACTCACTAAATTCAAGGTAGCCTGTAGAACACTGACAATATGTTAGACTAGCATTTACTTTGTTTTGCCATTTTAGTGCTAAGTTAGCAAATGAGTTCTTAAATTACTGCTTATTCAGAAACAGACACATGATTGCACATTGCCTTATGAGAATCAAACCATTTTTATGTGTTAAACAATTAGTTGGTCTTTAATAAAAGACTGTGGCCATTAATACTGATGTATTTAAAGCCAGTTTAAAGAGCAATTGCTTTAATAGGGTATATTCTAGAGAATAAAGTTTGCCTTGTAAACCACAGAAATTCCAACCAATAAATAAGTATTTGCAGTAACTGTTTGCTGTTACACTTTGAGCATTGATGCATTGAACTTAGAAGTATTTGCACATGTAAAGTAGTTCCCACTCCAGTTCTTGAAATGATTCATACTTATCAAAGTATTCAGGTAACATTACTTACAAGATTCGGACCTTTGCTGATTTTTTTTAACCCCAGGCTGTTTTTATTCCATTGTGTGTTCTCATTCTTTCGTCTTTGTCTTTCTAATGCTCTAAAATGAACATTTCTATTGTCTGCATTTTAGGAACCTTTCTTTGTGTGTGTAAGAACAATTTGTGTGTATTATTTTGCCTTGATTTTTTTTTAACTTTCTGGAGAAGGGGGATTCTTTTCACAAACTCAATGTGCTATTCTGAAGCTGGTAAAAACTGAACCAAATGATCTATGAAAAGTACAGTTTTGGTGCAATTTTTAAAGTATTTTTCTACCTTTAAGTAATTTAAATTTTTTAATTAAAGGCCTTCATAAACAGATACAGTGTTACCAATGTTTAATTTAGGAAATATTTCCATATTAAAAGGTTTCCTTTAATTAAGTACTCTAAGTATAAATTAATTGTTGTGTTTCATATGAAAATAGAGTACTGTGTGCAGTTTTAGGTTCCTCAGTACAAGAAAGACGAGGAACTACTGGAGAGGGTCCATCAGAGGCCACAAAGATGGTGAGGGGCCTGAAGCATCTCTTCTATGAGGAGAGACTCATGGAGCTGAGCCTGTTTGGTCTGGAGAAGGAAAGACCGGGAGGGAATCTCATCAGTACATATAAATACCTCAAAGGCAGGTGCCAAGAGAATGGTGCCAAACTCACGGTGTCCAGCAACAGAATGAGAAGCAATTGCCAAAAACTAAACCACAAGAAATTCCACCTCAACGCAAGGAAGAATTTCTTTATGTTGAGGGTGGCAGAGCACTGGAACAGGCTGCCCAGGGAGACACTCAAAACCCACCTGGATGTGTTCCTGTGTCACCTGCTCTAGGTCACCCTGCCTTGGCAGGGGGGCTGAATGGGATGATCTCCAGAGGTTCCTTTTAACCCTAACAATTCTGTGATTCTGTGACATAAAAATGTTCCTGTGTATATGACTGTAGTGCAGCAGATGCAAGTGATGTGTAGATCAAAGTGCATGTAACTAAAAGACAAAGCACTAAAACATCTCCAGGAACATGAGCAATTTTATCATTGTCAGAAATGTAAAAGTTTGTTTTCTCAATTCTGTTAGTAGCTAAAATTATTCTGTTCATTTTAGTTTCACTAGCCAAAACATTTTCCTTGCATCTGTCTTACTACTGTAGGGATTTTGAGTGCCTCATTGAATTTTAAACTCTTGTGATGAATGAAATACAGAATCAGACTGTTCAGTTCTGTAGAAGCTAATGGCTGCTGCTGTTATTGCATCAATTAAAAAGAACAAGTAAGAAAGAAGTAGGTTTTGGAACCGTCTGCTTTATGGTAGTTCACACAGCTGAACAGAAATCTGAGAACAAGACCTGAAGGAAAACAAAGAGCTTTACAGTATTTTTTTTTTCTTTTCAGGAAAACACACAGAAGCTAATTTTAGCTTCTTGATCAAATTGACCTAGTCTTTAACCCTGGCAAACGTTACCACAACACACTTCCAATAGACAATAGTTTGCATACCAGCATCACACTGGAAACAGATGTGCGTGCAGGACTGGCTTTTTCTGGGAGACTCTCTGAGAATTCCACTAGAGTAAAAGTCTGAAAGTGCTTTCTTCCTAACTGGGTTATAAACTGGGTCTTCTTTCAGACTCAGGTCTCTTCAGAGTCACTTGCACTCTTTAAAAACTTATTATGTCACAGCTATGTTTTGAACAGGCTTTCAAAATATTATTCACTTTGAGAAAAGTTCCTTGGCATGAAGCCTGATTATTTTCTTGGAGGGAAAAATTGTTAACAGCTGAGCTATTCATGGGCGATGGTTGTGTAGTTTGTATATCAAAATGTTTGGAATGTGAACAATTACCTCTTTTAGTTTCTCACAAAATCTCTTAGAGTCTATAAAGTCAGGGTTTTTTTGCCTTTTTTTTTTAAATATGTTGATCTTTTCCTGCTACATCTGTTCCATATTCACCCTTCTCTCCTGCCTGCTGTCCTATCCATTCTCCTGGTTTGATCATCAAGTTTTCCCCACGACTATGGCTGTTACTAAGGTCATCACCATCATCTCTGATCCACTGCATTAGGACTACTTGTAAAGTTTGGCTCTAGCAGGAACAACGTAATATTAATGTTCCCCTGGAACATACATTTTTGAAAAATAGCACTGTTCTTTGAAAGGCCCTTCTTATTCAGATTTTTTATTTTTTCTATAAATTGCAGAATTTTTTATTTTCAAAGTATTCAGTCTGGATTTTTCCTGCATAACCTGCACAGTCTCTCATATTTCAGAGACTTCAGAAAGCTAAGAGCTTTATTTTTTTTTTCAGAAGGTAGAGGAATAAATTACTTTGAAGAATGATAAGATAACACATGCTACCTCATTTTGCATTATATCTGATGGGCCACATCCTAAACATGCAGATAACTTTATTCAGATCAGTATTCTAGTCAGTCAGCCTAATTTATTATTTGTTTCATAATAGTGTTGGGAACCCGTTCCTGGAGCAGGATTCCATTAACTTGCACTGTTAAACTAAGTACAAAAGGACAAAACACTCAAGAAAGTTTTCAAGCACAGAATAGAAACACAAGTAGATACAGACAAATAATAAATGAAGGAGACAAGAACAGAGTTGCACCTTCAGGACAATCATCAAAAGTATTTGTAACATGTCTGCAAAGAAGGGATTTTCCTGGATGGTCACAAAATGCTCTCTTCATTCACTATGAACAAGGTGGGGAAAAAAATAAAAGTTCTTGTGCACTTTGATCTGAACATACTTTCTTTTTCCATTCTTTGTTGGTAAATGAAAACCAAGTGTCTTGCATTTTTATTTGTGCTAACCTGGTTCATGTCTCTGCCTGCGCTCAAGGATATAATTTAAATTTTTAAGTCACAGGTACTTTTTCTTTCTGGCACTGTTGCATTTTGTAGAACAGTTACATGCTAGCATATGTGCATGAAATATTTTTTTTCAAAGCCACTATTATCTACTGCAGTTCTTAATGACCTGTATGACTGTATGATAGCACCATGCTTGCTCTCTGGGGCATAAGGGGAGGCTCTTAATTCCACCTTAAGTTTTATTAATACCAACAGAATAGCAGAAAATATGTTTCAAGTTTCTCTATTCATTCAATATGGTTTGCAAATAGTTTTTGAGGAGTTAAAACTCCATGGAAGTGTTATGCAAGGGATATTTGCTAGAGGCAACTGATAAAGCCCTAGCTTGGGTGTTGATAGTGCAGCTCCTGACCAATAAAGCTGCGCAGGTTACAATACCTGGACTGGAAGTAGCTGGAGGGGTACCAGGGTACTGTAGCCATTTAAATATACTTTTTAATGTGAACACTTACTAGGATTAATGCCAAGCCTTTCAAAGCCTGAATTTTGGAGAAAGCAAGACAACCTGAATTAATTTGATAATCAGTTGATTGTGTGTTCTGATGCTGACTCTCATGTGTTAATGTTGTCTGCTAGTCACTGTGAAGTTGTTCTTCTCTGTCTTTGGAGATTAGTCTGTCATAAAACACAGGGAAAAAGTAGCACTGAATATAATCACTATTAAACACAAAATTGAGCCAGCAATGCCATGATTAGGAACTAGAAATATATACAACTTCAGAAGATATCACATTCAGGAAAACCGTGTAGAGCAATCATTTAATTTAGGAAAACCATGTGAACAGACAGCATTAAGATGCTATATCTTGACAAATTAATTATGTTATTTCCAAGTATGCCTTAGTTTCTCTTCTAGGTAAAGAGTGACTGTTGTTGATTGTTAAATTTGATCAGAAGTTTGGTTCTATTGGAAGGCCTTTTTTAGCTTTAAGGGAAAGAATGCTTGCTAGTCATTTAGTCATCCCCTGTCCTCCCAGCATTTTTTAAAAGGTCAGAGAAGCTTGCATCACAGAATTGGCATGCTAGTCTTGTCTTACATCTGGAATGCATGATACCAACATTTGTACACTTAAGGGTACAATGGTTAACACGAAGGTGAATTCTGCCTTGGAGACAAATGTCTGAGAAGTGTTTGGTACTCTGTCTTCCAGCTTTACCACAAACATGACTTTAAACTTCCTTGGTCGTGCCTCCTCTAGAGTCTGGTGTATGTGTTGGCCGAGGGTTTGTCAGCATTATTCTAAACAACTTCAAGCATGCCTGTCTCACACAACTGTCTCATACCAGACTTAAATGTGCTGTAAAACTTTGGAAGCATCAACTGATGGTAAGGTCATCCTCTTCAGACACTAATATGGTGGCACAGCTGAGTATTAGGGCCCATTTGGCTGTTGGGACTGTTGGTGAATTTTGGCTTGTAAAAACTTTATTCATAACGGGGCAGAAGTCATGCAGTTATACTACAAATAGAATGTCTGCAACAAAGTTTCATTTGTAATTACAATTTTTTTTTTTAGATATTGTTTTGGTTGCCAGTGCTAGAGAAACTTGTAACTTGTCTCTGAAACACAAAGCCTCTTGAAGTCTTCAGGCAATATGCGTGGAACAGCATTCAAATGCATTTATTTTGTGAGAAACTTGAAAGGGTATATCTCTTGAAATATTTTGTTGATTTAAATTTGGAAATTAAATGAGAAAAATAATTGTTACAAGGGTATTAGAATCAGTGATTTGTTTTCAATCCCTGGAAGGCCCACTTGCAGCTTTACTCAAAAGATTTGCGTAGCAAGTCATCATCCTAGGCAGGAGAGTTTTCCTTTGGTCAAGCTGTGTTGTGCTTTTTTTGGTGAGAGAGAAAAAAACAAGTTTTGAGGAAAGAAAGCTGTTTTGGTTGAAGCTATTAGACATTGCAAAGAAGCAGATTTTTTCCAAACCCTCTGTATCTGAAGAAGTCCAGACCTAGCTGAACTAAGCAGTGAGGTGTATTCCAGATGACTGATTTAGGGGACTTCTTCGGATCCTGTAACGAAGTTAATTATAACTATTTATATTGTCATTACTACTTGTCAGGAAGATATTAAAAAGAATGTGTGGCTAATGAATTTCTACCTTGTAATTGTCCCAGGAACAGAGTAACTCTTGCAAGCAATAGCTGCTGTAGTTGTTTTGTCTATAAATAGCCTGTGCTTTTCTGTAGCACAGGCTGTCCTTGTGGCTGCATCCCTAAACCTTCAAACTTCCTTATGACGGTCAACCTGGTCATCTGTTTTTGAAGACATGGCTGGATTAGAGGTCCAGATACCCAGCTTCTGTAGTTACAGTGGTGTGGATCAGGGCAAATGCTTCTAATTTTGGGCAATGCAGTTTACTCATTTCTCATGGGGTAGCCTACTCCTTTCCTATTTACAAAAACATCTGTGCTTGCACTTAACTGCACGTTTGAAGACTTACTTGAACCAGAGCCAGGGCAGGTCACACTGGAACGGTTTTCTCACATGAACTATACTAATTTATTTTTTTCCCCATTAATTGCAGCTTCTTAGTACTGCTCTGAAATTCGCAGTAGAATTTGCATTAGTAAGGGTCTGAAAATAGCACTGAATATTTATATTTCTGTGTTCAGATAAGAAGACCTACTCCAGCTTGTCAAATAAGTTACAGGAAATAAAAAAACAATTGAATAAAGATCGTTACAAGCATGCATAGTGCTGATTTTCCAGTATTTAATATCATGTTTTTATTAAAAGTTTTCCCATTAGAATGCCAATGTAACTTATATTTTATAAGTTGAATGCTTGCCTGGATTAATTTGAAAAATTGTTTCTGTGTTAATATGTGAAACTGAATTGAGTTTTATGTGCTAAAGAAAAGCAATCAAATTTGCTCTTTTTATCTTTTATCCATATAAGTAAGAGGAAAACTTTCCAAGTACAAGATGAATTTTTCTAGTTATTAGTACATGTCAAATATAAAAAAACCCAGTCTTTCTGGCCATTTTACCTCATGAAAAAGGAAAACAGGCAGAGCATTCTTCTCTTTTTGTTTTTAGTTTGAGAGGAAAACATGGCAACTGTTGAACTTAAGGATACTTCTGGGCTCTGATCCTTCAGACAGTGAATTCAAAGGATATTATGACTCATGTGACATTATTTCTGAGCATAAAATTACTCACATATGAAAGTAATGGAATGTGTTTGAAGTTTTGGGCCAGCATTTTGGTCACTCAGCAGGTGGTTAACTTGTAACCTGGAAAAACTTTGTTGTTGGTGGATGTTATGAGGAGCATAATTATAGAAGATAGCAGAAAGGTGTGCCCATCTAATGAATCGGCCAGTGACTTACCAGTGGTGTGCATGGGGAGGGGTGGCAGATAATTTACTGCCAGAAGTGAGGCAAGGTCCTTGTCCCATGGTGTGCCTTGCTCTGTGAGCAGCCCTGTCAGCTCAGTGGGACCATTTGCCAGGTTTAAGTCCTGCTTAAATGAGTAAGACCCTGGCGCTGTGTGCGCATTTAATGTCTCTTTTGTAAATCTCGCCACCACAAGGGAGTTGTGAGGGGATTTCTGCTCATTTTGAATGATCAAGGCTTGTTGCAGATGAAATCATTCGCATCAATTTCAGCTGTTAAGCTTAAGGAAGTCTGTCATTTTGCAATACATGGGAATCTCTCTGGTCTGAATTCTCTGGTATGCTCCAGTGGCAGAAGGGGCTGATGGTAGCACCTTCCTCCTGCTCTCTCTGGCCTCCCATCTCAAATTCTGATGCAATCAGAGAAGCAGAAGCAAACTGAATTCACACCACTGGTGTCATGTCTGTGGCAAAACACTCAGAAGTGCAGAGTCATATGTGAAAGAGTGCTGATGCAGCACAGCTCGTCGAGCCTGTGCTTCTCTCCTCTGGCCCCTGCACCAGCTGTTTCATTTTGGTCTTTGCTTTAGGCACGTGGTGAATGAACTCATATTTTAGAAACAATTTAAGTAGAAGCAGATTTAGGCATAAATCTTCTCTTTAAATATTTGCTTTAATATCAGCCCAATTTCTGTCGAGTGATGAATATTAGAGTTCTACTAAATGTACATGCAAACAGCTTGAGTACAAGCATAGACATTCCCACATCTCCGTTTCAAGCTGTGGGGAAGTATCTCCAAAGCAGCCACACTCATTTGTTATTCTAAGATTTCATTCCATAACACACCTTTTAGGAATTTGGATTCTAGGAGTTTGGCTCCTTTTCTGCTGTGTCTCTTTCCAACCTGGGAGATTTTCTGCCAAAGCATTTTTGGAAAAAGAGATCCGAGCAAAAAAATAACATTCTGACAGCAGTATAAGGTGTAGTGTGAGTAGTAACCAATTAATCACTTAAAACTGTAGCCCTTAAAATTAGCTGCTCATCTTCTGACTCCCTTATGACTTCTCATGTTGGTAGGGATGACCAGGGCTCCATATAATGCAATGCCAGCAGCCAAGCTATACTTACACTCCTGCAGCCCTTGGAGGATCATATCAGTGCAGAGCTGATGCTGTTCCAGCTGGTGTTCAGCAAAGCATTTAAGCCCAAGAATAGTTTGCTGAGTTCAAGGGACCTATATTAGACTTTTAAAGAGAAGTGCAAGCAGAAACGCTTTGCTGGGTCTGGCCCTAAATGGGTGGAGGGGGAATATGTTGCCAAATAGGTTTAAAGCTCCTCAGCTCACACGGCCACAATGATCTTATTTAAAATAGTATAGGACCTAGTATAAATTTAGAAAAAGACCACTTGAGTCAGCCATTGGAGCTTCCCACCCTCACACAGACAGCTGTGTTTGATTGATAGGTGCACCTCCCTTCCACGTATGTGTGGTGAGGGTGTGAGGTTTTCCCAGTTATTCTTGCTCTTAGGTTGAAGCAGATGTGCTGCCTTGCTCCCTTCAAAGAGAAAAAGGTTCATTTATTTGGCCTGAAAAAATCCAATTGCTGGGACAACAGGTCCTCTAATTCTTTTTGCAATTTATCATCTGTCCGTTCCTCCGGCTGCACAGCCCTTGGTCCGCAGAGGGAAAGTGATGACAAGGCCAGCTGGCAGCAAGCACTCATTGCAGTTTAACCCAGGTGGCCACAGCGCTTAATGGACAACTCAGCCCGCAAAATGCACTGCTGGTGGTGAGGACTTCTAATTTTCATTTTTGCCTGCGCAGTCAGTTCTGGAATTCAGCTAATTGTCTAGTTAATGTACTGTCTTCTGCTCCGCTGTAAGACCCTTTGCCAAAAAGTGAGTTAACATGAAGAAGAGGAATTGTGGACCGCCAAAGCTTTTGGCTCCTTGTACGAAAACTGTGACAAGCAGATATTAGCTGAAGTTGGATGCAGCTCCCTCCCTGCTGAACAGCAAATTAGGCCATAAGTCTAAAGGAACATGTGGGGAAGCATCCTTCTCAAATGGATTCACATCTCAGAGATTTTTCCTTCAGTGTTCATACACATACACAAGTTTCTTTTTCCAGGCTACAGCAAATGTCTTCTGATACCTAGAAGAAATGTGAGTCAATAGTTGGTGGATTTTTTTTTTACTTTGTTTTCTATTCTCTTCTGCAAAATCCAGAAACTAAAGTTTTAAAAGTCGACAAAAAATTAAAAGGGAAGCTGAAATCACCTGTTTTACTTTCCTTCAGATTTTTCTCTGCTACAAAAAAACTTACAAACAGAAAAGTAGTTCTTGCACAGAGATAAAATCTTGCTCTCTGGCCTTCTCAAACTCTATTAAGAGTTTGTTTACATAAACTGATTGATGGGATGAATTCTGCATTCAGTGCTTCTGGCCTTTATCTTGTGACTGCTCCAATGCAGGTTGATCTGAGGATCCTTGGGGACTCCCATTGTGAAGACTCCTCCCTTCCAAATGTCTTCAGAAGGGGACCATCGTTGCTTTTTAAAATAAACCAGAAGCAGCTCTGCAAAGAACTCATCATTTTTTGCCTTGAAATTACAATAGCCAGCATTGCTACATTAAGAGGAAAAAAAAAAAGCAGTTTTAAAAACTTTTCTTAGGACGCTTGCAGTACTTCCAAACCAGTTGTAATGAGCAAATATTCCAGCAAGTTTCTAAACCTGAAAATCATGGGAGCTTTCAAACAAAATCGTTGTTTGAAAGAGGATGCTGTAGGTATTTCATCCTTAGAAACTTGGTCCTAATTCCCTACACAAGAACTTTCTCAAATGGACAGGCATACGTGAAAAAGATAGAATGGATAGGAGAAGAAATTGCATGTTGACAGTAGATGTCGATTATTCAATAAAAGAGAGGACAGAATTGGTTTGAAGAATAAAATTAACATTTTCTTCTCACTGGATCCTCTCCTTTTTACCAGAAAGCCAGCACAAGCCTTTGTGCTTTGTCTGCCTGATGTTGCCATGTGCACAGGGACTAACTTCATTCATAGACAGCTGAAACCTCAGAGGAAAGTTTTAAAGCAATGATGTCTAGACCACTGATATGACTCATGAATGCACAGCCTATAACCAATTCCACCCTGTCTTTTTGGGTCTGCAAACTGCCTGAAACTATAGCTCAAAAAGACACATGTGTATGTGTGTATTTCATTTGGGATTTGTTGTATAACTGTTGATTTGGTAATCAACCCTTACTTGCTTTATTACCAATCATTTTAGATGGTGGAAGACAGTTATTGAGAGCCTAGGCTACGAGGAGAGTAAAGGAAGGAGCAGAAAGATAAAAAGGGTGAGGAAGCCTCAGGTGAATCAAAAGGGAAGGTGGATAAGTGGAATAACAGAAGGGGGCAGGAAGAACTTGGAAGCAGTCATGAAAGCAGACTTGGTGTGGTACTCAGTTACATATAACTGTTTTTTTATTTTTTAATTACCATGTTGACAGAAAGACTTCTTCTGTAGACTATTCCGTGGCACTAAAAAAGAGTAAATCCTTCAGAAAATACTTGATGAAAAAATAATTGTCAGTGAAATCCTTAACAGGACAACCAGCAAGCTAGCAATGCTCCAAAGGAGTAGCAGGACTGAGTGTTTGGGCTTACGTCAGAGCACAATGTGGCTTCTGCCATAGCTGGAGAGAAGAGGGATGAGCTCATAAAAACAGTGTGCATTTGCATACAAGGGAAACCAAGCCACCACACTGACTGGTGAAACAGCCAGGCCATGCTCCCAAGGGAACAGCAGCTTAACCAACAGATGTTTGCTCAAACAGCAAACATGTGGAATCATCCGGTGATGGATTTATTCAAATCCAGGTGGCCAGGAGCCAGGAATATGAAAAAGAGGCAGGGTAAAAGTTATATTTATAGCCCTTTACTGGCCCAGCAGATTACGCTTTTCATGAATGAGAGAGACATCAGTTAACAAGTTCTACAAGGCCCTGATTTTTTGAGGTCTTAGAGCGACAGGACCCAATTCATTCAAACATGGAAAAAAGCAAATTAGCTGACTAAGAGGTTGCAAAATTCTTCCCTCAGAAATGCCCTTACTGCTGCACTTGTCTCAGTTGGGATTCATGGCATGTGTGCAAGCATAGGAAATGTCCCAGCTCACACTAGATATCTTTCCAGGGTTTTTTTTCCTTAGAATAAATCCGTCGTACATTCCCCATGGTCTCCTTTGTCAGGTATCTTGGACTTTCTTGACTTCTGTAGATAACCACTGTATGTCTTAGGGAATTCAAATGCTTCAAATGTTTTCAGATGACACAAATCTAGCTCCCCTATCACAAGTGTATGAACAAGAATGGTGGTTAGTATTTCACTGAATTTTTCATAACCTGTTGACTTTTCTTTTATATGTTGAGGTGATACTTTGGGGCCTGTCTCCCAGTCCAGGGTCTTGGGTGTCTGGGTGCAGTATGTGTACAACAGCAGGATAGTCACTTCTCAGATTAGATCTAAGAGACAACATATGAAGAGAACCATCAACAAATTATAATGTAAGACTGGAGCTAGACTGCTCAAATAGAAAAAGACCCAATAAATCCCATTTCCAGAGTTCCATGATGCAAATTTATAAGCAATAAAAATATTCTGAGAAAGACTCACATTTATTCTACCACAAACTTGGTTTGTTTTCACTTAAAGAGCATAGAAAAATGGCTGCTGGTGGAGTGTTCAGAGAGTTTTAATGGCAGCCTTCAGAATCAGGCAAAAGCCATATTTTGCAAAACAAACCAGCTTCTCCTTTTCAGACAGACCAGTTGCAGCAGTGAGTTAGCTTGTGTCTTTCATCTGTTTGATGTATCTCTCTGTTGTCCCTTGGCTGAGATTGCAAGGTCCCAGAGGAAGAAGCTGCGTTTTCAGTTACGTGTTTGCACAGTGCTAAAAGCAGGTTGGGATTCCTTTGTGTTAGGCACTACACAAATATGTAGGAAGAGAGTAGACTCTGCCCCAAAGGACTGTCAATCTGTTGTAGACAGGCCAGATAAAGGATGAAAGACAGAATGGTTGGAGAGGTACCAAAGGTCAAATCATGGTAGGGCTACACATGGAACAAAGTCTCCTGACATTCAGCCTGTTGTTCTGCCACTGGACTACTCTGCTGCTGCAACTGCACTGGCAATGTGTTTCCTGGGCCTTGTTGATTTGTCTTTTTTTTTTTTTTTTCAGATTGAATCATTTGGCTTCATAAAATCTATAGCTTCTCCTTAAAAGCTTTATCTTGCTTTATTCTCATTCCACTACAGCTGTAATGATATAAGTTGGTGAAGTCTTTTATTTTGAATGAAGTTGTCAAAATATCTTCCAGTTTTTCACCATGGTTTTTGTCCAAAAGAATTGCCACGTTTCAGAAGAGAGATACTTATTAGATACTGTCCAAGCAGTGAAATACATATACCAAAGTATTTGGGCTCACATTTTTTGCATAGCATTGAGGACATGGAGCAATTTGAACAGAAAATGCCAACTTCAGCCCTAGCAAAGAGGGCTTTAATACTGTACATGTAGAGAAAAAAAACCCTTTTTTTTTCTTTCTGAAAGTCTCTCTGAGAAGCATGGGAGACAATAGAGTTGATTCTCTGGGAAGTTTTGCATTTCAGTAATTCAATTTAATATCCAGTAAGAACTAAATACACAAACCTCCGTGCTTGGCTTGACTTGGGTGCCTTGATGTTGTGGTGAGACCTATTCCTGTTGAACCTTATGGACATGACCCTTATGGATGCCCCTTCTGACTGACCTTTGTTAAGGTGTGAGAAAATGAGCACAGGCTCAGGATTTCATCCAGGGAGCTGGGGCAATTCTAGCCCGTGAAAAGCACCCAGAATTTTGCAAGATTGCAAGAACTGCTGTGCAGTATTCTCTGGATATTATTGTCACTCAGGGAGACTGAAATGTGCTCTGAAAGAAAAGCTTCTTTGCCTGATTTCCAAATGTTAAAAGGAAATACTGTGATGGGTCCTGTAAGCCTGTGTTGGGGAGTCTCAAAGTATTTCTTCATGGGTTGACTAAGTATATAAATACATAATAATATAATCATTATTATGAGTGTCTTTAAATAAATTAGATCTTATATTTAAAAGGAAACAAGAAACTTCTTTAATTTTCTGGGAACATTGTCCAGTGAAACAACTATCTTCCCTATGGACCAGTAAAATTATTGTAGAGCTGCCAAAACTCATCTTGAAAAGTAAATAGAAAATCCTGCAATTTTGTCTCATGTGAGATGACCATTGCATAAAGCTTCTCCAGGTTTAATTAATCTTACTTTGGACATTAAAGTTACTTGAAGTGGGTTTGATTTTAAGACTTTTGTATACTATCAGGCGCAGCTAACTTACCTGTCTTCAGCAGAGAGGTCTGTTGGTGTTTTTTCCATTAGTGTAAAACTCTTTTTGCTGCAGTTAATCCTTATCCCTCTGTCTTTATGATTTCAGTATTGTTTCATGTAGTCCTACACTTTGCCTGAGCTCTTAATTTACACATTTGGTTTGGCTGAGTCCCTTTCACCCTGCCTACAGATTTATCCCATGTCATCTCCTCATAGCAATTTATAACCTCTATAAAATGTCATGTAGAGTTGCTTTTTATATGTTTCTGAGTAATGGTTAGAGAGAATTGCATAGGGAATCAAAAATCTAATGAGCTGTACATTATTTTACTATTTATAACCAGAGAGCAATCACTGACAATATTTGGCAATTTTACAGCTAAGAGCCTGGACTATTGTGCTTTTGAATGTAATTTATTAAGCAAATAAAACTCTTATTGGTAGCGGGTCCTGTTAAACCTGTGGCACCGCATGAGTTCCAGGCACATACAGCTGTGGAAGTTTCGTAGTACCTGCATACATCTTGCATGTCTGGACACTAATATTTTACACTTACTTCATAGTTTTATTTATTCAATTGCTTTTATGCACTCGATTGAGCTGTTACCAGCCATTTATAGTAGAAACCTTGGGTGGGGAAGAACGGGGCAGGGTGAGAAATAAAATGCATTTACTCTGGGAAGATTTAAATCCTCATTTTATGAGGCATGGCTTTTAGTAGGTCTATGCAGTGCAGAAAATGGCCAAAATATTAGTGGCTTAAAAAAATATTGGAAAATAACATTGAGGGGGGGAAGAAACTACTACAGCAAAATCACCCTGTGATAAGCGAGAAGGAATTCAGCACTGTTCCTGAACTGATTGTGGAAGTTTAATTCCTTTCTCACCTTGACTACATTCTCATAATGGAGTTGTTTGACTCACTAGAAAGAAGTCTTGCAACACTATAGGGAATTAATATAATCTCATTGTATGAGCTCATAGCTGTGTGTGTAGGTAAATAAGTTTGGCTTCATGCTTCATTTCTTTCACAGTGATTTGTATCTATCAGGAAAAACTTTTCTGTTTTTTTTTTTTGTTGTTGTTGTTTTTGTTGGTTTTTTTTTTTTTTTTGTGTGTATTTTGTTTTTTTTTTTTAATAATGTCTAAATGATTGTGGTTGACTCACATGGATATAAATCAGGATTATTTCCCCTTCAATTAGTGAGATTGTACACAATACAAAACAAGTATAACCAAAGCCCCCCTGCATCATCTGTGTTAAAGAGGAGTAAGACCAAAAGCTGCTTGGTTATTCATGTGGCTAACAAGTTTGTCACTTGATTAGATCTTGCTATTTGCATAATGCCTTTAAATGAATTAAAATAACAAGGTGTTGTGCTACTGGCATAAACATTAGCTTTGGGAAATAAAGGCAGTTATTAAAAACCTTATCTCCTCAACATCTGTGTTAATTGATGGCAATTTAACAGAAGCGAGGAAACAAGATAGTGGATATTGAAACGGTGAGGTATGTGTTTGCATGTGTTAAAATGGATTGTTTGCACTGGTTTGTACCACTGACTTTTCTTTGTATGGATTGGTTTTTCTTAAGAGTCCAATTCTGTGCATGTGAGAAATAGCAGAGGGTCTAGAAGATGTCTTACCATTTCTATGGCTTGTTTTTGTGCATGGTTTTTTGGCAGGTTTTGGAGTTTTGGGGTTTTTTTGTCACCCACATTTGCAGGGTGTTTGGTTGCTTCTCCACGTTCTGCAGCCAGATATTGGAACATCTTCTGTTGTTATGGCTGCTGTTACTACTTTCAGCAATATTTTCCTTAAAATGCAGTTCTGTCCAGAAGTGGTACAGGCTCTGAGAGCGCAGCTCATAGAAACATACAATCAAAGAATCATGCAATCATGGAATGCCTCGGGTAAGAAGGGACCCTAAAGATCCTCTAGTTCCAACTCTGCTGCCATGAGTAGGGAATCTTTCACTAGACAAGGCTAATCAGAGCCCCATTCTAGCCTGGCCTTCAGCACTTTCAGGGAGAGGGCACCATACCAATACGTATGGGTCTTAGAAAACAGGCAGCACTCGCAATGTGTCTCCTTGCTGCCATTAAATATGGTGTGCTCCTGTCACATAGCATGGGTTTGCAGTGCCATTCCACCTTGTCACATGGCAGATTTAGCTTTTAAAATAATCTTTGCCTCCCCGCCCCTTTTTTTTCCTTCCCAGAGACAAAAAAGCAAGGCATGCCTTAGGCTGATTCAGAAGGCACCAGTGGGTTGAAAAGTCTGTGAGAATGAGCAAACCTTCTTCCTGCATTAGTATTAACCAGGATATCCTGTTCCTTGATCATCGCCTCAAGGATGAGGGAATTCTTATATACAGTATACCTTGGTTTGTGGCTGAGAAAAGAAGAGACTTCATCCATTTGAGGAATCTTGAAGGGGGGTGGCCGTGGCAGGGGGGAGGAAAAGTTAATAGGAAACAGATTTAGAAAAATATTGTTTCTATTCTTCTGGGTGAATAAATCAGTGACTGAAACAGCTTGATAGCTGTAACCATAACCTACTACACCGCACAGAAATAAATATTCCCTTTAGGTCACTGTCTACATACCGTATCATATCTGTTGGCTTGGCAACAAGTTCCTGCCATGTGCAGTAAACAATTGTGAGAGAGCAGACGGGGCAAGGTAGAGCTGGGTTTTTTAACCAAAAATTATTGGAAAAATATCATTCCTGGATATTTGTAACGCACCACTTAGATTTCACTACACCATGTTTATGTCCTGTGTGCACTCTTTATAATTTTATTGCCTATGCAAACATGCAATTAAACCACACCTGAAAGATCAGGTAGCTGTGCTCTCAGTAACAGGAGCAATTTCATGCTGGACCATGAAATTGCTCTTCTTCTCTTCTCCATTGCATTTGTTTCTTAATACTTGCACCAGCATAAACAGCAGGAGAAAATAGCTGATGCAACATCCTTTGCATTGCTAGCTTTAATTAATTTTGGTTTTCTACACACAAAGTCAAACTCACATCTTGGGGAAATACCTTCAAGTCCATTTAAAAACAAAGTTGGCAAAGATCTGCAGATTATTTTTTAATTTAAATTACTAGTTCCTGCTTATTTTCAATATTGCCCTATAAACCAACATATATCTGCTTGGCATTTCACACCTCACAACACGCTCCATTAACGTCTTCCCCTGCTCCCCAAGCCCGTGTTCCTAAGGTGCCACAGCAAATGGAGCACTGAGCGACTTTGTTAACTTCTCGTTTTCATTCAGATTTACTGACGCAAGCCTGTGACAGAGGGGGGGAGTGTTGGCCATCGGCTTTACAGAGTTTCTCTAATTATTGAACTAGGACCTCTAGGGCCCAGTAAAGCTTTGCACTGTTAGTTAATAATAAAGTAACCGAACTACTCCTTTTCTGTTTTCTTTTTTTTTTTTTTCTTTTGACTTCTTTGGTACCTTCTGGCCTTTCTAAAGGAGCCCCCACCTACTGCAGTAAATTGTAAATTGTAGCTGTAGCCTTGATAATACAGTACTTTGACAATAAGGTCTCAAGGGGTACTTACTGAAAGAGATTAAACTGTAATTAAACTGCCCTATGAGTAAGAAGGAAAAGGGAAAAAAAAAGATTTGTGGTTTTCATAAAGCAGAAAAAAATACATTCACTGGTGTTTACAGCTCAGAGACTTTTTTTTCCCCTCCATCTTGACTACAAAACAATCTTATTTTTAGCTGGACAGGGTTTTGCTGTAGTGCCATATCAGTCCCACAATCCTGTTCTTTGCAATAATTGCCCCGAGTTAGTCCCCAGTCTGCACTAACTGACTGAAAAGCAGGAAAGAAACATTCAACACACATGCATAGAAGTGGATGAAATTTACAATAAAAGTATGAATTTATGCAAGCAGTCTGCAGTTCTATGTGTATATGTGTATATATATGTATATTTATAATGGGGCCTTAATTGAATATGCATCTATATAATATGCTTTTGTTTCGGCTTAAAATTTTGTTGGGGGTGTTGGGGCTTGCTTTTTTTTTTTTTTTTTTTTTTTTTTTTTTTTTTTTTTTTTTTTTGGTTAACCCCTCCACTTATCAGCTCAGCTATTAAATATTGTGATTGTGGCTTTCCAGCTATCAGTCTCTGATCAGCACAGTTAGTGCATTTTACCTTCCAAGGAAGTGCACTTTGAGCCAGCTGGAGCACGAAAAATGTAGGAGCTGGAGAAAGTCATAATTGAAACAGGCGACTGCTCCAGTACAGACAGGAAATAAAAGGAAGACGGGGCCCTTCAATGTATTAAATTAGATGTTTCAAATTCAGACAGTATCAGGAAAAAGAAGACTTATGCTAGAAAAAAAAAGGTAACAGTAAGTTCATTCAGCTGAACACCCAGCCCTCCCTTCTTCCCCCCTTAACATGTGTTTTTGCTGGAATCTTACTCTGATGCACTGAAGGGTAGAAAGAACACAGGCCCCTCTGGTTGCCAAACAGCAGAGTAGCAGGTCCTGTGCTGTTATGCTGCCCATGATTTCTCTCCCTTCAGACAGTCATTGGGTATTCTGTTCCTGTAAATTAAGCGTGAAATTATGTTGGGCTGAGGAAATAAGATTTCAGCTGCTCAGTAATTAGAGAGAAAACTATGTTGTATCTATAGCAAAAACATAAATTGTTTGCATTTTCTGCATGCTAATTTGAGATATTTCACGTCTCTGTACATAGTGTGTGCTTGTGTACATAAATTATATGTCCATTTCCATGCAAACTAATTTCTTCTTGCCATACAGCCACCACCTAATGTTGCTGAGTTGCACAGTTTTATCATGCTTGAAGTTTTCTCCTTAGTCACATGTATGTAATGCATGATGACAAAATATGAAGATTTTTATTATTTCAGAGTTTAAAATGGCCCTACTGTTCATGAGTAGCTACACATGAGCTCTTATGGATCACTCCAAGCCAGTGCCATGGAAAACCTTATGTTATCCTATTCCATTGTGTAGTCACTGAATCTGCAACATGCATTTATTGGTTTAGTTTTGGGGTTTTTTTGCTTTACAACTTAATAGCAAAGTACAAGATTTAATATTTGTATTCTTTCATCTTTGCCTCTAAAATGACCTCAGGGAAATTACTTAACATTGGGGCTGGTCAAGATTTTTGTGAATTCAAAATATAATTTTCATTTTGATGAAAAGCATTTTTCAGTCAGTAATTGAAAATATTGGGGTTTTTTTCCCCAACCATGAAATGTCAGTATTTTGAATTAAGAAGCACAGCACACACACACACAGATAGGCCAGAATCTATTAAAGTCTGACCTACTGGATACATCTTGCTGTACACCTTGAATCCTACTAAACTTGGCACTTAAGGAAAAAAGAAATCTGGCTCAGAACAATTAGAGTTTACAAAGTGTATAAATTACAGCAGGAATGCCTCTAATCACTCATTTACCTTCTAAAATGCCTCAAGGGTTTTGGATTAGAAAAGAACCATTACAACGATTAAGATGAAATATCTCAGAAGCAAGTGGATATCGGGGAGAGTATTTTTTTTTCTGTTAGTAATTATTTTGCATGTCATAAGAAAAGGTTTTGAAGCATACAGTATGTAAATGGAAAGCTGTTTTTGGGACAACAGGAGTTTTTA
Source organism: Passer domesticus (assembly GCF_036417665.1). Lineage (NCBI taxonomy): Eukaryota > Metazoa > Chordata > Aves > Passeriformes > Passeridae > Passer > Passer domesticus. The sequence goes on along the minus strand of NC_087474.1, from coordinate 78,193,015 downwards.
AAAGTGAAACAGGCTTCCTGGTAAGGAAGCTGGAGGAGTAAAAAAATATATGAATCATGAGATGAAGAAAATTCCTTAGCTGTTTTAGGGTTCTGTACAGGTCTTGGTTGTCTCAAAAATTCTAGAGGTGCTCAAAAGTAGAGCATTGATTTTTCATATTATCTTCATTTGAGCTGTTTAGGTTGTCCCCCCACCTTTTAAAAACAAGGTCATTCTTTTTTCTGACTGTTGCCATCTTATGTGCATGCTACCCTTTTGATGCACACACAAGGGCTAATTAGATCCTAGAATAATCAGATGGCAAGGAGGTAAAGCTTGGTGGAATGATGTTTTGCATCCTTCTGCCTGGTCAGTGGAGGAGGTGTTGAAACTGTTTTGACTAGAGGAAGTTATTTGAAATGAGGGATCAGCTGGCTAAGCAAAAGTACCTGTATATAGAGTGTGCAAAATTCTCTAACTATTTTCTGGATTCCTGGAGTACTGTCATTCTTTCTCAGGTTTTTTGTAAGCTTTTCAATTTTTTTAAAGACAGCACTGCAGCACCGTTTTTGTGAAGGAATCTGTCATTGCAACTGCCTTTGTATTTTGTGCAAAAAACATCAAGGAGGAATCATGTAAGTAGCTCAAAGGAATGCAACCTAGATAGAACTTAGAAGTTTCCCCTTATTGCCCAGACATGGAAGAAACCAGAGCATTTGGTTGAATTCTTCCTGCTGAACCATGGGGGAAAAAAAATTACTCAAAGTTAGGTTCTTCTTGGTGAAATCTGTGGGCTGCAGGGGTTTGAGGGGTGATTATCTTAAGTAGTTTCAGTTATTTGGTTGTGGATTTGGTCAGGTTTTTTCCTATCTTTGAGATAGATGGGAGGTGAAAAAAATGTATCTTTACTTTCTGCAGCTAAATTTTATGTAGGTGTGATTCAGTAAATATGCATGCTTGTAAAATTATTAAATGCAAGAGACTTCTGTGTTATGTGGCTTTGTATCAGGAAAACCTATTTTTCATCTTGAAAGTGATGGACATCACACCAGCTTGCTTTTGCTGTTTAAATTTGTTTCAGAAAGCATCCCTAAAACTGGTCTTGAAAACATGTGACTGTGTTAAAAGAAGTATTTTTAAAGTAAGCAATTCAGAAGATGTCTTCCATGATTCAGCTCACATCTGACTCTTTGCAGGAAAAAAATATATTGCATTGTGCCTAGGGCAAAGTGTCCTTCTGGGAAATTATTAGAGCAAAATCTGTGAATAAATTACATGTGTTTTCTTTACATTTTGAGCAAAATGGTACTGTGGAGTGAGAGCTGTCCTTATGTAGTGTGAAATGTAGAGGTCATATTCAGTTCTCCACCTGGCCACAGAGATCTGTGTTTCTCCAGGCCCCAGCCTGGGTCTCTGAAAAGGGAGTGCTCCATTTTAATGGCAACCTTCTCAAGAATGTCCCTACAAAGCCAAGCCAAGGCTGGGATTTCCAAAGACTTAGGGAATGTTTGTAGCTTTGTGTGGGAGTAACTAAGCTTTGAGGAAACAAAATGTGCCTCTTAGGCAGCATGGGTTTCAGGCACAAAGTATTTCCTTGAAGAGGCAGACCTTCAATAGCTACAGCCACAAAAGGCTTGTGTAGGTGTGAGAGTGAGGAATCAATACAACTTTTTCACCTTAGGTTTTTTAATTGTGCTGTGGGATAGTGGCATTTAGGTACTCTGCCAAACAGACCATTTTCATGTGTAGCTGCAACCTACACAGAGACTGGGGCAGTTTTCAAGTCAAGCTGTCAGTGGTAGGTCTAGACTTGAATTCAGAGCTGCTTCCAAGCCAGGGTGCTGTGGCACTCCAGGAGTGAGAAGCTGGTGGGGCAGCACAGGAAATGCAAGCAAACCAGCCTGTTCAAAGCCACGCTGGGTTGCTGTTTCCATCTGGGACTGGAGATCCCTCATGTGGAGAAATCCTCAGTGTCATCACTTACTGACAGATGAGAGGTGTGACCTTCTGTGCTGTTGACAGATGAATGACTGCAGGGGGATGATAAGGCCTTGTAATCAAAGAGAGTGCTTTGATGAGATGTGCAGCCCCAGTCCACCAAGAAGGAAGGGGTCTGAGTACAGCTCCCCAAGCTGCTCTGCTCAAAGAATTGGAGGATTTGCTGCATTCTCTCTCTGTCTGATATTCCTGCATTACCTTTGAAAAAAGGCTGGGAGGGAAAGTTAGGTTCAGTCTGGTCAGCTTGCTTAAAAGATTAATCCGATGAGGGTGTTCTTGAAAACAAGCTTTTTTCCCCATTGATTTGATTTAATTCAAATTCAGAATTCTAAACTTAAAAAAAAATTAGCAAAAAAATTGTGTGCTCTTTTCTGTCAGATGTAAGGCATGTTTGCGCCTCATGGGCTTACATCATTTTGAATAATTTATTTCTGCCATAGTCAGCGCAAATGGTTTCTGCCTGATTAACAGAAACCAGAATTTGGGCCCACAGCTTGCACAAACATTTGTGCAATTTTTTAATAGTTTCTTATTCGCCTACAGCGGAAGAATGAATCAGGAATTAATTAGCACATCAGAAGATTCTCACCTCAGCTTCCTGTCTTTCTTTTGTATTTCATTATTTCCCCACCTTTCAAGTTGGTGTTTCTAGGCATGTAACAATATGCAGCTCTGGCCTGCAGAGTCTGATAGGAAATATTCCTTCCTACTTTTCCTGTCTTGCACTTTACGTTGGGCTTGTGGGTTTGGTGCCAAACTGCCAGCAGTTGCCTGGCTTTGGGAAGAAACAGCAACCACGTATTTTTCTTGTGGCTTTTACCTGAAGCCATAATTTCAGCTAAGTCTGCAGAAGATACGTGGATTTCTGCAGATGTTTTGGCAAACTTGGCTTGAAATTCGTATTTTTAATGAAGCTGAAATCCATAGGATATTTGGGAGTTCACTGAAAAAGTTTCTCACAGATCCGTGGGCATATTGGCTGCAGCAGGTGCCAGCTGGATTGCCTGTTCTCCAGCCTCCTTTTCACAGGCACTTACAAAGCCAGTTTGGGGAGATGTTCAACAGCACACGTAGGAGCCAGGTGCTGGTGGTAGTCAGTGAAAACCAGACACCTGCTCATCTTTTTACTTTAGAAAACTTCTCTCATAAATTTTGAGTCATGAAGTCATGAAATCTTGTAAGGAAGACCTATTAAATTCAGCGAGCTTGGATGAAGAAAGAGAAAGAAACCCCTGACTAGTTTGAGTGAAAACATATTTTCTTGTCTGAGCTTGCTGACACAAGGAAAAACTGTTTGTGGAAAGCACCAGTCTTGAATATAGAGTGCATTACCAGAAGATACCCACGGCATTTCAGCTGCTCTGTGGTAAATGCCTCCACGTAGGGGTTTTTTATTGTGATAACTGCAACACTGTGTTTTCTGTGTGGCTTTGTGTGTCTGCTGTTGCCAGGGTGCCACTGGCAGGTCATGGAGCCATGCCCTTGTTTGTGCTGGGGTGATTTGTTCCAGCACCTGCGTCCCCATCTATTAAGAACATTGCCAGTCTGAGTGCATTGTTCTCTCAGGTCTCTCCTGCACATCTGTGGTCAGCTGTGTCCTCCAAGAGACAGCTTCAGTAGTAGCTGAGTCCTGCATTCAGCTAGGTGCCATCTTCTGTAGCATCTGATCTTCTGGTACCAGTTCCTTCTTAATCAGCACACCAACTCTGGTTCAGGGGAACAGCATTCCTAGAGTTGCTTCTTTTTTGTTGGTGGTGTTGTTATTTGTTTTCTGTGATGTTTAAATAGCATTTTTTGAGTGCTCACAATCTGATGACTTTTTGTAAAATGTCAGGCCAGTTTTGTTTCTGCAGCTGTACTTGGAGTTATGTGTGACTTGCCATGCTTTATGTTCTTTTGTTGGTCTTCCCCGTGTATCTGAGATGTCCCCTTATTTCTCTCTTCTGGTCATAACATGCCCTCTGACATCAATTTTGCCATCTTAAACCTGGCTGTGCTCATTTAAGGCACAGTTGCATTTCAGCAGTGCTCTGTGTGGTCCCAAATCTTTCATTACATATTCTTGTGTACAAACCCTTCCTGGGATGAAAATTCTCATTTTTCTCAATACATTGGGTTATTAATATCAACAGTTGATCTGAAAAATGAGGAGGAGAAAAGGGTCTGTGGCAGACTCTGCTTTCTCAAGGGTAAAGTAAGTAAAAGGCACTAAGGAGCTGCAAACTGATGCCAAATTATTTGATAACCTTGTCAAAGTTAATTTTCTTTTATAGCTATTTCATAGCCAAAGCAAGACATCTTATTTAAAAATAATTTTTAAAAATAGCTATATAAAGGAATAGAGTTTTTCCCCACTTAAAATTATTACTCCTCTCCTCCTGAGCTAGAGTGATTCTTCAGTATCTGGTTACAGTCTGCTTAAACTCAGCAGCGCTTAAATCAAAGTGATATTTAGATTCTATGAGCCAGGGTCTCCTTTCAGGCCAATAAACATCTAAAGTAACCACAGATTTACACCTAGGTAAACCCATGACTTCTAGGGGGCTATTTTGGACTTGTACCACTCTAAGTGCGAAAAGAATGTGGCAATAAATGATGACAATAAAAATGCTTTATTAAGCTGTTGTGAGTGCACTAAAGTCATAATAAGCACATCTATTTACATTAGCATCCATTAAAGTGTAGCACAAGCATTAACTAATAAAAAATAAAGTTTAATGTGGATGCCAGGCTATGACACTGTTGAACTCTTGAATTTTATCAGCTCTGTGAAGCAGGTCCCATTTAACAGAGCTCTGCCTCATGTTTTGGTAGTAAGCAGGAACTAACAAGTTTATCTCTCCTATTTTCCTGTTCTAAGACATACTAAGAAACATTCAGTCCATACAAAGGCTATGATAGCAAGACCCACAGTCTTCTTATGATGCACTGGCACAGGAAGCCTGTCATAGTCACAGAAGCCAGCCTTTTAATTTCTAGTCCTCTGTATTTGTTATGGCCTGAACACACTGTCAGTGCTTGATTAATCATGATGAAACTGCATGAATGAGTAAGGTGATTGGGATTTGGAATTTATATGTGTCGCCCTGGATGGTTTGAGTTTAGACATGCAATATCAAACCTCAATTTACTCTTCTGTTTCCAGTATATGAATTTAACCAAAGTTCTCACTTAGTATAATCACCATTTTATATCATTGCACAGTAATAACTGTCTAATATACTGTAAATTATTGTGGGTCTCTTCCTCTAATTTGTTCACTGAGAGGAAACAGAGCGTTTTTATGGGAGAGAAATGAAGCAGCATTTCTCAGAATGCAAAGCGTGCAGATGACCATCTTATTATTAGAAAAGAGGAAACATCAAAAGATGCAGAGCCGTTTGTATAATCATCCCAAACTACTGTGGTCACCCTTTCAGCAAGCCTCCTTCAGTTTTCCCACCCTTTCCCTGCATGACTCTGCACCAGGTCACTGCATGGTCTGCAGTTGCTTGCTGTGCAGACCCTGGAAAAAATGAAAAAAAGAGCATTGTGCCTAATAAAAATGTCCCATGCTCAGGGATGCTGAGAACATTGAGTGGAGGCTGCACCTGAGTGAAAACTGTGTTCCCTGGCTGCTGACTCCAGAGGCAGAAGGGCTGCAGCTGGAGCTTAACTCAGCTTGCAGCAGAGAAATATGAATTTGGAACAGCACCTGGGGTTTATTTTATTTTATTTTATTTTATTTTATTTTATTTTATTTTATTTTATTTTATTTTATTTTATTTTAATACAAATACCTGGGACGAGTGTTTTTGATGGTTTAGTTCATGCCTGCATGTTTAGTGTGCTTCATTTAGCTGGCTACAGATGAATCTTCAGGTTTGAATTTCTTTGTGACCCTATGGCCACTGGTCATGGGTGTCTTCCCCACCTTCCCAGGCTGTCACAGTCTTTCTTGACAAGTTGCACTTCCAATGTTTTTTAAAGCTTGCCATTAATACATATGGGTTTTTTTTAAACACTGAAGCTGTAATGATTTCCAAGTTTTTACTTTTTAAAGAGTGAATTTCACACAGTGGATATTATTAAATGTAGTTTCAGCTTGTGTTACAGATATTTCATGTAGGTCTCCAGAGGAAGGCTTGTAGACTGTGTGAGAAATAATTAAGTTTTCCTTTAAAAGAAACATTGCAAAGAGATTAAAAATGTTAAAGTGAAAAAATACTACATAGCACTTTCATATACAGCACTGTCTGTACTTGTTAGGAGTAAAACAAGATGTGGCATTTATTTTATACTTTTACTTTGTTCTGAAAGAAGCATCCACTAATAGTAAGTATTTAATTTCTGGTTTTTTTACAACTAAATATTTTATATAATAGTTCTTCTGTCATCAGAATTGTGCTTTTTTACATACATTTTTTATGGGGAAAAATGTAACTAAAACTACATTACTACTTTTATCTTCCAAAACCTCCACTATAAAACAGGAAGTATCTCATTTTCCCAGCTGTAAATATTTTATTTCCAACTATCAAAGAGTACAAAAACTACACATAGAAGAAGGAAAAACAGACCACTGAAGAGACAAAAATAAAAGCACTCTTTTTTAGGGCAAAAAAGTAGCAATTTTTTGCTAATCAGTCAGCATCTGCATTGTTTCTAATTCCCCATTCCTGTTTAATTCATGCACCTATCAGTCACACAGTGTCAGAGCAGGACAGGAATGTCCCATGTGGACCTTCCAGTCCTCCTTCTCCTCCTCCTCCTTGCACAGGAAAATACTTGTTTGGATGACAGAACCTACCACCACTTGACACTGCCACAGGAGTTACAGAACAGCTGTGCAGTTTGCCCAAAAACTGAAAGTATCTTTTGCTTTGTAAAATGGACAGAAAAAGCTGAAAGTTTAGGGCCCTCAGCATTTTGCAAAGTACTGAATGCTTAATACAGATTGAAGAGTTATGTATTAAGCAGCAGGATAGCTGGAACAGAGTGAAAAAAGAGAATGGGGGAAGGAGCAAGAGGAGTAAAAGACAGAAATTATGAATAATCTTTTAATCTCAGTCTTCTTCTTCTTCCTGTGTGCATTTTCTTTCCCTTTTTTCCCCGTCTTTGTTTTAAGAAAGTGCCATCACTGCATTAAAGCACTGAGAAAATTGCTGTGCCGTCAAACCCCAGAATTATTACCATACCACATATAGGGTTACATAAAATGAGGTGGTTTTTTTCCTTAAATCCTAAGATTGTTCATTCACACAGCTCACACATTATAATCAAATGTGAACACAGGAAAACGGTCCATGGGATCAGCCCTCAGTACGACTGTAATTCCCAGTGAGGTGGGTGGAAGTCTGGATCACAGTGTGGCAGGAGAATAGAAGCCCTTCTGTTCTGAGATGGACTTATCACATGGTTAGCAGCTGGAATTTATGTGAAGTCTTATTAAATAAAACAGCAGTAACCAGTCACCTACTGCTGCAATATACTTGGAGGTACAGTACCTGAATATTTTCAGAAGCACTTGACCTTTCTCCTGCTTCTGCATCTCTGTATTTTCTTTCGCTTATACTTGACAGTTTTTGACCTTCTAGTAAATTTTTATTCTTGTTTTTATTACAATTTAGGATTGTGAAAATTTAAGGGTTTGAATTATATGATGGCAAGTTTGTTAAAAGAAGATTAAGACATACCCAAAGAACTTCTTTCAAATGCAAAACCATTTAATTTTAGGTTTTATTTTATTATGTTGATTTTTATGCACATATATATTTATGTATACCATACATATTTAAATATGAATGTATGTGTATATACTTTTTTTTTCCATCTCTAGTTGGTGGGTAGAACATCTGGAATAGTTGTGAAGAACAGAAGTGTGAATGGAAACAATACTGTACTTACATAATAGCACAGGATATTTCATTAAAACAATTCCAGTATATTAAGAGTTGGCAGATTACAACACTTAAAGAACTGATCTCCATATGGGAGCACTTAGTCCTTTGAAATATTATATTATTTTTAATTGTGTCTCATTCAGTGAAAGGATTATAATCTTGAAGGCAGTGGGTCACAGCACACCAAGCCACTACACAGCCAACTGTGAAATCCCTGGATTATTGATGTATCCCCTGGTAATAGTGATTTTTGATATTTTATAGAGTTTATTCATCTTGTACAGGAGGTGCAAAGACCAAGCTGTTTATCAAAGCAGACACAAGAGCTCTACAGAGTGTCTGCCCTTGCTCTGAACAGAGCCTTTTGCTGCAGGACCTCCAAGGGCTTTTGAGATTAATTTCTCTAAAAGAAAAGGGGGTGGGTTTTTTTGGTATTTTGGTTTTGGTTTTTTTGGTTTTTTTTTTTCTTTTTTTGGGGAGTGTGGTTTTGGTTTGGGTTGGATTTTTTTTCGGTTTGTTTCATCATGTTTTGTTTTATTTTGTGGGCTTTTTTGTTGTTGTTGCTGCTGTTGTTGTTGCATTGGTTTGGTTGGGTTTTTTTTAATTTAAGGCCAATGCAACTAAAAACTGCATGGCCAACCCCTTCTTAATTGCTCTGCCAGAATTTCAACCCAGGAATTTTTTCCAAGACACCTTCAAGAAGTGTCAACCATGAAGAGAGTTTGGCTTCTCAGAACGTGGAGACCGATCCAGAATGATGCCTCAAACATAGGGGTATATAGGCCAGCTAGAAAGGAAAATTATAATTAAAGCTGCCAACCTGGCTCAGATCATGGTACAAAACAAAGACAGGCACACCAGACAGCTCACATAGCACAGAGTTGATCTGTGACATGTTCCCAGTGGCTGGTGGCAGCTGGAGCTGCTGGAGGTGGGACACTGCCACTGCCTCGCTGCTGCCTGCCATTCCTGCTGGACACAGGCAGGCACGGAGGGCAGCTCCTCCAGGGCAGGCTGACCACGTCAGCAGGTTTTCATGTGCAGACAAATACAGAGCAACTGAGCCAAGCTGTTTTGCTTGCCCCAAGAGTTCACTGAACTTGATCACTGCTATGAAGTCTGCAGGAGAGGGTGAGTTAGAGGTGAGCGAATGGAAAGTGATGAAAGAACAGAGTGGCACAAAATACTGGTTTCTTGTTCCTGGCTTCTGCTGGTTTTATCTCTGTGCATTTTATTGAGTGAATGGATTAAAAGTCCATTGGAAGAATATGTCACACCTCAGTGAGTGGCTGGTAAAATTCCGAGACAGGATGCCCAGCCCATGGCCAGGATTTTCCCTGCAGGAGCCAGTTGACACGCACATAGTTTCAGTCTGTCTCACTTTTGCTATAAATGGGCCAAGTCTCTCGCAGCTATGCCGAGTAAAGTTGAAGAAAGAAAAGTTGAAGAAACTTACAGAAAGTAATTTGTGCTTTGCTTTATGTTGTCAGATTTCAAGGCAGTAGAGTTGGTAAAAGTGTATTGTTTGCAGCCTGGACTGGGCTCGCAGCAGGCAGCTCTGATAAGCTACGCCTGCCCTGAAGAGAATGTTATCTAAACAGCAAGCAGTTTATTTCTCTGTAAATAAGGAAAGGGATTGATACAGACCTGTTGAAATAAATGACTATTGTTTAAATAAATATTTTTACTCCTAGAGGAAAACTGAAGATCCATTTTCTGGTATAGCAGATTAAGCTACATGTGAAGTATAAATTAGTATGTCACTGCCAACCTTGTCCCTCTTGGTTTTAAAATGGCTCGTTGCATGGCTGGGGAACCCATGCCGACCACTTTCAAGTTTCCTGTCCATTTTAGATATTTCAATGGAGACCGTGTAATAGCCACATCTCAGATGTTACAATATCCTATTAATTATAGAAACCATTTAAAGATACTGTTTTGAAAAAGATAGACAAAACCAGCCCTGATCTTTTCTCAGTGAAAATTTAAGCCTATCCTTCAGAATGTTTTTCTATTGCTGTCACTTCATTACTAATTCATTTTTCCCTCTCCTGCACATTCTCAGAATTTGCATGACACATCCCAGCAGGAGCAAGTCACCATTCTTAAAATTTCTGTGAATATTAACCTTATGGAGAACAGAGGAAAGATGTCTTCTCTGTAATCTCTATTTTAAAAACTTGAAAGTCTCAAGCACTCACTATACCTGCTAATTAACGTTTCTTCTTGTAAGTCTCCCTTTAATCAGAGTGTTTGCCTATTGATGTTCATTTTAATTCTTCCTCTGAAATGTAATGTTTCATGCTCCTTCCTTCTTCCTCTCCTAATCACCATAGCCCCTCAACCCATAAGATGTCACAAAAGAACAGAAAATTTGGGTTCAGGAGTTATCTTCTGCAGCATGTCACATTCAAGTTTATTCTCTTGACATCTCAACCATAGCAAGGCAAACCCTCCTTTCTAGGTCACACTTGTCCATCCTTACTTCTAGGTTCCTTGTTGATGCAAGGATCACAGAAGGCAGGCTGGGAAGAAGACAGAGAGCTGTGAGGGTAGGGGGTGTATAGTTTTAAGACTCAGAATGAGAAGGGAAATCTCCCATGTAAAACAAGCCTGGGGACAGTAGTGATGACAGAGAGTAGGTGCAGTGGCCAATCTAAATTGGGATGCTGTTTGCTGTTCCAGACGTTATTCTTTATTAACATATCTGGGGTTTTTGTGATGAAGATTTAGAGAGCTGTTGGTGTACATTTGCAGTGGTGTCAACTGAGAATTCTCACGGTGGAATGCAGCCTGCAGTTGGCGTTTTGGTTTCACATAAGGGATGGGAGGGTGTCTTTGAGAATCATTTGAGTCAGTCATGTATCTGTTCTCTGTCATTATTATCACGGTTTTGTTAGTTAAGCGTAACAACAGCATCAATCTGTTCACAAAGAAAAAGACAAAAAATGTAGAATATTCATAGTGATTCTAAAAACAGTCTGGATACTGCTTTGACTTTAGTCCTTTCTAATAAATACAGAATGGGGTTTTTTTTAGGAATCTGCTTGTAAATTTGTTTTTAATCACATAGACTGTGAAGCTTCAGTTATGTCTTCAATAACGTTGATGCTGCTTGCATAACTGTTCATTCCAGGAGAAAAATTGCCAGTGACAAAAACTACAGGAAAAAATAAAAGGTTTTTCAACCATGATTTTTCATTTTCTTGTACATAATCTGATCAGCTTTTAGCTTCTTCTAGGTTCCTTCCAGTAAGTTTACTTTGGAGTTCAGATTAATTACTGGAACATCCTTTTTGACTTTAACAGTGAACATGTTTCTGTTCATTGAAATGAGAATGAGACAACTCAAATAAGAAATGGAAAAAGCAAGGAACCAAACAAAACAACAAAGCAAAAACCCCAAGCTTCTGCCACCATTACATATTCATATTACAATGAAGCCAAACATCATCCAAATAATTATTGGGAAGGAATTTTCCCAAGCCATTACCAAAGAAAAAAGCCTCTTTCACTTTTCTATAATTCTGCAAAGTCTTCTCTAAAAATACCCTAATCAATTGTCTCGGGCAGTATACTCAGCAAACCCCAAAATTTGAAACTACTTAAAGTTATATCTAGTGAGTGAAGTTCTCATGAGTGATCTTAAGAATTCCGTCATCTTACAGAGTAGATTTATCAATTTCTTTATTGATAAAGATCTGCTTGATTTTGATTTATTTCCATCTTTCAAGCAATGTAAGTTAGCTGAAGATGGGATAAGGTTAGGTATTTGCAGAAAGTGTATTGTTTCTTCCTGCTGTTTTTTTCAGCACTTGGTCTGCCTTAGTTGCATTGGCTGTTACCAAAGATATGTTTCCTATCAACCTCTTCCAAAGTTACTCACTTGAGCTGTATCTTGTATACAACAGATCAAGTTTATCTTTCATTCTTAATTAAAGGGCAAGTATTCTTCTCCATTTGAAACACTCAATTCATTTGCCTCCCCAACTGTCCATACATTAGGTTTCTAGTTTAATGTCATTCCAGATTTCCTTTCCTTTGCTCTGGAGGGCCTTTTCCTCTATTGAATCTCTTTAAAGGCATCTTCAGGGCTTTGGTTTTTTCCCTGTTAATGTGGAAAAGGTTTTCAACATTTGGACTAGATGAGATTTCCTCCTATGGCAGGGAACTTGTGGCCATCTGTTAAGAAGCAAAGAGCCCAGAGGTCCAAGCTTGCTCAGGTTGCTGAGGCTTGTGCTGTGCGAGCAGACTGACATTAGCCAGTGGCTCATTTGTAACATCTGTACCATGCAAAGGAGCTGTTGATCAAAGAATAAATATCAGCCAAAATGCCACACCTGGAGGCAGCTCCTGTGGCCCCAGATCCCTGTTACAGAGGCCCTCAGCATAAGGAGCATCCCCTTTAAGTAAGTCAGATAGTAACTGGGAAATAAGAAGGCAGAATCTAACATCCCAAAACATAAAGAGGGGAATCAGGTATTAGCTCTGAGAGAACCATTGACATTTATGGTTTTGCAAACTACCTGCACATCCTGCTTCTCCAGGACAGTGGCCTTTTAGAGCAGGATGGGAGGTAGCCTGGCTATTTAAAACAGAGCAACACCAAATCAGAGTACTGCCAGCCCTCTCATAATGTGCAAAATCACTGCTGGTCTCTTTTGGGGCTAAGCTATTTCTCTCACTTTTGCAGGGAAGTTTGCTTTGCAATTTGTGGAGTTGGGCTAATGAATCAGTTGGCTTCACACCTCATTCTCTAGCCATTCAGCAGCAGCATTTCTTTCAAGAGACAGATGTAATGTCACTTTCCAGTTTTACCTGGTGGATGTTACACAGTAGCCAAGCAGAGCTGCTCTTGGAGACTTGATTATGTTGTACCAGTAACCACAGAACAAGAATGCCCTGTGGGACTTTTACAGAACAAAACATAATGGTGCTTTCCACAGGGCCCTGTGCTGTTTTGGTGTGGTAATCAATTCCTGTAATTTCTGAGAATTCTGGTCCATGTTTAACAGTTAGCACAGTTTATGGAAATTTGAAATATCCAGCATGGTTCTTCGCAATTATTTTCAGGAACAAGTTTTGTTTGTGGATTCTTTATTAGGATAGCCTAAGTAGCAACATGAGTGCCCCACATATAGGTGAGAAGGAAGAAGGGGCCTTGCCTTGTACTTTTTGGGTCTCCATGAAGTTTGCAGTGTCTGTCTTTTCTAGATGCCTCTCAGAGTGCCAGCACCCAAGTGTGGGACAAAAAACCAAAAAGTACAGTATTTGCATGGGAACTGGAAACATCATGGGATTTATTTCTTTAACTGTGTGTCCCTTTCTATAAGCTCAACTTGTAGAGGTTTGGGTTTGTTTCGATTTTACTGCTACAAGAACTTTTACATAGCAAAAGCACAGAGGTAGGAAATTTTCCAGGAAGATAAATAGCTTTGAGAGTAAAATGAGAGACATTTCTGAGCTGTGGAACATTTGAGGGATATGCTCCCTGCAGAAGCTGAATGCAGTGGAATAGAAAATACATCACATTTGAAATAAGAGCTAGCTTATCCCCACAGTGGAAGATATTTCAACAATCTTTTAAGCCTTGAAGACTTCAATTCATTTCAGAAATCTCTCATCACTGCCGGATGGACTTTTGTCATGCAGGAAAATCATGAGGGGTTTGGCAGCTGAAGGAAAAGGATGCCTTCTCTTTCTGTCAGCCGGCATGCAATGATTCATCTCATCTGAGGGAAAGGAAAACCAAAGCAGTGGGGTTCTAGTCAGAAATTAGTCACTGTGAGACAGTGTTTGATCGGTAGCCCAGGGTTGGGATTTTTTTGTTTTGTTTTCTTACACGAAGTCATGTGACTTACTCTCCATACTTGTTGTTCCTACTAGGGGTATTTCTAGCAGGACACTTGCCTTGTTATGAAGTTGATTACTCTTCATCCTTTACCTTATAGAAAGGGGAGTTTCATTGTGGATTTGAAATTCCTGGTCCTCTCATGATCTGGTCATTCATCTTTTCCCAGCTTACATTATGAGTATAAATGAAACATAAGAGTGCAATATGCCAGTTGGAGCGACAGAGGGAGAAATTAATTTGCTACCACATTATAGCCACTGCATTATAGCTGGATTTTTTTTTTTTAAGATGGATTTATGCTAAAATGCAGGATTACAAGTTGGGAAGGTTAACATTTCTGTAACAACCAAAGGAATAATCGTCTTTAACAGAAAGGCCCAGGGCAGCAATGACTCACACTGTTGCAGCCAAACTGGGTAATGTCCCTATCTCTATACTCATGCAGCAGTCACCTTCAAGTTCCCTTGAGAGTGCTATAGTTTCATATATTCACTTTCTTGGCAGCCTGCTATATTGTAATGTATTCTGTTGACAGTGTCACAGAGATCTAGACATGCTTATTCCTGCCCTTTCCAAGATCCCCGTTCACACAGACGCTGAGGAGAAAAAGCAGGCACAGTCCTCTCATGGCACTGTGGAAGAACACTGGGACAGGCTTACATTGAGCTGTGGGTTTATTGCAGGATATCTCCTGAGTCCTTTTCATCTCACTTGAGTGAAATATTTTCCAAATAACACTTTTTGCTGTGGCATACTTTTGAGACATGAATATTTACATTAGAGCATTTTATCAGAGCTCCACTGTTCATGGAGATGTGTTTCTTATTGCTCATTCATCTCATGCTAAGAGAAGATGGACATTTCAAATGATCTGGAAACACTTCTTGCACATCAAGCTGGGCTTTCTAGGAGTCTGGACACTCTCTGTCTGCTTACTCTAATCATTAAGGTTGGAAACAATTTCCAAGATCATCAAGTCCAGCCTTCAACCTAATAACACCATGCCCACTAAACCATACTGCAAAGTGCCACATCTACTCATTTTTTAACACTTCCAGGGATGGTGGCTCCACCACTTCCCCAAGAAACCTGTTACAATTCTTAACCACTCTTTCAGTGAAAAAACATTTCCCAATATCCAACCTGAACCTTACCTGGCCATTTCCTCTCATCCTGTCATTTGTAGCCTGGAAGAAGAGATTGACCCTCACATTGCCACCACCTCCCTATAGGTAGTTGTAGAGAGTGAAAGTCTCCTTTTAGCCTCCTTTTCTCCAGACAAAAAAAAAAAACACTGGAGAGAATTGTAACTGACTTCTAATTGGACTGTAACCCTAAAGAGGGGTGGTGCCCTTGAAGATGTTTTTTTTCCAACCCTATACCATCATGATGTGTAGAAGAGGAAAGAAGGATCTTTGTTTTTGGTGAGACACAGGAAACAGGAAGAAGACCAAAGTGAGGAACAAGCATTCCAAGAGTCATACCATGCAAAAGCAATGTCTAACAACACAACCAAGACTGTCACATGCACAGAAGTTTCAAAGCATTTTATTGAGAAAATTCAGTTTTTAAAAAATTCTTTGAACCACAGTGGCTCGCTGTAGTAACGGCCTGAATGGTGTTTCCCCTTTGGTTGGATTTAGAAATACAAACGCCAAACCTGCTTTTCTTTAATTGTGGGAATGGAAGAAAGTTCACTCAGGAGAGAGAAGAAAGAATAACTCTGAGATGTGTGGCACAGACAAGGGTTATAATGGAAATTAATTGTGTAGCATGTTAAATAATATTAACTTTATCCTGCAGCTTTGGGCAGTGGCGCTGAATTTCTACTTTATGGCACGTTATTCAAACTAAAATACTTTAAAGCTTGGAAACTGCTTGGCTGAAGTAGTTCAGCTCAGGAAATGTGCTTCCCTGCTATCAAATGCAGCAGTTTGTACTCTGCATTATTAGCCATGGCATGGTGCATGCAGACAGTTCTTGTTTGCTACCTCTGCTGAACCTTTCACATCAGCTCATTTATCTTTCAGGTGTTATAATAATTGACCCTCAATCAGTATTCCATTATCCTAAACAGGCAATTATCCACATTGTCACTTTTGCATTTGCTCTTTTGACCCAGGGGTCAGGGAGGCCTAGTGTAACTGAATCCAACAAAATTATTCCCTTACCTGTCATATAAATAGTCATCCTAGCAAAATGAGACCCATGGGGGCTTTTGCTGAGGTGTTGAGAAGGCCAGTCTAACTCGTTCCTTTATTCTGCTCTTTAAGGAATGCAGTACTGTTTTGGCACTCTATCAAAATAAAACAAAGTTCCATTTTTTAGCCTTCTTTTTTTACCCCCTTTTTTAAGTGAGCACCCCTGCACTTACAAATGCTTCTTTGTGGCCTACTTTATTGAAATTTCCATTCAGCTCTTCCATCTGTTAGCTGTGTTTACCACTATTCCTGGGGAAAGAATTCTGCGTTTCACCTTCATTTGGGGGTGTAAGGTAATAAAACTGTCTGGATTATTTCAGCTATATTTATACTTAAGTTAATATTCCTCCTTTAACAGGTTTAAAGCTTTTAATTCCCCAGTTCGTTATTCATGGTGAGTGAACTAAAGTGAACGAAGTTTTTGTATTATAAAGAGGAAAGCTTTTGGTATTCAAAAAGTGTTCTGTAAATGTGGATTGTAACCCTTTTCACCCCAGCTCCCCAATTCCGATTAGGCTCATGTTTCACACCCTCCCTCTCTCCACTGCTCACAGCCAGCAAATGCCATGTTTTATTTAACTAGCTCCTGTGAATAGTTTGTGTGGATATGCATTTGTGTTTACAAATGTGGTGGTCGTGCACATCTTGCAGAAGCTGGCAGAGTGGCAGGGCCCACTGACACCAAATGCACAGGAGCAAATTGTGGAGCCCCCTCATTTCCATGGTCCTGAAATATTAGTGATAGAGCCCTTGTTATACAGCTGCATCCTAGGAAAAGGGGATTATTCCTGTTGCACTAGGGAAAAGCTACATCTGAGAATGGTGGAGGGGTTTTTCTGAGGTTGCAGGTGGCAAAGAAGAAAGGCAAATCTTGCTTTTACTGACAGTGCCTGAACTGCAGCAGCACAAGCTGCAATGCATGAGCCAAATGTGTCATAGCTGCTGTGTTTAGATGTCCATATTCTGAAATCTAAGGTACTCAAAGTAGAGAGGGTAAAGGGAGGAAAGAGCCTTACTCTGATACAAAACTTATGTGCATTTGCATTTAGCTGCAGGGTCCCAGCCTAGCTCTGCCCCATCTGTTCTGTTCTGCTGTAAGGAGATAGTCAGCACCTTGAAACACTGTCCTGGCTCCTCTCCACCAAGAATCTGGGAGTTGAAGTGAGAACACAAATGCAATTTATTTTTCTTTGTTGAAATATTCATATTTTCCCAGTGGCAACACGACTCAATAGTTGAAATAATGTTATTGAGAGAAAAGAGCAGAATCCCAGTGTGAATACTCTGCATGCAGGCCCTTTAAGCTTAAGCCAGGAAATGTCTGAACAATATGTAACTTACTCTTTCTTTTTTAAGAAAAAGTAACGACCCACAAGAAACTTCGGATTAGTTTGGGCCTTTCTCTTCCTTCTTATTTATGAAAACAATTTTTCATTCATCTATTATTGTATTGCTCTGTAGCAACACACATTTCCGGCTCAAAAAGTGCTTGGACTTTTCTGGTCATCTTTGTAACATCCCTTCCTGATCCCTTTGGTGGAGGCAGTGCTTTGTTTTCTGTTAGATGCAAAAGTCTGATCCATGAATAAGAAAGAGGACAGGATTGACCTACCTTCTACAGTATGTGCAGACCAAAAGAAGGTGTAAGTGGCTGAGATACGTTGTGGAAAAAATAATTGTGTCCCTATTGTTCCAAAAAAAAGGATTTTAAAAAAAAGAAAGAGAAAAGAAAATCTTTCTTAGGTCCCAAGACAAATGTGAAAGTCCCCATCATATCTGGTGCATATCAAACTCCATATTTGTCCTAAGAAATATCTATCTTGAATTTTACCCACTCTTCAATTTTTAGGCAATTGGCAGCAGCTTAAAGCCATAAAACATATTTTGACCAAGAAGACTTCTTAAAAATAAAAAGCCAACTTGGCAAAACAAGTCATGACCAGGAGAGTATTTCAGAGGCAAGGTGAAAAGCAATCCAAATAATTATAAGGCTTAGCTAAAAACCCCTAAGTAATTAAGAAACTTGTCTCAAAAGATGTAATTTCTCAATTTTCTTCTTGTGATGGTTTCAGCTGGGGTACCTTGGTTGCTGGCTGGGGTTAAATGACACCTCTAAACATCAGAATGACTTTGCTGGCTTTTAGGAAAGAACAAGCTCTAGTTTATTGTGGCACATGTTGACCTCTGTACTGCAGTTCATGAAGTCCCAAGCAAGAGAGCCACCATGAGGGGGAAAAATTATCCCCTACTTTTAATCCCCATCTGCTCTCACTGGCAGCAGTAAGCTGAAGTGAAATTGAGGTGGCCTTTGAGTGGCTGGTTTTACCTCAGAAATTGTATTTGCCTGATGCAGGGAGTATTTAATGTTCACTGAGATCCTTGCAGTGACAGCTGATGCACAGGTCTGTGTGTCATTGCTGGGCATGTTGTTGCCTGAAGGCAGCAAGCAAAAAGATTCTTCTGCTCATCAGCCAGGCTCCATTCCCAGCCTTTTTCGTATTAAAAGCCTTTACCCTGGCCTTCCTGTTTTTAAATGTTGGGATAGTAAACAAGAATTATAAGACAATAAGAATTATAAGATTATA
Source organism: Passer domesticus (assembly GCF_036417665.1). Lineage (NCBI taxonomy): Eukaryota > Metazoa > Chordata > Aves > Passeriformes > Passeridae > Passer > Passer domesticus. The sequence continues at coordinate 78,174,516 of NC_087474.1, read as the reverse complement.
AGATAATAAGAATTATCCTCAATACACAATTAAAGTTCTGTTGTTCATTAGCTCATCCTTCTGAATGAGAGGATAAGGTCTCATACCCTCCTGCAACTATTCTGAATGGCAGCAGTCAAACAGCAGATAATCCTGGGCTAGATCTCCAATGCCTCACACAGAACTTTCTCTTTAGGAAAAAAGGCTAATTTTGTATCTACACCAGTGAACATTAATTTTTCCTATCATTCTAAAGCAGATTATGTTTGGGTTAACACAGACTTTTGTGTGACTATGTTGCTTTGGGAGCAGACTTGTGTATGAACCCTGAAGAGTCAGTGTGGGCCTCACCTGTTGACTGACTTTGAAGAGACATCTTCTGTTTCTTTCTCACATTTTCACCATGAAATAAACCCAACAAATATTGCTTTTCCTTGAGCCATTTCAATATATACCAGGGGAATAATTTCAGAAATTGAGGGCATTTTTGTATTGCTTATTACAGCTAGAAATGCATATGAACTTGAATTGAGAGAGGTGATGATACCAGAAATCTTGACTGGGGGAACTGAAACTGTCCCCAGTGTTTTGATACCAAATTTGATAAATGCATAAAAATTTCAATAGCTCTCCACCATCTTTACAGCACTCTAACTTAATTACTTTACCTATCATAATGTCTTTCTCTCTGGGCTTTAAAAAAATTACACATATGCTACCAAGATGTGGTCTCTTCTTGTGCAGAAATATGCTGAGTTAGTGAAGTTAGGCTCTGCATATGCTAGCATAATGGAGGGGAAGAGTCAGGCTTAGCTTTTTGAAGTTTCTCCTATCTGCATTTTATACGTAAAAAGTCATCTTCATCCACACAGTTGTGTAAGGGCAACAAAATCCTTACCTCATGCACCTCATGCATAGTAGGCAGATTTTACAACTTCATAGATGCTCTGTGTGGGACTCTTAAATGCTCACTATCCTCTTTAATAGCAGAGAGAGGGATTTTTGTAGTAGCTCATCTTACAAAACGTGAAACCTGTCAGCAGCTGTGATGTCATGGCCTGCATACGTTATGGGACCTTTCTTCCACCTTTCCACTCTCCTGCTCTGACTGGGTCTTTTCTGTGCAGTGCATCCACTTGCTGTGTGTCCTTTAGGAGGATGGAAGAACAGCCGGAGAATGTGTGCTGAAGCAAAGAGGCAGGGCAAGGAATGCAGGCTCCACTCAGTAACACACAAATAGCAAGTGCAGAAGTTAAGAAAGTAATCCCATGTATCCCTTCGTTATAAATGCAGGATGGCATCCACATAACAACATTTAAAATTTAAAATAACCAAACCAGCACAATACACCAAAACACTGTGTGCACACACACGTGCACACAGAGCTCTTCCCTTGGAGAGAGGATGAGAGAGAGAACGGAGAAACCACAAATGAGGGAGGTTAGTCATGTTGCTTAATGAACTACTGGAAGCTTTTCAGATACTGTGGTGATGAGGGAAATGTGCATAGAACTGTATAATGTTCCTCATCTGATATTATCTAGGAGTTCAAAAGAAGCAGCAGCAGCAACACAATAAAGCAGCTGTCTTGTATGTTATTAAAAAGTATTTCCAGCTTTCCTGCTTGACAGATATTTCTTGTTTCATGTTACACTTCTACTTCCAATATTTAGACCCAAGACAACAAAGTAATAATTGAGCTACTGACTAGCTAACACAATGCATTTATGCAAACTAGTTATTTTACAGTAGAAACAGCTTGCTAATGTTATATCTCTGGTAATTAAAGTCCTCAAAAATTGCAGTATTCTGTATTTGCGTGCCCTCTGTTTTAATTCTTTTTTCTGTAATTTCCCACCAGTTTGTTCAACAAATAACCAGTCATCTCATATTGCAAAGGCACAATGGGAAGAAAAATCTACATTGCTACTTTTAGAGGCTAAGAGAGAAAATTATAATATTTACTCCTGTTCCTGATGCAGTGTAACGAAAGTTTGCGTTTTGCATCATGCTGACTAAAACTAATGGGAATAGTCTATGTCATCTCAGAAGTAGTTGTTCTAGTTTGCTGTTTTCTACTGTTTTGTTGGTTAGGTTGCTGGTAAGCACCCAGCAACACCAGCCCTCCAAAATATGGATGAAGCCTCATTTATATCTAAATTTAGTATCTTTCTGTAGGGTGGTCTGTTATGTAAAGAGAAGTACAAAATTCTGGTCAGTCTTCCCCTTTCAGAGTACAAACGCTCCATGATTGCTCATAGCAGGCTATCAATATTGGAGGCATGGTCTTCTTGAAGTGCCACACAAAGTGGCACTGGAAAGTCATGGTATTAAATCCTTTCTTCTGTAAAACCACCCTGAAATTTTGGAAAAGTTTTGGTACCCATGCCTTGCTAGTTCAATAACTTAGTGTCTTACATTGATACATGTAATTGAAGATACCTATGAATCACACGTCCTGTTATGAAAAATCTTGAAAACTAGAGGGGCTGTGAGCTGAATTTTGAGGCATGGCTGCAGTATTACACAAAGCTATCATCAGAGAGTGAAATACATGTGATGCAGTCAGAAGTGTGAGGAGGATGGGGACAAGTGTGGCTGCAGGAGTGGATGGCACAGTAGGGGACTACACGCAGTGGGTCCTGTGCACTCTAATGCCTGAGGTATCCAATTCAGAGTTAACTCATATACTTCAGAGCCCCTTGGTGACTTGTGACTAAAATCAGTAGGGTTTTTTTAAGAATTTACTCTCTCATTTTGATGAGTGCATTAGTGAACTTACGTGAGATCATCAGCTATTTTATGGAGTTAAGTTTGAGAGTCACTCAAGAGGCAAGAATATCTGATTCTACAATCTGGCTTTGTGATTCATCTCTGACTTTTCACTCTCACACTCTCCATGCTAGCTTGCCAGTTATTTAACCCAGGTGGTACTTGAGCAGGATCCTGATAGCTCTGTATTCATTAAAAGTATGATGGGATCTCTGATGACTTCCCATGCTCAGGCATGGAGGTTTTGTTCCCTTCTGGAGCGCTGCTTCTCCAATGACACACAGCTTCGAGGCTGATGCTCTGCAGAAGCCCTCACTCAAATAGTGGGATAGCAGGAATCTGGCAGAGGCTCCTATGCCAAATAAATTGTTTCTGTTATCACTAAGTTCTTTCTTTGTATTTTCTTGTCTTTCCTAGGATTTAGGAGTTACCTGTGTGAATTTTGTGATATCTGTTACATGATGTTGTTTTGTTTTTTTTTTACTGTAACCCACCTCTGGCTACTTTTACTGGAGAAAAATCATTGTGTGTGATCTTTTTACCCCTCCATTCTCCTACTCAGAAATATATCCCAATTTAAGCATTAGCAAAATCAAATATTAACATGGGAGTTAATGTTTTAAAATAATGATCTCCTCCCGGAAGCCTGTTGGTCCTGACATGCTGCCAACTACAAAATCTAAATGAAGTTAGAACCAGAAGAAAATAAACTTACTCTATTTTCATTCTCTACTAACATCTTTTGTGCTATCTGAAAACTTGATCACTATATTTTATGGTACTAAGTTCTTTCAGTAATGGATTGCAGGTGCCACATTTCTGCTAAACAATATTTAGGCTACTTAATTTTATTGTTTGGTTTAATTTCTTGAGTGAGTGATTTCACCAGGTCATCAAAGTTTCTAATTCCCATTCTTGCAAGCAACGGTGAAGGGAATTGAGACCACTGAATATGAGCTTTGGAGAGATTGTAGGTATTATAAGTATGTGTAAAAGAAAAGTTAGCAGAAAACTATATAAAATGTAAGCATGCGTCCATGAAGACATTGTCCAGAAATGTCATGACAAGTGATTGCAGTGATAACTTTTACAGAATTAAGAGACACTTTTTATTTCTGTAGTACTATGTAGAGTGTAGGTGCTGTTGGCATTATATAGAATACAATATTCAAAAGTGAATTAGAGGGCTTGTGGTAAAACAAACCTGGGAATTAGCAGCAGGTGATTCTGGGGCACGGAGTATCCCAGAGTCTGACCACCACATAGACATACAATGATGACCCTGAGCATGATTTTTAAGACTGAGTGGGTGATATTTGGCCTCTGGAGCAGAACTTGGACAGCCTATAGCGTGTAGTGGTGCACATAGCGCAGCAGTGGGTTGTTCTATTCTGGAGAGCGCTTTGTAATGATGTAAGAGGCAATAAGCAGGATTATGAATGCAACAGGGAGACATAACTGTGAATTTTAATTTTGGGTTTACTTGGCCTTTGGCACATGATTTCATTTCCCACAGACAATCTAAACACACTGTAAAGACTACCATGGGACCTGGATGCATTCACTAATGTAGGGTGCGGCGATTTCCTGTCTGTCTGATTTCAAATTATGATTAGTATCTAGTTCTCTTATGGAAGTTACTTCACTGATCATTATTTAGAAAGTAGTTTTAAAAGAAATTTTTAAGGTACTTAATACAGTATGTTCTTATAAAAAATACCACCAAACCTTTTAAAATAGATTAATGTGTTCATCAAGACATTGTCCTGAAATGCCACAAGTAATTGCCAAGGAAACATATGATTATTTTATCTATAAAAGCCTTCCTGTATCCTCTCCTAGAACTAATTCACAAGGAAATGTATTTGATTTTTTTGTACTTTGATTTGCTATTTATGAGGCTTGATATAAGTGTGAGATTTTTTACAAGGGAGTTGGATAACATTAAATGAATTAAAAGTATTTACTGTCTTCCTTATGGATGATGGCATATGGTTTACATAGCTAATGCATACAGAATATGAAAAATATAAAGTATTATTTCATATTCAAATGATAATCTGAATAATCTCTCTTAGTTTTCATTCAGTACTTCCTCTTTCAAAACACCGTACTTCACAGGCCTCAGTTCAGGGAAGAACTTCAGTCTGGGCATAAATCTAATTAAAGTCCACAGATTTAATCCCCTTCAAGCAACAAGCATATATTCAAGTCTTTTGCTTAATTGTGGTAGAGTAAAGGTATGTTTGAAATTAAGCACAAGCACAGCTATTTTGATGAACTGGAGATTTATCTTGGAGCATCAAACCTACTATGGAAAATTCATAAAGTAAGCATTGCCTCCTAATTACTGTACTCATTTTAGCAAGTGCTGTAATCATAGGAACAAATTTACATAGTATTTACCAAGAGACAAGAACCTCTCTTTGCCTCTGATGATGTGGAGCTGCAAACTGAACACACACAGACAACATCTAAAGAAAAAAACTTACGAAAAAAATCCTTCATGTGAAATTATTATGGAAAGATGATGGCTTAATGCTTTTTATAAGACACTAATAAAATTTACTCTTTCAAATAGCTATGAATACTTTCTCTTTGCATTGTTGATGTATGGAAAAATGCTATATAGTATCTAGTTGTAAAATTTTTCTAAGGCATTTGGTATATGCCACAATATAATAAAAGACCTGCTAGCTTTCTCTTACCTCAAAGACAGGATACACTCTCCAGTGTACCTCTAACTGCCTGCCCAATAGCCCACAGTAATCTGGCTGGATTGGCAAGGGTTTTTGCTGCAGTACATCCTTCCTCTTCCTCAGTGGCATTCCCAGGTCTGAGTCATGACAGAAGGTGTGCTTAGAAAGGCTTAGTATGTTGGGATTGCACAAGGAAAGAATGGCTTCCTTTTGAGACTCAGCTATATGGACTTTTTCACTTCAATTAAGAGATGAAATGTCTTGGCACATGTACAAAGAATTTGTGTTCCAGTTGAGCAGCCATGCCTGCTGGTGAGATCAGGGCTGATCCAGGTGCCTTAATGACAGCTTATACAGCTCTTTAGCAGATATTTGTTCTTCCCTTATGGTTGCAGGATGTTGTAGACTCCCCACTGTCCAGCCTCTACACACAGATCCATGGGTACAACCTCTAGGGGTGTTACACTGAAAGCTTTCTGGGCTGAGTTGGGGAGGACAAGGGAAATAAGGAATCTCTCACAACTAATTTTGTTGCAGAACACTAGGAAATGAAAGCCAACATTTTCTCGTTTGCATTTTCTCCTCTGCTTGATCAAAATAACCTCTATATATCAATCCATTTAAAACAGGAGGGTAGTGGGCACCCCCTTTGGTGTCATATTTACACCGTATGCCTAGAATTCGGAGTGAGCAAGCAGATGCTATCAGCAGAGCTGGGAATGCACTGCAGTGATAAGACAGGAGATGATGTTTCCTAGCTTAACCCTTTCAGGAAGCAATGTTCAATTGTTGTGGCCCTCCAGACCAGTCATGGTCTGCCCTCAGCCTCTCCCAGGCCTCTTTGTCTGCTCTTGGGGACACTGAAATATCCAGCTGTCTGGAATGAGCAAAGGGTTTCCATGACAGCATCCCATGCACTTCCCTTGGTAGAATAGGAGCAGTTGGTAGGGAAATTTACACAAAATTTCATACTACTGGTCAGGTGTGTTGAGCAAGGTATGTTCAGTCTGTCGGTTTGCAATTATTATGTGTTAGTTGTTATGCAAAGCCAGCAGTGTTTAAAAGGGAAAAAAACTAAAAAAACCCCAGACACTGTGGTTCTGCACAATCTTTCTCCAAAGCTGGCAAGTCCAAACTTCATTTTTTGAAGATGTTGTTCTGTAAACAAACCATTTGTTTTATAACACATGGTTGGGTGTCTCAAATGAACTGCAACCTCTGCCTGAAGTTTCCCATACATTCTGGCCCTTTGTAATAGCTCCTTCCTGTGTGCATTCCCTGGTTACATTCAGATTTGGCCATTTCCTTAGCCATCCAACAGGGTATCTTTCCGTTTGTCAACTCCTATTTTGGCCAGACTTGCAGCAATTAAACATTTTTTTTGTCCTCCTGTACGTTTGCCAAATTTTGATGGAAATAAGGCAGTAGGAAATCAGGAGTTATTGGGCATACAACCAAGTGCATGTGAAGTCCATAAGCCTTAGTAAACAAGACAAAAAAGTTGTGTCTGTCTGTTTTACACTAAATATATAAGAGGAGGGGAAAAGTTTTCTGTTGTGAACTTGGTTGGCTGTACAGTAGAGGGGATTGGGGGGAAATGCAATTTGAAGTATTTATCCTCTTTCTTTCAAAACTGGAGTCCTTATAAATGACATAATTGGGAAGCCTTAAATGTGGTCTTGATGATAAAAAAGCTCATTACTTTTACCAGAAAATAAAAAATTGGACTTTTCATTATAATATACTGTCTTAAGTGTGACTTTAGAACTGGTTGAGTTTTAGTGGCTGCTATTTTGATTTTTGTGGAAGTACTACTGGGATGCTGTTAAACTGGACACATTAACCTATGCTAATTTACTAATTAACTACAGGAGTTTTTCAATATATATATATCCAGTTGTTGAGCTCTACATTTTTGTAGGTAACATTTAACAGGATAAAGCAATAAAATTCTTGACTTATACACCTGATAGACAGAGAAATCACTTTGAACCTAGTGTGTTTGTAATGTATGGCCACAATCTTATCACTATTGTTATTATTATTACTATTGCTACTACTACTATTACCCCTACTACTATTAGAAATTTTCTGATCAGTCTGTGTTTCATTTACTGATTAAATCATTCATTTTGTGGTTTTATTAAAACTTTTGCACAGTTAGGATATAAGTATTTCTTCATCAGTGATGGAAATAATGGTCTTGGCTCTGCTTTTTGTTACAGTAGTGCAAATCTTGAATAATTTAATTGTCAATGTAACGGTGCCAAGGAAACAGCAAATTTAGGTCCAATGTGTCTTTGCTATTGTCCTTAAGAATTAGTTTACTCTCTTCTAAGTACTTCCATTCATAAATGATGTGTCATTTTAGCAACTATAATTGCCTTCTGAAACAATGTTTTTGTTGTTTTTCTAAGGATTTCCCAAAGTTGGAGGAGTGTTTTGGTTTTGTTTTAGAAAATGAAACATAGTTTTAAACCTGGGTCAGATGCCAGAAAATGTTCTCTCCTCCCTCTTCATCTTCCTTTTTCTCTTAGCCCCATATCAACTCTTTATTGCAGAGCCTAAATTACTTCATTAAAAGTCTGTGCTTGATGAAACTGCTTGATTGTCCTGGATTTTGGGCTGGGGGAAAAAAAAAAAGAAAATCCAAGCAACAAAAATAAAGAGAAAAAGAAAGCAGAACAAGAACAGGCACTTAAGGCAGAGTTGATGTTGCTTTGTGTAGCTGATCCAAGATAGCAGATGCACTGGGTGCACTTAACCCATCACAAGTGTGAGTGCTTTCACTTAATGCTCTTCATACCCAGTCTTAAGACAATACATTTACTTTGGCTTCACAACAGGGAAAACAAAAAGAAACCTTAACTGACCAGCAGTCATGTTTCAGTGTCGTGTGGTATCTCTGTGTGGTGTTGGTACTGGAACGTGGCTGTCTTTCCCCCTCATATATGTGCAGAAGTCCCCTTTGATGCATAAGGTTTAATCTATGTAATAAAATATTCAGGATCAAGATGTCAACTGTGTTCTAATTTCCCTGACATTCTCACACTTTTAATCTTAAAAAATAAAAATTCCCCTCACCATATTTATTTGTTTTGCTTTCTGTTCTTTTAATAAGTTCATTTTCTCAATGGTAGAGGCAATAAGTTGTTGCTGAACTTCATTGCAATAAACAGCTAGAAATGTTCAAAGGTACCTTTAAATCTAGGATTACGAAAGTCAGCACTTTCCTTTTGTGTGAATTTTTCCCTACTTATGAGACCTAGGTTTGTTTCACGTCTGCCAAGTTTAAATCTTTTTTAGAAGCATAAACATTTTTTGACGTTTGAATTCAGAGAGAAATAACATTAATATGGCAAGAGACAAAGTGTTCAAGAAAGTAGAAATGATACATAAATCATTCCTTAAACAAAGTTATGCTTTGCTTGCTCAATACAACAATTATATTGTTTTGTTTTTGTATGGATAATTGGAAACTTTAACTTTGTGACTTCTTCGTCCAGTCTAATAACAAGTTGACTCCTGAGGTTTCTGAAAGTTCTCTCTTGCTCTTCCATTTGTATAATTTAGAGATAGAAGATGTCAAAAATAGGGAAGGAAAGAGAGAGGGGAGGAAGAGCGAGAAAGGCTTAAAGGCTGCTTCCAGCAGTAGGTACGAGAGTCCATCAGCAGTACTACTCCTGCTGAGCTGGCAGCTGCTTCCCTAAGTTCAGAGAGGTCACCATGGTTTCTTTCCTGTTTCTCCTCCAGGCGTTGAATTGCTGGGGGAGTTGGAAAAAAAGGCATCTTCCTTTCTTGCCCTGCGACATAAAGACAAAATCCTTCCTCCCTATCTAAGTGTGTTGTGGTGAGGCATATAAAAGTTCAGATGTGGGGAAAATTATTTGGGTTACTGTGATACTTTTACCCAGAAATAGCTGAAAGACATTACAAACTAATTGACATACCAGGATATGCATATGATATCTGAGGATGTGCCCTCCTGTGCATGATGAATTTGAAAATGCAAGGATTTTCTTTGCTATGGACTTGCTGCTTTCTCAGGAGATAAAACAGATTATTTGGTAAATTCTTCAAAATATTGTTGCTGATAATTTAGGACAATGCAGACTAATGTATCCAGTTAAAACTCAAGAAGGAGAAAATATGTTTTTAAGGAAACATAGAACACAAGCTGAGCCCTCTGTAGATAAAGAAAAAAAAAGTAAGAAAATTCAATGTTTATAATAAGAACTGCAACCTGATGGGTCCGGATGAAATAGTACAGCAAATCAATTCCGTTTCTTTAAACCCCCATGTGGGCTTGTCCACAGGACCAGAGACTTCTGAATTTAGGTCGATGAAAAGGAGAACTCTAATTGTGACAGAGTTTTTAAATTGTGTTTAATGCATGTAAAAGTAGATTTGTTGACATCACACCTTTATTCTCTTTGGGTTAATTTTCCTATTTGCACCTTCCCAGGAAGTCCTACAATAAAGACAAAAGCCTTTAGCTCTTAAGTCTCCTTCCTTGTGGTTCTGGTTCAAATATTTGAAGTTAGGTTGATTATTTTTTGGACACAAACATAAATTTTTATCCTTTGTTTTGGCATTTAAAAGGGGTTAGAATCTTATTTAGCACTCTTTCGTTGCCAGCTAATCATATATTTCACATGCTTATTTTTCCCTAATTATGCACTTACCAGACTGTAGCAACTTTGAACTGTTTATATATAAAGTCTGGTGTTTGAAAGAGAGTGAGTTATATTTAAAATTTCCCTCTGTTTTTTAAGTACATAAGTACATAAACTCACATGCAGTGCCAAATATGCCTTTCCAGTACATAATAATAGGGATCTAATTGCACCAGTTTCCCAAGGGGCACAAAAGTAGAAAAGCAGAGCCTGCGTGGAAAACACCCTTTCTTTTTCGCCTTTGGCCGTGACAGGCTCCTACACAGGGAATGAAATTCCATCCTCACAGAAGTCTATAGGGAAGATTTGTCTGACTCCAGGGGGGCTGGATTTGGGCCCACATGCCTGATTTCAGGGTGTGATTTTGGTGATGAAGCAAGCTGTAAGGAGTGGGTAAGAATATTCACTGTGGAAGGAAGTTATTTTGATGTGTTTTCTCCAGTCTCTCTCCCATGCTGTAATAACTTTCTCCTTTGGATTATGATTTCGTCTTTCTGAGGAAGACTAGGAAAAGCACTTACTAAACAGACACTCAGCTTCTGGAAAAGCTCAGTGGGAAAATTTGCTTTTAAACTGCACATGTACAAACTCAGTGGCACCCATGGCAAAGCAGCGGTCCTTCTGTGAAAAAGAGAAAATTATGGCAGGAGTAAGAACCCTGGTTTAGCCTGCTGGTGCCCCAAGATCTGCAGACTTGAAATCATGTTTCCCAGCAGATCACTGCCCTCAGAGTATAGCTGAGGGGCCATGCTAATATTTCCTTCCTGAAGGGAGAGAGCGCATTGGGTTGTCCTTAATGTGAACTGCATGAACTTTTGTACCTTTTCCTTTTCTTCTTGTCTTCTCAGAAGGAGGAGGATTTGTCCCAATATAGCCAAAGCATGCTGCTATGCAGGACTGGTTTATAAACAGCATTTAATAAAGATTTCCCTCTCTAATCTCATGTTTTCAGGAATAATGTGGTTTTCATTCATATTGTACTGAGTTAGGTAGTCTCACTTTATTATTACCAATATATTGAACAATATTTTGAAGTGTGAATTCCTGGGTCTCACCAGCTCAGTTTTTCCCATAGATGAAGCTCAGGCAATGAGGTGTTTTGGGCACATTTTTGTTTTATCTCCTGTTTCCCTAGTGTGAGCTGTAACAACCTCAGCCCAAGTAAAAAAAAAATTCTGATTTGCTCCCCGTCCTGTTTGTATACAGAAAATCAAATCCTTGTTTTGGAGCTATCTGCTGTGGTGGTTTCTGGGATTCCTACACTGCTGGAAGATGAGGTGGGATATTGCTGGCTCTGTTGGTCTACCTTTCTGTCTTACCCTTCCATTGAGTTGCATGGGAAACATTATTGCAGAACAGCGTGCAGATGTTGCCATTCCCTCTACTCCAACTTGTCTTTTTTTCCATCACACATTGAAGGAACACAAATAAAACTCTGTGTACACAAGTCATGAAAAAAACCCCAAAATGCAAGTTTGGGACTTGGTTGTATTTGCTAAGCCTACATATATATGCATTATAGTACAGTTGCATGTTAAAAAATTAATGTTTCTTGATTAAAGAGCTCATCTAAAGAATAAAGTACATCAGCGCTTATCTTTTACCATTCTCTCAGTGTCCTACGTAGCCACGCACATACAGGCAAAACAGTAACTAATCAGACCTTTTAGAGCTGCCTAACCCACTTTTTGTCTTTATTATGAAACTAAGATTTGGTCAACTGAGGTCAAGTTGTGCACTTAACACAGCTTCCATTATAGTCAGTGAACTCTGTAACAGAGAGTAAAGTCAAAATATAAACAGAGAACATTTCTGCAGCAGCTCTGGGCTGGGATTAACTTGGATCACCTAGTCCTCTGCTTTTAATGAAATTCTCTCCCTTGTATTTTCTTGTTTGGAAGAGAGTCCAAAGTTATCTCATGCTAATTTAGTTAGGCAGTGCCCTCCAGGGATGTCACAGGCCTCCATGACCTCTCCAGAGAGACTCAGCAAAAGGATGAGGAGAATTAAACATTCCTGAGAAATTGCAAAGCAGGAGCCCCCAGAGATTTCACATAGAAATGAGCTCCAGACTAGCTGCCAGAGACCCAAGTCACCTTTTCAGCACTTCCTTGACATGTCTCTGCCAGTCCCATCTGGCTTGATTCAGGGGGTCAGCGTGGGGACTGAGAGGTGGCAGCTAGAGAGGGCAGGATTCGAGGGAGGTCTGAATACAGTAGTCTCAGGCTTTAGATGCTTCTCCAAGAAGTGCAGCAGGATGGTTTTATTCCCTTTCCTTCCCACACGGTCTCATGCTTTGCTATTTGTGCTGAAAAGGGGAAGAATTCTGTGTGAGGAGGTTAGATAGTAAGTTTAGTTGTTATTTTGCCATGTGATGCAACAGTTTGTTTCAAACCTGATTTTACAACTACCTCTTGGGTCAAATGCAGAAAAGACTGTGGCATCAGAGAGCTACTTAGAGTGCATGAACTACACGCCCCACTTTCCTCTCTTAGGTTGTAGAAATTAATGAAATTGATTTCACATGAAGCCAGAATTAGGTATGGTTTGCAGGATAGACTATTTCTCTGGGAGAATATTCAAAGAACTAATTTGCAAGTTTCCTTCAATTATTTTGCAAAAAGGAAAAAATAAATTTTCTGAAGTATAGGCAAGAGAGCAAAAGACACCAGTGTTGCTTGGTTATTAGTATCTTGATCACCTGAGTAGTTATCTCACTTATTTCTTGCATCACAACAAAAAATGTGCACTATCTCAAGAAATATCTATTATGCTGAATTTTGGAGAATGTAACCTAACAGTGATTGCTGTGTGATTTCATCCTTACATTTCCTTGCTACTTTGTTTTTAATTAGTCCAGAGCTAATCAGTATTAAGGGAGAATATTTGAATTCCCACCTTTTACTATGAAAGTGCCAAGTCAAATTTAATTATATAACAAATAATGCACTTCATGATGAAATGTCTGTGCTACCCTTAACTTTCTTAAAGCACTCTAGTTGCATAAATATTATGACTCCAGCTTCATAGACAGCAGAATTTGGGCTGTAAGATTAAATACTTTAGTGAAGTCCCCAAAGAGAGTCATTAACACTGCTGAGATTGGAACACTGCTCATCATTTTGCTAGACCAAACTGAAACCAATAAGCAGGCTGGACCTAAAGCTGGATCCTTGTGATTAGAATATGGTCTATGGTATAGCTACTACAAAAAATATACAGAAGAGAGAGTTGTGTTCATGTGAAACATGTTTCAGCAGTTGAGTTATAAATCTCTGAGAAGAAGAATAAAAAAAATTGAATGAGACTTGCATATGGAAACCAGCATATAAGGGATGATGGTGTCATTGTGGTGATGAATCCATTGCATTCTGCAGTGACTCATGCCTGTGCCACTGTTATTTGCCTGAGAACAGACCTCTGGCCCTTGCCAAGTAATGCGTGTGGGAACGCTGTTCCCGGTGTCTGACCTGCGGGAGTTATTCCAGCCTTAATGGCAGGATACCTAGTGTGTGGAGTCTCGTTCTTGTCCACTGGGGAAGGAGGGCTCTTAATTTGTCTGGATGTGATATGAGCAGTGACTTCTGACATGCATGTAGCAGAGATTTATTGCACGCAAAAGTTGAAGTGTGATAATGCTACTGGGGTATTCTGTAATAATATGGTAAAACACTTGTCGTCACTTCATCTCAGGCAGTGAAAGTCAATTGTATATGCTACACAGAGACAGATAAAAAACATAAGTATACTTAAAACTTCATATGGTTTGCATTTTTCGTAACAGCTCTCCTGACTCTAATATAAGACAGGTTTTAATTTTGTTTTGGGTAAGTGGATGTGCTTACAGTCTCACACCCACAATTCCATGGCTTTAAATAGAATCGCTCCCAGGGTGCATAAAAGAACACATGCTGTTATGTGAAGGATTTATCCAGGATGCCAGGATTGTATTTATTGCTGGGAACAAACTGAATAAAATTTTCTATCCCATTCTGACACTAGCCCATGGAGAGCAGCCGTATCTATGGTTTCAGTGCAGATCCTTCTCTTTCCCTGACGCAGGGTTTGGTGCGACTGACTGCTGTCGCAGGAACAGTAATTACTAATGATGGTAGAATCAGAATGGCCAGAGCAAGCCAAGGGAAGGTCAATGCAAAATGCCCTCCAAATGTATTTTTGAGCATGCTTGAAAGTAATCTTCACATTGCTTTTTCACATCTTTCTGTGTACAGCACAGCCAGACATCTAAAACACATCCTTTGGTTTCTGGGACCATTTTGCTGTTGCCTTTTTTTTAGCTGAGATTTCCATGCCCCTGTTTGGGATGGCAGAGACCACGAGCTGGTACCCACCTCTGAGCACAGGGGAACTTGATCAGAGCAAATGTAGTGTTAACACTGAGGCACCAAGTCTGCCAGGCAGATTCCTCTGTCCCAGGGCTTGGGTTAAAACTGCCAGACTTTTTGCATAAGCTGCTGTATCACATGGTGGCCGTTTTGGGTACTGTTGGCCTAAAATTGAACTTGTGACATGAGGTAAAAATAAAAAAGAAAATAAATCCCTCTGTGTTGCATTACCGTATCCCTGAGGCATCAAAGTCGTGCGCTTGTCTCAGTCTGTAGTCAGCCAAGACAATTTAGCATCAAATTCCAAAATGTTGTCACCTGAAGTGTTCTGGTAAAGGAAAAGAAAAAAAATTCCAGGAATGACATTACTTTAGCATCCTTTTTCTCTTTTTTCAGGTGACTTCTTTCTTTTTATAGTTAGTAAAACAGTGCCTGATTTTATCACTGGCAGTTTTATCACTGTCTCATAAGTAATGATCACTTAATGGTGGAAACCTTTCTTACTTTCAACTCCAGTGCACTGAAAACTGCAATAAAATCAAAAAGTGAAGTTCAGTGATGTGTTTAAGATAGCAGGCTCTTTATTTACACAGATTATTCAGACAAGGGTTCTAATTTTTAAGAACCCAATCAATATAAATATTTTTCTCAAGAGGAGTCAATTAACATTTCAATTCAGTTATTTTAGATTAATATTCAGGACTGTAACATCTTTGAAAACGCATAGTAGTCTGAGGAGAATATGCATGATTTTCAAAAGTGTGAAGCAAGAACTCTGGAAATTCGAGGGGGAAATATAAATAATGAAATAAATTTCATGTTAATTTTATGTTAATGACTCACTCTTTCTTCCTGCGTTTTTTTTCAATAACACTGTTCATAAATTTTGTCTCAGTCCTCTTGCTTTGTTACTCTTACTGTCCTAAAAGATTGCTCTTCTTCCTTCTCAGTTATACCCTCAAACATGTATAAACATTATGAAGTGCTGCTTTATTATCTCTGAGCCTATCTGCCTGCGCTCCAGCAGTTCTCTGCTGCTCTTAGCAATTTTTTTAGAGTACAAGTAGTGATTTAACCTGAGTCAGGGCCCACTACTGGATAGGCACTGGGCAGACCTACAAACCTGGAGTAGAGAAGCTAGCAAGATGCAGAGGCAGTTTTGACAGATAGGAGGAAAGGAAAGGAAGATTTGGAGAGAGAAAATAATTTTCTGAGTCGTGGTATGGATAACAGCATTTTTGTTTCTGTGGAAATCTGTAGTACTTTGGCCCGTAGATCATGCTGTCCCTCTGACCCCCATCAAAAGGAACACAAGTCAGCTTGTGCTTAGCTGTAAGTGCTTAAGCAATCCCGGAAAGAAACAGGAGGTAAACAGGTGTTGGAAGCAGGAACCAGGATCTTTTTATAGTCAAATGTTGCACTGTAAACATTTTGTGATCAATATCTACATTGTGATCATTATTTTGAGGCTGATAGTTTTGCTCCAGTGAACATGCCAGTACTTGACTTGAAAGCCTCATCTATTTTCCTGTGGTTAGATCATGGCCCCAACCAGCCTTTCCTGGCATGAGTCCCTAAGACTTCTCTGCCCTCACCGCAACCTGGGTACAACCCTTTACTTTAGCAGTGAGTAATCCTGTCAAATGGGAGTCTGCCTCTTTGTGAAGAGATATTTTGTCTTACATTCATATAAAAATAGCAGGGAAAATTAATTCTGGAAGGGTAAAAAGGGAGGGGAAAGCGGGTCAAATATCTTTCCGAATTGTCTGCTAGGTGGAGCCTGGGAAACATGTATTTGTTCTATAGTCTTGTCTATGTAATTCAAATCTGAGTAGTTAAAACTCTCACATACTTTCTGTAATCCAGATTTTTCTTTTTTTTCTCTCTCTCTTTTTAGCTTTGAATTTCTTTCCCTTTTCTCTTAAACAGAATTTAAGGAAGCTCTTTGTTAGCAATTGCGACAATATCCTCCCAAATTAAAATGAAAGAAACAGAGCATATGTGCATCCTTTCTGTATTTTTTCATTAATTTACTTTGTGTCACACATGTCACTTCCAATATAACCATTTGAAGAATAAACAAACCATTGTGGACCTAAAAATCTGTTCAAAACTTTTTGGCAGGAAAAAAGGACTATATTAATTTTCATTGTTGGTTGAGGTTTCCCAACAAGCAGCTTTACTGTTTCTTTTTTGCCTCCAGCTAGCAGCTAAAGATCAGTTATAAAACTGTATACAAATACTTCCACATATTGAAAGAACAATATTTTGACATTGAGTGACACAAGGGGGAAAAAAAAAGGAGTAATCTAGTTTTTGATAACACAATGAGAACTTTGTGTTCACCCGAGGTCCATGTGAGAAACATCGTGTTGCGTTAACAGGGAAGGTTGACCTTTAAGGTTTATCTGGATTATAATTCTTGTGGTTTTTATTAATAGAACTGCCTACTAAAGTTTCACGAGTCCTCCCTGAGATCTGTAAAACAATTGGCCTATCTACTTACAAGAGAGAAGTTAGACAGTATTTCCTAGTATTTCCCACAGATGTGAGGGCTTTTGTTTCAGAAGACATTGATATTGTTTTCATTTGAGATGGTCCACAAAGATTATCAGGTATTTTATTATTTTAGTAACTTTGTAATTGTTGGATTATTATCTTTGAATGTATCAACTATACTCTTTCAACTTGAAAGAAAATATCATGGACTTGAACACAGTTGTGCTCTGAGCAAGTTCACCTCTAGAGCCAAATGACAGGATTTGACTAAATCAGCAAGCATGCTTCGAATTGCTTCCGTGGAAGTTTCTCAATGAAACTTCAAAAATTTCTGAGAAAGTTTATAAAATTAGTCCCTATCTCATACTATCTCTTGAGAGACTTGCTGTTTGCTTACTTTCTTGGGATTCTTGAGGTAACTTGTCCATTGTTTCTTATCAAATGATGTGTTTTTTCTCTCAGAGGAAATTGTTTTCATCTCAAATCTGTTCCCATTTTATATTTTTTGTGTCAGTGATGTCTATGGTTTGCAAATGTCACTCTTCTGAATGGAAGCAGCTGCCATGTCATAAGTACTCAATGTCTCCTCTGCATGAGCAGAAAAGACACAGCTGAAGGAAAAACTTTGTACACAGACTTTGGAGTCCTTATGTTCAGCATTACACAGTTAAGGAAGAAGCATATCAAAATGTATTTAGACTGATGAGATCTGATAGATACTCAAATGGTGTACAGAAGGGTTTTTCCATGAATGATGGTTCCTTGAGCAACAGATCTTGCACCAACACTGTGATTTTTGGTAATCTGAGAAAACAGGATGATGACTCTTTAGAGGAAAGGAAGAGGCATGTGTCCTACCCTTTTTGGGAAGTACCTTTGTTGCTGGAGGTTTTGAGAAAGGGTTGAGCATGTGAAAAGTCACCAATTGCAATGACAGACAATGAGTTTAATCCTGAACTTATGTTTGCCTTTCAAATACAAGCTATGACAGCCCAGGAAGGTTCTGACTTACTGGGCGTGCACCCTTGCTTTTTAAGTAGCTGAGCAAGAAGGGCTGTAATTTAGGGGGGAAAAGCCTAGTAATACATTGATTATGCATACTCCCATATTCCTGCTGTCACTGGCTTCTTGGGAGTATTGGCGTGCCTGGCAGCACATCCCTGTCGTTTTCTTTGGCAAGAGTCTCCCTGCCATGCTTGCCTTGACCTATAACATTGTCAGAAACAAGTACTAAAGCAATAGTCATTACTCTAGACTGAACTCCCATTGTGGCAGGGAGCATGGGATCATGCCCAACACTTTTGTATGTTGGCTGTCAGGCAGGGGCAGCTTACAATTTACTGTGATCACAGCCCTTTTGTGCTGCACTTCAGCTTCGCTGGTGTTTTTCAGCCATGTGTGCTGTGCCTCTGTTGTGTGCAAAACATGTGTAAGGAGATTTTTTTTTCCCTGTCTCTGCTGTGTATTATATGTAAGTCTCACTGTGTCTTTACATAATCTCCTTATATAACACACTCTGATGCCTACGGGGTACACCCAGGACACACCTACTCTTTTAACAGTCGCAGAAGTCAATCAGATGTGGGTGACTCAGCCACCAGTGTAGCACCTTTTCTTCCTTCTCTGCCCCTCCAAGAGTGAGTAAACAGATAAACTGGGAGTCGGTTTGGGTACAGAGCTCTGAGTCAATGCCCCGTCTCACTTTTCTGAGGCACGACCATCAATTGTGGTCAGTTCTGTAGCAGCTTGAGAAACCACAGCCAGTCGGCTGGGTTGTGTCAGGAGGAGCCGGGTGATGGCATCTGGAACTGCTTCGCATCCCAGGCAGGCAGGAAATGCGTGGGCATGACATCTCCACACGTCGCTCGGCACGGGACATGCCAAGCAGCCTCTATCAATGCCTGTGCAGTTGAGTTGGGACAATGCAGAGAGGGAGGTGGTACAATAGCCCTCTCTTTTGTGGCACAAATGGAACAGTCCCTCATGATGCACACAGAAACAGCAGTCATGCCAGGCCTTTGTGCTCACCATATGGGGAGAAGGCTCTCCTTTGCTCCCACATCCCTGCAAAGGCTCATCATGCTTTGGCCCAAAGTGCTCAATTCTCTTTCTCAGTGGTGACCCCAGCAGGATAGCTATGTTTGGGATCACTAGACTACCATATCCAACCCACTGAATGCCTCTGCCCACTTCTAGACAATAGAGTATGGAATACCATAAAGACAGAATTTCTATAAATGGTGATAATGTACTGTTGGGTCTCTCCAGGTGGTGATGGTTTCTGACTTAGTCAGAAATTGCTCCCTGATTGTTGACAGCCTTGAGGTAACCCATCCCTTCCACAGTGATAAGTGAGTAGAGCTAGACATTCACCAGCCTCTGCTTCTTTGCCTCTGAAACTACAGACAATGCATCATGCATCAGGCTGCAACTATCTGTACTATCTGTTTCATCTCCTAAAGTAAACATTACTAATTTGGTTTGATTTTTTTTTCTCCATGTGTGGCAAATACAAAGTCAGAATTTCTCTGCATAACACCTAGATATACATATGAAAGTGGTTTTTTTGCAGTGTAGGTCTTGGAAAAAAACTGCTATGTAGCAGTGCAAGGCAATAGTAATTAGTACCAACAGGAACATTTCCTATTTATCCCATTGTGGGACCTGTTCAGTCATATCTGTTTTGGGTCTTGAATTGGATGTGACATATAAAAAGGCTTTATACTTACTCTTTTGAAAAAAAAAACAAACTCTTTTATTTCTAGAGCAGAGATTATCAACTGATTTTAAATCTTAAAAGTTGAATTTATTTTTGCTCTTGAATAGGATAATACCTGATTATGAGCCCATTTTAACTATACATGGAGAGAGCAGACAGTGAAACAAAAGTCTCAAATATATGGAGTTAAACATAACCTCAACTACCGGATCTTTGTTATCCATGGATGACAGCCCAGTTAATGAATGTTTTCTTACTGGGATGCTAGACTGGAAGTTAATGGTGAAACACATCTACAACATACTCCAGATTCTCGAGACAAGCAGACACATCACAACCGTAGTGACAGTGGCATGCACAAAATGTATCTGTCTGGGGGTTGTGTTAGTCAAACTCAGGTTTTCCCACTTAATAGCCCACATGCAAACACTGCATAAGGAAAGAAATTTGGGCAGGGAGAAGACTGGTTCATGTTTTGGATATGTTGCTTGAAAATGGTGCTTACTACTGGCAGGGGTTTATGTAGAGAAAGGGGTAGAGGGGAAAGATGAAAGAGGAAAGATTTTGGCAGAGGCTGGAGTTCAGGCATGCAGAACAGATATCCTAGTCCACATAATCATAAAAGTGTGTCTGCTTGCTAGACTAGTTAAGTATCTCCTTTTAGGTTTCTGTCTTTGAAAGTAAATGACATAGAAGTGCCTTTAGACTTTGTGACTCATTAGACCAGAGCCAAAAAGAATTCAAATATGAGAAATATGTTTTGTCACTTTTGCCATTAAGGGAAGAGTCTTGCTCTAAGAGACTTGAAGCCTGAATTGTTTCCATGGTAATTTTCTCCTCCTTTTAAACATCTACCCATATTTTGTTATCTGGACTGAACAAAATATTAGGGAGAGGGTGGTAGAACTGAAAACAAGTAATTTCTCTACTTGCTGTCAGCCCATCCACAAAAGCCTTTACAAAGAAATACAGGAAAATCCTCAGTTCTCAGTTCCTGCAGCAGAAAAATTCCTAAAATATATGACCTTGTGATGGTTAAAAGATATCCAAGAGCCAAAGCTGGGCAATGTTTTTATCCCAGTTCAGCCATGTCATGGGTCAGGTGGTTCAGCATGTGAACAGGAAGGTGAGAATGGGTGAACTTTTGCCTCGGTTGTGCAGTCCATCAGAGAATAAATGGAGCAAATCACTCTGCAGCTGGATCAGGAGGTGAACGGCTGAATACCTCTCACACAGAGGCCTTTGTGTTCTGGACATGATCTAGCATTATGATGGGACGCACTAGTCTGAGGCTTTGTAGCAATTACTAACCCATTATCACGCTAGAACATGAGATCATTTATCTTCTAATTCAGAGTGTCACCTGTTCTTCATTTGCCAGTCAATAACCATTAATTACTTTCAGTGGAAATTTAAACAAAGCTTTTCCCCTCTGTTAAAACCAGTAAGCCATTCAGTAATGACAAATAAACCTGGAGCTGTATCACCCCCCTTCCTCTCATTCTCAGCCTCGAGTCTGGTACAATATGAATTCTTAAAGGAAATGCCTAGAAATTCATAGGTCAAGGACCTTTATTAGTCTGATGTGAGGAGAATTGCATTCCTGGCACTTGATGTAGGGAAAGGATACAGCTACTGCCTGTACATGGATGTTTTATTGGTTGTCGTGGGCTGTACCTGAGGAAATATAATTTTGACTGTGGAACTTCTTCAATGTTTTTTCTCTCTTCTGGCTTGCCTTGACATTTTTTTACAGACTGTTCATGCAGACCCATTCAAAGCAACATCATTTGGTCACCTTCCTCAAAGCAAAACAGAGCTATCACTCACTTTGTAATTTTTAGCATGTTAATTTCTTTCCTACCTGATTGGATTGAGGTGACTCTAAGTGCCAACAATTGTGAATGCCAGAAAAAATAAAAGAACCCGCAGTGATAGACTCTGAAGTAACCATTAATCTAAACATTCTTTCCTGGTAGGATTTGAAGCAAAAATCACTTTTAGCAACTCTTTCTGCATTGTTTGATCATTTCTAAGCTGATCCTGTTGAAATTTACTGCAATTTAAGTTGCATTGCTGAGACAGTGATTGCTTGCTTTTTGAAATGGTTGACAAGAGTTGATAAATCCAAATGCATAAAACCTCATTGAGCCCACTGTCAAAGGCTGTTTTTTTGTAAGGAAAACAAAAGGAGCTGCCTCCTTCAGTGTAGGGTATGGTTTAGAGTAAAGGGAAACTTCCAACTCTATTTCATATTAATACAAAAAGTAATGTGTCAATATTTTAAATACTTGCTGGATTGTTGAATGTCTTGGCATAAGTGCCTGCATTGAAACTGTGTCAAAGGAATTACAATACAGAGGTGTTTAAAAGATGAGGGGTGGCAAAAATTGTTGGAAGTCTGATCCTGCTTCTGCTTAGACATATTAATATTATTTTAGCAATAATATTAAAAAATAATTTAAAAAATAGCAGGTGCTTAGGCTAATTGCATATTCAGTCAACCAGTGTAGCATTTTTGGGTAAGGGGGAATTTTTACCAATAAATGATATTTTGTTATTGCATCTCACTCCAATGTAACTGACACTACAGTGTCAGGGCAAGAAAAGGAGTTCATTATGTACAGCAAACATCCACCAAAGTTGGGAGGAGAACCACTGCCCCTGACTGGCTGATTTTCTACTGTTGGAAATCCTTATTTGCCCAAGTAGTGCCCTCTCATACAAGGAAGAGTGTTGTTTTCAGCTAGTCTGTCTGCTTAAGGAAGCCTGAAGGTCTGTGAAATCAGGGACTAGGCTGGGAGAACCAAAACTCTCAAGCGCTTATCTTAGATACTCCTGTTACCTTTCTGTGCAGCTGCTGCTACTGTGAATCTTGCAGGCTTGTCCAGTCACGGAGAAACAGAAGTTGGTGATTTACGGTGACCTCTCAAATCAGCAGGGAAAGCCCAGTGTTCCAAAAAAGCTCATATGAGAGATACAAGTTAAGACATCTCCTCCCCACAAGATGAGTTTCATCAGCCATTTGGGTATTTCTGCGTCATTGGCTAGGATGTTCAATCCTAGAAAGGAAAAACAAAGTTGCTGCCATTGTCCTGCCCAGCAGGTCATCTCCCTGAAGCACAATTTATAATTTATGTCAAGGACTTACACAGCAGTTGCCCGAAACCGAGCTTTCCGTGCACATTCAAGAAGTAAAATGGTTCAAAAGGAGCATGTTAATAAAATCTTGTCAAAACTTTGGAAGATGCATAAAATAATAACTGTAAAGAAAAATGTCTCCCACCTCTAACCATTTAAGTGGAATATATTGCCTTGCTATGCAGGACACTGATTTATTAAGAATGGAGAGGAAAAATTGAATATTTCAGGTGGTATTTACCAAAAGAAACTGGGCTATCCCAAAGCTTTTATTAATCTGATTTGCAGAGTATCCACTGCCATCAAGGGACCTACTAAGGTTGTTTTCTTTAAAGGTGATGTGAAGAGGTCAATGAAAATAGCATCGTGGATTACAATGTGAGAGGATGACAGTACTTTTTACCATATGGAGAGAGAGTTGATTTATTTTGTTTCCCTTTTCTGGTTATTTATTAAACAAGGATCGTGCCATACATGTATTCCCTTTTCCTCTCCAAAGGAAATGAAGCATTTGCATCATTTTGATTGATCTAAAGTAATAATTATTCTGTACACCTACAGCTCCTATGCAGTCAAACAGTCCAGTCACTAGAGAACTGCCTTGCACATCAGAAAATTGAAATGTACCTGCGGTGGTATCTCAGACAAGTCACACATGTCTTTCTTTGAATATGTCTTTCCCATCTGCTTTCCAGCTTTCATGCTGACTTAGCTGGCCAGCCCTCTGAGATGGCGCCCACCCATCATTAATTGTTTCTGGGAGAGGACTCTGTGAAAGACATTGCTGTGGAAATTAAAAGCTGGTCCCCTGAAATGCAAATATGTTGGCAGTCAGATGAAGTTTTCCTTCAAAAGATACTGCGAAACTCTTGCTGCATGAACAGTCCTCTGAAACTGATGTTAATGGTTGTGTCTCTTTTCTACCAGGGTTTTCTCATTCCTGTGTCAAAAGTTTCTTCTACAGTACTTTAATATGTAACATTCAACACATATTCAGTAGGGAAGCCAGATTAACTTGGTTAAATACCTTTTTAAATACACACTTTTAATTAAAATCTCAGCTTAGGCAAAACAAATGTGGCAGAAGAAGCAGCCAAAGGATCCATATTTTCATGCTTCAGTGTGTTTGACATCATTCTGTAGTAGACGGACAGCAGCACTCTGGACTGAAACATTACAAAATTTTGATCTTTTCCCCATATCAATGTCAATTCATGCAGTGCTTTAAACAAGTGAATCCATGCTCATGAGCACTAAACCAAGTCTCAGTGTTCAAAAGTAAACATATTAAAATCTCCCCTGCAGAAACTCCTGCTGTGAAACAAATTGAAAATCAAATACAGCACTGTTTTCTGTAATAAGAAATAATTGAACTCTTTTCAGAGTTGCACTGAACTGGTTAATAGCCACTGTGTAAAGAAAGTGCTAATTTCCCCAGCTTGGGGTATGTGTGTGTACATGTAGTTATTTCCAAATCAAAAATGCAGTAATACAATATCATGTACCAAAGAGGCCACTTACATGTGCACTGAATCTGACTTTGTTTATCTTTCTGCAGGCCATGTGGTTGATGCTGCAAACGGATGAGCCTGAGGACTTTGTCATAGCCACTGGGGAGGTCCACAGTGTCCGTGAATTTGTGGAGAAGTCATTTAAGCACATTGGGAAAACCATTGTGTAAGTATGAGGATGAGAGAGTAGCTACAGGCTGAACATTTCTAGCCTTTCACATTTGATGTAACAAAACAGAGTATTTTTTGTCTATATTTTTCTTTTTTTTTTTCCCCCTCACTTTCTACTGGTAACCTTTCATGCATAAATGACTGCCGCAGCAGATATGTCTAGTGTTGCCCTCTAGATCCTAAGTAAAAAAGTTAACCTGATTTTTTTTTTTATCAAAGTCTTCATTCTTTGTTCTCCCTGTCTTGGAGTAGGGAAGCTGTTCCAAAGATGTTAGTACTAGGGTGCTGATTAGCACCTTCCTGCAAGAGGGGTTTTTCTGCCCAATTCTCTGTTTTGTGCCCCAGATCCCCACGGTCCTGCTCCCACCCTCTGCGATCTGAAGAGGTGACACCTACCAGCCCTGCTCTTTCCAGGTGACAGCCCATCAGCCACACTGCATGGCTCATGTAGCAAACCGCTCCACATTTTATCAGCTCTTCTCCTACTAAGCCGTAGAAATGTTGAGCAGTGGGTGCAGAATGTTTACAATGCATATTCCACATAGTTTGATTGAAAATACAAAATTCCTTCCCAAGGCCGTATAATAAAACCAGGATGGCTTGGTGAGCGCTTTCTGTAATTTATATTTTTATTGTTTATTATTTTTTCAATTTCCCTCCTTCTGTATCTTCTCTGGGCCCCATGCATCAACATACCAATCTCAGCTGGAAAAGGGAGAGGAAAGCCACAGGCTCTTCCATGACGCTAGCGCCAGGGCTGTTCCTCAGGCCATCAAAGTCACTTGTGCAGCTGGTGAACTTTTGACAGGGCCAATAAGTTTTACTTGGGAACAAAAACTTGACAAATTCAATAAATATGCAGAAGTGCACAGATATATACAATATTATTTGAACAGCCAGTGGGTGGCTGGGGAGGTAATAACATTTTCTCCTCAATGAGTTTTTAGTCTGGTTTCAATTTTTGGCATCAACTTCGAGAAAAAAAATTCTGATGAGGGAGGGAGAGACCATATAAATAGTATTTCTAACCCAAAAGCTCAGTTTGGGGAATAAGCTTCTCTCCATGTTTTTAACATTTCTTGATTGCTAGATGTCCTAGTAATCACACATTGTCCCATATACCTTTAGAGTACTGAGCTTTGAGAGGCTAAAGGGGAGATGGTAGGAGCTCTAATAGTTGCTTTGTCTTTCTTAATTCTTCTTCTGTTTTTATAGTTTTGTTTCTTGTGTTTATAATCTAATTCTGCCTAGTAAGAATGGATAGGAAAATGTTGCAAATTCAACTGCTCCATATGAGTAAGAATTCTAGCAATCTGGAGAACTACCATTTCCCTGTCTAATATTATTGTCAAAGCAACAATGAATGTTTGGTGAACAACTCTTTCAATTTTTAAATTTTGATTACCTACAATTAGAGGCTGATATGTAAAGGTCAGTACCTAGCTGAATGTCTTTATTTGCAAATGTTCCCCATATCACTGTTTCTTTTGATGCCACTAAATTTATCCCTTAGTTTAAAACTGAACTCCCTGCTTTCGAGTTGGTCTAAGAAGTCTCAGCATTTCCTAAGAGTGACAAATCAACATGCATTTTTCAGAAAGCAAATTAAGTCCTCAAGAAAACCTAAAGAAAATAACAAGGCCAGAAATAAAAGTGAAAGTACTTCTATTAATAGCTTCTGCTATAGAGGTGATATTAAAGGATTACTTTAGATTAGAAGTTTAGAAGTTGTACTAACACTCAAAATTTTGCGTCCTGTTTGCTTAAATTTTTTGCGCACATATGGCTCCATATGGTAGACTGTATATCATTTATGTTGATGTTTAATGAAGTCAGTATTTCAACCAAATCAGTCACAATCCAGTCTCTCAGAAAAACTTTACAATATAACTCCAAATGTGAAGTAGAGCAGGTATTTTGTGTGTATGAAGGCATAGTTGCCATTTTTTATTACTAATCAATAACAGCAATTTGCAAAAATTGTATAAGAACTCACATGACACCTACTGACACAGATTTTTAAGAACATAAATTGCTTTAGAAATGGGGGCTTGGTTTTCTATTCCCCTTGGCTCTTCTAAGTTTTTTTCTTTCCTGTGAATAAATTTTTAATTCCTGAAGTCATTTACAGGTGATATATAAATAACTATACATATGGGGACTGAGGTGACATTTTAAGTGCTAGTGATAATTTTGTTGCTGATCATTTTGACAGTGATGTAACTCTGAACATTTTGCATGTAGCCTGTTCAGATAAACCAGCCATTCTTTCCCCCTGCTCCCAAGGCGAGAATAACATGACAACGCACCCACTACTCATCCTGTAGCCATTGCTCATCTTTCAAATTGCACTAAATTTAAAATATTCCTCAGGATTTGGGAAGTTTTTTCCATAGTTTTTCCAGTTGTCAGCCTGACCCTGGTTTTTGCAGCACACACACATGGTCCTTGGCCAGCTGTCTGGCAACCTTTCTTTGAAAGCCCCAAAGAGTTTCTACTCCCACCTCCTCCAGTTTGAATGTATCTCCTTCAGGGAGTAGCCTGGCAGAAAAATCCTCCATTTTTAGCATTGTGAGACCCCACTGGTGAGTCCCCTTGATCTGTTACTTTTCAGTTTAGGAGGCACCTAAGAACCAGCGCACCAGAGTGCAATAGCTAAACAAGTTCTCACAAAGATGTCTCCTTTCTTCCTATTATGTTCCTCAAACAATGTTTCGTTGATTTATCTGAGGTTTCTGGGGTTTTTGTTGCAGGATTGCAGGCATTCTGAAATTTTTGAACCTCAAAAATTTATGTGGGAGATTTCCAGCAGCCTTTCCACTGCTACAAGCAGTGGCACAGCTGCCCAGTACTGCTGTACAACCCACCTTTCAAAACTGATGAAATGATGGAGTAAATGTCCAGGATAGATGTCATGGCAAACAAAAGCTGGCAGAGCTCATACCACATCTGAGAAAACTGGGCACATGTGCAGGGGCTCTTAACTACCCCTACTTTGTGCTTTGTCAAGAAAAGTTGCAAATGTAAAATCTTAGCTGTCACATCATGATACTGCAGAAGAGAACAGGAAAAAAGAAATCCTGGCTGCCTCATCAACCAACTAAAAATATTTATTTTATTTTTTTAGGATTTTTGTCTTCCTAACAATGCATATTAACTTGTACAGCTGAAAATCCAGGACAGCCTAAAAAGTCTTTCCAAGAACATAACATAATATTCTGTCCTAGCCAGTCATTAGCACATGTCAGGACTATGTCTTCTAGCCAAAACAAGAGAGAGAGAAACTTTACTACATTTTTGTAACTAATGAAATGTACAGCTGCAATGAGACTGATTCTCTCTCTGGAATGGAGTGCAAAGTGTTCATGGAAGTTTATCTACCTTGGGTGGTTTTTTTCCTCTTACATTTCTTTTTCAAGGGAGAAATTTCAAATTATATTTATATAGTCCTCTGAATCATTCAAATTCAGTCCTTTGTACTAACAGGAAAGCCTCAGAGCTACAAATATTTTTCCCCTGTAAGGATTACATTTTTTTTTTCTTTTGCTTTCCCTTCTGCCTATTACTAATTAAGTGGTACTTGGGGGAAACACTTCCCGCCTATAATTTGAACTTCAGCAGGGTAAACGAAAGAGGCAAACGCTTGTCTTGACTAATTTTCTGCCATTAATCTTATTAAATTAGAACAGGATTGCAAAGATAGCCTGAAACCACTACAGCACTCAGAGTTCTTTGCAGACTGCTACAAAGACTCCTTCTGCAAATGTGGAAGCAAAAAAAAAAAAAAAAAAAAAAAGAAAACAGAAAAAGAAATAAAAAACAACTGTTCAAGCTACAGAAAGATTTATTGTGGTTTCATTAACATAAAAATGCATGCACATTTGTTACAGAAATATTCATTGCTTCCAGGATCAGAATTAATTCAGAAAAAATATTTTACTCTAGTCATTTGGTTCCACATACAAATTTTATCCTAACTAACATACTAGTTGGTCTTAGAAAAGATCAGCCTAAAATGGGGAAGTTTGCAGATAAGCTATAAGGTCTTCTGAGGTGAACTCCTCTGGCCTCTTCAGTGACAGTGAAGGTTGAACTGAGATTGAACTGAGGGAGTAGAGTTCTTCTGGTTTGTTTGTTGGGGGGGGTTTTTTTGTTTGTTTTTTTCTTTTTATCTTAAAATGGAAGGCTAGGTTACAGAAACACATGAGATTTGAAGGATTGCTGTAAGAATGGAAAGCATGTGGGACATGGAGGAGGAGCCATCAGCAGTCATCAGCAAAACAGCTGCTATTTCCAGATCTGGCTTTTGCCCACCAAAAATTGCTGGCTGGCCAGTGCTGTGTGTTATATTTAAATCAGAAAAGAAAATGAAAAGCTTTCAGATGAAGAGGAAGGGAACAGAATCTCATACAGCAGCTGGAGGCATTTTGAAGAGAGGTAGTGGAAAGGAACCCAGCCATGTCAGTGAAGAATGATGGCCTGGGTGAACCTTCACAAAAAAGAGTCCTCATTTAGGACTTCACCAGCTTTGTCGTCATTCTCAAAAAAGAGGATATATTTCAGGGGGCATTTAACCCACCTCAACTGGAGAATTAATTCTTTTTGTTGAGCATGCCCTCATTACTTTCTCATTGATACAAGGCTTTATCTGCAGGCAGATGCAATATCTGTTTCAGAACTGAGATTAAGCCTTGAAGGCTATAAGTCTAATTATCTGACTACATAAGAGATATGAGAGTTTCTCCAATACAAAGACTAGGTAAGAATGAAATATGGTGTTTCATGGGAAATTCCATGTATCCCACCGCTGAAATTAAAGTAAAATATTTGTCACAAATGCAATTTGGAAAAATACCTGATTTCAGGTCAGTTGGACTTCTTTGGTTTTTTCCTAACCTCCACTTAAAGACAGACTAATTTAAGTTAGAATTTTTTAAGCCATTCTAAAGAAAGACAAGAAAAAAATCAATTTTGAAAATGTAAAAGCCTCTCTTTTAGATATTATTAGTATAATTATGTATCAGGCTAACACTAATGGAACTTACTTGAAGCTTTTCTAAAACTTTTCTGTCCATAATGCTTTGATTTTCACTGAAGCATTACTATTCTTTGAGAAAACATTTTCTACCCAACACCACCTTTCACAAATTGGAGTAAGCGACAGGGCTTCAAAAGGTTTCAAATTAACTGGAAAGAAGGAAAACAAAAAAAGAAAAAAATAGGAAGCGTAGTAGGTATTTTTTTATTCGTCTTGTAATATGGGGAGTTGCAATTATTATGCAATATATTATTGGACTAGTAAAAAAAAAATTTACTACCTGATTCATCAGAGCTTTTGAAAACTAAAAGAATACATTCCTTTATGGTAGCATGCTTTTGATTTAAACACAAGGTCGTGGTTAAGCAATCCCTGTATCTATGATTACTTTGATGTTTCAGTGTTGCTGGCAAGGTTGGTGGTAGAGGTGGTGGCAAAGGAACATATGAAGAGTCATATTTAAAGTTTCCCAACAAAAAACTACCCTCAAAAAGATATGAATGCTCTGTTATATGGTGTCAGTTTTGCTATTTTTAATGTGCCAGGACAGAATGAAGTGCTTTGGCTTAATTTTGTGTGTAGCAGAAATCGGGTCACAGATCTGAGAAATCTACACA
This sequence comes from Passer domesticus, assembly GCF_036417665.1. NCBI lineage: Eukaryota > Metazoa > Chordata > Aves > Passeriformes > Passeridae > Passer > Passer domesticus. Next base: position 78,144,348 of record NC_087474.1, on the reverse strand, counting down.
AACAGTATATTATATTAGTTGTTGAGGAAAAGTAAAATCATCCTACAATTTTATTTTTATTTAATTTACTGTTCAGTTTCAAATGTTAAAATATTTTCTATTAGTATTTATTTCATTATAAACGTGATCATGATAGTTTTATTTTCATAAAGAAGCTGAGCAGCTGTAGCCTTTAGTGGTTTTGATTTTTTTTTTTAATGCTATGAATTATGTTTCTATGGAAAGATCAACCAAGGAGATGAAAAACATATACTTGTTCAGTTTATCTGTGCTTCTGTGAAAATTTTCATTTTTATTTGATTTCTTCACCACCTCAAAAATATACGTACTTTCACTTGTTTCCTTCTCAGTTACAGCCAGACCATTTGGTCCACTTGCAGTGCTATTCCCACCCCTCCTCAATTATCCTGGCTCCCCTGTTTCCTTTCCTGCCCACCTCACACCCTCCCAGGTGGATACCCCAGCTTTTCACCCTCATAAAATCTTCTGTACCTCTGGGAGTTTTCATTGCTTGAAGCTTGCTCTCTCACTGAACAGTATGAGGAAATGAAAAATAATTGGAGCTTTCAAAAATAAAAAAGCCAAAGCATTAATCATCACTGATAATAAGTATTGTAACAACAGTGATATGTTAATGATAGTAGATACGAAATTAGCCATAAATTAAATGCAATCCATCCCACTGTAAATCCAGAGTTTAAAAGCTCTTGATATGAAGAACTTTTCAAGCAAGTAAATCCGGTTATGCATTTGAATCTTAGTTTTATGGAAAATTGTGAGGTCACTGATAGCAGTGGAATCCACCATGGCTGACCATTGACTATCACCCCGAGCAATCCCAAAGCACCCATCTCCTTCGGCGAGGCACTCGGCATGGAAGTGTAGATGCAAAAGGCATCAACCTGCTTTGTCAGGACCAGGTCTCACCCATCCTTCTCCAGGTGCAGGACATGCTGGCACATGGCTGAGGCCATCAGCTGTGACAGGAAAGCCATCTCTTGCTTCAGTGGGAGGGTGGAGCTAGGCAGCGTGGGGCAGGCAGTGGCCCCGCTGCAGAGGCCAGTGGCTGCCTGCATGGGAGCTCTGGGCTTTGGCACCAGCTAGGCTTGCAGGGATCCACTCCCCATCATCTATAAATTTAGCCCAGTCCTGATGAGCCAAACTTTCTCCAGCCAGGGATCCGTTGTGTTTTCTCCAATTTACACAAGGCTGTTTTGGTGCCTGTGTGGGCATCTGCACTGCAGAGCTGAAAGCTGGGTAGTCTTTGTGGCTGGAGCTAGCTGAAACCACATAAGGGTTCCCCATGCCCCTTTCCACCATGCTCATGCTTCAGGATAATTTGGCATGACATTTTCCAGTTAAAAGTTCTGACTGCAATTTGGCTATAAATTAAGGACGGTATTGGTGCGGTTTTTTTCTCTTGCCTTGTGGTTTGAGGGAGAGGGAAGGGGGAGTTGGTTGGCAAAATGGATGTCTTGGTCCTGGTGTCAGGCTGGCCCCCACACAGCCCCTTTTATCAGCTGGATGATGATCCCAGCTGTGAGCATCGAGGTGCCAGGAGTAATTAGAAGCGCAGCTATCAAGTGTTACTTTGTTCACAATGAGAAGCACTTCTTTTTTTTTTTTCCTCCTTGTGAACTTTTCACATTACTGGGCTGAACAAAACGGGTGGAGATTTCTTCTTAAGCTATTTCTATTGTTATATAACTTTGATAGCGACATTAAGTGAGTCTTTACTGGCTGGCTGAGCCTTCTGGAGCCTTTTGGGTGTTAAATGGGGTTCTCTGCTCAGTGACCTCCAACAACAACTGACGTCTCCTGATCTAAGCGCTTCCTGTTGTTTTACTGGTGACGGTTGGTTTTCTATTAAGCTCATTTGAGTCCTGCACATTTTTACCCTCTGCCCTTTAAAGGGAGGGACTGATGTTAGTTTTGGCTTCTGAATGAAAACTTTGCAGTTCAGGCTCACAACAGAGCAACTGCAAAAAAAAAAAAGAAAGAAAAAAAATTTAAATTATAAATCGTCTTTGGCATCATGGCATACCCATTAACAGCTGACTTTACTGTCACTATTATCTGTAGGACATTATTTCAATGTGAAATGTTCCCAATATCAAGAATCCTACAGGTTTTGCTAGTCATTCAAAAGTCATGAGCTGTGCTTAAAAATTTGTGAGATTTAAGAACTTGCAATAATGCATATTGGTATTTCCTTCTGCCTTGCAGTGTTTAAACCTTCATGGGTACACAGAGGTCACATTTTCTGACTTTTCTCCTTAGCCCTCAGGGCTAGAAACTCCACAATGAAGGCTGAGATTGTCAAAGAATTAAATTCTTCTAGGAGCTTGAGGGGGCGGGGGAGCAAGGAGAAATCATATCTGTGACAAAACCCCAAGAGTTGGGAGAAAAATTAGTAAGTGGGACGCTAGGGGTGCTTTTATTTCCTTGCTGGTGACTGAGGCTAAATAGCCTAAATCACAGTGCTGATTTAATTTATACAGATTTTACTTAAACATAAAAAAGCTAGAGGATTTCATCATCACATTCTTAAGCCAAGCTGCTTCAGAGCCCCATGGTGTATATATATATATATGTACTTAAAAGCAAAACGCAAAGAGAGGATAGAATTTCAATCATAACTCTGGATTTTGTGTATTCAGTAGATGACGTTTGATGCACTGATGTACATTCCTACACTTGTCATCTGAAGCATTTATTTGGAGTGGGAGCATTATCCCCAGGTTTCCAGGCTGCAGCCTCACCTCCCCAAAGGCAGAGCCAGTCACCCACCAAACCATTCCTCTTCTGCTGCTCCTGAAACCAGGACAGTCCCTCAGAAAATAGTTCACAGCACAACCAGATCATATGAATTGCAGCAAACTGCAGGTTGTTCAACACATATGAAACTAATTTGGACTGAGGGAGCTGGCTTTCAGCTCACAGGTAGCAAGTAGAGTTTACAATACATGTATGTGGAGTGCCATGTCGAGGTAGGACCGAAAACCCAAGATTTGTTTTTGTTTTGTTTTTTTTCTAGTTAAGCACAAATTAAATTATGCAGTTTAATGCTATTCAAACAGAGCTTCACGTCTATAAAATTAACAGATTAAAGAGTTCCTGAAAGTATTGGCCAAAATACAAGAATTAAAAATATTTTAAGAAAACAGCTTTGAACCATTCCACAAATGAAAAACCTCACTGTCATATTTATTTACAGATACATGAGACATTCTGAAATCAGGGCATTTTATTTTCCCTTTGCATTATGTGTTTAATTTGGAAGTCCTGTATTTTAGACCTTCCACTGAATCAAAAACCAAAACAAAGACTTCAAAAGCCATTGTTACTCTATTCAAGTCTAAACTCTCCCTTTGTTCCTTTAGCTAATGAGTTTATACTGTCCTGCAGGGAGAATTGACACCGGCCTCAAGTAAATGAAAGCAGGCCAAATGTTGGTAAGATCAGAGCACTAAAGTAATTATGGGTTGATTAAATGTTTATCTTCTTTACAGGTGGGAAGGGAAGAATGAGAATGAAGTGGGACGATGCAAAGAGACTGGCAAGATTCATGTGACAGTCAATCACAAGTACTACAGGCCAACTGAAGTGGTAAGAAAGTGCCCTCTCTTAGCTTTGCAAATGAATAATCCAATCACTCAGCCAATAAATTGCTGCATTTGGCCAGCAGTCTGTGCAAACGGGTTAATTGCACTCCTGCTGCCAGCTTTTAGAGCTCTAAATGAGCCTGCTTGTTGGCCCCTCACAGCCAGCTACCCGGGAAGAAACAAGGAGCAGGCAGGAGAAGCTGGTGGCCCTCTCACAGAGACGCTGCTCCTCTTTGGTCACCCTCCCGAGTGGGAGACACGGTGCTGAGTGGCCTAAAACATCATATGGAAAACAAGACAAAGCATAAAACAGCTCCTTGTGAATGGGAATACCGTCATCTCTTGGACAGCTGCAAGCAGGGAGAGCAGAAGAAGGGGACTGATGGTTTGAAGTACCACCCTCTGTGTTTCCACGGCAGTGTTTCAGCTCCAGCCACTGAGTGTCCCCTGTCCAGCTTACACGTGGGTGGGTAACTGTGGGTGCTGTAAAATGCTGGTTTAGATGTGCTCGTGTGCTTTGGAGGGTCCCACTCAGCAAATGCCCATTTGGAGAACGTATCTTTAGTCCTAGGAATGCCTCAGTGAAATCTGCCAGGGGTGCTAAACCAGCACATGCTGCTGGCAGGACTAAATCCCTAACCCCTGTGCTTTAATCACCTAGTGAGGATTCTGGGAAAAGGAAAAAACCAGCAGTGTTTCCAGGCCAGGCGGGATGGTGGCCTGGATGGTACAGGATGAAGCCAGGTTTCAGGACACAGAGAACAATAGCCCCAACTGTGCTATGTGGGAGTGGGTGTACCCAGGAGAGGATTTCTCCTCTCCTGGGGAAAGTGAGACAAGCCCCACTGGCTGCTGACACAGCATCATCTGTCAGTGTGCCCATTCAGAAGAGCTGTGTGATTCAAGCAAGGGGGTGACAAGAGCACCTTTGTGTTGTTGACAGAGATTGCAGGGTGGGAATAGGGGGCTGCTGTTTGGAAGTGGGCATGGGTTCTACAACTGAAATTCAGAGGGCAATAGAGACTTTCATGTTTGTTAAAAAGGGCTGGACCTGTGTATCAGAATCAAATGCTAGGAAGTCATTAAGAGCTGTCTGTCATTCTGTGCTGTGGTAAGGTGTCAGGATGATAAGGAGGACAGAGACAAAAGGACTTGCGAAACAGGAAAAGGACACTTGACCCAACAAGTCTGTGCTTTGTGAGACCCACTTTCCTGCTTTGTCATACCTCTTACTAGCAAGTACATATTCACTCCTCAAAATTCATGATTAGTATGTAGCTCTTTGGAAGTCCTCTTCATGTGCTCAGATGTTTTCTGCTGAAATAGTGCTGCCCATGGTCCTCTTCCTCTCTGTCCCCATTGGTGTCCCTCTGAGAACACAGTTTCTGGATTTTAAATTCAGCTCATTATACTTACTGTTTTGGGACAGTGCATAAGCACACATCCCTCAGGAATACTCAGCATTTCTAGTGGCTCCATACTTGAGAATAGGGAGGAATTCAAATACAGAGTGGAATGTGGGCTTGAAACAGGACTGTGTATAACCACAGGAGATGTCTGACGTTTATCTGAAATTGCCTGGTTTCTCATAGGCTGTCTTCCCTTGAATGAGGGCTTCATCTCTACCTTCCAGTATCCTCATCTTGCCTTGCTTTTAGTGCAGTCCTGACTTGGTTCCTGTGGAACCCAAGAAGGCTGTGAAGCTGCTCAAGCATGATCAAGGTAGAAGCACAAAGTGAAGTACCTTTGTCCTAAGGAGAATGCAGAGGAACTGTGAGGGAACTCTTCTATGAAGAGATGTGATATCCTTTTTCTGCAATCAGTTTCCTTTTTAGATCATCTCAGGATTGATAACCAGAATCACTTTCTACTTTTTTTTTAATTCTAAATTTGATTTCCATTCTTTGTCAAAGGCTGGCAAACTGCTGTTTGTCTCATTCAGGGAATCACATCTGTGCAATTCAAAATACTAGACCAAAACCCAATCCATCACAAGAAAGCAAAGAAAAGCAATGAAATAACTAAAATGGACTGACAGCACGTGTCCCCTGCTGCCACTTGTACCAATACTGCTGAAGGAAAGAAAGCCTCAAGTTGACATTTTGGGAGGAGGCTTAGTTCAGTTAACAGCAATTCTGCTGTTTAATCACAGCTGACACAGAAAATCTGATGCTCAGATTCTCATGTCATATTTGGAAACATTTCTGTCTGTCTGTCTCTCTAAAATTTAACATGGTATTCTGGAAATTGAAAATAAACATAATTTAATCTTGTGTACAGTCAGTTCTGACAGTGCCAATACATTCATTTGAAAACACATTTGTTTTCTTCAGTTAGTGATCCTGGGGTCAAGGCCTCCCATTGAAAAGCTTAGCTGTACTGAAGAAGAAACCTTGAAATGTGAGACAGTCTTCTGGTCAAACTAAGTAGACCCTTTGAATGTCTTGGCTCTAAATCTCTTCACTCTGCTTTTGACTGCTGTGGGGCCCCTTGATATTTACTGGCCTTGGGAATTGTTCCTGCTAATGCTGCTAATGCCTGTCTCTCTCCTTCCTTCCTTGTGTCTTGCCAAATGCAAACCTATCAGTATCGCTTCTTTCAGCTTTTATCGAATTCCTATCAGTATATTTTCTGACCCTTTCTAAATGCTTTTGGAGGCTAACCTGCTGCAAGGATTGGGGAAAAAAATTGTTCCTTTTTTAAAATCAACAATTTTCACAGGAGTTTCATGGCAAGTTTGCTTTCTATACTGAACTTGATACACTATGAAAGGTGCTTTCACTCACTTTGCAAGCTTTTTAAGCATATGGCTAGAAAAGTCGTGCTTTACATTCACCTTTTGCTCTAGGCATGTAAAGATCAGTTTCCAGTACAGTTTACTCACCTGTGAAATGTAGGTACTTCAGAAATTATCTCACTAGTCTTTCCTACTTACAATCAGAATGTTCATATTGCACATAGGCAATTTAGTGTATACTTGTACTTAAATAATCTACTTGGCATTCACAAAAATAGTGTTAAAGTAGTTTTAATTTTTTTTTTCAAAAGTTAAAACTGAAATTCAGTAAGCTGCTTGGTGAGCTGGAAACAAGCAGCCCTGCAGCACATAATGTCATAAGCATCAGGTCTCTCAACCCCAGAAGCTGGGTAATTTTTACAGAGTTAGGGTCTATCTTTAATTTTCTTATCTTTCAGCAGGACAATTACTATTAATTTGTATGCTTGAATTTCTGCCTAAGAATTGCATAATTGCTTCTAACTAAATTTTTCTCATTACGGTGTTTGAATTAAAGTGTTTCTATTATTTTTGCATGGCAGAAATTAAGCTAACAGTTTTATAGGAGCTTGCTTCATTTCATTGCATTTTCCTGCAACAGTGAAGATTAACTCCAGGTCTCACTGGTCTGTCTTGTCATCACAGAACTTAGATGTATGTATCTCTCAGTTAGGAGTCCATGTCATTGTTTGGAAGGGGAAAATAAAGGAAGCCTTTCAACCGTGTGCAGCTGCTGTTTTTTCTCCCAATCTAATATTCTGCATGTGTTACAGGGAATTCTTCCCCTTTTCTCCCACCTGCTTCTGCAGTTCTCCTACAGCTTGTCTGGCATAGGAACTGCAGGTTGAATCCATGCATCACATTTGCTATGGGCTGGCATGGCTGTACTCTGAGGATGTGCACACATCATCAATGCAAATTTCCTTCCTTTAAGCAAGCCTGGAAACTCTGTCACAATGTGATGCTTATATTTAAGTAGTCATCTGGCCTCTTATTATTCTTCTTCAAAGGAAAAAAGGGCTTGCTAACTTCTTCCTTTTATTATACACATGAAGCAATTTTTCTCCCAGTTCTTTCTAGTATTGATATAAATTACATATATATGTGTATATATATATAATATATATATATATATATATATATATATATGTGACTTCTCAAGTCCTATGTGTGCCACTTATTCTAAATTTTGCACTTTTGCTTAACTGTGTTTGGCCTCAGTTACCCTTTTGCTTCCTTGGAATTAAGCAGGACGGCTTTAAATTTCAGTCTCTTCAGATGTTTTTTAAAAATTCAGCTCTATGTTTCCCATGTTTCATAGGATTCCAGTAAAAATTCCTTGGGGCATATCACATTCTCCCAAAGTCAGCTTTCTTAAAGTCAAAAACATTTCTGAACTTCTCTAAGTGCTCCTGCCCTGAAGAGCATTTAGAGTCTAATGAAACCATGATCACAAACCTCTAAATGCCCCACACTTCCACTTCAGTTTTCATACAAGCTTCATTTCCTACTCTTCAGTTCAGAGCTGCCTGTAACTGTAAACTGTTCAGATATCTGCATGAGGAAACACGTGCTTCCCCTCCTCAAGGATCTTTTTGCTCATCAATGTCAATATGTGGCCTTTATTAATACTCATGAAAATGAAATGGGAGCATTCAAGGAAGAATAATCTTCAGATTATTTTCCTGTCTATTTTCCTCTAGCAGTCAGGTAAAGAAGTTGTGAACTGTCATAAAACTGACAATCTTATCTGTTTTCTTTCCTCCTTGTTCTGAAAATGTATGTCAACATCTGAAAACTATCGCCTCTGCTGTCCTTAAATCTCCTCCAAGCTGACTTTGCTTCTGTCTCAGCCAAAGTGTTTATATTGTTCCTTACTTTAATCTCAACATTATCTCTGCATTGTTTTGCCATCCTTTTCCTTTTATTTGTCCCTGCTAATAAAACCTGCAGTAGATTGTTTGTTTGTTTTAGTTAAGGCCTTACATATCAGGCAGTTTAGAGATATCTCTGAAAATATACATGTCAAATTCAGCCAAGTAAAATAATGATTAGTAGTAACTTGTCTCTGTAGCATCTAAGAGGCACTTAACATATTTTAAATATTTCTCAGCAAGCATGTGAGAAAGAGTTTGTAGAAAAATAGCATCACTGTCTTTCTGCTCTGAAACGTGTATGGCAGAGTAGACTGCACAGCCTGAGTGATACCATTAAGCAGCAGCAAAGCTGGGGGAGAGCCTGATGGCATTGTTGTTCCTAGGGGATGCCACCATCCTTCAACAGGTAGTTTTCTGCTTTTTTTATCTCATCCTGATTTTGTTCATTGTGGTTCTTCCTTAGAAGAAAGGAAGATCCTTATTGCTATCAAATTTTCTTCTCAATACATCACCAAACTGGAGAACATTCAGCAGGTTCATGTCCAGTCTTGCTCTGTATCTTGTTTAACCCTCTTAATAGACTCTTAGCAGGAGACCTAGCTTACCTCCTTTTTGTAGAAGCAGATACCTAGTATGTGCCCCTCCAGCCCTCCCACACAGATTCTGACTTTTTGCTCATTAATTAGCTCATTACATCAGTATTAGACCGGCACATCCAGTATAGGAATCCCTCTGGACACCACTGCTCATACACTGTGCTTTACTCAGTTGCTTCTCTTTGCGTCATCCTGCTCCTCCTCTGCTGTGCCTCTAACAAAACATTTCTCTGGCAACTTCTACAGCTGGCTCTGTTGCCCTTCTTCTTTCACCACCTCTTTCTTTGCTGTCATTCCTGAGGGTTTGAAACCAGCCATGTGTCATCTGTGACCTTCACATCTTCATTGATCATCCGGAGACTCTCTGAGTCTGCTTTGCCATGGCCTGATGCCACAGCTGTCTGACAGACTAGCCAGAGGAAGAGGGTGTCCTTACCTCCTGGGGTCTAGATTGGAGTGCTTTCACATCATATGTTCCTCTATGAGATGAGTAGTTCTCCTTTGGAAGTGTTCAGACTGGCTGAAGAAATCTCTGACTGATTTTGGGCAATGCAATTTTCCATTCTGGGTGGGTAAAGAGATTGCAACCCCATGGAAAAGCTGGTGTGTAAAGATAAAGCTGTCATCCAGGCAGAAGGGTTGGTGGTTTTGATTCATTGCTCATTTTTCTAAATGCTGTTGACACATAGCAATTAGTGGCAATCTTGGATGTGACGGATCTGGGCTCAACTCCTGAAAACAGATTTTTAAATTAAACTTAGGTGACTGGAGGATTAAGGCTGAGGTGAATGAGGATAGAAGGCTGTCTACCTCCTTAATTAGACCCTACCTGATTCAGCCGGGCATCCAAGCAAGTGCTTCACTTCAAGGGCCTGAATAGTTAATAGGGACAGTTTCCATACTAGTAGCCAAGAGTGTGCTTACGTGCATTGCTGCATCTTAATATGAAGGAGAGCAATTTATCTGTAATGAGAATTGAAAAGGCCAGCCCAAACATTGTGGGAGCTCAGGAGCTGCCAGCAGATTATTCTCGTTTGCCTGCCCCATTGTACAGTGCCTGGGAGCAGAGATGCTGAAATAGCTCAAGACACTTTCTTTAGTCAGGTTCTCTTAGGGTAGCTTCACAGGCAAGAAGGAATTATACCAAGTTCATGCAGTTTGTGGTTTTAATTAACTCCTCCAGCCCATAATTCTTCTCTGCCTTCCTAGCTCTGGGGGGTCTTACTGCCACCTCTTCACATATTCAAGTTTATTCATGCGCAGCAAGTCTCTTTTTATCTCACCTCTTATGCCCTTGCCTCCCCCTTCTCTTAGCCTGCCATTTGGCCTCCTCCTCCCCCTTGTTATCTCTCTCTGTTGTTTCACCCTCATTTGGACCCTTGTTTTCTTACCACTGCCTGTCCTGTGCCTGTCCCATGCAAACACTCCAGCAGATGTGGTGGGAAACGCAAAGCCTCTGAAGGGAAGTCACGAGGGTGGGAGAGAGCCTGGAGCAAGCAAAAGCCACGACAGAAGTCCAGGCTCAGGCAGCACCAAGGCACATTTGTCACAACTGCTAAGTGTTCCCTCCTGACAGCAGTCTCCACCACCTACAGCCTATTCCCCATTTTCTGCAAGAGATCAGACATTCAAAAGAGCCAAATTGTGGTTCAGACCACATTTTGGAGTTTCCAGTGAGAGTGGCAGAGCAGCTCAGCACAAATCTGTTCCCATCATGGTTTTCTGAAGATCTTGGTGTCAGAGGTGCTTGAGGTCACTTACGCACCTGATTACTGTTCAGATTTAAAAGTGGGAGAGTGTCTGAAGATCTGTCTTGCTTTCAGATGCTGTTTATTTTATTTTACAATGGGTTTTTAAAAGTCAAGCAGTATGTTAACAATACTATTCTCATTTTTACTGCATTTCCCACATCATTGTAACCTTTTCTTTTGAGTGTGCTGTGCCAACTCAGCCCTTGCAAAGGTTTTAGAATGGCAGCAGAGAACGGTAAATGACATGATTTATATGACAATTAAAATGGCTTATGATTACAAAGGATGTGAGACAGAGGTAAGGTTTCCTTCAGTAAATCTGGAATTAAGGGCTAGTCTCATGTCTAAGTTCTCCAGCCTTAGCCAGAGCTTGCTTGCCTTCAGCTGTTTGTACTTTATTTTATGAGTGAGTGGGTGTACAAAGGAAGATGACAGCCCAGAGTGTTCATGTGTTTCATCTGAGAACCCATGAGATGGTTGAAGTGTTGGCAATAGCAGTTTCTGCTGTGTTTGGGTCAGCAGAGGCCTTGACATCAACCTTATTCAGCGTGGAGTCCTCTAGTCAGGGGTTTTCTGGGGAAATAGGAGGCTCCAGCTTGGGTATGCCATGGCACCTCACGTTTTTCTTCTTGAAAGATAGTAATTTAAGCCACTGATTCTCAAAATCCTGTGCCACCTCTTGCAAAATACTTATCATTGTTACTTTGGTGCTGCTGGAGATGTTATAAGAGTGAGTGCAGTTGTCCCTCTGAGGGACAGTCCAGAGCAGTGTGAAAGGGTCATTTGGAACAGGTTAGGAGAAATGCATAAAGGCATAGCAAGTTCTTAGGAATGAGCAGGGTGTGGGGATTTGTCTCCAAAAGCTTTCATTTCATGATTTTTCAGGTGTTTCACAGTCCAAAAATGACAGTAGACATCTATAAATTTCTTTTATTTCTTTAGTTATATGAAGTTTATTCCCCTAGAAAATGTAGGATGTTTTAACTTCACCTCTGGGAGGAAAAACAAAGTAAAAAATGTTCTGCTAACGAAAAAAAAAAAAAAAGAAAAAAAAAAGTCAAAATTGTCCCTTCAGTTTTTCTAAGGAAAGCCTAATTTGGAGGGGAGGGAGATACTTTTCTAGGGGAGTCAAGACTTATTTTTCATTTAGTCCTAGAGGTCTTCTGTCTCCCAAAAAAGGTCAACAAGGAGTTTTTGTTCAGACTCATCCCTGTCCTTCAACATTTGCTATTTCTCTAAAAAGGGAAAATAATTGAAAGGAGGTGAAAGTTTGGAAGTGGTTGTTTAAGAAAATAAACCTTCACCTTTCCTCTCTTTCACCTTTTGAGTCATCATTTGCAAATTAACAACTTCATGAGGGAGGCATGAATAGGTGCGACCTTTGCTATTATTGCTACTCTGTGATGATGATGATGAGGTTGAGGAGTGCTTGTTGAGTGATGTTGAGGATTAGCTTCTGTATCTTCTTGTCTCATATTTGTATTCCAGAAGAAACTCATAACGATGACTGGGATTGTATCAGAACTTAAAAACCTTTTGCACCATTAATTGTTTTTTAGTATCCTTAATACTTCCCTTGTGTTTAAGAAGAGCTTGTATGGTTGAATAGGAGGGGAAATTGAGCCTTGTAGATATAAACAACTTTTTAAAAATGAGAGAGGGTGGGGGAGGAGAAGTGTTGTTGCTGAATGAAACCTGAGAAGAATTATCTCTGTGTCAAAAACATCGACAGTATTTGTCATGAATCAGGAAATGGCTCTTCATGCCCATCTTGGATGTTCCCCAAATTGTCTGATGTCCCAGCTGAATGGGTGAAAGAGAAGACAGTGATTATCTGCAGGGCAGGAGAGACTTAAACATTAAGAGTTTTATGCCTTGGATCAGCTGGAATTTTTGCTCATTCCTCACATATAGTCTCTGAGCTCACCAAAGCAGACAATATGAAAAATATTAACTGGATTCAAGAAGACATTAGTAATAGATTAAGAGTGCATGCCTCTCTAGTGAGACTTTTTCTTTCTTGATTTTTTTTTTCCTTTCAGTCAGAAAATTCTAAAGGTGAGTAGGTGAAGTCAATTTTAATAATTCACAGACGATAATACATCTATTTCTTGTTTGACAGAGCTAGTGTTTAAACTATTAGCATTGTCTGGCATAACATGAAACGGGATCAGTCACTCATCCCTTTGAAACCTCTAACCTGGCCTCATTTGAATTTCTGCCTTCCAGCTTTGCCAGTACATTTTAACAGTCTCGCAGAGCTCTCAGCTGCCTTGTGACTTCAGAATTTATCTACCAGGTTGTGGTTAGGAGTAGAGTAAGACAGCACCATCCCTCATCATATTTTCTGTATGCAATGACACAGAAACCTCAGTGCTACAGATAGCCATTGAAATTTGAAACGGACCACTCAACTGCTGCACAGAAATGGGTTTTTAAATCAGATTTCCTTTTTGGAACACTGTTCTGTAATTTTTGAAAGCACTCTTTACTTTTTTTTACTTCCTCCAAATTGCTGAACTGGTACTACTTTGTATCATGCTTTGTATTGATTACTGTAAGGGGAACAGTGGAATGACAATAATGAAACCAAAAAAATATGTTTTAAAAGAGGACACCTGCTTGTTTGGTTTTTGTTGGGTTTTTTTTGTTTGTGGGTTTTTTTTGTTGTTGTTGTTGTTTTGTTTTGTTTTGTTTGGTTTGGTTGGTTTTTTTTTACAGTGGTCTGTGACAAGTTCATGTTTATAATTACCTACATCTCTTACCGAGTTAGTGGTTGCAGAACTTAATTTTAAAAATTTCTAGATTGGGTAACTAGGAGTGGAATTGCTTTTGTTCTTGCTTTTAATTCTGTTTGTCTGATAAAATACTATGCTTCTACCTTCTGATTTTGGAAGCAAAATCATATATTGAAGCTTCTTTACAATAACAAAAACTTCGGACTAAAGTAATTGGCTGCCACTGTAGTTTTTCCTCAGATAACAGTTGTAAATTTCCAAACCTCTAATCTTTGGCAGCATTTTCCTCTTGATCCAAGTTTCTGTTTCCATGTGTTGGCGGAGATTAAAAAGTGGGTTATGAAGGTGAAATTGGAAACAGAGGAAATGTGAGGTTTTAGGAAAAGCTCAGGTAGGGCCAAGTTTGCTCTGTCCACTGTTTTTATAGCTATGAAACAAAGCCTGTTGGGGCCTCTTCTTATACTACAGTGTCACCACTGATCACATATTGTGACGTTTGCTCCTCACTCAAAACAATTCTTCTGTAGTGCTAATCCTATAAAATTACCACAGTCTTTTATCCTGCATGTAGTTGGCTGAAAGGGCCTGCAGAGGAGTACCCAAGGTGTATATTTAGGTGTGTATTCCTGACCTTCCTTTCTCTGTCTCCTCCTCCAGGGTGCTTATTGGTATTATCTTTGTATTTTTCATATTTGTTAGATGCCTTCTGGATGGCTTCTGGGCTTAAAATAAAGGCCACAATTAATCTTGGCTGATGAAGTGAATCCCAAGAGTGAGATAGCTCATGTATTATAAACAAAAAGTTGTCATGAGTAGAATATGACTGGCCCTATAGATAAGCCACCCACCTCTATAGTAATTCAATACCTGTGTTGCATAAATAAATGCAAGGGGAAGGGGGACAAAAGAGTGAAAACAAAAGGACAGGAAGGTGTGTTATTCACCACAATAGAGATCCACAGCAGTGAAGCCTTATGAGCACTTGAAGAATAGCCACTGGGAGTTGGAGATGGATGACAGGCCATTTGTGTGCTGGAAAGCTCATGAGGAGTATTCTTATTTTTGCTTTCTGGTATTAGCAACTACAATTAATTCTGCTTTGACTTAACTGCTGAATGGAATTAAGGAAAAAAATTATTTACTTCATTAATGTCTCAAATATGGCTTTGAGAAGGATTTCCTTCTTCAGAGTAATGCCGGGTATCTTTGATACCTTTGATAACACAGCTTGCTCTAACTGAGAATACCATGGATGCAAACATCTATATCCAGCAGCCATGTCAGCTGGGATATACTTCCAGAGAAAGCAGGATTTGGAGCCGTGCTTGTTGGGTGAAAAACTTCTGGGGAAAACCCTTAATATGTGCAGGTACACAGCTTGTGTACTTGCTGTGGGTTTTGTAAGGATCAGCATTATATACCAGGGTTCATCAAATGGCCATTTTGTACATTGGCATGCAGACAACTTACAACTTACCAGGACTGGAGCTGGGAGGGACTGTTTAGAAATGTGACAAAGTGGTTGGAGTCGTTGTTGCTTTTGGCTGGGACTACCAAGTATTGTCCTATTTATCACAGAAAGAGGAAAGGGCCTGCTGAAGTGGTCAGAGGAATGTAATCAATAACTCTTTTTCCACACACCAACCAAAGGATGCCAATGGCAGCTAGAGACAGAAACTAACACATTAGATGTGAATTCCTCCTTGGTTTTTATACCAATTTTTCCCTTGTTGCTGACTACATTTTCTCCTGTAAAGGCTGCAGAATCTGGGTTGTCCCTCAATGTCTTTTTTAACTGCCAAGAACTCAGAGAGACACTGTTTGAAGAGCAAAACCTCAAAACCTCTAGACTGTCCTCAAACACTGGGTAATACAAAGGCTTTCTCAAGGTTCCTGTGTAACCTGTCAAAGACAGCTCAGGAGATTGCCATTCTCCAGTAGAGGTATCACACCTGTGTGTCAATTCCAAAAGCCATAAGGAGATTCTTAAGGCACAGAAATTAACTTTATATCAAGTTCCTCTACAGGAAAATGTTCACTTTGGATCAAGATTCAAAGTGAATGAATATCCAGTTAGAATTTTTTTTGTATTTCCCTTTTATTCATTGCTATAAATTCAGCATATTTTTATCTTCTATAAAAATTACCATCTAACCAATTACAATGATCTTTGTAGAAATGCACCTTGAAGAAAAGCATTCTGTTGATGTAAATTATTTTAACTTGGACTTTAGCTATTAGATAAATTCCTGAATAATAAGGAAAGGGAGAGTTAGACATCTCTGTAAGGTTACCAATTTAAACTGTAATGCTCATGGGAAGAGATGACTTGACAATGCAGTGGTGGAGGTAAGCAGACTCATTTCTGTAAAAAGGGTGTTGACAAGCAGTGATTTTTGGGAAGCCTCCAGACAGAGTCCAGGATACTCCAGACTCTGACTTTAGGGATTTAGACAATATGAAAATTATTATTAAAAAAAAAAGGCAACTCAAGCATTTACATCAGCTGTGCCTGCAGCTTTTTTGTTTTTCTCTTTTTTCACATACTTTTGTTCTATTAAACATTTCCAGAAACATTGTACAGTTAAGCCTAACATTGTGAAAAGGACTAATATCCTCTTCTGATAAACTCTTCCTGTGTTGCTGTTGTGTCAAATCGAGTATATGTCAGCTTCACATTAGGCTTCTTCAAAAGAATAGAATATGTAGGGTCTTCAGCCTGACAGACCTCACGTGGCTGAAACTGAAATAATCCCATTGAGTATCATGTTGTTGAGTATGAAGTGGCCTTGAATATTCTCATGGCCTTAGGCATAGATACAGAGATGGCTTCCTCCAAAACCAAGTTCCAGGCAGGCTGACAAAATCATTTCCTCATGTCCCATACAGTGTTTTCTTTGGTTTGTTCATATAACCCAAATTAATTTTTATTTTGCCTAAAAAGGTGCTTTGTGGAGAGGCAGCTTACAAGCATCCTGTTTTGTTGCTTCTGGTTTTCCCCCTCTGCAAAACACCACACTGACTGCTGCTGCAAAGAAAGATTCCTCTTTCTGTACCCTCAGATCCCTCCTAAAAACTCTCTTGTTGCCTTCAAAAATCACTTCATACCAGTGATGTGCTGTGACTTTTTGAGCACCTTGTTGACCACTGTTTTTTGTTGTTGTTTTCTCACACTGTGTCTCTACTTATTTGTGCTCCATTTCCTGTACTGTGGGCATGGGAATGCAACTTGACCTAATGATTCAGGCTTAGCAAAGGAGAAAAATCTAGTCACAAAAGTGTGAAATGCTTCAGTGCAGCAGAAACAGGTAAATTATCCCATATAAAAGCCTGTTTGTCATGGTAGCCGTATGACTTCATGTTGTTAGCCGGTTCAGTATGTGCAGCATGGCCTTGGATTATGAACATTTTATGCAGGAAAACCAACATTTTGGTTCTGATTTGCAGCACAGCCAGAGCAGGAAGATCCTGGGTGATGGCAGAGTTTTTCAGACACAGGCTGTAATAATCACCATTTCTTTGTAAGGATTTTAAGGAAACATGTGTGGGAAACTATTTATTACATCTGTTAAGATTCTGCCCCATAAATGCTGACTTTCACCTGCATGCAAAAGCTGAAGGAAGCATACCAAGCCTAAACTGGTGTCTGGATAACAAGACAGCTTTTCAGTGCCCTGAGACCAAGGAGCTCGTCCTCTTGCTGGAAATTCTTTGGATACCATCTTTAAATGTTTTACAGTATTTTTATTAGTACTTTCCACTCTTTGGTGGATCAATGGAAGTCTGTTCTGAAATTTTAGTCACTTCTTTCTTTGCAGTAGCATTTCAAATTAATGGTCTGCAACTGTAAACTTACATATTTGTACTGACACATTTTTTAAATATAAAGCTCTCATGTTCCTGCAGTAAAGGAAGATCCAAAGAAAATGAGAATATCTGGCACTCCAGTCTCCACTATCAGCTCATTAGCCAATTCTGCAAATTTATTCTTCATGTGGAAAAAATGTTGTGACGTAGTGGCTTGTTGGCTGTATCATACAAGTGTTACACTGGTAACTCTGTTACTATAAATTTCAAACCAGTGCGTATTGTCAGCTGTTGCAAGGTATCTTCATTAACAGTTCTTGTGGTGTACTTTAGTAACATATATTTTAGATGCAAAATTCTGGAAATGCTGTAGGCAGTAACTGTGATTTCATTCAGCCCTTATATGGATTGTTTAGTACCTGGCTTTTTCCTCTTTCAGAAATATGCAGTTAGAATCATAGAATAGAATCATTGGGTATCCTGAGTTAGGCAGGACCCACAAGGATCATCAAAGTCCAACTCTCAGCCCTGCACAGGACACCCCAATAGTCACACCATGTGCCTGAGGGCATTTTCCAAACACTCCTTGAACTCTGTCAGGCTCCGTGCTGTGACCCTGGGGAGCCTGTTCCGGTGCCCAGCCATGCTCTGAGCGAAGAACCTTTTCCTCATATCCAACCTAAACCTCCCCCAGTTCAGCTTCAGGTCATTCCCTTGGGTCCTGTCACTGGTCACAAGAATGAAGAGATCAGTGCCTGCCCCTCCTCTTCCCCTCATGAGGAAGTTGTAACTACAGTGGGATCTCCCCTCAGTCTCCTCTTCTCCAGGCTGAACAGACCAAGTGACCTCAGTCACTCCTCATACAGCTTCCCCTCAAGGCCCTTCACCATCCTCATGGCCCTCTTAGGATGCTCTCTAGTAGCTTTATATCCTTCTTATATTGTGGCACCCAAAACTGCCCCCAGCACAGGAGGTGAGGCTGCCCCAGCCCAGAGCAGAGCAGGACAATCCCCTCCCTTGCCCGCTGGCCATGCTGTGCCTGATGCCCCCAGGACAGGGTTGGCCCTCCTGGCTGCCAGGGCACTGCTGGCTCATGTTCAGCTTGCCATCGACCAGGACCCCCAGGTCCCTTTCCATGGTGCTACTCTCCAGACTCTGGTTCCTCACTTTGCACATGAGGTACCTAATAGATCCAAATACAGCTACCTTGTTTTCTACTAAAACATGCAAATTTATATTAAGGATCAGTTTGTCATTGATTTGCTGTGACGCTTGGGGAGTTTTATATGATTTCTGAGGCTACAGACTCAGAAAGTTTTGTTCACGGAGCTGGGAACTCATTTTCATTTAAACTGTGACATTCCCATATTTCTACAAGAAAATGGGCTTTACAGAGGAAGTTTATTATTACCAAACTACTTGAATGAAGGCTTAGATATCAGATTATTTCTGCTAATGGCAGTGTCATGTGGAGACTGTACAGGGCTGAGGCTTGTCTCCTATCCTTCTTCTTTTCAGTATATGCTGGTGCACTGGATGACTTACACCCCTCTATTGAGATACACTGTCTTCATACTTTATTATTCTCCCTAGCCTTACACTTAATTCTCTGCATTTTGGTTATCTAATCATCCATTTCCCAATAACATCATTAGTCATTCCACTATTTCCTTCCTCTTTCCCCTCAATTGTCTATTATCACTCCTTCTTAAATGTATTTAGACATTGCATTTTTACTGTTACATCTCTTCGGAGCTAAAATACTTCTGTTTTACTTAATGGGTTTTTTTTTCTCAAAAGAAATATGAGACTCTTGCCCCAGAACACTAACTCCCCACTTCTGTTAATCCCCAGCACCTACACTGCTCTCTGTTTTTGCTGCCCAGCTAGCTGAACATGCAAGTGTCTTCTCAATCTTTTTGCACAACCAGAACTTCAGGTTTTATTCTAGGAGACGCCTTTTAAAAACATCTCCAAGAATCCAAGAACAAAAACAAAAAAAGCACATGCCTGGAAATATTCTACTGGTGAAAAGAAGGAAAAGAACTCAGCTTCTTGGTGTAGGTTGTTGTCAGGAGTGGGGTTTTTTTCCCAGATATTGGTAAGTAAGTGAAACAGAACTTGATTTGGTGCTCATTCTTGATGAAATGCATGTGTTGTGCACATACATGTGCTTTCTCTTTCTTCTCTGTTTAAATCCCATTTAAACAGTGCTCAGTGACTGCTGGGAGTTGTAATCCATGTGCAACTCTGTCATGAGGCAAACACCAGCTGGAGGGACGGCTCTACAGTCTGCAACCAGTTGAGTTGCTGAGGAGTCATAAAAGAGGGAAAAAGAGGTTCATGAGAACTCAAACAGTGCCTTTTGGAAAGTGTTTCTTACACTCCCTTAGAAGCTACAAAGTCTGTATCTTGTACAGTTTCTTGTGCTTAGCCAGGGACAAGATTACAAAACAGAAAATGACAGAACTTCACAGCCAAATTGGTACTTTCTCAGATTTGTTTGACAAGATATTTCACACAGCCTCAGAGTAGACTGAAAGCACCTATAAAACCTGCTGTTTACTACAGAGAAAGAAAAACTTTTTTTTTTTTTTTAAGGAAACATTTTTTCCCCTGACAGAATTACAAACAGTTGTGAATATTTCTATTTGGTCCTTTACTCCTGATAGATGTTTTCATTAGCCATCTCTAAAGTCCCAGTTTGGGTGTATTTGTAGAAGCTTATCTGGAGAAACACAGCTGTTTGGAAGTTTACCATTCTTTTAATTAAATAACGTGTTAGAGTATATTTATAGCTTTGCTGATTCAGAGCCATAGGTTAACAACTCTTGTACTCCAATACTATTGAGTAATTGCCCAGAGCTGTATCCTAACACTTCTGTAAAACAAAGCACTAGGGACTGTTAGTGTAGAAAACTGTGGAATTTTATAAGGGATTTTGACCAGTGAGCACTATTAAAAATAAATACCTCTATTTATGGGTATTGGCTAATGAGCGGAACATTAGAAAAAGATGCAAAGTAGTGATGGCTTCAGCAATAAAATTACAAATGACAACAGATATTCATGAGTGGTGAAGATATCATAATTGCTATTGCTGAGCTTCCTGCCTGCTTTCCTTGGTGTTATGCTCAAAAATAGCAAAGTAATTTATACCCGTGCTGTAGAAGAGCAGATCTTGAGAATGTTTGATGATAGCATTATTATTTAGAACAAATATTCTGGCTACAAGGATATTTGAACTTGAGGATCTTCAAATTAAGTACATCCCACCCTTCCTGCTTGTAATTGTCAGCCAAGGCAGCAAAGGTTACTGAAATGAGGACCTTAGGAACTGTTGTTAATGCAGAATGGGAAGGTAGCCTTACAAACAGCATACATCCTCTTACAAAAATATGATGAATTGAAGTGGTTGTAAGTTGTGGGCTGTGAAACAGATCTCTTACCACTTGACATACACTACAAATGGAGCCATTCATTCTTCAGGTGAAATTGATTTAAATGTACTGGGGTGCTGGAGCCTGTTGTAGAGCCTCTAGCAGCATACAGTGGTCAGAGAGGTAAAGTGTGGAAATGATCAGTCAGGTGGAGGCTGAAATCCTGACCACAGCTTACAGCGCACTCCAGGTCTCATTTGCATGGTGTGTTTCCACAATAGGGATCCTTCTTCCTGGAGAGTGCATGCATTCAATAAAATGCTTTAAGCCCCTCAACGAGAGTTTTTGATGGTATGACTGCAAGGAGAGGGAATGGTAATTCCACCCTAAGTCTGGGCAGCATGAGAATGGGAATTGCAGTTACACTTATTTTTGTTGTTGTTTTGGTAATTTAAAGAAACACACAAACACTCTGTCCTGTCCCATGAGTTTGGAAACCTTTGACTCCTTCTCACTGCTTTTTCTCTGATTAAATGCTGCAATTAGAAGGCCTCGTCCTGCAGCTCCATGGCCACTCAGATGCTTTCACTTACTTCCTGTAATTGTGAAGAAAGTCAGCTTTGAAGGAAAAAAAAACAGTGACACCATGCTTAATTCACTCCCAAACTCAGTCCCACAGTTAGCTGACAGTAATCACACTACTGTTAGATAGAGGGACACTGTAGGCAGTTCCCTGGGATCTTGAGCCCTGCTTCAGGGTAGAATTTGTGAGTGAGGCATCCCCTCCAGGGTTACTCACAGAGGAAGGAAGGGATGGCCGGTGTCTTGGCCCGTAGGCTTGAAATTCTTGCCAGCAAAGCTGGAGCTCTATGAAAAGGTCTGCAGTTCAGCAGCGTTGTGGTATAAATACACCTCTGCAGCCAGGAGCAGTGGAAAGACAGAGACACCAAGGGAAGGCTTACTTTAGCTGTAACTGTTCATCCTTTGGAAAACAAGTATTTCATTTCACCAGTCATACCCAGTTCAAAGTTTCTTAATATAAGCATCTCAGAAGTGACCTCAGTTCTCCAAATCAGCTAACACTGACTGACAGGCATTGTTGACATGATAAAGAAAAGTAGTATATTTACTGCAAGTAACCTTGCCCAAGCATAATTGTCTTCAGTAATGGCTGAGGTGGCAACTAAGTGGTGTTTTCTGTTGATTTCCATATTCAGTTTCCTTCAGATAAAATGCTGGTCTTTTATTTGGAAGCACTATGAGCTGAGAATAACAAATTTTACTTAGCTAGCACAAAATAGTACAAATACAAAATTTTGCATGTATTCAGTGGCAGTTCTGACCATAGGCTGGAGAACATGTGTTCTCCTGCACCTGTGCAGACAAGCAGAAGAGCCATTGTACACTATAAGATTAAATTGAAGACTTTTAATGTCCAAGTTGCTTGCATTTTGAGGTTAAAGGATTAACAGTTCTCCAAAATAAAAGTTTCAAAATAAAAGTTTTTCTTTGGAAAAACAAAACTATAATCATTGCTTCAGCAAGATTTTCAACTTGAGAAGCTTTTTGTGACTTTAAATTCTCTCTGTGTTTTCAGTCCTAAGCTCTTGATCTAGGATCGGTGTAATATAACACACATTATTCTTGGCTTCCTAAACGAGTTTTTATTAAGTTACTGTGCTCTTTGCAATCTTGGAAACTTTTTAATTCTCACTTTACACTTCAAAGTTCACAGCTATCTCCGTGTGCGATGCAAACACTGGCTGTAAAATGAGCAAGTGAAACACCTCCCTGCAATTAAGAAAGGAGGTGGTTTCCTCAGTGGAAATAATCTGCATTGGCCATAGCAAGAGCTACAACTCAGCATCTCATTTAACACTTCAGATTGTCTTTGCATATGTGGGCTAGAGTCCAACAGCTTTAGGAAATCCTTGGTGGATATTAATCTGGAACACAAAAAGCAGAAGTCCTACTTCAACACAATTGATAGCCTCTACTTACTAGCAGACTTTGGGCTCAATTATTGTGGAGATGCAATTAACTGTCTTTCACGGAGAGGGTGGGTCCTTCCAGATCCAGGAGGAGAGGTCACAGATGGGGCGGTGTGGTTATGTGGTTAAGGGTAATTTGGCTTGCTCAGAAAAAGGTCCAGACTCCGGGCACTCAGGCTGAACACATGCAAAGCCAGACAGCAAGAAATGCCATGTACCACCAGCCCACCACATCTGCCACCAGGCGTGACCCATCCAGACTGCAAATTCAGGCTTTTTTTTTTTTTTTCTTCCTGTGTTTTCTGTCAAGCAAGTAACTTTGACTTGCATCTCTGACTCGCCCTGAGGAAAGGGACACAATCAAGTGGGCAGTTTCAGTCTTGTTGACTCTGTGGAAAGGAAATAGATTATAATCTTTCCTGCAGGTATTTGTTGTGCTGAATTCCTTCAATGAGCTCACAAGTATTTTATTATGTGTTTCATGGGGCTCCTCAAGCTATAAGCTACAAAGTGGGAGGGAGTTTCATTATCAAAGTTGTGATTAGTGCCATGTCCAAAATGTGAAATAGTTGAATTAATAACTTGTTTACATGTCTGAGACAAAGCAAATAGAGACAGTCACTTCTTGTTGAGAAAACATGCTTTCTTGGCAGAGTTTAACATGGATGTTTCCAGCAGAATCTTCTCTCTTTTGAATCTGTCTAGTGTAGGAAAAGTGTTAGCTTCTCAGTTCAGTTTGAGATTTGACAATGCCCAAGGGAAGGGATGCGTCAGTTTTAAGGAATCCCCCACGCCCCACAAAACTTGGAAATTTTACATTTATAACATCATGTCTGCCTTGAGGAGGCAAAATGTTGTTATCAGTATTAACCTTTAGCTAGTTCTTTGTATTATTTTCAGATGGGCATATTTAATTCAAAAGCCAGCCTGGCTACTACTCTGCATCAATTTTCAGCATTATATGAACATCAGCATTTAAGTATCTCCTTATGTATAAATAAGCAAGGTACAATCAATGTTTGAAGAGGTCTGAGAGTCTTTAACTGGTATTAATGGCTGCACCTTATTTGATTTGTTTTTTTAATGCAGTTTTAAAGGCAGGCACAAGGATTTGGGACAGTTTTGTTGACACAGCCCATTCAGAGCTTCTCTTCCTAGAAAATATCCACAAACTGAGTGAGCTTTATGAGCCTTGTCTTTAAACACTTTAAGCCTACTCCCAATTGCACAAATGTCACTTGGTCGTATTGGATGTTCTATCCTTGCAATTTCAGACATCAGTTTCTTCCACATTTCTCACTATTTTTTTTCACTTCTTGTATGATGTAGGAAAATCAGGCTAGTGTATTTGGGATCCAGAGTAGCCATGGGATGACAGAGATTGCCACAGCTACAGTCACAGGCATTTTCTTTTCATACTTTCTGAAGTGAGAACTCAGTCTGTCCCCCTGTTATTCAGTGTGTTGTGTTGCATCCCCCTTGTCCTTCAGGTCCTGTGGGTGCTTGTCTTGAAGTCGTGGCCTGCAGAGGCGCATGCTGAGCTGCACCCTCCCACTGCATGTTTTCATTTCTCCCTGCTGCAAAGCAGTGACACAAAACCTCAGGCAGGACTCAGATGGAGTCTTCATGAAATTGCAGTGCTCCTATTCTGTGAGGACAATACCTTTCCAATGCTGGATTTAGCACCAAGTAGAACTGGATTAGTGGGTAAAAATTGAATAATTTTACCTCCTCTTTTCTTCTTCAAAATCCGCAGTATTCTGAGCGGTACAGGCATTGTAGACATGCAGAAATGTAAAGTAATTTTGAAAGCAAGGAGGAGAGCAGTATAGCTGTTACTTCATTTTGGAGGAGCATGTTCTCAGCATTTCTAGATGTAGAAAATTCCTTGAAAAATCCCAGCAGATTAATATTTTCCTGTCTGGTGGATCTGGCATAGAAACTAAGATCTGGGAATTAGGATCAGTTTTAAAATTTTACAGATCATGAGAAATCAAACCAGAGGAATGTCACTAATTCATTTCATGAGGTGTTCATCTCTGCACTGCCAGGAGAATAGCTGCTATATTTAACTGTGCAACAGCTCTTCAGCCAAAAACAGCGGATAGTCCCAACTCATTAGTTAGCTAAGCTTCATTTCTCCCTCCCACTCCCTTCTATCATATCTCTGGTGGCACAAAGCCCATTGTAAAATTGAAAGTTGCCTTTCATATGGCTAGGCTGCACTGAAGGAGTAGCATTAAATGTTTTTCACACATTTTTCTTTTGTCACTAAGATGTATTTAAAGGATAGATAATTTCCATCCCTGCTGGCCCCTGCTACTTTAATCCAATTATTTCTCTAAATGTGCTAATAGGCTCAGATTTCGAGTTTACAGAATGCATTTTCAGCCTGAAGTGCTGTTCAAGAAGCAACACAAATTTAAAGAATTAAAATTAAGGCTGTGCTTTACTGGAACTGCAGTGTGCTGTTAAATTCAGATCTGACTGCAGCAGGGAACTCTAACTGTGAGGGCTGGCTGTGTTTGACACCACCAGTATTCAGAAGGTGCAACCAAACACATTTGCTTCTGAGTGCCATGCTTGCCATTCAGTTTCCATGTATGTAAGCCATTCATCTCTCCCACATCTCTGCTGTGATACTCAATGCAATGTGGCCTTTCCTTGGCAGCTTCCCTTTATCACTTGAAGTACCAGAATCTTAAAGAAACCCTGTGAAAATCAGTGTAAAAGATGACTTCATAAACTAACTTGGCAGTACTTCTGTATTTGAGCAGCCTTGCTGAACTCAAATCAGGTTGTGGACATCCATAAGGATGCAAGAGCTGTGGGGCTTGTAAGCAGCAAGGCTGACTAGAACTGAGACTTATAGGTAAGGGATTTCCTTTTCCAGAACCATTTCCCAGCCATCTGGAGGTGGTATCATGGGCACACTGAAAAATTATGAGTTGCAAAATTTTGCAGTTGCAGACTAATGGAGAGAATCTGTTTTATGACAAGGTGGAAGAAAACAAATCCAGCCAGTGGATGAGGGGAAGGCGTCTCTGCTGGTGCTTATCATAGAAAGTGATTTTAGTTAAGGAGCTGCTTAGGTTGCAGCCTCAGAAAGTCTGTCCTGAATGTCCCAGCTAAGTAGAACCATAGAATCATTTAAGTTGGACAGGACCCTTAAGATCATCCAGTTCAACCATTAGCCTAATACTACTAAGTCCACCACAGAAAACTAGATCTTAAATATATACATTCTGTTGAAAAATATTTTGGAATCAGGAACTTTTGTGACTGGTGAGGACCACTGTAGAAACAGAGGTTTCATTCCAAGAATGCATTCTAAGCAGTGGACTTTGGTCTGTGCTTAAGCCAGGACATATCCATGGGAGTGCACATATTATTGCTAGGATGAAATGGTTGTTTGAGTAAAATGATGTTTCACTTACAAGCTGAGCTTAGGGAAACATCTGAAGAGAGTGGGAGCAGAGTGACTGTCTGCTGAGACTGACAGACTTGAGCTCAAGGTTCTCCCTCCTGTCCTTTTTCTGTTCTATACCAGCGCATCTCATGCTGTTCATGTTAAATGTTCTCAGACTATGTGGCTGCTTCTTGACAAAATACATAATGTATGTATATATGTATGGCATATGTAGGTATTTCACCTACCAAAATTTTTTACTATTTTTGATAGCAGTGATTGATGTGCAGATATCTATCCCCAAGGAATTCTTGTTGCATATGGTGTTATAAAGTCAGAGCTTTACCCCAGCTGTGTTATAGACTTGGATTGCATTTGTTGATGGTAAAGAGCAGTTGTTTGCCATAATCTCTTTTTATCTGTACCTCTCTACTGTGTTTCCTTTTGGGGTATGTGTCCTTTACAACTTTCCAATTTTGCTGATCCTAGCATAGAAGTACTATTACTGTATGCTGCTTCTTTCCAGCAGACATGTTAGCATGGTTTCTTTGGCTTAATACTTTACAGGTCTGAATCTTGGCCTTGGAATTTCAGGCACTTAAAGGCTTTAATTCCCTTCTTATATCCCATTTATATCCACCTGAAACAGGGTATGATCAAACTTCACATATTTCCCTCTCGCTTTCTGACTCACTGGTTTATATTTATACCTGAGTTTCTCAGCAGATTTAAAATAACAGCTTTTATTTATGGACATCCTGTCCTCTTTTTTTTTTTTTTTCCCCAAAATGATGCAATAGTAAGTATTGGCAGGTTAGCATTTCACTTGTATGAAGGTTGCTTCATGCTTATTTGTATCTTCTAAGCACCAGCATGCATGCATTGTACAGATCCATTTAGTTTTTAGAGTAAATTAATTTACTCTGATAATGAAGAAATGTCACATAAATCTGAATTACAAACCCTTAATTTCTGGCAATCATATGTGTACAGGCATATATGCCTATATTTTTACACTCCTATTAAGCTATCTTTTGCTAGCCAAGATGTTTTATACTTTACTTCAGAAACATCATTGTTGTTTTGCCCTGGAGTAAGTAAGCACTGTTTATGTCCCAGTAAATCTTCTACTGGTCACAGTCCACAAAAATGTTTGTTTATGGTCCACAAAATTTGGATCACTTTCTCTTGTCTTTTCCCTTGCTAAGTATGTCTGCCCATACTAATTTAAACTTACAGAGGATCATCAAGTGAACCGCATTTACCAATATGACTGTTCCCATGGGGAAATCTGGTAAGTGTTGCAATGCCTCAAGAAATGCTGAACAAACTAGTCAGTAAGCAACATCTTCAGGGTCTGTCCTGCTTACTTCAGGCACATTTGCTCAATGATTCCACAAAAACATGGTCTGGTGCTTTGGTTGTCATAGGTCTCTGAGACTTTGGGCTTTATGACAATTTTGATACAGTTCATATGAGGTGGAGGAACAACACTGCTGGTGACTGGCTAGGTTTGAGCCACAGCTCTGTAGCAAGAGTGGACCCCAGCATTCCTTGGGGAAACGAGACAGAGGTTTCTGAGAGTGACTTTATCCACTGAGGTGCAGAGGAGCAGGGGGCAGCTGCTGAAGTCAAGAGTCATCCTTGCTTGGGCTCACATCTACAAGTGTTTTTCCATCCGGGGATTATTTCCTCCCTGCAAAAGATGTCCTACATATCATATTTATAAATGTGTATAAACACAATATGTGTATCAGTAGAGGGAGAGAGAGACATAAATATATACATATGTGTGTGCGTCTATATATGTAAATATATGTATGTATTATACACACAAAACTTAAGTATACATTAACCAAGATAAGCTGTGTTTGCCAGTGCTTTAATCTCAGTGGGAGACTGTTATTGCTGGAGTCAGGCTCTTGAGCACCAGCTGAGGATAGGAAACGAGATTCTGGCATGTGGGGTGTGGGAGGAATCTCCCTTTGTCTATTCCCCTTATTTTGTTTCAGAGTACATACACAAATAACATTCACATGTGGCCACGAGTGATGTAGTGCATGCAACTGACTCCAAAAGAAGTTTCTCTTGTGAGTGTAGCCCCTTCTGAGCATGTATCACTTTATGCTGCTATTAAACAATGTGTTGCCACGCCACAAGGTAATATGAATCATTTCAGAATGCATTTTTTCTTCTGTGAGAAGTTGGAAATCTATTTGTATCTTTATCATCCTATTAGTTTAAATATATAGAGAAGAGGCTAATCCTGTCTGTATGTGGCTGTACATGTGCATATATAGACAGAGGCATGAGACAAATTTCTTCTGACTTACCAGATTTTTTTGTGTTTTAATCTGTTTTTGTTGCTTTTGCTTTTTACTTGGAATACAGAAGTCTGTGGCACATCGGGGCTGCTGTCTGTAGCCTGATCATCAGGTTCATGCTGTGATTTCCTGTCTCAGGAGTCTGTGGCTGCAGGGCACAGAAAGCACTGTAAAGCCTGTTTTCTTGCAAACATGTTTGTGCTCCAGCACAATCCACATAGCGCAGACCCATTTCCAGTTGTTTAAATTAAATACTACAAAGGCAAAATTTGCCTAAATTGCTAGTGTACTGGGTAGGAAGCAGAATAAAAGAAAATTGCAAATTTCTTCAGGCCTCAGGGAAAATATAAAGCTGGTGTTTAGAAAGTAATCACAAAACTCTGCAGCATCTATTATTAAATATATATATATATAAAGTCACATACGGTTTGTTCACATTGATTCAGGAAACAATGGTTCACATCTCCCCTCTGGCTCACAGAGAGTCTCTGGGAGAAGATTCTGCATGAAGTGCAACTGTACTGAAGAAAACAGTTACATCAGTGTGAAACGGGGTATGTGAAATCAGATTCAGAGCCAGCATGAAAACCTTCTTAGCAAGGGCTGTTTTCACACACATGGAAGGTATTAGCACAATCCCTCCCCAGATAACACAGATAGTGTCAGGAAAAAAACTGTCTTTCCTGGATCAAGTATAGATTGCCAGGGCTTAAATTGCATGATAATGAGCCTGTATTACTGCTATTTATTTTCAGTACAGGCAACATATTTGGCACCATACAAGGCAAAAATAAATAATGTCTTCACCCTAAAGAACCTGTGGTGTAAAAGCAGACAAAGGTAAAGTGACATATGAAGGGGCATACGGGAGGTGTTGTAGTCAAATGTAAATTATTTTCCTTAAGGGTAAAATGACAATCTGTGTGCATAAATTCTCTATGGCCCCAGATAGGCCTCATCTCCCAGTAATTTAATTCTATAATGCATTCTACTTGGTTTGAAAATAGAAATTCAGTACTTTAACTCAATCCACCCATCCCCACCAAATATTTGAAAGGGGCTAGATGTCAGAGAAAACCCTAGAAGGTCCTGCCGCAGACTGATCAACCTAAGGAAAAAAATCCAACACACTCTTTTAATTTCTTTTCTATGACTTTAAACAAGTCAAATAACAGGTCTCCATTACCTCTAATTTCCAATTAATTAAATAATTATAAAGAGTACTGGAAACTATAAAACCCCAAGGATCCTCATGATGTTTTGCTGGTAGAAAGCAGCTTGTGCTTGGATTTTCCTCCTTTTCCTTTGCAATTTACTCTTTCTAATTGCTACAAGTAGAGTTCAAGCTGGTCTTTAACACACCAGTCTTATTTCTATTTGGATCGCAATGTAAAAACAGAAGCTATCTTTACAGGGCCCTGTGAACTTCTCTGTCCAGTGAACCGTGTCATTATCTGCAATGGGTATGGAAAGAGGTCTTCAACACTCAACACATTATTTTCTCATTTTCCTAGAAGTGTGTCTCATGTACAGCAGGCAGGGTGTACCTTTTAGGAGAGCAAAGAGAGACACTTGTCCCAAAGGAAGTGATGGTGGCAAGAGAAGGTCTGTGGAGCACTCCCTGTTCATGTGCTGCCCTGAAAGATGGGGTGCATGAATGGTGCCTGTACCTCCTTGGGCTTGGCTGGGAGCCACATCCAGCAGGCAGTTTCCAAGAATCACACCCTGGTGTCAATTGTCTGCATAAAAAGGAGAGTTGTGGGCAAGAGCTGGGCCTTTGTACTATTTTGTTGACTTAGCTTTCTACCCTGCATAGGAATGTTCTCCATCCAGAGAAAATAAATCCTGTCTCTTGGCTAGAATCTGTTTTTTTGATTGACTAAGTGGTATCCTGACTCATTTGTGATTAGGGAAGGGTGTAGGTTGGAAGAGGATTTACTGAAGAAGTTGTATTATCTTAAAATAAATCTTTACAAAGAAGTATTTGAGCAATTACTCTGCCTTTGTGCAGAGTATCAGCCTACAAACAAGTCTCAAATGGAGCTTTACAAAAGTCACTCCAGTATTTTCAGAGTGATGGGACAGGCAGCATATTTGTTGAATCTGAACAGCATTAGATGAGATTATCTTAACATTGAAGGACAGAAAGCCACCTGATAGTGAGGTGGGAGGAAAGGCTCAGAGTTCAAAGTGATTTTGACTATTGGAGAAATAGTCTGACATGAATAGGGTATGACTCAATGAGAACACATGCAGAGTACTGCATGTAAGGAGGAGACTACAAATCCACCATATGGGATGAAAAACAAGACGTATAAAGCCATTTTCTAGAAAGTAGTTTAGAGAGATCATAAGGGATCACCATCTAAAACCTGTCCCTGTTGTCAGGATTGTGGAAAAGCAGATATCCTACTGAAACTGATGAACAGGAACACTGTGGCTAAAACATGAAGCTTCTCTTGTAACTCAGTGCTGGCAAGACCCAGGATGGTGTCTGGTTTTGCAGCAATGGGATGGTGCCTGGTTTTGCAAACCACATGGCAGAAGCTTGTAGGTTTTGACTCAGGGAAAAGCAAGAAAACCAACTGAAAGTTTAGAAAACAGAGGTTTTAAAGACAGATGTGGCTAGTGATATGTTTAGTACAGAAAGAAATTAATCCTTCAAGAGGTAGACGCATGCTGCAGGGGAGAAAGAGTGGCCTATTCTCTGTACTGATTGGATGGGCCAAAAATAAAAGCCTAAATTGCAGAAAAAATTGTATAAATTAGATATTTAAAAAATGTTGCCTACCACAAAGCTGACTGGGAAACTAAGGGAACTGAACCCAGTTTTCCCATGTGTTCTAATGTATGTTGTAACTGTTGCACAAAATCTGGCTATCAACTCTTGTGGCCACAGTACCTGCTGTGTGTTGGTTTCAAGCTGGGCAGCGTGTGCCCACAGTGTGCA
Organism: Passer domesticus; assembly: GCF_036417665.1. Taxonomy (NCBI): domain Eukaryota; kingdom Metazoa; phylum Chordata; class Aves; order Passeriformes; family Passeridae; genus Passer; species Passer domesticus. The sequence continues at coordinate 78,113,144 of NC_087474.1, read as the reverse complement.
TAAGCCATAGGGCATAAGGGTCTTTGTATTTAGGCATTTACCTGTCTTGAAATGGAGTTTCATTGTGGATTGGATGTGTTCCAGCCCACAGAATTGCAACTGGGCTCATGCACATCTGCAGTGGCCCAGATTAATTTAGAACTCTGGAAAACAGACATCCTGAATCACTGCTTGAGGTATTACTGCCTACAACAAACAGTCTGAATCTTGTCGTCAACAGAGGCGGCAAAGTACCCAAACAGTGAGGTATTCATAAAGCTGTGCTGTTACTTAATAGTCTTAGGCCTCTGAATTTCCTGGGAGAGGTCATCAGAAAATTAGATACTAATAAATAGGCAGTCTGCAAGACAGAGTCATGGATAATAATGCATTTAAGCACAAACTTAACTTTGCACTACTTTTTGTATGTTGGGAAGATTTGGATCAAAAACTCTTGGTTTTTTAAGTTGTGTTACCATAGTATTTTTTTTACGTATTCTAGATTGATACTAAGTTACTGAGATATCACTAGAACTTCAGAGGAAATTGATTTATAACTGAAACAAGAAAAAGTAATCTAGTTTGGAAAAAAAAATGTGTTCCCCAAATATGAGAAACTCTAGGCCAGTTAAGGTGAACTATTTCCACCCATTCTCCCCACCCTTTTTTTTTCCTTAAGAGAGATAGAATATGAATTAAGAAGCACAAAGCTCTTAGGCACTTTAGATTAAAGCTAAAACATAGTAATGATAGCTTGATGATTGAATGGCATCTGCCAAACTTCCTCAGGGACTCCAATAATATGAGGGTAATAGATCATTAGAAGTGTTGAACACTGCGTCTGACATGTTTAAATTTATGTATCACATTCCTCCGAAATAATAACTAGTAATGGGTTAAGAGCTTTGGAGGGATGTGGGATATGCAAAACAACAGAATAGGTGATAGTCTGAACTGGTGGTACCAGTTAAGTAACCCAAGATTGCCTGCCTAGTATATTTTAAATATGTTAAAAGGGAACTTAATTATACCAACCTTAAAAATGTTTCCTTTGAAATTCCTTTGTAGAATGCAGAAGTTGTTTAGGTGGATGTATTTCAGTTCAGCTACTGATAGGGGTTAGGATCCATTATTCATAATCACTGCACAACTTAGTTAATGGCACTCCATTAACTACTCTAAATCCATCAGTTTGGATCATGTCTTCAGATCTGTACAGTCAAAAATTATATAATAGCTTGGTTGGTTTATGTCAGCTGAAAGAAAATCAGTGGTCTTGGTATTGGTGCCAAGAATGTTACAATTCATCCTCTGATTGAGTCCTTTGAAGGAGAAGACACTTCAAGGTAAAATACGGTTTTGTTTCCAATAAGGTGACCACCTTGCCTTTAGATGCAGCAGATCTCTCAGCAGCAGTGCTCTGCTTTTGGATACCCTGAGTTAAAAAGAATATTAAAAGTTAAAAAGATATCCCTTGTTCAAAACATGGAAGAGAAGCTCTTGCAGCTTTCCCTCACTAAACTGGGAAAACCAACTATGAAGTTATGAGTACTTTGTGGAGCAAGGTTTAAAATAAGCCAAATAGCAGAGATCTGCAAAGTAACCCAGCTGACATATATGTCATAGTTTGTGGAAAGGAATTAAGGAATATCTGTGCCAGACTGTTGATGTTTTTGATTAACTGTTTTAAAATGTTGTTCATACTTGATACAGTGGGTGATGGACTTGAAATATGAGGACTACAGCCAAAAAAAGTCAAATAAGTGCAATAACTTATACTGAGGTGAGGCCACTCAAGTGCTCTGTCCATGCCCTTGCATTGTATTGTCACGTTATGATAATATGACAATGGCCAATGGCCCTAAAGTATGACAGAGTTGATCCAAGGATCTGGCTGTAGTTTTGGTAGATTGATAACAGGCGAAGCCTGATCTGTTCTGCACAGAGGAATCCCTTTCCTCTCCTTCCCAAACATAACAAATCCCCTCTGTCCTTCTTGTGACAGAGATCTCTCTGGATCATTGTCAGGGGCTGTTGCATGGCATACCCCAGCCTCAGCATGGCTCTGCCATACATCTCTTGCTGGGAGGAAACAGCAGTAGGCCTGACTGTCTGTCCTGGATTGTGGGGTTTTCCTGGGAATGCCACTTGCTTTGGACTCTAGGCTCACTAGAAAGCCTTTGTGAATCCCAGAATTTCTGCTCTTCATGAAGTGGAAGGGTGGATGTTACCTAGGCTTGAGGTCATATTTCATATGAAGTATGTGGTATGAACCCTCCTCAGGTTACTTTTTGGCCATGGAAATACACAGTAATAAGATGTGATGCTGCACATTATTCTAACAAATGTAGCTAAACTTGGAATTTTCTCTCTGTCAGACTGCTTTCATAGTGTAGTGTCATGTAACTTCTCTTCATGCAACATCTAAAGATCAGAAAGTATAAGTTACTTAGCTTATTTTTTACTGTAACTTTCATCAGTGACAGCAATCATTATACTGGAAAATAATACTGAGAGACAGAGGACAGATGGAGAAGTAATAATGGTTTTGAGAAAATAAGGATTTCAGGAATAACACAGACATATTTGCTACAATTCATACTTGAAATGTGGTGATTAGCTTCAGTGTGATCAGCTTTGAAACCCTGAGATTAAATAAAGTTAGGCAGCTCACTTTTATTTTAAAAAGACTCTTAAGACATGCATTCTTACTAAAGCCCTTTTTTATTTTCTCTTTCTTCTTTTTTCTTCCTTTTTTCTTTCTTTTCTTCTTATTTTCTTTTTTTTTTTTTTCCCTCCTTTTCCTGATTCATTTGACTTCATGGTGGAGCCCAGTGGTGGCCTGGCTCTCCTTGCTTGTCCCCTCCCTGGTCCCTGTGCCTGGGGAGCCATGCACACCCCTGGCAGCAGCCGCCACCCCAGTGTGTAATTGCGGCCGCGGAGCAGGGAGCGCCGGGCGGCCGCATACCGTGGGGGAGCTGTCTGGCAAGAGGCCTCCTCCTGCTTCACTCAGACGTGTCAGGACAGCAGCTTGAAATGCTGGGTGGAAATACAAAGTGAAATGGAAAGCTTCCCCTGCTGCTACCCAGAGGCTGCAGGAGAGGTGTCTCCAGAAGGTGATGCCAGGAGTTCTCCAGTGCTGTTCAAAAGTTCAAGGGACACAGGCATGCTCCACTTCCATATTCTGGAGGTCCACATCATAAAATGAAGGAAAAGTAATATCTCAGTAGGTTTTCTACCGCACTGAAAGTCAACACAGAAGTTAGGAATGCCAAGTTGAAGAAGGAAGAAGGACTTTCTTACTCCTGAAGGTTTTCTCAAAAATCCTCTTGCTGTATTGTAAAGGTGAATGAAAGCCTGTGAAGCACTGCAAGAAGAATTCATGAGATAACCTTTTTAACATAGATAATCATTGTTCCAACAGAGATTGAGTTGTCCATGACATAAGCTGAACTTCTCCAGAGACAATCACAAAATTGCTGAATTCTCCTTTCTTTCCCTCACATAAGAAAGTCACCAAAGTCAACAATACTTCATTGCACGCACACACACACACACAAAAAAAAAAAAAAAAAAAAAAAAAAAAAAAAAAAAAGAGAGAGCAGAATTTTAGCATCTGTTGTAAAAACAGAAAATGGAAAATATGAGCCCCATAGTCTTATACAGCATTGGCTTTCTTGTTAAAGTTGTTATTTTACTCCTTTTTTCAATCTAGTTTTACTCCTTTTTTCAATCTAGTTTTTATGTAATAAATACTGTAAGTTAATTAGCAGGATACACATTTATTTTTTTGCTTCTTCTTTTAAATTGAAAATAAAGCTATTTTATATTTCCCAGGTATTTTCCCTTTCACTCCTTCTGAGCTGCAATTCCCATCCTTGGGTTCAGAACACAATGTAGCATCATCTCAGGCTATGAAATTACCGGATGGAAAAGCAGGTGTTTACATTCTCAAATGAAAGGGGATATTTTCAATGATATTCATTAGTTCAGCTGATTAAAATTATTATTGAGATTATGTTTAATGTTTATTAAATGAGAGTAGAGTTATTTAAAAGTGTAATTATTTTGCAAATCTCTGTTACAAAACAGACCTGCAGATTTAAAGGCATCCTGATGAAGGTTTGCATTTCTAAACCTCATATGAATTTGAGGCATGACTAGTAGGATGTCAGATGAGTGAAAATTTTCTCTTATGTCGATGGCTGGCAAGAGACAGGATTCTATCTGCATATTTTAGGACTAATGAGAAGTTGTGTATTTTCTTTCAGCCAGTTCTCTAAAAAGTCTATGGATAAGAAGACCTTTTCACAGCATTAAAAACAGTGCTGTAAAAAAATTTAGTCAGCATCTTCTTTTGGAGGCAACATATGACATCATAAATAAAGTGAAAAGGTTAATTTAAAATGGGTAAGCAGGTTCATAGTATATGAAGGAAGCTATGAGACAGGTTAGATGCTGTCTCTAGGAGGAAGACAAGCATTGTGCTTTTAGCCTCATTTATGTCTTCTTCATATGCCACAAAATATTGCAGTCATGTCTGCTTTCTTTTGAGGTTTGGACATATTTAGTCATAACAGCGGTTGTGGCTTGCTTGAGAATCTTGCTGAGAATCTGTCTGCTGAGTGTTTTACTTCTCTGTCTCACTAACCCCAGGACAATCCATTGTAGCATAAACTGTCAGTTCAGTTTTGGTTATGTATTTGCAGTTTCACACTTTGAGGAGAATTATTGTATCACCGTTTTGATTGTAGTGATTTAGGGATCTGTTTGATGTTGTAAAGCTGGAAAGAAATCTCAGAGGCATATTGAATACAGGGAGCTGTTCATACATACATACCAAATCTGGGAAGCTGTATCAGTAGGTCTCACCTATGTAAGTGAAGAGATGTGTGTTCTTCTAGTCCAGTTTCCAGCTTTGAGACACAACATGAAAGTGCCTTTTTCCATCTCCTGTGTGGCTTTGTGAATACTCTCTTACTTCCCAGCTCCAAAGTGGTTGCTTCAGGAGACCTTATCCAGAGAGATCTCTCTCTTATTTCCTCTACTCTGGCCTTTGTATGTGTCAAAAAAAGCAGCTGCTAGACACTGCGCACTCAAGACTATGTGTACATGGGGAGAGAGGAGGAACATCTTCTTCTCACATGACTACTTAAATGCCCCTTACTCTTTTGAAATTGCAAGGGCTCAAAAAAGTTTTGGAGTGGCCACCTTCACAAGGATGAATTTCATCCACACAAATCTCTAGCAGTTCAGGAGTTAAACTCTGTGCTTTCCCAGAGAGTAGAATTTCCTCCTCTCTCATGTCTAATTGAAGGGTACATATCTCCGATCTACTTTGAACAGATTTTGCATTTGCTGCGCCCAATGTAATATGTCAGATTAAAGCCTAATTGATATTAATTGTCAGTTTGACAGGTATTTACGTAATACACCTGTGATTTGTCCGTGCTGCAAGATCAAAGAACAATGTAGTCCATTGTCAATCTTGTAAATTTTTTTTCCCTTCTTGAAGACCAGATTATTGTTCAAGAGTAAATATGAAGTATGTTTCAGGAGGTTTGCATTGGCATGTTTCCTCCCCAGTTGTGATTTGACTAACAATAGAACAAACCTATGCTGATTTTGTAATCTCAATTCCAAAATGATCAGGAATCACTTTGAAGCGTGTGTTTTCTGATAAGCAAGTTCCAAATTCTCATCATCCTGCTATGAAACGGTCTCCTACATTTTGTAGCATGTGGGTTCTGACTCATCTTTGCATTATGCTCTTCAGTTTTATCTTGATGTAAGTCCCATTGACTTAATTACACTGGCATAAAGATGGAATGGGGAAATGGTGAACCACGCCCACTAACAAGTCCATGGTGAAAATATGGGAGCTGTTCTTTTGTCTTCAGGGAGGTTTTGCCAGAATGGGGTGTCTCTTCTAGACAGACTCTTTGCTATTTTTAGCAACTTGCACGGAAACTGAAGTGTATCCTCCAAATCATGCCACAGTGCAAAAAGCAGATATGCATCAGAAGGCTGTAACTAGAAATGGGAAATTGCAAATAGGGACTTGATGTCTTTGATAAGGCAGGACATGGTGCTTCAATCAAAGACAGTACTGAATATAATTCTGACATTGTGTTTATTTTTAGCTAGTGTGCAGTGTACAGTTACCATATGCAGTGTACAATTACCTAAAGAAGAGACAAGGAAGAGAGAAAATAAGTCAGGATGGTAACTTAGAGCCACACTGAAATACAATGGAGGAAATTAAAAAAATAAATGTTATTTACACATCAAAGTATTAGGGGACGTTATGGTCCCTGTACTACAAAGGACATGAGATCTTGAGGCTTTGGAAAGATTTGGATTGTGGTATTGTTGAAACAAGGACTGCAGCATGAATTCAGACAGAAAGTGCAGCAGAGAATGTGAGTTTCCCTCACCAGCCCTGGCATCTCTGCGGGCTGTTTGGGCTGGTTGTTTTCTCTGAGACATGTAACATGATTCTCCAAACCCCAAGTTATGTCTAGCAGGCAGGATTTAACTTTTAACTGGCATGATTTCAGTTATATCAACAAAAGATCTCGATCTCTTGCCACAAACAAACAACTCTAAATTAACTGGCCTGAATAATTGAACAAGGGGTTGTTTGTTTGTTTACTTCAATTACTGTTTGTGGTAGCAGTGGGTGGAAATGAAATCTTGCCACTGCTTTCTAACATCTATCAGATTTGGAACTCTTTTCCTCTCTGAACCTTTGTATTGCGTGCAATTCTTCATGATATTTTTCCACTACTACTTGCATCTGCCTTTATTTTTCATTCCTGAGATTATAATGTATTACACTGGGCGTTGTAATACTCTTGATCCAAGAACAGTATTGCCTTTTCAAATCTGTGAAACCAGGTGGGTTGTTGGTTTTTTTGTTTTGTTGTTTTTTTTTTCTGGTTCTTCCTCTATCTTTTTATTCTTTTTTTCTGTTTTGAATCCTCTGTTTATCTCTGATTTTTTTCAGGCAATATCTTTTCATTTTATCATACTCCAGTCTCCTGAACTCTGTAACAAAATTGGCATAGTTTTGTTTTTTAAAATGTCCTTTGTTAAAAGTCCCCTGCTTTTTTCAATGCACTACATTGCATGGACAGTTGTAACTACAACTGTCTTTTATTTTAAATGTCATTGTCACCATTCAAAAGCTATTATATAAAACATCATAAAAACCTAGCTTTTCTTCAGTTTATCTTGCCTTGCAATTTTTACATACAATGATATCATGTTTGTTCCCATGATATCAGCATCAAGTATTTGTTCTTTTGCTTTGCCCTCTCGCTTTTCATAATATAGTAATTCCTTTGCTTTGTATTCTTAACTCCTGCACTATTTCAGTGAGCAGTCCAGCCTACTCTGCTCCATGCTTCTGTTCCTGCTTTACCCCACAAGTTCAATATGCCGTTCCCTATTCTGCTGGTTGTTGAACCGATGGAAACACAGTCTTTCCACCTTCTTCCTCATTCCCAAGTAATAAATGCAGCCCTAGTTTGCATAGGTAACAACTCACCTTAAAACCTCTGTTCCACTTTCCATTCTTAATTTGGTTTCTGTGACCTAGTATTTGTCCCATACTCAGCCATCACCCCGCAGCTCTGGAGCTGAGTCACGGTCCAGCTCGACTCTGGAGCTTTTCTAGTGTTCAGTACTGGTGCTGAGGTTATATTTTGGATGCTGTTTCATTGGTTCAATGCAGGAATCTGCAAGTGTTTCTGCAGCCACCCAAAGCCCTGAAGGAGTTGGGGAGCCTGCGAAATACCTGCCCAGGTGATTTCTCTGGGTCAGAGATGCTCTCTGACACTGCCTCATCCAGGCTCGTGCTGTGTGTTTAACAACTGGCACCGTATGTGTGCCTGTGTATCTGAGGAGGCAGAAACAGACTGTTGAACACTGTTTCATCGACTCTTGTGGGCTGAAAGTGTGAATAAGCTGTGTTTAATATGGTTGTCTCAGCTGTTTACATTGGCTTTTTGAACCACAGCCAAGTTAAATTTCTGAGGAGGCTGCTATTGCTTTCTAAAGATGTAACCCCCTATCTTTGTTCATCAGCCCAAAGTTATTTACCAATCATTACCTGTGTTTGGCAGAAGAACAGCAAATAAATCAGGTGCTTTGTGTTTTACATGGTCTTGGTAAATGTGTGTTAAAATACAACATCCTTTTATTTGAACAATATTCATAAGAGAGAATATTAATTATTATTAATATTAGAATATTACTGCTTTGCTTTATGCCTTAGGAGATGACAGTCTCTGTGGTAACATTAATTAATGTGTAGCTTGGCTGTGTAGGCAGAAAGCAAACGATCTCCCAGCAGGTTATTCAACATTAGCATACGGCCTTCCATCTCGTACAGTACTTTCAAAGCAATTCTCATCCACTGCACTGCAACCTTGCACTAACCTTATGTTAACAAATTTATAACTTGGAAATTATTCTGCTGACATCAACGCTGTTACACCACGCAAAACCTGTTTAAAATTAGGTCCAAGGTATTTCAGTTTTAATTTTTAAAATGTATTCTAAATAGTGTTCACATGCTTCAGTAATTGATGGCTTGGGATTACTTTTCAATTTCTAGTTCAAAATGAAGGTTTTGTAAAGGTTTTTAGTCTGGTTTTCCCCTCTCTTCTTTTCATATTTAAGTTGCTCCCTTAGGCAAAATCACTGATTTCCTATCTTGCCTATGCAATATTATGAACCAACAAACACTGTTGTCTGCCAGTTCATTCTTGAATATAGATTCTTTTTAACGCCAGCAAAGCATGCAGGAATCTCCTGCTTTACAAAGAGAAACTACCTGTCTGTCTATCTGTCTGTGTACACAGAGAAACAAAAATGAACTAGAAAAGACCTTAGAAAAACATTTAAAAAATGGAAACCACACATGAGTTAAAGGAACCTTATTAAGATACAAAGTCAAGCATCTTGAACCTTGGTAATGCAAGAATTACAAGATCTTATTTTTTCAGGGATTGCTTGCTCAGTCTAGGCAATACCCAGAGCATGTGAGATGTTTCAGGGATGTTGGACTGCCCAGAAATTTAAGCTATCCACCCCTAGTAGATCAGTGCTGGGCACGTGCAGACTGCCATGTTTTTGGTTTTTTCAAAGGCACATGAATTGACCAGGCTGGGGTGAACTTTGACCAGAATGGCAGAACATATCCACCCGGCAAAGGTGAAAAAACCTACTTGTTTTGAGTACCAGCTATAAAATAGTAGGGTTAGAGCTTTCTAAACTGTCCACAGTTTTCTTTTGGAAGTAGCTGAGACATGATGGGGAAATAACACCCAGGAGAGACACCCAGGGGCCAGGGATGGAGCCTCCAGATTCCAATCTTCCTCCATTCCACCCAGGCTCATACAAAAAGGGACTGGGGGCAAGAGGGACCTCTCCAACATGCAAAGTTGCATGATACAGCTTTTCAGCACTGTCCTGAGATGAAGAGAAAAAGAGGGTGCAGATGGACACACATGGTCCAGGGCTGCTGGAACACCCCTGGGAAGCCTTCATGAAAGGCTCAATAAGGCCCATGCAGCTCAGTAATGGGAGAAAGCTGAGCCCACCCCCAGCCCAAAACAAGCAAGCATTTTTCTTGTGAGACATTTTCTTGGTAATCTCAGTGACACAGTGGTTGGGACCATCCTTATTGGTCTCCTATGAACTATTCGTGCTTAGAAGGAAGCCCTTGTTGGATAGTTCAGGTAAGCCAGTGGCCTAAAGTCATGTCAGGAATGTATGTTCACTGGAAGGAGAGCCTCCTGGCAAGGAGTGAGCTTGTCTAAAAGTCCCCCAAGATCCACAGCAGTTCCGTGACAGCCAGGCAGCTGAGCCCGGGTAGCCTTGGGAACACAGGAGCCAGGAGGAGGAAGTGGATGGGAGCTTGAGGTGACAACTCAGAGCTCAGATAGCAACTGCCCATGCAAATTCAACAGGGGTTGTGTGTGTTGCTGGTGTGAAGATACATTTTTAGAAAATGTTTAAGTAGCACCAGAGGCGGTGGTATGACCTGTAGATGACTTCTACGTTTGTAACTATGGAATGTAGAAGAAAGGGAAAAAAAAAAAAGAAAAAAGCCGTGCAAGAGACACCTCTATGACTAATTCAGCTCTTCTGTAGAGAAAATTTCATTCCTTACAATTAAAGGGGAATTACTTAGTTTGAGTTATTTTTAAAAAGTTATTTCCAGGCTTGACACAACATTGATATCTCCTTACCTGAATTTCAGATTGCTCTGAACATTTAAGTATGCTGCATTTTTACCAAAAATCCTTCAAGATGAGCTCTTTTTGCAGCTCTTAGAGCAGCATACCTTGAGCCTGTGATAAGTAGTAATTTACTTGTTGGTCAGGTGTTGCCAGTAACAATATTCGTCTCTCTTCAGTTTCTATATGTTACTCCTGCTTTACAGCTGTAGGGAATCACAATTGCACTGTGAATTCTTTTCACAAAAAAACTGACTTTAATACATCTATTTTCACTTATATATGATAATGGGATGACCAGTGTACTCTCCTGATTGTTTTCAAAAGCCAAACAGAACCTGATGGTGACAAGTTTTAACTCTACACTGGTGCCCTTATAAGCTTACACATTTCTTTGCAGTCACTTTTGGTGAAAGACAGCCACAGGACAGTCCTTAAAAGGCATGGCTATATTTTTCACAGTGTGATTATATGTCATGCCTTCAGTGGGGAAAAAAAGAGAAAGATTTCTCAGTTTTTATTAAAACAGGCAAATCAAAACAATCCCAAAATCAAGGTAGAAGGAACATAGCATCATAACATCATTCTACTCATAAACCAGTATCATGTTTTTTGAAGGTTTGGGTTTGGCAGCTGGTCACCTCTGTATGTAGCCTGCAAATGTCCATTCTGATTTTTTGGGTTTTCATGCATTGCAGAGAAGGTAGCCTGAACTTGTCCCACCCATTGATAGATCCTGCACAAGCATATTTCAGTATCCACCTTGATTTAGAGGGATTAGTTTGAACAAGCCCTAATGAAACTCCCAAGATAATATCCCCTGAGGAAGGCAGGAAACCCTTTAAAATAAGAATGTAGTGATGACTTTGCAACATTACGCATAGCAAATTTATTTTCAGGGGTATTAGAAGCATGAACAGGAGAAATAGTTTTGCCTTCATTATACAAGGATTGCTGCACCTTGGTCCCTCCATGACATCAACAGCAGAGCTCCTGCCTGAAGAAGAAAATAGGAAATACAGAGCACTTACATTTTTCCAGTGAAAATACTTTCTCCCCCAAAAGACCACTTTGGTCTTCCTATTATAAAATGTAAACACTTTTTTATAGTTTGAGGATAACCACGTTTTAAACAGCTGTTGCCTCTCACCTGTGCTGCAGCTCTGTTTCTGCAGTGAATTAAGCCTTCTCTTCACAGACTGCCATCAATTGCAATTTTTTAAGTGCTTTGGGATCCTTTGGGTTGAAAAGCATGATATAAATTTAAGACATTAAATTGTTAAGAAGAGTAAGAGCATTACCAGATGCTGATGCTCATGTTATAGCCATGCTGTTAGCAGCAAGTTGGGAGATACTTACACTTTGTCTCTGCAGCAAGTATCACATCGCAAAACCCTTTTCATTAACTGCGCATTGAAAGTCATGAGGATGCTTAGCCCCAGATAATCCCACTGTACAGCAGTCCAGAACCTGCCTGATGTTATAGCTGGGAATTTTCTTCTAACATCCCACTGTACTGGCATTTTTAGCATGCTTATATACCTCTGTTCTTATACCACTGTCCTTCACTTAAATAGTTTTTTCCTTTGATGGTGCTGTAACATCTTCTCCCAAGTGATGGTATAGCACATAGTTGTTTCATCTCTCAAGTTTTACTATGGTTGACTAAAGAAACAAAGTTTGTCCTTGTGTTGTTATGCTTCTACGCCCCTTGACCATCCTTACAGCTTTTCTCTTTAATCTGCCCCAAATCCAGTTTGTTTTCTTTTAACAACACTACCAAGAGTAGTTTTTGAATACTAAACAGGATTTGAAATAAAAGACACATCAATTAGTGTCTCATATTCTAGCAGTAATACTCCCCTACTTGTGCTGGAAATAGCTCATCCTGCACATACTAAGATTATGTTTGCCTTCATGGTTGCATCACACTCCTGATTCACAGTCACCTCTGGTGAACTCATACCTCCAGGTTCTTTACACCAGTTGTTTCAGAATACAGTGAGCTTTTTGTTTTCAGTCTCTAAGTGAATTATCTCAAGTTTTTTCCTCTTGATTCTCAAATCTTCCATAGTGACAGACTTCAAGCTGAGCCAGATTTTTCTTTCTAACCTGAGCCTCCCCTGTACTGATGTTCCTCAAATTTAAATTATCACCAATCTTCTTTAGCTTGTTTGTAATATTTTTGACTTAATAGAAAGTGCCTGTAATGATTTGTAAGGCTGATAGTGACAAACCCAACCAACAACTTTATGCCAGCTAAAGATTTTCCTTTTTCTGACCTGTTGCCACCCCTTTATATATGTTATTATTCCCCTGCTGTACCTCATCTTCTCCAGCTTAGCTGTTACTGCCGTTACTAGAAGGATGAATCATAGAATCATGGAATAGTTTAGGTTAGAAATACCTCTAAGATCACTGAGTCCAGGCACTAAACCATCACTGCCATGGTGACCACTAAACCATATACCAAAGTGCCCTGTCTACTCATTTTCTGAACACTTCCAGGGATGGTGACCCCCCTACTTCCCTGGGTAACCAATGCCTGACCACCCCTCGAGTGAAGACATTTTTCCTGATATCTGATCTAAACCTCCCCTTGGTGCAACTTGAGGCCATTTTCTCTCACCCTGTCACTTGTTGCTAGAGAGAAGAGACCAAGCTCCACTTTGCTGCACCCTCCTTTCAGGTAATTGTGGAGAAAGTAAGGTCTTCCCTGAGCCTCCTTTTCTCCAGGCTAAACTCCCCAGCTCCCTCAGGTACTTCTCCTCAGACTTATGCTGCAGACCTTTCACCAGCTCTGTTGCCCTTCTCTGGACAGGCTCCAGCCCCTCAATGTCCTTCTTGCTGTGAGGATCCCAGAGCTGGACACAGGATTCAAGGTGCAGCTTCAGCAGTCCTGGGTACAGGGGGACAATCCCTGCCCTGCTCCTGCTGGTCATGCAAGTTCTGATACAGGCCAGGACGGCCCCTGGGCAAGAAGGTCACCTGGGCACACACTGTCTCGTGTTCAGTGGCTGTCAAACAGCACTCCCACATCATTTTGCCCTGATCAGCTTTCCAGCCACTCTTGCCTCAGCCTGTCACTCTGCATTGGGTTGTTGTGATCCAAGGGCAGGACTCGGCACTTATTGAACCTTGTACAATTGGCCTTGGCCCATCAGTCCAGCCTGTCTGTGTCCCTCTGCAGTCTTCCTACCCTCCAGTAGATAAACACCCCCACCCAAGCTGGTGTCACCTGCAAACTGGCTGAGGGTGCACTCGATCCCCTCATCCAGATCATCAATAAAGATGTTAAACAGGACTGGCCCGAAACACTGACCCCTGGGGAACACCACTTGTGGCCAGCTGCCAGCTGGATTTAACTGCACACTCTGGGCTCAGCCATCCAGTCAGATTTTTTTCCCAGCATCCATCAACTCCATGATTAGCCAAATTAGTCTGTATTGTTCCCTGTCACGCCACAGCTAAATCACTCAGCAAATGTAGGGTAAAAGCTACTTGGATGCTTCCATATTGTGCTTTAAGCTATGAGACAGAAATACCTTTTGTAATGACAGGGCATGGCTAGTTAAATCAACATTAGTTTAGAAAGTTTGAAGTAAGTAGCAGACACCTTTTTTTTCTTTTTTTCCTCTCTGAATTCATAGTCAGGGTCATTGGGCTTGCTCTATCTCATCTGATCCCAAAAGGAGAGAAACAGAGATTGTCTCTGCAAGGCAAGCAATTTGTGCAAGTCTTCTTTTAATATCGAGTTTAAGTTGTCATTTAAATGGGTACTTTGCTTATTTGCAAAGAAGGACCCTGCTTTAATTTGAACACAAAAGAACTCTACATTATGTTCTAGATTGTTTTCTGCATCTGTATTATGTAAATTTGTGCACCAGGTTATTTATTTTCCTTACCTGCATTTCCTTCCTCCAGTGGCATTTGTTTAACAAAAGTTGGATGCTGCTGCTTCTAAGAGTAACCAAGTTAGAGACTCATGTAAATCAGTTCTTAAATAAGCTTCTCCATAATTATTTAAATAACAGCAGTTGTTGGTTGGATTGAGTTTTTATGTTAGTTTTGGAGGAATTTTTTGTTGTCTGAATTTTTTTCACATGCATATTCTTGTTCTATTAGATTTCAAAATAGTAAAGCAATATAGTAACCGTAGAAGCATGTTCTCTGTAAGCATAGAACTATCACATTTTGCTTAATGTGCTACTGCTTCTTTGTACTTCTAGCAGCAGTTCTACTGTCTGATTTGTTACATTACTATAATCAACAGAAAGCACAAAACATCTGTTTTAAAATTAGTCATGTCACTCCTAGATATTTCTTTAATTTTTTTCCAATTCTGGATCAGAGGTTTAGTCTTGCAGAGCTTTGACTAATTCTATACTTCTGCTAAAATTGTCAGGAATCTGCTCAACTTCAAGTGTGTTTTTCTGCATCAGTGCCAGAGCTCTTTCAACCTACTGAGGTGAAGATTCGTGTTCTATTGGTTTATCTCCCATTGTTTTACCAACATTTGCATTACCAAACCACTGATTTAGCACCCACAGAAGACAATACAGCTGAGTCAAGCATGATGTTGCTTTCATTCTTATCCTTACAGTTATAAGCATGTCCCCCTTTATTGAGCATAGCCAAGCTTTGTTGGCCATATGCTGTACCATATGCTATAGCTCATGTGCTGCTACATAGAAACTTTTGATAGGATTATCTGAATTATCTTCAATGTGAAATAGACCAAACTTTATTAAAGATAAATTTCATGTGCCAGAGTAAAGATGCTCATATTTTATGGGAGATCTCACATAGGTGATTTATCTGGAAGAGCTTTGGTTTGTGAAGGCTGGGGAGGAATTCTTTTTAATAGAGGGTGAATTCAATTTGAGATTTTTTTCATTTGTTTTGTTTTTTAACTCTAACTTTCAGTATTCAGGAACAACGGTGTGAAACAAACACAAATCTATTGTATTTTTAAAAGCTATTTTAGTCCTGTTTCCAACTCCTCTTGTGCTGACATTCTGCAAACTGATTTTCTAAAAGGACTGTCACCATCAATTTTGCTTTTTTAAAGGACTTTAATTCTTTCAGCATGTTCATATGGTTTTATAAAGCCCCAGATACATGGCAAATCCCCTTGGTGTTGTAAGACAAGATTGCTGTTAAAAAATGTTTAGGCTTAGTCAGCTTCTTCTCACTACTGAAGTCATGAGGGACTCTGGGAAATGGTGTTTATACTAAGCTTAAATTGATAGGGCAAGTTTAATGCAATCAGGTCAAAGGTACAACTGCTTAGCTAGTCTCATCAACCACTCGGGTTTCAGCATCAGTTTATAAGAAAAGGCCTGTAATGATAACATCTGGCTGCGAGCGCATGGGCTGCATTCTCCGTGCGGTGATTGAATGTAATTTAATGGTGGGGAGGAGCAAACTGAAGGGCAGCTCCATTCCTGAATTATGATCCCCAACAGATAAGGTACAACTGCCAGACTTTGATCACCGCTGTTATCAATTCACTTGATGAAGAGCCTTTCTCCAATATAACCTGGATGGAGATGTCTTCCTTGGAGGAAGGAGCGCAGTCCATTGAACAGGCTTGGGAGGGGGATGTCAAGTCCAGGACAGAGCTTGGTGGTTTCCAAGTGCATACGTGTGTGGCTGATTGCTGGCCAGGCGTTACTTTGAGCGAGTGCTGAGTGACCCGGGACAGCGCTGAGGAAATGTGCCAGACAGAATAACGGATTGGGCTGCCCTCCTAACGTGAGAAAGCATCATGCTCAATTACATATTTCCTGCCTTGCACTGTCCGAGCTGGTGTGTGGCAATTTAAATATTCAAGATTACTGCCAGGCAGACCCCAAAATGTATACTCATTAGGAGAACGTAGATACCCAAGACATCCTGAGGGATTTTTAATCATAGGCAAGTCTGGTCTGCTGATGCTAATTCAGACCCTAAGAGGGGCTTTTTCATACGGACTATGTCTGGGTTTGCTGGCCAAATAGGGTATTCAACAAATTGCCCTCTTTCCCTTATCTGTACTATATTTAAAATTTCCTATCATATAATTTAAATTTCTTTTGTGAAAAAATTTTTACATTTTCTCCACCCTGGCTGGAATTCTGTTAAATATCTGTCCCCAGCGGGCAAGTATGGGAAATTTCAGTCAAAATAATTTCCAATCATCCTTACAGAAAAAGAAATTTAAATGTCTTGTTGCCAATTGACATTGGTAACATTCTGCTTTGAGGCAGGGACTTTAAATGGGATGATGCTGTGATTTGTATGTCACTGGTATACTTCTTTTTTTCCTGTGAAAATCACTGCATGTTATGAGATTTAGAAAAAATAAAAAAAAAACCAGAATTTGCACGCAGCAAAAAGTTTTTCATTTTTCCAGGTAAAAAGTCAGGGTATTTAGTCCATATTCAACATATCCAGCCTTCTGATGGTGCTAAATGGGATGTGTTATTTCTGAGAACCAGCAAGCATGCTCCCTCCATCCTCCATCCCATCTTCAAGTTGAATCAAACAAATCTGAGCCAACACATGGAATTTTTTGTGGTTAGAGGAACCACTGGGTACAGAAGATCAACATTGTCTCTCTCCCCAAGTTTGCTTATACTGTATTGCTTACACTGAGGCAACACAGACCTCAAAGCCTGCAAGGTTAGTGATTATCTGACCTAACTGTTTTCAGCAAAGGTCCCATTAAATTTCCTTGGTTTGCAAACAAAACGGGGAAGCAGGTTCTCGGTTACATCTGTCTCCCAAGAAAGAAGTTTACTCTCCTTTGTCTCGAGGAGCATGTGTGGGTGGGCTGTCTGTGACTGACAAGATTAAGAAGATCCATAACAGCCAATGTGGGACCCAAATGTTGGGTATACCCAGCCTCGATTCAGCCTACAAGTCTTTGTAATCACATGTGGCACAAGCTTTACTCTAGATGGGGACGTGCATTTTTTCCATTTTCTCTGCACATTAACTGTTTCCATAAGGATGTTCCTTATGATGTGTTTACATTGGGTTTGCTGATACTCAGGTGGGGATGCCTGTCACTCATGTCAAACAAATATAGGACCATTCTTGGCAGTCAGTAAATCTCTGTATTTATCTTACATTATTTAGGTAAGAAAATTCAACATACAGCTTAGGTTGGCAAGATTTGCCACTCCTTTTGAGGAACCAAAACCCAGGGAGATCATTCAACTTGCCACAGATCAGTGGCAGGACAGACCATGGCATCTGCTCTCTAATCATGAGAACGCATAGTCCTGCTCCTGGGCCAAGGCACACCCTATTGTAAGATCAGCTCTTGTACATGATAAAGGGTAGCATTTTGCACTCTTTTGTCCTGATAAGTATATCGTACTGTGGGTAATTATAAATCAGGTAGTAAACCACTTTCTAATGGCACAGAAAACAGTTAGCCAAAGCATGACTCACAATTCTTCCACAGCTTTGAGTTGTCTCAGTAGGTTTCAGTGCTCAGCTTAGCACATGTAACGCATCTTCTCATAGAGATGGGATGAGGCCCTACTTAAAGTGGTAATGATTATATACACCATACTTCTAAATGTATAAACTGCTTTTGAACAGACTGTAAAAGCTAAAATACCAACTGCTATACCAATGAATCATACTTTGTAAGGGAGTGTTTTTATATGTAATATATAAGATCCAACTGTATATGTATAGGCAGAGTGAGTACTTACACATCACATGTGTAAGATATAAATGATCCTGATGAACGTGACTGAAGTAAATTATGTTAATGCTCCAGTTAGAACTATTTCTACATTAATTTCAAAATGTTTTTGTTATAGTGTAGATTCAATGTCAGGAAGATGAAGGAATCTGGGCTTTTAACTGCAACCTCCACATTGCAGTGTGACTCTATGGGGATGTTGAAAATTAAACATTTGGTTTAAGCATTAAACACTTAAATTTTCTTTTTAAGTCCTAGGCCTGTGTAAAAGCAGATTGGGAAATGGTTTACAGTACTTCCTATTGGGGTCTTCCATACAGACAATGTCAGAAATGACATCACTTTTCTGCTAGTTACTTTTATTACTTTTCAAGAAAGTCTTTAAAATGCCAGAACGCAATTTTCCTGGTGACAAGTGATAACCTTGATGAAAGTTCTGGTTTTCTTTTAAGAGAAAGATGCTTTCAGCCCATCTCCAAGTCAGTGGACTTTATCAAGGGAAGTCATCATTCGTCCCCAAGTCTTGCTAGCCCTGAAGGGTGTGGAAGGATTAATCACGAGAGGCAGTTGTTGTGCTCTTGGCTACCCTTCTCCCTATGCAGAGTTTGTTATGAATGGTCTTGCAGTTGGTCTCACAGTGAACAGACCTATCTGCTGGAAGGGTGATCTAACCCATGGTGTCACCTCCAAGTAAGGAGACTTTTTGATTCTTATTCATGCTCCAAGTATCTCTTCCCAGGTGAAGGCTCAAGGAGAGAAGACATCCTTCGTGCTCCCTCTGCCACCACTGGCATTAGACTCCGTCTGCACTTCACGGGGGGAGTACCTAGCACACAGTCCTCAAGGGTGGTGGGACAGAAAACAGAGTGGGAGGAGAAGTTCTGATGGACAAGTGTGAACAAAAAAACCCTTCAGAGAAGTGGGGAAGGGAAGAAACAGCAAAAGTCTGAAAAGAGTCTGAAAAAAGTCTGAAAAAGTAGGAGAAATGGAATATATGTTAAAGAAAGGTGTATGAGAGAGAGAGGTAGATAAATGGAGGTGATTTAGATGGGAATATGGCAAGTGGAAAAGAAGTGTTCAGTGAAAGAAGCAGAAACAGCCAAGGGTAAATGAAGAAAGAACATGACTTCTTAAAAGGGAAGAGGTATGCCAAGATTAGGGAGGGTATAGGGAACATTTTTAAGAGTATTTGTAGCACTGAAACACATAGTTGTATAACAAAAAAATTTTCACTTTCCGTCAGTGATAACTGGAGTGCCATATTTACATCAGCTTTATTTAGCAAATTGAGGAATGCAATAATTGGGAACAATATGGAGTTTGGAGGACCAGTTTGAAAATGTGACAGACAAATGAAACAATATGTCAGACAATTTGTTTAGATTTTGTATCATGTTTACAGCAGACTCAGCCTTCCCCTGGGTAGAGCAACCAGTATCCCCATCTGTGGCTGCATATATAGCAATATCTGCAATATCAGCTTTATGTTCCCTCATTCTGAGCTGGGCAGTTGACTAAGCCAACTGTAATACACAGTTCTTTTCTCCTCAGAGTGGCATGAGCTCTGTGAGGTTCAGGGTTGCTTTATCTCCTTGTGTCAGGTCCTTCTGTGGTCTCCAGGCTCTTGGAAAGGTACCCATGTTGCAGGACACTCCTCCAATTTTCTTCTACTTAAGTGCACTGAAACCTATAATCTCAGATAATCTGCTGTAGTGTTTCTGTGCATAAATTGTATGGGAAATAAACAAAAGCATGTGGGTTTGGTACAGGCTAATTCTTATTTTTAAATAGAATGTAATTTGCTATTGGCAAATTAATCTCATTTATCCCAGTTCCATTTGTTTAAACAATGTGAGTAGAGTTATTCATGTGCAAAAGAGTTGGCAAATGCTGCCAAATCCACTAATAAATCTGGCTGCTGAACATAGCATTTGGAATGGAGTTATTTGCTATTCTCATTTTGTAGTATGCTAATTTCCACAAAAACCCACTATGATATTAGAGAAAATTATGGCTTCTCCTGGAGAAAAAGCATTAAGAAATTATTAATCTGCCAATATTGTACAAGAACTAGCAGAAAACTGTAGTGAGCAAGATAGATTTGCAGGACTCCTCTTTTGTCAGCGATGGAAACAGTCTCACTGACCTGTTGCAGAGTAAATTTAAAATCCAATTCTGTGTATTGTATTAATCTCATTTTTAGAGCTTTCAGTTAGAAGTTATTGACAGTAACTCCAGCTGCAGATCTTTTGTGCATCCATGCATGTGGCTACAATAACTATATAAATCTTTACCGTATTTAAGAATTCTGCGTTAGGGGATCCCACGTGCTTGAAGTGTCTGCAGCATTTTAATTGATCTCTGTAGAATATCACAGTGGTATCATCTTCATAAGAGAGCTGTGGGCTGCCCTGGCAACCTGCCAGGAGCCCAAGGGCTGTCTCACATTTACATTAAATGGACCATATTGCCACCCTTGGCATCAACACAAAGGCTGTGTGTCCTACAGACCGTGCAGGTCCCAACACGCAGTGAAGCCACCTCACTCTAAGCAGACACACCAGGAGCTTTGTGTTTTCTGCAGCCAAGGTACCTGTCTGCGTACTGGGGTGACAGTGAGCAGCATTCCAGCTGCATCACTTGTATGCTAAGCAAGCAGTTAAAAAAAACCCCAAGAGTGCAGCCAGTATAATTATCTTTCATCTCACCTGAGTTCAAAAGCAGGCTTTCCCACTGCCACTCTGTTTTCTTAGCTGTCTGCTCCAGAACCACTTTGACTGTTGGTGGTTTCTGTGGAAAATTAAAGGGGGAATGACTGTCACAGCTTCCTAATAACATCTAGGGATTCTTTTATATGCTAAGTCATTTATATCTTTTACAATTTAAAAGCATGATGACATCATATACATAATAGCCATACAGGACTGCCTGCATGTTTGCAAATAAATGTTAGAATTCATGACAATCTTTTTTTTCTCAAGCCAAAGATGACTGAATAATTCAGGTCCATTTTTTCCAAGAACTTTCCCTGTAAATAGAAATGCCTCTGCCTCTATCTATTAATTGCTAATAGAGAAAAGTCCACAGATACCTGCACGTTGCAAGCTTTTATTTATTAATTATTTACAAATTACAATATAAAAAGCATAAAAAGAATTATTATGGAAAATTATTTTCTATCAACTCTATACATTTGCAAATGAAAAGTTAACATTTCAGCTCTGCCTAGGGACTTCTTATAAGAATAGTATTGAGCTATTACAACTTCAGATCAATTACATATCTTTTCTTGCTCACACACATACTGCATAAATGTTGCCTAGTTATTACTTCCTGTATGGATGCTGTGGCTTTTTGGCTTATTGATACAGATACTACAAAGTATCTGTATTTCACACATTCCAACAACTTTGTATCACTTTAGCACACTTCATTAGCTAACCAAGACTGAAGCCAGGCAATTCATTTTCATTACATATGGAGCTGATGTTAAGTAAACATGAAAAGTGAAACAGAAATATGTTAAAACATGCTTGTGTCGTTTTATTGCTTTGATTACATCTCTGTGCACGACTGTATCCTCACCTGACGCTGACACAGAGTGTATTTCTTCTTTCACTCGTAAATGTACATGTAGTCTGCTGAATTGAAGATTTGCTGGTTTGTCAGTTGGGTTCTTTTTAAGGCTAACAAAAATTACGTCAGTTTAAACACGTTTAGGACTTCAAAAAGGCAATTTGTACCATGAAGTGGCTCTCTATATAATTTTGTTTCAGTTTTAGGGAAGGAATTTAGTGTATCCATTCACTGCTAACAATAATGAATTTGTATATTGTATAAGATCAGTGTACAATATCCCTGAAATACCTGAAAATGCACTAAGCTTTGTATTTGAAATTAAGCCAGCATCCTGACCTGATAAACTCATGGTGTTCAGCTCTAGTTCTGTGGACCATTATGTCAGACCTACATGGTTGCATAA
This sequence comes from Passer domesticus, assembly GCF_036417665.1. NCBI lineage: Eukaryota > Metazoa > Chordata > Aves > Passeriformes > Passeridae > Passer > Passer domesticus. The sequence goes on along the minus strand of NC_087474.1, from coordinate 78,091,228 downwards.
AGGTGACACAGTAAAATCCACAAGTCCTGTAGGCATTGACTTTGGACAAAAACTCCAACCTGCACCTCTTGGAAGTCCAGTGATGTCAGCACAACAAGGCTAGCTCACCACATTCTTGAAAGCCTGATTGAAAAATCACACTTAAACAGACATCCCAGCGTTTGCTTTTATTATGTGTACTTATGCTGTTTGGTGAAACATTATTCCCTGTCCATGACTGGTTGCATCATGGCTTGCTGTATCCAATAACAGAGATATTCACTGTCCTGGGGCCTTCGTGCTGTGTGTGCCTCTCAAAGTGTGCAGCAGTGGACACACATGATGAAGCAGGAGTTTACTTCCCTGCTCATAGGCAATATTCTGCTTGCAGGGTGAGTGATGTCAGTAATGATTTCGGCAAACATAAGGCATGGTCAGAGTTGTCTTTGTAGAAGAATGGGGAACACAATCCTCAGTTTCTAGCAGGTGAAATACAACCCTCTTAATCAAGGGAATCCATGACATATCCATTTAAAATTTGACATAATTTAAACTTGTGCACCTCCTGTTTCTGATTACGGTGCTATTCTGAGTTTTTGGATTTCAACGCAGTAAAATGGCTGCAGTTGAAAGGGAGGCATTTCTTTTTTACCTCCCGTGAGGCAGTGGTCCCAGGGATGTACTTCAGCCTACTAGAAAACAGGCCCTATTTATCTGAAACAACCCAAGATGAAATACAGCCAGTTGGCATCCCATGTCTCATCTTCTGTAGCACATTATGTTTTAAAGCAAATAGGCCAAATTGCTGCCCAGCATAGCTTTATAGAAACCCACAGGTTTCATTCAGCAGGTAGTCAAATATAAACACTGTTATAGAAAAGGTTCACTTGGAATCAAACGTGGAAAGCTTTTGAGCTAGAATGATACCTGAAAATATTTGCTCAGTAAGATGAAGACATTGAAATACTTGGGTAGATTCACCTTAGAGTTTATACTAGCTCTTGTGCAAACTTTGTGGTGGATCAGAGCCACAGATACCCACAGGACCCACAGCAATGCAGGAAAACAGTCACCAAAGTCCACTTAGCTTCAGCAAGTTGTCAGAAGATGGCCCTCAAAATGGGACATGCTCATTGGGAAGATAAAATGGCTGTAAAGTGAGCAATTACCTAATGCCTTTCCTTCGGGAGATGGCACTGTTTTGAATATACATGAAACTCAGGTGGGAATTAAACCTGCAGAAATCAAAGTCCTGTCTCCACCAGCTTCCATCTGCTAATAATTCCTCTCTTAAAATAGGTTTCTTTAAAGGTCTAAGGTTTCTTTTTTCCAGTTCATATTTAAATGATGCAATGACAGGAGACACCCTAGGGTGTTACCACACTTCAAGAGGTGACTTCAAGGCCAGCAACACTCCCTGCATGCAACACTATCTTGCAATATTGTCTCATACCATTGTTCTTTGTTGCTTAAATATTTGGAGAGGTGTGTCATGCTTTGTTATTGCCCTTCAGCCTTTTGGAGAGCACAGAAGACAGATCTCTAGTGGAATAGTTCAGCACTTGACAGTGACTTCAAAATTCTTCACCCAAGATTTGTCCAGACTAAAGCATTTAGCAGGACATACCAAATACCTTTCACATTTCCAGTAATTTGTTCATTTTATATACCATTTACTTTTATTCATTGTTGCTTCAAATTGCATTTTAGGAAGAGTGACAAGACTGAACTCATGGCAAGTGATCCTAATTTTTAGACCAATATAAACCACTAGGAGCTCTGTTAAATTTTTGGCAGAGCTGCCAAAAATCAAAATCAGGTTTCTATGGTTCTTGGCACAGGGGAAGCTGCTCAAGTTTGGTTCCCATTAGTTATTTAGCACTTCTAGTATTTTTGTTGCTTCTGTTGCTTCATTCAGCTAATTGCCAGGATCTTGAAGAATTTTATTCCATGGAGACAGATGCTGTATTATTTTTTTCCAAGCACTGTTAAATCAGCAGGAGTTACTTCTATGCAATATTACAATAGCATTTGTAGAAATACGATATGTGTTTATTACTCAGTTAAAGCTATGTCTGTGGCCAAGCTATGTCAAAATGATACTGTGATTCTTCAATTTGCAATGAAAAAGTAACCATAAAGCTCCAATTTGTGTGAGCATTGTTCCCACACACCTACTCGGCCACTCACAGGTCCTACTCATTACATTCTGCCTTCTCTTTGGCTGCCAGCAATGAAAGTAGAAATGCCTCCTTACATTAGTGTCCATTTTAGACACCTACTTGGCAGAAGCATTTCTCATCTCCATTTGCAGGTGTTTGTGAGCATTGCCCATCATGATGCTCAAGGACAGAAATGATCTCTGTGACAGCCAAAGCACACTTTCAGGTCCAGGCCTTAGCAAGTTGTAAAAATGTGACCTTTGAGCATCATGAACAAGAGCGAGTGGGCTATGAGGCAGAGTAGCAGCAGCCATGTGTTCACTACCTTTGACTTTACAAAGTTTGGCAGAGATGTGTCAAGTGTCTCATTCAGCTCTTCACTGCTGTGCAAACTTCTGTGCTAAAATTTAAATTTCCCTCATACAGAATTTAAAGAGAAAACAGCATTCTCTCAAAAGAGGACTGAAATCTCAGCGATCTGGCATAAAAATGGAATTTAAGGTTCAGAGTGACCCCCGAGTCATACGGCAGATGGATCCAGTTAGGCTCAATTAAAATATGAGAACATTGGGCTGGTTTGGCAGAGAGATACTGTGGAAGGGGTGGGGACAGAGCCTTCAAGGAAAAAGTGTCCTAGGAAGCCTTAGTGCAGAATCTTGCAAAGCTGAAATGTATGGGTTTTTACTGAAATTAGCTATAATGAAGGAGATATTTTGAATTTTGTACTTAAAGGTGCTGGATGAACCCTTCCAGATGCAAGCAGTATCAGATAATACACCACAAAATATGCAAATTTCTTTCCCTTTTCTTGGGCTTCATCAGAGTGTATCCAAACTTTTATTGTATCAACAATTGAAAACATAAGCAGATAAATGGAGGCTAGCTCCTTATAGAAAAAGCATCAGATTCCAGTTTGATTATCTTGCAAAAGAAATTTCTCCTTACAAAACAGAAGCTTCTGTCTTCCCACGTGTGAGGACACTTCTTACATACTGTAGAGAACAACTGGAATAAAATAAATTATTAACCATATGGAAGAAAAAGGCTGATTTTTTTTCTTTTTTTTTGTTCTTCTGATAGCTGGTGCTTGCAGTAACAGAAGCATCTAAAACCAGTGTATTGGTTCCAATGTATTTCTTGATTTTGTAGATATAGGCCTGTTTTTCAGAGGTCTTATATTTTTACAATGAAACATGAGTTTTTAAATAGAAATAATTCCTAACTTGAAATAACAGTGTCTCCTCTGCAGAGTGAAATAACAGTCCTCTTAGCTAATTTGAATATTGTAGAAACAGTGGCAACACTTGCATGCATCTGGCTTACTTTCTGTGGATACAGGCAAGACACTCATTGCTTGTTTTAAACTCCCAGTTTCTAATTACACCCCTTAGCTTAAATTTGGTAATTATGATAAAAAACGAGAGTAAGAAAATGTATTGTTTGCTGTCTCGTTTCTATTCTGTAATTCAGGCCCCACCAGTACATGTGTTTCCACCCCATTAGTACTTTATTACATGCAGTATGATCTGGGTCTTGAAGAGGCATTGTTTGCACACAAACAAGCAGGTGTTAAAGCTCCTTTCATCATCTTAATGACACCTAAGCATCTCTAGAGACTTCAATAAAGATACCTACTTCTCAACAGAGAGACAGCCCATGTATTTTCTAAGTGTGCTCCCTATTCCTGCCCATTTTGTCCTTATGGATATTGAGCACTTTCCTCCACCATGTAATCTTTGTTTCTCTTCATCCATGCTGTTCCCCAACATCTGTAGGGAATAGCAAAGTAAAAAAGATAAGGTGAAAAGGATAGCAAAGTAAAAACATAAGGTCAGTCCCTTCATCTCTGTTTCTTGCTACCCAGCACATGTAGCTCAGTGATTTGGCAGACACAGAGGTCCAGCTAGCTTTGCTGACAGATATCTGCCACTCAGAGACCCCTTAGGATCCAGCAGGATCTCTACAGGAGGTATTGCAGAAGGAAAATGCATTTGTGTGACTGGGCAAAACACAGTGGGAGGGTTTGGTGCCTAGCTCAGGGTGTATGGGTTCATTTCATGGAGGGACAGCTTGGGTTCCCCATCAGCTGGGGCAGAAACAAGGTTATAGATGCAGGAATGTCTGTGCCCACTTGAAGCAAGGCTGAGATTTCAGGTGAAGGGGTGCTCAGACCAAGACAATTTCAGTGGAAGAGGTCTGGACTGTACAATAAGAGGCTTAAGGGACTCATGGTCCATTAAGAAAGTAGGAGCTTGATAAGGTCTGTTGAGCTGGCAAAAAATGTGTTCCTTTTCAACACCCCTACCCCAGGCTGGTACAGTCACAATTTTCCAAAACAATTGTTGTTTATGCTGAAGTTTTCCACATTTGGTCTTTCTCCAACACCAGATTTCATTGTCAGGTTTTAGCAGAAGGCCTGCTGTTGCTGCTTGGGTGGGCACATGTAGGGAAGGATATTTTTGAAACATCTGAATTTTATCATGCAGCCAGAAAAAAAAAATTACTGAAGTCTGGTACTTGGAATGAATGAAATTATTTGCTAATACCAAGTACAGATGAGCTTTTGCAGGGCAGTATGAAACATTTATTGATTTAACCCATTTGGTTAAGGTCAAGAATGAAGTGACTCAATGTCCTGGATTGTTACAGACATGCTATTCCTGCATGGAGAACTGATTTGAATATTCAGCTCTGGTTCAATGTTGGTGATTTCAACATTTGATGGATCAACCCCACAATTTCAGAGCAACCTCAATTTTCCAGAGAACTTGCAAGCCCTCCTGGTAGAGTTATGCAAGATCAGAGGATTAGTTTGTTTTGTTTTGTTTAATGGAGCTGTAACCTTGCCAAGCAAAGAGACAGACTGCACATCAGTAAGGACAACTTTTTGTCCAATTTTTACGCTCTGCTGAGATCACAACAATCTCCAAGAGCAAATCTTTAATTTTTCGCAAAAATTGTTTTTGGTAACATGTCTCTTTGGGGTGTTTGCTTGCAACACAGCTCACATTTCTACTACATACTCTTAGATAAATCAGAAATTTGATTTGTGGCTTACTCTGTAACTCTGGAATAGTAGTTTCATCTTTTTTTCTGCCTGAAAGGGGGCAAGAATTAGAAATTATCTAACAAATACTGTGTAAAGATAAGAAATTATTGCTGTTATTATAGAAATACGGAACTAGGTGAGTTCTACAAATACTCGCTTCATTACTATCGTTACTGTTATTGAATTAGCAGTTATGGGAAAGATTTATAATGCAAGAGGAAATAGACAACTGAAAGGAATAGTTTGTGTACACTGAAAAGGAAGAAAAAAGTGTTAGACAATTAAGAATCCTCTTTATGGCCAGTCCAAAAAGAATATTCAATAAAATCATAGTGGTAGTAATAAAGTGATCTTCCTGGTAGCAATCATCCTTATTCCTCCTTATTCTGCTATCATTCCTCCTTATTCTTACCATCTACTGCCATGTAAGTAGCAAGACACTAAGTTTTCTGAGTCAGTTTGTACCCAAAGCAAACATCAGCATCTTTCTTGAAAGCATTCCAGATGTAACCAGGGTCATAAAACAAAACAGAAGGTTGATGGTTTTACTGTGATGCACGTTGCAATCAAGTACTTATCTGATGGATCATCTACTTTTTATGATCCATGATGAGAAATATAGCTGTCATGTGAGGAATAGATTTCTCATTGTAAAACTTACCTCTGTAATTTCAGCACCTGAATAAGTGCTGCCTCAGGTGCTGATTGTGCTAGTAAACACTGTCTGAAGAGTGATTTCCCCATCTGTTTCTCCTCCTTCCAACTAAACACACAGTTTGGCAACAAGTGTGTTTCTGCAGTTCCCTCTCGTTCAGCAGCTACTGCTATTAAAGATCTCCCATGAGGAGGTTCCTGTCGGGTAGCTGCTGATGCAAGGGTTCACCTGGGGAAAGAAAAGCCTTGTATATAGGTCAGTGTTTCCATCGATAGCTAGTGAAGCAATTTTTTCTGGGAATATTAACTCCCTTGCGGCACAGATCGCTTCGAGTCACTGCTGCCACTGCAAGGGGCTGAACTCACCTTGTTTAACTCAGTGTAACAGGTGAGAGAAAAGCTCCTGGTTTATGTAGGGTTTTTTATCTCTGCACTGGTAAGGCAATTAACTTGACATTTGGGGCAGATGTCTAAAATCAGAGCTCTTGAACCTCTTGTACCATATTTATGTACAGCACATTCTCAATGGGAGCAAACAAGATACACATTGAGGATGTAGATCAAAACATGCAGAAAGTTGCAATGATTTCATCACTATCCATAGGACTTCTGGTATAAATCAAATGGATGTTAAAAGCGAGGAAACCTCTTCATCTAAATGTGATGACTGAACCACAGGAACAAATTTGCCTCTCAGATTTGTGTTGTGGACCCCCTGTGTTAGGGAGAGGTTATATGTTTCAGCGTGCTGACAGACACTATTACATACTGGGCTTTATTCACCCCTGTTCCACCAGCCCCCAATAGCCCTTTGCACCTCTGAATCCTTCTGCCTTTGGCTCTTCTGCTGGTGAGACTCCCAGATGGGGGTGTGGTTTAGCTAAAATGGGTGCTTTTCACCAGAAGAATAAATTATTCTTATACTACTGTCTGAAAAGGGTGGATCTGGAGCCAATTTAGTGAGCATAAGTTACAATTGACTTTGGAAGTAATAACTTATGCTTTGAGCTTCCTTAGATGTATAGCCAAGGAGCTGTCTGGCTGCATGTGTTTTTACACATCTTTCAGCTAAATTAGAAATCCAAGTGCAAAATCTAATTTGTGGAGATATCTTGAAGATTTGTGACCTTCCCAGAAATACTTTGAGTCCATAAATGAGCCACAGGGTCTCCTCTGGTTTCATCTACCTTTTTTTTTTAATTGCCACGTATGGCACATTGCTAAGTAGCACATGAAGTTTATTATATCTTAATTAATGAATTTGAGTGTAATTTTCCCCAGTCTTGGCAAGCAAACTCTGCTGAAAAGCTGATTAGTGAAGGGAGCCAACTTAACTGAACACCCTCTTCAGAGATGTGACCAAAGCCTGAAGTGTATTCATATGTGTCAAAGGGAGAAAGGAAAGCATAAGATGGGGATTGCACTGAGCTGAGACACAGGAAGACAGTGGATGGAGTCTTTAAGGAGATGGGGAGGAAGATAATGGTGAAATGGAAGAAAAGTGCAGTAGAAAACCATCAAATGGAAGATTAAAATAACCACAATTGGAGATACTGGGAATATCCAACAATACTTGATTCAAGGAGCAAGCAAGTTCGATGTGCCTCCTATTTTATCTCTTGATACTGAGAAAGAAAGAGCTTAAAGCAAGACCTGAAGCCAAGGAGAGAATCTGCTGTTGAGTTTAGTGGTCTTTACGTCACATTAGTGGAAAAAGGACTAAATCAAGCAGACATATAAAGAGCAAGAATAATGGCACATGGGGACAGTTCATTTCTTGCTACTGTCAAATTTATGAATTTAGCCTGGTGGGATGCTACCAGCAGTGATGATGAACATTACAAACCTGGGCTGTATTTAGCCCACTCAGTCACTTCTTGGCCAGGCTCCTGATGATTTCAGTGGGAGATTGCATGAGAATGTGCAAGTCTCTCCTCCACAGAAATAGCAATTCTCCCAAAACTTTTGTTAGATAGCATGAGCAGGTATATTGAATTGCTGGCATACTTTTAGTAAGCTAGTTAGCACCTCTGATGAGGTCAGTTAAACAATTTCAGCCTTGAATATAGAAGCTGAAGCAGTTAGAGTTTGTAGGAAGATGAGCTTTATTTCAGAGAGATGCTGAAATTTGTATGAAAATACATAATGAGGCACACAGATGAGCAAAAGTTACCTAATGAGAACAACAACCATCTCTAAATGTTCTTTTAATATGTGGAATGTGTTCAACATAATGTATGTGGCTACACTTATTTTTCTTCTTATGTAGACAGGCACGAGTCTTCCGTACGTTGTACTTTGTCTAATTCATACCCATGCAAAACACAGACCAAGTGGGAGTAAATCGAGTTGGTTGCACCTTCTAGTTAAAGATGTGAATAACTATTCTGGATGTAAAGCAGCTGAAAACAGCACTGCTCTTACATAGCATTTGCATGTCTGCTATCATGAAGGATCACACGTTTCCCAGAGTTCCTACACAGAAAGAATTGCAGATGACAAATGTCCCGTTACTCATGTAGCTGGTCATTTTTGTACGCAATTACCAGAATTGCATGCTCAGTTCCAGTAACCATGTGCACAAAAATAGGCTACAACAGCCTGCTTAGGGTTGTTAATAACATGGTCCTAAGTCTCAGTCTTTATTGTTTTGTTGTTTTATGCTGGTTTTGTACGAGAACTGAGCTAGGAATTCGATTGGTTGCTGACTATTCAAGCAAAAGGCAGTCTACATCTACATGTACTGCCGAGGCTGCAGGACTGCAGAATTTCTTCATTGACCTCCATATGGCTTAAATCCTGAACTTGGTATAAGGAGCTGATGGGCCAGAAGGTAGATACTGCACCAGGTGACCATCTATAGTGCATGGCTCAAACAAGGAACAAGCAGCTCCTGAAATTCTGCATTTAAAATCCTTAAAAATCCATGCATCTCAAACTATCAGTTCCATTGTGAGGCATAAGTCCTTGCCATAAGCTATTCAGAGTCAGCCTGCAGTAGTTGAGGAATACTTAATTGGCATTTCTCTTTTTGGCATATCGCTGTTCTCATCGGTTCTAGTACGTGTGTTTTTTCCCGCCTGTACAAACTTCTTTGCCTTAAAGGACTCACGAAGGAAATAATTAAAAACTACACAGAGGAAAACTGTCTGAACAGAAGGGGCAGAAATCCAAGGTGCTGTAGGGAGTTGCCCCAAACACTTTTTTGGATGATTATTAATTTTTTTCTGACTATTATTTTATGACGCTGTTTATGTTTAATTACTCATGTTTTCCTAACCTGTGTGACAGGCATAATTTGAAGAGCAGTAGTAATGATCAAGCTGTGGAAGTGCCAGCTGCTGCCTACGTGCTCTAGCAAGCATAGAGCAGGCAGTGTCAGGAGACAACTGTGTCTTGATTAGATCTGAACTTCTTTTTTTCTCATGTTGATGAAAATGATCCTGACTGTTATTATTTAAATATAAATGATGCCAAAAGCTGCTATGAAAAGCAAGCGCTCTCTCAGGTCACTGCCTGTATGCAATAGTAAGTCTGTGGGCCTTTACTGCAGTTAAAATGTATACTGTTGTACTTATAAAAGATAGAGTTGGACTGTTTGGGTGATTTTCATCTGAAAGTTAAGTCATTAGAGCAGAAAAGACAACCCAATAAACTCAAAGTTCTGTTACTGTCAAGTCAATCGTTGCAGCCTGGGGTGGAAAAGTTGAGGAAGCAATAGTAATTTTTTATTATTGCTAGGGTGAGTATTTGATTTTTATGTGAAAGACACTATAAAAGAAAATCCGGGGAAGAAATAGAACTGAAACTGTACACAAATGAGAAACATGTGGTTAAATAAGCCACCTGCTGCATCAAGGTGCTGTATGATCACTCATCCTTGGAGCAGTTTGCTTCTGGGGGCTTGCTCACTACAAATCAATGGCAAGGAATTACACAGGGCAAATTGTGCTAGATGCAGTGCGGTGTGAATGCTTGGCTTCTTCATCTGTAGTAAGCTATACCTCAGAGGGAAATGGGTGGATACAGCCTGAGTTCTCTACTTATTCCTCCCTCTCATTCCAAGGTGTTGGTCAAGTCCCTAAATCATCCTGCCTCCTAGCTTCATAAAATGGGGATGACAGTGCTTTCTTCTCACTGCAATGTCATTTCCTAATTACATAAAATCTGTATCTTCTCTGGTGGTCCTTCATTGTCACTGCTGCGCTGCTGTGAAGCAGTTCTGTATTGTCTAAGTGATAATACATCTAGTTGAAGTCTTGCTCAGGTTACAAATGGAATGAAGCTGCCAAGATCTTTATCTAGCTTTCTTCATCTGCTATTGAGATTCTTGGTAGACACATGTAAGTTCTGTAATTCATGGCTTTGTGTGTTCATATGTATTGCCATTACACCAGAATACGCCAAAGAAAGTAAATCAAACCAGAAGGTTTCACTGGTGACCTGCACTGAAAAGGAGCTGTAGATGAATTCTAACAGAATATTCCAGGAGGTGATATTTGACTTTGATAAATATTCGGAGAAAGGGCTGCCATTTCTGTGTTTGTGCAATGCATAATGGGACCCTTACCTGGCATCTCTGCCCTGCCAAAACATGAATGAAAAATAGGATTGCTTGTCTGAGGAACAGCTCTGTCTTTCACATTGAAACTTGGCAAGAAATGATTCCTGTGTGAGTGGTCTCAAGAGACACTTTCCTTGTAAAGGAGTCAAGTGATTGATGAGGCATCTCACATTTTAAACATTATACAGGTGAAAACATTGGAGTATTCTGATCCCATGCCTGCTGCTGTGTATGCCTGAACAGTTTTCTTGCTTTTTAATTGTGGAACTAGAGGACGTTTGGTAAGTAGGGCAGGACTAGTAGAAAATGTTTTCCTGTTTTCCTTCTGTAATTAAGTTTTTCATGTTTGACCGCTGCAGGGTGAAGTGATGAAGAAGTTTTTGGTAACAGATCCAAAATTCCTTTCTTCTTTAATTGAAAGTATTTAAGAGAAGAAGGTCATTGAGAGGACAGATTTCAAGAAGTGGTATACACATTTGGTGATGTTTTGGAAAGAAGGAAAGCATATTAGCCATGCTTTTAAAGTGTATATGGCTAATGCACTGCCAAATCTGTGGAATTTTATAGGCAGCCACTGTGAATAGTAATAGCAGTCAATGAATCTGCTTTTTACCCCTACTTACACTGGCACTGTGAGCTTTAGGATATCTTATTGCTTCTTTAAAACTTATTTCAACATGGTTTCAGCCTTGTCAGCAAATCTCTGCTGTGTTACTGGTAATATGAATTGTCTCCCAGAACTCTGCAATATTCCACACAAAATCCTGAGGGAAGAGAAAGCAGGTGTGTGATGGAGTACCACTGGAAAAGAAAAAGGAACAAATCTATGATGGTACAGAGAGAAAATAATTTGAAAAAATGTTCAAGTGAAAAGAACACTGGTAGAAATGAGGAGAAGAGAACAAAATCTCAGCGTGAGGGAACTTGTTTTGACAATGAAGGAGAGATAGGAAAGTAAGGCCAGGTTTACGATGAAGTTTGTGAGCAGGAGATTGATGCTCCAAAGAGAAATGGGACAAGCTTGAATGAAAGAGAAAGACTGGGAGACACATCAAATTAGGAAAGAAATATGTCTTACAATAAAAAGAGGTAAATGGGATTTTACAGGAAAATAACCACCAAAACATGGGAAAGATTTAAACAAGAAAAAACAAAGTGAGAGAAATTAAATACCAGGGTAATGGAAGGATAGAAGAAAACAAAATACTAATCTTTAAAAAGAAAATAAGATAGTTTTTTTTCATTTTATTGATTTATTGGAAGATTGTGTGGTGAGTTTAACGTCTGCTCTGAAAGTGAAAGATGTCATAGGAAAAACCTTTTTTTTTTTCCAAGCTTTCCTGTGCAGGAAATGTAATAGGAAGTTATTTTTATTAATGAAGATCAGAGAATATGCAACAACAAACTACCAAGGATGGTGTGGAAAATCCGGTTATTTTTCCAGTCAGACCAGAAGAACCTGTGGCCACTGACCAGCAGGAGCCTAAGGGTCAGATTATTAAACAGCAGGATCAGTGAACTGCATGGCAACTGGAATCTGTGCATCTTTAAATACACACCAACAAACTTCCATTACAGTCAAAAAGAAATCTTGAACACCATGCAGCTGGTATTTGTAGCCATTCATGCTTTTTTAATTAATTGCTTTGTGCTCTGTTTTGTCTGCCTAATCAACACAAACAGCAGACTTGTTCGATTTCATTTGCAAAGGTGAAACCAATTGATTTTACGGCAATATACTGCTTGCTGTGCAGTACTTTTCCATCAAGACAGTCAGGTTACACAAGTCACCAAAAACTGATGAGGCAGAACAGTGAGAGCCTTGGACAGAGAGACAAGGTCTTTGGCAGAATGTTTTGGAATTTGTTAGGGGGAGTGCACCCCTCGGTTCAGCGTAGCTGTGATGCTGAGTGTGCTGGAAGGACTTTATCCTTTCCAAAGCTATGACAAGCTGTGGCAATACTCAGCCCTCATCCATAACACACTTGCAAGGGACTATGAGATGAGGGAATGGGGAGCACAGTGCTTTTATTTGCAGCAATAGCATGTGTTTCATCTGTAAAAGAGATTTTCAGCTGTCTACCTTGTCTGGAGTTAACCAGTGACCAGTGTTTTATCTTAACAGGTTTGGTTGAACACAAATGCAGAGAAAAAAGATGTTTGTTTATGGACAGGAAATGCATAAGCTTTCTAATGAATGAAGTGTGAGTTTGAAGCATTAAATGTGACATGCATTGTTGTGTGCTACTACCTGCAAAGTGTTCTTCTTTGTAGTGTCCTACTTGGACTAAAGTACTAAATCTTTCATCAAAGCAAGTCTGATTATCTTGCACATGGTTTTCCTGAAAGGATGTTATGATTTTCTAGATGTTTGGTGGCTGGTGATAAATTAGGCTTTTATGATGTCATGTGAAAGGCCATTGCTTGGACTTCCTTCTCTATGAAGTGCACAGGAGAATACATTTGGGACATACTCAGCATCAGAAATTATCCTACCTTGTTTTATTTTAACCCTTTTGTGGACTCTTGCTTGTCTTGTAACCGTGTTCATGCAAAGATAACTTCATTTTTGCAGACAGGGGGCCCACAGTACCATGTTCTGAGTCCCCTCCATATGGGGACTTCAATTTTTTTTCCCCTCTTGGGTAAAAAGATCTCAGTTCTTGAGCTCCCTTTAAGCTTTCCACAGCTTAAACTCTCCCCAGATATTTTGTCTTGAAAAGGGTTTTCAAATCAGATGGGGTTTTTACTGAGAAATTGGAATGCAGTGAGGGGTGGGGGATAAGGTGATGCATCCCATAAATTAGATCGGGTTTATGACTGTGTAGAGGGAGGCTGCTTCTAAAAAAAACAGCCAGCAGTAAAAGGCAGATTGTGACTTTGTCCAGAGAAGTGGCAGCTCCCTTCTTCATCCCCCATACTGTAGGGAGGGAGTCTTTTACAAGTTCTTTTCGAACAATGAGAAATGACTGAACATCCTCCATGCTAATTCTTATGTACCAGTTAATCCATGGCAGGGAGGAAGACAGGAAGAGAGAAATATCCACCTCCTCTCTGTCCCCTTCCCCCAGGTCTTACCACAACTTCAGAAGGACAGAGGTTTGTATAACACTGTAAGAGTTAAGGAAGGGGCTGACATCTCTCCCGCCCAACTTCAATTGGTGAGGTGAAAAAAGGGCAAACACAGCAACTGCTGTTACAGGTGATTTAATTAGATGTTTCAATTACATGCTCTTTAGATGAAAAAGTATATTTTGAATAAATGATTTTTTTTAAAATTAAGGCAAACATAACAGCATGCCATTCAAAAAAATATTTTAGTATCATTTTGATGTTAACATAACAAATTCCATTATTTTTTTCAGAGATGTGAATGTCCATGGGGCAGCAAAACCACCACAAACAATGCATCCTGTAAAAGAAAAATAATAACTCTATGAAAAAGTAATAGTCTGAGTTCATAGATCTGCATTTATTAAATCGCTGCTTAATGCTCCAAAAGTAGATAGATAGTAGTAATGAAAGTAGAATACAAGATAGCTGTCCTAATGTTTACTGTTTTGTTACTTATCATTTGGTATTTGACCAGAGATAACTGAATTTGTTTATATTTCCAATATAAGTTGCTATAAAGGAAGTATCTTTTAGTGGAAGAAGAGAAGAAATTAAGTAGGATTGCAGCATGGATCGCTGGGGTTATCAGTTTTCCTATTCACCTTGACATGTCAGTCAGCAAAGACAGCTGAAAAAGACATTCATTCCTGCACAAAAACCCAGCTGAAGTCAAACAACTTCACAAAGTGATTTCCTGGTCTTTGCAGAAGATGTGAAGAGTAGGGAGTGATAAGAAAACTAATCAGAGAAGATTTTTTTAAAAAGGTGAAAATTACACATAAAAAATTTAAAGGTATCCTGCCCTCACCTAAGTATACATAATGTAGCAATAAAACCACATATGATGAGGATATTATTATCTTATTCTCCATCCCCAAAATAGTTGTCAGAGTGGAGAACAGGTAAACCAAGAGGAAAACACATTGAATAGCGAGCAAAAGCAGGACTTGAAGGTACCAATGAAAAGATAAGAAACCTGTTCTTTTTCCATACTACTGCTGATCTCCATCTGTATGTAAGAGGTTCATTTCTCACAGGGTCTTTGTTTTCAGTGATGTGCAGATGACACATTTGTCCAGGGAGCCTGAAGAAACATGCTCTTACACAACCTCCTCCAAATCTCTGCTGTAAAATTCAAAAATGCTTCTCACCCATGCCATGCAAAATCCACGTTATTCAGACACCTCCTAATGCCCAGGTTAGTTAGAAACTTGGAATTGTTAGCTCACACATCAGCAGCCAGGCTACAGGGCAGTGGATGCCAGTGGGAGTGGTACCACCTGTAATCAGCATTTGCAAAGAGCATTTCTATTTTGTTACAAAACTAGGAAAATCTTACTTTGATAATTATTAGTTTGCATTTTAGCAAACATGCTAAAAATTTTAGCTGTGATGTGTGTGCTTGGACAACCTGGTACAACATATTGGAAAGGAAGGGTTTCTTTCTGATGGAGCAAGGCCAGAGGAGGACTGCAAAGGTGGTCAGAGGGCTGGAGCACAACTCCTGTGAATACAGACTAAAAGTCTTGAGGTTGTTCAGCCTAGAAAAAAGAAAACAGAAAGAGAGCATCCTTCCAGCATCTATGGGGAACCTACTAGAGACCTGGAGAGGGACTTTATATAAAAGCACGTAGTGAGAGGACAAGGGGGAATTACTTTGAACTAAACCCTATAAGGGTTCAAATTAGGCATTAGGAAGAAGTTCTGTACTGTGAGGGTTGTGAGGCACTGGAACAGGTTGCCCAGAGAAGCTGTGGATGCCCCATCCCTGAAGTGTTCAAGGCCAGGCTGGATGGGGCTTGGAGCAACCATGTCTAGTGGAAGGTGTCCCTGCCCATGGCAAGGGAGTTGGAACTAGATGATCTTTACTGTCCCTTCCAACCCAAACCTTTCTCTGATTCTGGGATTCTGTCCAGCCCTCATGCCTGAACTATCATAATTATGGTCTGTATATGGCAAATAGAGTGGGTTTGATTTTCTTCCTCTCCTCCAGAAGTCCCTGCTTATTTAGGATAAGGATTCCTGTGAACTAGAAATGATCTTGCTATTCGGAAGCCTTTTTGGCACTTTCAGGGCCATGAGCTGAGGTTACAATTGCACTTACATCCAGGCTGGGGAACACTTTCCAGGTCTTCCCAGGCATGCAGAACTGGGCCTCAGGGCAAACTGCGAGGGAGGGAAGCAGCCGCCTCCCTGCAGCCAGCTGCAGGAATTTCGCTGTTTGCGGCAGCAGGGCTTTCCCTGCTGCAGGGGGAACACTCGCATGGCACCGAAAAGCAGCCATGGTCCCTCCTGCAGCGGGATGCCCCGGCACAGAGCAGTGCGGGACGGCTCCTGACGAGTGAGCTCAGCTCCGGATCCAAAGCGAGTGAAATTCAGCACTGGCTTCGGGGATATCGGGCTGTAATTCGGGAGGAATTTTATCTGGCTCGAGGGACGGCTCTGGCCAAGATGTTTTCTCAGGCTTCGCTTGGCAAATGGACAGATCTGAGCAACGCTCGGCCCTGTGAGGGGCTCTTGTGCCTGCAGCCCGCCCCGGGCCCGCGGTCTCCCCTCCCCGGCAGCGGCCCCGCGGCCGTGAGGGGGCACGGCCTCCGGCTCGGCGATTCGGGCCCGGAGGCACCTGGGGCCGGCCCCTCCTGCCCCACAGCTTTATCTGTGCCGGCGGTGGGGCTGCCAGGACCGGCGCTGAGTGAGCCCATTTCCCCAGAGCGGAGCATTGTTCCCGGCCTCCGGCCGCCGCGTGGCCCCGCTGATGGACAATACCACCCGTCCCCGACTTCCTGAGCAGACCAGACAGCTTGCTGTTTTCTTCGAGTCTCTTATCACCCCCTGTCATTGAAAGAGAGGTCTGGCTTCGGCTTCGGCTGGGGCTGATAGGCAGCAGCGAAGTGGAAAAGGCGCAGGGGAGGGAGGGGAAGAGGAGGAGGAGGAGGGAGAGGAGCTCCATTACTGTTATTATCGCCCTAATGTTTATTGCTGTTCCGAGTTCATTTGCCTTAACCCTTTGGAAGCTGGTCAAATTAAAGATTATCAAACTGATAAGATAAAGCCGCTGTTCTAACGCCCCTGGTTCCTGGCGGAAAAGCCAAGGTTGTGCTCAGGTTTTGTTGACTGTGGGGTTTGTGTTGATGCCTTATTGCTGGAGTACAGGGGGGTCCCGAGATAAAACCTTACCCTTAAGATGCCCAGCACTCGCAGCCTGCCAAGATCCGTCGGATGTACTGGGGCTCAGCGCCGTGCAGAATCAGTCCTTTCCTCAAGTCATTCTTTCCCCTTCCCTTCCTCCTCAACATGGTTTAGTAAAGATTAAACTTTCTGAATAGGGAGGGGATTTGCATAGGAAAACATGCTAGGGGGGAAAAAAACAACATTATGCCTCTTATTTTCAATGGCATTTAGTTATATGTGAGTTTCAGCCTGTTGGTTGCTTTTGCCTTTTCCTGTGGTTCTTTGCGAACAATACTGTCTTTCTGCAAAAGACTGCTGACCCAAGAGTGGAAGGCAGTCTGTTCATGCTGCATTAAAACAAATTTAGATCAGGAACCAAATTCACTGGCATTCTTCTATTCCCTTGGTACCCCAACTGCTCCACAACTTTGCTTTTCTAAGAACAGTGGAAAGAAAAAATGAAAACTGAGCGACAACACATTTTGGCTCATCTTAAATTCCTGGAGATGTTTATTGTGCTCCTTGTTAGGCTTGGGCTTCGCTCTTCAATATGTTTTATCTTCAGTCTACTCACATTTACTATGGAGATAAGAGTCTCTTACTTTATTATTATACAGAGTTTTCATCCCTGTTACTATAGATATTATAACAAATACTGCCCTTTGTAAAGAAGCCAGGTTGGTGTTCTCTGTCCCGTGGATCTCCAGAAGAACATGCAGAGCAGCGCACAGGAGACACAGTGCTCATTACTGTGACTCCTTCTGGGGTTTGATCCAAGCTCGGCTGAGCCGTGCATTGAATTTTGCACCAATAAGGGCCATGTTTACAGGCCCTACAGCTCTGGTTTAGTCAGATATTTCTACTTTTCTTAACAGAGTGCTCAAAAGAAGTCACCATAACTGTTTTCCAATGTTGCATCTGGGTTAAAACACAACGTGCCTGGGCCTGGTGGCAAGTGTGGCAGAACACTAGGGAATGGGGGATAAGGTTGATGGTGAAAGGACTGCCTAGTGAGCAATGCATGCAGTCTCCTGACATGTTTGCAACACTTCAGCAAGGCTGTTCTCCAAGCAATAACTACAGCAGATGCACCTATGTACTGTGGGGCTGGTGTTACTACAGAGATTTGCTACTTGAACCCTCTTTAAAAAATGCTATGTAAAATGTTTCAGGAAGTACACAAGGGGGAGATTATTTCATAAGATAAACCTTAGTTTATCTTATGAAATAATATATACATGTGATATAAATTTTTAATGGAGCCGGTTGTGATAGGACAAATGGTAATAGGGTAATAGTTTTAAACTTAAAGAGGGTAGATTTAAACAAAATATAAGGCAGAAACTTTTTATTATGAGAGTGGTGAAACACTGAAGCATCTGGAGCAGATTGCCCAGACAGGTGGAAGATGCCCCATCCTTGGAAACCTTCAAGGATGGTTGGATGGCGCTCTGAGTAACTGATCTAGTTGAAGATGTCCCTGCTCAGTGCAGAAAGTTTGGACTATATGAACTTAAAGGTGCCTTCCAACTCAAACCATTCTAGGATTCTATGATAATGATGAAAACACAAAACTGCAGTCTAGTCAAGTATGGGGTTTTTTTTCTTTTAATGGGATAAGTTAAAGCTAAAAGGTGATGGTTTTAAGAAGAAAATAAGGAAAATAGAACACTAATGGAGTTTGCAGGAAACTTTGGCCCCTCTGTTCTTTAAATCCTTTCTGAAAAAACATATTGAGCAAAAAAATGCAAGACTAAACACTGAAGCCAGAGCCTCCACCAAGCTGGGTCAGTGCTCTTTGCTTATGGGAGCTCTGATGTAACAAATCATCTTCCAAGCAGTGGTGCTGATTGTGAACATAACCCTGGCTGCTTTTCAGATGCAGTTACAGTGTTATGTGCTTAGATCAAGTTTGTTTATTTTTAGAGGTAAAGCCTTGTCTGTGCTTCAGCAAGCAGAGCTGGGCACAATTCCATCACAGGTGTTTTACCGAGGATTTGATCTCAGTTTTATTCTAGTGTAAGAGAAAGCAAAAACTGGCACTGGGTGCTGGCTTCAATGAAGGCACATTTGAAAGGGAATCATCCGAGCTGTAGTAATAAAGGAAGCCTTGGCCTTCTTTCAGGCCACACTATCTCCTTTTTCTTACATTGTCTTGAGGCTTTAAATTTTCAGTTAAAGTTAATTGAATGAGACAGTGATACAATGCACAGTGAAACCAGATCAATCACTGCTCAAGACAAAATAGGAGTCGCAATGACACTCAGAACAAGAGCTTAGGAAATGTGATATTTACATTAAAATATTTTACATTTTTGTCTCATGGTTTAAAAGCCAAATTTAAAAATGCCTTACCACATTGCATAACAAATTTCTTGCTGCTTATCTGTATGCATTTGTGTGTGTGCATTTGTACAACAAAATTGAATAATCACAAAAGCAAATTTAGTAATAATGGGGTATTTTCTACACAGTTACACAGCCTCAATTGCAGAAAATGTAAAACAGAAAAACTCACATCATAGGAACTTATTCTGTTCTCTAAGAGGCAGTCATATGACAGTGAGCTGCATATAAAGCCGTAGGAAAATTTACTTGTTCATATTAAGTGGCAACTGGGAATTTGACTGCTGTCTTTCCATCTTCCTTCCCTTTAAATATTTACCTGGATATTGTTTCTGACTCTTAGTGTGCCATTAAAACTTGTCATTACTAGGCACTTATGTTAACTGCTTGTGTGGAAAATAAGGAGTTGTTCCTTACACAATGGATAAGTAAAAGCAAAGGCTTGATTTTATGTTCATGATCTGAGTGCTGTAAAAACAACAGAAAGCCTTAGTCAGTGTTTTTAGGGTTATAGACTCTAAGCTCAGTCTCTAAACCCTCAGGAGTTTTCAGGGAGTCAAAGGGCTTTGTTTTCCTGTCAGTATGTAAAGTACAATGGCACAGAAAAAGTAATCCTGCAGGAATACAAAACACGAAGTGGTGTCATTTCATCAGGTCCTTTTCCATCAGGAGCAGGGATATGGGGCAGTTTGTATCCAGGAGCAGATGTTTTTCAAGAACCACCCCCCATTTTCCCAAACTACCTCCCCACCCCCCAAAAAATAAAAATTCAGGTTTTCTCCAGTGGAATCTGATCTCTTCTTTCTTCTCTTTCTGATACGGTTGTAGTTCCAGAAAGTGATGCCCTGCTATTGAAAACTTAATACACTTTAATGATGAATATACCAGAGGAATTTTTCTGGATGGTGGGATTGTTTGTGGATTTTTTTTTTTTCTTTTGGAAGCCTGACAGATGCATCTCTGGTTTCAGTGAAAGACTTAAACACTATAAACAAGCAATCATTTTGTTCCAAGAGAAGCTTTTTTTTTTTAATATTCATTTTATTGTAATTACCTTATTGTTTTTCATATTATGAGCTACTTGTAGAAAAATACAGGAAACATGACTGCAATACAATCCTTTAATCAGGAATAGCTTTGTTCCAGTCATCATTTCCACTCAGTGTTGAAACCTTGGCTAATAAGAATACAATCAAACCTTGAGTTTAGGTGTAATATAGCATTAATATTGTGGTTTCATTTGGCCTCTGTACCCAATATCTTCTGTAAGTGAACCTTTTTGAAAGTGCCTAGGAGATATTTTGTCTGTAATGCTGTTTTCAAGTAAATTATCAAAGTTGTCTTTCTCAAAAGGACACAAACTTCTTCAGGAGAGCCACTTAAAATCTTTTGACTCAAGTCAGCTGGAGAATTTGTATTATCATATATATTAAATCTTCCATTATTTCCCCCTATTTCTTTTTTTTTTTTCTCACAGATTATACCCTAACACATTTACTACATTATTGTTAAAGCTTGTGAATTTTTAAAGGAAAAATATGAGGGTTTTTATACCTAGATGGCTTCAACATACTAGTTGTTTGTGTGATCTCTGTGTATAATCCACCACTGCAAATACTTCTCTTATACTGATTTGCAGCCTACCCCCAACCTTATTTTGGCCTACTCAGCAGATGACTGTTTATGTTTTTTAATAAAGGGCTGGAATTAGGTAAAGTATTCTTTTAGATGATCTGTTTTAAGAAAAAGCATTTGTCCAAGACAGTTAAAAGACTGCTCCCAAGCTGTTCAAAAGCAGAATGCAGCCACATACAGCTAGCCATGGCAAGTCATTTTGTGCTTCCTAGTCATTTTTTCTTTAAAATGGGAAGCCAAGTGTCTTAGATAAGGATTCGTTTCAAAGTATGTTTTTGATACAAAGATTGTGGATGTAAAATTTTTACTTACACAGCATTTATAAAAATGAAAATCTAAGTTTTATTATATAGCTTGTATGACATAAAACTAGGTGATATTTAAACACTTCACTTCTAGCTAATGGCTTGAATTAGGGCTGAATAAAAGGC
This sequence comes from Passer domesticus, assembly GCF_036417665.1. NCBI lineage: Eukaryota > Metazoa > Chordata > Aves > Passeriformes > Passeridae > Passer > Passer domesticus. The sequence goes on along the minus strand of NC_087474.1, from coordinate 78,070,123 downwards.
AATTGTTTTTATACTGAAATTATTATTTTATGAAGGATTTCCTTGTTTCTAGACACATATATATACACACGTATGTAAATTAAACTGAACTCCAGATAAAAGACGTACCTCCATGAGCACATTAGAGTCTGATCCAAATTTTATCAAGGCTAATGGGCGTCTTTCCATTTCAAATCAGATTTTGCAATCCATATTCACACGACCCTCCAGGGGATCCCTCAAGTTGATGCAGTTTTGCATGACTTGGCCTTAAATGTCTGCTGCAGTTTCAAAAAGCCCATTATAGGGTTACAGTAGGAAATCATTTAGTCTAATTTAAGGAAATCATAGCATTTTTTTTATTTTCATATCATTTTGTTCTGATCCATCTGTTTACTCTCTTCTGGAGGCAGGATGAAATGCTTTTTAGCCTAAAGACTGAGCTAGTAAAACTGCTGCCTGGAATAAGTCTCGGCAGACGTGTTTGTTCCACATCCCCTACTTCAGTGCCATATTTCCTTTGGTGGATTTCCTCTGCTCCTGGAAGCAAGTTGTCTAGCTTTCTTGTGCATGATTATAAAGAAGAATTTCCTACATTTTACTGCACCGGATGAGGTGATTTTGGAAGTTAACATGACCTGAACCACATAAGATAACAGAGAGCATCTGAAAAATGTAGCATGCAGCATTACAAGTTCAAAAAAAAAAAAAAACTACATTCACAAAATGCTCCTTAGCTCCACTGCTGGTCAGAGGGTGGAAGAGGGAGAGAAAAAGCAGCCCTCCCATTTTTCTGAAAAGCCTGCTGTGTTGCCACCATAGTGAAATGAAAGAGGATAATTCAGCCTTAGCTTTGTTGTTCTGTAACCAAGCTGGATTTTTTTTGGGTTTCTTTAAACCTAGACAGATATAATTTTAGTATTTATTGCTACAAAGATACAGAGCTTATGAGAAGAGATTATATATTTTATTCAATCAACACATGCATTTAGAAAAAGCGTACTGGTTAAACACTGTCTTCCAATTTTAAAGAAATATACAGTCAGTTTTTGTATTCAATTAGAAATGCAGTTAAAGGAAATTTTGTCATTGTTTAATTTTATTACATTATGTTTGATGACTGGTTGTGGAATTGTTTTGGTGTGGTAGCTCTTATAAGGATACTTGAACAGTAAGGTGAACACGACCAAAGTCTTGGTTTCTGTAATTATTTCAAGGAAAATTCTTTTCATTTATGAGATATTTAGACTTTTATTTGCATGTGGATACTCAAAATACTCTAGGAAAAAAATTGTACACATTCAAAAGCTGGGTGTTTACTGCTGTTGCATATGATTATCCATACCCATAACAGTCTTTCAGCACCATTTGTCTGTGATCATGTTTTTATTTGAAAGAGACTAGTTGTCATGTTTGCTCTATGATTTATATTTCCTAAACAAATTGGGGGAAAATGATTTGAATCAGTTCATTCACTAGCATGACTAATATGTACAATAACTTCTTGTAAAATGTTCACCATTATATGGCTGTAAGGCTGGAGTTCAAGCCCTCTGTGTACACACAAAGAATAACTCTTTCCTTCTGAAATAGCCTGGTAAAAGGATGCTGCCTCCTGGTGATTTAATAGGCATATGAGCTTCCACTAAAATTGCATCTTCAAGAAAAATAATTTGTCCTTGGAAGAGTCCAGTAGTGGGCCCGGCATGGCATGAGCATGGGCTCAGCTCACAGGAAAGCAGGACCAATGGGGAGGCCATCGGAGTTGGGAAGGTGGCAGTCCTTGCAGCACCTCTGTCTTCTTTTCCACAGGATTTTCTGCAAGGGGACTGCACCAAAGCCAGGCAAAAGCTGAACTGGAAGCCGAGAGTCACGTTTGATGTGAGTGGCCTTTCTGGCGTACTTTGTACCTGCTGGGTTTTCGTGTCCTCTAAAGATAATTCCCAGGGAGGGGAAAGGAGGGGGGACATCTCTGTGTGGGGTGACCTGGGCACCCTGAGAAACCCTATTTTCAGTGCCTCTGCATGGATTGGATGGATCCTTGCTTTGAAGAAAGCAGGTGTGTCAGTGCACTAACACACCAGGGCCTGGGCCATGGCTGCTGTGGGAAGGGCCCAACAAAGCCCCAAACTCTCCTGGTTCTGCTATGGGGGGCTTGTCATGCCCTGGGGCATTCCTGACATGCTGCCCATTTTTCCCTGCACTGGGGCCTCATCTGTCTCTCTCCTTCCTGCAGGAGCTGGTGAGGGAGATGGTGGACGCTGACGTGGAGCTCATGAGGAACAATCCCAACGCCTGAGCCCTGGCTGGGCCCGGCAGGCACCCCAGGACCCGTGCCACAGATGCAACCCATGGCCAGCACTGCCATGAGCCACCAGGGTGGGCAGCTGGCCCTCCCTGTGATGGTTTTAATGTTGGCCTGCCTGTGTCTAAAAGACCAGTTTTATTCCCGCCTCCACCCTCCACATCCTCCCAGTGCCTCTTGCCCCATACATCATCCCAGGGTCAGCTCTGCCTGGGCTAAATCTATCTTCTGCCACTAGCTGGGGAAGGATCATACTGTACCTGAAAAATTGATCAGCCAAACCCATTGATTTCATTTTTAATTGAGACTCATCTTTCTATTCTTTAGGACCTCCAGCACATTTTTAGTACTTAAGCCCATTTGAGAAAAAAAGGATTCCCTGCCCCCCACTCCTCCCCTCACCACATCAGCAGACCTTTGGTGCAAACATGGGCTCACCATGCCTCCAGACCTTGTTCCACAGCTTGCCCTTTCTGCCTTTCCTGAACACTCCTTGTTTTTCTTTCCTGCAGCCTTACCTCCACCCCAGCAGCCCATTTCCAGCACCTGAACTCTGTAAAAGTTTGGATAACTTGATATAACTCGCAGTGAAATCGCCTTTTGACCATGCTGAATTAATTCCTAATTGCTGGAATCGCTTTCAAACCAGTCAAGCTGGGGCTTGTATATGTTTTTCAGATCTTCATTTCAGAGTGTGCATGAGTCACAGAAAGCCTTTTTGTCCAGCACCCTCTCAATCTGGGGAGAATCGGGTGTTTTGGTTTTTGACCTCCTCCCCCAAGAATCAAACCATTCCCCTTCCACCCTCTTCCTGCTTACTATAATTAAACCTCAGACAGGAGCGTGAATCATTTCAAAAGATGACTTAAGAAATAAAAACAAAATAAATAAAAAAGCTTTAAAAAAAATAGAAACTTCAAGGTGAGTAAATATTTTTTTGCTTTTTGTGCCAAGGTACCTGGGTTATTCAGAGGTCGTCAAGCCCATACATTTCCCGTTGGTTTAGGATCTTCCACCCACCAATTACTCCCATCATTTTAACTTTATGCCTGGAAGTGAGCAAAGAGCAAGATTCACAGGAGCGGGACACACAGGAGATACACTTTCTTGAAGTGCATCTCCTCCTTTTTAACTTCGTGTAGGGGACACCCCCATGTTAAAAGGAGGCAATCGCGGGATGGAGCGGGGTCGCTATGCCCGGGAGCGGTCCCATGATGGAAGTGATGCAGGTGACAGGAGGGAGCTCGAGAGCAGCCTAGGGGGAGCCGGGAGGGTGCTCCGTGCGCCGGTCTCCAAGGGCGGCATTTGCCGGAGGTGCCGCGGGAATTGCGCGGCGCGGAGTGGAGCGCGCCCGGGCAGCCGGAGCAGCGGCTTCCTTTGGGGCTGTTCCTTCGAAAGCGCGAATGGGGAAAGGGAAACGTGGGAGCCCGGCCGCTCCTTGAGACCCTGCCTACAGGTGCACAGCGTACGAGACCTAAGGCGGAGAGGAGAGGGAGCTGCGGAGACAGAAGGATGTCCCTGCTGCTCTCCCTGCAAGCATCTCCCCACGCGTGTGATGCTCTCCAGCCCGCACGCAGTTTCCGCGGCACCCTCGGGCTCTTCCCGCACAGACCAACGCCGAGCAGGTCGCGGACACTCAGTCCGGAGGCCTGGACCTCCCTACGGCATCACGCACACATTGCCACTACCTCCCGTGGGTATATTTATAAAAAGCCTCCTTGGGTGTTTTTCTCCTCGAACGGGTGCGACTCCACGGCTGCCCCCTCCCCTTTTTTTTTTTAAGAGTAAAACAACACTAATTCCCCTTCCCGTGGGTGCACATCCGCGCTCTTCCGCAGCGTTCACAGCGCGTGGATGTGCTGCACAGCCCCCGCAGGACGCGCTCGCCCCTGTGCCCTGGGCACCCACGGGCAGTGCTCTGCGGCTGCCTCCCACGCCTGCCACGGCCGAGCGGGTCTCCCGTGGCCAGCGCTGCCCCCCTGCCATGGGGCCACGGCGGAGGGGAGGGGAGGGCAGGGGGCGAGCTCCGCCTGCCCGGCCGCACCGAAGGCTGCCCCTCCTCGGCGCCCCGGCCAGGCGGTCACAGGCTGCGGGTGGCGGGTCTTTGGCGGCGAACGGAATAATTTTTAGAAGTATTCCAGCGCTTTTATGGCAAGGCATTTTTGTATTGCAGCGAACTATTTTTTTTTTCTTACAGTGATTCACTAGCAGGCTTGCTGGTACGTCTGAATATTAATTTAGTCGGCTCTGCCGAGGACTAGGAGCTTCGACTTCAGGGTCTTTTCTTTGGCATCTCTCACTGTAGCACACTCCAGAGAAGCATTTTCATTCTCTGGTTTATCTGTCTATATTGGAGAAAAAGTTTGGAAAAGGATGGGAAGGTGAAAACTGATTCTAGACCAAGCAGTTCCTCGCGGTGGCCTGGTGCTGGGTGTCTTTCTGCTGCCTTTGTAGGGACAAAAAAAAAGGTACTGGTCATGACAGGACAAAATGCACACTGCCCCGCTGCTTTTTACCATTTGGCAAAGGTCAGAACTTTCTTTTCGGTTCCCCTAACACTACCTTCCTGCCTGATTCTTAATTGCTCCTAAAGTACTGCTCTTTGACCACGGGATCACGTCTTGAAAACGAAACAAATAATAACTTGTAAGCAAAACGAAAACAAACCATTAACAAGCTTCGACTTAGAGAGATGGTGTATGTAGCTGATACACCAGCTACAGACTTATGTTCTCTACATCAGTTTCGTGTGCACGTCGAAAGATACATTCCCCTCTGCCCGTCTCTGGTCTCATATGGAGACACTGCAGCTTCGTTCATGGAAAGGAGCAGCCTCAGTAGTAAATAACCGAGCAGACCTCCAGTCCTTCGCATCTTTCGCAAGCTTCCAACCATCCGCAGAAGCAGCACCGAACAAAGCGAAAGACAAAGTGGGTTTAACCTTTCCCGGAACCGCTGCGGCACCGGCCGGGAAAGGCCGATTGGTGGCCAGGGCCAGACTATTGACACTCTGCACTCCCCGGGGCCGGGAATACGGGCCCGGGACTCTTTCGGGGGTCCCCGCCAGGGCAGCCTTTTCCACTGCGTCGTGGGAAGCGGAGAGTTCACCCTGCGCCTCTGCCACGGGGAGAAGCAGGATAGCAATGGCAGCGCTGGGTGGTGCGGGTGCTCGCGAGTGCGCCCCGTCAGGAAGAGGGGACTCGGGTGGGCAGAGAGAGGATAGAGAGCCCAGTTCCTGCTCAGCGAGCTGCACAGGGCTGGGGCCCGGTGGGGAAGGCCGGCCTGGCCCTGCCTGCGGCTCCCTGCCCGGCAGCGCCAGGAATTACGAGCAGCGACGGCCGGGCTCGCTCCCCCGCGCCCGCCGCCTGTCAGCGCCGCCGCCGCCGCACCGCATCTCTTAGCCATAACTCAGCCCCTCGCCTCCACCATACGGGCCGCTGCCCTTCCCCAGAACCTGTCTTGACAATGGTAAAAGTACCACCAGAGCCTCTTTTTACTCTTTTTCTCCCTTCTCTTGAGGCCTTTCAGGGGCCCCCGGCCACTCGTGGGCTCGCAGACAGCAAGGAGCTCGGCGGCGGCCTGAGGTGGGGTGGCCCCACGGGAGCACAAGCCCTTGCCACTTCTGCCAGCGGGCCGGGCCGGGGGTCGGAGCTGCCCCCGGGCCCGCCGGCGACACAGCGGGCCCGCCCGCCGGCCTCCTCCCCGGCCCCGGTGCGGAAGGCCGGCGAGACAAAGCGACGGGGTTTTCCTCGGGGTCGCGGAGCAAAACCGCCAGCGCCATCTAAAAATACACCTCGAAGCTTGGAGCGCAAGCCCGAAGGGCAAAAGCAAACGGGGGCTGAAGGCAGCGCAGCCCCGCTCCTCGGGCACGAACACGCCGGCCTAGGGGGGTGGTGGTGGGAAAAGGCTCTGCGGCCGGCTCTGGTCGCTCTCGGAGACGCATCAAGTGCTGCAAGGGTATTTAAAAAAAATAAAATTTAAGTGTAAATTGGGAGAATGGAAGAGTCTCCCTCCGCCACCACCTCCCCCCGACGCCTTGCACATAAAGCAGCCACGTCCCCCCGGGCGGACATGAGGGTCACATCCTCTTCCCGCTACTCTCCCGGCCGGGAAGGCGTGCTGGGGGCTGCCCCGGAGCGGCGCAGGGAGAGGGGCACCGGGCGGGGGTCGCCGCCCCTCCCGCCTGTGGGTGGCACGTTTGCAGGGGTGGGCGGCAAGGGGAGGCCCCCGTGGGCTCGCAGGGCCGCGCTCCTGCCTCCCCTTGTGACCCCCCTTCACCTCTGATGGTTCGCTGGCGGAGCATTGTCTCCAGACACAACAAAACCAGGACGGAGCCCTGGAGCAGGCAGGGCTCCAACGTTTTGACGGGTGGAAGAAAAACATCAACAGATACTTTGCAATTATTTGGTGATGGGGGCTAAAGGAGAGGCGGGCGGGGGAGAGGTCGCTTCGCAGCAGCAGACGCTAATTGCAACCTTTGCTTTGCTAATGAGCTCGCACCGGTGCATTCCGCGCTCCATCACCGTCCCACCCCCCCGGCGGAGCGCTTGGGGGGTGGGAAATGGCGTCGGGGGAAAGTCGTAATTTTTCTGCAATTCGTTATTCGGTTTTAAATCCATCCCATCCCTGAGAGGCGAGGCTAGAAGCGCTGGCCGCCAGCGCTTTCATAAATCCTCGCTCGGGGAAAACGGCGAGCAGCTCCTCGCCGGTAGGGGCGAGGTGTGTGCGAGCGCCCGGCCCCGTCCCACGGCGCGGGTAGCCGGGCATGCCCGGCCCGGGGCCGCGGGGCTGGCAGGGCGACGTGTCCTCCGCCAGCTTACGGCTTTAGCCTCCGCACCATCGCACCGGTGGAAATGCACGCACAGAACACATGCAGAAAATAGTGTTTCTCTCGAAACTCGCATCAAAACGGCGCTGAGAATGTATTTATACTGCGCAGTCTTGCAAGCACCGACATTGTTTAAACAATTCTCTTCTGCTACGGACGATATTATCAGTATTTTTACATTATCGTTCAATGGAAAACATTCTTCTTTTTCCTTATTTTAAATATTTATTTTTTTTAAAAGGGGGGGGAAAGGGGGAACAAAAAGGAAAAAGTTAAACTCGGCAGCTTAAATGTTCTGGCAAGTAAATAAATTCCAGGAACGTTTTGGGAAAAACGTTTATGGCTTTTTTTTTTCTGATCTGAGCACTTGCCTTCCGAAGGATGATGGTTGTAGTGATATGACCTGTTTATTCATCGATTCATATAATATATAAATATCCTGAACTCATGAGTGTAATAATTTGCGTTTTTTTCTGCTGGAGGAAATTCAGCTATTTTAAGAGTTAATGGTTCTAAATGTGTTGGTTTTCCTGGATTCTCCCCAGAGGTGATGGGGGCTGGAAAGGAGGGGGGATTCCAGTTTGGGGTTTTCACTGTTGTTGTTTTAATTCTGCTGAACGCGATCTAAAGCAGCTGACCTGAACGTGGGGTGATACACGGCACAACCAAGCCCCCTGACACCTAAAGGTCAGGTGAAAGTCTCCAGCAGGTAAGTTGTGGGCCGGCTGCCTGCCCATCTCACTTGCTCTCTGGCTCACAAATTGTTCCCTTCTGCCCACCCAAGTCGTTTCAAGCTGTGTTTGTTTAGGGGGCAAAAAAAAAAAAAAAAAAAATTGCCGAACACCCACTTCTCTTTCAGACGGAGAGCTTGAGAGCCCTCACCGGTAGCTTGGGCTGCCTTCCCTTCACTCTCCGTCCCAGTGCTTTTTAACAGCCATTATTTTGTTGCACACGCATGCTAAGCAAGGCGCAAGTTACGGGCCTAGAAAGTCGCAGAGGTGTGTGCAACAGATGCGTTCGCTTGGGGGGCGAAGAAGAAACCCCCCCCCCCCCACCTCCCAAAGACCCTGCCTGCTGAACGGAGGGAGGGAGCCTGTGCCGGCTGCTTCCCAGGCCCGCGCAGCACAAAACACTGGCGTAGCAGGCCAGGACAAAAAATTGTCCCTCGGACCGCAGGGGCTTCCCCTAAGTGCTGTGCTGCTGTCTCTGCCCTGAACACCGCGACCCTCCGACCGGCCTGTTCCTCCTAGCCCGGCACCCCCCTGCCGTCGGGGGTCCGGCGAAAACCACCTCGCAGCCGATTGCCAAATTGCTGGGCGCCAGCACCGCCCTACACTCAAGGAATTCGTTCCAAATGGCACGGAGGGCTCCCGCTCCGGCCGGACCAGCCGGAGTTACCCTCGGGAGGTCTGGGGCTTACTTCTCTGGCCGTCCAAGCAGGCCTTTTAGGACGCCTCGTTAGGAAATGAGGGGTACTCCTAGCGTGGTCCCCCAGGCACCCGATCGTTTGCTAACGCTGCCTGCACTGCCAGCGCCGGCCGAGGACAAGGCCTGCCCGCTGCCCCAGGTGCGTGTGTATCATTTTAAGGGGGAATGTGGGGCGCAGCAGTGCTGCGAGGGGTCCCCGGTGCCTCCACCAGGGTACGGGGCTGCCGCCCGGCCCCGCAACTACCGGGTAAGGAGCCGGCCCTCTACCTCTCCCCCCGCTCCATGCGGCTATTGTTTCGTTCAATTAGGCTCCGCTTGATAAAAAACAATCGCTCGTTAACCCTCGCCCTCCTCCCTCCCGGCTGGTGTGTTGTGAATGGCGACATCGTCTCCCTTGACCCCCGTCTCCTTTTCTGTCTTTCTGTCCCCTGAAAAATGATTCCGCGAGCTCTGATTGAATTTTATTCCTTCCTGACCTGGCCCGTTTTTATTGCATGGACACCATCAATCTTGACCTAACGCGACGTTTGTTTATTACTTTGGAAAGAAGCGAATGGCTTTATGAGCCCCAGCGTAATTAAACCAGGAGGGCTACGCTCACCGTGGCACCGCACCACCTTTGGGGCGGATTCACAACAGACACGACGCCGGGGAGGCGAGGCAGAAGGGAAAAGGAAAAAAAAGGTGGGGGGGGACCTATACGGGAATGATGACTGGTGCCCTCCCAGCCCGTTAGCTTGTGACAGAAATACCGGACCGAAACCCGCACGCATTCCCGGGGAGCTCCGAGCAGTTCCCTTACAGCACAGCCCAGGCTCGCCAGCCTCTTGCGCAGCTTGCCGCGCAAACCTGAGCTCGCCCTCCGCGCTGCCCCGGCTGCGCGCTACCTGCGCCCCCGAGCAGCGACAGCTCCGCCTCGGGCGCCCTGACAGCGCCCACCACCGTGCTCCTTATCTCCCTCCTAGCCTAAAAAACCCCACCAACATCCACAAAACAAAAACCACCCCAAGCAGCCTGCCCCACTCCCCCCCCAAAAAAAGAAAAAGTTCCAAAAAAAACAAATCAAAAGATAGCTCATCTCAAAGTGCAGATGAATTTAGCCCGGTCCCAGCGCAGGGAGACGGGGGAAAATGGACTGAGTGTGGGAAGGACTTTAAATTACTTTACGAGTGAAATTAATTGAAAGCTAATGTTCAATTAGCCGTCGCTGTTGAAATGGTTTATTTCGGGAAGTGGACGGGGGAGAGCTTCCAGGGGCCGCACCGCAGCTCTCCTGGGCTGTGCGGTGCAGCCATGTGCGCGCCTCGGCGCCACACGCTTTTGCCTACGCAATCAAACGACGTAATAAAGACTGCGCACTCTTACCTCACGCTCCTCTCTACGTGGGCGCGGACAGGCGCGCAGCCCCCGACCGTGCCCACCGCTCCTTCCCGCGCAGCGGCACGGCCGCAAAACCCGCAAAACCCTCAAGACCCGCAAAATCCGCACCGACTTTCGCGTGCGCCGAGCGCCACTCGCCCGAAACGCCCAAGCCAAGTCTCAAGAGAACGGGGCTAAACTCTAAGCTCGTCCTGCTCCAGCGGCGTATTTTTGGGGAGGTGAGAGCAGCGTACAGGCAGCTGGTCCAAACGCTGCAGCCCCAGGGTTACCAACAGTGTTACGAAGTTGAACCCGGCTATGAAAATAGCCGCTAACTTCGAAACGCCTTTCCCGAACTTCTTGGCTATCAGAAAGGGCCCCAGATATCACAAAACGCCGATTTGGAACCACTCCCTTAAATGTCTCCATCCACAAAACAGTCCCACCATGTTCTCCATCTGACCTGGCCTGTGGCAGTAGGGAAGGGGTTTTAATCCATGCCCTCTCGACTATTTGCATGCATTTCTCTGCTATTTTTGATTATGACCTTTGCAGAACGTAATAGGAACTGTAATTACTTTAAGAAGAAATTCTAAGGAGGAAACTTAGAAAGGAGAATATTCCTCCTCTCTACGTTTTCCACAGTTTAAGTGACAGATGAGCGAGTACAAGTGAGAAACCACCAGAACCACCATGTAAATGGAAGGGTTTCTCAAATCTATTAAAAAAAAAAAGTTTTGTTTTGGCTTTTTTTTTTTTTTTAATAGACGAAAAGCAAAGCAACAGTTTGGAAAAATTAAAAATCAGTTTGAGCTAAAAAAAAATAAAAACCACAAAGCGCCGTGCTAACCTGGCGCTTAAATGACCTCTCCGCAGGCATGGCTGGGGCCAAGTGTCCCCGTTTGCTGTAGGGGCTGCCACCACAGATGTCGAAGCCTTACGGGGACACCTCTCAGCTGCTGCCCGGACGCATGTCCCGTGCCCACCGCTGCACAAGGTCGCACCGCATCTCTTTTGGCGTTCAGGGCAGGCCCAGTTCTGCTGGGAGACAATCGCAGGTCAGAAGGGACGCTCGGGTTTGCCTCCTGCGCGCAAGAGGAGGGAAGCGCGAGAGGAACAAGGGTTCGTGCCCCACGCTGGGCCCCACCGCCCGCAGTTCATGGTGGTCCGCGGGCAGATGTCCCGCTCCGTGCCTCCCAGTTGCGCTGCCCCCGCCCGGGAAGGTTTCTAGCGAGCCCGCTCGGCCTTTCCCCGTCCCAGCAGCAGCCGCAATGCCTCACGACGAAGGCTCCGGCCCGGCAGAGCCCAGAGTTGCCGACCCCCGTCCGAGCAATGTCGCGCAGGGACCCACGGGCTGAGCGCCCGTCGGGCCGCCTCCCGCGGCCAGCCCGCACTTTTCTCTGCCTACCGCCGGGACACCAGCACTGCTAATCTCATTTTCGTTGTGATCAATTTCTGTGGGGAGGGGGAGAAAAAAAAGATTGATTATGATTATGATTGTGATGATAATATAAATAAAACAGTGTTTTTAAAACTGAAGACGAAGCACGCGTGTGCGGCGAGCCAGCCCGCCGCACTGAGAAGCAGGAGGTGACCTCCGCCGCCACCACGCACGTCACTTCAGGAAAGGGATCCCCTCCGGGGGCAGAAGATCCCGGCACGACCTACCTGCGAGAGGGAAGTTTCCCTTTGCCCCCTCCCTGACTGCGAGCCGCCCTCCCGGCCCGCCGAGCCCACACCACCGCCCCTTTGCAGCCAGGGCCACGGGGAGCGCAAGTTGCGCGGCCGCCCCGCTGCAGAGGGCCGCGGACCGCCCCGAGCGTTAGCAGTAATTACACGCGGCACTTGTTCAAGCTACGCACGGCCCCCCAGCTTCCCCAGCCGAGCAGCACCACTGACAATGCAACGGGTTATTAAACAAGCCGGGCTGACAACTGCGTTCCCCCCTATTTATTTTCGCCACAAACACCCTACCGCTGCAGACCGCTGAGAAAACCCAAACTACAGGAAAGCCGGCGCCTGATCGCAACAAAAATAACAGGCAAATAGCAAACTCAATCGCCTCTACCCTCTGCCTTCCTTAAATTTTATTTTTAATACATGACGGGGGGCAGGAATGGTGTTATTATGCTGCCACCCCGCTGGCAAACCCATCTGCCAAGGCAGAGGGAGCTGCCCCGCCGAGGGTCCCCTCTCCAGCGAGGGGAGCGGGGGCGAAAGGCAGTGAGAGCCCCGCCGTGCCTCTGGCCCCGCAGTGCCTCTCCCCGGGAGGCGGCGGTGGGCGGGAGCCGCCAGTTCAGCTGCTCCCCGCTCTGTACCGGGAGAGGGACGATGGGGAGCAGAAAGTGAGCCCGGCCGAGAATAGGTAACATTTTATTTTCCTTTACTGGTGAAAAACGGGGAGCAGAAATTAAAATATGTCCCCGGAGCGAAGGCGCTCAACTTTGCTCGTCCTCCTCTTCAGCTTTACCACAACTGAGCAATGGAACGTTTAAGGTTCTCTTACCAACTCAGCAAACAAATAAATGTAAATAAGGCGCCCGGTAATCTTCGTAGAGGTACTAGCACGAAAAAGCAAGACTATGCCACACTTAAATAAAGGTATTCTAAGCCAACGCGTTCTAAGATGACACACTCTCCCCAGTTCATTCCATCTGCTGAAGGTGTTTTCTAAACATTGGACTATTGCTTTGGAAGGGAAGCACAGCTCAAAAGCGAGGTAATAAGGTTGAACTGTAAATACCTTTGTATTTATTTACAGCGTAACCCTTAACAATGCAACAGCAATTACTGCTAAGTGTTGCCTTTAGATAAGAGATTCTGATAGGAAACTGTATTATCTTGAAAGCAGATTTTAGGCCTTAAATATCTGTAATCAAATAAACTTATTTCCAAGTCTGACTGACAAGGCCGCTTCTTTTAAGTTAATGGATTTATTGCATTTTGGTGGTTACTTACAAAAGGGGAAGGTGATCCCCATTGACTGTAGGTTCTTAATAGTAAATTGTCCAGAAGGTAGATTCTTGATATGACAAGATGCCAGTCTGTGCAGCACTCATTTGCTACCCTGGTAATAGATATTTTTCTTCCGATTTGAGAAAAAAAATAAAGGAGGTAAGGAGAGGGAAAAAAAAAAAGGAAAGGAAAGAAAACCCAAACCAAAACAGCACCCAAGCAACTATATAAGAAAAATTAGCCCACACAAAATATTTTTAAAATAATCTGAGCAATTGAGACACAGACCAGTGAAGTCCCTGAAGGACGGGAGTAATGCAGAGCTGTAAAGGTGTAAGGGTAGAGTGTACCCTCTAACACAACTACTCTTTTTCCTCCCCCCCACCCCCGAAATAAAATAGTACTTTATGTGCTACACAAGCGGCTTCACTGATGTGATTGCACGCTTTGCTATCAGTTCTAAGAAGCAGTAATTTATATGCTGGTATTATATTTAAGAGTACACGTACTACAGATTATTTGGCATCTGCTATACACTGAAGTTTAGAAAAATATGCAATACGTATATGAAACTATAAATAAATACGTAATCCTTCTTTAAATATAGGTACATATGTAAATCCTAGATATAAATACATTTGAAAGACACACAGAGGGATCGATAGCTCGACATATATAGTTACACATGGTCTGGAATCTAGTGCATGCACTTCTACCTCGGAGTTATCACTTAATATATCCTTACATAGGCATATTATTTAAAACAACCTAATGTCGCCATACTACTGTGTATGGTCAAATGTTTCCAGGTCTTGCCATTAATTGCTAAGAAAACGTGTTTGTTTATTTGCCAACTCAGAGCTGCCATGGGAAAGTATTTTTTTCCTAGCGGATAAGGCGAGCTGACTAAGTGGAACATATTGCAGAAGAGACTGAAAAGGGATTTTTCGACCTGGCAGTTCCTAAATGGTCTTTGGAATTTGTGCGGAGGGGAACAAGCTGTTCCAGCGACAAAGTTAGTTATGAAATCCCTTTTCCCTCTCTTTCTTTCTCTCTCTCTCTAAATGAAAGCATTAAAATATACAGACGTGTAAAGGATCATTCCAACTGAATGGTAATTTATTAATAAACAAACAATGCAATACCTTCAGAATATTTTCAACAAAAAAAGAAAAAATATTGATAGAATAAGATTAATACAGTTTCCCTTTTTATATATAGTGAAAAAATCAGCGTTTCAGTCAATTATAACGTCACTTTTCAGGAAAGGGGGAAACACTTTCTGGCGTTTGGTCCGCAACATCCAACTACAAATTAAAAATAAATTACTATGTCGCAATTTACATTTTAAAACAAGTCCTTGTAGAAGAGGAAGGGGAGGGGGAAAAAAGCTGGTACTCTACGCTGGACTTTTCGCTCCCTTTTAAACATGGGGCATGGCAATACCTTAAGGGACGGGGAAGAGCGCGAGATGGGGGGCGGGAAAAAAAAGTATTTCTCAAAGCAATTAGGAAAAAAAAAAAACAAACTTACGTGTTATTGGAGTAACACTGTCCTTTAACAAACCAAGACATGCTTTGGGGCTGTCTCTGTACAAAAGCTTTTCGCGATGCGCTCGCTTCCCTCCGCGGGCGCTGCGAGGGCCGGCGGCGCGGTGCGGAGCGGAGCGGAGCTGAGTTCCCGCGGTGTCCCCGCGACGGGGCGCGCTCAGAACTTGCCGCAGTCGTAGACGAAGGCCCCGGAGGTGCGGTAGAGCGGCTGGCTGCCGGGGAAGGCCATCTGACAGCTCCCGCCGCCCCCCGCCCCGCCGCCGCCGCTGCCCCCTGCCCCGCTGCCTCCTCCGCCGCCGCCGCCGCCGCCCGGCGAGGCGCTGAGCCCCAGCCGCGGCGCCTCGAAGACCTCTCGCGGGGCGGCGGCGAAGCCCTGCTGCGGCCCCGCGTAGCCCGCCGCGCCCGCCAGCGGGCCCAGCTCCCCCGCCGCCGCCGCCGCGGCCGCCGCCGCCGCCGCCGCCTGGTTGAGGTACCAGGAGGCCAGGCGGCCCTGGTGCGGGTGCGGGTGGTGCCCCTCCTGGTGGCCGCCCGCCGCGCCGCCCAGCCCGCCGTGCCCCAGCGCCCCGCCGCCGCCGCCCCCCGCCCCGCCGCCGCCGCCGCCGCCGCCCGAGGGCATCGCGTACTCGGGCAGCGGGTCCTCGGCGGGGCTGGCGGCCGCGGAGGGCAGGTGGCCGGGCCGGTCGGCGCCGCCCGCCGCCGCGTAGAGGCTCATGGCCTGCATGTTGCAGTGGTAGGTGCCGGCGGCGCTGCCGGCGGCCGCCTGGCCGCAGGGCGAGCCGTAGACGGAGCTGTGTCCCGGCGAGTATCCCCCGAGGGACAGGGCGGGCGGGATGCCGGTGCGCGGGGCGGCGGCGGCGGGGGCCAGGAGGCCGGCGCCCAGCTCGGCGGCGGCCTGCGGCGAGCCCCGCAGCGAGGTCATGATGTTGTCCACGCTGAAGCCCGGGCCGTGGTGGTGCGGCGGCGGCGGGGGCGGCGGCGGGGGCGGCGGGGGCTCGGGGGCCTCCAGGCTGAGGGAGCGGCTGGAGGGGAGCGTGCTGCGGGGGCTGCCGCCGCTGGAGAGGCTGCTGCTGCTGTCGGGGCTCTCGATCTTGGGCACGGCGCCGAGCGGCGGCGCGGCGCCCGGGGGGGACACGGCCTGCGGCGGCGAGGCCGTGCCGTTCTCCGTCTTGATGTCCTGGATGCGGACGGGCGGCGGCGGCGGCGCGGCGCTGCCCCCGGCGGGGCCGCCCTCGGGCTCGGCGGCGGCGGCGGGCGGCGGCGGGCGCGGCGGGGCATGGTCCTTGAGGTGCAGGCGGTCCTTCTCCTCCTTGTCCTTGACGGCGTCCTTCTTTTTGAAGCGGCGGCGGCGGCGGAGGAAGCTGCCGTTCTCGAACATGTTGTAGGAGTCGGGGTCGAGGGTCCAGTAGCTGCCCTTGCCGGGCTTCTTGTCGTCGCGGGGCACCTTGACGAAGCACTCGTTGAGGGAGAGGTTGTGGCGGATGCTGTTCTGCCAGCCCTGCTTGTTGTCCCGGTAGAAAGGGAACCGCTCCATGATGAACTGGTAGATCCCGTTCAAGGTGATCTTCTTATCGGGAGCGTTCTGGATGGCCATGGTGATGAGGGCGATGTAGCTGTAGGGCGGCTTCACCATATCCTTGGGCTGCGGCGGTGGCGTGTAGGGCCCGTAGGCTCGGGCCATGCCGGCTGGGTACTGCTCGTGGGCCGGGTGGGAGTACATGCTCATCGGGGCCGGCATGGCCGTGTAGCCCCCGCCGGCCGCCGCCGCAGCGGCACGGTAGTAGCTCTGCTCTCCGCCGAGGTACGGCACCACTCCTAGGGAGTTGGGACTGGACACGGAGTAGCGAGCCTGCATGTCCTCCCGTCAGCTTTCCCCCACCCTCCCCGCCGGACCAAACAGCGCGTCCCTTCCCCCTCCACCCCTCCGCCGCTCCGCGGACCGAGCTGGACCGGGCGGCCGGGCAACCCCCACCCCCCCACCCCCCCGGCGGAGCGCGGAAAAAGGGAGGAAGAATAACGACGGCAGCGCCGAAAGCCTCCTCTTCTTCGCCCAGGAAAGCCCACCGGCGAGCTCCCGCGCTCCACGCGGAGGGGGGAAAAAAAAAATCAAAAAAGGGGGGGGGGAAAGGAGGGGGACAAAAAAAGGGGGAAAATGTTTTAAAAAAGAAAACGGCGGAGGAAAAAAAAAAAGTAATCGCAGCGGAGAAAGCAACTTCCAAACGCAGAAAGAGTATTAAGAAAATAAAACCTTTGCAAAGAGGCTCCCACGCTCCCAGTTCCTTGTTCCACGGGGATCTGCAACAAGTTGTCTGCAAAGGAGGGACAAAAGTAGAGGGATGTGTTTTGTTGGCTTTTTTAAGCGAGCAGAAGAAGAAAAAAATCCACCTTCCCGATCTCCCAGTGCAAAGTTTCCCTCTCTCTCTCCCTCTCGCTTTTTTTCAGTCTCTTTTTCAGTCGCAGGCTGCTTTGGGAAGCATCGGAAAAACTCCTGAACTTTTGAGCATCCGTCACCACGGCGAGAACTTTTTTACGCACTTACAGTTTTCTCCTTTTTTTTTCCCTCCCTCTCGTCTCTCGGTCTCCCTTTTTTTTTTTTCCTCTCTTTTTTTTTTCTTTTCCTCCTTTTGCAGGCGGCTCAGCTCCGCCCCTCCGGGCTGGGCCGGCCAATGAGGGCCGGGAGACACCCCGGGCTCTGAATGAGGAGGGAAAAAAAAATAAAAAAGGAGAGACCGAGGGAAAAAAAAAAAAAAAAGACGAAGAAAAAAAAAAAAAGAAAAAGAAAAAAATCCCCACAGCAGCTCCGGGAGTTGTAGCGCTCGGGGACCGGCCACACACACTCGGCGGCACACGCGGGCGCCTTGAGCGCCGCGGAGCCCTGCGTTGGCGCGGGCCGCTGCGCACCCTCCGGGACCCGCCGGCGCCCGCGCATTTTGCGCGACCATCCCGCCCGAGCCCCACTGCCCTACACCTTTCTCGCCCCCCACACACCCGCGTCCTTACACGCGCGGTCGCCCTCGCACACGCACGCCGGGCACAGGCACCATGTTCATGTCCTCACCAACATATATGCATATATATATCTGTGTGTGTATATATGTACGTGTGTACATGGAGCTTCCCCCGGAGCTCCTTCCACCCACGCGCGCACCCCGCGCTCTGCCACGCGTGTTTTCTCCACGAATGTTACTTCTCTTATTCTTTTTTTTTTTTCTTTTTTGTTGTTGTTGCTGTGTGTGTGTGTGTGTGTGTAAGCTCCTCTATTTTCTCCACACGTTCCGGTCGGGCTCTCTCCTCCCATTCCCTCCAGGCTGCCGCTCGTGTCGGCGGGCCGGCTCCATGCCGGTGTGCCGGCTTCGCTCCCTGTCCGCCCCGGCCAGAAGCTCACCCCAGCTGCCTTCCACCCCCCACGCCCGCGGGGACGGCGAGAAAAGTGCGTGTGTGTGTGTGTGTCTGTGTGTCTGTGTCTGAGTGTGTGCGTGTGTGTGTGTGTGTGAGTGTGTGCGGTGGGATGCCCCTGCACCACCTTGCCTGCAGCCAGCTGCCTGCCTGACCAAACGCTTCTGAAGAGATTGCATTCCTCCGGTTGACAAGGGTTTGACGAGTCCTCCAAAGCTCCTTTTTGTTAATCAGCCACCAAGGGCTTCCCTCCCCCTGTCTGCAAATGAAGCGCCCGCTGCCTCTGCTGTTTGTAAACACGGGCGCGTTTCTCTGAACGGGGTCTGTAGCTCGCCCCGTCAGGTAATCTTTACGTGATGTGGGATGTGATACGGAGAGGGGATCCTAGCTTTATCTCTTTACTCATTTGAGACGGAGAGGGCACAATTCTGTTACTGGTCTAATTCAGAGTGGATTCCGTGGTATGTCAGGTGTGTCAAAAGAAAAAAAAAAAAGGGGGGGGGGAAGAAGAAGAAAATGAACGTTCCCTTAACTGCTTGGCCGGTTCTGCTATGAAGATTTGATTTGCTTTGTCTTTGTCTAACTATCTGAAATAACATTGGGCTCTAATCAGAATAAGACTTTAACGGGAACTCAGAGGGAACAGAGATTGAAGCTTGGTTATTTATTTTTTAAATTTTAATTTCAATTGTCTCTTACATTTGAAGAATGAAGATTTTTCTTTTCGTACTATAAACACGGGTGAAATTAGTGTACATTGTTTCACAGTAGTCCATTTTACCAATACTTCAGATATTCGAAAATACAGCCCAGTACTCTTCATTCGCTTTGTAGCCCATACCTCTGAAACTTCATTAGCGTTAATAACAGATCAGCTAAAAGGATCATGCTGAAATCATTTTAAGGGGTGGAATTGGTACGGGAAAGTCGTGTGTGTGGTGCGTTTGTGAGATTAATTACCCATCCTGATCTTATGACACTAAAAATACGTTAAAAGACCCTTTTGGCTTCACTGATTTGAAACCCCCTTTCCACACTTTTTACTGTGATCGATTGCTTTGGGGATCATGCCTTTGGAGCGTGCTAAAGGCGCATCGTTTGCTTGGTGGTATTTTAGCAGGTATGGCTTTTCCTCTCAAACACCGATCTGTTGGTTATTAAAAAAAAAAGAAAGTATTTGAAATGAGATTCAAGTCGTGTGAAGAAGGTAATTTATGTAGCTTAATATCTGCTGCTTTTAATATTCAAACGTAACGGGTCTCCTTTTGGTAGTAAATGTCAGTTCTTTAATGGTGAATACATTATCCCGTTTAGCCTGTTGTATTTCATCGTCTGGAATCTTTCACCTGCTCCTGCCTAATTACACTTTTTTCCCTTTCCTCCCACCACGGCAGAATTAATAAATGTGCAAGCGCTGGACTAGATGTCAATTCCAACACTTTATATTTTCAAAACCTCTTTCTTGTTTTGCTGAGGAGGGGAAAAAAATGGAAAATGAGAAAGAAAAAGGGCATTTTAGCACGTTTCCATGCAGCCCGGGTCATCCGGTTTTCCCACGGTATTACCTGCCGTTAAAAACAATTTCCGTGGGCTCCCCGCTCGCTCCCTTGAGCGTCCGTAACGTGCCGCTCCGAGACCCGGAGCCTTCGGTGGCTTTTTCATCTCATCTGGACTATGTTGACGGTAGCGAAGCTGTTTCACAGGCAAAGGCTGGAGTAACACCGAGAAGTTTCAGTACAGAGAAGGAGGGGAAGGGGGGGCATTAATCCGAAGTATTTTGCATCTAATATATTTTGCAATAGCAGCTCTGATGCTATAATTGCGAACTGACGCAACTAACGTGTGTTAAGTTACAGACCTCAACCCAGCAGGACTTTGGTTTCTGTGCTGGAGGCACAAAAGTCACCATTGTGAAGGTTCACAGTGGAATCTGGGGTTTGTGTGTGTGCGTGTTGAGGGAAAGAAACGGGTTTGGGGAAGCAGGAAGATCAGTTTTCCCCCTGCTATCTTTGGATACCACCCAGAAAGAGTCCCTGGCGCTTGGTCTTCACCCACCCTGTCGTACGGCAAGGCTGCCTCTCCCAGGCGCCCTACCTCTGCCGCCTTAGCCAGCCTGGCCTCGGTGCGGGACAGCCGCCTTGGAGGTGCCCCGCGTGGCTCTGCCCAGGACCGGAGCCGGGCGGCAGCAGCCGCGGCCTCCGCGGGCCCCTCTCCCGCAGGGCCCCGGCGGGGACGCGGCCGCTGCCGCCTCCTCCCCGGAGCCCGGCGAGGGACGCCGGCGGCGCGGCGGGAGCCCCGATGGGCAGACCCAGGCCAGGGGAGCCGCGTTTGTCTTGAAACCCTCCGAGGATTCGTGTGTGTGGTCATTTGCAACCTTATTTAGGAAGATGTCAGAAAGAAAGATGACATCGGAGCGGTAGGCGGCGGGACTGGTATTTGACCTGGGCAAAGCCCAGGTGGACCCAAACAATTCGCTGTGCGTTGTCCTCCTCGCTCCTCTTAAAGACCTGGAGGTGAACTGCTTTCCAGCCCCGGGCTGTTTATGTTAAGTCGTAGTCAGAGCTTCGCTTCTCTCCCTTTCTTTTGGCTTCAACATCACAGCAGTGTCCCTGTAACTCCAAAAACCAGCCACCCAGCCTGTCCCTTCGCATCTCAGGATGCAGCTTTCCATGTTCTTTAAACAGCAGGCGACACCACAGGAGAAAACCGCTGACATCCTTTCGAGGGGCTGGGAGGGAAGTTGATCGCATCAAATCAGTGCTTCACCAGTAGAAAAATCTATTGTGCCGAAAGTCTCCTCTGTGTTTGCAGCCGCTGGACATGGGTGACAGCAATCCCTTCCTCCCTCCCTCCCTCTCGTCCTTGCACCAGCAGCACTGCCATCTCAAGCCTGTGCAATTAAGCCGAGCTCTAAATGCAAGGTCTGTCTTGCGTGGCACTCAGTTAAGCAAACAGGCGTGATTGTTATTTTATTAACGTGGGTTAACAATTCCATAAATATGCCGAGGTAGTTTTCCAATCCAGGGCGTCTTTTATCTTGAGACATAAATAACACAACTTAATACGAAAATGAGCACTCCATTCCCTGTGGCATCTTTAGCCTCTCGTTCTTGGCTGAGAAATAAATAATCCTTCGCAGTAAATGAGGCAGCAGACATCGGCTTCATGCCATTCACGGGAGAAATACCTTAATTTCACGTTAGGTATCTAAACGCGAATTTTGCATTTAGTTTACGAGGAAGAACCGAGACCATCAAGAGGTCGGAACATTTCATCTTCCCACGATAATTATCGCGGTTGCACATATAATTCGTCTCTGTGACTGTCACAGAGGTGTCGCGGCACTAAGAATAAGGACAAAAACCAGGCTGTGGGAAGCTTCTGCTGTAAAGTACATTCTGTAAAGCACTCACACACACAAACAGAGAAAAACCGGCAAGTGGGCAAGAAACCTTTAATTATTTGGTAGGTTCTCTAGCTTTGGCATCCCATGGTAAAACACAATCATCTGAGCGGCTCAGGGTGTTAAAAATTCACTCCTAAACTGACAAGAGGATAGCCAGACATGGAACTTTAATTTTTTTTTTTCTTCTACTTTCCAAGGTCCCCTGTCCCTTTTGTGTTCCTTTTCCTCCCTTATTTCCTTCCTTTCTCTGGGAGGGGCAGCGAGGGCGGAGGGGGGCTCAATCCATTGGATTCTCAGGATTCATATAAATGAAAACACACAGGGAGCAACGAAGCCGGGAGTATGAACCTTAGCAGCCCTGTCCTGCTCCATCTCCACCTATTGCTCCAGCAGACGAGAGGAGAGAGAGACTTATTTGTATAAAGGGTTTATTTACATTAGAATGAAGCGACAGTTCCTAGTCTGGGAAGTGATAAGTACTTGGCAAGTCATTAGGTAGCAGATAGAGATCAGCCCCTGGATACATAATTGCCTGCCTTTCCCATGCTCGTTTTTGAGGGCTGGAAGCTTTCTCGGGACGGTGCGCGGCAGAGTTAGCGGGGGTGCGGATGGGGGGTGGTGGCGAGGGCGCCCAGCCCTGCTGAGAGCCACGACCGGGCGCTGCCCCGCAGCGGGCGGCCCTCGCCGGGGGCCAGCGCGGAGCCTGCCGCCCTCCGCCAAGGGCTGCGCGGGGGGACGCCCGCCCTCAACCCGCCCGTGCCTGCGCTGCGCGGGGGGCAGCGGACTGGCGAGGGCAGCCGCTTGTCGCGGGCGAGCAGCGGCGGCGCTCGGCTCCGCACGGCTCCGCACGGCGCGGCGGCCACCTGCGCGGCGGCGGGCGCTGCGCGGGCCGCGGGCTCCCCCTCCCGGGCCGCCCGCGCCAGCGCCGCCGCGCCCCGCCGGGCACCTGCCCGCCCTGCCCGCCCTGCCCGCCCCGCGCTGCCGCTGCCCCGGCACACGCGGAGCCTTCCCGCCGCCCCGCCGGGCTGCGGAGCCGCGGCCGCGCCGGGCGGGTTTCGCGGGGCTCCTGTCGGAGCTCGCTGTCGGAGGTGAGCGCTAGAGCGATGCCAGCTGCGTCCAGGCCATTATGTTCTTCGCTCTGCCAAGGAATGTCTTTATTGGTTGCCAGGTTTGTCAATAAGACTTGCGAGGGGAAAAGCGTTGGTTTCCAGGAGAAGTACTTCTGTTTTCTAACCTCCCCCTTGCTGTCCAATTACTGATGCGTCCAACCTCCAAGGAGCGGCTTTGTAAAACTGGTAAACCCAGAGGCAGATGCCTTCACAGAGTGGCCACAGAGATGTGTAAATTTGCACTCAAACACACACACACAAGCACAGCTACATGCACTCACTCAAGGCATTTCAAGGGTTTCACATGGTTATTAAGTACAATCACACCAAAGAACTAGTCTCCTCTAAGGCTCCTAGGAGCTATAGTAGTATAAGTAATGAAACTCAGATATCTGAATATGCACTTCTGTGAAGCCACAGATGCTCTCTTTGCAGTTATTTGTGCACTGCTGGAAGTAAATAATGCATGTTTACATACAGAAAACAATGTCTCGCTTTGCAAAAAGCAAAATACAATAAGAAGAGGTGAAAGAATAGTTTAAAAAGTAGAGCTCTCAAGATGTAACTACTATTTTCCACAGACCGCGGGGAATGTACAAAAGAGATGGTGTTTTAAATGCACGTTGTGTAACAAACACTTGAAACTCACAGCTGCGGGAGTTCCATGGGCTGTGACCCCAGGCAAACCCCATTTTCTAGTCTCTGCCCTCAGAATGAGGCAGCATCCCATTTAAAGGTAAAATAAGTCATCACTCAGTTCCTGATTGTGTTACAACTGCAATTTCTGATTCTTTCTCTCCCTCTCTGCCTCTGTAGGGCCACATGCAGTGCATTTCTGCCAGCCTGTAAGCAGACTGGTTTATGATTTGAACAGAAAAGTTGTACTTAAGAAGAAAAAAGCTTCAGCAGTGTATGTATTTCAATGTCTCCCCATAAAGTATCCCTTCTCTGACCATATAAAAGCAAAGCTTTCAGACTTTCTTTTTTATCCAGGTGGCATTAGCCCTCTTCATTAGATCTCTGTGTGTTGGATGCATGGCTCTGGCATGTCACCACCTCACCTGATCAGCTCACACCCCAAGTCCTGCCCCAGTGAGACCGGCTGGCCAACTGTGATGGCAACACGGCTAAAGTTTGCATATGAGGATGGCATCAGCCAAGCCAGGCAAGGTCAGTTCCTGCATTTTGCAAAGCAGAGGAGATTGCCAGACTACATTCAGTGGCAGATGACCAATTCAGAGGTATTACACTTGATAAATACAAGTACAGGTATTTTAAGACAGTGTGGCATGAAGAAAAGGACTCTTGATAGCTCATTAAAAAAAAAAAAAGTTTACATTTAACTTCATAACCCCTAAAATAGAGGCAGAGATGCTTAGCCAAGGCTTACATTTAAAAATAATTGCACACGTATAACTGTGGAGTACAAGTGTGGCTTGTTGGTTCAAAGGCAGATTCACAGCTTTCATTTAGCACACACTTTTGCTCTCAAGACTTGTGGACACTGCAAATATTGAAGCAGTCACTTACAAAGGGAACACTCAGTATAGGACACTCTGATTGTATCTTTCCTGCAGTTTAGATAAGCTTGCCAGGTAGCAAAAACCAGCGTTTCTCTACTCACTAGAGCCCTTTGGAGAGGTGCTGTGTGACAGGGAGGCTGTCGGAGGCAGAAGTGTTTGCATGGGATGGAGCCTGCAACTACCGTAACCGTCCCTGTGGCAAGAACACCCACAGAAACAGGTAATTTGCCCCTCCCACACCAACTAACAGCCAGAAGCAAAAAATGTTAAAGTAACTTACATCATCCTTTGCCTGTATCATTACTAAGGAGGAACTGAAAGCTGTTTTATGAGGAGCAGACAGACAAAACTAGCTTGAGCTTGAGACATAAAAAACCCAAACCACTAAGATACCTGAAGGCATCCCAATTAAGTGATATTACCATCCCGATCAAGATGCAGTCATTGTTAGTAAGCACCCCTGATTTTTAACAAAGATATTCCAATTAAGTAGATTTCCTGATTAGGCGCACTTAAATTAAGTGGAGAGAACAGTGTGGAGGAAACCTGGATGGCTTTTTATGAGAGCCAGCTTCGGAGGGGAGCTTTGTCCCTTGCAACAGGGCATAAGTGGAGCTCAGGACACTTAGCCCAAAATCGTGGCAATGCCCTTTGGCTCTGTGCTGAGCAACCTTGAAGCCATCCAGCCTCGGTGGGTGCCTCCATCTCTCAGCTGCGTGTTCCCCGAGCACAGGTAGCTCTGCTGCTGGGCATGCCTGCAACTGCCTGAGTCAGAGCATCTTGGCACCTGTTTTCAGCTTCAATCCCAGTGGGATCCAAAAAGTAGGCAGAGTGGCGTCTAAGTACCCGCAGGGTCTGATTCAATAGATAATGTCTTGGGCTGTGGGACAAATTTGAAGGGAAGGTTCTTATCAGCTCTGCAACACATATCTCTCTGTATTTTACAGGTCTCAACTCTGGCTAGATCCTCATGGTTTTTAAATGGAGTGACTTGAAATGACACATTTTGGCAGGAGTCACATAGCTTTTTATACTATTGCCCCTCTCCTTGTTACTCAGGCGTTGAGCTTGAAGGTCTAAAGCACAGGTTCTGGAAAAAAAATGCAGACAGCAAGCCTTCCAAACACTGGCCCTTTAGAAAGCTCTGAGCTGAACCTGCCAAGTGTGCTGAGTGAAGGAGAGAAGGTTATGAGTCTTACATCTAGATATGCTGTGCTTAATATTCACCGTGGGCACACCTACAACTGGAACAACAACAGTTCTGGATAGGAGAGAGCTCTGCAAAAGAAGGTTGCAGATAGGGATGGCCAGCCTGGGCCATGGGAATAGTTTCATGTCTCTCCCATGCATCTGTTTCCCTCCAGAGGCTGGGCATGTCTTGCATCTACACAATAAGGGAAGGAATGTGAGCCCTCCACCACACCTCTAGCTTTCAACATTTGCTGAGCCTGTTTGTCTATTTTGGTTTTGGTTTATTTTTTGTTTTGTTTTGTTTTCACCTATGACTTTTGAGATTTTAATCTCAGCAGGGTAGGGACTGCCTTGTGTTTTACAGTTGTACACTGCCTGTGCCTGGGATCTTGAGCTGATGTGCTAATAATGAATAAGCATAATTTTCTTGGGGGATACTCTTCAGTGATTCATCTGGAACTGACTGGACTGATGATAAAATAGACCATTTCCTTTGGAAGAAAAGAGCTCATGATAACTACTCGATTAAAACAATTTCTTTCTGGAGAGGTGAGCACAGGTGTTGTACTCAGTAGTGTTCATCATGGATTTGCATAGACTGAATAGTACATCATGTCCCTCTTTCTCCTAAATTTAGGGGAATAGCAGCATCCATCTAAATGTCTTTGAAGAAATTAATGACACGCAGTTTTCTTGCTGACCTGCAGCAAAGGTGTGCTCTTGATGTGTGCCTGTTTTTCAATTTGCCTACCCGTAGAAATTCCAAATGTAGTAGCTTCATGTACTTATTTTGTGTCAGAGGTCTCTTGCTTGTGTGTCATCCTGACCTTGCACAGCTGTGTGGCACTGAAGTAAATCAGTCCAGAAATTCATATTCGAATTAGTGTTTGAAATTAATGTTTAAAATTATTTTATTTTTTCATATTCTTCTTTCCCTTTCAAATGAGGCCAGATCCTCCAACCATTAAATTGAATTGCATCAGTTGTGGCTCTGGCTTGGAGAAATTAAAGGTGAGCACCTGTACCAGCTCAGCATCACCACGCTGAATGCAGTCACAGAAATTCAGCCACTGAGGAGTGAGCAAGACTAGAGCTTGGATGATGCTGCTGAATTTTGTACGTGTGCATTATGTGCCAGGAAAGACCATGAGGCGGTGTTAGGGAAAACTGCTGGTTTAGGCAGTTCCAGCATTGAGATTGGTTTCTTACTCTGAAAGCTGTCCCTCACAAAGCACAGTGTGCAACAGTGGCGTAGGTTTTTTTTTGTACAGACTTAAATATACTCGTTAACTCTTCAAAATAATGTTATCTCTTCCAGCGCATTTCCCATTGAAGTGAATGGAAATGTTCCCATTGACTTTAAAGCACAATTTCCTCCACCTACTCCTTCTTAAAAGACTTAATCAAGCATGTTTAGTGGAAACCTATGAGAGTTGTCTAATGACTGGCTCTCTTTGCCCAGGGAAAAACGTAACTATAAACTGAAACATGATGCTGAAAACTAAGTTTAGTAGAAAGTGTTTAGTCTAGTGCTGGATGAATGATGGAAGCTTGTATTTGTGAATAATTTATTTGACAATTGGTGCAGGAAAAAAAATGACCGAATAAGTTCTTTGCTCGTTTTTTCTTGCCTGTCTACCAAACTGGCTGCACAACGCTCAAACAAATGGCTAATATTTATTCAGGAGCAAAGAGGTCAGCTTTTGTCAAAAATGTTTTTAGCAGTGGCTTGGACAAGCACCAGATTAGCTTAATTTTCTTGTGTCCTCTGCATAGTAAACAAAGCAAGCTGTGCTATTAGTTACTGAATTCACTGTGAATTTTGCATCTCGCCAGTAACGCTTACACTTTACAGCAAATCCTCTGTTGTAAAGACTCTGCCAACAGTGGAGCTTGGCTTGCAGAAAACCTCCTGAAGCTTTAGGAACCTCCAAAGTGAGTTTCTCTTTATAGCCTGAACAGGAGGTGCTGGCCACCTTCAGCCCCCTCTGAAAGGAGCTTCTTCTGAGTCAGGTGCGGTGTTGCAGACAGCAGCTGGGCACAGGGCTGACAGAGCAGGAGCTGCACTGCTGAAGAGAAGGTGTGCTTTGTGATCAGGAAGGCTGCCATCTTCACATGGGCTGATGTAAATAGTTGCTGATTGCCAGACAGAAGGTGCTTATTAATTATTTTTCCTCTTAGTGAGAGAGGAAATACAGGCAGACGTCGGAGTCTCTGAAGAGCTCTCTTTATTAGCTTGACCTGACAGCACTACCGAGGTGTTTTGCTTGGGGACAAAATCCACGTTTTGCCTTGCAATTTAGTAAGCTTGTCTGCATTGCCTCCCACGCTTCCTCCTACAACCTTTCCCTTCCCCTGTGGCACACCCAGGCTTCTTTTTCGCTAGTCCTTCATCCTCTGCTACCTTCCTGCCTTCTCCCAAGCTGCCCTATGAGCTTGAAAGTGTTCTAAAGTGAATATATATTTTAATAATTTTTTTGTCCTCCTCACCCCTTTTAAAAGACAGACAGATATAGTTTCTGTGCAAAATACTGAAGGTACAATCCCAAATCCAGTGCTGTTGCTATTAGTAGGTTTCAGATTAAAACATGGGCTTTTTATGGGACTGAAACCTGGCTGTGGATTTTTCAGAGCACCCTCAAGCCCTATGGGAGTCGGGGGAAGCTGCAGCTTCTTGAACACCTCTTAAGATGGGTCTTATCAGCTTGATGCCTGCCCATACCATCAGCAGCTGCCTGTACTTACATTTATCCTCTTTGAGAGGGTAAGTTTTCAGGTGCTTACTTTACTTTGATATTTTCTCTTCCAATGGGAACATTCCACCCTTTTTGTGGCTTTACATCTTCAGAATTGTGTATGTGTGTGTGAGAGTGCAGAAGGGGGAGGCAAAGTTTTTTCCCAGCCTTTCAGAATTCCCATTTCTTCCCAAAAGCTGCCTGACAGTGTGAAGGGGATGGGTCACAGCACCATTTCTTTTTGGGTTATGGGATGTACTTGCCTCCTTGTGCAGAGAGGCTCAGATCTGGTCAGGACTGTTGCAGAACAGGGAAGGAAAGGTATGAGACATATAAACAGTTCATAGGATTTCTTTTCAGTCTTAGCTCAGATGAACTCCCAGTGCACCTAGAGAAGCACTGCCTGATTAAATGCCACAGCCTTTGGCTGTATGTGCTGTGTCACAGAGACCAGGAGAGCACAGAAGTACATTTAACACCATGCCACAGACTGAAGAGGTCACTCATGGCTTTGTCCTCAGACATGACCCAAATTCAGACCAGTCTTATTTGTATTTGGCTACACAGAGCCAGGTAGGTGTCAGCCCAGCTCCTGACATAATTTGGAGCAGTAGCAAGGTAGTAATGAACTACATTCTGGTCTCACAACCTCATCCTCCCACCTGTTTCTGACAGTACAGAAGAACAGAGTAAAGCCAGGGGTTTTTAGTCTGGGTGCTCCTCCTGGGCATTTGGGCTGGGTGAGTCAGTGCCAGGAAAACAGTGCAGGAGTGCAGTGTGTGGGAAAACCATGGTCAGGCTCAAGACTTTTTTGCTGTCCTAGAAGGTCAGAAGGTGTCCTCAACAGAAAGAAGATACTAAACTCCTCTCTGCCTTGGACTCTTTCAGGGATAGCTGTTTCCTAAAGCCCCAAGCGTGAACTGAATGCATCAGAAACACGGACTTCAGGACTTGGTGTTTGCAGGGCTGCTCCAAAGTTGTTGTCTGACCTGAGTGTGTTTGCCTCTGCACGC
The DNA here is from genome assembly GCF_036417665.1 of Passer domesticus. NCBI lineage: Eukaryota > Metazoa > Chordata > Aves > Passeriformes > Passeridae > Passer > Passer domesticus. The sequence goes on along the minus strand of NC_087474.1, from coordinate 78,041,349 downwards.
TGCTTGTAGGACCAAGCCCTGCTGTGCTGCAGAGTCACCTCTGCTCCTCCTGGAGCCAGAGGCAGCTCAGGATAATCAGCACATACAGAAATAAGCTCTGACTGTGGAAGCCTGGTAAGAGCGCAGTTTAATTTCACTGTGGTATGCAGCACTCCAAGAAAACTCCCAGACTCAGTTCTTTTCCTTCAAGCACAATCCCTTATCAAGGTCCTTGGCAGCAATTCACGTACAGAAAGGAGCAGCTGTCATGGTATTCCCACATACAAACACAAAAAAACAACCCCTCCCTGCTTTCAGTGCAGCAATGTTACGTAGTAGGAATAATTACAATATTTAACACTTGTATCTGTGCTTTTAATCTTCAAAGCACTTAACGAGCACTAGGTACAGGCAATTGTAGCTGCAGAGTGATGTGGCCATCTGCAAGAAGAAGAGAATTGTGTGCATGAGTGCTCCAGTGGTCCTGTGCAGGGTGGGCACAGAGCAAATACGGCTGTAAAGGCCTAATGACACAAAATCCCTTGGCTGTCAGGGCTGATTTTTTCCTTTGACTGATTGCTGTCCCCCTACCACGGGTCAGTGACTTCTCAGGTCTGTTGGTGGAATCACTCACCTTCTGGTTTCCCAACCCACCTTAGTCCCAATGAACTTGGTTGGGAAAGAGGGTTACCTATATGGTAAACCATGTTAGCTGACCTGGCGTGCTCTCACTGGAATGGATGAGGGAGTGCTTGGATGAGCAGCTCAGCCATCAAACCTGGGAAGATTGTAACTCCTGGCAGAAAAGAAGGTGATTGTGGAGAGGCGTGTAGGAGGCCTACAGGAGGCTGGCAGTGGTGGCAGCTGGCACAGGAGGTGTGTATCTGACCAACAGAGACAAGGCCATGCTGGTTCGATCCCATTTTGGTTTGTCCCTTGGTCAATTGGATGTGAAAAATGCCACTGTAAAAGGCATTGTTTGTTTCCTTAGTCTTCTTGCTGTATCCATGTAGGTCTTGGCTCACAGTGGAAAATGAGAAAGGATAGTGGAGAAATTTGCGCTGCTTTTAATGGTTTTGCTTCCAGATTTTTTTTTGTTTTTGTTTTTGTTTTTTTTTTTTTTTTGTGATGAAGCAGAAGGACAGAAGATAGCTCTTCAGTTTTTTTTGACCAGGAAGGTCACAAGGCAGTTGTTTAGTCCCACCATTTCTATGGCCGTCTGTCCATTCATTATTGCCTCAGTCTGCAACATTGGCCACTTACTTTTGCAATGGTGCCCCTCTGTTCTCTCTTGTTTTGCTTTCTTACTAAGATTGCTCACCCACAAGTACTTGGGTAATGGCTCTGTTGTTGCTCAGAGTAGGCAAATGAGCTTAGTGGATGTGAAATGCATCCTCAGAGCATGCAGCTCTACAGGGTACCAGCTGCCAGCACCTGGGAGGGCAGAGCATAGCCTCACACAGGGCATCCTGACCATCCAGTTCTACTCCCTGCCTTCACAGGCAAGAGGCTTTGTGTTTATGAACATGAGGTGAGCACAAAACAACGTGGTGTTGATCTGGTCCCTTCCACCTCCAATGACCCTGTGAGGCTGCGTACTGACTGCCCTGTTTAGATAAGTTTGGGGCCCACATACCTTGTAATTTGATTTTAAACAAAACAAATATGAACCTAACTGCTGAAACCTTTGTTTTCACTGGAAATCACACTCTTATCTGTGCAGTATGAATGTCTGTCCTTCCTGCTGCTTAAGAGGAAAATGAAGGTGATATATAGTAAGGTAATAACAATACATTAACAGGAATCAGTTCATTCAAAGGGGTTAGCCCAGGGTTTGCTTTTATTTTAACTGTTCATGCACATAAACAGTTTCCCCTTGAGGACTGTTTTGGGGAAAAAGATTGTGAAACCCTGAGCCAATTCTTTCTTGTGCTGCAGCTTCATTAATATGTGCATAGCTCCAGAAAATGAAGTCTCTACGTCATGAACATATTTCCCATATAAACTTTGTCTCTCTCCCTTTGATTAGTGAGGTTTTAGTAATACAATTCTTCCAGTTTTTATTATTATTATGAACTGGATAACACTTTTTTTTCCCTAAGAACTCCACTCCTGAAATGGACTGACAAGAAGAGAATCTTTCCCTTCTGTTAAAAAAAAAAAAAAAGAAAAAAAGAAAATAGTTTCTAGACCTTATTGTTTGAGAGGAAAGCATCCTATGAGTGTGAGCATACCTCAGAAGCAAAAAAAAGGCTCTGGGAAGAAACACATGAACAAACCAACCTCTGTAGTTTAACCTTGTGACTCTCAAGTTCCTCCTTTTTTCTGAGGCCTCAACTATTGCAATTGGCAGTGCTGTGGAAGGGGTAGCTCTTCCAGACAGCTGCTTCCAGGCAAGCAATGCCCTGGGAGAAGGAGCAGACCTAAGCTCTCAGCTTGGTAACTCAGTCTCCTGCCTGTACAGTTTTGTGGCAGAACTGTCTACAAGAGAAGGGAAAAAAAAAAAAAAGAAAACAACCCTGAAATCATCTCCCTTGCTCGCACCATTCCAATTAAGTGCAATCAATTGCTCAATCAATCTTTTGCTCTTAATAAAGTCGGTTATCTTTTCCCTTCTAATTCCCCTCCAGGTTTTTTAACAATTGTTCAGACAGACACAACAAGCAGCTTTTGTAAAGGAAGAGTGTAGGCGTTTCCTTTGGCTGTTTTCACTTTCTGCCTATGATGATGTTATGCTCCGCACCCTCCCCAAATCCTAATCATATACAATGAGTGTGCTGGGAGCCCATATATTTTTTTTTCCAACTGGCATGGATTGAGTACCCTAATTTGATAGCACAGTCATGCCAAAATATTTGGAGGGGGGGGGGGAGTAGGGAGGGAGAATAGACATTTTGTCATCTTTGTGTTGCTGATGAGTCAGATCATTTAAATTAAGGCAAGGTTTAAAAAAGGGAAGGGAAGTGCTTTCCAACCTTATCTACTCCAACATTAATTTGGGTAGAAGGTAGGAGTGGAGGAAGTCTGAGCAAATCTGCTCCCCTTTCAAGCTGCCTTTAGATGGTTACCGTTGTCTGCAGGCGGAAAGAAGAGGCATTCAGTTGCTGCCCCACCACTGAGTGACTGCGGCAGAGAGGGAGAGGACACACACGTGCTCATCTCGGTTTTGTGTGTGTGCAAAAGCCATGCATGCTTGATGTGCATGTGTAAAAAGACCAGCACTGGCTTCCATTGTGCTGCTCCAACTCCCCTGCATTCCCCATGGAAGGGAGACTATCATGAACCTGTACAAAGCACATTTACACTTCAGTGCACCTGTCCCTGATACGTTTAACTCTCCTGTCTTAAAAAAAAACCCAAATAAACTCTCTTTGACTGACATAATCATGCAAGGATGATCTGTGGGTCAGGCTGTGTCTGGAAGGAGAAATGGTTGGTCCTATTCAAAGAGGATGAGAAAATTAGATGGAGCAGATACCAAGTAACTTAAGAAAAAGGGGAAAGAAAAAGATGTAGTCAGAAGAGTTAGGAGTGACCTGAATGGGAAGAAGAGGTAAGAGGGTGTGGTGCTGTGGAAAGTGCCAGCAGCACAGTCCTTACTTAAACTTTACTTAAGTTTGCTAAGCCTGTGTGTTGATTTCAGCACAGGGATGGTCAAGTCAGGCCTATATATTTAACGGGAAACAGAGGGGCAGCATCAAAGTGGCGTCACCTCACTGTGACATTAAAACAAACCTAGTGGGATGCCTTGTGTCCTAGGGGAGCTGGTGGCAATTACATCACACGAGGGCACCTCTGCACTGCAGCAGCTCCTGCTCCTTGTCAGCAAACTTGAGTGAGCCTCGCTCCTGTGTGCCATGCTGTGGGTCCTGGCTGCTTGTGTTGGCTTCTTCAGCAGGTTTTGCAGACTGTAGCAACCCTCTGCTTCTGTGTTTACACTGCTATCAGTCCCCCAGTAAGAAGATTGGAAGCTAGCTCAGCAGGACCCATCCTACATGCAGCTGCTGTGGTGCAGACATGCCCTGGGACATTAAAAAGAAGGTAAAACTCAGATGAATATGCTAAAGGTGGTAACAGGATAATGAGAGGAAAGTTCTATTCTACCTGATGAGCCATTTTCAACTCTGTTTTTGAGGCTAACCCTGCTGGAAGGTGAAGAGGTGAGGAATAAGTTTGCTCATTTTATTATCACTGGTTGCAGTCTTCAGCTGTCTCAGTTGCAGGTAGAAGCCTCCAGTGTAGCTCAGAGGAAGTCTGCTCCAAATGATCCCAAATGACAGTGTTTCCAGGTGCTAATATGGCAGTGGAGACCAGCTGGATATGGAGGTTTCTCATGAATCCCCTTTTCTTGGCTTTAGGGATGAGGAGCTGTGCAGGAGCTGCTGTGCTGGTGGCAGGCCAGGAGATGATCTTGCACTGGGGTGATCCTCCCTTGGCTGGGTCTTCCAGCCTCAGGGCTGTTTGCATTGTGAGGATGGCACAAAGCAGCCTTACTTCAGGGAAGGATTGGGGCCTGGGCCTTATCTCACTTTGATTATATTAAATAATCTATCTGTCTGCCATGCTATTTACATAACTCTTATTTAAATACTTTTACATCAGACACACTGAATCATGAGACTGAAAGTCTAGACGATGCTTGCTAGGCTCAGCCTGCCTTTAACCCTCCTGTGTTGGCATTTTTCTTGTGTTTCCCTTCAGGATTACCCTGCTCTGCCTTTGGCCTGTGAGGGACATATGAAGTGCCTGGTGGTCCCAGGATTTCAGAGTGAGCAAAATGAAATCGCTGAGGTGAGAGAATGAGAGCACAGAAGGCAGATAGAGAGGAGGGAGAAGAGTTGTTTCTCTGGTTTTACTAGGTTAGTTTTGAGCGAGACTGCAGGGCACATGGCTTTGAGCAGACAAACTTAGGGCAAGACTTTACCCCTGGAACTTGCCTTCAGGCATGTGCTGTCCTGGCCAGCTGCTATAAGAGATAATTCTTTTTGGGGAGAGCAGAAGAAGGAGCTATAGTGTTACCTCATGCTGAGCGGGTTTACAGGCAGAGGCTAGAAGCTGGGAATTGGGAGAGGGCAAATGGGATAGAAAAGACATTTATTATTTTAGAGAAAAGCCAAGAAAGCCCATTCATTTCACCAGGTTCTGCCCTCTCCCCTAAAAATGCATTATAAATTACTAATAATTCACAAATGGTTTGCGTTATGGCACGGTTGATAATTTCCTCTGTCTCTCGTTCTGAAGGCACACTCTAGGATTTATGCCTCACTGTCACAAGCCTTGCTGTTGTAATTTCATTATATGCTGATTTTGATATATGTTTAATGAGATACTTGGGGGCACTGGAACCGAATCTCTGCTTGCAAAAAAGGAGGACCGAGGCTTCTGGTTCGACATCTTTTGCTTCCTTAGGAATAAGATTTTGTCAAGGGCTGCTCTAGTCCTGGCTGCTGCTTCCAGAGGCCTTGAGGACGTCAGGGCTGAGATGGAGCAGCACTTCCACCTAGTGGTCTGCACAAATTAAGGCAATTTCTCCAACCTCGGGGCTTCTTAGTCCGCAACAAAATCTTGAAGTTAATCTCTGACACCGTGAATCTTGCCCTAATACGAAGCAGTGGGTTGTTTATATCCCAGAAAGAATAACATAGTAATCCGGGTTTAATTTGCATGTGCAAGTCATTTTTTGGACTTAGTTCCATGGGAATTGATGTGATTTGTTAGATGACAACTTCAGGGATGGTGTGACAGCAAAGTGAAGCATGGAAAATCATCTGTTCCTAAACTGAAGAGCAATGCAATGCATACTGTGCTGTGTGCACAAAGTGCTCAGCACCCACCTAGGCATCCCACAGCACTTTGCACATCTGTATTCACTCTTAGTTTACAGCTGGAAAAAAAAAAGATATGAGGGACTATGGCAGATAGTTCAACAAATAGTATCTCTTTTGTATAATTGTTTTTGGGTGCTGTATGTGGATACTGCTTTCAAGGGAAGCTGAGCAGTGAACTGAAGTCAGTAAGGATTTAGAGCGCATGTGGATCCAGCACGGCAGAATCCTGGCCTGTGGGATAGTGTTCCAGTGCAGATAAATATCCACCACAGCAACAACCACAGCAGTGTGCAATGTAATACCAGGGGAACCTTAGACCCTCTGAAAACCAGACCTAGTGTCTCAAGAAAAGCTCTCAGGGAACTGAGACCTGCTCATCTCATAAACAGATACTTCTGAACAAGTTAAAGGGGCCAAGCTGAGGATTACTAGATGGGGTTAAATCACACTGACAGCCTGTTGGTAGCAAAAGCCCTATAAACTTCTGAGGGGAAGACTCAGGTTTGCTGTCTCCTACTGCCACTGCCAAGCTGTGCTGCCTCCTTTCAGCAGCTGTTGTGAAAGAGGAACTTGCTGTTCTACAAGGGCTGTTTCCCAACAAGGAGGCTGAAAGGGTGGAATTGTTATTGTGAAGACTGGGGAATTACACACACACACAGGCACACACAAGCACACACACATATACCCACACGTCCTCTGATTCCTGTGAAGGGAATTTGTGAGTTCAGAAGTGAGGTTCAGAGCAACTGAGGTGATTCTCCCATGAATGGCAGTATGTGATTGACATCTCTAGGCTGATTCAACATCCAGGCATGGTATGAGGTGTGTTGAAGTTATTTTAAGGTGCTGTGGCCTGCCTTAGGGTATCCTGAAATTCTGACACTGGAAAATAGTTGACTCCCTGGGGGAGGGGGTGATCTTCTAATAGCCACACCCTCCCAACTGACTGCCCAAATGCAATTATATTTTAAAAAAGTCTTTATTGACAGCAAAAAAATGAACTATTTTTGCTGGGGGAACACACAGGTCATTGTTCCTCTTCTGCTGTGTGACTCATCCAGATCAAGCTGTCTGTTTAGTGTATCTACTAATGCAGTTAACTTGGAAAACCTAACCCATAAGTGCTTCTTTTGTTTCTTAAAAAACAATCGCTGGATGCCTTTTGAAACTTTTCAATTTTTTTTAAGCCCTGCCGTGTTTTGGAACGAGAAGAGCACAGGCACTTTCTTGGCAAATCTTCCACAACCTTTTCTGTTCCACCCCGAGACAGTACCTTCTTTTACTGGGCTTGCAACAGAAGTGCTTTACACCTCCAAAGAGAGGAAACCTTCATGGCATGCCTGTGAGCTGAGTGGGCCTGAAGGCTGGCATAATGTCACACTTTATCATTAGATCAGGTCTGAAACATATTCCTGAGGGTCAGACTCTGAGCATGACCTGTCTTGTCCTGATCCATCAGCACTCAGATGTGATCTTCCTGGGACAGGGGCAAGGTGCAAGCCAGCCTTTAGCCCAGTCCTCCCTCTCCCCATACAAACACACAACATTGATGCTCAGAGCTCCTGGTGTCAAGGAGGTGCCTGCAGCACTAGGACAGGAGCATGGGGTATGCAGATCCACCCCTGCCACTCTTTTCTACCCATCCATCTGTTGCACAAAGGGAAGAGATTGCGAGAGCACATCGGCTCCAGCGGCCACCTCCCTGTGCAGCCACCTGTGTCCTCCCTTTGGCACTGCAGAGCTGCCCCATGCGCGATGCAGCTGGAGAGGCCTCTGCCCACAGAGGAAGCACGACGCTCATCCTGAAACGCAGGAACGCTTCTGGGTGCCTTGCTTGGAATCAAAAACCTTGGACTTTGTTTAATTTTATTTTGTTTTGTTTAAGGTGGCTGACTGTTAGCTCCTAAGTTCTTTCAGATGAGGTTTTAATCAGAAATAGGCTGTATGCAAATAAATATACTACCCCCAATTAGAAAGAAAAAGGACTTCAGACAATGCACTTATCTCAGTACTGCATGGGTAGTTGAAGCAGCTGCAAGAAAGCTAATAGCAGGGTTGAAACCAGACTTGCCAGCAATTTCATTCTTGGCCAGACAGTCAATTTTTTTATACTTTTGTCTGGCTGTCTCTTGGTAGGGCTGCACAAGAAGACCAGCTTTACTTTCTTTCATTATTATACGTATATTTTTCAGCTGAATTAGTCTATGACTGCCATAACTCAGTGGCACTCGCTTTCCAAGGAAGCTTGAGTGACTGAATAATGAAGATGAATCGTGATTCCAGAAAAATAAGAGAATTCCTCTCTTCTGTGCAGCCCAATCCCAATAATCTGCTTTTGCCAACCTGTCCCTATGAAATAAAAAAGAGGCATTCATTTGTACTGTCTCATTTTCCTCTGTGTACAGTGAAAGGATTTTTTGTTGCAATCTGTCACTCTCGTGTGCACTCTCTAAACAGCCTGTGCCCCCTTCCACTCCAGGCAGTACGGAGAGCAGTCATTTTTAATAGAACTCGTTTAACATACCTATGTGTTGGTTTGTAGCAGAGCTCACGCTCTCTGGACTTCGCTGCAGCCGGGATCCTCCTCTGGACAAAGGTGATGTGTCTTAGAGCATCTTTGGCTTGGCAGGAAGGTTTATTAAAATACCACAAGTTCAGACAATGCTGGTTACGAGGAGTGCACACTGCGCTGTATGTGGGAGGACTGGCGCAGAGTTTCCAGTAAAAATGAAGTGACTTAGAAATCTCTTCTTCACCCTGGCACATCCCAGGGAGCATATTCTGTGTCTGTGTGTCTGGTGAAGCCTGCTTGCACTCGGTGCACAATGTGTGCTTGTACATGGCTCACAGAAAATCTTGGGAATCATTTAGCTCCTTGCTTGCGCACAGCACAGGTTTCAAAGCGTCCCAAAGTGTATTCTTTTGTGTCCAATGAAAGCCTGTCTCAGACTTTAAGCATAGCAGGGGCCATAGTTTCAGCTGCTGTAAATCAGTGAGGTCTCAGGGAATCTGATGGGGCTCTGCCATTTTACACCAGCAGAAAGTTTGTCCCTTGCCTGTGCCCTCAGCCCTGGAGGTGTAGGCAGCAGAGGCAGGAGGCAGCACCCCACGTAATGACAGCCTGTGGAGCTGCAGCACAATGCCCGCAGTGAGCGCCGAGTTAGTGCAACGCGGTTTCATCATCTGTCCAGGCAAAATGAGGACACGATATTGCAAGACACTTTCAGGCTGTTGCCACAAGCTACTTTACATGTCTTAGAGTCTTCAGCTGTCACACAAGTGGAGGTCTCAGCCTTCTCTTTTGGTGGTGTAAAAAAGCTATTTCTGATTCCCTTTCTCTGGCTTCTCTGCATTTCGCAGGACAAAGAAAATTTCCTCTACCTTTTATTTTTTTTGGTTTTTCAATGCTACATAAGAGTTCCAGTTAGGGCCAGGAACTTTTTGTGATCTTGGCAGTAAGGTTCCAAAGAGTTGATGAGGGGCTTGAACAAGAACTGCCTCAGAAGGTGGAAGTCAGTGGCTTGAAAAGATTGAAGGCACCTTGCACCAGCCAACTCCCTAGTCCTGTTCTTTCAGTAGTCCTATAGGACTTGATTTCATGGCTGAACCTCTTTGGCTTTTACTCCATCTCTTGTTCTCCTTGAAATCATAGTTTGAATGATAGCTCAAAGTATACATCAATCGTGAGTTAAAAAATAACACAAAGAAAAGGAGGAAAGTATTTTCAGCTTCATTTATTAAAACTCATGGATCTTTTAAACTTTGTGACCAACTTGTAGGTAATTTTTCAACTGGGTCAAATCTATATATATAGTATCTAGTGATAATTTAATGGAGCTATGCTCACTTTTACTTGCTGACCCTCCTTTTTATTTTCTTCTTTTGACCCATAAAACCCTAGGTGGGTTGTGATCTTTCAGCCTGATGCATTAGATGTTTGTCTGTGCTCCAGAAACCCCCCTTTTGATAATATTTCCCCCATCTCTTGACACTTCTGTGAAGACAAAATACAGTTACCTTTGAGAGGTGCTCAGCACTCAGAGTCTGTGGTTATAAAGTATTCTCTGCTCTTGGTTGCATGTTAGGGCTCTGGGTGACTTTTTCCCTCATTGAAGTGTCTATGGGACAGGACAGACATGTAAGTCAGAGAACTCTAGGTCCTTCTGTCCCTATCTGCTGTTAAAGCCAAAGACAACTCTGAGTGAGGCTATGAGGCTGTGGGTACAAGTGCTATTTTCATTAGGAACTGAAGTTCCCCAGGCACTTTGAAAACCCCATTCTGTGCCTGAGCAATGCAGCGTTTGGCCCTTGGTTAGGTAACTACTCACTGATCCTGCTGCCAGCAGCAAGCAGACAAACCCAAACCTTGCAGTCTGGACTGTGATTTCACTGATGTCATGTTAGTCTGAAATACAGATGAATATGACTCTGTTTCCAATACCAAAATATCTTCTATCACCTAATGAACAATGATCTTCAGCAGGAAAGGAGGATATTGGTGACTAGGAGTGTTGTGGCATTTCTCTTTATTCATTCATGCCAGTTGTATTGGAAATGGTAGACAAAGGCAAGCAAATAGAGTCCTGGCAGCACAGCAACTGCTCTCCTGGGCTTATAAGCTAGGAGAGTGATAGAGATATCCTGAAATGTGCATGGTGCAAAACAATAAGTGGCAAAGCAGTGAGTGTGTAGATAAACTGCAGAGGGAAACAAGTAATAGAGCCCCAGCTGTAGCATGGGCACTTCAGTTCACACTTACGTCAGCCAGCTCCCTCTCTGAGGGGTGAGCTCAGCACAAGGATGATGCTTAGAAATAAATGTGGAAGAAGACAGATGTGTAAGGTGCTGCTTTGAGGTTTCAGGCTTGCTCACCTTCCCCTTTCCCCTTTCTTTGGGTTTCTCAAAATAGGTTACGTTCCTTGCCCCCATTGCCACTGCCTCTGCGTGCCTCACTTGCCCTGCCAGGCTCAGCAGATTCCACGACTGCTCTGATCAACCTGAGGACAGTCTGAGTTGGAAGCAGAAAGTGCCAGATCCTGATATGTTTTCCTCCTCCCTCTCTGTCTTACAGCCTTTTCTTCAGTCATTGCCACTGCCTGAGACACTGCTCCATCTGTGGGAATGAGCAGGTCGGGACTGTGTTATTTGTGCTGCCAGCCCTGGGCAGGAACAGGGAGGAAGGGGAAGGATGAAGCATGCTTTTCTGGGGTCTGTTCTTGTCCTTTCCACACCCTTCACAGCCTCAGCTCCTTTGAGAGCAGCTGCAATGATCTAAGGAGACTCAGTAGTGGGAGGTAAGGTTAGTAGTCTCTCTAAAAAGCCAGATGAGGCTCTAAAAAGTGGCAAAGAAGATGTGTTAGAGTAAGAGAGTTCAGGCATATCTGCCTAGCCTGCACTTCCTCTCCTTGCAAACTCCACCCATGTGGGAAGGTGCAAGAGGTGGTGCCTCAGGAAATCTGTTCTCCAACGGGGAACATACTGTGTTAATAACTAGGGTGCTGAGCAAAGAGCTACATCTATGGGAGATGTTGCAATTTCAGCTGCAGATTACTATCTGTCTTCTGAATGTCCGTCTCAATCTCCTGCAAGATTTGCTGAAATAAAAGCTTCTTGAACCGTTTCAGTCAAATCAGCTGGTTTAGAAAAACCCTGTAATTTAAATACTTCGAGCTACTTGGGTGCAATGTGCTAAGGATGCCTGAGGACTCTCTTGAACTAAAAGATCTGTGGCTGGTAGCAGCGGTAGCAGTAGGTAAGGGGAGTGGAGATTGCAGCTTTTGTGGATGAGCCAGCTGGGGCTGGAAGAAAACATTTGGCCAGAACGTCTGTAAAGTCAGACTCAGTTTTGGATCTACTGCTCCTCTTGTGATACTAGTCCTATGCAGGCAGACAACTCTGCTTTTGAGAGAATCACTTGTGAATTACAACAAAGCGAGGTATTTCTATCTGCCATATATTTTGTTCCATGTTTAACTCTGCAGGTCTGAGAGGAAAGCTTTTTGTCCTTAACATATATATATGCAAAGCTGCATTCAGCTACTTCTAAACTTCAGTGGCATCAGGGAGGCAAATTCTGAGTGTCATTTGTCAAAACATGTTAGTAAAAACATATTTACACTGAGAAAGATGCATGGGTGAAGAAGTCTTGAAGAATCTGAACAAACTTTGAAAGTAACCTTAAAACCAAAGAAATTTTACTGAAGAAAGCAATCAAGTATATTTTTATACCTATCCCAAGCAGATTGGATGAAGACAAAAGGCTGATGGATTTCATCTCACCTTGGGGAGACCAAGTGGGAAGGAAATACTCAGTATATAGCTTCCCACCTTTCCAGGGAGAGGATGCAGCCCAAACCTTTTCTAGTTCTGTAGCTGCCACATTCTAGGATGCTGTTGTATCATTATTCAGAGGGAGAAAAGTCAGACTCTGAAACTCAGTCCATGCTAGTCTTCTCTATCCAAGAAGGCCTGGCAGCTTTCTTTGGCCCTGGGAGATGACAGCCCGTGCTAGCACACTGCTAGCACATGCTCTGGCATGAGCATGGCCCATTGCAGCTGATAATCTCTCTGAACAATTTTTGGATCTGGTCTGGCAGTAGGAGTGTTCCAGGCACCATAACCAGTGGCTGGTTTGCTGGCTGCCACCTTATTTAGGAGGCTCATTCACTAGCCCACTGCTCTCTGGCCTCCCTCCAACCGGCCTGGACGTTTGGTCCCAATGCCATAATGGTCTAGTTCACTGTTGTGGACACAGCCTGACTATAACCCAAAATGGGGCCCATACTGGAACCCAGCATGGAGCATGTGAGATATCTGATGGCTTGTGCAGATACCTCAGTAAAGCTCCTGGACATTTGTGCTTTCTTATCTTGGAGGAGGAAGAAATGAGACAAGGGGGGCAAATCCTGATGAGTTTCATCTTGGGAACACAATAACAGGGCGAGGGTGGAGGTGTCCAAAGGTCCAGTGTGTTCAGTTGGCCATTGCTGACCCAAGACCCTTGCAAGTGAGTACAAATCCTAAATAATCCACTGAACGATTAGAAGAGAAAACCACAAACAAGTGATTTTTCCATAGTATTATCTTATTCCCAGTGGCTGTTCTACAGGCATGGAATACTCTGCCCATGGCACCAAGTTGGAGGTTTCACTGTGTCACCTCTGCCTAAGCAGCTCAGGACAGCTTGTGGAGAATATCCACCTAGGGAGGTTAAGCTCAAGACTTCTGTCCAAAATGTGCTGAGGCACTCCAATCATGCCTGAACTTCATGGCAGCATTCTGAGATTTTGACATGATTTTTGGACATTCATCATCTTAACATAGGTTTGTATTGCTATACTTACTGTAGAGAATATCTTTAGGGCTGCAAGACAAAAACCCCTGTAGTATTCAGAGGTGCGGTGGTTTCCAGGAGTGCTTGGTTCATTGTGAAGTGAATGTCTGGGACAGGAATCAGTGAGTATTTTGGAAAAAAGGAGACCTTGTAATTACTTTTTTTCTGCAGACTCCGAGAGCAGAAGAGGAAAGATCAGGATGTGCCCAGGGATTGTGATAGAGGCAGGGAGCCTGTGACGATGAAACAAAAGGCAAAGGGAGTGAGCATGGGACAGGAGCCTCTGCAGCATTGACACTGGAAATGGAGGACAGGGAGGACAGGGAACTATGAACTGGTGATGGTGAGCCGGGGACTAATAGTAGACTGCAGCCAGATTAAGGAAATTTACTTGGCAATTCAAGGCTCAGATATTAATTTGATGTCTGTCTGATGGCCTTCAAGCTGGGTATGGACAGAATCCTTTGCCCATGCACACCAGCTGTGATATGCCAGATTTTCTCCAGCTAAGTAGTGGCACTTACAAGGTTCACTGCCTCTTACCCAGTCTCTGCAGATCTCTGGGACTTTGCAATGGCTCACAGTGCAAGAGCTCGCAGTGCTGAGGAAAGCCTTTCCAGCAGGGAGGCTCAATTGTGCCTCTGGCACATACACAGCCCCTGTAACACACATGGACTCCACCATGGAGTGATGCTCCTGAGCCACCTCACACATGACAGCTACCTTTTTCTAGATATTGCCTCTTCTTTTGCTCATGTAAATAAATCTGGGTTGCAGTGAGCTGTACTTTGTGTACCATTCAGAAGCCATAATTTATGTACACAATGAGCCAGAACAGGCACTGCAGAAGATTTGTGGTCATTAAGTAGTTGAGCTCAATTCTTCTCATTAGCCTGGAGGGGCAAAATGCACATGCAATAATAGTGCTTTAAGTCTTTCCATCATTTGTGTTCTTTCCTGTTCAGTGGTAGTTACTTTTCCCCTGCTGTGATCTCCATGTCTCTGTGAATTTCTACAGCATTTGAAATACTATGTAAAGAACAGACAATCCATTTTCTGGGTACAAGGTATTACCATTGTTATTCCATGCAGAGTATCTTCCAAGGTAGCATTAAGTTATCCCACCTTGATAAGTAATCAGTCTGCTTGTTGATATATGTAATTATAAATTTGTATCATTTGGATAATGCTTATCTAATTCTCAAATCCTTCTCAATTGATTTCCCTTTTCCCTATAAATTTCTTCTTTTCTTTCTTCTTCCCCCCCGTCTGGGTGTCAACTGCTAATATAACTAATGATTTTTTCTACTTCTGCTTCCAGATAACAGCTGAAAATTAAACAAACCAGAGCTCTGTCAGGACCCTGCTAGACAATTCATCCAAACACATCATCTTACAACTCTGATAAAAGGATCTGTTGGATTTTCTTTTGGATGAGATAGTTCATTTATATTTGCTGCATGTTAATGTGAGTGGAAAGAACTGAGATCTAAACAAGGTACATAAATCATTCCAATGAAACTATTTTCAAGAAAGAGCATTATGAGAAAGAGAGAGCCATGGACAATCTGCATTGATTGAGAACTAAGTTTTGACTTGGGTGGTGCTAAAGTAGTGTGTGTTTGCAAGTTATTGAGTAACAGGCAGTAGGAACTGCTGGACTGTGAAGACCCTTGTATTGCCCTGTTTGTTGGTAAAGAGATGGAAAGAATTGCTCTGAGACATCTCTTCCTGGGCTCCCTGGTGCATCCAGAAAAAAAAGAAGGGAGTGAGAAGAACAATACCCATTTGCCCGTTCACAACATTTGAATACAGGCTTTTACTTGAGTTTCTTTTTGACTCTCCCAAACATCATCAGTTGACATATTTTCCACTGCCATTTAAGAAAATCCTGCTTTGTTATAGTAAGATTTATAAAAAGAATAAACAAGACAGCAAAAATATATTAAACAAATAAATCTGGCGGATTAAAAAAAGTGAGGCAGTGCCCATACTCTGTCTTCACCTCGCGGTTCAAAGCCAGAGCTGAGTGCCTCAACAGGCTGCTCGAATGGAAGTCACGAAGAGCACAGATTGCTTGGCAGCGCATCCACCACACAATGGCTCATCTCTCAAGTCTGACCCTCAAATACTCCTTTCTCCATGTAGGTCTCCCTGCATTTTGCCTGCTGGCAGGAAAGCTGCCTTTCGTTAGTGCCTCCATTCCCATCTAAATGTGTCCCTCGCTTTGGGCCTGATCCAAGGCGAACGGGAAGACTTTCACTGGCTCCAGGCAACTCTTGGAGCAGCCTCTTTGAAAGGAAAGACTGGCAAAAGGGCTGTGCAGAGAGCTATGAAATGCTCGTGCATGTACTATTGGAGCTTAATGGTGCTCTGTGCTCTGAAATGTTCATGTATGAGTATAGGGCAGAAAAGGAAAAATAAAAAAAAAAAAATAGAATTGCTAAGCCAGGAGAAAGAGGGCAGGGGAACCTGATCCTGCATGAACTGGAGTGCAGCTGCATAGCCTTGAGCGTTATTGTGCATAGTAGCAAAAATGAGGCCCAAAAGGGGAACGCTTAACTAAGTACCTCAGCAGCACTACAAGCACTACACTAATGTCTCCTCAGACATGCCTGCTGTGAGGCTGGGTGGGAGTATTAAGGGATCCAGAGATTTAATGCTTTATGGTGAAAAGGACCAAAGTGAGCTTGTAACCTGCACCTGCACATGAGCTCCTGCTGGGACTGGCATGAATACATTACAAACATGTGTGATGCTGCCTGGCCATGACTTTTCAAGGGCCAGCGGATATTTTCTGGGCTAGCAGACACCATGTTGTTTGAGTTCCGGAGGCGATAAACAATATGAATTTCTTTATATGAAAAAGGCATTCCAAAAGATGATAGAGAACAGCACACTGAAGACTAACAGTAACATGCTAGAAAAAGAATGCTTTTCTACCATCAGTAGTGATGGAAAGCAGCAAGACCTGAAAGTGATCAACAGTAAATATTATGGAATCAATATTAGTCAACTGAGAATTTACATGGAGCCAGTGTATTTCAATAACATGATAAGCAGGGACATTTTTCCTCAAGTTTAGCTCAGGAATTTGAATTGCTCTTCAGGGATGGTATCTAACATTTTGCTCCTTTTCAAAGCAGGAGGGGCAGCTACACACAGATGCAGAAAGGGGAGGGAGAAACACATCCATAAGTAGGATCTCTGCATCAGATTTATGGTCTATCTGGGTGTACTAGGGCTGAGCTGGGTTTATCTCTATTTGTTGCTGTCTCCCAGTGAAGAGGAGCTCTCTGTAGATGACAGCCTGGGCCTTCCTAGTAATGGACCCAGGACAGAAATTCTGAACAGCATGGCAGGTCTGAGAGGAGCAAGAAATTTGCTCATGGATTGAACCTAGACTGGAGTTTTCCCATTCTGGGCTCAAGAAAGCCAGCTGGGGTGCTTGAAGGCAGCTGTCATGGACGGCAGGAAGAGTGAACTTCCTTTCCCCGGACTGGGGGCTCACATGGTCCTTAGCCCAAGGGTATAATGAAAGCTGGAGGAACTGCACTGAAAAACGTGATGATGTGGAAGGTTTTGCTGACTAAGAAACATTCGACTGTGAATGAATTCCGTGGGGAACCCAGAGTTAGGCTCCACAGAAAATGAGAGGAAAGTCAAGCAAATATGGAAAAGAGAGGTAAAGAAATAGCCAAAGATAGTATCTAAAAGAGAGAAGAAAAATACAAGTATTTAGTCAAGGGAAGAAAAATGAATGAAGACTTGGAAAGGAAAGAACCCTGAATTAATGGTTACTCTTGGGTGCTGTCATTTTATTTCATTTTCAGTAATTTTCAGTCAATTTATGTAATGCTGCACTGCCTGTCTAGTAAAAATGTACGTCTTTTTGGTTTGGTTTCTTTTATTAACCTATGTTTGAAATTGAAATTAATGCTTTGTTGGCTCTGTTATTTGGATGCTTGCATTTGACACATATCTTCAGGCATTGTTTTGTCAGCAGACATTATGATAATGTTTTCATGGCATGCAAGTGTGTGTGTGTGTGTGTGTGAGAGAGACAGAGAGAGAGAGAGAGAGGAGGAAGAGGAGAAAATACAGATTTTCCCAAATGGGGGTCATGACCCTATGGCTTAGTAGGTCAGAGTTGAAAATTTAAAAAACATTTCCTTTCTTCCACTGTGTGGGGACTAAATGAAAAAATGGCTGGCACACAGTCTGCTTCTGCCCTTGATTTTCCTGTTCTCAGGAGGTTTTTTTTTAATGTCGGTGCTAGAATGAAAAATGTGAAACCTGGTAGTTTATTACAGTTTAGGAGATAGGATGAGGACATTTTTCACAATGGCAGGAGCCTTTCTATATGGCAAACAGGTTGGTTCTTGAAATATGCCTCAAATTGCAGCCGTGCTCCTCTGTAGCTCAGTGCTGCCAACTCTGTCGTGACTTCGCTGTGCATCACTGGTGCCTTGGTCATTGTCTCTGTTGGCAACTGCACAAGATCTCCTGCTTTAAAAACATATTAAGTCCTCCCTGCTTGATTAGTAGAAGAAATTCTTAGAGCTCTGGTGGTAACAAGGGCAGTAGGGTCTTCCCAAAACTGGGGAGAGACACACACATACATGTTGCAAGCCCATCTGGCAGCCAGAGGACAATTGCCATAGATGCCCCAGCCACTGCCTTCCCTGTGCTACTTGCTTCAGCAAATTCTGAGGGTTCTTAACAAATGCAGATTTTATAATGTTTGAAGTGAGGACTGAAACAAAGGTCTAGGGAGTGGACATTCAAAATACTGTTTTTTGAATTGCCTAAATGAGGGTTCAGTTGCTTATTTTTGGCACACTATTAATCTTGCTGGAGAAACCTAGCACAATCTCTGAGCATGCGAGAAGTAATGTGGTGGTTGTCTGCTCAGAAGTATGTATGCAGCTTCCAAGAAAGCCAGCAGGGCTGCACATGTGTGTCTGAGGGAAAGAATTCCCATCTCCCATGTAAAACACATAATTCTTGTACATTCACTGGAGAGACAATCCACCATTCTCTATCCATCAAAATGTTTTGTGCTAAGTGGTGGGAAACAGTCTGACAAATGGCAGGTGATTTAAAACTTCTTTGGTTGAAAATTGATGGCTATTCCAAGAAGGCTACACTGTGCATCAGATGCTGATGCAAGACATAAGCATCTGACCCATCTAATAAACATGAGAAGAACTTGATGTGTGAGCCAGCAGAGTGAATGCAGATTGTGGGTCACACCTCATGCCAGGTGTGTCCCACAATGAAGCCAAGCCTGCAGATCTGAGCAGCCCTTTTCTGGGCTGACCAGAGGGTAATGTGTAAAAAGGGTGTGGTGGGACAGGGTTAGTGCTTCACACAAACATATTGAGGACATTCACTCTTTGTGCAAATAGATATCTACATTAGACAGACTTGATTGTGGTTGGGTGCTTCATTGTAGGAGTGAACTGCCATAGTTTTGCCTAAATCCCTTCCTCCTCCTCCACCCTCCCACTGAGTTTGGATTTATTTAACTGATGCAAACCCCAGTGACACCTGAGTGAGCTTTAAGTGATTGCACCTTGCTTTGCATTACAAGGGCCTGAAAGCACCATGATTCCATAACTAAGCAAAAGGGAGCAGGTCTTTTCCTTGGAGACTGGATAGCCTCTGTCTGAGGTGTAATGTCTTTTTTTATCTGCTCTCAACAGTTCTCTTACAATTGCAGAACTATATTCTTCTTTCAGTTTAAGTAAATGGTTTAAAGTAATTTGCCTGTTTAGGAAAATTTATGCTAATCGGAAGTAGCCATATTTCTACACAAAATAGCACCTAACCACTTCTTCATGGGTTTTATGAAAACTCTTTATAAGGCTGTAAGGCAAATTAAAAATCCGTGGCAGCAAATATGCTCAAACCTGTCAATAACACTGTGCTTGTTTGCACTATGCAAACAGGTACTTTGTTGCCTTTCATAATACAATAAAAGCATAATCATGTTTAAAGAACTACAATAAAATTGAAGGCTTCAGGACATAGTGGGTCAGAAAACAACCCATGATGCCTCTGAGAGGAAATACTTATGTTTCTTTAAATAAAAGGGAGAATGAAAAATGCTGTACAGCTCAAAATTGTGAATAGAAATTGCAGAAAATTACGATGTGAGTGTATGCATTTGTTTGGTGTTGACTCAGAGAGGTCTTTTGGCTCTTTAGTGGCTCACAGCTGGAAAACGTTTAGAGATAGGGAGCATTGTTATTAGTTTCTCCTATCATGTCTCATGGGTAACATCAAAAATGCAATATGGTTTTATTCCGCTTTGTCACTCCATTAGATTTCCATTTAAACTTCCATCTTAGCATGAGCTTTAAAACAGAGCCTTGATTTGCATATTCTCCTGCACTACAGCAAAAGCTGTGAGAACCATTACGAAAACACAAGCACAGGTTTGAATTATGACCATTTTTAGATGATTCAATTAGCTGCTAATAGGTGTTCACAGTGGTATGTTGTAATGGGAAGTCAGGTTGTAGTTAATGGTTACCATAAGTTAGAAGGGTGTTAAAAACAGCCGTCCTGTTTGGCTCAGCCATACAATCAGAGCTCTGTCTTAGGAGTTAGAGTGGCACACTGAACAGGCAGGAACCTGGGCTTTAGCTGGTAATTTTATTGCTTTCCTTCTAGTGCTCAGCCGATATGAATAGGAATGGAACTGTGCAAAGAAGAGCCCAATTAACCCCCGATGATCCTCTGGAGGAATTTTGCATCCCTCTAGGGTGCTTGTTACTGCAATTATGTTTTCCATTATGGATTTTCTTTGGAATGTGCAACTTGCACACAAGAATCAGATAGCAGCGAACATAACTTAGTTCATCACAGGCATGAAGAATGAACTCGTTGATGGCTTAGAATATTAAAACACAGTAGCCACAGTAGAAATTTAGAGAAATGGAAAGGAGACTCGTCATCTGATCATTCCATCTGTGCTACATTTCAAAGATAATTTCACTATTCTGCCCAAACACGTGCTACTGTGTTACAGAATGTTTTGTCTTAGTGAGGATATTAAGTGACACGATTATGAAAGGAATGGGTATTACCTGGAAAACACAGAGTACAGACAGATATGTGGAGGTATTAACCATTGCAGGCACATTCACATATCAGCGTGTATAAATATAGTGGGGGCGTGACTTGCAATATGTCTGGTACTGGATCTGCTGATCCTACTAATTAATATTTACTTTTTGTATTACAACAGCATCCAGAGATCTCAATTAAGGTTCAGCTGAGCTTCTTGCAGTACGCATGTAGCAAATGGCAGGCATTGGCCCAAACAGCTTCCAGTCTTTCCAGATGGCGTAAATGAACAGGGATGGAGACAGGAGCAAAAATTTAAACTTAGCCAAGGGTGTGCCGAGCTGAAAGTGTGATCCTCAGATCTGGGTGAGGTGCCTGACCTTCACAAGTGATACACAGAAAGATGAAGGCATTTAAGGCAAGGAATGGCAGCAGTTACATAGCACTATGCCGGCTAGCTGGTAAAATGTGGGGAAGGTTTATTCCTCAGGTTATCCTCTTTTGCCAGGCAGGATTTAGAGCATAGAGACCTTTCCTGTAGCCAAATATCACAGCTGTGTCCCTAGATGTAAGCTCCAGCCAGGGTTAGGGGACAGCTGGCTACATGGAGAATGTCTGAACTTGCATCTCTCACATGAGCACCCAGGGGTGAGAGGGCATCTGCAGATCAGAAGTGATGATGTCTCTCAGCCCAGCTAGTGCATTTCACCCGAGACAGCATAATGGGGAAGATTTAGAGGGCAAAGAGTGAGGAGATTGGAAGCTCCAACTCCCTATCCCAACCCAGCTGTGCTCATCCTCCCTCGTTCCAGACATTTTTCCTCCCCCACGTCCCATTACTGGAACAGAGTTCTTGGGGCAGCCTACTGAAAATGAGTGGAGGGCCTTACAAACTGGAAAACATGAACATTGAAATAAAAAGTTAGTGAGTGAATATGCCAGAGGCAAGAGGAGGAAGACTGAGCAATGTGCCTGAGAGGCAATTTAGCAGGGAGGGGCCAGGCCTAATTAATCTCGAGGATGAGGAGGTGGGTCAAGCGACAAGTGTAGCACTGAGCATGCCTCAGGCTGAGCCTTGCTTTCAACACCTGGTTTATTAATACTCAGAGAGCAGTGGCACTGTGTATGGGGAAAGACTGGGTTTGGGGTGTGGTGGTGATCTTCTTCCTTCCTTGTGCAAGGATGTCCCATGCAGCCAGACCAGCACAGATCTTCAGCTTAAGAGGCAACTGTGGCAGGGCTTTTAGTTGCACCATTGCAGGCTATAAAGTTGCATGTAGGGATTGATTGTTCTAGGTGGCAGTTCTGCTACAATACAGAAATACTTCTTAGGGGATAACAGGGGAAAACCGCTTTGCTTTCTGGACCAAAATCCTGACATTCAAAGTGGAAGATTGGGTTATATTGCTAGTTGTATGTCTATGCGGCTCTGCCACAAAATAAACTGAGACAAGATCATCTGTTTCCACTGCAAAACATACGATTTAGATGCATGGTTTTAGAAATGTGCTAGCCTTTCTTTAATGTGTCACTCCAAAGGTATTGCAGCTGCAAATGGAGCTGCCATTTCTGCTGACTCTGTTTGGCTGCATCAGTGTTTTAGGCAGGAACAACCTATGTGTATGCAGACTTGCTTTTTGATTAAAAAAGAAAGCTGGTCTGGAACATGTTGCATCTCCTCAGGCCCTAAAAGTGGCAGATATAAAGAAATGGGCTAAAAGTCTAAAACAACTACAGCAAACACCTGTGGACTTGTAGCCATCAGCATGAATGAGCAGACAGTAGCTACAAAGACCTTGCCCACACATAAAAATGGGAGAAGCTGACAGATCGTTCTGCTCACTCACTGTTCCTGCTGTGAGATTGCTTCTTTCTAAATTTTCTGATGTGGGGACTCAAGGGCTTGTTGCTTCATTTAATGTCACTTAATATGACTTTGGTCTCAGAGATTTGGAAATTCTGTTGTAGCTTACAGGTCTGGTTAAAATACAGCCTGGAAGGACTTCATGAACGCATTTGGAAATTTTTGGAACAAAGCCTAAGGAGGTAGTTTAGCTCTGTGAATGTTGAGACAGCCACTTACATTTCAGAAAGCTTCACAACTGGTTTCAAGGGGGATATTAAAAAATATGAGAAGGTTCAGGGGAAAGTTACAAAAGCAACTGAATGAAAAGAAACAAACTAAAAAAAAATCCTTCACAACAGCAAAAGATGGGAGGGGAGTTCTACTTATCTAGCTTTCAAACCAGTCCCTTGCCACTAGTTAAAGATAAGTCAGGAGGATCAGCGATGCAATAGGAAGGGTTCTGCAGTTCAGTAGACTTGTAACAACGATATGCTGTTTGCCAGGAGTTGAAGCTAAGCACCTTCAGACCGAAAACCACGTCCACATTTTCAACAGTGAGGGTGATTTATCATTGGAACAGTTACTAGGGATTGTGGTAGATTTTCCATGATTGCATGTTTATTGTGGTTGTTGTTCAACCTCAGCTATGGATCTTCAAATAAGAATTACTTAGCATAATCTTATAGTCCATGTTGCTCTAGATGCCAGACAAAATGATCTCAGTAAGTCCCTCTGGCCTCAACATCCAAGCATTTGTGTAGGATGGGGAAGTTTATTTCTACATCCTAGAACAACAACTGCCCCAGGTGCTGATGTGGCTGCTGCTGTTGTGGAAAGCAAAGACTTGCAAGGGTTTGAGTCTCCAGGCACGCCACCTCAAATCCAAGTAGACCATCCAGGTCTGAGGGGGACCATACTGAATGTGGCATTGAAACACAGCAAAGCTGCACTTCATCAGCTTATTCCTTGGTGGGTGTTCCAGCTGCAAAATGGAGCTCTATTATCAAGATCTCTAAAGAGCATCATTGGTACTAGGAGCATAGGTTTAGTCTGGAAATCTGTTAAGAAAAGGAGTGAAGATCTCAGAAGTAAAGTTGACTTTGCACAGTTCGTGCTCTGTTTCACAAAGCTAGTGCTGCTGAAATGAAGCTGCACAGCTGCTGACAGGCACGATGGAATGCTGATGACTTTGATCAAAAAACAATTTCACATTTGGGTCCCACCCCTTTGGACCTGGTAGTGGAGTCAGAAACACTCCTAAGGAGACCTAGGCAGGAAATTTCTGCCTAGCTTGTCTTTCTGAGCCAGAATCTCATTTACTGTTTTCTAAGGAGAACCCTTTGAGCTTCTGACAGCCTTTGAGAGAACTGGAGGGTGACTTGGGACTGTGGCCCTCAAGTTACCATCTCATCTTACATATATACATATCCTCAGAGGGGTAGTATTTGAAAGGAAAAATGGTACCAAGTCTTTGAAAGCAAAGCTGCAGAAAAAATTTATCTTACAGTTCAAATCTGCCTTTGAAGCCAGAAAACTCCAGCTCTCTATGGCACTGTGCAAACGGCATCTGATGTTATCCTTCAGCTGGCCTTCCACAGCGTGAAGAGGGACAGATTGTGCCCAAATGAGTATTGCCTGCAAAATTACACTTGCCAGTAAAAGTACACTCATGCCAGCTTGCCTGCAACTGTGACAGTGGATGCACGCTCCTCCGATGCCTTCACCTGTCCAGCTCCCCTGCCTTTGCACACAAGCTGCTCTTGGTGGGGCAGTTTCAGCAAGCTGCAGGGCTGCAGCAACAAAGGGGAGGTCAGCGAGGTAAAGCAAACAAGCCCGCACACATCCATGCTCGGCAAACTGCCTGCCAGGGCTCGAGGCAGAGACCAGCACACAGTTGGTGTGCTGACAATTCCCTGCTTTATCCTGCTGCATTACATGGAAACACGGTCCAAATGATGGGAGGGTGAGCAGCTTGTCTCCACACTGGAGTGTCTGTGGGTGAATTCAGAAAGATTTCTGTATTTTGGGGTTTGTATCAAGAAGCAGGACAGCTGGAAAAGGTATTGGAGCAAATACATTCTAATCAAAATAGTTGTGCTCCTGAGGATGTTAAATCTTCTTATGATCATTTATGAAATCAAAGACTGACTTCCTTTCTAAGTGGAAAGTCGTTTTCACCAGACAGGGGTGGGAAACAGGGGACTCAACCTGATTTAAAAAAGATCACCATTAAATGCCATTCTCCAGGAGAGAGACCTGCTAAACTGAAAGAGATTTATGTGTGAGATTTAAAGTGTCCTTGGTGTGGGAAGTCTCTGCCAGAGGAAAGTTTGTTTGATAATTACACTGGGAATACAGGAAGGAAAGACTAATTCCTGTGCAATGAGGGAGGCACGGGTTGACAAGTACAAGAGAAGTGTAGGAATCCACATATGATTATTTATTAAGGAGTCCCATCTAGGTGGGTATGGCTGTGTGCAGTACAGAGCAAAAGAAACATGTGGAGATGTAGAGCACAAATTCCTCGTGCCTACAGGGAGGTAGAGAGGAAAGACTGATCATGTGCGATTAGACACCGAATGCTGGCTCTCAGGAAACAGGGGGTCAGTTCCTGCCTCGGCTGCAGGCTTCCTAGGGCTAGACATTTAATATCTTTGGTCCTGGTTTCCCATCTGTAAAAAGGGAAGAACATTTCTTTTGGCCTTATTTGTTTTGGTTGTAAGATCAAGAAGAGAAGACTCTCTTGCAGTGTGTGCATGTGCAGCGCCCAGCGTGGTGGGGGCTTCCCTTCTCCTTTGAGCTGCTCAGAGTGATGCTGACAGCAGTGCATAAAGGGGAGGGAGAGACTGGGAACAGTGCTAGGCTACCAACAGAGACTTTGCCTCTGGCAAGGCAAGACCTGTCTCTCTAACAAGGAGGGATATGGAAGAAGATGGATATTGATGATAGGTAGGAGAGAAAAGGCTGGGACAGGGAAGTAGCTGAAGTTGAAGGCTGAATCTTCCAAGTCCATTGAGGGATTATTTTGAGGGAGATTATGAGAATCTGAAGTCAGCCCTTGTAGACAAAGCTTAGTAACAGCTGTGTTGGCATAGCTCATGAAGCTCCTGTCACTTTGTATTAGCAGTACAAGGGCTTCCCAGTGGGAAGCCAGGAGAGCACAGGCAGCATTCTCCATTAGGAAGGGAACTGAGGCTAGGCTCAGTGTGGTTGTCCTGCCATGGCTCTTTCCCCTGACATGATCCTTATTGTTACAGAAATGCTGCTTCAGGGCACCAGGACAGTGAGGCAGAGTGAAGATGTCTGGAATGGGATGAGGGACTCTTCCCATCCACAAAGACCCCAGAGGGATTTTATCCTGGTCAAGTGTCTTGGGCTGTTTCCAGTTGAGGCTTGATCTATTCCTGTGTGGAGTTGGCAGTTTCAGAAGTGTGTTATGTGATACTCTGGTGTGAAAAGATTGGTGAGGAAGGGATGGAAAGGAAAAAAGTTAAAAGCACACCACGAAGGTGCTCCTGGTGTGTCTCTGGACTGCTGCTCACCACAGCATGGGATTCTCACGATGCTTGTGGAGGGGCAGGGGTGTCTGAGAGTCTCATGTCAGATGCATGATCCTAAAAAATGAGCAACCCACTCCAGTCTGTGCTCTAAACTGGAATTCTGATTCTGACCTGCCTGACAGGACTCTGTCAATAACCATGGGTTTTTCTGACACTGGAGATAGACACCTCTCTGTCGAGGGAATGTTGATGATTGTTATTATTTCTAATTTGTCTAAAAACAAGTGTACCAATGCCTCATCCAAATCTTAATTTAGAAATTTAATACACCTTCATTTGTAGGAAAAAAAGAAATCTTAAGAAAGAAAAATGAGAGACTGATAAAAACATTATCCCTCAGATATTTCAGGAGTTTCTAATTTGCCTTCTTTTCTCTCTCTCCCTCTCTCTGAAATACCTGCCTAGTTATGAGTTTGAGAGTCTCGGGACTTGTCTACACAGGGAAATTTATCAGCCTAATTATGTCAGTGTAATCAGGCTGATAAATTTGCCTGTGTATACAAGCCTTAATTTTAAAAGCTCCATTGTCTGTGAGTGCAAACCTAGTGAGCAGTTGTGTTTTAGCCCGTGAACTGTGCTTGCCAGCTGTGGGCTGACTGCCGAAGTATTTGACCAAGTTTCCTCATTTCAAAGCAGTGGGGTTCTTTGAATACTAAAAGCATGTATTAAATTAAACAGGAAAAGTATCAAAGGGGTCATATTTTGCTGAAACAACTTGCAGTTTCTTGTGAAATGTATTGACAAGGGAATATAGGTCGCTGCTGCCTCCTGCTTGGTGGAATGTCAGACCTGCTTCCATCTGCATCTGTCCCTGGTCGCTGACTTAGCCACACAATTGGTACCACTAGCAGAGATTCCCTTTTTGGTAAGGGATGAAAAATTTGTGGGTTTGAAGGTGAATACCCAGAGATCTGTTCTTGTGATATAAGTGAATGGTAGAGGCGATACTCATAGTCACAGAGGTTTGCACAGTACATGAATTCTGTTTTGTTACATGTACTTGCCTTCTGTGCAGTCACAGAGTCATTGTCAGAGAGGCAGAAAAACTCTGGGCAGTTTTGGAGAAAAAGACTGTAGTTGTGTAGATTATCTATTTCTCTATACCAGTGCTGTATACAAAATCCACTTATTCTGCACATACATTTAGCTGGCAGCTGTGAAGCTGGATATTTCCAAAGGGAACACACAATGTGGTCTTGTAGCTCAGGCCTGATCACTTCTCCACAGCTCTTTAAAAATGCAAAAAGCCTAATGAGTTAGACTCCATTACAAAATGAGCTGGCTGAAATATTAGCCATCTCCTTCCCAAAACCAAGTACTGTTCAAAATAAAGGGATGAGTAGGTTTCCATGTGCAGAGGAATTTGGCTAATGGGTGTTTTGTCCACTAGCAAAGATTTAAATTTCTCTGGCAGAAAAAACAGGAGAAAGCTCCTCAGGAGCATGGGCATAAGAAACAAAGTTCTATCAAGTGATGTGTATTAAAAATAGTCCTGAGAAAAATGGGGAGGAAGAGCCTCTGACAAAAGGTCTGACCTTTGAAAAGCTGAATTTGTGAGTGATGATCCACATATTTGTGTTTCTTTTCCAGGGAGACTCTCAGCCATATCCATGTGCAGGTAGAATTGCAGGATGTCACTGACAGACTGGCACACTGACGTTCTGGCCCATGTGGTGCTTGTGCAGAGCTGTGTATCTTTCTCTCAGAGAACTTCGTCTGTTGGGCATCTGCTCAGTTTTCTTCCTACCGGAGTTGTCTACTGAATTCCTGTGGATGGGTCTTGATTTAGCTGATATTTACAGGAGCATTTTCCATTTCTTAGCCCATTTAAGGTAGCTTTGTGTTCAGGTGAAGCTTTCTGACCTGGTTATTGTGCAGCAAATGCAGGACTTAGGGAGGAACAACCTAAATTTGAGGTCCTGGTGGGCCAAGTTGGGCAGCAGCGCAGTCAGGTTACGTGGGGGTAGGAGGTGGAAGGGATACATGCTTAGTTTCACCTTGAGCTTCCTCTAAATCACACCAATCACACCAATTTTCCACCCCTGAACTGGGTAGGGTACCTTTGGGGAATGGACAGTGTGAGCCTGACCCTGCTGGTCACACACACATAGGAATGAAAGCACAGGGCACACCTCCCACCACTCGTGCAGGGACACATTTTGCCATTGAATCAAGCATGTCCATGAGCTGTAGACCCAGTGGAATGTGGTTTCCTTGTGTCTGTAGGGTGTATTCTGCTCTTGTGAGAGCAGAGCTGGTCCTGCTGCCTTTCCTGCAGTTGCATTGCCAATTTCTTCTATGTGCTTGTCTGTTTTCCAGAACTTGTAAGAACTTTGTGTCTCAGGAGGTGTTTGCCCCTCTGTCAAACTTGGCTGAAACTGGAAAACAGGTTGTAAAATTACTAAGGAGTCACAGGCACCCATGCCTTAAACACAGCCTCTGTGCATGATTCATCCATTTAATTTTTACAGGTGGTGCTGAAAGATATCATTGAGATGCAGATCCAAATTGTTCACAAATGCCCCGGAGAGTGCAACAGGACAAGTGGAAGATGAGAAACAGCATGTCACTGTAGCAGACGAGCGTAGGAGGGACACAAAGTAGCTGTTGGGTGATGGGGATGGTTATCAACGGGATTCTCTCAACGGGAAGCACGTCCTCTGTGCCCAGGAATCTGAAAGCTGTGGGACGCCTGCTTTCGGAAAAAAAAATGTTTTGCTACTGACAGGAGAGGGCACGTGCTTTTTGGAGTCCCATTCATCTTCCCAGTATGAGAAACCATTTCGTAAAGGAAAGAGATTACCTAATCGTGCCTTGGCGTTTTCCTTTGTCCGCTTATCTCACATTTCCTAGCCACTGATGGATAGGTAAAATCTTCCAGCCACGATGGGATGGAGTGCTACGTATGTGGGTTGGCATGCAGAGCTGATCCAACAGGACTCCTCTGTGCTCTGGCGATGTTAATGTGTGTTATTGACAGAAGGGTCTAGCACCCAGGGGCAGTGCAACCTTTTTCACATGTGAAGGTGCCAAATGGAAACTTTTAAGATTTTTTCACCATCATTTAAAAGATTCTTCTTCTCATCTGTTGCATACTGATAAGTTAAGTAGGGTCTCGTTAATGAGCTTTGGTTAAAACCGTTCTTTTCTGTTTAATTCTTACAGTCATCTCTGTCTTAAACTTTTTTATTTGAAAGAGTGTCTGCCACTGTGATCTGTGCAAAGCTGAATAAAATAGGAATTCTGGAAAGACTGAAGGCTATCTTGTTTACCAAATTCTTATATAAAAATGTAAAGAATTTAATTTTTTTCTTCTTTTTCCTTCCTAAATTTTATAAATAAGCATATCTGGAGTGGTGAGGGGGAAATCAGATGAGGCAGCAGAGTATTAAACACTTTCTCATAAACCTTTACAGTGACATAGGGCCACCTGTCAAGGAATTTAGGTATTTTTTAGTATTCATCATCCATATTCCTATACCAGCCAGGTGCCCCACACAAATCAGGGTTCTTTTGGGCTACAAATGGTATAAATACATGGTGAGAGGCAGCTCCAGGCCCAAACACATTACAATATAAATATCTTGGCAATAATTGACCAACAGTTCTCTGTAATTTCAAAATACCTCTTTTGCTCTTGTGATAAAGTCAGTAACAGTCCTTCCCTAGGTAATTCCAGAAATAATAGTACAAGATGGTGTACGAGTGTTTTCTGGAGAAGTGTTTCAAAACCCTTTTTCATTGAAGAGAGTTCCAGTATTATATCTATCTTTTTACTAAGCTGGTGTAATGGAGAGATTTATCTTTATTCTAAAAGAAAAAGCATCTAAGAATATTTGCTCTTTGAAAAGGATAGAGAAAAATGTGAGTTTCCACATTTGAGCTGTGTAGGGCTCAAGACAATTTATTCACCCTGTTCAGCTGAGAAACTAATTTTGTGCATCTCTTCTGCATAGCAACGTATAAACTAAGAGCTCCTTTTTTGATGGTATTTTTGCAATGAATCAATACTAAAAATCATAAGGCATCCCAGGGACCTTAATAAACTTTCTCAAACATTAAGTCTCATGAAAATTTTGATGATTTGTGTGATCTCATATTTGATAGCATGCTCTGGGACTCTTTTTAAGCCCACTAAACAGTCTAATAATTTTATCCCCACTGCAATAATGATATATATTTACTTTTCCAAGCAAAATGTGCAGTTCCCTATAAAGTGTCTGTTACAATTTACTTCTGTTAATTTGAACTGGTTTAGAATTACAGTTTTTAACCCAATTAGATTATTTTCTAATAATGTGATTATTTCTTTATAATTGCATTTGAAACAGGTAAAACACAGTGCCTAGTGGTCTTCTAGAAAAAGCAAGTATAATGAAAAACGGTACACACAGTTTATTTCTTGCACAGTACAACTTTGCTCTGTTTCCGTGCTTTTCCACTAGTTTGTAGCTAGTATCATTCCTCACAGAACGTTTTCACCCTACTTTTTCCTTGTAGATGTAAAATTTTGTTTTATTTTATTTTGACATCTCTAGCATTTTCCCTTCAGCTGCACAGCTTTTCACTGCAGCCAATGTGTCACATAACTTCTCTTACGCGTCTCCCAAAGTCCTGGGGGTCAGGCTGGAAAGTGAAAAATGCAGAGATCTAGGAATGGCTCAGCCAGCTGAAAGTTACGGGAAGGGAAAGGCTCCAGTTTCACTGAAGGAAAGGAAAAAAAAAAGAGAAGAAGAAGAAGAAGAATGGTTCCTTTCAATGCAGACGGAGGCAGTCTGGCTGAGAGTCAGCGAGGTTTAAAAATCCAAGTGGTCCAATAACTGAAAATCTGTATAGATTCAAAGCAATATTTTAAATATTGAACAAGTGCAGATTAAAAAAAAAAAAAGTGTGATGGTTTTTCCATTCTCCTGGTGCATATAGCCAACCACGTTCCAAAGCTAGGCAGTATTTCTTTTCCTCAAACCCTGAGCACATGTGGCTAAATCCAGTCCATGCTGTCAAAGGATGTCAGTGAAAATGTCCTGTTGAAGTAACTCCTTCAGCCACTTCTCGTTGGAATGGCAGTGACAGGGGCCTGTTCCCAGCTGAAAAGCCCGAAGATATTACTCTTGCTATTTTGTTGAAATATAAGTGTTGCTGTTAAGAAATGGGTACTGAGCTAAGAGTCCCACAGGGCTGCAGCCAGCAGCATCTCCAGGAGAATTGTCTTTGCTAACAAAGCAAGTTTGTGATTTCATGGCAAAGAAAATAACATGGTAACTCAGGGCCTGGAGCACTTGGTTTGTGCAAAAAGCTGGCTCTCCTCCTTTTTCATCCTCTCCTGTATTTTGGCTCTCTGTGTCTGTCCGTTTGCCTACCTTTCTCGTCTTTTATTCACTATTCCAGATCTTTCCCATGATCCCAGACAGGTTGCAGAACATTGTACGAAAATATAGGGAGAGGGCAAAAGATCAGTGAATAAAGCACTGAGTACTTACCTCTTAGAGCCTGTTATACTGTCAGCTCGAAGTTAAAGTGCAATAAATCTGGTGGTCTCGCGTTGGTCCCCTGTGTGCTGCAGTCCACCTCATAAAACTACTACATAATTAAGTACAGTGCAGTACAATTGGCAGTCTCTGCTCAGCCCAGGCCTAGCAGCAAGCACATAAACCCACTCCTGGTCCCTAAAGGTGGAGGCTGGAGGTGACAGGGAGGTGGGGAACAGCTCTGGTTGCCAGTGCAGCTCTCCTGCCTTCCTGTGGGCATGGGGGAGATGGCGTTCCTGGTGCTGATACACCCCCGGAGTGCATATGTGCAGAGAAGGAAAAGATGAGGCTTGACAGAGCAGGTGATGCCTGCACAGGAGTGGAGGCAGCCTGGGGAGGGTGGTTTGGCTGGGGCTGTATGTTGGCTGACAATGACAAACCAGGGATGCTTCGTGGTGGCTGGAGTGACCTCCTGGCATGAACCTGGCGTGGTGAGCAGCTGCCTCAGGCAGGTGACACTTTGGGAGGTCCCTGTGGTGAGCTGAGTGTGGCACAGGACTTTCTGGGGTGAACAGCGCTGCTGCCTGTGTGTGGGTATGGTGGAACAGCCAGTGCCATTGCAGAGTGATGGATCCCAGGGGTGTCAGAGCAGCACCTGCTGCAGATGCTGAAGAATCCTCCAGGAGCAGAGGGGGGAAATGGGGAGCTAGCTAACAGAGTTCCATCTTTTGTCTTCCTTTGTTTCCTTGGTTGTATTTCCTTACATAGAGTTCCAAAGATAACAAATTTCAAATTTTGCTACATAAGCAGTTTTCCTATTTGTAAGGAAGCCGTGCTGCCCGGAGTGTCTGAAGTCTCCCTCATGTCCGTGCCTGGGGTATTTTGTGCCACTCTGCAGAGCTGTGAGGATTTGCAAAAACTCTGTCAGAGTCTTAGCACCCTCTCTTAACAGAAGGCTCCTCGTGACTGTGCAGAACTTGTGTGTTGCCTTCCAGTAGTGGGTTAAATATCTTTGATTTTTCTAAAATAAGAAGAGGGCTGAATTCTCAGCGAAGCAGGTTGGTGAGCTCCAGCAGCCGGGCGCGGCCGCATCCTGCTGGTGCCCTCTAGTGCTGCGCTCTCCGCCTGCAGCCAGCGGGCTCCGCAGCCGCCTGTCGGGGAGCGGATGGATGATTTTTGGGCTGTATCCGCACGCTTTGGGCCAGGAGAACCGGGGAGTGTGGTGGTGGTGGTGGGGGTGAACCTCTGCATACCAACGACCCTCAGTTTTCATTTAAATTCATGATGCTGCTGCTTTTCCCTCAGTGGATGTGTGCTTTTCCCATATCTGTGTCTATGCAGCAACTGAGCTGTTTTATCCGGGTTTATTTTGAGCCCTTTCACTGTGTGAGCAGCTGATCTTGCTGTATTTCATGCCTTGGGTGAATTTTATTTTCCAGGCTATAATTTCATAGAATCAGAGTGGCTGAGGTTGGAAGAAACCTCTAGGGGACGTCTGGTCCAACCCACCTGCTCATGTAGAGCCAGTTGCCCAGAAACATGTCCGGATGGCTTTTGAATGCCTCTAAGGCTGGACACACCACAAACTCGCCATTCCCATTTTCAGCTATCCTGCGTTTCCTAAAGTCCAGAGGGAATCTCAAGTGTTTCAGTTCGTGCCAATATCCCTGGTCCCGTCACTGGACTGCACTGAGAAGAGCCTGGCTCAATCCTCTTTGTACCCTGCTATCAGGAATTTATATTCAATGATGAGATTTCCCTTGAACCTGCTTTTCTCAAGGCTGAGCATCACTAAACCTTTCTTTTTCACAAAAGAGTAGTATGGAAATTTTTACTGATATGTATCTAAAATACTTTTGAGGGTTTTGATCTGAAAATTCTCAATCTTGTGACATGAAGCAATTAAAGTCTATCTCTAAAAGCTCATGATACTGCTGGATTGGCTTGACCCACCCATAACTCCATATCTGCATCAAACTTCATGGCTGGACTTCCTTTCACTGTAGATGGGACTGACTCACACTCCAAATATAAAAAGCCCAAAGGCTAAGAGGTTCAAGATCTGCCCTGAAGGTCAGCTCCAAAACATATCCAAATATCATACTGAGGGCAGGACATTGGCCTTCCAATTCTTACAAGAAGATTTTATCCTAGAGGATAAACCAAAGTTACTGACCTGTTTTTAGAGGAAGCAAACTTTTTTGATCAAAGTCACTTTTGGTAGTTGGGGAAAAGTATTTTGAATGGTAAGCAGTAGATTTCAGCTCACAAATTTTTCCAATTTTTCCACAGTAAGTAAGTTGTCCATGTTGTGCTGTGGCCATATTCTGCCAGTGGACTGTTTATTTGTAACACTTATCTCTATTATCATTATGGTAGTGAGCTTGCACTAGGTGGTCCTGGTTTTGGAAGACTTTGCATGAGCTGGAGCACAGTTTCAAGCTCTGCTGAAACTCTGAGTGAGTGGTGGGAGCAGTGGGGTGTATGGTGTGTGCATGGACATCACCCACAGTGACTCCAGCTTATGTTAGCAGCCCTTGCTCCCCCACAGTACTTCCTGACACCACCCTGGCCTTCTCTCTGGCACAGGTGCTGGTTTTTGAGACAGGCGCAGCAGGACAGGAATACTCCTTGCCTTGGGTCTGTCCTGGCACTCATGGCAGCCTGAAGTTCTCAGAGTGAAACAGCTGCCTGTTGGGTGAACTCTGGAGCTGCACCTGGATGGAGTGACTTTTTATAGGCACCTGAGCTGCCTTTGAGTATGTTTAGACCAGCTGAGTGCACTGAGTCTCAAGAAACAAAATTAAGAGGGCGAGTCCCATTAGCACCGTGCTTTGCTGGAGCTCTTTGGCCCCCAGAGGTTCCCCAGGTGAGCACATTTTGTGGCACCTCACAGGGATGACATGCTGGGTATGGCTGTGAGGTGTGCTGCAGATATCTGTGACAGGTGTGAGCTCCTCCACATCCCTTGCAGAGATCCCAGGTCAGGAGAAGACAGACAAGAAAAAAAAGTGAGAGTATCTTGCAAGACTGACAGCAGGGCTCATTTTGTTTAGCAGGAGGTGCCAGAATGGTAACACTTTCTGAGTCCTGGATTTGGTTTGCTGAAACCAAGTGCTGGTGTGCAATTCTGAATTTGTCCAGATTGCCCTGGGACAGCATTAAGCCTGATTAGAGGAAACAAGATCAAGCCACAGTATCTGTGTGAAGTGTTTCCTTGTTAAATTAAAGTAGACTTATGCAGTTCTTGGGTGAGATAATCAAACTCAGGCTGCTGAAGCAAAGGTACCCACTGTCTGAGCTGCAGCATTATTGCAATTTGGGACTGGGACTAAGGCCTGTTTAGGTGGTTTCAGTCTCCTTTGATAGCACAGAGCAAACTCAGACCAAGAAAAAGAAGCAAAAAGTCTCTTTGCCCTGTAGAAGAGCCTGCTTTGGGGGTTTCTTGCTTCCCTTTTCTGTCATGATACAGTGGACATTGCTGTGGAAAAGGGGTTGTAACAAAGGTTGCCCCAGAAAGCCAGAGACCAAGTGCCTTTGGTCCCAAGAAACCCTCTCTGGGCTCTTTTGTATCTGAAGATTGCTCTGGCAAGCAGGAAAAAATTATTTGTGCATACCTCTGGCCTGTAAGGGTGCACAGATGCTGGACTTGAGCATTGCAACCCTTGTTGTTCAACAGGATTTTGAGTTAATCCACATTACAGGTTAATGTAAAGGTGTCAAGGTAAAGTGCAATATGAATTAACTGTACATTTAATTTTGGGACAGGGTTACGTTTTTTGGTTAGTGTAATCCATTCGCCAAGTTCCTGACCAGTTCTTCCTGAAATAGTTCCAGTAGAGAAATGCCCTTGAGATATCTGCTCTCCTCTCCTCTGTGGGATAAAGAATCAGCGACAGATACATGCAACACCATTATCCTGTAATTGTCAGGATGAATATCATGTTGAGCTAAAGAGAACACTCCCTGTAATTGGTCTAAAAAGTTGAGTGTGTGTGTCTGTGTGTGTGTTGGCTGAATTTCCTTATGATCCAGATCTTTCCAAATTTAACTCTACACAAAACTCCATTATCTGTTCGTATCTACTGTAGTAATTTCATTCCTACTATTTTTAATAATTCCACGCTTTTTCTGAAAAATGCCTCTGAAATGGTAGCTCTCACTGAGACAAACAAGAACCTGTTCATTGGTGGGGGATATGGGCAAGAGAGACAAGCATTTTTTAAAAGCAGGTTTGAAGGCATTCCGTTTTTCCCTTCCTGTCTGATAGATGTCCATGTGGATACTAAATGAATCATTACATCTTTGGGCTGTTGCTCCAAGAAGTCAGCGTGGCTGGCACAGAGATGGTGGTGAGGAGCTGGTGTTGGTGGGGTGGGTACCTGCCTTCTGTGCATGGTGGATTCCAGCTCCTAAAAGCTGCCCTAAAAGCCAGGCTTTTTAACCTACAGCCAAGGATTAAAGACCCCAGGAGACAGGCAGAGGGGGAGGTGTGCCATCTGAACATTGCCATGCCAGGTACTGGATTTTTAGTGCCTAACTCTGAACTTCCTACTTCATTGGTTTGCTGGGTGTTTTTTTGGCCGGGCTCTCTCGCGACTTTAACGCTCGTGTAATATGCTTTTTGTTGTGTGAATACTGCCACGCCGTCAGCTCGGCAGCGAGATGCCATAAATCTGGTGGTCTCGTGCCTGTCCCCGGTGTGCTGCAGCCCACCTCGTAAAAGTGCTGCTTAATGAAGTCCAGCTCAGTACAATTGGCAGCCTCTGCTCGGCGGCGGAGGCTGAGCACATAAACACACGCCTGCCAGGCTTGTGCCGGGAGGTGCAGCCAGGGACCTTCCGCTGCTCAAGTGGGGAGAAATTTCTAAGCAGAGGTGACTGAGAAGTCTCTTTAAAACTGTAGAAAAATGTTTTATAAATTGTTAAAAACCTACTCCTCTAATCACGGGCCAGCGTTTCTGGGCCTTCTGGGGAGAGGACACCTTTCTTTGGATAAAAGACTGGGCATACTCAGAAATGTTTCAGAGTAAATTACAGTGGATTTGGGAAATGAAAATGGAAGAACGTTAATAAATTGTTAGTATGAAATGAAAGCAATACCTTAAGGTTACCCAGAGGCCTTGCTTCCATCTATCTCACTCAGAATAAGTAAGAGATCATTAAAATTTATATTTTAATTTACTGTAGAGCCAATATCTGAAGGAACTTTACGAGCATTAATGTATTGTGTCTCCTACTGCTCTTAATTCTTTCTTTTCTAAGTATCCAAACTGAGTGTTGGAGAAGGTAAACATTTGTAAGTTACATAGAAAATCATGGGTAGAGCTTCAGTCTCTTGACCCCTGCTGATGCTCTAAACAAATAAAACACCTTTATTGTAGACCTACAAATTATAAGTACTTTAATTAGAGCATTCCCCATCACGTCCCTTCACAGTATTTTGCCTTCCAGCTCAGCAGCAAGCCCATCACAGTGATGCCAGGACTTTCACGTACATCAGGTTATAATAAATCTCTGCAGTTTTTTTTTTGCACAGAGGAAGTTACAACTGCTTCCCTCATGCTCTTCCTGTGAGGCACTCTGGATCCTTTCACACACCATTTAGAGGAGGTTGGCAGTATCCATGCAAACTCCGGGCACCTTGGGTTGGAGTTGGCAAAACCTGGCTGGCTTGAAGAAGAGCTGGAGAAGGTGCAGGTCTTTGCAAGGGGCCCTGATGACTGGTTTTGAGAACTGTAAAGCATAGACAGCCAGGCTTATTCTGGATATTTAGAAATTCTGCATTTGGATGCAAATTTAGACCTATGCCTTTTCTCTGAGCACAACCATTATTTGAATAAAAAAGTTGCTGCTATTAAAATGCTAAGATCTGAATATTTGTGAAATTCACTTTCTCTTTGCTGTTTAGTGATATATAATGACAGAATAAATGCTGACATGTGATTCTTATTGTGAGCTTTTCTTCCTACCCTGATGTCCATAACTCAAGTCATGGGCACTCTCCCATGCCCAGCCTTGGAGGCTCTCAGCCATAGTCTCTTAAGAAAACCAAGAACAAACAGCAAGGAAAGGCTGGCTGGTGTCATCAGGCTGGAGAAGGCTTTGGTTGAACCACCAGGCCCTGGAGATGCAGCAGTGGAAGCAACCTAGGAATTGTGTCCTGCTGTTATCTCAGCTTCTTTTTCAGTCTTTTCCATTCACATGTAATTCCTTCAGCATCAATGAAGATTTTGCTGTAACAATAACAACAGAGTAATTCCAAAATTGCTAGCCTGAGAAGTCTATTTAGTTACACCTTTATTCTTTGTGAGGTCTCCAAGGAAGGCAATTGTTTTCTTCTCTCTGATGTTGGAGGTGGAGATCTAGGGACAGGCTGTGGATTTCCTTCACCTTCTGGTCTTGGTGGTGAGGAAGAGATCAAGGCCACTGTTTTCCTTTTGCTCTAGTTTCAGTGCAAATTCATTCAGTTTACTGAGTAAACAAAAGCTTTAGTTTCCAGTGTTTGTTCAAACAGATGCTTTTCAGAACAATCCACATCAGTGGAAGCAAAAAATACCTGGTATGGGTACAACTGTAGACATTTGTAAAACCAGAGGAAAAAGAAGGAACTTTAATTGAATTAATATGATTTTGCACATTAAAGCTATGCAATTTCCTTGTCACAGGGACACAGTAAATCTACAATGGGAAGAGAAACTCAGGGCCAGTGAGGTATTTACCATAAGGACTTCACAACATGTCAAACAGCTGCTTGGAGCAATTAATGTTCCCCCTGTGCAATTAATGCAAAGGCCTCAGAGGGGAAAAGAGTTTGTTTCAGATCTTGCTGGACTGGAGAGGGTTGAGGAACAAGTACATCCAACAGCCCAAAAATGGTAAACCAACACTGGAACTTGGTCTTTCTGTAAAACAATGTTTGCTAATACAGCCATGTGTGACAGGGATGGAAAATCACATTAAGATGATTGAGAGTAGTCAGGCAGCGTTGTAATGTGTGAAAATGGTTTATTGCAAAAATTGTAAGGAAAATGCAGTGGTTAGGATTTGTTTTGCCTTTTCTTTAGAAAGGAAAACTGAAAGGTGGTTTTCTCTATGTTGTCCTGTCGGTATGAGCACACAGAAAGTGATCCAGATGATGAGGCCGGAGGCAAGGATAAGGGCTGGGGTGAAGGTACTGTGAAGCCCTTCTCTGGGATAATGGCTGCTGTGACACTTTGTTTTGCCACTGGACATTGTGTTCTTCTCAGCTATATCCCAGGCACTACATTGTTGATGAGCTGCCAGCACCACACACAAGCCAAAAGCTGTGGTACAGGTACAGGTGTGATGCTGCAAGGGCACTATCAGACACCAGCGCTGATATCTGACCGTGCAGGAGGAGGTGTGGAGCCAGGGAGGGCTTCACAAAGGACCTGCTAAACCATGCTGGGATCGGGGTTGGTCACACCATGGAATGCCTGTGCTATCTGTCGTGGTTGGTGGCTGAAGTGTGGCCAGATTTTAGTGTCCAAGCACTGACATGCCCTGGAAACTATCCTAAATGTGAATCGTTCCCTTGAACTTTCTCCTGGCTTCAGGTTTCTGCTGCTCCAGAAATGCCAATTCTGCCTCAAAAATGCCTAGCAGATGCTTCATAAGTAGCATGGATGACAGAATTATCACCATAACTTTCTTCCCTGCAGTATCAGGCCCCATCATGGGATGAATTCTGTCAGTGTAAAGACAGGCAGCACCCTTGCCTCACAATTTGGTTGTGAAAATGCAGTATCAAATCATCTGGGCCCAGAGTGGCTTGTCAGTCTTCACTCTGGCTGAGTTCCCAGTGGATGCCTGCCCTTTGTTCACGGCTCCCATGCTCCTGTCAGAGTGGGCGGGTAAATGACTCAGATAAAATTTGACAGACTGGTAGAAACCTGGTGTAGGGGTAATTCAAGACAGGGACTATGGGGAGTCTCTTCTGTTGTGGAACATCAGCAGATGTGGCAGACAGCTCTGTGAGAATGCTCTTTCACTAACTTGCTAATACCCTGGCTAGAATTCAGTATTTACTGACCTCACATTTCCTTACTTGAGATTAATCTTGACTTCGGAAAAAGTTGTTGAAAAAGAAATGGTAGCTCTTCTTTCTAATGCTGTATAAGAAAAAAAAATTCAACCACAGGAGCTAGATCTTCTGCTGACAGAAGTCAGCATGAGCCCATTGTCCTGATTTATTGTCATGGTCTGAATACATCTGAGAAGTGGAAGAATTTTTTTGTGCTATATGGAAAAAGTTGCAGTCAGTGGTAGAATTCCTGTAAAAAAAAATAAAAAGGCACAGCAAAAGAACCCAAAACACATGTTCCAATTTACAGGTCAGTTGATATCCTCCCCTGAGGTTACCTTAATTTCTAGTTCGGGAATGTCAATAAATCAATGCCACAAGCCATCAGTGAGGCAGTATCCAGCAAAGCAGCTGCCATGTAAACATCATGCTCGCAATCCAAAAATTCATAGCCAAAAATCTCTCAATACATTTTCTTACTTCATTGGTTTCTGGTTTGCATAAAAATAGTTGTCATTTTTGCAATGAATAATTGTGTCTGTCTTAAGATAGATACGTCTACATGATATGTTTGTTAAGCAAAGTAGATGAGATATGATCCTGTATGCAACCTGTAATGCAATTTTGAATTATGGGTTGTTGTTTTTTTCTTGTTAATATGTGTTTTGTTCTTTAAGCACAGATTTTGTGCTTGTTATGTGTAGCTGCAGAGGCAGTAGATAAAGCAACATCATTACACCACAAAAAGAGAGTGATGATTTTATGCATATACATCACAGGACAATACTCTGCTGTGATTAATAGAGGGCTGTAAAACAAATAAGGCTCTCTTGAGAGTAGACTTCCTGCATTTTTCTGTGTGCATTTTTCACTCTATGCAGGCTGGCTATAAAATGCTCTCTTATTGGATCCTTAAGGTTTCATTTTCCTCTAATTTGTGCTGAATGCACACGAGCAGGTGAATACAAATTGCTACCATGACTGGGGATCTCTGCCATCCACTGAATCTGCAGAGAAGCAAATGTCTGCATGATCTGCAAGGCCTGATTTGTGTAGGCAGGAGGGACCTGGGCAAGGGAGGTCCTCCGGTGCACCCCAACATCTTCTTGCCCCAAGATAAAAACATCACAAGATGGAGATGTGATTGACAGAGAAATATCAGATGATCTTCAGACTTCAAAGGCTAACAGAGTACCCTCTCAGATCTCTAAAAAGATCTGTAACTTTTGAAAACTGAAATGTACAGCTTCAAAAAAGTATCTCGGGGCACTGCCTGCATGGTATCTGTCATGCTGGATACTTCCTTTGGAGACTGTAAACTAAACAAGTAGTTCCTGGAGCAGGGGAACTAACACAACCTGGTTTCCTGCTAACCTGTCTCACAAGGTCTCTTCCCCTCTGGATTCTGTCTCAGAAAAAGCATATGATAATGCTTTTCCCTTAGTGGGGACATAAAGGACAACAAACACCTTTCTCCTCTTGGTCACCAAGGTACAAAGAACCTTGAAGTGCTGGAGACTCCGGCCCTCAGTGTCAAATCTGGTCAAGACAACTAATGAATGTTAAGAGTGGGGAACAGAAACAGACAGGCACAGCATGACTGCATAGACCTTGTTTCCTTAGGAAACTGGGCTCAAAACAAAGCACACAAGTCTGGTATATTTATAGTGAAAGAGGTGGGGGGCTTTCCTTTCCAGAGGAAATGCACTGTGTTTCTGGGCCTGATCCTCACTTTACTGGAAACTGCATCGGTTCATGTTCCCTGCAGATCTTGTCCTGCTTTTCTCAACCTGGAAGCCCTTAGAAGTTCTGGAAGAAGATAGTGGTGCCTACAGAGGTATCAGAAGATACCTCAAGCACTCCAAATGAACATTAATCTATGTATTAATGCTATGTATAAGATAAGGCACTTGGGATATATAAAGGATCACAGCATGATTTGTGTTGGAAGGGACCTTAAAGGTCATCCCATTCCAACTGCTCTGCCATGTGCAGAGACACCTTCCACTAGATCAGATTGCTCAAAGCCACATCCAAACAGGCTTTGAACATTTCCACAGATGGGGACATCTGCAGATTTTTCCAGCAGCCTGTTCATGTGTTTCACCACCCCCATGGTAAAGAATTTTTTACTATTATCTATTCTAAACCCATCC
The DNA here is from genome assembly GCF_036417665.1 of Passer domesticus. Lineage (NCBI taxonomy): Eukaryota > Metazoa > Chordata > Aves > Passeriformes > Passeridae > Passer > Passer domesticus. Next base: position 78,000,056 of record NC_087474.1, on the reverse strand, counting down.
TCTGTCAGTTTAGAGCAATTTCCCCTTATCATGCCACTACATGCTTCTGTACAAAGTCCCTCTCTGGCTGTCTTGTGGGCCGCCGTGAGTCAGCCAACTGAGATAAATATCAGCAGAAGAGAAAGGACCATACTGGAGACAAGCTGCCCCAGCTCCATCCCATACTGCAACTTAACAGGCACTAACATGTTACCAATTTCAAATTTACACCTTTTGAGTGGTATGATGGTAGATGCCTGTAAGAGTCTGGTGTTCCCTTTTGCAGGTAGGAAATGAAGAAAGCATAGGGCAAAGCTGAGGTGAAATCTGCCCAGACTGGGTACAGACCAGGCAAATTGTTTCTACTCTCAAATTAGAAGGTGCCTCCCAAAGGAGAAAAGAACTGTGTGAGCTAGAAGAGACAGTATTATTCAGTGAGCTAAAGCACCTGGAAATCTAGAATTTTCTGCTCTACCACAAGCTTGGAAATCTCTACATGCCACAGATGCAGCTCAGCCTCTCAGAGAAGCCAAAGGATAATAGGATACTAAATACAAAGGACACCTATTAAGCATGGTCTCTGACAATGAAACATTATTCCCAATTTAAAATTTGTTGGACTTCTTTTGTATTTCAGGTTCTCGTGTTTAAAATTTGCTGTGCAATTGTTGTACTGTTAGCGTCCAAACCAGGCTTATGTTACGAGTTAAAAATTATGAAGCATTTTTAAAGACCTGTAAAATACAGAGTTACTTGTTATATAGCTGAGCTTTTACTATTTGGTCTTTCATCAAGAAGTATTTGAAAATCCAAAAATAAAATGTCTTTCTGCCTTGATTTGCTGATCTTGTGTCTACTGATCACAAATGCAGATTTGAGTAAAACTGTCCACTCTGGCTGATTCTGTATGTTTCTTGACAGCCCCCTATAGCCCAGACTGCATAACTGCCTGTAAGTTTTCTTTTCAGCATGTGGTTTCCAAAGGTAAAACAAAGCATTCTGAGATATTTTTAATCTGTCACACTCCCTTATCCACTCCTCCTCTTTAGCTTCTTACAGCATACCTTCCTGTCCTCTCTATGGAGCTGAATGTGAGATTGATTATTTCAGTTAATTCCATGGTGATTCTGACACAAGTTTTCTGCAAAACAAAGCAAAAGAATTGTTTGAGTTTCTCACAGTTTAGTCTTGCAGCAGCATGTGCAGGCCTGTTTCTGTGTTTTAAGGTAGTCATTGTTTCTCTATGACTGTTTTAAGTCCATGACCAATACACATCCTTAACCACAATTTATTTGAGATTTCACCATTAATCTTGTCCAAGATTTACTGACTTGTACTGTCAACAGTACAATTATATTGTGGTGTTTCATGAATGTCTGAGGAGTTACCCCACTTGCTATGAATAGTAGCAGATTATAGAAGAGGAACTGTTTGTGGTTGTGAGCAAAAGTTAATAAAGTTGCATCTTCCTCTTCCTTTTGTGGCTATTGTTCTTCCTGACACTGATTTTTTGTTGCCTTTCATTAAGATCTATTTAAGAATTAGCAGTCTGATTACCTTCCTTTGCATAATGTCATGCACTTTATGTCTCAGTGGGGAGTCATGCTGGCTTTGGCAGTGGAAGTGCTAACACATTCTGTGAGCAGTGTCACAGAGGTAACAGAACAATGTGCTTTCTGTTGCACAGGTCTGTACACATCTCTGTACAGCTCTGCAATGAAGGTAAATACCAAGGTCTGACACTTCTCTTGCTTCTGCTGGACTGAGTGGGAAGAAGCCTTGTAGGAGTCAATGCAGTTGGATGAGTGCAAGCGAGTTGTAAGACTCGGTGTTTGAATTTTGCATAAAAGGTGTTTTTAACAGCCGTCAGTTTTCTTGGCATGAACTGTGCTCATGACTCAAGACATCTGTGGTGGGCTGAATTTATGCTGTGCGCCAGTTTCATCCAAGTGGGATTTAATGCATGACTTGTAAATGTTCACACATGTGTCCACTGACCTCTGCTGTGCAAGTGCCACTGGAGTCGCAAACAGGACGTTAGTATCTGTGAACCAAGGTGCTTTCTAGGACTATTAGTGTTGGCAAGGCCAAATACAGGAGCCTTGTATGGCCCCTAGTGCAAAACATGACTGGAAACATGGAATCCACACCACATTCAACCTGTCCTGTTAAATTTGTGCCTGAGTGAGGGTGTGATTTATTGCAGAATGACCAGGTTTATGTGTACGTCCGTACTCAGGCTTGGAGTGAGAATAACAACATGTAGGCAATAACAATGGAGTTTCATTCACAGACAATAGGTTTGGAGCCTTTCAGTAAAACACAGCACTGTGGATAAAAGGGGTCTTTAGGAAGTTTCTGTGTATATGGTATTTGTGCTTTTGTCGCTGACTTACTTCCAATAAGACAAATAACAAGGAAATTACAGCATTTTTATAAGCAGTCCAGTGAAATGGTATTTAAAACCCCTTTTATTTCAACATCAAAGCATACATAAAAGAATGATTTGTTCCCAGTGGAATAACAAGACAAGACAGGGCACTTCACTGTCTTCTAAAGCAAAGGGGTTTCTCTTGCCAAGAACTTGAAGAAAATAGATCTGCTCAAAATGGTGAACTGATGCTTTTCAGCCTGTTAGCAGGCTAATGCCCTCAATATGAGGAAGAGTCAAACCATTGTTTGTTTTGAGAGAGAGTAAAGATTAACAAGGTAAATTACATGGAAAAGAACCAGAAATACTCACTTATCAAATGTGTATTGTAATCATATTTGTTCCTTTAAAAGCTTAAAAGAATACCAACATTCAGTTGAAGAGGAAACCATAGCAACTTAGGATCCAGGAGGAATTTTGCTCATTAAAACACCTCCAAATCCCACTGCGATCAGCTCAGAGCTGTTCTTCCACTCCTTCTTTCTCCTTCCCCTCTGCCATTTTCACTGCATTAAAATGGTGGCATAAGAGGGTCTGTAGGAGCAGCCTGCTCCGTGCCTTGCCTGTGTGATGTCTTGCCTATTGGAAGGAGAACATTCGTGCAAAGTCCCCTTCCACCCAGGCTGTGCCTGAAGAGGCTTCGGAGGAGGCTTGGCTGTAGGGCACCCAGGCCAGCCTGGTCCAAAGGGATTAATGGGCAGTGTGGGTCTGGGCTGGAGGAGGAAGAGGTGTCTGGTGCCTGCTGTGCCTGCCGGTCTCCGAGGTCCTTTCCTGCAGCAGCCAGGACGTGCAGAGTGTCAGCCACTGCGCTCCTGCGTGCACGTGTGGGCATCCTTCACCATCCCCAGCTTTGAACAGCCACTTTGTAGATGAGTAGGGAAGAGGTAAATTGACTGTGTGTGTGTGAGGGGAAGGAGGGCGGGGAGGAAGGAAAAGAAATGTGAGAAAGCTTTAGATGTAGTCCAAGAGTCCATCTGGTGGGTCCTTCTGATGTTCCCCCGACAGAGCCCTCCCACTGAGAAGGATCCCTCCTTTCTCCCTCGTCTGCCAAAAACTGAGTCAGAGGCTGGTTTTGTTAGAAAGGGTCATGAAAGCTTTGTTCAGCCTCTCCCCACAGGGGAGTAGGGTGTTCTTTTCTATATGAGGATATTTAGGCTGTCTGAAACTTGGTTGTTCTTATTCACACAAAGCCGGACAGCCTGAACTTGAGAATCCAGCTGGAACACCCCATGCTAGAAAAGGCCTGGGGTTGTTTTAACTCATGGTTTTCAAGGAGTACTTTTGACTGCTGATAAGCGTTCTATTCACATTTCAGGTTGCTCATTTATCCTCAGTGAGGGAGAAAGAGTAGGGGGAAATATCTGCTGCAGGCACAGCAGCTGGGCTTTTGACCTGCTGCTGTTCCAAGCGGAAGAAAATGCCTTGCTGCATGCCTGGTCTCTTCACAGCAGACCTGGTGAGGGATGGGGTTTAAGGCTTCCCTTATGCACCTCTTTTTCACACTTTCTCCCAGAGCCTGTGTCCACAGCTGTGCTCCTTCTGGTCCTGTAGTTGGGTTTTACAAAGATTTGAGTGACCTTCTTGTCTGCCAATTGCTCCCAAGCCCTGTGGAGCTCCCAGTCACTGCTGGAGCTGCAGGAACTGACTGTATGCTATTGGGCTGCTTCTAAGTCATCACTTTGGAAACAGGCTTTGTTGTTAACTAGACAGGATTTTGACTTTTAAAATTCAACACTGGTTTTTTTAGAAAGGGGTAATTACATTTTACAGGTGTTCATTGGATGGGAGGATTAATGTAATACACAGTGGGAAAAGAATATATGGTGTAACAGAGCTCTAAGGAGCTGTAGAGATGAAGATAAAAGAAACCGAAAGAGTGGAATGAAAGTAACAGATTCCAGAAAGACTTTCATGAAAGTCTGGGGGAATTAATAATTACATAGGAGAATAAGAAATAAGAGAGATCTTTGCTGTTCTACTGTTTTACTTTCGGTTTGGAACTTATGGGTTCAAATTAAATTTAAACAGATGTGCACCAGCTATTTAGTTTTCAAACTCCTAAAGAAAGAGCATATCTGTGTTTCCACTGATATCAAGTGACACAAAACCACTATAAAATGAAGAAATTGTACAACAGAGCCATTTATCTTGCTTATTTAAGATAGGGGAGTGTTTTAAATGAGTGTAAACAGGTTTAATGACTTGAATACAGGAGGATGCCAAAAAAAGGTTACTTTTGAAATAAGTAGTAAGTCTTGAAATGAGAAAAAAAAAAAAAAGAAAAATGAGGCACTGTTACTTTTGGGACCTCATCAATGGCGGGGAGGAGAAATGCAAAGTGTGGATGGAGGGAGATAAAGAAGGTTTTGAAGAGTCTTGTATCCAGTAGTTATTTTAAATATTTTAAAAGAAAATATAAGGAATTTCACATTACTAAATTACTGGTGGGTGGTTACTTTTGTTAGCACAGTGCTCAGTTTGCTTTTCAGTGAAGGGTCTGAGTCCAGACTCTACTCACAGAAAAGAGATGAACACACTCTTCCCTGCAAATGATAGGAGCACAGAGTCAGCTACTCAGCACTGCTGAAACTCAAAGCATTTCCAGTGGTGTCTGTGGAGCAATGCCAGCTTACATGAGCTGAAGACATGGCCTAGAGTTACCAGCAAACTGAGGGGCTATGCTGGGATCAGTGTTGCTGTATTTTGTTTTCCCAGTGGTTGGCAGCTTTCTTGGGTAACCTTGGTGGATATTTAGGATGCAGAGCCCCTGCCACAGCTCAGGTCCCCAGTAATGCTGGATGCAGATGCCCTTTACAGAGGGTGGGGTGGAAAGGGAATGCACGTGTGTGTGCAGCCACTCAATGGCCCCAAGTCCATGCAACTAAGAGCATGGGCTACTTTTGTGCAGCAGAGGGGAGGCAGGAATCTCACAGGTCCCATAAGCCTTTTCTAGTAGCTCTGTTCCTGACATTCAAAAGGCCTTTCTCTTTTCTAGGGCTTTTTCCATGTATATGTGTATCTTTTTTACCCATAGCCCCTTTCTGTACTTGATTTGAGCTCTTCTTACCCTGACATCCCCATTTTCTTTTTTCCCTTCTCTTTAAAGTGACATCATTCAGTGGGAGTTTTCTCTTTTCACTTTTTTCTGGACTACTTTAAATGGTGTTTGCTTTCTTTCCCAAGTGATCCAGCAGGAATAGTCTCCCACTGTTCCCTCTGCCAACACTTGAAGGATTTCTCTGGTAATTTTTGCCTCCAGTTATCACATCCAAGTCTCTGGGCTGACCCCATTTTGCTCATGGTCCCTTGGCCTGTTCCAAATCCCTCCAGCAAGCTCACCACCTCATACCATTCATTCCCTGTCTCCTTGGCTCTTCATCTGTACGCTGTCTTCATTTCTTCTTTCCTCTCCAGAGCTGGTTGAACTCCTTAAGCCCTTTGCATTTCTTACCTTACTGAAAATAGTGCTTTTATTTCTGCTGTGTTCTTTCCTGCCCTTGGTGATCTGCCATGACTGTTCCTTTTGTTCTGCTTTCCCAGTCCTGCCTCAGGGCCTCTTTCCATGCTGCCTCCTGATTAATGTGTGTCAGTGCCCTCCATTTCCTTCTTCAAATCACTTCTTGAAAGCCCTCCTATTTTATAAAATGCAACTATTTGAAAGGTGCTCACTGGGGCTGGCAAGGAGCAGTTCCACCTTATTTGACCGGATGAAGCCAATACAAAATTGCTTTCACACTTGGTGTAACCACTGTTACCTTTCTTGCTTTGCACCACCAAACTCTGTGATGCTGATTTTCACCTGTGCCACAGACATCGCTGCAAATATTGAGAAGGAAGGGAGGGAAAATGCCTTCATGGCTTCTGTGCTTCCCTAGTTTCAAGGTCTTGCATGGGGAAGGGTTCATGCAATTAGTTTGCTGAGGTTTTCTGCCATGTGAGCCACCACCCCAGATGCAATGATTTCTTCCCATGCTCCCTACTTCTCTCACAAACATGCCAGTCATGCTCCACAGCAGAAAAATTTAAAGGGTGTAAATTCTTCCTACCATAGATACCCTGAGCCAAGCAAGCGTTTCCCTCCCATAGAGGAAGTCCCAGATGGCCCAAGCTAGGGAATGTGCCTTTGGGCCAAGGCAGCACTTTAGATTTTTGCTTAGCATTGTGTTTCTCTAAAGGCAGCACACAAAGTTTCACAGCTTTGTAAATATAACTAGCTCAAATAACTCAATTATAATAATGTTTTTGAATTAATTTATTTATATGCATATAAATATGTTGCTTGTATTTAATAATTGTAATTTGAAGACGTCTCTTTGCAAAATTCTTCAAATTAAATTGCGGTTATCCCTTTTCCTATGCAATGGTTTATGAGTGTATGTTGGATCTACTCTTACATTTTTTTCTTCTCTCTAATCCAGCCAAACCCTTATAAGTAGTATTTTACTAATATAAGAGCTGTCTCTCCTGATATTATGGGCACTTCAACCTGACTGTGTTTGGGAGTATTTATTTTGGCTGTTGCATCATCACATATTTAGACAAGAGGAAATAGCTGTGTGCCTTCTAAATTGCTAACACTAACGGGAGCACTTAATCTTCGAATATCTTAACTATACATCCAACATCAACACACGTGTCAGAAAACACATGAATTCTTTGTGCTTAAATATTCAATGATCATGATTAATGCTTAACGCAAAACACACATGAGGTGCATGGAAATGGAATACTGGTTGCTTTAGGTCCTATTAAAGAACCTCAAAATCCACATTTAATGGTATTCCTGGAAAGTCCTTGTATACCTCCTGAGCTATTTGTGTTTCTTTACTGCTTGCTTGTTGTAAGTCTCCCAGTGTCAAGGACTCTGCCTTTTTGCCCACTCTCCAGCCCACAAGTCAGTCACCCTTGGGAAAGAGAACCTGGAGGTAGAGATAGCAGGAGTAAAAAGAAGAGCCTGTGCTCTGCCAACAGCTCACTTCCAGCTGGGTTAGCCAGGGGAATGCAAGGTGATTTATTCATGTGGCAGGGCAAAGAGACCCATTTACCTGCTGAGGGTGAAGGCAAGACAGGGACTTATGGAACCAGTTCTTCAGTCCCTGCCGCTCCTGGGGCCCCTTCAGAAAGGCAGCTCCTCACTGGACCCAGTGCCCCGTGGATGTGTAAGCACTGCAACTGCTCAGGCAGCCCAGTTGTTCTGGGAGATGGCCTCAGCAATTCTTGGAGCCAGCGCAGGTCCCCTCTGCCTGGAACCAGTGCAATGCTGAGATTTCAAAAGCAGTTGTCCTGTGAAAAGCTGAGCAGATTCAGCTCCAGACATACCACAGTGCTTGGTAAAACCTGCCTTTGGAAGTCCCCCTTAGCCCTCATTGTAAGTGGGGGTGGCTGTGAAACCTGTAAACTCTGAGCTGCATACCTCTGTGGCATTGGCCCCTGCCCTTCAGCTATTTGATGTTGCTGCATTTCCTTGGGAAAAGGCTTTTATGTAAATGCTGCTTCACCAGTTGTCAAAGCAGTGCTTTCTCACACTCACGGCTCTGGTGTGCTTCGCTCCATGCACACACTCCTTAGATTTACTTTTGGTTTGTATCCTTCACATTGTCTCTAAGTGTGATGCACACACAGTATTCTATGAAATGTACTGTGAGTTGAAGGTGCAGTTTTTATCTCATTCCTTTAATATGTTTTACTCTACCTCTTCAAAGAAAGGCATCTCAATAAATCTACTGCACTTTCCCTAGATCCCTTATTTATGCAGTAGAAGAGAAATTGTACTTGCTGTAACACCAAGAGTTTGTGAGAGGTTAAAATTTTGTTACATACCTACTTTAAAACAGATTTTTCTATTTATTTATTTACCTTTTTTTTAGCATCTCAAGACAAAGGTGAATATCACCAAAGAAATGCTCAGGAAGTTTGGAGTTATGTCAGGTTAGAAGTCCAAAGTCACAAACAGCACTCAAAAACATTTTGACTCTTCTGAGCAAAGCAGCACCTGCCAGAATGCTGCAGACACTGACATTGCAGCAGGTGCAGGGATGTTTATTCCATATGAAAATACATATATTCTCTCTTTTTTTCTTTTTTTTTTCTTTTTGTTTGTGAGATGGCTTCACTGTAAAATCCTATGGCTAAATAGCTGGTCTGACACCCAGTTTTACTGTGGAGAATATATCTGCCATGACAGCACTGTTCTGTCAGTGTAAACAAATAATGGTAAGTGTGATAAGGACTCACAGGCTGAAACTTTATCGATTGATGAACCAGAAAAGGACTTAACTAGGACACTGCAAGTGCCGGTAGATACGGCATTTACTTAGTTCTGTTTTCTCCATGGTGATATTTTATAGTCCACTGTTCCTGGGAAACAACATTCTTAATCTCCTTTAAGTTGTGAAGGTGGCACTCATGAGCATTTTTTGTGAGAATGCCATATTCAGGCCAAGAATAATAAACTACAAGAAGCCAGAAGATACTTTTTTTGATCAGAAACTCTGTGAGCAGCATTTCTTGTTTCAGAAGGAAAAGTTCAGTATTCAAGGCAGGCATTATTCCACTGCAGGCCTGAGACTTCCCTGGAGTTTTTCTTGCAGAGAAGTGTGCCTGCATTACCCACCCTTTGCAAGCCTGTCCTGACCTTGCAGGGTGAATGCCAGACTCTGTGCTATGGGACCTCTCCCATAGGAGACTTCTCTATAGCAAACTGAGAAAATCAGATTTAAATTGGGAAAGGGATGATGATCCTCATCATCTTTTAGTAAGATCAGCTGTCTGTTTTTACTGATGTAATCAAAGAAAGCTGGTAGGTGTCTTGGTTCAAAGCATTGTAGCTTAAGTAAAAAAAGTGTTGATGTTTCAGCTTTTCTGGCAGTGGTAAATGGCCATTGATTACTTTTAGTAACAGATATACTAGGAAAAAAAGGCTTTTTTTTTTTTTGTAGGTGCAGCAGCTATTCTGTGATAGGTATATGTGGATTACACAAGGAGGTGAATGATTTTGTAACTTAGCACTGTGTTATAATTTACCAGCATTTTAATTAAGGAACACCTGTAATGGCAGCTGTCCTTCCCTCATGCTTCTTTTAGATCCACCTTTCTTTCTTGCTATTACACTTGATGTTATTTGAGTCTCTTGTTTGATTTTCATTCAGGAATGAGCCTTGCAATGGTTCAGTTTTATTCCTGCCTGTTGTCAAGCGCCGATTTAGACACGGTGTGAGTCACTCTAGGGCCCATAACCAGAAATAATTCATAGATCTCATTTAAATTGTTTGTCAGCCACAGACACATGAAGAATAGAGACTTGAGTGAGAAGTTGGGCTGTTGTGCTGGACTGTCTATATGGTCCTGCACTGGCATTCAAAGCAGTGGGAACCCAAGCTACTCTGCAGAAAGCAAAGAAAGATGTGAATACTGGTACCTGCCATGACTTTGCTCTAACCAACAAATCCAAAACAGGTTTTCTTGTAAATGTTCAACTAAATTAACACTTCTGGGATTCAATTTTGTTTGAAACATACACAACAAAGCAAAGTGTGAAGTAACAGCTTCCCATTCCTTCATTTTGCCATCATTCTCTTTTTAAAACCCAGGTAGAGAGGTTTCATTTAAAGGAAAAGTCTGCATTGCTGAAAACAGGTATATGCTGCTTGCATCTTTTGGAAGTGGGCCCTCATGCATACCTCATGGCATGCATCATGGAACCCAGCCATTCTGGAGTCTCTCCTTCTTACATGGCATTGGGAATGTTTCAATTCAGTGTAATTCATACTGTGTAGATTTTCAGTGGTTGGGTGATATTTTAAATAAACAAGCACATGTATTACATCCCCCTTACAGAGTCTTTCCAATTCCTGGGCCCACACAGGCACTGTATGACAGCAGGAATCTGTGTGCTTCCTTATGATACAGTTGCCCTCAGTGCTCCTCTTGCAATGGTGCTTGGATTAAAATTAACCTTGGAAAAAATGTAGACCTTATTTCAAAACAAAACTGCTGAGTAGTATGGGAACATCACATACATCCTAAGTTATTAGATGTAGTCCTGGCAACATATTTGGTGACAGAATTTCACTTCACCAAACAGAAGAGCTGTGTTGAGTAGACAAGCCGGTGGTCTACTGTTTGCCATTTTCATTAGACTGTGTTAAGACTGACAGAAAGTGCTTAACTCATCACATCAAAATATGTTGTTGTTGCAGATTTTGCCAGGTGGTACTGATAAATATAAACTTTCGACTTAATTTCTCTAGTGTGTGAAGAAACATTTGGTCTAATGTGTGGTTAGCAGGTTCTGCTGTTCAGAGTAATGTGAAGAGGCAGCAGTCCAAAGTGGACAAGGTAAGCAAAACAGTGTTTGCTTCTCACCTGGTTCTCCAACTAGAGTAAACCTTTGAGGCAGAAGTAGGTGTTCTTTGACATTCCTGAAAGGATGATTTGTTTGCACATTCTCTGACCTGCTCTGTGCTGAGACTGGCATAGATGGATAAATAAAGCAGTTGATGTTTTGAGGTTAGTTAGGCCCAATATCACTGGGGTTTTTCCTTCTCTCCAGAAAAACAAATTGTGCTGCCATTCAGCGACAGAACAGGAACACCATGTGACAGAAGGGGTGTACTATCAATTGCATCATTAATGGAGGTACGTTTGATGTGTACTGCACATTCCCTAGCCTGGCTGGTATGCTAGTCTGAATTCAGGATTCCTACGTGATCTTAAGGCCTCAGCATATTTATATCCTTCTTTCTGGTGGAGATAGGAGCTGATATTCTAGTCCCATACAAACAAAATTGCTCTCAGTGAGCCACAGTGTGCCATATCACTGTGGAAATAGGTGGTGGGGAGCATTTCTGAGAGAGCAATCAGTGCTGTTGTCTCTCTACCAGCAGCTGTTTCCTGCCAAGCTTGTTTCCTCCAGGTCTCCTCTGCTCTCTGCTCAGCTGGGGCTTTCTAGGCTGTGTAGACCATGAGCAGCAAACTTAGGACAGCACTAAGCCTTTTACTAAACAAACTTTAGCAGTGTATCTGTTACTGATTTTGCCTGGTCCCCTATGGCCTTGATTCCAAATGTTAATGAAAATGTACTGCAAATATGGCATGACTTGATTCTCCCTTTGGAATTCTGTGGAAGAAAAGCACAGTGGTGACAATTCATGGTTTGCTGGACAATACCTACAGAGGTGTATGTAGAAAATAGGTTGGTGTAGAAAAGTGTATTAATCACTAGTTATTTCTACTAGCCCTTCCCTAAGAAAAAAAATTCAGTAGTAGCATTCAGTTAAAAAATCCTAGAAGTTGAAAAAACACACAAAATCTCACCTATTTCAGATAAAATACTAAACTGCTTTAACTGCTATGTAGCCTCCACTACAATTCATGGTAAATGAATACTGAGAAACTCAGTCCTTATACATGCTATGACCATAAGATGGAGATATTGGGCTACAAAAGAAATAACGTACTTAATTCCCTCACCACTTTGGTTAGTGTGGGTTTATTTAAGGAAAAACAGTAGTGATTAGCTAAAATAAGTATTGTGGTAGGGATTAGATACCAGCCAAACCAGGATGGCAGAGTACTAGGAACACAAAGTCTTGCTTGCAAAGTGAACAATTAGAAGTTAAAATGTGAGCTTGCTGCTGTAATAATTTCAGTAGTGGATTATGTGTGCCTTTGTTTCACAAAAATAGGTTGAAACGTCAGGCTCCCAATTAACAGATGCCCTCCTTTTTGATAAGCGGGAAGCTCTGTGTGTTCTCAAGGCAGGTGAAATGGCTTATGGATTACACAATACATACAGTAATTTCTAATCTTCAAGGACATCATAACAGCACAGGGTCTAGCTTGTATTTCACTCTCTGCAAGAGGCTCTGAGTCTGCGAAAACTGAGCAGAGGAAATTTTTGGTGGCATTAAGGAGAGGGAGAAAGAGCTTTCAGGGGAAAATGGAAGGGATAGGTGCACTCATCAGCTCCTTTGCTACATATCAAACAGGAAACCTTTGCCAACATCTGGGTGGTAATTTTATTACTGAAGGGGTAATTTTACTTTGAAAATCAACTTAAAAATATCATGCTCCTGCTCAGTTGATCCGTTTCTCTCTCTAGACTGGCAGTCCATTGTCCCCTCCTTTACTTTTCTCAGCCTGAAAGAGATAGTTGGTTCCAGTTCTTGGTAATGTGTCACCCTCAGAAACATCTGGAAGTTTAAGTCAGCTGTGCTGGGTTTCAGCTCAGTGCATGCAGTATTTTTGCGCAAGCAGAAATGAGGGCTCAATTTAGTTGACTGAAATTTTAAATTATTAGCTGTTAAATATTAATGGGGAAGATGATGATTAGGTAAGGTGAAAGGTGTTTCCTTAATGGCAAAGGAAATTACTGGAGGCAAAACTCCATCAAGGGCATAGTGAGTTTGCCATCAGTCGAAATCTTATAGGCATGTGCAGACATGTCTCTAAAAGTGACATTTTGTTCAGTTACCAGGTCTGAATCATGTGTATGAGAAGCCATGAATGATACTGTGGGCTGCATACAGCATGGGATTAGACAAAAGGATTGCAGGGGTCCCAGGATCATAGAAAAGCTGAAGTGGGAAGGCAGATCTGGAGACCATTTAGTTCAAAGCAGTTTCAGCTACAGCAAATTTCTCAGGGCTATGTCCTGTTGGGTTTTGAGTATCCCCAAGGATGGAGACTCTGCTACGTCTCTGGACAGCCTATGACAGTATCTGACCACCCTCACAGCAAAAAAAAAATAAATAAATAAACCCCCCCCCCCAAAAAAAAGCAAAGCCAATTTTTGTTCTTGTATCTAAATGGAATTTCCTGTTTCAGTTTGTGCCCATTTTCTCTTGTCCTATCCCTGGGTACCACTGAGAAGGATCTGGTTCCATCTTCCCTCCTTTCAGGTGTTTATCCAGATTGATGAGATTCCTCTGAAGCTTCTTTACTCTGGAATGTACAGACACAGCCCCCCCAGCTTCTCCTCACATGAGAAATGCTCCAGACCCTCACCATATTTGTGGCTCCCTGACTGCCGGGGTCGGCTGTCAGTGGTCTCTGTCCCAGCACGGGAAAAGGTGGTTCTGGGCAGGCTGCGCTTTTGAAGAAGGAGTCTGGACTCTTGCTTTTACGTCTTCAGTTGAGTTTATTGTTCCTTATCTACAAAGTTTTTCTGTCTGTCCAGCCGAGGTCTGATCAGCGAGACAGCCAAGGGTACTCTCTCCCGCCCACGGGGCGGTTGTCTCTTTCATAGTGAAAACTACCTATTAGATATTTACCTTTTATTTCCAATACTTTTCGCCCTTGTTGGCAAGTGCACTTTCACTATGAACCAATCCACACATGCCAACATCATCCTGAAGATGGATGCCAAGGAGAAGAAAGAAGAAGGACAGGGCACGCCCAAATCCCTCCATCTTAGAACTCTTGACCCCCATGTACAGAATTTCAAACCCCCCTGTACAACATACAAAACCCCCTCTGTACAGTGCTCTAAAATTTTTTCCTTCACCCTGTGATTCCTACTACTGTGCTGCTTAAACTTTTGTGGCCTGTAATTCTTTATATAAGGTTGGCAATTTGCTCCATGAATTAAGATTGAATTTCCAGGTGTCTTTGGCTTCCTGCCAGGGTCTCCGAGCCCCTGCCAGGGCTTTGAGACATCCAGGGCATCCAGAGAGATGTCCTGGGTTCCGACACCTGACAAACTTGTTCTGGAATGTTCATGTATCTCTGGTCCTGGCGAGCCCAGATCCAGACCCAGCACTGCATATGGGTTTCACCAGTGCTGAATAGAGGAGAAGGATCATACCCCTTGACCTGCCAGTAATGCTTTTCCTAGTGCAACCCAGGATGCTGTTGACCTTCTTATGTTCATTGCTGGTTCCTGGGCAGCTGGATGGCCACCAGGATCCCCTGGATCCTTTTCTGTAAAGCTGATGTCCAGCTGACCAGGCTCCAGCCTGTACTGGTGCATGGGCTTATTCTGCTCATATGCAGGACTTTGCAATTTCCTTTGCTGAACATCACGAGGCTCAGGTTGGCCAATTTATGCAGCCTGTTGAGGTACCTCTGAAAGGCACCACACCCAACTGGTGTGTCAGCCATCAACTTTACACCCTCCAACTTCATTTTAGAAGGTCATCAGGTCAGTCAGGTGTGATTTCCCTGGCATAAACCCACAGTGAATACCCTCAATCTTGTTTTTTTGCAGGTATGGAAATTATTTCCCGGATATTTTGCTTCATGATGTTCACAGGGATCAAGATGAGACTGTGGTTCTCCAGGTCATCCTTATTGCCCCTCTGAAAGCTAGCAGTGACACTTTTATCCAGTCCTGAGGAACTTCCCCAGTTGCCACGACCTTCCAAATGTTATCAAGAGTGGCCTCACAATGATATGAGCTCAGCATTCATGATCCTTCAGTGATGCCTCAGCACTCATGGCTGCAGCCCATCAGGGTCCATAGATTTGTGTGGATTCAATCTGCTTAAATATGACCTAACTGGGTGCTCCTCCAGTGAGGGTAAATTTTTATTGCTCCAGATTTTCACATCCATGACCTATTCTTCCTCATTTGTAAGTAACAGGTCCAAGAAACTATCCTCATTAGTCCCTCTGTCACCTGTGTCAGGCAGTCCTTTCTGGCCTTATAAACTCATGAGTTCCTGAACAGTAAAACTGATTCTCAGCACTTGTCTTAATTCTCCATATTAGCCACAGGCAAAAGGAAGTCTACCAGGAAGCTAATCAGAATTCATGGGGAGAAAAAAGACAGTGAATTCTACTGTCTAGAATTCTACTTTTACATTGATTCTTCTAGCTAGAACTACTCTTCAAGAATTCTGTTAATATTTTTTGTCCATTTCCAAGTTAATAGCAGTAACTAAATTTGAGCCGAGGAATATACCTGTGACCAGGAATTTAAAGAGAAATTCTCTTGAGAAAAATAATTTATTTATTACAAAGTGGACAGGTGTCGAATTTAATGTGGCCAGAGCATGTATTTCAAGTTTGACAAGAGTATAAAGATGCCCTTATAAGAAGGCTGAATGGTGTAATATTTATACATGATTGCTTTTTTAGTGTTAAACTAGGAGTTATCTAAATTAATGTGGGGCATTTTAATAAAATAGAAGAAGTCAGAGAAAATGTTGCTCAAAGAAATTTATAGAATATACCACATAATTTGGGATAAGGAAAATATTGGGTAGTTGCCAAGGGTGGAAGCCCAGTGTCCCCAGCCCATGTGTGGAGACAGTGGGGAGAGACAGGATCCCACTTGGGAGAAGCCAAATTTGGGTCTGGTCTGGACAGCTCAGTAGTGCCATGTAGTTTCCTACATGTGTTCATTCACATTGAACACAAGGTGAGAGCCCCTCTAATCCTCAATGCCTCCTTTCCTCATCTGTTTTCTGTAAGAAAGGCAAGGAGAATCAAGAGCCCATCAGAGCAGCTGACCAGCCTGGATGATAAGGGCACTGGAAATGTGAGGTCCCCCTAGAACCAAAGTGCATTTTCTGCTGTGAAACTCCTTTGAGGACCCTCTCTCCTTGCCATGCCAGTTGGGCAGCACAGATATGCAAACAGGTACAGACCCTGGGGGAGCTTAGTTCTGCAAACCACAGAACCTATTTCTGCCCGGCAATCCGGACTTGGGTGTCTAGGTGCAGTTACTTTTTCTTCTGTGTGAAGATAAACAGTACTATTGACAATGGAAATTACTCTTGCCAAAGAGAGTTTGAGCTTTAGGCAGCCAAGCTGGGGAGTACTGGTGTCAGCAATCCATCTGGAGCTGTATGATAGATGGGAACACAGTCAGGAAAGCACCCAGGTGCCCTGACACTGGGCCCAAGCCTCCCCCCCTCTGCAGCCACTGCACTCCTTAAGGTATTTTATTGCTTATGTCTTTCAGGACATGTGAAAAAGGCTTAAAATACACAAGACAAATTATCCAACATGATTCTCTGGAAAATGTTGTGTATCTTAAATGCAGCCAAAGTGCAGAGTGTATGCCAGTTGTAACAGTAATCACTCATTTTCTGTTTTGACCTAGCTGAGAAATTACAGACTTGGAAAGGAGTAATTTGAATGTAACAATCTTTGCTGTTTCAAAGGTTTTCTTTCCCTTTTACCCTTCTGGGAGCAGCATGCTCTGTGTGAGTTTTTTCTCCATTTATTCAGAACACATCCTATTTCATCTGGCCTTTCTTTTCTAAGGCAGTTAATCAATTGGAGATACATAATTATATAATATCTCACTTTCTGCCACTCAAGCTCAGTCTCAAACATTCATGCAGATGCCAGAAGTAGAGCTGGTAAGGGTTAAACATTAGAAGATCAGTAAATTGCAGAAGAATTTCTCAGTGCTTCCAGGTCAAGTATTCACAGGTTGTTTTGTTTTGAGCTGTGGCTTCTAGACTTGGATCATGTCAACATACAGAGCAGGGCTGACACTGAGACCTCCATTTAATAAATATTTACTTTTATATGTGTGTGAGTGCATGTGTGTGTGTGTGTGTCTGCATCTGTGTCTGTGTGCAGGCTTGCGTGCCTATGTACATTCACTGAGCTCACATCCAATGTCCATCCTTAGCAGATGGATTTATCCCACTCTCCGACTTGCCCACAAGACAAGCCCAGGACACATATTTACTAGCAACAACACTTTGGAATGCTTTTGTGGTTGTAGAGTGCATTTCGTGGTATCCTGCTTTAAACTTGCAATAGTACTACTATTTTTAACAGCAGAATAGCTGCATCACTCAGCTGTTGGCACAATGAGCTGAAGTATAGAAAAAAATGCTCTTTACAATCCAGTCTCCACTGATACAATAGGCTACATTAAAAACATTTCCTCACAGTTATTGTCTCCTTAGAAATTGAAATAAAACATTTGAAGGTTTTCATCCTTCCACTAGTTTGTTTTCAAAAATATGTTAGCTAAAAAAAGGAAACTGAGAATATTTTTAAGATGGGTAAAAAAACATTTATGTGTCAGTGTGCAAGGATTAAAATTACATACAAAGGCAAAGGCAGTTACTTTCAAGCATATGTGAAAAAATCATGATTAAGATGAGGCTTAAAAGCACGTGCTGGGATAGTGCATGTGGACACAACCAGTGTGCGTTGGTATTTGTAACTTATGCTTCTTTGAAACAATCTTGTTTCTGAAAGCCCAGAAAAATCACTTCAAAATGTCACAAAGATTTGTCATGGTCAGGGCATTCTCAAATTCATCAGATTTCTTGGATCAGACTGTAATTTCCTCTTATTTATGTATTGCAAATTTATTCTATTGCTCTTTATATTGATAGCTATATTCTAAATTTGAACTGCAGGGCCTAAACAAGATAGTGAAGCCAACAAGTGATCTTTCATGTTTGGCAAAGGCACAGCTCTTTCTAGCATGAATACTGCCAATTCTTTTGAACATTTCTGTATACAGCATTTTATTATTAATGTTTTCTCTACACCTCAGCTGTCTTTGGATGAAGCCATGGCTTGCATGTGACTGACTTTTCAAATCTTACAGAAAGTCCATGGATATTAATTTATTTATTCATATGTGGTATAACCCATTTATCTTCTGTACACATTTGTCTGCCATGAAGTGTCCTTGCCTTTTAATTAGAGTTATATTCCACTTTTGCCCAGAACCCATCTGTGGTAGTCAGACCACGGGGTGTTTGTCAGTAGGAAGTCGAGGGCAGCCTCCAACACAGTTTTAACTTCACGGAGAAAAGTGAGGAAGGTTTCCCTTTCTGTGTTAGCATTTCTTGGGCCGCTGCATTGTACCACCCACACTGAAAAGGTGATTGACTCTGATTCTAAGACTCATCAAATAATTAACGCAGCCACCATTCACTGTTTTATATATGACACAATAATAAAATTTTCCCTTTGATTATGGTACCTTAATCTAAAACAAAAAACTATCATTCATAATGGCCACAAGCACTTAAACTATCCAAACCACAACAAAAAATCATTCTTCACTGTGATTTAGAAAGCTATTAATTCAGTGTAATAATGCAAAACTGGCAGAATATTTAGATAGAACAACCCTCACCTGAATTACTAGAGTTAAAATCTTTTCCTCCAGGGAAATGTGACCTACAGAAATGTTTTGCATTATCCCAGGCAAAAGAGCCATGCTGAAAAGATTAGGAGCCATCTCATGCACACATGCACACATATGCTTGCATGCACGCACGCTCTCCCACCCCTAGCAGTACTGTGGGTAGCAGAAGGAGCAGTGCCCTTTCACAGACTCCTGCCTTGTGCTCAAAGGAAATGCAGCAGACATTTAAATATTTCCAAACCAAACAAGACATCCTGAAGGATTCTCCTCCTGTGGCCTCATTATCTGCTTACATCTGTGTTTTTAAATTCAAAAGAAAGGCTGAAGCAGTCAGAGCCACCCTTGACAGGAGCAGAAAGAGGAAGTGGAACAAGAAAATGTTTGAGACCTTCACTCAAGCAGCCCTCACTTTCTGAGGACACCAGCTTTAAAATATGGTGGTTGGAAATTAAAATCATAATTTCATTTTTTCTTTTCTAAGGCACCACCTCTAAGATCTAAAATGTATAGATTTAAAATGTATAGGAAGGCTGATCTTGCAAAAACAGTGATGACCTTTTTGTAAGTACCTGATAATTCCTCTAGAGTTTAGAGGCCAATTCCTCCCTAAAGCTGCACCTTTGCATTTGCTTTCCCACAGGAAGATCTGAGGCAGCAGCTCTTCTGCCTGTATGACCCTGGGGCCCCAGCAGGACCTGAGGCTGACGTGATGAGCAAGCTGATGACATGAGCAATACGCTGATGCAGACAAGATCTTTTTCAGTGAGTGCCAAATGTCATCAAAGCCCCATCCAAGACGGAGGAAGACCTTCTAAAGGGTGCTCCCCACATCACCTACCTTCACAGTGTCACTTCCTGTGCCTAATATTTGCTGGATTTTTGTTTTAGTTTTGGACATATCTGCACCAAATAAAAATACAGCTTTCTCCATTCTCTCTGATGGTTTTGTGCACCTACTAACACGAAAGGGTACTCACTGAAAAATTCCCAATCATTTTTAGTGTGTGGGGAAGGAACTGCAAGAGTGTTTGAGCACCTCATACTTACTGCCTGTAAACATTCAGATTTGAGGAAAAAAAGAGTAATCAGTGAGGAATTTGGCTTCAAAGTCAATGGCATGATACTGTGTGGTCAGGCTGCATTCTCCAAAGCCAGCTGAGTAGCCCTGGAGGGAGGGACTGAGCCTTGCTGCTGCAAAGTGTCTGGTAAGCACCTCCAGAATGTTTGCTCCAAAGATGTCTCACCTATAAAGCAGGTTAGCTACAACCAGTGAGCTGGGCCAGCTGCAGCCACAGAGCCACCACCAGTGTCAGCCCAGGAAAGGGCTGAGGGTTGAGTGTGTGAGCCAGCCCCATCGTTCCTTCCCACCTCTGCTGGGAAGCTGTAATTTTGGGACTGGGTACAAGTCTTGCAGAAAAAAGGAACAGGGGACAGAAATAAGGGAAGGGTTTGAAATTTGCTGGGAGTGAGGTAGAGATGGAAAGAGAATAATCCTGAAGCAAAGGAGATAAGAAGTGAGAAAATGAGGAAAAGAAGAGCATCCATGTTCCTTGTTCCAGATGCACTCCTCCCATTGAATAAATGCTGTTTCTTCACCTTGAGAATGTCAACCTGTAAATAAATTACTTTTATTTCTGATCGTAAAAAGCATCTCTACCTTGGCAGGTTGTATTACAACCGAGTTCTGCACAAGCTGGACCAACCTTGGTGTTGCTTTTTTGTTGTAAATAACCTCCTGCCTTGCATCTGAATTGCCCTGCTGCAAAGGCAAAGGCTGTGTCAGGCGTGCCAGGGAGCAGGATGAGGTAAGGGCAGAGACAGAGCTAAGGAGAAGGGCATGCAAGTGGCCATGGGCACAAAGATTATGCTGCCCCGGGCTGAAGAAAGCATGGGTGAAATATGTTTGCTTAATCTAATAAAAAGCACACAGGAAGCTAGCCCAGGGGCAGAAACTGGCTTCTTGCTTCAGCACTCTGCTTGCACTGCCCTGCTGTTATTCCCATGCCTTTGCTGCCAGCAGTCGAGTTGCATTCAAATCTTCTCCAAATTGGGTACCTCAAGATATCAGATTTGGATCAGATCAGATGCCAAAAGCCTTGGGAGAGATGAGTGACAAACAGCTTCCAATTCCAAGCAACAGGTTTCTGTTATCTTGCTGAAGTGGCACATGGCTTCCCAAGTAAAGGCATCCTGGGTTCCCCAGATGAAAGCTGGGGCTGGTCCTGAGAGGATACACGTCAACCATCCTGCTTTGCCAATGCTCTTGTTGCCATGACACAAATCCTAATGGGAATCTGTCACACTTGAGTCTCTTTCGTTGGCTAGGAGGCAGTTTCTGAATACTGGCTGTCCAAAGGCTACAGATGAGCATTTTTACAGCCTCAAACTAAACACTGTATCTTTCCTACTAGGAGAGCTGCCATCACTGAAATGCAGGACCTACTGGTTGCTGACATTTACATGAGAATTTATGGCTGTAATAAATTATGCTTCAGATTTTCCTTATTTGGAATAATTTTGGAGTATCTTTTCTCCACATTTTTTATGGCAATGCAACAGAGTGCTTTTTAAAGAATCAGGAAGATGTTAATGTTACCTTCACTGCATAAAGAGCTTGGATATAAAGCTTTCCAAGAAAGGAGTTTTTGGACAATGCAATGTTATTTATTTACTTAATCCATTTTATAATAATCTGGCAGTGTAAGCCAATGGTGAGGTCTCGAGCAACTTGGATACTTTAATTTTTTTTTAGTCTTTGTGCACAGGATGTACTTATTTCACTGATAAGACAAAAATAAGGCTTTTCTGAAGAAGAAAATCTATGTTCTTTCTCAGTGACTTTATCTCTGCAGACAGACCACAGGTATAAGAGAAACAGGAATATTGAGACAGTTATGACAGCTAAAGCTCATCTTTGAAGGAATCCACAAATGTTATCCATGTGCAAGCTAAATGCATTTTATGTGGAAGCAAAAACTATTTTTAATAGGAGATACCATATATTGAGATCTCCATGTCCCTCTGAGCACTGTGCACTTCAGTAAGGGTCTGATATGTCAGATTTAGTCACCCAAATATGTCTTGGAGAGAGGAAAATAAAACCTCCAAAGGGATGAGCAGCAAATGGCCTATCCAGGATACATGAAAAATCTTTTTCACCTCTATGTAGATTTGTCTTTTCCCCACCCCCTCAAGCATTTTAATTGTGTACATTTCTGTGTTTCGTTCCCTGGACTGAGTTTTCAGGGTCTGGCAGCTGTTCCTCTCCTGCAGTGTACCAAAGAGGAAGGACTTCCCCATCCTGCAGGTTAGCCATCTTAGCTTCCCTCTTTCTTTTGGAAAGACCTTCCCAGTACCATAATTTTATTCACTCCTTCCAGTCTCCTCAGCTTCCCTCTGTCCTACCCTGTCCATTGCATAATGCTTTCTTTCTTTGGGTTTCCCATTCTACTTCTCTATCAGAATGACTGACCACTTCTCTTTTGTCTTTTTCTTTTTTCATACCTGTTTCCCAGACCTAATCCCATATGTGTTTCCCCATCCATAGATCAGAAGTTTTTCTTGGTAGGCTAACTTTTTGTAAAGCCATCCTCCTCCTGTAGTCATTCCTCTGGGTTTCCCTGTTTTCCAGACACATTATTGGTGATACATCTCCTTGGTGGCACTTCTCAGGACCAAGGGGATGTCATGCTTTCCACAGACCTATTTCCGAGGCAATTTTGTGTCTGCAAAATGTAGCATCAAAAATGAAAGAGGGAAAAACCCTGACAGCTGTGAAAGGCTTGTTCACATCAACGTGCCACAACCCCAAATTATGATGAGTGCCAATATCAAAATGGTCCCTCCATGGCCAATGTGCCTGCTGGTCTCCCTTGCCTCTGCAGCTTCTCCTTGGGCAGCCCTTCCCCGTGCTTTCCCTCATTTCAGGTGGGGACCATCCCTTTCAGACTAGCTCTCTGGTTTCAAATCCCCTTGTCTCCTCATTTTGCTGAGCTGGTTTGGGAGCAGGCTGGAAGTTCCCCACTCCTGGGAGCTCTGTAACCAGACAATGCATCCATCCAGTGACGCAGATTGGCCTTTTCTAAACAAAATAGGGTTTAAAAATCAACAGGAACACATTGCTTCGGTAACTGGGTTAAAATAACAAAAGGCCTGCACAGTGATTATGACTTAAGCTTCATTCTTCCCTCCCAAATTTTGGGCAAGTTCCATGTCATCTTGGCACCTCCGCTCTTAGGCTGGGAGAGGCAGGACACAAATCTCTGTCTTTCTGTCGGAAATGGGGTTAGACTGGAATGTCTGTCAGTGCTGGGTCCGGATGGGGCTGGTGACATGCCAGCTCACGGGCCAAACAGGGATGGGCTGGGATGATCAGCTGCTTCCCAATGCCCTGGGCATTGCTGACTCTTTCTGGGGGAATCTTAGAACCTCCTTTATTTAATTTCCTGTGTACTTCCTCCTACCCACCTCTTTTGTTTTTCACTGTATGGGAAATAACACCCAGAAAAGACACGGTGGCATATCTCATAAAATTTTTCATTTTAAATTTTCTATGAGTTCTTCATTTTTGTTGGTTTTCTTTCTCATTCTCATATCTTCTTACTGGATTCTCCAGATCATTGTTACTGCATTAGCACATGCATTCAATAACAAAACACTGGTATCTGCAAGTATTTTGTGTTTCCAGCGCATTGAACAAGGTGATTTTACAAATGGTATTGTTATTGAAAATACTACTTATAATATTTATAATAAAATATCTGATCGGACTGTAAATTTCCAGAATATTTTTGGCAGGTTTTTCTTTCAGTTAGGCTAAGTATGCCCAAGTAATCAGCCCAAATTAACAAAGCTTTTGCTTGCTTTCCTAGTTTGCACTGGTGCAACTAAGATGAGAAGCTTATCCAAGGGCCTGAAAAGTAATGTGTGCACTCTGTGAATTGATCTTTCAATTGCATCTATATGTTTCCAGCCTGATTTTTGTATCAAAAAATAAAAAATCCCAACCACACAAATAAAAAACACCAAACCAAAATTCCAACATCCCACATCCTTCTATTAAAGAACTTGATAAGATCTTGGTTAAGTGTTTACTAAAGAAATTAAGGCTGTCACATGATGAGAAGCCATGAACTGAAAGATATCTAAGAAATTGGAGGCAGTAGACATTAAAAAATAGCAAATTTTTGTCTCTGAGAAAATGTTGGCACAGAAGTGCCAAGGTCTAGTATTGTTTAACAAATACACTAGCAGTCTGGAGAGGGGAATGGGAGTAAGGATGTGAAATTGATGAAGTTATTTATTTTAGTCAAAGCCAGTGCTTCACTGGAGGCAGCATGTCAGTGCAACTTCAGCCAAGCAGGCAAAGGCCCAGTACAATGGCAGATAGAGGTAAATTGGTGGCACATGCCAAAAATATACAGTAGAGGGGACAGCAAAATATTCATTTGTCAGAGAGCACTTGATATGAGCTCTGAAAAAAGACTTGGGTCTCACTGACGGCAGCTTGATAGAAGCTTCTGCTTCCTGTGGAGGCTGGTAGGGACTACACAGCATCACATTAGAATCCAGCGGTGCAATTTTGTCTATTACTTGTTGTTCAGGATTTGGCATCTTGGCCAGGGTTCATCTCCCTTAACCACAGAGCAGACATCTTCACCTGAGCCTGTCATCTGAGCTCTTTTACAGCCAATGGAGAGAAGTGTGCATGCAGAGGTTGTCATGTTCTTCTGAAAAACACACCTCCAAGAGATCTCATCACTCTTCCCCAGATGCCTATTTTGACTTTTTCTGTAAAAGGAATTTTGACAACTAGTATTAATATTTATGCTATAGAAAACTGAAGTGTGCTGCCCAAGTAGTGTTCATTTTCTATGATGTGGGAATTAAAAGTATCACAGTAAGAAGCCAGGGGCCAGGATATTTGCAGATGGTGTTGAACTGCCTCAGGAAGGGGACAAGGACAGATGTAATAAAATTAGTTAAAAGTAATTAAAACCTAATTAAGATGATGCAAGAGCTTCTGTCTTGGCAATTAAGACAAAATAAATACAGACAAAATGCACAGAAGGAAATGTGTCTTAAAAATACTAACTAGCAGCCTCTGGTATCCCCCAGCACAGGATGCCAGAGAGGCCAAGAGCTGAGTTCAAATATAAGTGCAAATCTCACCCTAAGAGGGATTGGTGTGGATACAGACTTGCCTGCTGCAAAATTTCTGGCATCTCCTGAAGCACCTGGGGTGGAATAGGCTGAGCAGGATGAAAGAATATCTTATGTATTTTTAATATCTGTATGTGCATAATTCACCTACGGGCTTGGGGAAAAAATCAATTCTGAGTCCAATCGGAAGTTCTTAGACTGCCAAGTGGATGTCTTGGGACCTGAATGCCCTGGCAAAATTATGTGTGATGACTATCTTTTTAAAACAAGGAAGGACACTCAGGATGTAGATCACACCCTCCAGAGACACTTCACAATGAAGCAGGGGATGTTAGACTGCTAATGGTCCTTTTAAAGTCCACCAATTTTCTGTTCTCTTTTCAAATACAGGTTCCTAGAGCACATGGGCTTTGAGACTGGACTGATGAGGAACTTCCTACATTTTCTTAATGGCATGAGTCCTCCTGCAAGAACATGAAAGCCTGTGCACTTCATGGACAGATGGGTTTTTTTATAGGCTTCTACCTACTGCCTGTGTCTGTAAGGACGTGAGAGAGTTGTCAAGTCCTCTTTCTGGTGGAAAAAAGTGACCTTGTGGATGACACTGTGCGGGCAAGAGACAAATTTATTAACATCTCCGCAGAGCAGACTATGCAGAACATATGCTATAAGTGGGGGCTTTCCCAGCTCTGGGGGGTCCTCTGTCTGCTCTCCCTGTGCTCAAGTGCCTCCTAAAGTGCTGAGCTTGGAACTTTTGCTAGCTGCATGTTTCTTCTTCTGTTTTTATTTTACTCTGCATTCAAAGGACTAAATAGTGAGAAAGGGCTCTGGCTGCTTCAAACAGCGTACAGGAAATGAACAAGCTGAATAGCATGTTTGCCAGCACATGGGTCTTTTTGGCACACTTAGAGCCTATCTGCACTATGGATTTGTCTCACTGTTAGCCATTACTAGCCAACCATCAAAGGCTTTTCCCTATAGAAGGAGCGCCATGTTTTGTTGTGGTTCATGCTCCTGACTAATTAATATGTCCTGAAATGCCCCTAGATGGGATGGTCTGTTTCATATGACCATCTGTTTTCTGTTCCTCACCCCTGGAGTGTGGCTCCTGCCTGGGGACCCTGGGGGTACTGAAAGCCAGAAACAACTGTGGGCAGGTGGAAACAACTTGGATGTCTGTATTTCTGTACTTCTCTTAGATACATCCCTGAGGAGGCAGCCAACCCAACCAGTGGTGGTTGAAAAGTTGGATAGAGATCTCCTGGAACAGACAAATGTCAGCTGCTTACAGGAGATGCTCTTCTATTCAACGAGAACACAGAATTTTGATCACATTTCCATTGAAGTTTGAAGGATAGGGCCAAGAAGGATCTAGCCAAATACAGTAATGGCTGATAGAAGACCTAGCCCACTTCTTCTGGGCTAAATCCAATGTTTGTCCTCTCTTGCTCCTCCCTACATCTCCTGTGGGTCTGATATGCTGAGGTGATATGAGTCTGCCCTCATCTGTTCCGGCCATTTCCTCTCTTAACCCCTTCCTTCAGAAACTGAGTTAGAGGAAATTAGAGGAAATTTCCTTTCGCAGCTGGGAACTTAGAGACTCAGGATTCATAATCATCAGGTTACAGTAAAAAAAAAATAATTTGGGAATCCTGGTTCTTCTTTTCAGATGTGGGAAACAAGTACATGTGGATGTCTTTTCTTTTACCAAGGGGTGTCATTAAACCCTGATCCTGTAGTAAGACTGCAGTGCAAGCAATTAATCAGTAACAATAAAGAGGAAATCAGTGGAAAAAGTAGAGGAAATGTCAAGGGCTTGCAGAGGTCTGCATATCTGGTGATATAGTATTAGAACAGAAACAGTAGTGTATGAATCACTCACAGTCATTCCTTGCCCCCATGGTTTTGGTAACAAAGGCCATTGTCTGAAATAGTATGGGAGCAAGGTTTGTGTCCCAGGATTGAAATAAAGCTCATTTGGCAGACACAGAAATCTTCTGGAGTAATCAACAGGCACAGAAAGGTGAAAGGCGACAGCAAAAGATTAGACTCTTGCTTCTGTCACCACGTTCCTGGGTATCATCGCTGTTACCACCACAAACACACTGACATCAGGCATAAAGTGCTCCAGCTGAGACCCATCCTTGTCCTCATTATGGTCTTGCTGAAGGCAAGCACAGAGCTGCAGTCCTTTCCTCTCTTGGGTGCTAGATCAGGCTTCACTGTCTGGGGGCTGCAGGTAGCTGCAACGTGCCAGTTGCACTTCCCAGGATGCTGGCAGGGCTGAGCATGTGCCATCTTTGAGAAAGCCTGAAACAGCACATATCCAGGGATAGTCTTCTGAAATTCAGATTGATGGTTGATTTCCACTGAAGAAATAATGCTTTTTAAAAAGAAAATTGGAGAGCTACCTTCTCTGCATGTCTCTCCATACTGCCTACTGTTGGAAGCTTGAGCAAGGCTGGACTGCTTCACATGTGCCTGTGTCTAAGATAGGCTTCACCAAACAGTTTCTACTGCTTTATTGACAGAGCCTCTGAGCCTGCTGAGCAACTTGGCTGGGTCCTGCACTCTGGTTGTGTTGTTCAGACTATGTTGGACACCTTCAATGAGTAGTCAAGCCAGAATCCTCCTACCCCCTGCTCCTCTACTGCCCTGCAACACGCTTATGTTTGTTTACTGGAGGTCACTTTTCTTGAGCTATTGCTTTTTTTCTGTCCACTCATCTTTGCTGCCTCACACTAGGCCAAAGTAATGTACTGATGTATTGAAGTGTTCCCACTTCCCAGAGCAGCTTTGTTTCTGCTTCAGAGAGGAAAAGGGGGTACACTGCAATGAAAGCAGGATTTAGCACATGATATGAGGAGCAGAACTTGATATCTGTTTTTAAGGGACCTAATAATTCTGCCTTTCATTATGACATAGTAGATCTTCCCATCGTGGCTGCAGATGTTACTCCTATTCTTGAACCTTTTTTATTGATGATTGGCCCAGCTTGATAACATTCACATTGCTCCCTGGAATCTTCACCCTCACTATTATGGTCCTGCCTGGAATCAAAGTACACCCCTTCAGTGCTTTTCTGATGCTCCTTTTTCCTCTGTGGTGAACAGCTCTGTTTTCCCTTCATTAATGGCCAAGGGACCATCTGACATTAAGAGACCGAATTCCAAAAGACAAGTGGAAGAACCCGAAAACATTTCTGTGTTCTGCAATTTTAATTTTTCTTTCATTTGAGCCTGTTGAAGGCTCTTTATTCCTTTTTTAAAGAAGAGTAAATCCTGTTGCTAACTCTAATCTTCACTGCATCTTCCTCTTTCCAATTGTTCATATTCTCTCCAGCACAAAGGATGAGAAGCACCATCCTGTAACCAAATAACTTCCTCTAAGGCACCAGAAAATGCTCTGCAAGCCACCAGTGGTCAACAAATCTCTAGCAAGGAAATTTAACACCCCCCCGCTCCAAAAAAAAACAACCCAAAACCCCATAAATTCAAGAAGGCCCAATACCTGATTTTAGGGGTCTTGATTCCACAAGTAATATTGTCCAGAAACTTAAAGTATTGATCATGCTTTAAACTCAGTTTCTAACATTCAGCTATTTCCTAGGGAAAAGCTGCAGTGCTTTAACACAAGGATACCTAGTCACAGACACTGCCTTGTTTAGTTTCAATCAGCTCTGATACCACTTTAATGTTGGTTGTATTGGTGCAGCTTGCAGCTGTACATGTCTAAAAGAGGGATTACAGTAATGGAGTGTCCATAAACACCAGTTATTCAGTTTGAACTAAATCACACTTTTCATCATATCAGAAAACTGTTGTGCATGAGACACCGTCTCAAAGAATAATTTTAAACTAGTTAGAGAGATTTTTCATCAAGTAAAATGTGTTTGGTATATGTTAATCGGGACAGGTATAAACCAATCCAAAGAGGATCTCTGAAAATGAGATAAGATTGTGTACATAAGGGATTTCAGTAGCTCAACTAAATCAGTTATAAAACTTCTAATTTAAACTAATGCTACCTATATTTGGACAGTAAGAATTAATGGGCTGCAACTCTACTGCAAGGAAAATGTTACCAGTGGGGATCCAGTCCAAGAAATCCTGTTCCTAAAAAGCAGCACAGTCTCTTTGAATCGCCCTAAAAACATCAAATTACCTTTGCACACCACCACAAATTCATTTTGCAATGTTTAAAATAATCGATGTAATGCAGTTAGCATTTTTCCATAATCTCCTAAATAAATCTAAATCCACTGTTAAAATATCTCCAATTTCCAGCTGCAGTTTGGTAGCGGTGTCCCAACATATTTTAAAACCTCCTCCTCCTCCCTGCATATTTCTTTGTAGAAAAGACCAGTGGAGAAGCCAATAGATTTCTATAAATCACTGCTGGATGAAAACAAGCATAAAAAGGAGGCTTGAAGTTGTTTAATATTACAGATGTTTTGGAGCTCTATTCAGTAGTTGGCAAGTCACATGAAGCTGCTCTGAATTCTTTATAATCTAGACACAAAGATCATTGAACTCTGAAAGAACCTCTGGGCTTTTATTCAAAAATATGTTGGCTTCTATTTACCTCTTTCTTCATTTATATCTATCAAATGGCTCGATATATAAATAAAGCCCGGGTGTTCTTATTAGCTAAGGCAGTATTTCATGCAGATTAATGCCAGCAGGTTTTGTAGAATACATCTCTATTCAAAGCTGAAGTATGTTTTGAATTAATTTTCATCCTGTATATGAATCAGGTATATTCTACTCCTTTTCTTATACAGACCTCAGCTGCAGCACATAGGAGGGACCTGTAGTGTTTAATTCTAGTCTCATCATCCTTCTTCAGCAAAGCACTTTTAACTCTAAGCATCTGCATAATCCCATTGACTTTAATGGGAGTACTCACATGCTCAGGTATATTAAAATTATAATTGAAAACAGCACCTTGCTTTCTCTAAGTGACATACCTAGCATTTTATTGAACAGTCTTATTTAAATATTACCTCATGTATATGTTACGAGCAAATCTTTCTAGTTCAATAAAATCAGGCTTATTGTTATTGAGTTAAAAAAAAATCTTTACTTTTCTTTGCCTCCACAGCAGGCTAAAACTCTCACACTAAACTGAAAATATTGTGTTGGCTAAAGGTATTTTGCCAGCTGAGCCAAAACACAGCAAGATGTTCATCTGCTGTTGGTCTTAATGGAATAATGGGCAAGAAGATTTAATGGGATTGATAAACTTATTGTTTTAAAGAATGCTTTGGTCCACTACCGGCTAGAAATTCAACATCCCACATAAGATATCTCAGCATTTGGCTAATTTTGCCAAAGTTAAAATAATTACTCAAATGATCCCAGCTTTCAAGTGGTTGAGTGGAGTTTTTTTCTGGATAATATAAACACCCTCACAAGCAAAATCCCTCCACTGAGGCAGTAAGACTGTGATGAAACCAGAGAATGGAGAAAATATATATGTAAGATCATAGTGGATCACACGCAAACTGTTTGAGGCACTCCAGCGTGATTTCATTCCCATCCCACGGAGACTCTGCCTAGCATGTTCTAATAATGGAAATGTTTGGATTAGTCCATGTTCAATCCATTTACCTCAGCACCTCACCAAATGTGAGCTATGCCATCAGTCTACATGACGAACTATTTGTAATTTAGTTGTAGCTTTCTTGTAGCTGTGGCGGTCCGGGGTCATTAGGGAGGCACGGTTTGCATTACTAATGCATTAGACCAACTGATCCGGTTGGAAAAGCTCATGTAGCTTTCTGCATACACAAGCTGTTCACTAGGACAGACCAGAAGTGTACCTAGAAGTTCTCTGCTCACATCCTCCTTTGAGCCCACCTGAAAGGACAAAGTCACTGTGAGGGCTGAAGCCCTAGGCTGAAAGTCGGCAGTGACTATTTTCAGACCCTGCAGAGGTGTGAGACTGCTGTTGGGTGCTGCTTGGGTTATAACACGGCTAAAGGGGGGAAAACATATCTTGTAACACCTTACAATCAAAACATAGGAAACAAAGCGGTCAGGGACATATTAGCAGGCAAGGAATTAAGAGAAAAAGAGGAAGACAATAGACTATATTCAAAGGAAAGAGCAGTAATTGAGAGCTGCAGAGACACAGATCTTCCCATGTTTTATACTCACTGGTGCTCACTTTAGCAAAGCAGCTGCAGGTTTCCCTACAGACCGACCAGCAAATGCATGCTCTGTTTTGGGTCTGCCTTGCTGGAGTCTTTCACAATGCTGAGATTAAATGTACACATCTAGATTTCGGGGTTTTTTCTAATGCTAGAAATTTCAGCTTTCTCTGGCACTTTCTCTGACACTGTAAGTCCTCGCAAGTCTCAGAGATGATTACTGCATCATTGTTGCTGTGATTAGAAGTCTCAGTGTGATGGATATCTAACAGACAATTGCTTTTTGTGAAATGTGAAGTATTTGGGCATGTTCAATGGCTGCTAACAAATGTTAAAAGATGCAGGGAATTTTTAACTGTATGGCTAAAATGTAAATACCTTGTCCTCACAGGGGCATAGCTCTTGGTCATGACTCTCACTGGCTCTGCAGCCACTGGAGTTCTTTAGACTAAACAAGGGCTGAATTCCTAGGGTAGAAGGTACTGCAATAAAATCAAATATCAAAACAAAATCAGATTAAATTAACTTAAAAATCTGTCCACTTTTTTCCTCCCTGTCATTTAAGTCACCCTTCAATTCAGAAAAAGGAGATTGAACTCGTTTTACTGGCAGCACCCAGAAAGATACTGATGTCTAAAGAGACCAGCCTCTGAAACGTTCTTTGTTTGAGAGGCTTTCACGGGGAAAAGAGAACCTTAATAGTCTTAAATCACCAAGGGAGAACACAGAAGTCCAAAACCGAAAGATGCCCTAGCAAACCATCCCCCTTTCTTAGCAGACCAGCCACTGGGAGCATTACTCACATCTTCTAGTATATAACAGCACTCAGAAGGTGGGGGAAAAAATAATAATAATTTTAAAAAATATTCGCTGTGGAAGCATTGTGCGGAGCTGCCGGAGCCCGGCGCGCTGCGGGCCGGGGCCGCTGGAGGGCACTGACGCCCCGCGCCCGGCCGCCGGCAGGGAAAGGCAGTTTTTTTCTCTTTGAGGTCCTGTCATTCCTGTGTAAACAAGTTACGTTCAAGTGTTTAGGATATAAATTACGACCATGCAGGCTTGCCTCGGAAAGAATGTAAACACAGCACTGTGGTCGGAGCAAACGCTGAAACTGACTTTATAATTTATCACAGGCCCTGAGAAGCTCAGGGAAGAAAAGGGCATGTCTGAGCATAAATATGTATTTTAAAGATGAAGAGTTTTATGTCTATGTATAATTACATAGATATAAGTTTTATATACGTATATATATATATATATATATATATATATATATATATGGGTGTGGGGGTGTGTATGTGTGCACGCATATATATATGTGTGTGTATATATGTGTGTGTATATATATATATAGAATATATATATATATATAAAATATATATATATATAGATATATCTACACTTATATGTGTGCACACATGCACAGAGCGTTTTGCTGAAGCTCCCTCCCCTTTTCCAGCTCTCGGGAGCGGGGCTGGGCAGGGTCGGCCGTCGGTGCGCGCTGAGGGACGGGGAAGATTCTGTGTCCCCGTCCGACGGGACGGGCTGCGCGGGGGTTGTGGCCGTGCCGAGCTGTCCCGGACCGGGCTGCGCGGTGGGCCCTGGTGGGCTGGGAGCGCATCCCCCGGCCGTGGGGCTGGCGCGGCCCCGGCTCTGCAGGATGCCCAGACGAGCAGCTCCTGGCGCCCGGCTCCGACTCTTGGCCGCTCGCCACCCGCGGGGCACCGCGGGGACAGGGATCGCCGTGCTTGGGGTGCTCCGGGGGCCCCTTTTTGTTTTCTTTTTTATTTTTTTTTCTTTTTCTCCCCTCCGACCCGGTTCTCTGCGCTCACCTTTGTCGGTGCTTGCCCCAGACCTTATCCAGCCACGGTTTTATCACCTCCCCCCTGTGACATTCCCTCTCGGGTCCAAGCCCGCATTGCACAGCGGCTCCTGCCCCTACACCTGGCAAAGTCCCCTCGGGCACAAAGGGATTCCGAGGGCGCTGTGGGGAAAGGGGACATGGGGACGCCCAGACGCATCCCCAGAGAGCGGGGAGGGCGTTTCAGCCCTGGGGGCGCCCTCCAAGAGAGGCTCATGCAGTCCCGACCCTCCTGCTTTTGTGTCCTCTGCCTCGGCTATTCCAAAGTCTCCCCAGCAGCGGTGGAAAGCAGGGTGGGAAGTGGGTGACACATGGCACTGGCCTGCTCGGGTCAATCCCTCGCTCCCCTCCTCCACCTGCGGTGGCTGGAGGATTTGGGGTTGCATCCTTAACTCTCTCGGATGCTGGGGTGGAAGAGTTTTCTCAGAAGGAGCCAAGGGAAAATAAGCGCCTGTCTAGTGATAGTCGTTATATACATTTTATTGGAAAAAAATTTTTACATCAAAATATTTTGGCAAACTGTAAAAAGTATACATAAGTGCAAATATATTCTCCTTTTAAAGCAATAGTGTGTGAGTATACACGAGATTTATTTAAAATAATTTTTTAAAAAATATTGTGGTAGAAAACAACTTTTGTAAAAATAAAAAACAAAACGATGTATTGCTGCAATACTGGAAAAAAATTGAACTTTTCTTACAGTCTATACACGAAAGGGCTAAACAATACTGTTTTAATAATATCAATTGATCGGTGCTGAAGTCCACACAAAGTGTCCTTGGTGGGGCTTGGGGAGAGAACACAATAAAAAAGTACATTTCCCGCTAACGCAGTAACAGAAGGGGGACTCCTCGCAGGTGCGGAGACATTTACTTTTCTTATGCAAAGACACTTTCTCGTACAAAAATATGTCGAATTGTTCCCTTTCCCAAAGCTCGGTTCTTTAGGAGATTGCAGAAAGGCGGTTTGTGATTAAGGTGGTCAGACTCGGCATAAGGACACTTACGTCCCCTCTAAGCCAAAACATCACGCAAGGCATTTTTCTTTTAGTAAGACCTTTGGAGCATTATATCGACTGTACGTGTCCTTCAGGGGGTGGAGTGGGACCGAAAACACTGCTTCCTTAGGCAAATTTGCTAAGTGACTCGTGTACTATCAATGCTATCAGAGTGCACATTACATTTAATCTGCGTGGGTCCGCCTACACCTCGGCTCTGTTCAGTGACACCTGATTGTCTCTGTTGGGGCGCGGCCTTCACATCACGCAGGGCTTGATGTCTTGACAGACGCTTTGGTGGTGGTGATGGTGGTAGTAAGATCCACTAGCGGACGGGTGAAACGAAGAAATGCCATTAAAATTGAGGACAAAATCTTTCCTGTCACACACCGGGGAGGGATGATGCTGGTAGCGAGGCAGTCCCACTGCAAGAGAAGGAAATAACAAGAGCTGCTCAGAAGTCGGAGAGCTTTGCCCGGGTGGAGCAGTCCTTCCTCCCTCACCCAGGGAGGAGAGGCTGCCTGCACAGAGCTGGCACACCGCTCCCTCACCCCCGGTCTCGGCTCCCCCAGGAGTTATTGAGCTTGGTAACTCATCTTTGGCTTTCCTGGCAGAGGACTTGGACGCTCCCCCAGGGGCAGAGCCTGACCTGCTGCAGGGAGCCCGGGAGTTCCATTGCCCCGAGCGAGGAGGGGAAGTGGATTCCCCGGAGCCCCTCATCGCCTGCAGGTCGGCTCGGAGCTGCAGCCGTGCTCGAAGGAGCCCCCGGGGAGGTTCTAGACTAGACAGCCGTGTGGCACGCAGGCTGAGGAGAGGGAGGCGTGCGGAGGTGGATGCCCACGGACACGTGCCCGGCCGCATCCCGGCCCCGCGGGCATCTCCGAGCATCCCTCCTGCGCGGGCACACACGCGCCGCTCTCTGCCTGCCCTCTGCCTCGGTGCTCATCGGCCTGGAGGGGTAGTGCAGCCTCCGCGTGGGGGAGGACGGGGCAGTGTGTGTTTTGTGCGTGAGAGGGCAAGAGGAGGCGATGCCACTTGTGCGTTTCCCTGCGCGCATCACAGCCGTTTGAACCCGATTCCCATCTTTTCTCGCTCTTCCCGCTCCCTAGCCCGTTCCTGGGAGGATTTTGCTTCTGACTTGAGCGGCTGCAGGTTGAATTCCAGTCAGGATCCGTTTGTGTGTTGATACAGTATGTATTTATTTATGTGTGTGCGTGTAAGAGCGTTCACGACTTTTCGCGTGTGTGCTTCCATAAACACAAGATACACCCCACGGTTCATCAACAACAACAAGCCAAGTACATCCGTGGCACCGACATGCAAATGACCTCGCAAAATTCCCATTGCAATTTCCCACAGCCTAAGGCAGCCTTTCGGGGGCCGCATGGGAGACGTCACCCCACCCCCAGCACCGAGCCGTAGGACGGCGCTGGGATCTTCGGTCTGGCCGGGTTCCTACTGGATCCGGCGGGGAGGGGAGCATTGCCCGAGCAAGGCCCGCAGGGTAGAGCCAGAGAGGGTTTTGGTTTGGCGTGTGGATGTCAAACTCGGCTAGCGGGATCCTGTCAAATATGACCGAGGGTCAAGGAAAAAAAAAAAAAAAAAAAAAAGGCGAGGAGGAAAAAAAAAAAAGGAAAGTAAAAGAAACAGGAGGGAAACATCCCCGGTTTTCCTCAGGATGGCGGAGCCGAACCCTTTGGCAGCGCCGGCCGGCGGCGCGCACAGCCCGTTCTCCTCCGGCGTTGTCCCCTCCTTCACCCCGCAGAGCTCACTTTATAAAAGTGATTATTTCGCTGGATTTCCTCGGCTTTCTAATAACCCTGCTGGTATGCTCACCATAAACTGGGGCACTTTATTACAATCCTGATTCAATCATTTAGCAGGATTTAATAGTCTGCGAAAAAAATCCGGCTCCCCCTGCCCCCCAACTTCAAAATCCTTTTAGCAGAACCAAGCCTCCTGTTTCCAATTTTTACCTCTCTTATTCTTGAGTCTGATATAAATTCACGGTTTTAAGTCCTCACTGACGCTGTCATGGGTAGAGAATTATTGAGCGACCAACAGCGATTAGCCACCGAATTTGCTTTGCATTTAACTAAGAGAAAAGGAAAGGCGAGTTTCACTTGCTACTGCTTTCGCGGGGACAGGAAGAGAAAGATTACTGCTGATCATAAGTAGAAATAAAAGAGCTCGGATCCTTTTTCCCCACCTCCTTTCACTTTTCTGAAATATTTGTGCCACAGAGATTTGACATATCATGCGCAAATAAGGATCGGATCTGCTAAAAAAAAAAAGTTAAATAAAAATTTGATTTGATTTTTTTTTCAGTTAATCAAGAACTGCTTATGGCTTGCACTAAAGGCTTAGGCCCAGATACTGAAGTTGTAGAAAATAAGCGGAGAAACACCGTTTTGCAAAGTGATGGCATTAAATCTGAGCCGCTGGAAACAGACGCTGGTGGTCGGCATTAAGACAGCGTCCAGCGTTTCGTACTCGTCTGTACCCGAACGTGAACAGAAACAATTCGGATTTAAACCGCCCGGCCTCGGAAACCGCAGTGGAACTCCGGGAGGAGCAGCAGAACCCTTGCTTTCTCTCCCTCTGCTTTTTGTTTTGTAGAGGTATTCTCGGGCTGTTTCTGGATGAAAATTTCTCTTCCAGGAATCAGCTTTCTTACCTCAGGTGCCTGGCAGGAGGAGGGAGCAGCTGCCTCCCAGCCCCGCTTCCCGGGCCAGTCCCACTCCCGCACCACGCGTGGCCCCATGGGCCTTGCGTGGCGAACTGCGCGGCCGCAAATAGTAAAACAAACAGAGGGGGGGAAAAGATCCAAAGAAAGAAAAAGAAAAGAAAACAAAAATCCAAGCAAAAACAACAAACCGAAGCAGAAATTCCTAACGGAGAAGGTACGCAGTTCGGCGGGGGATGCCCTCGTGAACCCGCCGGCCTCTCAGCCCGGCCCTAAAAAGCACGTGAAGGACGCCCTGTAGCTCCGAAAAGTTGGTTTAAAGCCCAGCAGCAGAGCCCTGCGGGCACAGAGGAGCCCAGCTGGGGATGCACCTCGTCCTCGCTGTCCCCTGCGCGGAAAAGCCGGGGAGACGGCGACAGCTTTGCAGCCGCCTCTCCCCAGAAGGCACACCAGGGCTCTTCAGGGGTTTGCCTCTTTTGTTTTTTAAGGGAGGAAAGTTTGCCACCGCTTGTTGTCCCGTGACAGCCCACGTCCCTTCTGCGGTGACGGCAAAGCCACTTCTATGGCGACAGCGGGCTGCGGGGAGGCCAGGGCAGGCTGCGGGGAGGCCAGGGCAGGCTGCGGAGAGGCCAGGGCAGGCTGCGGGGAGGCCAGGGCAGGCTGCGGCGTCCGCAGAAGGACGGGAGAATGATTGACAGGCGCCCAGGGAGGGGGCGGGAGGGGACCCAGAGCTGAGGGTCGCCGGTATTTGTTACTTGTTGAAATTCCCATAAAATTGAACAAGACCCCGCTCTCATAGGGGTTAAGTCAGGCTAAAATCCTCTTCGGTGTGGTCCAGCCCAGACTGTCTTTGTTTGCTTAACCTCTGGGACCCACGTTTAAAAGGGCTATTTGGAAAAATTCCCCGTAAGAGCCCAACATCTTTTACCCATTTTTGTGCTCAGATTTTTCTGAGCAGACATTGTCTGTAATCACCGGCCGGGGAGGGGGTGGGAGACAGCGACCAGAGAACTCTTTCCCTCCGGTTGCAGAATTATACTCGATCCGCTTTAATCTTTCTAGCAAAGATAAGCGGGTGGTTTGGTGTTAGAGGGTTCTTTATTTTCTTTTTAATTCCTTCCCCTTTTTTGCCCCCGGTAGGGTTTGGAGGATCATATTTGACGCCTTTATTTGATTACTCCCGCGGCGCGTCTCCGCGGAGCGCGGTTTACCGAGGCGGCGGCGATGCCCGGCGGCGCTCCCCGCCAAGTGAAGCCGCAGCACGGGGCGGAGGGGCCAGCCCCGCCGCCACCGCCGAGCACATGTCCCCGCCACCGGGACGGAGCCGGGACGAAGCCAGGCTTTCCTCGGAGTGCTCCTTCTTGGCACGGGGCAAGCGGGAGGGACGCTCGCAGCCGTGCCCACAGCCGCCCACCTCGAACAGCCTCCCTGTCCCGAAACAGAACAGCTCCAACCCACGCGTATTTTTTTCCCTCTCGCAGACAATGCACCTCTTTTTTCCGACACCGTGGCGGTCCGGGGTTACCCCCGAGAAACCTTTGTCGCCGGCGCTCCCCGCCGCCCCGCCGCCCCTCCGCGCCCCTACCTGAGAGGTCGTCGCGGGGGCTCTGGTGCAGGTATCCCTGCTCCAGGGAGTAGGAGGGCACGCTGGAGTGGATGCCGGAGGAGGCGGCGTTGGCGGCGGGGAGGCCCTGCTGCTTTATGTAGGGCGAGGCCCCCGAGGCTGTCCAGTGAGCCGAAGGGCTCGTGTAAGGCGAGTGGCACTCGATGGCGCTGGCCATGGCCGGCGAGGAGGGCACGGGGCTGCTGCTGCTGTCGGGGCCGTAGTCCCCGTTGGCAGTCACCGGGCAGCTGGCCATGTAGGTCGAGCCGGGGTTGGGGGACATGTGCGGGACGTGGTGGCCGCCGCTGAGTCCCTCGTAGCCGCTGGCCATGGCGTTGGGCATCATGTCGAGGTTGTAGCCGTTGGAGTGGCAGGCGAGGGAGGCGGGGGGCGCCTGGAAGTCGAAGCCCTGCGGGAGGATGGAGGCGCCGAAGCCCAGCCCGTTCATCATGCGGTACATGGGCTTCAGCGCCTGGCATTTCCTCCTGAAGCCGCGGGGCCGCCGTCGGAAGGAGCCCTCCTCGAACATGAACTCGCTGGCCGGGTCGATGGTCCAGTAGTGGCCCTTGCCCGGGCGGCCCAGGCCCTTGGGCAGCTTGATGAAGCACTCGTTGAGAGAGAGGTTGTGGCGCACGGAGTTCTTCCAGCCCTGATAGGAGCCGCGGAAGAAGGGGAAGCGGGCCTGCAGGAACTGGTAGATCTCGCTGAGGGTGAGGCGCTTGGAGGGCGAGCTCTGGATGGCCATGACGATGAGGGCGATGTAGGAGTAGGGGGGCTTCTCGGGCCGCCTCAGCCCCGAGCTGGCCTTCTTGCTCTTGGAGGACGCCGCCGCCGCCGAGGAGGAGGAGGAGGAGGTGGAGGTGGAGGAAGAGGAGGTGGAGGTCTCCAGGGCGGAGGAGGGCGGCCGGCTCATCTGGAGAGCTCCGGGAGCCGGGCTGCAGGAGCGGAGAGGGACGGGGGGCTCCAGCCGCTGCTGCCCGCTCTCGGTGGTCATCTGGCGGAGGGAGGGGAATGGGGCAGGGTGGGGTGAGGCTGGGAGGGAAGGGGGGGAGCCGGGCGGGGTGGGTACCGGGGCGGGGGGTGCCCTGAAGGGGGAGAGCGGGGGGGGCGGTGGGAGCCGCTGTCCTCCGGGCACCTCCTCAGCGCGGCGGGCGGCGGTGGGGCGGCGGCAGCGCCCTGCGCATCCCTCCCCGCGGTCCCTTGCGCAATGGCTCCTCTGCTTTCCGCCGGAGCCAGGCACTAGGCGGGATGGACCGGCCCAGCCCCGGCCCCGGCCCTGGTCCGGCCCCCTCCCTCCCTGCGCCGCGCAGCCCGCGGAGGCTCCGCTCAGCGCCGCTCCGCTTCCTCCTCTGCCCCCCACCTGGGGACCATCCCGCTGCCTAATCCGGCAAGTAGAGGAAGCAAAAAAGCCTGCCCCCCGCCCCGCAATCTCTTCCGCACTGTTGCTCTTTCATATATACTTTTTTGTTGGTTTTTTTTTTTTTTGTAAAAGGCACAGCGCGGTCCCCTATCAGTTCCTTCAATCTCGCTATTTTTTTTTCCCTTTCCCCGCAGACCCCCCTAAATCCGGCCGAGAAATCAGCAGAGATAGAGGGAGAGGGGGAGCGAGAGGGGGAAGAAAGAGACCACCCCTTTTCCAGCTGGCCTCTGTCCACCCGTCATCTGGGCAAGAGGCGCTGCTGCTGCTGCCGCTGCTGCTGCGGCACCATCCCCGGCTCGCTCCCGCTACCGGGCTAGCACCGGTGCCGCTTTCCGCCTTCCCGGGCTTCCCACAGGCACCGCTTTGCCCTCTGCTCCCGACACGGCCCCGAGCGGCTGCCAGCCCTGGGTTCCGCGGGTGACACAGGGGCGCTGATGCGGGACACGCGTGGGAGGGGATGTGCCACGCCGCGGAGCCCCAGGCAGCAGTGTTTACTGCTCCTCAAGCCTGCAAGGCATTTGCTTTTTAAGATTTTTCGCTACCCCTTACCACCTCCCATGGCCCTGTAAAATATCATTCGTTTTCTAGAGCAGCAGGGGTAGAGGAGCAGGGATGCGCCCTCCCCGCACGCCCCGGGACGTTCCACGCGTCCTGGCGAGCCCCGTTTGCCCGGGGAAACGGGGCGCCGGAGGGGGCAGGGAGGAGAGGCACAGGCCTGCTCACGAATGATGGAGGAGGCTCCAGAATCACACTGGAGACGCAAGGAGGACGGCGGCAGGGCAAGAGGCAGAACAGACAGGGATGCTGGAGCAAAGGAACGGGGGTGGGAAGGACGCGGGCAGAGCGGGACGCCGTGTCAGCGGCGTGCCTGCAGTTCTCTGTGTGTGTCTGTGTGTCCGTCTGTCTCCAGTGCAGCTCCGTGCTGAGAGCTCGCTGGTGGGTACGGGCAGGGAGGGGGTGGGGCTGGTCCCAGACAGTGACCTGCAGTTGAGTGGAAGCAGGCTTTTTCCATCAAACTCTGCCTGGATACCACACACAGAGCCCAAGTGTCAGTTTACTGCCCTGAGCCCAGCTCCTTTTCCCTAAGCTCCACAGTAATTAGACAAAGAAAACCTAAATTAACTGAACAGGCGTCGACAGCTTCCTCCAGATCACCACTGCTACATACATGGGAATGTGTCCGAAAATGGCTTGATTGTATCTGAGGATAAGCTAAGAAAAACACTACCAAGCCCGGCAATGTTTATGACATATTTTTAATAGAAAAAATAATAGGTCGGTCCATAGACTCATGTTTACCTATCCTAAGGCATCGATTTAAATTGTTCCCGTAATTATTTAAAAAAAAACATCTATCAGCCTATCTGTCTTCTTATAGTTTTCTCTTTTTTTTTTTCCTTTTTTTTTTTTCCTGTTGTTCCCTGGAAAGGCAGGGAGGCCGATATCCTGAGATTCCTGATCTCATTGTAACGACCTATTTTGCCTTTTTTTTCTTTTCTTTTTTTTTTTTTTAATATCCGTGGTTTTATATATAAACACCTTTCCTTGCTCTAGATCGGCGAGCGTGCTTTTTCACCTTCCTCGGCGGGATGTCTGTCTAAATGTCATCTTCGGATGACGCGTCCAAGTAATCTCTGAGATCTTCAGGAGAGCAAAGGAATTAAAGGCGAGGGGGAGGATCATTGCCTGTAAATCACTTTAACCTCTCCCCGATTCAGTCTGTTCGTTTGGATCATTACTTTTAGTCGAGGAGAAAAACTCCTTTACTCGCAACACGAGGTGTCACGATGCAGCGGGGTGTCATTGGTGTCTCGGAGGTGCGAGAGAGGACACACAGTGAAGCAAAGCCGGCAAAGGCAGCCCGGTGACAGAGCCGCGTGCTGCTTCAGGATTGAATTGCTTCAATCCTGACTTGACACAGCTCTGATACGGGAATCTGGGCTAGCGCATTCAATCTTCTACCTGTTAGCAATGTCCTCTTCTTCGCAGGAGATACTCGTTTGAAACACAGCATTGAAAAGTCTCCAAGACAAGATCCTGGTGCTTTAAAAGATGATTTAAATTGCCTATGATTAAACAGAAGTGCATTTGCTGTTTTGTGGAGATGTTTATTTTGGTTGGTGTATCCATTTCTGAGCTGATCCTAGTTTCGGAGCACAACTGGTTTGTTTTACCAAAGTATACGGAAATTAAACTTTTTGGCAGATTTGGTTACTCAGATGTTGTTGTATAATCATAGTTTTTATTCTAGGAAATCTCTTCATTATTGCGGTTTCAGTTTCACGTTCATAATACAGTCCCCTCTGCTTCGTGAGCTAAATGAAATAAGTTAGACTAAACCAGTTAAGAAAATGGAAGACAAATATGAAAGATAAATGTTTACGGTTATGTTGGAGTTCTTTCCCCCCCGCCTCTTTTTGTTCTTTTTCTGTTCTTTTCCTCCCTTTTTTAACTGTGTGCTTCAGGCTCTTTCCTCTCCTCTGAGGTTCTGCAGATGAGAAGCGTTTTTTCAATTAAAGCCGAGACTGAAACTTAAACAAATCCCTCCAGTATTGTAAAAGTGCGTTTCCTTAAGCCCTGGAGGATTTTCCTCCAACTGTCAGTTTCAGGGTGCCTGGATTTAGATCTCGATCTACAGCGGCTGACAGAGATCCCTTTCCGCATGAGGGGCATGCGGGCATTTTAACGAGCTGGAAGGAGCCTTGCTGCCGCAGCGCAGCGCCCGATTCCCGGCCCGGCGGCCCGGGGCGACCACCTGGAGGGTGTGGAGGGGGGCAATCCCACGGCGGCGGAGGGAGCAAAAAGGCCAGGATGGGAAGGGACTCCCAGCGGTCTTGTCCCGTCCTTTGTGCTGCTCCCGGGACCTCTTGACTTCTCGGGACCTCTGGCAGTAGCCGTGCGATCCCGATGTTTGTTTAGAGAGGTTTTTCCGCTATTTTTTTTTTTCAACGCCCCCCCTTCCTTTTTTTTTTTATTTTCCTTTTTATCTTTTTTTTTCTTTGCATACGCAATGGGCAGCAGGCGTGACTCTTTTTATAGAAGTCTCCCTGAAGGTTGCCATCAGGACCTTTCTTCCCAGCTCCTGTTGAAGAGTCGATCTCTCTCTCTCCTTTCCCGAAGCAGAGAAAAAGGGGAGATCATCACGACAATCCGAGGGGTTGAGACATCTCGCGTCTCAAGGGCAGACAAGGACATTCAGCGCAAATGCCTTACATTTTCCCTTGTTGGGAAAAAAACCAAAAAACCAGCCTGACTCCAAAAGCACCACCAGACACTCTCCTTGCACAGACCTGGCACCACTCGTAGCACTTTACAGGGGATCACCTGGGGTATCGCCACGTGGGTTTGGCTGGCTGTCCGTCAAGATACCTTAAGAAATTATTCATCGGTGTCTGAATGTGGCAGAAAGCTAAGCCTGGCACAGGACACCTCCACGAATGTGGTGATGGTAGAATCGTAGGGCCGCACCTTTCCCTTTCCTCCCCGCTGCACAGCTCTCAGGGCTGGGGCAGCTTTGTTCAGTGCCCGAGGACCGAGAGAAAGACCGCGAGGGAAACAAAGTTTGGGCGAGCAGCCAGCCGAAGAGCAGAACCTAGTTGCCTTTAGGGAAGTGTGTTCCAGGGGAAAATCGGCCTCAGCAGGTGGGAGAAGAGCCTCTACTCAGCTCTCCCACGCTGGCCCCGCAGGACCCGGCTCCTGGGGCCATCCCGCAGGGAGCCGGGGCTCCGCGGGCCTCGAGGGCCGGAGGACCCCGCGGAGGGGAAGTGCGAGCATTGAACACCGGGGACGAGAGATATCCGCCCCCCGCCGCCCATCCCATCCTCCCCCTCCGGACAGGTCCTGCTTGCACAGGCATTTGGTCTCTTCAGCCGGCTGAGAAAAGAGTTTCTCAGCGTTTAGACTTTCTGGGGGACACCTATGGCTAAGATTTTGTTGCGTGGTTAACTCCCCAGCTCTCCCCTTCCAAGACTGCCTGCATCCCAGCCCAGGCTCCTCACTGCCCGGGAGCCGTGGCAGACACCCTGCCAGTCTGAGGTGCCCGCGCTCTGTCTGAGCTCCCTAAATCAAAGGTTCAGCCACGTCGAATTCCACCAAGCTGCGGGGCTGTGCCAGGGGACCAGCGGGTCGTCTGGCGGGCCCCAGCGGGCAACCTTCTGTGCTTTCCCCACGGTGCCGGGATGGTGGGACACGGGAGAAAGAGGGGTCCCCAGAGCAGGGGCTCCGACAGATGGAGGGGACCTGGCTGCCCTGCAAATAACGCTGGTGTTTTAACAACCGGCCGGAGCTGCGCCGACACCGCAGCGGATAAACCTGCCCAGAGACAGGCTCCTCGTGTAGTAACACGGCTGGTTTTGTGTCAGTCCCGCAGTACTTCCACAGAGTGTCTTTGTGCGTAGACTTTGAGTTTCCTATACCAGATGACAATGTTAAAGATTTTATCCCCTCCCATCTCTGCGCGGCTCCAACTGAACTTCCCGCAGCATCAAAATAAACCCCCTACAGCGGTCAGGAT
Organism: Passer domesticus; assembly: GCF_036417665.1. Lineage (NCBI taxonomy): Eukaryota > Metazoa > Chordata > Aves > Passeriformes > Passeridae > Passer > Passer domesticus. The sequence continues at coordinate 77,956,175 of NC_087474.1, read as the reverse complement.
ATAGGTCACCTCTCTAAAAGGAAACACAACCCTTCCAAAAATATAAAACATCTTTGACGTAGAAAAAAAAAAAATACTCTTTTGTCTCCGAGCATCCTCTGTCGGTGTAAATAAAACGTGACAGGCGCGGGGTAAAATAAGAAGCGGGATGTTTCGAGATCACAGGAGAGGCGAGGTGCCGGCGCAGTGCGGGCAGCCGGGCGGCGGCAGCGGAGCAGGCGGCTCCGGGCAGGTGGAGGCTCCCGGGAAGGAGTCAGGCTGAGGGCTCGGGCAGACCTCCGAGGGAAGGCTGCAAAAGACACGGGTGTGGGATCAGATCCCTCCACCCGTTCCCACCCTAAAGGGTTCCCAGTGGTAAAGGTCGCGCAAGTGCCAGCAGCGCCAGCGCAAAAAATGTTAGCGGCAGCCCTTGCAGAGATTCATCGTGTCTCTGCAAGGCTGTAGGAAGAGCCCCCCCGTCTCCCGATCCTGCTCTGCATACCCCGTTGACAGCCGCGAATAAGGGCAAACACGCTTTGGCCCGAGATCTGAACACACGGCACCTTTTTGACTGGCTTCTCCCCCGCCCAAGTTTACATTCCGATCAAATGAAATTTCTGACTTTACACATTGTCAATAATTTTCATACATGCGCCGACCTTAATTACTTTCCATACCATTTGCAGCAGACAAATAGTTTCAGTGGGGTAAGGGAGCCGGCGGTGCCCCGGCCCTGGCGGAGGGCTGCGCTTTTCTGCCTGCTCCTCGCCTCCCTGCCCGGGAACTCCCCCCGAGCCCCGAGCCCCGGCGGGACGGCATCCTCTTCCCGCAGAAACCTGGAAAGCTCCGCGGGACGCCCCCGGCGCCAGGTGGGCAGCGAGGGGGGAGCCCTCGGGGCCGGCTGGAGTATGGGCAGCACCGCAGGGGGTGCGAGGGTGTTTTAATTTCGGAGGATGCACGCTGGGAGCGATGCGCGCAGCCCTGCCGCCCCTCACCCGCACCGCGGCGGTGTCGCAGCCCCGGCCCCGCCGCTGGGGAAGGCTCTAATCAGGAGCAGGTTTCCCCGCTCTCTCCTTTCCTCCGCGCCGCCTCCCCCTCCGTACCCCCCTCTCCTTTCGTGAGAGGTTTGCATTAATTTTTAAGTAAAGCCCATAAAACATAACGACCCACTCAAAGGTAGGGCAGAGTTACTGAGTGCCGGATTATTACATGATTTACGAACATAGTTTGGAAAAAAGTAATAATCCAAGATCGCACCTCAGGAGCGAGCCTGCCAGGGCCGGGCACGGCTGCTGTGGCCGCGGTCCCGCTGCCTCCCGCCTCGGTGACCCTCAGCAGGGCCGGTTCAAGGTGCGGGAGCAGGAAACCGTAAAACCAATTTTAAATTTTTTTTGTTAATTTTTTGCTGTTGTTGTTGATTTTTTAATTTTTTTTTTTTTTTGGCAGTGGTTTTACAGGCTGCATCTCCCCGCCTCTCCCCCTCCATACACCCCTTTTTACACCGATACCTCCAAAGCCTGCTACGATCCCCCACCAGATCAAAGGCAAAGGGGGAGCAATTGTGCCTCTGGGGTCCATGTCCTCCCCACTCCCGTCACCCTTTCTCGCTTTCCCTCCTCCATCCGGGAGGCTTTTATTGATGAGCTGCCTTAGAGCCCCCGCACGAAATGTCCCTGAAGGGTTTAGACAATTCATCAGCCATCACTTTCGGTATCTGCTTCCTCCCTTTCAAATACAATCCTCGCACACCACGCTGGGAGGGGAGCCGACTTGAGACCAGAACAGCTACATAATCAACGTCAAAATGATACCACTGACCTTTCGGCATCATGGAGTCCCGGCCAAAAAACCCTCCTCACGATTTATTTTTCCTTTTTTTATAAAATTTTATTATTATTATTATTATTATTATTAACTTTCACTGCCACACCACTTACACCATTATTGCTCGCTTCCCCAAATTCATCAAGGCTTTGCAGCTTCCTTCACCTCAGCAGAGGAGCAAAACCACGAAAATACAACGTGATGATTTAAACCCATGTCCTTGCAAGCTGTCCATCTCCTCCCCGCAGTGTGTCCGGGCGGGGAGGGAGGGACCTGGGGACCACCGGGACGCCCGATGTGCCCCGGGAGGGACCCCGGCCCCGCGGCGGCGGCCCGGCTCTCCGCTGGGTGGCGCTGGGATCCTGGGAATGGGGGCCAGGGCGTCCCTCACCTGCCGGGACAGGAGCCCGGGGACCCCCGCCACCCCCAGCCCAAGGCTCCCAGCCTCGCCCCCGCTGGGCGCCTTCCCACAACAGCTCCTGAGCCGCCCGGTTTTAAAGATCCCTCTATATGGATGTTATTCGCCCCCTACTCAGATGAATTGTGCCACTGCGGGGAGAGGAAGAGGGGGGACCCCTCCGATTTCAAAGGGCCCCTTGTTTGGCTCTCATGTCATCCCTACCGATAACGCCAGCCTTGCCTGCTTCTTGCCACGAAAATAAATTCCCAAGCTGAGAGGCGGAGAGGGGCGGTCCCCACGCGGGTCCCGGTCCTCCTCGCAGCCAGGCTGGGTTTAAATCCCACATCACTCCAGAAGTGAAAACTCTCGCCTCGGATTTGTCCCAGGGCAGAGCAATATCCTCTGCTTATAAAGACCTGCTATGCCTTTTAAACACGGGGCTGACATCACATACACATTATATGTTCATCTTTATTAAAACTTTGAGAGGAGTTTTTATTGTTTGGACCGAAGGGAGAAGAAGGGTGAGATTTGTTGGGAGGGATGGTGCTGGTGATGTGGACCTAAATGAACCTCTTGCTCAGGGTCTGGGTGATGAGCAGGGAGCCCGGGGCTCCCTCTGCCATTGCCAAAGGGGGAACCTGGATGCCAGGCACCCCAGGCAGTGAGAGGCCTGGGCACTTCTTCCCCCAGGTGTCTCAAGGGCAGCTTGGCACTGACTCTGGCTGGAGGGAAGAGACACTTGTGGCTGCTTGGGTGAGAAAAACCATTTGAATGGCACCAGAGAAGAAGCAGAAAAATGTCCGAGTCAATGCAGTCATGAAGGCATTTTACTATTCCTCTTCTGCAAACCCAGACAGCCTTTAAAGCTGCATGTGACATGCAAAGCAATGGATCTTTTCCAGCACTAGATATAGTTAGATTCCCTTCTCTTCCTTGTCTTCAGTCTTCAGAAAAACAAAAAGGCAAATAAAAATAGGATAAAATGGATTTGAGGGACAATTTTTCTTTAGCCTTTCTTTATTCCCTTTACCTTGTCCTCATTCTTCTTAATGAAAAGAAATGAAAAGAAAATACTTTCATCTTCCCACCATGTTTGAGGGACCTCAGGATGGAGGGATAGCTCTTGTGGTTAGAGTCTGGCTCCATCTCCAGCTGTCACCCCAGAAATACAGTGTCATGCATTATAGATGTGAGGAGAGCAAGTTAATGGTCTGGAGTTTACAGCTTTCTGGATCTGGTCACAGCACTTCCCAAGCCATGTCCAAGGAAATACGTTCTATACTTCCTGCCTTCAGGAGTCCTCTCCTCATTCTGTGTCCAGCCCCAGGGCAATGCAGCTGCAGTGTGCAATGGGAATTGACAGATGCTCTTGCAGCACAACAAATACACCGTGAGGGGAATTGTGTGGCGTGCCTGATTCAGGCTGCACATGAAAACAGAAATATGTCCTGTGCCCCCCTTTTCCAGAGGCTCTGCATTGGAACAACCTTGTGCATCTTCATGGGATAGAGGCTTCGTTTCCTGCATTCTGAGAAGACATTAGCTAAAGTGTCTTATGGCTAACCATGCATCTGATTATTTCAACAGAACAGGCATACTCTCTTGGAGGCTCTGAAGGCATCTAAGAGAGAGCCAAGAAATAAGTGAAACAACAGCCGTGAAGAGGATGAGAGGTAGAGATTCCCCCCAGGGAAGGCAGCTCTGCTGCTTCTCATGGTACTGAGGATAGAAAGTCCTGCATTTATTCAAATCCAGCTATTCAAATCCTGCTTAATTTTAATTAGGCTTTTTTCCCTTCTTCTACTACTAACCCTTCTACTCTTTTTGTTCTCATGAAAGAGACAGAAAGAAAAGGAAAAAAAAATCCCATGAGCCTTAATAGAGAAGGAACATATCTGTTTAACAGGAAACATCACATCTTTCACTCTCCAATTTGAATCTTTTTACAAACTTACTCCAAGAAACACCAGACCCAGGAGGAAGAGGACATGGCCTTTTCTCCCAGCTAGAAGAATTCTAGTGAAGAAACTGATTGGGAGATGAATCTGTTGCCAAATTTGTCCTGCCAGTAACTAATTTATTTTCCAAAGCATAACTTATTCCAGCTCTTGAAATCTGCAGTGTGGATCCAAGGGGAAATTGGCTCACAGGAGGTAGCAGGTTCAAGTCTCTGAGCTTCACATAGAAATATGAAGCTGGTGGTGAGGGTGAAGATATGCAGTTTTCTTTAAAAATTTGAGCACTTGTAGCACTCCGGCATATTCATCTCACCAGGATATCTGGGTGTAGAAATAACTATCAGTGATATTTGTGCACATCCAGATCATGTCTCAATGGTTGTCTGCCTTTTCAAATCATCAATAGTTTTAATTTAAAGTTATTTCTTCCCAGAGACTGAACCTAGCCCTGCAAAGTGGCACATTCCCAGCTGAGAGTTAGGAGCAACAGGATTGTCATCAATTACTTACCTCCTCAATGGAAAACCATTAAAAAAATTATATATTGGTGTAAACATGTTTGTATGAAGACACAACTTTTACCTTTGTATCTTTATATAGCATGTACCTAAAGCATTTACATAAACTCACCAGCAAGTGCAGTCCAGACAGGCTGTGTGTTAAAGGAACAATTATCCATGTACAATCCATGTACAATTATCTTTCTTTTCATGATGTTTCCCTCAGCTGTAGCTCATTCAAATTCCAACAGAACTACTGAGTAATGTCAGGGTGACCAACATTGAGGTGAAATCTTACTCATTCCATTTTGCAAATGGCATTTATGCATGAGGTAGATCTGATACCCCTGAATTTGTCTGGATGCATTGGCGACCTCCTATATAGGTGAATAAGATGTGGCAACGTAAGTATTTTCTATGTAAGTACTGGGTGATGCCTTTGGTTTACAGGGTTGGAGGGATGGGATAGAAATTTGCCTGGTTTGTGCCTTGACCACGTTCTCCATGCATACTGTTGCCTTTCAGGACTTCCATGTTTTGATGGCACAGAGAAATTCTCAGATCTGGAGGACTATTGTTAACTAGACACTCATTTTCTGTTGCCATCTGAGTGGATCAATAAGAATTGATCCAGAATTGCTGAAAAATTGTCTGCTATCCCTGGGTAGATCCGACAAAGAAGGAAGCCCAGCAGCAGAAAGAGGGAGAAGAGTTGAGAGACAGAAACAAGAGTGAACTTACCAAAACGGCTGTAGAAAGCAAGGAAAGGTGTAAAATCTTATATGACCAAAAAAAACAGTGATAAAACTAAACCTCAGTTCTAAAATCAGAGCAAACTTGATGGACAGGATAATAGGATTGTTTCATATCCCACTCACTTGATTTTCCACTCACTTCCTCTGCAATAAACAAGGAGTAATTCAGATAAGTTAATGAAACAGCGTTAGTGCCAGTCTGGTATACAGAGCTTATTGAAGCCAATGGAAATTTTACCGTGAACATGAGTAAAAGCAGGGGGAAAAAAAAGCAAGCTTACAGCCTTCCTCCATTTTGCATGTTTTTGTACAGCAGAATTAATCAGCAGTAATATCTCAGTGCGATTGGAACAATGCAGGCGCATTGAAAAAAAGTGGAAGTGGTGGGGTTATTTTTGGGCTCTTGCCATTGGGTGCAGTCCATTTCTGAGGCTGTGAGCTGGTTCCCCATGAAACCACCATGAGGGGGTGTTCAATTGGCCTTGCTGTCAGGAGTTGGGGTGGAGTTTGAAGTAGCTGACAAGTGCATTAGAAAAAATAAATATAACTGGAATGCTTGGGAAGTTACCTCATTCAGAGCTAGAAAATAATTTGGACTGCTGTGAGAAGGAATATTTGAAAAAAGATTATTCAGTAGGAAAATGCTTAGATTGGCTATTAATCCCCAGTGCTAGCATATTTTTTCTGTATTTTTGTAATTATATTATTGCCAGCTACTGTGGGACAATTGACAAATAACATCTGGTCACAAAGCCTGTTCAGGGTGACGGAAAAATCACTACAGCAGCAATTAAAATGCTGAGAGCCAAAGAATAAAACAGCATGCAGCAATCAAATGAAACAGAGCATACTCTACAGTCAACAGTTTTTCTCCCTCAGTTTTAAATACAGCAGTGCCAGTCCTGGTTGTAACAGACACAGACTCACTGCTTTCTCAAGTGGTTCCTGCAGACTCTCCTGAAACATTAAACTAACCAGGACTTTTGCATCAAATCCTGCTTGATCCTAGATGGGGATTCATGCTTTTGCTCCCTTTCTGGGTTAAATTCTTTGCTGTCCCTCTTTTCTTGATTTGCTTCCTCTCTTCTTTTTTTTTTCTTTTTTTTTTAAGAGTCTGAATGGGGAGTGGAAAGGGGGCAGTGAAAATTGCTTTCAGTTTGTCTTATTTCTGAACACCTTATGCATATGCTTAATTTATAATTTAGCAGATAACTTTTGTATAAAAATAACTATTTCACAATTACCCCATACATGTATATAATTCTAGGTGTAGCACATGTGAAGAAACATGAGTGAATGTTTACAACTCAAGCCATATCATTTCTTCAGTTTACAGGAACTGTTTAAAAGATCTGTTCAATAGCTGAGGTGTATACATCAGTAGAATGATTACCTTTAAACTTTTGAAACAATATTTCAGCAACAATTTCCTTGTCTACAACTTTACAAGGCTGTAAATAGCCCCTGTGTGCATAATGAATTCTGACATCATAGGCCAGGGTTCTTATACACAGCAGGTTTTCCAGCACTTTTATGAGCAAGTTACACCTTGAGGCAAAACTAAACCCCCCAACTTCTATTATAAATGTTACAATAAAATGTTCCTTTGAGTTTTCCTAGAGCTCAATGTTCCGTCTTTCTTCCCGTTCCAAGTCATTCTTTCTGTGCTGTGCACGGATTTGATACATGAAAAATGTGTTTTGCTGCAGACATATTGGATATTAGGTATGGTTACAAGGTGTTTTTTATGGCTAGGCTTGCAGGACCAATGTAACAAGGTGATAAAGAACAAAATCTCTTGCTCTTACAATACTGCACTCAAGGCTGCTGCTATTCCTACATGAACCATGGGCGGTGATTTTATTTATCCAAGCGCTGGGTGTAACAAAGCTCCAACATGTCACAAGCAAGGACTGGGAGGAGAAAGAGTCAAACGATTTTTTCAAAACATTGAGTAGAGACAGGCTTGCAATGAAACTATTCTGTGTAGCCTGACTGTGTTTCTCTTCACCCCCAGTGCTGTGGTGAGCCCATCTAACAGTGCTGTTCTAGGCTCCTTCATATTCCACCACAAAGCTGATGCAGCTTGTAAAGGTCCTTCTCCTCAGTTTTCCCACAGTAAGTCCAGGCTTTAAAATCACAAACAAATCAAACTAGATATATAAACTAGATATTCAACTGATACAAGTAATCTTCTTTTAATCACTAGAGCCATTCCCAGCAGCTAAAAGTGATCTTGGTTCAAGAAAATAAAGAAACATCACTTTTGTCCTCTGCATTGTCACTGGGCAAGCCACTTGCATCTACATTTCTGAGCAGTAGACTAGCTAAAGGGTGGGAACAGTTGAATTAGTCAAGAAAGCACTTCAAAAGATGCAAGCAGACATTATTCCTAGGTGAAAAATGCAAATGGTAGTGCATCCTCACTGTGTAAAATCCTTTCCCAGCGCTTCCTTTACAGAAAAGATTTTGTGACAATGTGACCAACACCTGACTGTGCACAGTAAAAAGAAACCTAAGCAAGGTGAACTGAAGATATTTATACAATCAGCTGCTTACTGAATGTGTGCTGCTGCCAAATGGCCATGCAAACGCCCCCATTCCTGCTTTTGACCCTAGTTTCCCCTTCACTTTCAGTTCTGTGTCTGTGCTTACGTTTCTGGTATCCCCTGGTACGAATGACCAAAATCCACACTGAGACTATATATCTAAGGCAGAAGAGCTTGATTTGCACGCTTCCTCTGTGCCTTCAGGTTGAAAAGTTGTGGATAATGTGGAGCTACTTTTTATTTGGATTCCATTTCACCTTGGTCTGTGGAAAAGTAGAGTTCTCAGGTAAGAGGATCAAGGCAAGTGGAGGCAGCACCACTTAGCTAGTGCTGCTAGGACAGGAAAATTCACTTCAAATCTCTGTCAGAAAACAGTTTTTTTAGAAAGCTGATACTCTTCTCCTTTTACAGACTCATCAGACGAAGATCAAAATGATGACAGAGTTTTCCTTGGCTCATTTCCTACGGCAGCAAAGCATCTTCCCAGTGTTGCCCCTCCGCCTCCTCAGCACACTGTAAGTTTCATTGTTGCTGAAGTAGGTTATCTAGAGGTCAGTAGGCTAACAGGGTGTTTGGATTTCCTAAAATTGTGCCTGTCCTTAAACGTGGCAAATGGGATTGTTTACCCACACACTCCCTCCTGAGCGTGGACCGCACACTGAAAGCCGCATACAATGCTGCTATTTCTGCTGCCCTGCTCCCCACCCCCTCCCTGCAGGTATTTCGGCTTTCCGTGGGGGGGCTCATTAAGGTTCATAAAACACAGTAAAGGACCTGGCTGGAGACACTTGTAATTCTACAGGTCCACCATGTGGGATACGCAATAAAAAAAATTGCATAGCTGGAAAGAGATGTCCTCAATAAAAGGCTTAATTGAAAGCAGCCTTGATGGTCAAAGTGGTATCAAGAGGAAGGAACTGCCATGACACTGAGGTTTGAATTTGTTTCCTCTGACACTGATTTCCTGTATGGCTTTGAGCAGTAAGGCACTAAATTTCTTCAGAGGTCTGTTTCCTACCCATAAAACAGGGATAAGAAGATTGCTTTTATTTTATTGCATTTTATCTTACCTATTTGGACTGTGAGTCCTTCAGCACAGAACCTCTCTCTAGCTGGCTAACAGCATCCACGTGGATGGCTGTTTAAGGTGCCAGCATTACACTGTCCAAAGACAGACAATATCTCTGTTCTCTTCTGCTATTTTGTGGCTCAAGAGGGTTTTATTATGAAGTGCAGGAGTGAGTGTTAAATTCTGCACTTCTTCCTAGACCAGTAAAAAAAGCCTCCTTTGCAAGAGTTCTCTTGAATTATTGAGGGCCCTTTTGGGTCTTCATTAAGAACTACATTATTCTTATTTACCTCAAGGTACTTCCACTGAGATAATTTCGCTATCTTCACAGCTATTTTACCTTCTGTTTTTTCTCAATAAAAATATGCCTGTAAAAGAATGACCCAATTAATATTCTAAACTTGAAACTTTCCAGTAATGTCAACAGCTTTGAACTGAGTATGAGAAACAAGGAAGAGCCTCCAACAATATTTTTTTTTTTTTACTTCTAAAGTAGTGATAATCATAAAAAAGTCCTAGTTCTAGTTAAAGTGAGTGACATTTCTATGGCTTTTTGCTTTTCCTAAACACAATATTCAAACTGAATCTTAGCTTTGGCTGCTGTTCACTGAAAATACAGATAGCACGAACACTTAGTACTACTTCTACGTTTTCTTGCCCATTTGTGTCATGCATATAATGTTAGAAATCACACATTACTTTGCTTACAGACTGACACTTGAACATTAATGTTAAAAAGGCCTTAGGTGCATAGTGAAATTTTGGGCCAGAAGAGGACAGTTTTGGAGAGGCTGAAAAATCACACAGATTTTGAAAACATCTATGTCTAGCTTAAGGGCTGGACATAAAGTTAAGGAGCTCTTACTGGAATATTAAAACATATATAATAAACTGAGCTTATAAGGTTTACATCATTCTGTCTTTTTGTCATGGCTTCATATTGTCTCCCTCCTTCCGTGCATGCCTGGCACCCATCCTGGAAACCACCACTGGTGTGAGCAGAAAGTAGTGTGAAGGATCCTTCTACACATAGAAAAGTAATAGAAAAATGACAAAGTAGAAGCCATTCCAACAGCTAATGGCCACCACATCACTTTCAGTTGTGCTTGTGTCGGACAGCTGCAGGAGAGATACCATGGCACTAGGAATTGCACTGGGAGCAAGGGGTCTAACATCCACCCCAAACCCATGCTTGTATAGATATGAGAGACCACTTGAAGGATGATGGCCATCACCTGCCTGCTGTTCTGAGGGAATATAAGGCCAGGCTGAGTGCATGCAAATGCTCTGAGCCTGAGCAGCACAGTTCTTTTCAATATACTGCTGATTAAGGCAACCATAAAAACAAGGGTGGCCCACAGGCTGGGTTAATGGTCACAACTGGGTGTTCTTTGTGGTTTGCAAACAGGTAAGTTGCTGTAGAATTTGCTGTATGTTTTTTAGACCCACCAAATATCAGTTGAGTAGTTGTTGTGTGGGTTGTTTCAATCCCCTTTGGCTAACAGACAGAAAAAAAGGAGTTGTCATCTTCAGCAGAAAGTGATCAGTTGTATGCTTGAACCTTATTGTTGTAAGGCATGGGTTAGTTCTTGGTATCTCTGAAGTTAAAGTTGTGTGACTTTTTATCAATAAGTAATTGAGGCAGAGGGTGTGGCTAAGACAAGTTGTAATTTTGTATGTGAGCCTGTGAAAGACTTTTTTTAGAAGAAAAGGCAGAAGGTGCCATGAGTGCAGTGTCTAAAATATTGAGAGATCATTGGTGGTCAGAGGATGTTGTTGATAAGTGGCAGGCTTCAGAAGGGCACAGAAATGGTCCTCAGACTGCTTCCCCAGTTGTTCTGTGCAGTAGGAAGTACTTAAGTTGGAGACATCATGGGAAGATGAATTGTAATGGTGTTTTTCTGACTGCTTTTTCTTATGTCAGTGCAGAGGAGCAACAGTCAGTGTGACCCTACCCAAATGGGAAAGAATTCTGGGGCTTGGGGGAGTCACAGCTCCTGTCCTTGTAAGTAGAGAGTCAGGCAGGAGCAGGTAAGTGCCAGAGGGGACTGTGTGGCGGAGCAAAGGGACAAGATAGAGTCTCTGTGTCTGCTGATCGTGAACTTTGTGTGCTCTAAAAAAGAAGAAATAAAAAACGATGTCCAGTTAGTTAAGCAGGGAGAAAGCATTTCTTGGCAGAAGACAGAACTAGGCTTAAAAAGACTTTTGGTAGGCATCCACAGCTAAATTAGTCTCCTGTCACCTGTTGGAGATAGAATGAGGACCCTTATAAAAGCCATCACAGAAAGAGAACTGAGAATAATAGGGCAGTGAACTGAGTGCTTGGGATCTCTCTACACTACGACTAATGGTATGGCAATTAAAAAAAAGTATCCGAAGCATTAGACTACAGCCAAAGGTAAGTTATAAAAGGTGTTGTAGAAACTTGGGAGATGGGATTCTATAACTGCTATATCAGAATAAATTACCATGGAAGGGAGACAGGGAAACAAAGGAAAGAGATTGCAGTACATGCCAAGAATTTTATACTTTCTCCGGAGAAGTAGAGATGAGTACCTGGTTTACAGGATGCTTCTGGGACATAGAAGTAAATATCTATAAGATTTCTGAGGTCACCAAACTGAATGGAGGAGTTAGAGTAGAACTTGGTTTTGAGTGACGATTGGAAGGATTTAAAAGGCAGGTCATGGTGGAGTTTTAATAAAATATATAACAGGACAAAACTAATCAAAATTTTGGAGAGTGCTGAGAACATTTAACTGTAGGAATGTGGAGAAAGCAATAAAAGGTGTTATTTCTGGCTGTTATTTCAAGAAGCTGACAAAGGATCTGAAGTTCTGAGGTAATTTAAGTGAAGAGGATAGTCTGAAATGGTTTGAAAATGGTAGTGGTAAAGCACCTCAGCTCCAAGGAGAGGAATATGTTCAAATAATGGAGTGGGACCATAGACTTGAAAAAAACTGTCTGCACCAGGCTGCCTCCTGGGACTTTAACAAGGTATCTGTCTGCTAAATCAAAGAAGGTAATGAGTGTTAGCTGATTTGGTCCCCACTTGTTTGTTCCTTTTCAGTCCAAAGTCTCTATTTCTCTCTTATGCTCACAGTTCCGTGTAAAATTACATTTATTGCTCATCATCTTGAGGTTTTTAGAGTTTCCCATGCAAATAAACATCCATGGATAAGTAAAGAATTCTACCAATAACCTTCACCAAGTCCTTCAATTATTGAGAAGGGTGGGGGTTTCGGGGGAAGAGGGAAGGAAAGGTAGATAATTATTTCCTTCTAGTTATGAACACAGCCTGAATAATTTATTTGGGTCTACTTAATACATAGCCCATTGAAGTGACTTCAGAAGATCTTCTAGTCTGTCACTGCCACTGTGTTGTCCTCTGGGAGTGGAGAACAGAGGAGTATCCAGGTGTGTCCTGGTGTTATCTTAAAACACACCTGCAGGCTGCAGTGTTGCCTTGATTATCTGCACACCTTCACAAAGGTTCTGCTTTGTTTTTGTTCTTAATGGTAAACTAATCACCAGTTGTAGAAACTGGTGAAACTGGAGTCAAGAGAAAGCCAGCAAAGTGGCTCCAAAGTAAGACAATGCTGGTTAGATGATTTGATTGGTGTCACTCAGAATAATGTGGGTATTTTGTCAGTTCTAATAGAAATGTGTCTGTTCCTACCAAGGAGATCTAAGAGACACAAGGTTTGTAATGGTTGCTCATGTTTCTGTTGAAAGCTAAACCCATCTTGGCTTAGAAAGTCCCTTTTCCTACAAGTACCTACGAAGTCCCTCATACTAAAAGATGTTTAGTTTTGTGTCCAAGAAGTAATATTCTGTCTTATCTTTTTACTTTGGAAAGCATGTGTCTCAAGAATAGAATGAGGGCCAAATATGTTCTGTAGGAATAGTTCCTCCTTTTGTGAGGGTGAATGATAAAAAAAGGGAAGGTTTTGAGTCTGAGTTTTTCAGTCTGTGTAGAAACGGGTTAGTATGTCCAGAGGTTGTTGCTGAAGAACATTTAAGACTGTCTTGGGAAAGGCAAATTGACCCAGTTATCATTTGGACAGTGGGAAGGGAAGAATCTGCTCTTCACTGGGGGTGTGTGGGCATGAAGTTTTCTGTTCTGATCCTCGATTGCAAAGTGACTTTGTCTAGCGCACAGCACAGGTGTCACACTTGCTGGATCAGATTTAGACGTCACGGAAACAGAAGATGGGGCATCTCAAGTGCCTCTATGGAGGTGAGCTCCTGGGCAAGTCCTTGGTAGATTCAGTCCCAATGCAGACATAAGTCAAGGCATGCAGACCAGCACCTCCTTGTGCTGCAGGTCTGCTCTGCTCGGTGAGAATCAAAAGGATTTAGAAATGGAGTTTGGATGCTTTGGTGGAACCCTTGGCTGCAAGGGTCAGCACCATGAATCCTTCTATCTAGAAAGCAATTAACAATAGGAAATTGTGTCCCACTGAGAGTTACCCACTGTTGTGTTGACCTGATTAAATTGCCAGTCTGTGTGGAAAGGCAAAATGTATGTTGGAGCATTGGGCAGCTCTTGGTTGATGCAAGGCTTAGGCTTGTAAACTACACTGAGAGAGCTGTGGGCTAAAGGAGAAGTTATGAATCTGGAGAGACCAAGGGTGCTCTGTTGATCCTGACTGGTGTTGCTGTTAGACAGGGATCTGGAGATGTGGATGTTGCAAATGAATTAGAGGCACAGAAACCAAGTGCAGTCCCAGGTTAATCTGCCTACAGGCACTGTCCTGCTCAGCTGCAAGGAGACTTCTCTGTGAGCTATTAAACTTTTCCTTTTTTTCTGTAACAAAAAAAAAGGCATCTAGATCCTGCAAGCCTCATTTATTGGTGAAGTTTTTAGGCAAATTTAACAATTAACAAAACTGGGCCTTGAATACATTCACCCCAATATTCAAGACTGTAGATTTCTGTTGTATTCTGAGGTGTTTTTTCTTCCTCCACTCACTTGCTGCCTCTGGGTTAATTATGTTTAACTGATGCAAAGCAACTCTTCCACAGCAAGGTATTTTTGAGCCTGATCCTGCAGGTTGTTACCCATCAATTAAATTCCAAGTCTTTGTTTTGCTTCTTATGCAGAATTCTTATGTTTTCGAGGTCAATATATATATGACTGTATGCATGACATGTAATTTTTTTTCTTCTTATAGTATTTCCCCACTGAGTTGTGTACTCTCCACAGTCCTTAACAAGTCCAGAGGAAGGGAACAAGTAGTCTCATCACTTGCAGCTTTACAGATAAACTGTCTCACTAGTATATGCTCTTACCTGAAAGGACTTCCTGGTGGCTAGAGCTAGACTTACAGCTAAGGACTCCATTTCCATGCTGCAGGTGTAATTTTCCTGTTATAACAGTACAGCTGGTCATGTGTTTTGTATTTTTCTTGATGTAAAAGTGCCTAGGAATAGATATATCCACTTGTATCTCAACTGCTTCAGATGCTTCCTACAACTCTTGCTAGGGCTGTCTGCATAGGTCAACATTTCCAGAAATGAAATACCTAGAAAGCCTGTATTTGGGAATCTGAATAGATGGCCAGCTTTTTTTTTTTCTTCCTTCTCTGGAAGGATGCAAAACAGATGCTACCATCACTAAAATCAGTGCTGGCTCTGATTTCTCAGCTATGACAGGAACATATGTCCATTTCAATTTCCTTTACAGTTCTAGTCCCTTAGTTCTATAGAAGAAAAAGGGGAACAACATGGAAAACATTCAATGTCTGATCCAAAGCATGTTGAAATGTATGCAGATCACTGTCATGGGCTTTGGATCAGGTCCTAAGTAAACTAATTCTTGGATTGTCACCTCTGGTCATAATGACCCTTTGTTTTGCCTTTTTAATGATAAATTATTATGTTATAAAAAGCCTTATGTAATTTCTGGCATGGTTAGGTGTGTAATCTTAGAAATGCTCTAGCCAGTTTCTTGGGTTGTGTAACAAATAATTATGGAATCTCGTTGAGTCTTGCTTTATTATTATACAGCTTCAGGCTTTACCCCTAGTGGCTTTACATGCTTGTTAATATTTGAGCTATCTTGTAGCTTGGGTAATTTGTAATGAGTTTTGTTGTCGTTGTTACTGAAGGTAGTATTAAACAAAAGTAGTTGTTGGAGGAAAGGGGGAAAATGTGATGGATGATTTGTTCTTCTGAAAATGCTCTTCCTTGTTTTAACACCTTTTGGCTCATTCACAGATACAAATATGAACTAGGAAGCTCTTCCAAAACTTTCCTTGTGTGCTTCTCTAGCTTATCAGGAACACACAGCACTGTACTTCTCAGCAGATTGGGCAGTGGTGAGCACTAAGTTTTGCTATAAAGAATACTTTGGTATAAAATATAGATCACTCTTAAAGATGGTGGTTTTGCCTACTAAGACTAACCTCTAGACAAAGACTATTAAAACAGAGGAGGTCTTCTGACTGTAGAAAGTATCTCAGTTCATAGAAAGGTTGGAGAGAATTTGGTCAACCTTTGCTGTGAAAAAGTGGACAAGATAGCTCTTGTCCCTGATGATTTTGCACCATCCTGCTTAATCATGAACTCTTCCTTTGACAGCTCTAGCCAAAACCCAAGAACTTTCTGGTTGCTTATTCAAGACATCTGTGATCTAACTTCAGGGTCAGAAGAACAGATCAAAACCAGAAAAGTTTTGTTGAGAATTGGAATTAATCTTTGGCAGGCCAGAGCTTCTGCTTATATATGTGGTAGACAAGGCTTCAAGAATGGAATGTGCAACTATGAAAGATCCTGATACAGATGGAATGGTGGGGGGGCTGCCTGGAGAGATTTAAAGCATGACTTATTGTTAACCTCACTCTCCCTCACCAGCTTTTGTGGTCTTCACAGGGACCTGAGGACAGCACGAGCTGCATGGTCTGCATGATTCTTGATCCAAGGCAAAGGGACAGAGCTAGACAGCCCAATACTGATGACACAGACAGGTCCAATCCTCCCTACCAAAGCTGAAGTGTGTCTGCTTTTTGAAAGAGAGCAGTTTTAATGGTGGAGAAAAAAAGCTTCAGGTAGGCTCTGAAATAACACTTACCACACAGGAGTGTTGCTTTGATTTTCCTAATGAAAAACAAAAGTCCAGATTGAGCTGCAATTGGAGAAACAGTAGCAACCAGTAAAGGTATTGTGTTCATGATTACCAGTTCACTTGTGTTTGCAGAATATGGGTCCTTGGCATACTCAGCTCTCAAATCCTGTCTGTGGTTGGAGGCCTCCCAACCCTGAACTTTTGCCAACAACCTTACCTCTCAAAGCAAGGCACAGTAAAGATAGAATAAGGTTCACAGGTATGATCGGGATGAGAGATGAATTTATCAAAACTGTTCAAGAGATTTCTCGTAAGCGGGATTTAATGCAAGTCTGAAGTTATGAATGAAGAGCTTTTGGGCAATGGTTGCAAATTTGCCCCCGATGGCAGCTACAATTTATCCTGTGGCCTGTTATTAGGAAGTGCTTTTGTAACAAAATAGCAAGAGGTCCCTCTTCACACCACACAAAACTGACTGTGAAATTGAACTGAAAAAATTGGAATGGGCTTAAGAAGTGACAGGACAGATTTGCTAAAGAAAAGGGTTTTTTAGAGCTATTAAGCACAAAAATCCTGTTTTGATTTAGGAACACCCTCATTTTCATGCAGCGTTTAGAAATGCATGGGACTGTGTTTACCTGCTGTTGGCCATTCCCTGAGCTATAGAGAATAGGTGTACTGGAGACAGGACCTTGGGCTAACCAAAGTTTCTCATTGATATAGGACTGGCAGATTTTTGGACATATCTGAAGGGATTTTGGAATTACACAGCTTCCTATGTAAAGATACATAACAATTCTCACAGTCAAGCTTGGTGTTCCTTATGACATTTTTTCAACAGGTCAGTTGGAAAACTCTATACAAGTTGGTTGTAAATTTGGCCTTTTAGTAAGATGTATTTCAGCTGCATGGAACATGCTGGAGTTATCCCGGGCAGAGCATCCAGGGAAAAGCTAATTCACCTGGCAGGCTGTGCTGGTGGTAGTCCCGCAAGCCTGTCCACCCTGCTTGGGTCTTTCAGCATCCCAACCAGGAACAGGCTGGGAGATGTTGCCAGAACTCACAGGTTCAAGTGAAGCATGTGGGCCCCTGGGGGGATGGACGGCAGTCACCTGTGCCACTTGTGGTGCAAGTGCACGCTCCTGTCCAGAAGGACACATTCCCTTACTTGCCCACATCAAAAGGATGAATCCCCTCTCCCCTGTAGCATGTGGGTCTTTCTCTGATTGCAGAATAAGAAACTGGCTCTGCAAGTCTTTTTTCATACAGAACCTTCATTTTTTTCATGCTTCTATTTACATCATTGAAACTTGGAGTTTTAAAACCTATTTTTTTTTCTAGCTTTGAGCTCTGTGTTCATAGTGCAAATATGGCCACATTTAATCCATATTTCTACTCTATCATATTATACAGCTGTTCACCAAGACATCATTTCAGTAAATGCCAATATATATTTATCTCTGCGACCATAAAAATGTTAAGCTTTCTTTTTCATATAAGTGTAAATGGTGACTTGCCAAATAATTGAGGTTTTTACGTGTAGATAATATTTTGATGTATTATTCACACTGTGCATTGATGGGCCCTTTGCAATTACTTTTATTGGATGATATTTTAAAAAAAATGTGTTTTTTCCCCCCTAATTTTGTCTGGAGTTACTAAGTAAATAGGTACTGGATTAAATAGAGCAAATGAAAAGTAGTACTATGTTTGACAGTGTTGATCAGGTCTCTGAGAAAGAAACTAAAGTTGAAATGTGAATAATTTCAAATAGGATGGTTTTTTTTCCCTTCCTGACTGAAAATCAGTTTCTGGTTTTGTTCTCACTATAACTTTATTTTAATGAAAAAAAAATCTAGTTAAATATTTAGTTTTTCCTGTATGTTCAGTCTGTAGAACTAATAGAGCAAGGAGAGAGCCTTATGCAAGCAGGGCCAACAGTCAAGCTCCTCTACCAGCCTGTACATATAAACACCTCAGAGTTCAGGTATGTTTTCAGGCTGATATGGGTGATCAACACCGTATGGTTATCTCGCATCAGTGCAACTTGAACAGTAGTTGAGTTTACATGATAGAAAATGATGATAACATATCTCTGCATTGATGGGCAGAAGAGAACCCCCAGGGCTCAGAGCTATACATGGTGATAAGAGTGTTTAGGTTGGAAGCTTATACACCTCTAGACTTGTGACTGATATGGTGTCAGGCAGAGCTGCAGAAGGCCTTCAGGAGACTGAGTTGTTTCCTCCTCCTTTCCTAGGCTCCATCCAGTTGCTGCTTTGAGAGTTGATTGTTCTGAGAGGCAGCAGGGCTTGGACAAAGCTTCTATCTCTGCAGACATCGTGTGGAGTAATTTTAGTTGGAACATGAATCCATGACCCTCTGGACCTCAGGATTGTCTCCAAGGTCTGAGTTCTCATGGATGTGGGAACAGGTTCCCTCTGCTTTGTTAAAGGATGATGTGTCCTTGTCCATGAGTATCTGACTAACTCCTGCCTATCATGACCCTCCCTGAAGAATTAGTGTATATTTTGAAGGCTTAAGCGGTTTTGTTCTGCTCATAAGGGGATGTGCCCTTGCAAGACCTGGTCTGTCAGACATTCCAGGTGTTGCTCATTGATTTCACCTCCCACTGGAGTAAAAATTCTTCTATCTTTGGTAAGGACAGCACTGCATGTACTTATGGGTGGCATTGTATGAGGTGGAATTCTCTGTTCCATGCTGAGAACCTCAGAAGAACTGGATGCAGCCCGGCCCATGGTAAGCTCAGCACCCTGAAATCCCTCTGGTTCCTCCCAGCTTACTGCCATAAGGTTGTGGCCAGAAGGCTCTTTGAAATAAGTTGAAGATCCAGGAAAGCAGTTACTGTGCAAATGATCATTCTGTTCAGACTCTTGAGATCTCAAATTTGCTGTTATAAGGCAAGTTTAAAGAAATGCAACAGAAATATGAAAATAATGAACTATCAGAAACTTAGTTTTATGGTTTTTTTGGCTTTATGACAAAATAAGTGTCTTGCTCAAAACAGAGTTTGATGTCAGTGTTTGAGCCTTCTAATTTGAACACCTATTTGGCCTTTTAATAATGCAGGGGACACAAAAATACCCCTTCATGCCACTGGTTGCTCAATTTGGCTGGGGTTTCCCATTACCTTCTTTCCCAGACTATTTATAGAATAGCAATTAAGATTAATGTATAGCTGCTCACCTTTAGTTCCTGGCTCAGCTGGGCTTTGAGCCACTCCCAGTAAAAGCTGAGTGACTGAGATATTTAATGTCCATGAGAACTCCTGCTGAAATCAGCTGGAGCCATCTGTCATGCAGGTAGATATGTGCATATCTGGAAAATAAATGGACCTTTTTTGCGTTTTTCACCATTGTGAAATGAAGTTTTGAGGCTGAAGTCAAAAAGAACATACTTCTCAGTCAATATGTGGAAAACATCTTCAGTTTTTCTCAGTCTATTCTTGTCATTGAACGGGAAATTTATCAAATAAATAGAAGTGAGCTCCCTATGTGCATCCAATCCTAATCCAACCCTTCTGAGAGAAAATAGCCTTAAAATTCAACCATTTTACAGTTGTTATGAAGTGATGAAATGCAGTGATTGGTGAGGTTTTCTTCTGCCTGCAAGATTTTGTGGTTAAGATGTGACTGGAGACAATTGTGTAGGCATGGTCTGAGGGGTGCATGTGCCACTTAGAGGAACGTACTCTAGCAATAAGCGCACAAAACCGAAGTTCTTTTTGTGATGGAGATCCCTGTGATAGTCCTGTGCTGCACTTTGTGTAGTGGTGGCTGATTGATTGATCCAGGCTATTGGCACAATCCCTGATCGTAGGATGTTACTTGCTGGCCCTGTGTCAGGGGATGTGGATGGATGGTGCTCACAAAAGCAGCCAACCAAAATAAATTGAACTCAAGCAGTGTTCAATCCTGTTTTGCAAGCAATTAAATAAGAATGAATATGATGATATGGTTTTGTCAGCCCTCATCACATCTGGGAGACCTGTAGGCACCAGCCTGTTAAGCCAGACTTCTTGATCTGGTAAGGAAGAGCAGAACTGTGCCAAAGGGAAGGGTCCCACGGCTTAGATCTAATCTGAGTTAGATTCAAGTCTGGGTGCCTGTGACTCCTCAGAAATTACAAAACCTCATTTCTTAAAGGATACTATGACAGAGTGTGCAAGTCCACAAGAGCCCCGCTTTTCCATTGCAGTGTCCACTGTGTTAGAATGGATTCTGGCAAAGTAACACAACTGTCTGTGTTCCTGATAAAGCTAACTACCAGAAGTACTCTAAATAAAAAAAAAGTCTTTGCATACATGAGGTTTCTATATATCCTGACACCAAGCTGGCTGAGAAGGAATTAAAGACTTTGGTTCTCCCATGTACATGCACATCTATAATACTGTCACTTAAAATTTTAAAACATTCATTCTTTCCCAGAGGTTTTTATTCACACTTGGAATAAACCTCCTGACTTCCACTGAATCAGGGCCCTGAAAACAATTTTTATTTTAGTTCCACAAGACAGTTTCCTTTCCACAACAAATAGTTATATTGGATGGTGCAGCAATCCTATAGGAAGAGAAGTGTGGTCCTTTAATTTAAATAGTTCACTATGCTGATATGTGCATTGAATTAAAAGGGGCTAAAATAATGGTGAACACTGGTCCATTTTTAAAATTTATTTGCTTTAAGATGTTTTATTGTAGGGGCTTTTATTAATGTAGTACATATAAATGTGAAAATAATTACTAATTACTGATACCACACTGCGACCTGAATTAAAAGGTTTTTATGACATCTTAGAGTAAGACAGTAAACTTCAGCTATGGCTAATTAGCACAAGTAATAGCTCTAGAACTGTATTCCATGCTCTTCTCTGTTGTACAGATTTACTCCTCCAAATAACAGGCCTTTGGCAGCACTGCAGCGTTCACAAACCCATGGGTGACCTGGCTGACTTCTAGCTGCTTCAGCTGTTTCCTAGTTTGAGTCATCTCCACTCTGTAGGAAACCCCAGCATAATTCCCCAACATTTAAATCAAGCTATGAAAATTTACACCTTTCACTTCTTTTCACACAGATGATCTCTTGGTCTTGAGATTTCAGTTGTGCAAAGAACAAAAAGGTGTCTAACATAAATTTTCCTGATGCAAATATTAATTAAAGTTTGGGTAATCTTAGAGTCCCTGCTCTGGTTGTTTGTAGTGGAGAGGAAGATGTTATAACAACAACATGATGATATATGTTGATTGTGTTGAGTCACCTGCTCAGGTTTGAATTTCTCATCTGTGGTGCTAGAGATAATAACACAAAGAGGATATTCTCCCTTGCATCCACTGGTAACAGTATGGGATAGGGGAACCTTATTCTCAGCAAAGAATAAAACCAATCTTCTTTGTATGGAATAAAGAAATGGGGAGCAGTACCTAGTTCCTGTGGAGCAGGAAAATTCTAACCTGAATTCTTCTTGGGAGCTCTGACAAGTGTTTTATCTTGTTAGCTGTGGAAGATCCAAGAATTTCCCAATTTCTTTGGGAAATGGCATGAGCTGTGCTATACTGCAATTTTGCTTTGGCCAAGCTCTCAGCAGTGACTTTACTATGGGATGAACAGGCTTTGGTTTAGGAGCTCTGACCAGACAAAATACAGTTTATATGCTTTTTCTTCCCAATTTAGGATCTGGAAGGAGAGATGCTGTCTGTTAGAGACTTGGGGCAAAGTCCTCTTAGCAGAGGTTGCTAAGGCATCAGAAGAGTCAATGGCAAGTTCTGTCATTTTGTAGCCAGTTAGATTTGAGGGCAAAATAGTTTCTGTTTCCTTAAGGATAGCTTTGAATAAGGGCAAGCAAGACAAGGGAGCAGAGGGAAGTGAAAGGGGAAGGCTGCTTCTCTGACTGAACAAGGTTGTTGAAATGTTACACTGCAGTGGTTTTTTTTGATGGTTATTGCTGAGAAGGTTGAGTAACTGCAGTCTGTACTCTGTTGTCATGTGTGAGCCTGGGTGCTTTGGAAATAATTTATAACTTCTTTGTCCTTTTTTAACCTGCTTCTTCTGGAGCTGGCGGGCATGGGAAGAGCCTGATATGACTCCAGGTATTGTGACACAGAAAGCTATGCCTTGGCCATGTTCTTGCAATTAGTCAGAAAGAGATGATCCAGAGGAGTTCAGAGAAACACAGAAATGACTTGGGGGCTTCCTGGATTGACTTATGAGGAAAGAATTGGGAAAGTTTTTACTGTACATCTGTAAAGTTCTGCTAAATGATTAATGGG
Organism: Passer domesticus; assembly: GCF_036417665.1. NCBI lineage: Eukaryota > Metazoa > Chordata > Aves > Passeriformes > Passeridae > Passer > Passer domesticus. The sequence continues at coordinate 77,933,786 of NC_087474.1, read as the reverse complement.
AAATGTGATGATAACATACAACTAATTGAGGCTTGTGTATGCCAAAGCAAGGGGAAGTACTCTGGTGTTGTATGAGGATGAGTACGGAGCACTTACCACTGTATTGAAGGTGGCTTTGTGAAGCACCCAGAGCAACAGCAGGTGCTTGCTGGTGAAAGAGAACTGCATTGTACTCTTGTTTTAGGAATAATACTAAAAATCTGCTGTCACTTAGTTATGCAACTTAACTAGTCTCACAAAGAAAACCATATCTTTGCAGGCTTTCTTCTTCATTGCTTAGGATGCTCTAAATATAGCTACTAAATAATGCCTTGTTCCAGAAGTTATTAAAAATAAACTTAAAGAAACTGCACTGGAGGGAAAGTAACTGGGTGATTCCAGAAGATGTTCCTATCCACATTTTTATACATTCTTATTAGAAATCTAGTGAAGATATTTCTGCAGTAAGATGCTGTGATTTTAAACAGTAATGCTGTGGAAAGAACTGAGATGGACAGTTTGGTGTCATATGCCTGGTTTGAAAGACCATAAGTAATCTGAGGTTTTACAGAAAATTTTCTTTTCAAAAATTCAAGATTGACAACTTCTACTTGGAATGTTGAAGTTCACCTGCCTGTTTGTAACAGCTACTGAATAAAGTAATAGGCCAGGAAAATGGAGTCCCAGGTTTCTGCTGAAACATTGAGATCTTTAAGACAGTTAACTTAAAGATCTACCAAATAAAAAAATGAATTTCACAGAAGCAGTCTTGTTGAAGAGTCCTCCCAGTAAAGTATCCTGGGGTAACTCATGGACCCACAGAGTGCCTGTAGTTAAGCCGAATTTTGCTCAGGTATGTTATTCATTAATACTATTTCTCTACAATGGACTAAAAACATTTTAGCAATATTAAGGATAAACAAGAAGCATACTATTTATGTGAAGGGTTGCCAGCTGACTGTCAGATGTTATTGGAATAACATCTCCAGTACCAAATTATGACTTAAAATAACAACAACAATTCAAACACAGCTAAAATAAACCCATTGGACCCTAAACCAGCTAAATTGTACTTATTAAAACATTTATGAACACATACTGCATATAAACGTGTTCCGTGAATAGTTATGATCAGGAAGCAACTACAGAGGAATTTGGAAAACTAGGTGTTGGCCTATTTTCTTGGTTTTTCCCCTCTTACATGTTTTTTCTACCTTGGGGTCCTAGGTCCCACATGCTCAGCGCAAGACTTTGTACTGAGGACTAGAGTTGTATTGCTCCATCTTGGATATTCTCTGCAATTAAGGAGGGGAAAGAACCCACAAAAACATTGCTTTTCCCCATAGCAAAGGAGGCTATTAGTGTGCCATGCTGCTTGAAAGAGCTCTAACATTTTGAAACAGGTCATAATAAAGAAAACAATAGCATGGTGCAAGAGCACAAATGTGTAATGACTGTGTTCTCTCAATCCTTCCTCATACTCTCCCCCTCTGGCCCTGGAATAGAGGACACAGGCCTAGTCCATCCAGAGGTAAAGAGGTATAACTTCCTGAACAGCAATGTTTAGCTCCTATGCAGGAGTAGCTTTCTGAAGCTGTCAATAGATAACCTGAAAAAGGATCATTAATATGTTTGGATGTTTAGAAGGGACTAGGTGTTCTGTAGCCATTTGTCTGAATTTTATGATAGGGTATCTGCACTCCATAGATGTCTTCTCTGAAGCTGATTTTGAGACTTCTGAGAGTCAATGAAGACAATTTAGTCAAGAGGAAAATGTTTCCTCTTCAGGATGTAAACGAAAGATGGAACTATATTCACCCCATCATTAAAGTGCTACCGTAGTGCTCAGCAAAGTTGCAACAAACACTCTTGCCAAAATCACAACTTAGTGCCTCGAATTTGGCTGGAGGTGGATTTCAACTTTGTTTTTGTCTACTTCAGACTTAAAAGGCAAGAAGCCTGGCACAACAAAAGGACTGACTCTCTTGCCTGTTATTAAAAGAAACACCTTCTCCAGCCCAGTGAAGAGTTGTGCAAAATGTGGGCTTTGGTTAGGAGCACTACCCTTCTATGTAGGGCTGTGTTGCTCTCCTTGCTCTTGTGTAGGAAGTTTCACCTTGGGCTTCTTAAGGCATGGTGTGAAAAAATGAAGGCCCTGTGAATCTGAGTCCTTTGTATGTGCCTTTTTTTTGGGTGGAATTTCTTTTTCTAAGGGTCTTCTGTTCCTGAAACATCCAGCCCTTAAGAATCACCATTTTGAAAAATGGTTTGGGGTAGAAATACTTGCAAATTCCCAAGACAAAAATCCATCCAACTTTTTTTCAGTCTTCTTAGCATCTAGTATGATACGAAGGGCCACACTTTTTTCCTTAGGAGCCTTCACTAAAGAGCTGTGTTGAAATGAGTTTTGCAGCTAGCACTCCTGTTGAATAAAATGTTTGATTTCAGTGGATTCCTTCCTGAGTAGCATTATGGATACTTATGCCATCTTATGGGTGATTTGGAAGGCAAGCTGAAAGCAAATTTCAGGCTTCTTCAGATCTGGATGGTAAAAATTTGGGTTAATTAATCTGAAAGGAAAATAACAATCAAAAGGCTGTCCTGCTGGCATGCCTCCACTGAGATACAGGAGTTAAACACTTTGCCTCCACTGTACAGAAAAATAGGCACAGTATTGTTATCCTGCTGCATGGATTCTGTGTAATATATGCAAGCTGTTATCCACAGATTGCTTTTGCAAGCTCATTTCTTTTACGAGTTCATGTTTGGCAGCTATTAATTCCTCAAGTGCACAAAATTCTGCTTAAACATCTCCTTTGCATTAATTTGATCTTATTCCATTCAGGAAAGGTTTATGCAGTTCTGCTGCTCACCAGCTTAAAATCTGTAGAGATGTAGGAAAGCAGCTAGGACTAACATTATTCAGGTAACCATTTTAATCACTACTTGCTATAGCTGGGGCAGGATATGGAGAAGCTGCCCAAAATAGTTGATCAAAATAATTTGATTGGCAGGTATGATTTTTTTCCCCCCCTGCTTTAAAGCAAGTTTAAACATTCAAAGCCTGAAAGAGATGAATCAGTTATAGGGGGGAAAAGTCTGAGGAACAAAATATATTTATTTGGAAAGCTAAATCTCTCCTCAAAAAAGTGCTTAAAACCAGAGCCTGGTCTGAATCCGAATTCGCATGCAGTTCTGCTTAAACTGGTGTTTTATTGGAGAAACTGCAGCGGGATTGGAGCAGCCAGCATGGGATATTTTCAGGTCCTCTCACACAATGATAGACTTGTTTTGCTCCCTGTTCCTGTCAGGCTTTCTTTGCTATTGACCTAATTTTTGCCTGTGCAGTGTGTAAAAATCCCTCAAGTATCATCACAAACGGCACCCATTCAACAAACACGCTGTGGGTGATGCAGACACTGGTAGGACTAAAAGGCCATGGCGCCGAAGTGTTGGCTCGCTGCTGATGTGTCAAATATCACAAGGCAAAAGGCTTTGTGTCTCTTCTGTCATCCTGATTTATTAGACGTTTAAAAAGACAAAGTACCCAGACATACAAACATCGCTGTTTTGGGAAGGTCTGTGAAATGGTTAATGCGCTTGTTCCGCACAAAAATGTAAAGTGTCGGTTCTCTGATTACCTGCCGCTGGAAAGTGTTTGGACAGGTGCTGTGTTTCACCAGCCGTCTGTCACAGCCGACAGCTCGGATTTATGGCTGTGCAGCGGGTCCGAGTGCCGGGCTGCGGCTGCTGCGGTCCCCGCGGCCGCTCTGCCCGCCCGGCCGCGCCTCTGCCGGGTGGCGGGGCCGCGGCACCGGCACAGCGGCTTTTCCCTGCGGCTTTTCCCTGCGGCTTTTCCCTTCGCTCCCTCGGGAAGCCAATCAGCCGGCGTGCTCTGAGAAGCAGGCGAATGGGACAATTTCCACCCAAAGGCCAACTGGGGGAAATTTGTCTCTTGCCTCCTCTTAGGAGGATGATGCTCAAGCAGGAGGAGGCGGAGAAGACCCTCCCTACCCTTCAGCAAGTGACAGCCGCACAGCCCCGCCGCCGAACAGGCTCCGCACAGCAGGAGCTACCTGCCCCCTGCTCCCATCGCCCCGCACCGGGGACCGCCTTAAACCCTCATCTCGACCGTCTGAGGAAACCCAAACAAGGGCTAAGAAAGGACCGCGAGGACACAGATATCCCTGTTACTGTACTGTTGACATACGTTTCTCGATATATCAAAAAATGGAGTTTCACAGAAGATAAATACAGAATAGAATACTTATTAACAAGGGCTATGTCGAACTCTGCGGGCTTTTTGTTTTGTTTTGGTTTTGTTCTTTTGCTGTTAAAATAAAGCTCAATGTCATCCTGTTCAACATACGTTTACACACAGCTCATCCCTATTCACACTTAAATATATCCGATTAAAATACACGCTTGTGGCTGTAATAACTAATTCCACTTTCCATCAAGATATTTTTAACATACCCTGAAATGTGACTTTTACAGATGGACAAAAGCAAAAGACACTAGGAGTTGCGTGCTAACAGGTTATATGGACTCCTATAAAAAAGAGACGGTAAAAAATACAAGCCAGAGGAAAGAGCAGATTATGGAAGGGTAGATTAGTATTTGCACAGAGCCTTGAAGGCAGAATGATGTCGAAATAGTGTGTGTGTATGTGTGCGTGCGCGTGTGTACATAAAAACCAATTCCTTCAAGGGCTGGATTACTTCATACATTAGTCACTAATCTCTCGCAATGTTCTGATGGATGTTATGGTCTGAGCTTAACGCGGCGTGAAATCTGTTTGAGCTGTATTGAAACAGGTCGGTGTTTTCGGCCGCAGATTGTTCTGTTTGAAGCTTTCCTTTCACAACACACCTTTGTTATTCGGAATAATTTTTACGAGTGGGGTAGAAGCTAGGCTTCAGCTGCTGAATCTCGGCGCTGAGGGAACAAGAGGTAGGAGAGAAACTCCAAGGTCCGAAATAGGTATAATTAAAAATTCTCCTTGACATCGTTTTTTTAGGTAACCTGAGCTTACAGAGGACTTGAAGGGGAAAAAAACTCGCCGATTTTCATACTTTTAAAAGTATTAATTAAAACAAGCAACCGAACAAACGAACCCCGAATGATCATTTCAGCATTTGTATAATCTCTTCGAGTTCGGGAAAGACACTGATTGGTAATTCAGCAGCACGGGCAGTTAGCCTCCCCAGCCTTTCCTTTTCCCGACTTAGCCTTTCTGAGGCTTTGCCGATCTCTTCTGACAATACAAATCAGCCTTAACATAACGCCCGTCGGGAGAAGGCAACGCGTGCAAACTTTTTATTACCAGCAGATACTTCCCCAGCTTTCACGCCGCTGAGGATTCGCCCGCTGTAAGTGGCACCGGGGATGTCTCCACCAGAAGCAAGCCGAGCCCGGTTGTGCCAACCTGAAGCGAGTTTTCCTTAGACCGAGAGATGACAACAGGATTACATGTCGCCTGCTGTCCTTCGTGGGAACAATAACAACCACAACCACAATAACAACAACAGAAAAAAAAAACCCCAAAAAAACCCACCCCCCCCCCCAAAAAAAAAAAACCCAACTTTTTTAGGGGGGAAGGAAAAAACCGGCAGGCAGATGTACAGTATTTTCACAGGCTGCCCCACGTCAGGTGGTTTTCCTGCAAATCTCTCCGCCTGTAAATCCCCAGCAGTTCTGCAGGGCTGAGCCTCGGCGAGAAATTCTGATTTGACTCGAGGAATTGCAGAGGACTTTCACACCTGGCGGCAGCCCAAGAGGAGAACTTCTCATCTCCCGTGACTAAAATAAGGCGGGTCCGTAGGTGGCACCTCTACCCGCCGGCCGGGATGGGGATGAAAGGGCGGGCAGCCCTGCTGCCCCCGCGGCCCCAGCCAAGCTTCTCGTTCAAGGCTGTCCCACGACAGGCTTCCCTCCCTCACGCCAGCACAGACATCACGCTCTTCTCCTTATTACCGCCTTTATTTAGGGGGCAGCTTTTATTCAGGGGAAAGGAGAAAGGAAAAAAACCGGAAAAACATGGTGGCCGAGCGTCCATAAAATGCACACGCACATATATTACATACAAACACAAAAATAATATACGAAAAAATTTACTCTTCTCTTTCCAGTAGCAATGGTCTTGGCCATAAACGTAGAACGCCAGCCAGTACAGGAGACAACGCCTGACATTTCCTTGAGCCCTTTCCCCTCTCCCGCCCCCTCCAATAATTAATTTAAAAAGCTGCACTCTCTTTGTGTTAAAAACACTACTTTTATAAATAATTTAATATCCTCCCTTCCCAGGAAATGCCAGTTGCCGGACAGGAGAAAAGGTTTCTTTTGGCACAGTGATGCATTGCTTTGCAGTACAGACCTACGGCTCCTCAGCAGACCCCGGCCCCCTCCCCTACTCTCTCCCTGCTGTTCCCGGCCCCCCTCCCTCCTCCCAAGCGCACAGCGCATCCCTCAGCGGCCTCAGCCGCGCCCTCCGCGGGGCACCCCCGCTCTGCTGCCCCAGGCTGCGGTAGCGGGAGATGTGCGGACAAGAGAGGGGCACAGAAAGGAGATGGCGAGGGACTGGCTTAAGTCAAGTAGTCTCAACGAACAGTAAGAAGCACTTGAGGCTCATGGCTATGTCCAAACAGACAGTTGTGTGAATTTTTTTCATTTTTTCCCTTTTTTTTTTTTTTTTTTTTTTTTTGGCTTAAGTTAAACCCACTGTCATTTCACTAAGGCACAGTCACCGAGGCTTTTGCTTGGAGGCTGTGGTCGCCTCTGGAGTTAAAGTGCGGGATCCAGAGCCTCCTCCTTTCCCCCTCCACGCCTCCCCGGGCAGGTCCCTCGCAGGGGAGGAGGGGGGCTCCATTAAGCCAGCGGGGTCTCCACGGCGTACGGCTGGAAGGAGGCCGAGCCCCCCGCCGCCGGCGGCAGCGGCCCGGCCAGCCGGAGGGGCCCGTAGAGCGGGGAGCCGGGCGGCGGCCCCCGCCCGCTCTTGGCGAGGCCGGCGTGGAACAGCGGCGCCCGCGGCCGCTCCGCCAGCGGCGCCGCCTCCCCCGGGGCCAGCGCGGGCCGCCCCCCGAGCAGCAGCGGCGGCGGCGGCGATGGCTCCGGCAGCCCGTAGGCGCAGAGCTGCAGGAGGCCCCCGCCGTAGAGGGCGGGCGGGGGCTGCGCGGCAGGTGGGTAGGGCAGCAGCGGGTAGGGGCCGGGCAGCAGGTGCGGGGGCGCGGGCGGCGCCGGCCACAGGAGGCGGGCGTGCTGCGGCGGGGCGGCGCGGGGTCCTGCCGGCCGCTGCAGGAGGCTCTCGATGGCGAAGGAGCTGGAGAACTTGGCAGCGCCGCCGCCCGCCGGCCTCGCCCCGCCGCCCCCCGCCGCTGCCTCCTTGGCGGCCGGCGCGCAGTGGCAGGGCGAGGAGGCGCAGCAGCACCGCGGGGAAGCGCCGGGGGACGCGGCGCCCGCTCCGGCCGCCTCCTGCGGCACTTGCGGCGGGACGCCGGCGGCGGGGCGGGCGGGCTGCGGCGGCGGGGCGGCGCGGCTGAGGCGCTTGCGGCGGCGGCGGAAGACGCCGTCGGCGAAGGTGTACTCGCTGCTGGGGTTCAGCATCCAGTAGTTGTCCTTGCCCCAGGGCCGCGCCGGGTCGCGCAGCACCTTGACGAAGCAGTCGTTGAGGGAGAGGTTGTGGCGCACCGAGTTGCGCCAGCCGGTGTAGGCGCCGCGGAAGAAGGGGAAGCGGCTCATCAGGTAGTCATTGATCTCGGCCAGGGTCAGGCGGCCGCCGGCCGAGTCGCGGATGGCCATGGCGATCAGCGCGATGTAGGAGTAGGGCGGTTTCGGGCGCCGCGTGTAGGGTTTCCCCTTGGCGCTCTCGGCAGGCGGCGGTGGCGGGGGCTGCGGCGTGGGGGGCGGCGGAGGGGGATGCCCCGGCCGCCCGGCCCCGCCGCCCGGGCTGTTGGCCGCGCAGTCACCGTCCGAGCCCAGTTCGCTCTCCGCCGGAGCCGGGGAGAGCGAGCCGCTGCCTTCCTGGTCGCTGCCGGTGCTCAGCTTGTCCTCATAGTGCTGCGAGAACACCTCCAGCTTCATGGCGGCGGCGCCGCCGGCCCCCCCGCACCCCGCGGCTCCGCTGGGCGGGCGCGACCCCCGCCCCTCGGCGCGGCCTCAAGGGAGGCGGGAGGCGGCGAGGCGACCCAGGGGCTTTCTGTCCCCTCGCCGGCCTGGACAGCTCCGCGGCGGCAGGCGCCTGCCTCGGCTCCGCTGGGCGCCCGCCTCGGCCCGGGGTCGCTAGCAGGGCCCGGCCCTTCGCCGTCGGTGGGCGCCGAGGTCGGGCTGCGGTGCCCTGCCGCCTTCGGGACCGGGCGATTCCTCCGGGCGTCCACCTCCTTCTTCCCCACTGGGATGCTCGCTCTCCTTTCGCCCCGTTTTTTGTCCTTCTCGCTCTTTACTCTTGCCGCTCCATGGGGCCGACGGAGAGGGGCGAGGAGGTCCCCGTGGAGCCGGTGCGAGCAGAGGGCGGGCGGGCGGCTGGCTGCCGGAGCCGGCACTTCTCCGTGTCCGGCCGGGCTCGGTCCTCCTCGGGGGCGCTGCCGCTGTTACCGATCGGCGCTCCCCGGGCGCGGGGAGAAGCTCTCGGGGGCCGTCGGGGTTACTCCGCTCTCTCCGGCTTCGGCCCCTGTCAGTGCCGGGACGCCGGGCTGGCTCCTCGCTGCGAGGCGGGCAGCAGACGGGTTATTAGGGTTATTAGTGTTATTGTCATTATCTCTCCCTTCCCCTGTGGTTGTGTGTCTCTCCACCACTTTCAGACCAGCCCATTATAACGCCGGCGAGAGGCGGAGTCAGGACAAAGATCTGAAAGGGTGGTGGGTGGAGAAGCAAGGTAGCAAAGGTGGGTATGCCCTAATAAGCCGTATCAGAGCCGTAATTAGCCAAGATGACAGCGAGGTCTTGTTGGAAAGTTATTTTACGAAACTTGTTTGTATTTTCTCCTGCCAGGTCCCTCCCCTTCCCGGGTATTTCGAACGAAGCCGCAGTTCGGCGCGACTAAGCAGAGCCGGCCCGCCTCCCAGGTGTAAAATGCAGAATGACTTATAGGTGGCAGAGCTGAACCTGTTACGTGCAGTGATTTATTTTAATAGCGCCGTATAAAGCAACAAGTTGTAATATGACAGCTCAACAACCTGTTGGAAAATAATACATGGCTTTGCAGTTGTGAATTCCTAATGATTTATGTAGCCTGACAAAACAGTTTCAGTCCTGGTCTCTCTTTCCTTCTGTCATAAGCACACCTGGTGCAGAGGTAGAATGGGAACGGGTAGGCAATGCTTTGGAGTTTTGCTATGAGAGAGTTAGTCAAAGCCTTAACCTCAGTTTTACGTGTGCTACTGTTTCTGTAGTAGCATTGCTTAAGCTCTTCTGGATGGTGTGTTAGTAACCTCTCTCACAACTGCCACTCTCTAGTAAAATATTTTATTGTGTAGGTTTTGGGTTTGGGTTTTTTTTAATGGTAATTTAACATTTTTAAAATCACTGTGAATCTGTAAATTTCCCATAAAACTTGGGACAGTGTATTTGCAATTTTACCTGGACCCTCTTTTTAAAAAAAAATATAGTAATCCTTTTTGGGTTTGTTTTTAGGTTTAAGTTGTCAGGGTCTTACCCTCCTTCAGTTCTTTTTTTTTTTTTTTCTCCTTCAACATTATGCTAGGTAGAGCAACTCAATAAAGAGAGCTAGCTGGCAGTAGCTTCTCTGAAAGCTCCCTGTTCTGCTCACTGAGAGTCCATTGCAAAATGCCATTTCACTCATATGGCAGTAGCGCTGGCGTCTGCAAAACAATAACAAAAGCATCAGCAGAAATCCAGTGTGGTGCTTATGTTTTATTTCTCATATGTATGCTTCGAATTTTGTGTCCTGGAGTAAGAGTTGGATTGCTCCATGCTTTCCAAAAGCAGTCTTTCTAAATCAGACCTTATTTTAGAATAAATACATAGTGCAGAGTCACTCTGGTTAGAGCTATTCTACTGTGGTCTGGCTCTCAAGGAGTATTGGAGAGGAAGATGAAAAAAGACAGGTTTAAAAGACTAAGAGCAGAAACAAACAGCCCCACTTTCTATCTTGATCTCTCTTGAACAGAATATATGTTCCCCCACACACACCTGCATTTTGTTACAAAGCTTTGCCATTTCTTCAGTCTGCATGGTAAATACTGAAGAGTGAGAGGTTCTTCTGTCCCTCATTGCATTCTTGACAACTTTAATAGAAATAATAATACACTGGATGTCTTGCTGTTTTCACAAAAGCTGTACCAGTTGAGAAAAGCAGGCAATTCAGAAGGACAAAAATAAGAGGAGGGAGACCTCTCTTGGTTCATTGTTGTTGTTGTCTCCATGTAATGTAAACTGAAATCCTTCAGTAAATTGTTGTCTTAGCTGTAGGTGCCAATGTTTGTGTTTAAGGGTATGGGAAAAAGGTATAATTCCTTCCAAAACTCATATTTTCTACGATGATGCCAATGGCAAGGGTAGGTTTGTTCCTCTTCCTGCTTTTGTTGTAAATAGCAGCGAAGTAGTGATGATTTGCTAGCTTGCCTTTGATGTTTATTTTATTACCGTTCCACTATTTGTGTGGAAAATGTACACATTGTCTCTTATCTTTATTCAAAGAACTTAAAAAGTCATTCAAATGCTGTAGGTAAACACGTCAGACATAACAGAAGCTTTTTCACAGCCATACTTCAAGACTAGGAGTGGATGGCAAAGCTGGTTTTGCAAGATTCAAAAGGGGACAGAAGCTTGTACTCAAAATAATACAAAGATAGCTATTAATGGGTGGGAGCAGGGCACCTTTCTAAGATCAGCACTGATTCTTGTTGTGGCTCAAGGCCCCTTTGCTATCTCTGAGCCAGTGCCTGTTGTAAACTGTCCCTTGAAATCTCTGGTGGCCCTGACCTGAGAAAATATATGAAAGGTGCTTATGAAAGGTCTGTGCAGGGTTTAAATAGAGCCTTCCTGGCCTGAGTGAGAGCAATATCAAGCCCATTGCTAATGCTGCCCATGAAACACAAGCAAAGTTGTAAGAAGTGGTGAAATAATCCAACTACTCCCATCTCTCACCACTGAGAGTATATGTAACCTCAAGCCTTTTCCTGCTATAGTTTTTAAAAAGGCACAGTATCGCCTTCAGGTTTATAAAGATTAACACAATCATCGGAAAAACTGATTCTGTTAAGTAAACTTCACATCAAAAGCACTTTGATGTGTGTATTATAGCAAAGCCAAACACCCCACCCCCATCACCCCAAGAAAAACCTCCAAAAACCTCCAGTGAAGCAAGGTAAAAAAAAAGTCTAATTCTTTGTTCTAAAATGAAATGTCTCTTCCTCTTTAGATCAGCAGAGCAGGACTTTTTTTGATGTATGATCTCCTCTTTTCCTACCCAAAACAGTATCCAGTCAAAGACAAACGGAGAAATGTGAATGGTCGCTTGAAAATCACGCGACCAGCTTTGCTTCTCATTTTCTGTAGTATTTCACTCATTTAATTCAGAAATAATCTACCAATGGGTATTTGGAAATGAGGTTGTATAGTCCTTTGCAGTTTGCTTAAGCTACCAATTACAAAAATATTCCTTACTAAATGTAGAAAAATGCTACGCTGTCTGGTGGTTGAGTGTATTTTTGGTTGATCCATGTTGTCTCCATGGTATTTTAAACTGTGGAGACATGTGTTTTTCAGTTCAGCAAACATCGTTCAAAGGTGTGTCACGATATGTTCTTGGTTCAAATTCTTTAAAAAATTGTTTCTTTCTGTTTTTTTTTTTTTTTTTTTTTTTTTTTTCCCATGCAGTTCTTTCTTACTTCTCTTTTCTGCTTTCTGTCTCTCCAGACCACTAACTATAGATTAGAGAGGGTTTCCAGGTAAGGTCATATAAGAACAACTGGTCAATAAAGGTCTCTGTGGTGTCTGGAAAAGTCCTGTAGTTAGTGGTAGGCAAGCTTATTTGTGCACCTGAGATGTCCAGCACACCAGCTGGACAAAGTGCTCCAACATCTCTTCTCCTCTTGTGGCAAGCTGCAGGAGAGCACTGCCTTGCCAGGAAGGATCAGACTGGACAATGCCATACACTACGTGAGAAACAATGGAGCAGTTCAAAGAGTTCGCTCTGGATGGGCTGCTCGCAGCAGGAGGTGTGCCTAGTATGCATAAATGAACTACAGTCTGTGAGGGTTGGCTAATTCCACCATGTATATTTTTGTAGTTGAAGGAAATCCAGCTAGAGACTGAGCTGTAAGAAAGGAGGTTAGTGCAAATTCCTTGAGACCTTGAGAGGAAGAGTTTGATCATTGAAGCAGAATGCATGTCTGTGTGAATTCCCTCATTGGGAAAGACTGGCACTTTTTCAGAAGGACATCCATTCCCTCTGGGTAGAGATTTTCTGGTGTCTTTGGCAGGTACTAAGAGCTGAATTTACAACGGGGAGTTCCATTTCTACTTTGTTTCATGCAATCTTTATTTTCTTGGGAGACATTACTCAGAATGAAATTTTCCCATGCTGAGAGCTTAGTATCACTTCCTCCCTGTGCCCACTTCATGTTCCATAAAAAATGTCTGCATTGAAGCAATTTTTTTTTTCTCCAGAGCCCTGGATTGTGGCAGAATGGGCAGGCACAGATTTTCTCCTGTGAAGGAAGTGACATTATTGTTCTTGTTATTAATGCTTAGTATTGGAGAAAAAAATTCCAGATTCTTACCCCATCCTTTTCACCAACAAATCTCAGAGCTCTACCATTTTACAGGCGACAAGGAGTGAAGGTGAGTCCTGCTGAAAATAATTTGGGAAGTCAGTTGCAACCTTGCCTGCAGAATTGAGCTCTCTGGAGCACTTGTCCTGCACTGTGTCCACTGAAGTATCCACCACAAGGCCTCACTGAAAAGTGCTGTACTATTTAGCAAGGAGCTGTCAAAATGGAGATTGCTCTGTCTCGAGACTCAGATAATTTATAGCTAATTCTCGCTTTTTACTAGTGCTGTGTTAAGCCTCCAGGGCTTGAATGAGGTTCCACACTGGCATAAGATGAACCTCTCTGGAATATATTGCAGGTTTGCAGTCTGAGAAATACGTGACATAAAAGAGTGCAGGGTGAGGTTAAATCAACACAGTATTTACAACATATTTTGTGATGACTTAATTCAGAAACTGTCCCCAAAGGCTTTTCTCATGGCTGATTACTGGGTTTCATGTAACTGCACTACGAGAGACAAAATCCAAATGGTGATGGACTTAAGGGCTTGTGGATCTTTTCAAGGGAATTTTTCTTACGGTAAGGAAGAAACTGGTATTGGAAAGCAGCACATGTATTGATAATCCTGGATATAATTGCCAGGAGAGAATTGCTTGCTAAGGGGCAGGCTCCACCACAATTAGAAGTTACACTGTGTTATGCTTGTTATGAAGTTATGATGCAGAAGCCATTTGGTGAAATTCTGTGGCTCTCTGCCAAGCATAGTGAATGGTTTTTGCTACTGGTGCCAAACAAACTTAAAAAGAAACCATCATAGCTTGTTTTTGCTGGTGCCGGACCAAATATCTGTTGGCATCAAACTTGGTATTGATGCCAGAGGCTTGCTATCACTGGCCCGTGATATGAGGAAACACCAGCTGAGCTGTTAGAATAGCCTCTCACTGCCTTCAAGTCCATGCATTGATGGAGGAAGGTGAAGAACCTTGTAAGAGAATTACAGCAAAATTAACCGAGGCATGAAGGACTTCGAATATGTGGTGGAGGCTCACTGAACTTTGCTAGCCCTTGCTGGAGTACACCTAAGCCAACTCAAACCCACATATATTTTACATGGGTAAACAGTGACTAGCGATATGAAGGATATGTTTCAATTCAACAAAGTTAAAGTACTATTTATAGCACTGTGGATCAACAAATTAATCACCTTACCAATAATATTCAAGTTGAACAGCAATAAGTATTTAACATTCTTACTTCTGGGTTGGATTTCTTTTGTTGTTTCTTTGCTTTCAAAAAGCTATTTCTGGGTGTAATCCCATGATTTATATAAGCATTAGCCAAATCTATGAATAAATAATGGTGTGAAAACCTTCTTGATTTTTATTTTTTCCAAGACCAAGTGAAATGCATTATAAGGGATCTATTTTGGAGCAGGCTGCTGACAGTCAGAATTTGCTGTGGTAGGCAGGATTTGGCAGTACTACCCCTAAATTGTACCTCTCTTGTGCATTTTCTGTCTTCCATTTGCTGTGTTCTTTTTTCCTTTTCTGCAACTCCCTGGACACTCCAGAAACATTGGTATCTTTGAAAATTTGGTCCATGCTGCTGGCTTACTCCTGGAACAGAGAGCAGAGTTGTACGGAGGGCACATCCACTGCAGTACCTCAGGTGGCAAGAGATGGGAATTTATGTCCTGCAAACTGGTTCTAGGAATCAAGCATGTTTTCAACACCTTTCAGATGGCAGAGCAATGTAGCAAAGACTTGGAGAGCTGGTCCTTCTGTTGCTGCAGATGTAATAAAATCATTACTTTGTTGAGTTGCATACACTGTGTATTTGATTTCCAGTTCCTAGGTGAGTTCTTAAGGGATTAGCTGGGTTTCAGTCTCTTTAAGGTGTGAATAAACATCTTGTTGCCTCACACCCATGAAATTTCTTCCCTACAGATGTCAGAGTGCTTTGTGTGCTATTTTGGTTCTCTAAGTAAAGGTTCACAGGTTTTCAATGTCTTGGCCAAACTTACATGATCTAAGATGGGAATAGGACATGGGTTTCCTAATTCCTCCGCTGCTGCTCTACCTACTAACCCTGTTGTTTCCCTGAACCTTTACATATACTTTAGTAGATTAATAATTAACCTCCAAGTGGGGCACTTTGAAGCAAATGTAAAATGAAACCAAACACTTGTCATGGTTTTTAGTCATACCAGATTTGCAAGTAGGGTGTGTTTAAATGATGCAGGTAGATAAAGTCTTGTTAATTTAGATTAGAGTAAAAGTCAGTGCCTTATCAAAGCAAGTGACTAATTAGGAAAACTATTACCTTTTGGAAAAGAAACAGTTGAACTATCACTCAAAATTATTTTAACTAATTGAACTGTGCAACTGCTTAGGCTCGTGCAACTGCTGGGAGAGAGGAAAGACAGAGAGCTTTTCCCAGGAATTGCCAGTGTTCTGGGGGTTTTTTGATAATTTTGCTTTTAGAAAGTTAACAGTACTTGTCATCACTGTGTAAACATGGGGAAGGGAGGAGAGTCCCGTGAGTCATCAAGGAGCCAAACATAAAGAATTTAAGTGAAGAACTGGAGCGTTTGTATTAAATACACTGCCTTCATTCTCTTCACCTTACCAAGCCAACAGGACAGCAAAGTGCTCATGAGTGGTTCAAAATGATGAAGTGAATCTCAGGTCTGTAATAACAGACATTGGGCATTTGGGAACCTGCAAGGGTGGAAACACTAGGGCAAATTCATGGTGTGAAAAGAAAGATTACGATCAGACTGTATTTATGTTCAGACAGATACATGCAATTGTGAAGAATCATTAAATAACTGTTAACCACACCTGCACAGAGCCTCTGGCAATGCTGGCTTATACAGAATCTCAAGAACTGCCATGTGCCTGACGTCATACCTTTGCAAGGAGAGAAAAGTCTTGGGTGTTAGCCCAAGACTGGTAAGTAAAACATAGTCCACGGATTTGTGCCAGTTTAATGTCTACAAGTGACTTTCTGGTGTGTCACACCCAGTATCTTCTGCCCTGTAAACCTGTCAGTAGTCCTGATTTGTTTGCTTATGACCAGGTCTTACTAAACATCTCCAAATCTGCTTTAATGCAATGGCTCCTTCCCTCTAAGTCAGTCAGGACCATGAGGAGGGAGTGGGTGAGTCTGTGTGCACAGAGGCAGTCTAGCACAAACAGGATCCTAACTTCTCCAGGATTGTAATTGCTACTGTGGCACCAGATGCTGCTTTGGGTTTCTTTGTACATGGATCATTTTCCTGCTTAAAAATATTGGGAGGCTTTGATATTTTTTTCATGATAGAAATGACATTTCAGAACCTTTTTACTGTAAAAAATAAATTAATGGAAATATATGGGTGTCCTGGGGGGAGGGAATCAGGCAGGTTAAAGGTAGCATATGAAAAAGAAAAGGGAGCAAAGCTGAGATAAAGAGGTGAAGATGAGGAGAAAGTTGGAGTAGAGAGCTCCAATTGAGAGCACATTGCAGAGCAGTTCCACTTAGACTGCAGAAAATTTTCAGGATGCCCAGAAATCTCCAATTTGACTGCTTCTGCTGGTGTAATTTTTTGGGCTGCTCCCCTCTACACTTTCCTCAGGCTAGGGAGTTCTCTGGCTTTTCATTTCCCATGGTGCTTTTGGAAGCGATTGTCTTTCATCTACGTTTTGTCTCTTGGAGTATACTTTTCCAGTCTTTCATGGCTAGAGGTGGTTGAGGAGTGGAGGGTTTTTTTTTGTGGTTGATTTTAGTTTTGTTTTGTTTTACATAGAATAAAAATTACAAAAAAAAAAGAAAAAAGGTTGAACATCAGTATGTAATTTCTAAAAGGGCTGGGGTGCATCAGTTTGAAAATTCTTTCTACTTGCAGTTTCTGTACAAAATATTTCCTCCTTTTATTTTTTTTTCCTAGTGAAAATCTCTAGCAACTGTTAAGAAAAGGAGATTATGAATGAGAAATAGAGCATGACTGATACACAAAGGGATTCAAATATTTGTAGACTTCAGTATTCATATATGAGAAATGTAAGCTCTGGCACCTGACATTGATGGATCAGGCAATGGAGATATTTACTCATCACTTATGAGAGTTCTTATTCATAGCTTGATTTATTTACGCCATAAGGGTTTGGAAGGCAGTCCGTTTTTACCTTTTCCATCTGACACATGGTCAGTGCCAAGAAACTCCACAAGGCCCAACACAAATTAAAAAAAAAATTTAAGAGTTATCTAAGTGGTGTGGGGAAAATGGCCTCCTCCAACACTACTTTAAAAAATAGCCATCTCTGTGAGTAAATCTCGGTGACTTGGATAGAGTTTATTTTGAAGGCAGGATGCAACACCCAGTACCCTCTTACCCCTAGTTTGGCCTTTAAACGAGCTATCATTAAAGTTTGGCCCCATGAAGAAAATAGGTGCAGTCAGGTGCAGAGGCAAACTGAGTAGGTGGGGCTCTCACTCCAGTGGGCCTGCATTCAAACCTTTAAAACTCTGTCGAGACTCATGACTATTCCCAGTTGAGACTTTAATTAAATGGTGTTGGATATGAGAGTATTCTATTATACTGGCTTGTGCTGCTGAAAGAAATAGTGCCGTGCTTCTTGATTGAAGAGACAGAGTCAAGTGAATAATTCGCAACAAATAATTAGTCTAAATGTTCCTAAGTGACTCTTACAGAATCTGAGTCTGGTTGAGAAAGATCCCTATTTATTAATGCCATAGGACTCCCTTCCACAAGGGGAAAGTTTATTTATATAAGATGAGTAAGTTAAAGTATAGACTTGCAAGTTCTTCTTGAGTCATCAGATCCAGAAAACATGTATTTTATATTAAGGTTAGTACAATCTTTCAAACAAAAACATTTATGAGTGTGCTTTAACTGATGGGTATATGATGACTGACATTCCAGAACCTCTTCTGCGCACACCTACGCTGGCATACTTTTATACATAGGAGTAATCCTAATTAATTTGGGAAAATTGCTCTTGTGCATGAATGTATTCATTAGTATTTGAAACACCACGGTATGGTGAGTCTTCCAGATACAATCTTGATCTTGCACTTTAAGGTGCCCACAATGTCCCATCCGGTCTTTAGGGCTACCTTAGCTCTAATAAAAACAGGCCAGCACCCAGTCCTTCCCCTGAGGGCTTTAGCATGGCTAAATTCTCTTCCTTACAAAGAAGTGGCCTCATCTGTGCTGTCTAGAGGGAACTGTCCTTTGTCCGTGTTATCTCCTGACCAGAGGCCTCTGTGTGGCATGGGAAAGTGCTGGGTTAGAGGGACAGCCCTTGTAGGAGGCTTGTTGCTAGTTAAATAGCATGGACAATCACACACCAGCTTCTTGAGGGCATGACCTGGCTCTTTTTAATTTGCAAGTGCAAAATGTAACTTAAATGAATATTTGTGTTCATTTCATACCTTGAAGCTTTGATAAGGTATTATTGCTCCCATCTGCTCTTGACAGGAAAGAGCAGCACTGTTGCTCCCTTTAGCAGTGTATTTTTGGGGGTGTATTGGCTGGGTTTCTGTCCCAGTGAAGCTGAAGAGTTTTGCCCAAGAACATTTCAGGGAAACAGGCTTTTTCTGCATGTTGTGAGCCTTGCTTTTCAGAGGTAAGATTTGATGCAGCCTAAATTTTTCTTAAAATTATTTTTATAAACACCATTTCAGTTTGTTACAAGGAAACTATTGGCTAAGTTACTAAAGTGTTCAAAAGTCATAGCACAAGAAAGAGTGGTTTTATTTTAAACAGTGGAGAAACACTGACAATTTCACAGGCAACAAGAAAGTTAAGCCAAGGAACCAAATAGTAATAGTCAGATTGAACTGAAAATTTGTACCTTTAAAGATTTCTAAGTATGTAGATTCTGCTTTGCAGATAGTGGGTTCTCAGTGCTGCTGCCTGAAATTTTAAATGCCTGCACATGTTGTCACACCAGGGAATTGTTATAATCTCATCCCAAAACAGGTGACTGTAGTACATGAAGTGATTTTCACCCTGTAGTATTTCTGTTAGCTGAAAGGAAGTCTAAGGCTTCCCAGGTGACCACCTGGGATGTATTACAGAGCTCTGAAAAGCATTTAACATCAGTTCCAGTTGGTCTGTCTTCTCTTATGAAGCACCTAGAATGGAGGTTCTTCAGCTTTTAATGCTTGAGATACTCTGCTCATTTATTAAAATTATTTATGAAGAGATTATTTATGTAAGGTCATTGATTGTGAAAATGAAAGCTACTTTCACCATTAAATCACACTTCATCCTGATGTTACGATAGGATTTAACATACTGAGCAAGACAAAAACATTGTGTAAGGTGAGAGGGATTACCCCTCAAAATTTATTTGCTGCCCAAAAGCTGCACACTGTGTTCCACCGCAAACATTGCAGATATTTTCTTCCTTTACCTGGCTGCCACTGGTTTATAGTCCTTTCTGCTATGACTTGTGCAGAAGAATGTTTCCCATCAGGCTATTTTGTAACATCCTTCTGCGAAGTGCTCGAACATTAGTGCTTGCTCCAGGAAAAGGTGAGTTAAGATGTGCTTTCGTGTGTCCTGATAGCTGCCTTGCTTCATCAATACTAAAAAGGATGTCTTTATTGACACCCAGTGCTTTCCAGAAGTGTTCTTTCCACCATTACTGATGTGTTGCTTAACAGAGCCAGCTTAATCTTGCTGCTCTGAGTTTTGTGTTGTTTGTGTTGCATTGGTTGGTTACCTCCTTCTGTTAACTTTCCATGCACAATTTAATTAAGCTGTGAATAATGGGATGTGTTATCAGATGGTACAGCATTATTAACTTCAGTGAAGTGTTGTGTGATGAACCAGCTAAAGATCTGGACAATAATTTATACATTCTTCACATTTAACTGTCAGTGCATTTTGGATGAAGATAGCTACTAGCATGTGTGATTGCAACCCTGCTGCTGAAAGAGGTGTGTCTGTTTATGCCAGCAAAGTGCTTGACTGTTGGTATAAATATAATGGCATGGTAATTACTGGTTAGAGATACAATGAAGATCAAACTTCCCCCCCCCTCCCCCCCCATCCTGAATACTTTTATTATCCTGGAAGCATTCTTCCTGTCTTTTCGTATAAATAACCAAGAGTACAATGTTTTAGAGTTAGAAAACTGAGTGAAACAAGAAAATCAAGATAATTTCTGCAAATATTTTTCTATGTATTAATTGCCAATGTGCTGTAAACAGTATTCTCAGGTGCCCTTCTATACAAATTGTTCATGACTTATTTTAGCTAAAAATCAACAACAACCAAAGAACCCTTTATTATGTGCATACTTGCTATTTGTGTAAGCAAAATGGTGTGGTTTCTTTCCTCTGATTAGATAACTTATGGACAAAATTAATCTGACACATATGTGAATAATAGGGAAAATTAGAAATATGCCAACACTATCTAGTTTTAAAGTTGTTTTTCTCATGTATCTGGAAATTTAAATAAGGCTAGTCTGATTTCTTAGTAAAGCAAATAAAATGTACATTTCAGTAGAAATCAAACTGCTTATAAATGTTTTCAGATGGAAGTTGGCTTTCAACAGCAAGGGGCAGTGCAAAGTTTTCCTGCTCTTTTCAGTTCATACTTCTGGCTGAAAGGTGTATACAGTGTGACACAACATGTTGTGACTCCTCAGCAAAATGTTGCAATTCATATTGGTCAAAGTATGCAGTGTTTCAGAGCAGGGCATAATTTGTGATTGCAACAATCTCAAATAGAGTATAAGCAATGGGAGCGCATAAAATGTGTTCAGTGTTTCCATCTCATTCATAATTTTGACTCAGCAGTTCCAGCTGATTATTAGTAGTTTCTCCAACCAGCTTGGATTGGCTAAGGGAATTCACTTTAACATACTGAAGAGTATTTTCATTAAACTTGGCCTATGTAAAAGTGGCTTTCTAAATTGAATTTACTGAACTAATCTTGGTGCCTTTGCTATTGTGTATTGCATCAAGCAACAAAATAAGCAAGAAACAAAGTGGTAAAAAATATTATTTAGACTGGAAGTAAGGCAGAATTCATTAGAAGGAGAATATGGACCATGCTCATTATAGGATTTGCTAATGCTCGTAAGTTCTTCTAACTAAATTTAATGTATGCAAATCATTATTTATGAGCAGTTATTATCAACAATACTAATAACTTCTGTAGTATTAATAATAGCTATCTGGGCTAATTAACTGTTTTAAATTGAATTTTGTAATATTTGCAATTTTTCTCACTTTTATGGGAACTAAATAAAATCACCTCCATTGCTTAACACAAGTCCGTTTCATACAGGACAGTTCTGGTTTTGGAGACACGATTTGAAGCAGAATTAAGTGGTGCTTAAGAAAGTTCCTGCTTGTGCCAACAAAACAGAGGAGTAAATTCAACATAAATTCATTGAGCATGTTTTCTCTGTTAGTATGAAACCAGTTCATTCTGGTGAAGTGCAGAAGGCTCACTTAAAAGTTTTGTGCTGTAAACACTGTGTGTTTAGATGTTCCAAATGGTGGGGGGGAATGCTCTTCTTGTGTTGGTTCTTTTCTGTTTTTCTGGTTAGAAAGAAAATGATTTTATGATCTCTAGGCAGTTGTTTGGGTTTTTTTATTATTCTTTCCTGCTTGTGGGGGGGGGGAAGAGAAGAAAAATCTTGACCTAGCTGTAAACAGAAAGTAGAAGGCAAATTGATGGGAGCACAGAAAAGGGGATCTCCTAGCTTTTATAATGACCTCTTCAAAATGGTTTAAGGATGGCGATAGTGTGCATTAGTCTGCAGATTTCATGGGACCTCGTTCTATTTGAACAATGAGATACCATGTATATCTACCCTATGTAAGGCATAAAAATAAGTGTGAATGATAGCAATGCAGATAATATTGCTTCTTATAAATAATAATTAATGCTAATTAATGTTGACTCTATATATTGTGGCTTGGATGAAACTCTGGCAGGAATTGGCAGACATGCTGATATGAAATCTCCACCCACAAAGATCTGCTGAAAGAGCAGTATCTGGTGTAAGGGGACCTGCCCTTTTAAGTGCAAAGAATGCAAAAGTTTTCTAATTGTTTTTCCCTTTTGCGGGGAAAACAAGCTTGTAGCTTTAGAGTCGGTCTGCATACAAGTCTTCAGGAGCTCCAGAGGTGGAGCAAATGCAGGATGAGCTCATGTTCCTTATGTAAGCTTATAAGCAGTGTTGCACCTCCACTGGAAATAGCACATGCAGTGCAGTGTTCTCCAACAGTACTGCCCCTTCCCATGGGAAGATGTAGATGCTGATGCATTTGTTGAGGACAGGCGATGCCCTTTCCCAAACTGGGTGGGAGGCTGCTGAGCCATGCTGCAGTGTGGCTGTTCCACAAGATGCAGGAAGGCAGGCTGCACAAACTGGTGCCAACAGGGAGGCTGACGCCTCCTCACTAGGCTTTGGTAAATCAGTATCTGCAAGTGTGTCCGCACATATGCAAACTATTTTCCCTCTGCCACTTCCCTCCTACTCTGAGCTGCCTTCCTCCCCACACTGCCCTTGAGTCAAGAGGTCAGTGGTACTACTTCTTTTTTCACCAGTCATGCTTTTCCTTCTGTATTTTATCCTCTGGGTGTTACTTTCCTTCCTTCCAGTGGAGGGGCAGCTAGAACCATTCAGCTGATTTAATGTTTTTCTGGGAAGAAAAGGATAAGACTTAAAAAACAGGATGCCTTCAGGCAAAATATGATTTTCAATCAAAATTCTTGGTCTTAAGGGAGGGAATTTTTCTTACAAGGGAGAGAATTTGCCCCAACAGAGCAGTTTTACCCACATTCCTCTGAGACATGGGGCTCTGTGTGCTGTCGATGTCAGGGAGGATCAGGGACGGAATGACCAGCTGCCATCACAAAATAATCCAGCTTCCCAGAGGGAGAGGAGGGGGCTGCATGTGGCCTTGGAAACAAGAATGAAAAGGAGAGGAGGAAGTGCCTCGTTGTTCCTGTCTTGGTGGGGAGCGTTGTGTGGTCCTTGGTGACAGTGTGACCAGCAAACACCCTTGCTTAGAGCTGTAGACCAGGCTGTTTGCAAGAGCAGCCCTGTGTCTGCAGCAGCTGCCTCTTGGGGGGTAAATTCTAGAGAAAAACTGTGCCTGTGGAGCTGTGTTAACTGGCATTTCAAAGGCGAGATATTCTGTTTTCTTGTTTGTTTATTTGCTTCCCACTGGGGGATCAGTTATATGTTGAGATGGCTTGACTGGATACACACCTCCTTAGCAAATACATTGATTCAATGTTTAGAGGATTATGTTTCTTTGTGGTGCGGAGTTATTTAATACAATATTTGTGGTAGGCTGATGACACTTGTGATGATCAAAAAGAATAAGTTGTGTATTTTTTTAAGAATGTGTTAAACCAGTTCTGTCAAAATAGAGACAATAAATACCAGTAATTGTTTAGTCAGTTGAAAAGGAATAATTCCCCACGTTTTTTGAAACACACTAGGTAATGTTTTGGTTGAATGTATATGAAGAACCTATACTTACCTCTACGTTTCTGAAGCTGGGCATAGAGTACTATACTTGTTTTGTATGATTCTGGAATTGGAAAAACTGGGCTATATCCCTGATCATGACAAGAAATGTCTGCATAAAGTAGACTAACTTTAAATGTTCAGATTTCATCTGCTAAACTGCTCTGGCAGGAGTGAAATGCTAGAATAGCAAAGATAGACTACACCTTCCTTAAGCTGAGGAAGGTGGGCAGGGACCAGGGAGATGGCACAGGTTCTGCCAGTTTGGTGGAAGCTTGTTGGTGGAAATCCTAACAGACCAGCTTGGGACTGATCTTTCTTAACATTTTCCTTAATGCCTTGGGTGTAGAAGGTTGGAGCTGACTTATGAAATTCTCTGCTGACACAAGACAGGGAGGCATTGTCAAGATAGAGATAATGTCCAATTCTTCCCATACAGGGAGTGTGAGGGCAGGGACAATAAAAACAGACTAAATGTTTAATAGCTGAAGATTTCTGCCTTTAGTGGAAATGGTTGTTCCCTAGGGAAAAATGCAGCACAAGGTGGGAAAGAAAGTGGCAGAGAAAGATTTGCATATGCTAATTGACTACAGAATAACTGTGAGCTTCTGGTGCAATCTGGGAAGAGCCAAATGGAAACAGAGTGGTCATTAATGGATTAGGTTTGCAGTTAGGAGGTGACTAAAAATGAGATTCTGTTACAATCTTACAGCTGGAGTAGGAAAAGCAGCAAACCTAACTGGATCTTCATAAGCTGATGAACAGGGCTCTTGATTCAGGAGTTAGCAATATCAACATTAGTATGATGGCACAAGGCTAACACAGGCCTTATTTTCAATGAAAAAGGTACGTGTGCTTTATTAGCTGGATAGTGCATATAGAACGGGAAATTACTGTAGACATTGCTGATTAAAAGTCTGAAATCCAATAAATATTAATATTGAATGGTGATAATGTACCATTTTATTAATCTTAATTTTCATTATTTTCTCCATGTATGACATATTTTAGAATTTATGGAACTTGTTATTTATAATTAGTCTTGTGTCAACAAGCAGCAAAGATCAGGCTGTCTGCCTTTACTGAGAGTTGGCTTAATTTAGTAGTAGTACTTAGCAGCTATGTAGAGCTTTAAAATTTCAAATATTAGCTAATTAGTCACCACACCAATTGCTTTAAATACTATCAGCCTTTTATAATAAAGAGTAAATAGCTGTTGTTATCCATATTTCTGAGATGAGGAAATTCAGACACAGATGGGCTGTTTATGTCCCTGTGTGTATTTATATATAGGCATTTCAAAGGCACATATAGTTTCAAGTCTGTCTACTTGTTAGACCTGATTTGGTGTCCAGTGGTGCCAATGGAAATCATTCTATCAGCTTCACAGAGTTCCCTTGCTGCCTAATTGAATTACCCTGCAGAAGCCAGCTTCTAAATATTACCCAGCTAGTTTGGTACACTTTGAGATGGGTTGTCATGAAAAGCACATCTTCTCTGGCTGTCAGAACCCTTACTGTGATTATAGGGACAAACAAGCACCAAAAGTGATGAGGTTTGCTCAGCACCCAGTGAGTGAGTCTTGGAGGTGAGACTCCATGTGGGCTCTGTTTTCTAGGAAAATAATATAAAAGCTTGAAAATATTGATTATAAAATAATGAGATTTTTCATGTGTTCCTAAGCAAACATCACCTGTTGATTTTTGGAAGAAGTAGGTATTTTGACAGTCTCAACATGTATTTCTCAGTCTATTCAGACATCCAGATGACTTAAAAAAATCTATCTCTACACTTCAGTGCTATGTGGGAGTTAAAACTTAGATAGATATGTCTGTTGACCTTTTCCTGAAAACTCTAAAACTCAACAATGTTTTTTTTTTTTTTTATATTGCATTTCAAAACCTGAAGTTCTGTGAAGAAGTGAAAAGGAAGAGAAACAAATCTTAACTTCAATGTAAAGCTGAAAATCATAGAAATTAAGGATAATGACATGGCCAGCAGCTCTGTAATGTCACCTAAATATGACATATCTAGTCCAAGTTTGACCAGTTATAGGCAATCTTATGGTTCAGTTGTGTTCCTTGAAAGATGGAAATAACCCTTCACAAATTCAGGATCATATTCTCACGTCTATTAATTCAGAGTTTTTATTCTTTGAGCATTTATGATGCTTTACATAAGAATGATTTGTTTCTGCAAATGTTCATGCCCTTAAACTTAGTAGAATTTGTGAGAGATAGCATAAAATGAGTAAAACCATATGGAAAATGTGCTTTTACAAGATATATTATTGAATTCCTTTTGATGTTAGCATTTACTTGATCCTAGTACTTAGTAGTATAGTATAGCCCAAGCTTTGAAAGATGAGCTTAGAGTGGGAAAGCAGCACAGACAGCATTTTCTACATTGTCCTGCCACATGCTGCTAAATACATGCTTCTTTTGCCTGCCTTCCCAGCTAGGAACATCTCAGTATATGGAAAATATCACAGTAACAAGAACATACAGAACACTCCTCTCTCTGGATGCAAGCCCTATGCTGTGCTCCCAAACAAAGCTTTTCATATTTTCATGTTAACTTCCTACTCAGCAGCAATTGGGAAATGACAGATGCTGTAAGGGAGACCCCTCCTTAGACTTATTTCTGTAAATGATGAGAAAGAGAGTCGTGTTCCTCCACGTGCCTCAAGGTGTCAGATATTATTGGGGCACTGCAGTCAATCCGGTGTGTTTACAGCAGATCAAAGAGGTGAAATGAGCCAGAGATGAAGGCTGCTGAACCAAACCCCCACCTGCTGCTGGCTCCTTGGCTGCATGTGTTACACTCACCAGTGTGGGATCAATGCTATTGCAGCAGCATGGTAGCTGTAGTGCTCAGCTTCTGTTTTCAGGTAACCTTCAGCATGTGAGGGGCTATTACTTTCTGTCCTTGTGAAGCTTAGAATAGAATATAATGGAATCATAGAATGGCTTTTGTTGGAAGGGACTTTAAATATAGTCTAGTTTCAACCCTGCTGCCATGGGCAGGGACACTTTCCACTAAACCAGGTAGCTCAAAGCTCCATCCAACCTGGCCTTGAGCTCTTCCAGGGATGAGGCATCCACAGCTTCTCTGGACAAGTTCTCTTAGGCTTTACTCATAGCTCCTTCCCTGTGGTCATCTTCATGGCTCTCCTTTGGACTTACTCCAGCAGGTCCATGTCCTTTCTATGTTGGAGCCCCAGAGCTGGGTGCAGGGTTCCAGGTGGGGTCTCACCAGGACAGAGCAGAGGGGCAGAATCCCCTCCCTCCCCTGCTGCCCACGCTGCTTTGGATGCAGCCCAGGACATGTTTGGCTCTCTGGGCTGGGAGTGCCCGTGGCTGGGTCATGTCCAGCCCCTCACCCCCCAAGTCCCTCTCAGCAGGGCTGCTCTCACTCAGTTCCTCTCCCAGCCTGTGTCACTACCAGGGTTGCCCTGACACCGGTGCAGCACGTTGCACCTGGTCTTGTTAAACCATGACGTTCCCATGGGCTCTCTTCTTGAGCTTCTCCAAGTCCCTCTGGGTTGGCGTTCCATTCTTCAGATGTGTCAGTTGCACCACCCAGCTTGGTGTTACCTGTGAGCTTGCTGAGGGTGCACTTGATCCCACTGATGATGTCCTCAGTAAATATATTGAACAGTAGTGGTCCCAATACAGACCCCCTAAGGGACACCACTTGTCACTGATGTCCTTTGCGACTCTTGGCCATTGATCACAACCCTCTGGATGCAACTGGGAAACCAATTGCTTATCCATCTAACAGTCCACCTGTTGAATCCATCTCTCTCCAATTTAGAGATGAATTCTGGTTAGCTATATATACTAAAAAAGGAATCTGAATTAGACCCAGGATCTGTGTGGCCACTTCCACCAGCCCTCAGCATGGAAACAGAGGAGGACCTGTATCTCCTCACCAGGATGTCTGCTTGCTCTCCAGAGCAGCTGCTTTCCCTGTTTGCTTCTACTTTTGGCTATGATGTTCCTCTTTCTTGGTTCGTGTTCCAGAGGAGACTATTCAGTGGAAATTCAAGATGGAAGATGTTTTATTTTGTGTGTGATAGAAAGGTGGCAGCTATGGTTTGCCACTTTGCTGGCAGTTTTATGGCTATATTGACACTTGTATCCCTATTCTAGTTTTTCTCAGCCCTGGAGAGGAGATACTGCCTAATCCTTTGGGTCCTCTTGATTCCCAAATTTCTCCAGGCACCCTTGTATTCTTTCCTTGTAGCTTATATCTGTTTAAGCATTTTTGTCTCATTGGCTTGGGAATAAATTGAATCAAGATTTCATTTCCTCAGTCCTCCATTCTGCCTTTTTTTAGCTGTGTGGGATTTGTTCCTTTTCCTTATGTGTTTTCTCCATCAGCATGTTGTTACTTTTTCTTGAAGGGTATTTAGGAGGACAATCTCACTCCTGTCACCCAGATACAATGTGTGTTTAAGGGACCAGAATCTTTTTCCACAGTTCTCCTCTCCCCGTGTGTTCCTGCCCCTATGATAAAAGGGATTGTTCAGACAGAGCACCAGAATTGTAGTGGTGATACAATTTTTAGTTTGGCAGTGTGATGGTGTACAGATGATCTAAGGGAAAGGCATGGCTTTGGAACGTGACTAAGGCACAAGAATCTTGAACTGTTTCTTAAACTTCTTGTTTCTCCCACTCCGTGAGCTGAGCACAGAGCTTGACTCTGTGCCCCACTTTTCCAACATGCAGCCTGAGCATTGTCGTAAGGACTCACATGTTTCACATGGCTTAGAACGAAAGTGCAATATAAATGGCTCCCTTTCCAAATGAGAAGGAGATCACAGCCATCTGATCCTTCTATGGTCAATTTTAGCTCCTACTGTGGCCAATTTTGTGACATTAAAAACCATTGAAATTAGGTTCATTTTTACTATGAGATCAAAGTCACATCATGAATTGCAGGGAGATGTATGAAAAGTCAGGTGCAGCTCTTGCCCTGGAATACTGTGAAGTTAACAATATTGTTTCTATAAAAAAATGGCTATTATTCCAAATTGTGGAAAAACTGTTAATGGATCCTTTCTAGAGTTCTTTGGAATGAAGCTTGCTAAGGGCAGTCTCAGGCTGTCTTCTGTAGGCAAGCAAATTTCTTATTAAGAAAATGAATAGGAGTTTATTGAAATTATTAGATTGGAGTCATCAGGTCTTCTCTGGTAGTCCTCCAATACCTCTCCCCACAGTGCCTGAAGCCATACTTAAATTTCATGAATCTACATATGCAGAGAGAGAAATGAGATTATTGTGCTACGGATCACTGTCTCCATAGAACACAAAGATATCTTACACACATACACATACTCTGAGATGAATATGCATAAAGAAAGAAGAGATGATGGCTTTCTGTAAATTAGTGTAGCTTAATTGAAGTCAATCAAGCAGCTAATTTGATTTAGTCAAACAGTACTAATTTACACCAGCAACTGAGATTTTGGCCCTTACTCGTTTAATTTCATACTAATCTGTTTATAGCTTTCAAATATATGGAGCCAGTTGATTGCTAAACTGTTTATTGGGTGTGGTTCCAGGATTACAACAGTAATTATTTTACTGAAACCCTTTATTTTCAAAAATGCATGCTTCAGATTTACATAATAGGACTAGACAATGACTAAGGGGCAAATTATACAAAGATTATTGCATGCACTTACGCATGTGTTATGTTTTTATGACTCAGAATGGAGCTTGTTTGTGTTCCACCTTTGGACAGAGGTCTCCTTGTGGCAGGGGGGGAACAACATTGTAGAGTACAGAATTACAAAAGAGTCCCAGCCTGTGGAATTCTGTGCCAAGACACGATGCTAGACGATAAAATATTACTTAAGTGTGAAGGTGGGGGACTTGATTATGAAATGCCAAACGGTTTTCCATGGCTGTGCTCCCTCCATGTGGTGTTTATTGCATCCTTAGAGCTGAGGCCTTCAGCGCTAATCCTCTCTGCAAACCTTTCTCTTTGCTACCTGATATCAAATACTGGCACGGGGGCATTTAGAGTGGTATTTTGGGTGATCTTTGCCTGTAATTATCCACTCTGAATGCCTTTCCCCATGCCAGAGGATGGTGTTGATAAGGACAGTGGCATGGTGCTTTGAAATGTTGTTTTTCCTCATCTCCCTTTGGTGTGCTTCAGAGAATAGTTTGTATCAATTTCATCCTCAGGAAGTCTGCCAGCAATCTTGTCTGAAGAACCATTGCAGCAAGAAAAGTTTCAGCCCAGCACAGTGCCTATGTTGGGATCGATGGATCCCAGTGCTCCGCCCTGTGTGGTCCTTCCCTTCCTGTGTGAGCCAGTGAGTTGCTACTGGGTTTGATGCATGCTGAGGGTGAGGGACACCTCAGTGTAGGTTTGATACTTGAACGAACCTGTTCAGCCTGGTTGTTGGTGGGATCTGCAGTCTGAAGTTGGAAGGCTTTAGATTCTCATCTTTTGAGCTGCGCAGCTTCTCTCCTGGCTTCTTGGTGTTTACAATAATTACCTTAATGACACAGACCATCATCTCTGTGCTGTTATCAAGTGCACAAAATATTTGTTGGAGAGTTCAGGACTGCAAGATTTGCTTTCTTGCAGCCAGGAAAGAAATTAATGAAAACATCGCTCAAATAATCCTCATCCCTGACCTCTTTAATGCATCCTCAAAACTCAATGCGTATAAATAATCACCTGGGTTTTGTAAACATAACTAAGCAGAAAGATACAGCCCACTTTGGGTTCACCAACTCTGACAGCACTTCTTAAAGAAGTGTCTGTGAAACAACTTACTGTAACTCTTACAAGTTTGCAAAATGACCTCAATCTTGTTAAAGGATTTTCTAAAAAGAGCAGCAACACCTGGAGACTCATTTATCACTGTCTCTGCCTACTGGCAATCCCACCTACACACTGAAGAATGACTGCTAACATAATATTTATGCAATAAACCAGCTGAAATGTGTAAAAAGAAAAGTCTTTTGTAGGGATGGTAGAGATTAAAGAACTATTTGAAGTCATTGGTTATTTTTTTGCTGCTTGATAAACAGGGAGGATTCTTTTGGTTTCATGGCACAGTTCTCTTAAAAAGAGAAAACTTCTTGGTATTCATTCTGACACAGGAAGGCCACCTAAGACTGAGAAGATTTTCCTGTTATGAAAAAGGTTTTTTTTTTTCCCCTCATCTTCTTGGTTATAAATCATGGTTTCATCTTCTGTAACTCTACTACAGAGCAGGGCCACTGAAAATTCCTTGAAGCCATTTGTTGTCTCTCAAGACTCTTCAATAATATCCAAAGGTATCCACCAGGCAAATACCAGCTTCATAAATCCTAAAGACCTTAAACTTCTCTAAATGAAAAATGGTGTGAAGACTCTACCTAAGACCCAGGTGTTAACTTTAGTCAGTCCAGCAGCTTTGATTATGAGTCGAAATTGGTTTTGTAGAATACTTCTTTCTGCTTGCAAGCATAAGGCCTCTCTCCCTAGGCTTCTCTCTCTCCTATTCAGTGGCCCTGTGCATTGAAATTCAGGAATGTTCATGGAACCCAAATTTTATCTTAAATCTCTGGGTCATCAACCCATGGAATTCTTAAACAATGAACCTGTTAGTACAAATGTACAGTATCTATGTTGGTCAGTTGCTATAAATGAAGAGGGCTATCACCTAAGATCATGTTGGTCAGTCTAGGAAAAAAAGGACATTCTCTTCAGATCTAGGAAGCCAGTCACCACAGGACTATCACTTTAAAATCATGTGTAATTATTCTGTTGGGTCATACATTCATGCCCAGTGCAAGTACACTGATTGTACAAAGGAGGAGCAATTTGTATGCAAATGGCCAGCAAAAAGTGACTCTGTAAGGGCAGAGGGAACAGCCACTAAAGATGAGCTGAGGGACAGAGTCCTCATGGCCCCGTGAGAGAGTTTGTGACTAAGCACATAGCAGCTATGCAAATATGTGTAGTCAGCAAGAGCACTTATGGCATGGTCCTTCTTCTGTGTGTATCTTCTCCCTGCCCAACAGCTTTGTTCAAAATTAACAAAAAGACCCCAATAAAACTAAAACAAAGCAAAATGAAAAAAGCAAACAAAGAAACCTCCCAGGACACACAGAAGTAACATGTTAGATCTCTGCATCAAGGTTTTGATGAGGGGTAGTTTGTCCTTTAGTTGCTTTAGCAGTGTTTGTTAGTGAAGAACACCACCAAGTCATCAGCTGATGTAAGTAAGTGTCTGGGAAATACTACTTCAGAATAAAATCTTGCAGCTTGTATTGGATCACATGTGTGAACATGAGTTGGGAATGCAGTTTAAAAAGGAAAAATAAAAATAATTGCCAACCTGGGACATACAAACAGGAATACAGCTGACAAGACACATGAAGTAATCCTGCTTCACTCAATGCTGATAAGGCATCAGCTGGAGCACTGGAACTGATTTTGGGCTGTGCCTTCCTAAGAGGATGTGAGCTAATTGGAGAGAATCCAAAGTGAACAAGGGGTTTATCAAAAATCTGCAAAACCCAATGGTAAGAAGAGATTGAATGAATTGGGATTTCTGCCCAATGAATGGAGGATCTCAAAGGGAGAGAGAGTTTAATAAGGGTCCTCTAATATATGAAAAGCACTGGCAAAGTAGGGACTAATTAGAATATAATTTTTTCTAGTATAATCCTATGCTGTTATTGTTCATATCAAGCTCTTTTTTGTTGAATGGTAGAGTAGATATTTAGGAATACTTTGTAGCAATCAGGATAGTGATTGCCTGGAGTAGTAGCAGAGATTCTGTAAGAAAAGAAATAGTTTAGAAAAGGTGGGTAAATATCTTTGAAGAAGGATGTAAGAGCAGATGCTTTTGCCTTGGAGCACCAACATGAAGACATTTATTAGACTGGTTTTAGTGCTGATTTTGCTATTATTTTTTGGGAAAGCGAAACACCAGCAACAATAACAGGACTGCTAAAGGCTTATGATGATTGTGCAAATTTTAAGATGCGTTTCTAATCCAGTGCCATGTTTACAGACAGCTTCTTCATCACATTACAGGATGGCAATCCACACAGACCTCTCTCTCTGATACACCCAGCAGTCTGTAGGGGCTGGTGAAGGAGGAGTATCACAGGGTGGTGCCTGGCACAGCACAGAAGATGTGGTTTGGGTTAGTCTCAGTATGTTGTAGCTCAGCCAGTTTTGTCTAGATCATCTCCATGTGGTGTAATTTAAGGGAATTTCTTTTTCTTGTAAGAAAATCGATAAGGATTTGATTGAAACTGGTGGAGAAGAGATTGACTAGATACTGGCCATATGTTGTGCATGAAATGCTACTTGCAAGTGCTACTAGGAACTTGTGTGAAATGCATAGAACCATCAAATTACTGCTTAGTGTCAGCAAATAAAGGAAATGCAGAACCTGAAACTAAACAGCCCTAGAAACTTACCTTCACTTCTTTTTTATTGCAATATTAGGGCTAAGGAGAGGAAGAAAAATGTGATAAAAGTCAGGTTTTGATTAAAACAGGAAGAATTGAAAATTTACTGTAAAAAAAGTTTTAATAGAAACCTAATAGTGTTTTCATTTTCAGATAACAATAGCAAATCAACGTAAATGGAAAATGCTATGTCATAGTCCTCAGGAACTGCAGGGGTAGGTACTCCTATGTACTCTATTATACACTTGAGTTCAAGTTTTTGGACAAATGTTTCTGCCCCATGATGAGCTACTGTGTGCCAACAGAAAGTGAGACCATCAGGTGTTACCAGAGAGGGAGCCTGGCACGCCAGTCTCATTGATAAAGGAGAATGCATACCCGTACCAGGAAGTATAACCATTGAACTCTAAGTCAAGAAGTCAAAATCTTTAGTGTTCAGACAGAAGTTGGGAGTTTTTGAAAGATATTATTTCCTGCAAGGAAAATGATTCTGTGGCCAGCTCTAATGGATAAGAAAAAGTCAAGCTAATATGGCTGGTTTGTAGGGTGAAAGGCTTCTCCTGCATGTCTGAGCAGTTGCTTTTCTTTGGGGGGCAGTAAAATGGGTGCAGTGCTGCACAGCAGTTGTCAACTGTTCTGTTTGTCTGGAAAAACATACAATGAGAGTGAGCTGCTAATCTTTTCAAATTTCTAAATCATTCCATATCATACACTCCTGAGAGTGGAAATAACTACGTATCACCTTTAGGCCTCTGTTGTGCTGAAGAGATGCATTTGCCTGGCCTAACAGAAAGTGCCAGATAGATCACACCCATCACATGGGAACCTGTGGAAGGCTAACCCTGGCCAGCGGCCCAACACTTACCCTGCCTCTTGCTCCTTCTTCTCTTCTGTATAATAGGAAGAAAAAAGAAAGAAGTTGAAGAGCCTTGTAGATGGAGATAATGATAGATTAATATGGAAAGCAAAAGTGAGTGTGCAATCAAAGGAGGCAGAGGAATTAATTCATTACTTCCCATCCACTTTCTTCCTGGAAAGCAGTGTCTCAGCACAAGTAACAGTTGCTTGAGAAGGTAAGTGCTGTGATAGCCAAAGACCTCCTTCCTCCTCTTTTTCCCTGAACTTTTACATGCTGACCACGGTGTTAGATGTAGGGAGTATCCCTTTGTTCATTTGGTGTCCTGTCTACATCCCCTCCCAACCTTCTGCCCACTCACAGCCTGCTTGCTTTGTGGGGAAGAGAGAAAGCTTTGATGCTGTAAGCACGGCCAACACACCGGTGCAGGTGGCAGAGCATGGCACCACAGGAAGAGCTGTGAAGGAAGTTAACTCCATCCCAGCCAGAACCAGAATGGATCTGAAGAAGAACACTGGTCCTTGCAGTGTTTGACTCAATGTTTCAGTTCTTTGGTATCATATTTACACCTTTTAGATTTGGGTGGTTTTTTTTTGTTTGGTTTGGTGGTTTTTTTTTTTTTTTTTTTTTTTTTTTTTGGCTTTTTTTTGATGAAGTGTGGGTGGAGAGGCCTTGAATGTGCACTGAAGATCTATTCCCTAAGAGTTGTATATACAAAATGCATTTTCAGGAAGCTCCAGATATGATGAAATTACAGAGACAAAAGAAAACTTGCTGCAGAACTTGTCCTTTAAATAAACAGCTGGGAAATGCCAGATATTGGAACACTCTTGGTTTCTGTGGAGATTAGAATAACTTTTTAAAATTAAGATATTTGGTCAGGTTTTTTTTTATTTTTTATTTTTTAAATAATGAAACAGTTTGTCTTGCAATTCTCTGCATGCAAAAGGAGAAAGGAGCTTATTTTTAACCTCAATTTCTGTAGCAACCTGCTAGCTTTTCAAATTGCTTGAGCTCTGAACATGATGAAATACAATTATACAAAGGGAAGCAAAAGCATTCCAGGGAAGGTGATGTGTGTATGCTTCCACTCCTATAGCAGAATGGAGTTGAATTCAGCATTAAACACCAGCAATGTCATAATGCTATCCTCTATAATTAAGTGTCTATGGTGCTAAGGATTTACTGTTTTGTTACTGTTTTAGCCTCTCTAAAACAATTTCACTACGGGGCTGAGATGAACCAATTTATCATATTTTCCCATATATCAGCAGAAAAAGCCATATTTTCCCCAAAAGACAGGTTTTGGCAAAACATCAGAGCATTTCAAATGTATTTTTCTCCTAACCTTTCTGTGAAGGTAAAGAATATATTTTAGCTTTTGTCTAGACTTTTTGAAAACCAATTAGAAAATAAGAAATTTTGAAATAAAATCTGAGACTTAGACATAGAGAGCGGAAAAAAAGAAGGCTGGTGGATACTTAAGGAGCTAATGGCAGGACTTCAGTCTCTGCTCTGCCACAGGCTTCTCCTGTGAGCTTTGTCAGGAATTCAATTTTCCTGTGCCTCCATGCTCAATCCGTAGATGGGATAAGAGCTTTGTTTCCTCACATTCATCATTACCTGAGTGTTTCATGGGGTGATGACTAGCAAATCTCACTTGTCCCTCTCAAACTGCTACATTACACATAGATACATAAACAGTGGAAATATTTGAAGACTGTACTCACCTATGTGACAAAATGGGATCCTTCTTTTAGAGCAACTTCAGGTTGATAATTGGTCTCTTTTTTTTTTCTTTGCATGATTTACAATTTGCAGCAACAACAATGGGTGTTCTCAGGCCATTATTTCTGATGGAAGCATGAATGGGGATATAATTTTAATCTCATAATGAAATGATGACAGATAGACATAAACATATAGCAACACATTAAAAATTCCCACAGAATTGTAAGTCAAGTGTCATCTAGAAGAGGCCAGGAGACTGAGCTACCATGTTATTACAGGCAGACCTGGTAATGACACAGATAATTAAGACTGACTAACTTTATTCATTATGTGATTTTTCTTGCAATTGCTGATAAGATTGCCAAAGATTTAAACCACTGGGACTCAAATTTTCTGTGCCAGTGCTTTGGCTAAGATAGATTTTTGTTGTAATTTTTGTAACATAGTAAAAAAATGATTCAACAATTTCTGAGAATGGAGTAAGGAGGAAAATTCACTGCTTTTGAGCAAGGACTTAAATCTTAACTTGGAAAACTGTCTGAGACTTATGCATTTAATTGACCTTGTAAAAAGACCAGAGAGAAGAATAGAGATGGACATGAAGGTTGGAAAGCCTGAATACAAAAAATGGAAAGAAAAGTTTTTAAAAATTTGATAGAGCCAAACTTATCATAGTGCTCTGTTATCCTTTAGCAGCTGTATGATGTGCCTGCAGTGAGATGCCTTGGTCAGCTCATACCAAAGACAGCAACCAGCTACCAGTTATCCATAACTCCCTGCTGAAATTGAAAGGGTTGGATCTGCAGAAGAGGGTTTCTACAGAAGAGATCTGTGGGGTAAAAGTGTTGAAGTTCTTATTATGTCTCCAGAAGCACAGCCTGTACAAAGAGAGGAATGTACCAAAAAAAATGAAAGTTGAGTTGAAAGGATGGAGGGCTGCAAGGGCAGGTTTGAGTAAGGGTAATCAGTGCAGTACTACGGCAGTACTGTGGCATAGGTGTGTTCTGAAGTAATATCAGATCTGCCTGCTGCTCTCTTCTAGTGAGTGTCTGTCACATGAGACAAGGTGTGTAGAGGTCCATGGAATTGAATGCTGCCCTGGAGTAGCCCATAGGTCAGTGGCAGTTAAGCTTTAAATATAGGAAACCTTGCAAAAACATGGGGAAAAAGTGTTTATGAGCAGAGAGTGTAACATTAGGGGACAATTTTCAGATGCACCAGTATTTCAGCTCTGATCTATATGATGGATATAGGACAACTCTTCCTTTCTCAAAGGAAAGGTGCTTTGTGATTATAAATCCATCAACATTTGGTTGCTGCTTTTCTTCTTTTCTCCTCTTAGGTGCTCTAATGACAATATGATACAAGAGCCTGTGAGTCCATTCATGGATGTTGGTTTAGTGTTGTTCTAAGAGGTTGTGCTGGCATGAATCAGAGGTCCTTGGGAAAATCAGCTATCATGTCACTGAAGAATGCAGATGTGCAAGGAAAGCTGACATGATTTTGCACAAGGAATCATTAAGCCTGATGTTCTCAATCCCATTCATTTTTGCACCTTCATATTTTCTTTAATCCATTTTATTGCCCATGGTAGGGAGGTTATGAGAAGATTTCAACATGATGCTGTACAATTGAATAAAACTCAAGGAGTTCTCTTCATGGTTAGGGTTAGTAGAATAATGTTAATATAGCTTCAAGTGTGGCTTTTCAGTCTGCAAGGGATCCAGCTCTGGTTAAACTTCAGTTTCAATTGCATGTGATTGGGAGGTAGGGAGTGGATTTTTCGAGTGACTCTACTGGTCCCACCTGTTTCATGCAGTGGTTTTGTGTTACACTGTGCCACATATCAGATGCTTATTTGGTTGTAATGCACCCAGTATTGGATTCCCATCTGTGTATGTGGGACCAACAAAAAGCCTCACCAAAAGCTTAGGAAAGCCACCCTAAGGGTGTCTCTTTATTCCTTGACTTTATTACTGCATCTTGCTCCGATGGCTTGTGCTGTGCACAGTAGAAAAATAGTGCAAGTCAGTCCTTCTCTCAAAGATATTGCAGTAGAAACAAAAGATAAAGGACAACAGTGGACACAGATCAGCAAGTGAAGAACAGAGGACAGCTGTGGAGAAGGACAATGAGGTAGCCATTGCAAACATAAGGGATCCTCGTAGAAAAGTGCAGCAGTGTGAGAAAGCCCTAAATTACTGATTTGAAAACTTACTGAGTACAATGATGGAATCTGGCCTCCTGGGTTAGTGGCAGGCAGAGTCCTTCTGCATGAGGATGATGAGAAACCTCTGGTGAAGATTTCATATTCTGCTCATAGCTTGCACCGTGAAATAGCTGAGGTTTCTGAGAGAAATAGCTTCTTTTCCATTTAATTTTGGAATTACGTGATCTTGCTGTAGCAGGAGAAATCCTTCTGCTGGTGTAAAACATCTAATAGTGGCACTCTTTTTAAGGAGCAGAGATATGACAGACATTGAACACTGTTGGTTTTGGGCAGTGCACCACTGATTTGTGTTCCAAGAGGAATGAAGAAGTGTTTACAAAAAGGTGGCAAGCAGGAAGAAAAAAAAGAAAATATATGAAAAAGGAACAAACATAGATAATGGGGAAGGTGCTATGAGAAAAAGGAGTATGTCAGATCTTCAAAGAGTACCATGTTTTGTGGAAGATTAGCTTCTGGAGGTAACAGAGGTAGAACATTTCATTTTATTTACTTTGATGTCTTTCAGTCATGTAGAAAAGTGTAGATTCGTCCCCTTTTAATTGAACCACCTTTGCAAAAAATACAGGATTAAGTTACAAAAATAAGGTCTATTGTAGTCAAACAAGTTTTGCAGACACAGACATTACTCAGAAGCTTGCAAAACCTGGAACTGTGAAAGATTCATATGTTCTAAGTGCATTCTTTTGCAGTATCTCTTTTGCCTCCTGAGTACATTTTCAATTCCTCTGTATGGTTTTAATGTGATTATCCTTCAGACAGAAAAGTCTCTTTGGTCATTGTCTCAAGTGATGATGAATTTATTTTTTTTGACTAATCACCTGCTCTGTCTCCTCTGAAGTAGTTGTAAGTATTCTAAATAATTTCAATGAGCATTAGCTTTAGCAGTTGGCCCTGAGCCACATGGTTTGTTTGGAGTCTCAGGCCTTTTTCTATGGCCCCAGCTCTTCCTTTACTGTTCTTCTGTTTTGAATAGCGTGAGTGAATCAGGCCCATGTCAGGTATTAGGTACTCATCACTTACCAATGTCAAAGTGATTTAGATTCTATATAATTCTGAGGTCATCATCATCTTATGCACCACAGAGAATGGCAGGTATTTGTAAATATAATAAATTAAGTTGGTCCTGCTTCTGTTCTGCAGAAATCAGTGGCCAATCTCATGACTTCCACACACACAGGTGCTCTGGAAAAGTTTGTATTTCATTTACTTCTGTGTCCCATACACTGTCTTGAGCAAAGAAAGCATTAGAGCTGCTGTAAGTGTCTTGTACCACCCATCTGCCTGTGACCAGAATGACCAGAGCTGCCAAAAGTCATCACTCTCAATCCAATGTGTGTGGGCCTGGGGGCTCGAAGAGTGAAACTGAGCACATGGATTAATTGTTTCATAAGCAGTCTCAAAAATTTTGTGTAGAAGACGGCCAGACTTCCCTTCCGCCTTCTTCAGTGCTTTCTATCCCTGACCTGGGTTCTGTTGTACAAGTATGCATTTGTTCCTTTAGCACGTTCTTTCATGAATTGACATACACCCTAACTTCTGGAGCACTGCAGAAATTACCTGTTAAAGTGGTTGTGGGAGAAGAGCTGAAGCAAATATGTTTGTGCTCCTGTTTGAGGCTGAAACAGAAAAGGGTAAAGGAGGGAAGGACATTTGATCAAAATTAGGCCTGTTTTTTAAAAAAATTTAAAATGTAATTTAATTAATTGTAATGTCAGAGAATGGAAAGTGAGAAAGCATAATTTCTTTGTTAAATTTCTGATGCTTTTAAATTAATGCACTGAACTCCAGATGCACAATCTTTAGTATCAATTTAAAAAAATGTATCAAACTGGACAAATTTGTCACATTTCCATGGCAGGTATAACCAGGATATTATTTTGAGTTAGAATCAACTGGAGCAGTCATAGTTGAAAAGAAAGTTAAAGAGCTGAGAACAGAGCTAAATAGAAGGATGGAAGGAGGCACCTCATATGAGAGGTGCAAGAGAGAAGAGGCAGGGGAGTTATGAATTTGTCCATCCACAGCATGATTTCCTGCTTTCCCTAATAATACATATAATGTGTCTTTGTTTTTATCTTCAGATACGTCATTGCTAACAATAGGATGAACGTGGTATCAGTCAGCAGGGTTGGAAGGGTTTTTTTTTGCTCACCATGCTTTCCACCAACGCGTCTTTACATATGGCTTATTTTGTTGGAACATGGGGAATGAAATATTCTGAATCCGATTCACCCCAACTATAAATCTGGTTGGCATTAAGTGATTTACAACATGGGTGTTCTTGATTCAATATAGCTACTGGAAGGAAATGATTTGTTTATTTTAAACTTATTTTTCTAAAAAATGCAATGACCTGATCCTGACAGGGGGAGAGAAAGCACGATTCTCTACCCACATAAGTCAAATGCCTGGTTTGGTTTTAGTGGGTACTAACTTGAATTTAATTTCTTAGAGGAAGAAATTCCTTGGTAACCTAGGTTTGTTCATTGGTTTGCTCAAAGTTTTTTTCAAAAAGACGTGCTGTCTGCTTTCCTTCTCTAATGTGCTCTGCTCCATCTCTAAGCAGCTCTTTAATTTCAACCATCTGTTCTTCTGCCACTACATCAACAGACAAGGGGAGGAAATGACTTCAGATTTTCAGCTATATGTATTTTTTGATTAGTATGTCTGTGTAAGCAGCTATTAAAAGCAGGAAAGAACATAGAAATGTACCAAGATATTAATATAATTTAACTAGGTCATCAAAAGAGATGAGTTTTGCCTTAGCCACAAAACTACCTAGAAGTCCTATTTCATTTTAGAAGGAAAGAAAAGAAGTGTAACTTGCTTCATGAGATATTAATAGCCCATATATGAAGAACAGGTCTAAAGACATTTATTTATACCTAGTAAGGTGCTAGGTACAACAGAAACTTCAACTGATGTTAGAACATCATAGAGATGATTTGATTAATATTACCACATTAGATATTATCTTTTTATTATTTCCATGTACAAAATAGTACTTGTGTAGAATCCCATGCTGCCCAGAAGGGGAAAATAAGTGTAATCAAATGAGTGTGTGAGCTCTATGAACAGTTGGGATGTGCAGCCATGCCTGTTGCTTCCTTGGGCAGTCAGCTCTGCTAGCCCTTGCTCAGTGCATAGATCAAGCAATCAAGACTTTTGTCTCACACTTTGAGTCTCTTCTGAAGTCACTAGCTTATGATTTTTACCTACATTTTGAAAATTCATTAATTCACCTAGTTAGCTCACAGGAGCAGTGCATTCAGTGGCTATTCTCCTTTATGTACAGTAGGGATGAGTGTTTGCAAAATCAGTGTTAGACAGGCTAAGATCTCTTTATCTCGGCCAGATTTCTACCTGGAAATGCAGCAGCCTTTCCTGGTGCTGCATACCTGCTCTGCCTATTAACTCTAATGGAAGTTAGTCTGGGGGACTATATTAGGAAGCAAATTTAGGGATTTGAATAGTTTTGTAAAAACTAAATTTTATTTGGGTTTATTTGAGAAGGTCAAGAGGTTTTCCTACCTGGCCCATAGATCAGTTTACTGTTTGTCATCTATTTTCCCTGAGGAAAATGCGAGTTAAACAACTTCAGTGGTGATTATTGTTAGTGGTCCCTATTAGTCTTGTGAATTCACTGGTTTTGCTCATAGATCTGTGGAATCTACAAGAAGCAAGAAGGCAGAAGACTGTACTATTTCTCAGTACCCTACAAAACTCTTTGCAGTGCACTGTGCAGTATTACCTCACTAAGTCTTTGGAGGTGAAGTAAGGTGAACCTCACAGACCAATGACTTGCATACACAATTAAGGTAAAGTGTCTGCAGCCAAAAATAAAGGGTGTCATCTGTGGTGACTAGCACAATATACCAATATACATGCAGAGTCAGTTTTGGAGGTGAGCAACCAGAACAGTTGCTGAAGGCCCTGAAACCTGAGGACACCCCTTCAGGTTGAGTTAAGAAATTATAAGTCATCTAATGTGGGAATGAAAAGAAGGGTAGCCTAGCCTCTGCCTAGAGCCCCGACAGGTAAATGGCTCTGCATAAATGTCTGGATCAATTAAATTGCTTAACAATAACTATTGTGGCATTGCTGCTTTTGTTAGGCTAGAGTCAGTTGTTACAGTAATGAGCATCACATACGGTTTTAAATCCTGACATTATAAATTACCTCTGGTAGCAGCCTCAGGCTCGATCCAAAGTGGGACTTTGATGCTGCAACACTGAGTGTTATATTGCTGAGCTTTTATGTGGCTGGCCCAAGGTAAGCAGACACCTCTCTTGAGTGCCTTGGCCCCATACAGGTATGTGGGAAGAGTGAGGTGCATCAGGATCGAGCTTTCTATTAGGAAATGCTGAGGATACTGTGGGATCTTCACCAGCACGTAGCTACCTGTTACACCCTTTATTCCAAAAACAGAGCTTGTCTCTCTCTTCTTCTAAAACATGGCAGAAGAGTAGGTGGGGGTGGCCTT
This sequence comes from Passer domesticus, assembly GCF_036417665.1. Classification (NCBI taxonomy): domain Eukaryota; kingdom Metazoa; phylum Chordata; class Aves; order Passeriformes; family Passeridae; genus Passer; species Passer domesticus. The sequence continues at coordinate 77,891,819 of NC_087474.1, read as the reverse complement.
TTGAACAGGAGCCTAGTGATTAAAGCACTCCCCCAGGTTGTGGGAAATCTCTCTCAGTTATTGCTTTCGCCTGAGGGAACTCAAACTCGCCTCCCAGAGAGTTTCCTAAATAGTGTGTCTATCTGCTCTCTGCAGTGCAGATACTGACCCTGCTGTGGGATGAAAGAGAACTGAAAGTGAACTAGGCTAGAAACCAAAAATAAGACAGTGCTTGCAAGGAGCACAGTGACTTCTCTCTCCAAGGGCCATTTCAATCAAAACGCCTTTGCCATGCAGAAAGGAGAATGTTGACTTCAAAAACTTCTTCTCCCTGTTAAGTGAAAAGCAAGGACTTTCCCTTCCCAGTCAAACAACTCCAGTGGGAAATAAAGGAGAGTAGCATATACTTCAAAGGCTGGGGGGCTTTTAAAGCAGATGCTTAATGTGCATTTGAACTCTCTAGGGCATGGTGGTGGCAGGCAAGCTTCTTGCATGCTGGCAAGAATGCAATGTTTCTTCCATGCTGGTGGCTGTATCTAGAAAGAAAACAGTAGCTTCTGTTGTGTATTAGGTGGTGCCTGGTGTGTATGGATCCCCTACAGACTCTTGATGGATCAAAACAGCAAGGAATGAGGAACAGAAGAATGATCAACTCTTGGATTTTGCTTGGGTAGGTGAGAGATACTTAGTGCTGTTGAGGTTGGAGTGCTTTGTGGCACATGGAAAAGCAGAGCTAAGGGTAGCAGCTGAATTGGAAGTTGTGGATCCACTTGAATGGGTGGAACTCGGGCATTTTGGTCCTTTTTCGATCTCTATTCTTGTCCTGCATCTGGTCATTTTAGTTACTTTTACTACTGTATAAACAAAACCATCATGTCATGAGTGAATTTGTACCATAATATTTGGGGCACGTAAAGCAGTGTAAACTAACATTTGCTCATGATGCATTTCTACACACACTCAGAGCAGCCAGCATTGACAGTGGTAAATATGAACACAAGTGTTACTAGATGGACATGTCTTTGGGCAGTCCAAGCAGGAAGATTATGTTTGTCTGCAGTTCAGTCAGTTCACAAACTTTCAGCTCAAAGTCCACTGAAAGCTGTACCAAGCTGATGCTATGAATGTAGCATTCTGCCCTCATCACCTGGCTGTGTTAGGGCATTGCCACTTCTTTCAATCCAGTATCTGAATGCAACCCGAGTGAAGGCAATGACATCTCAGAAGAGAATGGGCTGGGCACTCTATTTAATATTGAATGGTGTTATACATAGAACCAAATAGCTAAATCCACACCTTTGGCCTTGTTTGTCATTATGTCATCAGGCATTTTACATCCTAGTGCAGTAAGATTTTGGGAAGTGGAGAAATTTAGATCACGTTCCAAATATCATTGCTGTCTGGAAGAAATATTTTTTCATTTGCAGCAATTTGTACTGATTTGATAAGATGAAGCCTTTAAACAGCCTCTAAAGCATAGCTGATGAACAGACCTTTACAAGTGGTGCTAAGCAGAAATAAGAATGGTTTCTCCTTGTGAAAATTTACATTTAGTCAGAGCTGGGGCAATAAAAGTATTTAGTTCTCAAGGAACAAAAAGATCCAGGAAATGTCAGTTCACAATGTTATGTTGCTGGTAAAGAAACTACAATTTCTGAGGTTCTGAAATGACACAAGGAAGCTGTAGCTCATTAATCTGTGTGGAATTCAACTGACTTAATTTCTGGTCTTCTGACATAGACAACCTCACCTGAGTATGTGTCCTGGTTCTGGCCAGGATAGGGTTAATTTTTGCATGTCTAGGACCCAGAGGTTGTCTTGTACCACCTCACAGCATTTTCCAGGGATAGGGAAAGGAGTCTTTTCCAATTGGCATAGCATGGTGGAGGGAGCGGTTGGATATTATTCAATTTTTGGGGAGTTTCTGTGTGGATTGTTAATTTTTGGTACTCTCTGTCATTGATATTGTTGCTATTGCTGTTCATTTTCCTGTCATTGCTGTCTCCAGTGAATTGTTCTTATCTTAACCCACAATCTTTACCTTTTGTGCCTCCAGTTCTTCTCTCCATCCTACCCTAGCAGCAAGCAGAGGGGGAAGGGGAAGCATGTGAGTATGGAGACACTTGGTTTGGGCAGTCTCAGTGGGAACACTAAACTAGGGAGTATCATTCCTAAACTGTAACAGTATGTCACTCCAGGATCCCTTTTACTCACTGTACAGAAACACACATTTCTACAATGACATTCATTTTCTGTAAAGCAAGCTTTTAAATAGGTCACACTCTAGAAGTGTAGCTGTCCAAAGGGATCTGAGATGGGTCCTACCCCATACATATTTGCTGTTATCCCACAGCCAAGGAGAAGTACCTGTCCTGTGGTATAGGTGCTGTTATGGCTCCAAAAGCTCAGTCAGAGGGAGGGACTATGTTTCCTAGTTGGAAGTGTTCACTGACCAAAATTGCAGATAACTGCAGTTACAGATGAGATTGTAACTACAAAGTCTTCTTCTCTTGGCAAAACACTCCTAAAACCACCACGAGGCTGCCCGCCTCATCAACTTACCATACCAATTATCAGACTACAGACCACTAATGAAGATTCTGTTCAAACTGTTGCGCTTTGCATTCCCTGCTGGGTGACAACAATTTTTCCCCCTCTTCTTTTTAAAGAGTAACAGCAAATATCAAATGAGATGTTCTGATGGAAATTTTCTGAGAAACTGTCATTCATGCTAAAATTCATGAAACCTTTTAAAAATACTTGGCAGTTGTCCACATACTGTTAGGAAGAGAAGAAGAAAAGGGGTAATGTAATCTCACAAATCATTGTTCAGATGAAGCCAGCATTCTGGACTTGAAATTTTTTGATTCACACCAAAATTATTAGATATACACTACCCTCCTTCCTCTTGTGGTAAAGGCTCAAACTCACCTCTTTCTAGTGATTCTTATATTTCTGAGTTTGTAAACAGCTTTCAGGCACGTGCTTGTGTTTGCATGAGTCTTTGATAACTATAGTTAACAAATATATTTGAAATATAGGATAACTTCATCAACAAATATCCTACTAGTTTTGTTATCTCCTTTTAACCCAAGAATTGCTTTTGATGGTTGGACCTTTGTTAATATAATTTTGTTTGTGAGCTTATAGGTGAGTGTGAATGCATGTTGGGCAGTAATAAGTTTATGATTACACCTTACATCCTTGGAATGGAAGCTTTATGTTCACTTGAATTGAGACATTGGAATATGATTAAATATTATATTGATCTCCACACTGATAATATACAGGCAATTACAGTAATGCTTCTTGTCCAGACTACATAGTCAGGAATATTTAGGTACAAATTTAGCAGTGGAGAGACTACCACCTCCTGGCATCCTAAACAAAGAGGCAAAACCCATCCAAACTGGGTAGTTCAAGTTGGCCAGGGACATATGTAGACTACTCTTAATCAAGTACATCATTATTAAAAATAATAAAACACAAATGCATTTTTATAGGATTCTTGTGTGGGAAAGCCTTTGGGCATTTCACAAAATACAACCAAAACCAAGAATTTTGGTTCCCATTAAAAACTGCAAAATATCCTATTGAAATTGGAAACTGGCAGGAGAGCAAAAAATGCCTACTAAACAGCTAGCAAAGCACAAAAGATAGAGCAATCACCCACAATTCATTAGACTTCTCTACATGCCAACCCCTCCTGACATCAGAGTGAGATTTTTCACAACATCAGTGGGAGAAAGATCAAGCTCAAAATGAACTGTAGGAAAGGTCTTAGTGAGAGAATAAGGGCAGCAGTGCTCTCAGCTGTGCTTGCACAGATTGAACTAAAAGATGCCTTTCTCTGAGCTAACAGTAACTGGAATAATGATATTGCCATCTTTTAGAATTGAAACTTCCTTTTGCTGGAGAAGGATGACGAGATGGGAGCCCTCTGTGTTGATGTTTAGACCTAGGCTGAATACTGATATCTGTATTTGAAATATCTTGTGGTGTAAAAGAATTCTGTACCATTTCTTTATGGTTTTCCTTGATGTTCTCCTCTTTGTACATATTCTGGCAAACTCTTCTTATCTCAGCCAAAAGGTGATCAAAATAAGCTCTGATTTTTTTTAAAGGGAGTTCTTTTAAAATCTGCCGAGTTGATAAAAGTGCTGGATTGGCATGGTGAAGATGTAACTACCTTTTGGGGTGGATTAAAAGGGAGCTAAACTGCTCAAAAAATGTTGTGTTACTTTTAAAATGCCTGCAATTCTTCCTCAGGCTTGTAAATCCTCATTTATGTAAACCACAGTCTTTTGTGGTGAAACTGTTCTCTAACAGAGTTTTTCAGCTTTGTAATATGCTGTTTCTCTCTCAGTTGTTTTGGGTAAGGATATGGTCTGAATTACCATGTTATCAAAAACACCCCCACAAATAACTTTCACTTCCAGCAATCATAAACTGCATAGCTTTTCCTATTTTGGCAGACAGTACCTTCACAACATTGCATACTAGATCAGATCAAAGCTGAAAAAACCCATTGATGCATGAAATAAAAAGGAACAGATATCACAAAGCTTGTATTTGTTCAATTCAGGAAGGGAGAATAAAGATTCCAAATGAATTGGAGAAGAAAAGCATGATCATTAATGAGGGTGGCCTTTGGTGTGGTCACCTCTGTTAAGATTCAGTCTAAGAGAAGGTTGTTGTTGCCTCTACTTGTTCTGTAATGGCCCCACCCTATTCATTTCTGTAGAAGAATGGATCAAAGTGTGCTTGAAGATAGACAAAGTTTATAAAAACAGAAAACTCATTTTCTCATATGTTCTTTGGTGCCTGAGGCAAAGGTATTGATTGTAAGGCAACCGAAACAAGCTAAGCTATTCTTGCCTCCTGTACGGTTGAATACTTGTAATTGTGCAATATGCAGTGAAACAACCCAGAATGACGCACAAAGTGCAGTACAAATGAGAGACAAAAGGAGATGAATTGTTTAAATAAGGCAAGGCTGCAAAAGCAAGATTCAGTTGGGGTTTCATCTTGTAGATGCTTCACAGAAGGGATAAAAAATCATTAACTTGCTCAGTGGTATTGTCTTAACTGTCAGTTCATATGGCAACTCTACACTGTATAAATAGAAGTATGTTTAGTTTGGTTCTTTTTTTTAAGTCTGTGTACTTTGCACAGGCACATTAACTTGTTTATTACAAAACTGGCTTGTGCTAGATCCAGGTGTAGAATGTTAAGGAGAAAATTAAAAGGATCTTTCGTAATGGAGTATGACTCTTTTGCTCTGCTTGGGGCCAGTGGGAATCTCTTAGGCATGACTGATGGCTCAAAGAGGGACTTTGGTAATTTTGGGTACTCTAAATAAATAGGTTCTCTGTGTTGGGTAATGGTATTTCCCGTGAGGAGGTGTTGTTCAAGGTTGTTTGCAAATCACTTAAAATATATGGGGCTAATCCATGATGTATATTGCCCAATCCCAATTGATTTTTGCTGTTTTGTCTCCGTTTGCCCGCACACCATCTTAACCGTAGCAGCACGTGTCTCCTGCTCGTCTTGTGTCCACAGGACTGGTTTGTGGACAGCCTGTCAGACATGTTTGGCGGTCCGCTAGCCTCCTCCATGTGTCCAGGCACGCTCAGGTCTGCATGTTTCAGCTGTGTCAGCACCTCTGCGTGCTGCTCTGCTGCTTGTATGGTCATGCAGCTGGTTTTGAAGAGGGCTTTGAGGTCACCCTCTGTGGCGTGGATTGTATACACGTGGTGGACAGATCTGTCCAGAGATGAAAGTGCTTCTCCAGGGATATCTTATTCTGTTTGAGGGAGTGGAATTAAGTTCTACATGTGTGAGATGCCCTGATACTGGTGTAACTGTACCCTTGCTGGGATTGGTGTGCTTTGCTGCTGGTTTTCTGGTACTGACCAACAGTAAAGAGACTTGCACAGCTGTGGCAGCATAGAGGAACCACAGTGAGGGAATAAATGCTGTTTACACACCACTGAAGGCTTCTCTTTAATCCTAACACAGCAGAGAGCAGTCAGAGCGGAAGGAGGAACAAGGCTCCCAACTTGTGCAAAGTGTTCATTACCAAGCCTCTCCAGCTCATTGCCAAGTCTCTCCAGCCCCTCCCTTGGATTCACCTGGACATGTGCTTCTTCAGTAAGATAAATTATGCTCACTTTCCAATGTGCTGACTTCGGGGTAAAGGGGAAAAAAGTCAAATCAGATACGTTCTTTTTTGTTTTAATTAAGTCATCTGTATTTGAAGGTGGTGACAACTCAGCTTCAGGCTCCTCTTGTTCATCCCATACTCTGGGAAAAGTTCCAGTCTGATTTTAGCTTTTCTCATAACAGAAAGTTTGCATTGGTGTCCTAGCCCTATAATAAATTGTGAATTCTGTCATCAGCTCTAATGGTATAATGAAATTTCAACAGTTACACAATGTGCAATGTTCTTGTCTCCTAAGGTCCCCAGCTGAATGGCCAGCTGCTGCTGGGAAAGGTGAAAGCTCCATATAACACAGAAATATTCCTTGGGATGAAAGTTGATTTGCTGTTCTTGAGAATTTCCATTATTGCCTCAAGGGTCCCTGCTCTGCTGTTTGTTTTCCCTAGAAATGTGAAATCTGCCACGTCAGTGCAGCTCATTAAGATTTCATTCCTGGTATCCTGCCTGTAGATAAATGTAAATGCTGTGGTTCAGACACAGCTGAAGTCCGTCTGGTTCAATCTTCCACACCTCGACCTTTGCTGTAGTTAACTTTACCAATGCTGTGACCTGTGTTCCCCACTCCTCCCCGATCACTGAATGTGCAGGGGATGCTCACTCAAGTGTTGCTGGGTGTAAGGGGAAGGATGTGCAACTTAAAATTGTTCATGATCATGGACAGGAGGAACAGCCCTTTCCAAGCTTTTTGGGGGTGGATTGCTTTACACCCTTGAATAAGAAGCCTAAATTCTCCCTGCAGATCCCATGCATAGAATGATTCCTTCCTTTCTTAAATCCATCAGTATATTTACCTACATTTATCTTCACCTACATGATTTTAGTGAGCACCCTGACAAACCCTGGGATAAATAAACAATCTATCGCGTCTTACTGTCTTGTGTTTCCCAACCCTGTCACTGAATTCATCTTATTGTTAAGCTGTGTAATATAACAGGCTGATCGGAGTTTTGCATCTTGATGCTTTTACTATTAACATACTAGGCACTGTTCTGTCTTCCAGTTTTGTCACCTTGTGGCACTGTGAAAGACAATATGATATTGACTAATGGAAAGTTATTCCTGCATAGATGGATGTAGCTATATATTCCATTTCTCTGGAGCATTTCAGGAGACACAGAGAAGATAGTCATAGCCTGACACCACAGTGCTGCTCAGATGCTGGAGTAGCAGTAACTTTACCAGCTGTTCAAGTTACTTAATCCTGCGTTGTGACTCAAACCACAAAATTCAATAGCTACAATGGAAATATAAAGGCCTTTCTATCCTCTTACCTATATTCTGCATCTAAGAATCAAAACTATCATTGGGTTGACATTTCTTGAGGTTGTGTCTGCATTTCATTGCTGACATTTAATGAAACCCCATTGGATTTGTGGAAGCCATCTAGTCAACCCTGCATTACTGCTTATTAGGACAAGCAGCAGGTAACATAGATAAAGCATCCAAAGTGGTGGAATAGGTGCTTGAAAACAGGCTAGGCATGTTTCAGCCTTGAGAGATTCTCCCTTAGTTTATGGGCACTAAGGACATGATTAAGTCAAGACTTGCCATTTTAACAGCATTGCCAGGTAACATTTATTTCCACAAAGAATATAGAGTGTAACACAAATGTCCTTCATTTGACAAGCTGAAGAACCTCTTATTCTGATAGAGATGGCTGTAAACTTTGATTTTAGCTTGCAGCCATTCTGTGCCCTTTTCTGATGATGCATATGGTGTATGCAAATGGTGTAATACAGTAGTACCTAGAAACACTGAACAGTCTTCCAGATCTCACTGTGCTGGATACTGTATAGAAAGCAAAAAAAGCCCCAACCCAACACCAGAAGGTAATAAATTGAAACCTTAAAGTGTCTTTCAGCTGCTGATTGATAGACTGCTAGAATTCTGGTTTGTCACCTTCCTTTTTTATACTTTCTATAGGAGACATTCTAGCAAGAAATTCACAGTTTTCTTTTAAAGAAACTTGATCTGTGGAGTTTCTGATGGGTGGTGCTGTTCCTGTTGGATCCTGTCAAATTTGTGGGTGCAAAACACCTTCCTCAGTTAAATCCTTGCTGACTAGGTCTTCTCCATTTTTTCCCTTGCCATCTGGAAGGTGCTGTGCATGATGATGCTCAGTCAGAAGAAAAAGCACTTTTTTCTCTAACACTTGGCAGGGAGCTGGCAACAAGAAACTTTTGTTGCCAGAATCAGTGTTCACTGTGGGGGTGGCTCAGATGGCACTGAATTAACTCAGATACTGTTAAAAATGAAGAGTATTTGTGATACTTTTTATTGATGGCAAGTAAATAACCCTACCTCTAGGACAACTAAACTAATTAGCTCTAAGAACAGGAAAATGAGCTGCTCTGAATGGCTGTTAGACTTTGGTTTTACAAAGAGATTAATTTGTCCATTCCACAGTAAGTCTTCTTCAGCATACATAATGGCTGGTTCCTATGAATCAAGACTTTATGACAAAAGGCATATCTCTATTCCTTCTATACAATTTTTAAATTTCTTGGTTGAATTAGATAGGGGATAAAGTCTTGGGGCAATGGGCAAAGAGATTGTAGGTGTCTATAATTTTAATCAATTCCAATAGATAGTTGGAAAAGAGGGACTCCTATTAACGCCTTATTCCTTCTAGAATGCTCTGTTTCCTCCTGTAGAAGTGAAGGACTAGCATTAATCATCAATCTCTTACCCAGCCTGAGACCACAGCCCACTGACCAGTCAGCTTGTGCAGTTCCAAATTGGATGGAACATGCGCTGCTGCTTCTGCAGGCAAACAGATGAGCATTGGGAAGGGAACAGGGGGGTTCTAGGATTGCCAAGCAACGCTGTCTTTAGTGGGGGTGTGGGTCATACATCTGCAGGGGACTCAGCTGCATCAATTGTGTTGCTCATAGAACAGCTCATTGACCTTATGCCTATTAGTTCCCTAGTTCTCCACCCGCTTCTGTGAGGGCTCAGGGAACAATAGGGAGAATATCATCCTAGTGAATCACTGTTGACTGTGTCCTCCACATTTCCCTTATTTGGGCAGCCATTTTTCTCAGGTATGCTGAACATCCATAAAGTGGCCAGGTACTAAGCCCTCAGACACTCAGACAGGTGCCTCAAAAGACATTTGGGAGAATTACTCCAAGGTTCATGAACTAGATTTTTAAATAAGTCTAAAGAATTTGGATGTGGGATTTGGGACCGTACTTCCTTAGGCTTCTTTACTCTCTGAAGGCAAGATATTCAAATAAACTTGACCAAATTAGGATAATTAGTCCTTCATCTTACCCCTGCAGCATATCTATTATACTTGTCTGGTGCGTCTACTATTCAACCATGTCAGGGATCTTTGTTGATTTAGTGGAAATAAAGGATATAATCAGTATTAATGCTAAGAAGCTTTTGTTTACCATCAACATGCCCAGTAGATGTGCAGATGTTAGCCTGATGGGAAATTTAGACTTCATCTTCCACTTCCAACTGGCCACTTCATTAAGTCATGTCTTACATGTCTTTGTGACTGCCTTTGGCATGGGGTTAGAGATTTCAAGATGTGCTGGTGTTTGTTTACTGTGTATGTTTGAGATAACATACCAGAGAAGAGAAGCATAGTTTGTGCCTTGGCTTACTTACAAACTTGTAGCTTTTACGTGCCCTTTAGGTGCAACTGCTTTCTGGGGTACCCAGAAGCTTCACCTTTCACTGATATATTTGGGACAAAATCCTGTGTCAGGTGATGCAGCATTGCCAGACAGCTGTCACAGTCGAAGAACTGGGTAAGCTTGGATTCCTTTGATTTTTTTTTTTACATAACAGCTGTAAGAACCTTAGAGCCCGAAGTTCACTGGAGCATCATTTTTGTCTCTTTCTGCAGCAGGACTTGCAGAAGTAAGAGAACTGCTTGTTTTCTTCATTTATCATTGTTATTCCCACATCCAGCTGACAGAGAAGGAATACAGAGTCAGGTGCCAAATTGGACAAAACACAACAGCCAAAACAAATGCCACCAAACCCCCTCAGTTCTGTTCTACATGTTTGTCTTTGGAGGAGTGTATGAATGAACTACATTGTTGACTTCTCACTCAGCTTTTTTTCAGTGGATTATATTTGAAAAGCTTTTTGGAAGAAATACTTCTATTTTGCTTAATTGTTTGTGTCATTCTCATTTTGTTTGTTGAGTGCCAACATCTCATCCAGATCTAAGAAGAGACTAGTAAACAAATCCTGACTATTCTGTGGCAAAACCTCAAAGATGAGCAAAAGCCAAGGAAGTTTTGAAACTATTAGCAGTGTTTAACTGTGCTTTCAACTCCTTTTTCAATTGAAAAAATTGATTGAGAAGAGTTATATGATGGTTTTTGAGAAATTATGATAGTAGTAGTTTGCAACTGACTATGTATTTTTTTGGGGAGGAAAAGACAGAACACCTGACCTAACTGCTCATCTCTGAATATTTGCTGGGGGGGGGGGGTATTATATGAAACACAGAGGTGTTAAATGGATTTTTTTTTTCATCCCCAAAAAAGTGCTTTTTCATCAGTGGCATGGTTACTCACAGGTATTAGAAGCAGTGTTTTGGAACATCATAGAAAGATAGATAATCCATCAGGTTTGTGAAAAGATTGAGTGTATAAAACCTCTCTGCTATCTTGAAATACCATCTTGCAAGACACTGGCAGCTATGCCCTTTATGCTATTTGGCTTCTTAATGTTGCTTTAAATTTGCAAAGATTGGGTCACAAAAAGCATCATTTGAGTTTCAGGAGTGAACTCTTCTCTCCCATTCTCTTTCTTGCTACTGGCCCGTTGAGCATTCCTTCATGAGAGATCATTAGGTTTGTAAGGCAGATTGCCTCTGGTGTAACGATGCAGTTAAACCAGGAAGAGATTTGGGACATTTTAACTGTACTCAGTCACATGAGCCATGCAAAGACAGCCTTCCCACGCAGAGCATTTGCACAATGCTTTCCTGGAATTTGAGGATGAAACACATCTTGCCTGTTGTGCTTCAGGCATTTCACCCAATGAGACAGAGCCCTACTTGCTCGATCACATTAGTTGGATCAGATCAGCAGTGACAGTTCTTCAGCGGTATTGCTGGGGCTTTTTCTTCATCTTGTACCTGCTGACCACCATCCCAGACAAGTTATCTATATGGATGTACTTTTGCTTGGCCCAGATAAAATACTTCTATATTTTTTTTTTTTTGAACAGCTGGTATGCTTTTAAATAGAACATTTGAGGATGTGCCAGGAAAAATCTATTTAGAGGGTGTCTGAAATTGATTGTGGAGAAAATTCCTGAAATGCAATGGCTGCTGATAACTTGTGATGACAATTATCACTGCCTGAGTATTGTTGCTCTGATCAGTTTTTACATAGTCTGTTAGGCTGAATGGATCTAATCAGTTTTTCCCCCAGGTATGTCTCCCAGGATTGCTTTTACTGATCCTTATTTTTCCTGGGTTGAACCAGGTTGCTGGAGGACTGCTGTGTCCCCTTGCTTTTGTCCTTGATGCATGCAATGCCAGAGCTGTTAGAATAGAAGTGTGTGTGGAGGGGGAATCATCCCCTTTTCTTCTTGGTGTGGAACTCATCTTGGAAGCTCCCTAGAGGTTTTGCTTCCTTGTTGTTGAGGCCACAGAGGAGCAAAACAGTTGCTAGTTATCAGCTGCCTAAATCAGGATTGATCTGCAACATAAATGAGGATGAAGGCTCTTCATCTTTCCAAGAAGTGGAGCACTACAGGTTGTTTTTTTTTAAAAGCTGTCACTGATTTATCACACTTTTTTTTTTTTTTTTTTTTCATTGCACCTACTCTGAGCTCTGGGAAACCATGCCCTAGGAGATGTATTTTCTCTCCCTGCATTTTTTATACACATGCCTCCATTCCAAATAATCTAGTAAAGGGAATTTCATCTTCCTGGTTCCTCCTGAAGTCAAGTTCCATCTTTGCCCTTTTGTAATCAGATGCTGAAACAAAATCTATTCAGAGGCTGCCAGGGAGCTGTTCCATTTGAGGTGTACTTGGGAAATTAATGCCTAGAAAATAAATAAATGGGTCATGGGTCTAGAGCACATTCAACCCTCCTGTTTTGGTTACCTGAGTTATGTGAAAGCATGTGAGAGAATCACAATGCAATCTGCTGACAAATAGAGATGATAAATGATGAGCTGTTTATTTATCCAAGACCTGATTAATTTATTTACTTGCTTAATCCCTGTAGAAGATATATTTTGGTGATAAATTCAGCTTAAACCTGCCCAGGTAACTCCCTTGGTCAGTATCCATTGGATTTCTGGTGATCACCATTATTTTTTACCCCCTTGGTAAAATCAGTGGAACATCACAGGCCTCAAGGGACTGTTTGTTTGGGATTTTGTTTCTTTTTTTGGAATTGTTTTTTTCCCTGCTATGTTTTGGCAATGAAAATAGTATAGATTACTATATATCAGTGTTTTATTTAATCAGGTCCATGGAACCTACTTGTCTGCATAGCTGTCTTGATAATGTGTGTATCTGGTTTGATCAGACAGAATCCCTGTCCTTTATAAAAACGATACTTTCTCTCTAGTAGAGTATTATTTTTGCTTATAAAATGCATGCAGTCACACAGTTTATACTGGGCTTCATGCTTCACTTCCTAGCATTGTCATCTCTTTCTTTCCAGTGAAGCTATGAATTTGTTTGCTTTTTGGTTAGTTAGGCTTAAGCCTATGAAACTCATACGATTCTCTGTTTATACAGGTTTATATTTGATTTTGCTTTTAGTTGTAGGAAACAACAGAGCTGTGAGTACCCACTGCAAACTACAAAAAGCACAGGAATAGCTCTGCTATCCTGGAAAGAGAACATACTCTTTCTTGAATAATTTTGACATTTAATGGTCCGGTGTCCAGCTGGATCATTAAATGTATCCTTCAATATGATGAGGTTTAAATGGATTTGCTTCTTGTGATATTTAAGGAGGGAGAATTCCATTAAAAAGCGTTCTCAACTGAACTATAGTTAGCAGGTGTACCTATGAATCTGAGCCGCAGTCTAGAGCTCTGAAAGATGTTGTTAATGAATATTAACAGCTTCATTTGAAAAAATACATTTAATTGCAGTCATACTCAGTGGGGGAAGAAACAGCCTACCTAATATTTATGAATTAAAGGCACGTGCTGGAACGATTCATACCTCAGCCATGAAAGAAAATGCACAAGAGAAATAAGTAGAGGGAAAGAGCAGCAGGTAGTCCTGTTAATATAGGCTGTATTAACATGTTGGTGTACAAGAGGTACACATTAGCATTGCACAGCTGTTTTTTTAAGACCCTAAGTCTTGACTTTACCAGCTGAAAATACTTACTTGTTTTTAACATTGAGAATTACAGTAACAATTTGGCTTGTATTTTAAAGTAGAAAAGGTACAAAAATGTTGTAATGTGACATTAAAATGATACTCCCATGTAGCTTATCATGGGTATCTCCTATCCTGGCCTTTGCCATCACATGCATCTCATCTCCTGGTACTGTTAGACTGGTGTTCTCCATCTCCACCTTTTGTCCACCACTGCCTGGCTCCCCACCTGAGCTCTGATCTTTCTTCTTCCCTTGTGTTTGGTGTAGCATATTCCTTCTACCAACTAACCTGATTCTAGTCAGGCCTATTACTTTACTGCATTACAGCTCCAGTTTCTTTGCCCAAATGCTCTCAATTTCCCTTTCTCTCACTCTTCTCTGTTTGTTTTCCTCCCCTATAAAATTATTTGGGTGCTTCCCACCCTCCCCTTGTTCTTGTCCAAAAGATGCTTCTTCCAAAGGCTGCCTGGCAATTAGCAGCTGCTAACGTGGATAATGAATGATGCTGGGTCTGATGCAATGCCTATCCATGTTCCAAAGTAACCAGAACTTTCAGCTGCAAAGAAAAAGGAACAAGAAAAAAATAATCTGTATTTTATGAAGAAAGATTTTCAGTTGTTCTCTGTGACAGGATCATGAACAGTCTAAACACAATAGGGCTCCATTAGGTTGGAAGATGCTTGATGAAACTGCACCTGAATAATATAATTATTCAGTGTGTTCAGCTAGCAGCTTGCTAAAAATACAGGAAAAATAGAAGGCAAAATTAATTATGTAGAGCACAGTAAATCTTCTCTTACTCAACACCTCCATAGCCTATATATGGCTCCCTTTTTAGGATTCAGCGTGGGCTTATTGTGGAGCTTAATGGCTGAGTTACCCAATCATAATGAGCCACTGTGTGCAAGAGTTGAGCATGATAAAGCACTCCTAATGCGTCTACAATGCAAGGCATTTTAATTCTGACATGAGTGCTGCCGGAAGACACGACACTTCCACACAAACACATGGACAGACTTAGGTGGGTGGTAGTGCTGCTGGTGGAATAAAACTCCTCCCAAATGGTGAAGTTTTTCTCACTGGTCCTAAATACAATATCTGAGAAACCTAACTTATATTTGTCTGGCTCTATAAAAGAGCCAGTCCTTATTTATATTAGGAATAGAATCTCAGAATATTCTGAGTTGGAAGGGACCCAGAAGGATGATCAAGTCCAGCTCTTAAGTGAATGGCCCATACAGGGATTGAACCCATATCCTTGGCATCATTAGCATCATGCTCCAGCCAACAGAGCTAATGTCAGGGTCATGTTAAATACATTTTTATGCCCTCATCAAAATACACAATTCTTTGCTCCTTTCTGGGGTCTCTCAGTGAAGAGAGTGTTTCTGTTCCACTTAGGAACTAAGAACTGCAAACCTGCAACATGACTCAATTTTCCAGAGTAAGTACTAAGGCACCTGTTTAATTTTTGTGATGCAGAGAGGCTTCTGAGATTTCAGTGTTGTGAGATCACTCTTGACTCCAGAACTATTCAGCTGTGTTACCTCACTTTGGCCCCTTTATGTTTGTGGGGATCCTACTTTTACCAGGTGCTTTCCAGGTCCCTCTTTCTAGCAGCAGCATACATCTGTAGCACAGGTCTACCTTCTTTCCATATCTCTGGGCCACATCTCTTCTGGCACTCCTTTTGTGTCTTCTTTCCCTACCCAGTTGTTATCCTTCTGGATCTCAGGCATTGAAGACAGCCAGTGTAATACCAGGAAAAATTATTAGGGAAGTGGGATTAGGACCTCATTTCCCCAGGTGTACAAGCCTAGAATAAAAAACCTGTTACTGTTCAAATGGTCTGGTCTAGCCTATGAGAGGTATTTCTTCTGTACTCACCACTTCAATATCCCTGTGTTAGCAATCTGGATAAAGAGAGGGATGAGACACAGAGGAAGCTCTGAAGAACTGACGTAGTTTCCCAAATCATGTGGTTGTGACAAACCTGTTGGGTTGTTTAGGCTGAGGCTGGCAGAAGTGAGAACTGAGAGGGTTCTGGGAAGAACAAAGATCATTGTCTGTCTGGCACCATCTTTGAATCTAAGAGTGACTTTTAAATTTCTTTGCTTTTCATGTACCTGTTTGCCTTCTTCCACAATTTTCTTCTGCCCAGCCATAAATTTAGTGATTGTTCTTGGGAAGGAGAGATACATGTTGTCTTCTGAACCTTTCAGGTTAGATCAGGTCTCTGTCCATCACTTCTGGTGCTCCTTTGCCTTGTCATAGCACTTTCTGAGCAACATGTAAATACCTACACATTTGTAAAGGTCCCGATTCCCTGCCTCAGTTTATAGTGTAAAATGGGGGTACAAGGGGATGTGAAGGGGATGGTGGCTATCACCCATTACAGCAAGCTTGATGGAGGGAGGGCCTGTAACCCAGGTCACACAGAATGAAAGTTGTGCCACCTTGTATGAGGGAACCCTCCTAGGCAGCAGGAGGCTGATGTGACTACAGGTGTATCCCTCAGTAAATTTAATTCTGTA
Organism: Passer domesticus; assembly: GCF_036417665.1. Classification (NCBI taxonomy): domain Eukaryota; kingdom Metazoa; phylum Chordata; class Aves; order Passeriformes; family Passeridae; genus Passer; species Passer domesticus. Next base: position 77,875,749 of record NC_087474.1, on the reverse strand, counting down.
TTCATCAATTCAGTGCTGTTTACATGCACGGCAAATATGTTCCTTCAGGAGGTGGGGGGACAAAAATCCATGCTTACTGATAAAGAAGCACAGGATGTTGTTGGCACAATGATTTCTGTATCTGCTTAGGAGTCCTATCATGCTTGGTGGTAATAAGATAGTGGGAAGATAGTAATTTTGCACTTGGTAGAAAAACATATTGTAGAGCTTAATGAAATTTCATTGTGCACTCTTAATTGATTTCAGCAAGGAAGACCTTTACAAAGCAAATATAGCTATTACTCTAATTAGAGTTTCAGCCAGTATACTGAAATTATATTTGTATATCAATATATCAGACAAATATTTGTACGAGATAGGCATTTCAATGAATACGCAGCTGAAATGAACAAATTAATTTCTTTGATTATAAGGGCCTTGTTTCCTACAGGTGTACTTTGTAGTTCATTTTCCAGCGTGAATGCTTAAATTAGGCTGTTAAATCCACAGTTAATCTGAAATAATTGGCTTTTCATTTTTTCCCTAAGTGACCTGTGCAGTGGGAGAACTGAGCAGTATTGCTTGTTGACTCTGCTGCCTGGTTTTCCTGAGGACCGTGCTAATGGGTCTGTGTCACTGGGTCTGTGCAGGGTAGGGTGAGAGCCTCTTGGAATGGGGTGTTGCCTGATATCATATTACTCTTTCTGGAAAAGATGAAGCTGAGTGCACAGCATGCCATGCTCTGTTACTCTGTCCTGACTGTCTAGCTTGTGAAATAAGTTTTTTCCTCTTTGAAGCAATCATGATGCTGTTAGGTGTTCCTGTAATTCCTAGATGGGCCTAGGATAAGGCTGAGACCTGAATGCTCAAAAGCATTCCAGGATTTGCTGCTTTGTCTACGGTGTATCTTTTAACCCATCTCAGCTACTACTGGACAGCTTTCAGTGGGTATGAATACAATGAAAAATAATCATACACAGTCAGACACAAGTCCTCAGCTGGTTGTTGTGTTGACCTCTGTGGAGCATACTAAGAACTTCATTGAGGCTGGAGTGAGTTTTGTTCCAGGCCTATTCAAACCTATGGCAAAGCTCTCAGTGGAGTGCAGGATCAGGCACAGAATCACCTTGAGTGCAACCAAGAGCTTTGGTTTATGGTGCTTCAGAACCCTGTATAGTAACTAAGGACCATTACACTCTTCAGAATGAGATCCAAAACAGACAGCAGGCTCTGGATGTGCCAGGCACCAGCTAAAAGACATACTGAGAACAAGATGTCTGAAATGTCACCATGCTCTTGGGCTAGTGCATGAGACACATTTGCTCTGATCAAACATACCTCCATTCACACACCTGATATCCTGAAGAAATAGGTCTGGGGGCCTGAAGCCTCTCCTGCTGATGGGTATTCACAGTTTTGGTCTGAAATTGCCCAACAAGACTCATTCCTCTCTCTTTTTGTCAATTTTTTCTCATGTTTTATGTAACACTTTAGTGGCTATACATCATCCAAGATCTGTCAGATCCAAGTCCAGTTTCCTGCTTTGCTTGAGGTGTTCTTACTGTCATCTCCCATCTTCAAGGGAAGTGTGGGAACATTCTCCACTGCCCTTGCAAAAACTATTCCACCAGTCAGGCAATAATTCAAGGGAGTCATTGAGGGTATGTGGTGAAGTTTGTGTAGTCTCCTGCTTAAGGAATTCACACAAGATGGAATATAGGATTTTGACCCCTGTTTCTGGGACAGCGTACTTTATATTGTTTAATGTAATGCTCAGGTGCAAAGGCCCCATCTCAGGACTCACCATCTCAGGATGGTAAATTCATTCCAAGTCCCACCTTTGGTACCCAAATACATTATCAGAGCTCTAACAGTTTTGGAATTCAAAGATTTCGCACAAGGCTCTGGATCTCCCCTGTACCTCTGGCAGGTGTATGTCCTGGAAATGAATGGACTTTATCTTTGGACAGAAAGACTACCTAAATTTTTCTACCAAATTTGAACTTTTGAATCTTCCTTTGAGTTCTTTGTGAAGTCATTCGCCTCAGTGGGCATTAACTGCTATGTTGAACTTTAGTGTAGTTATGGCAGTTCTCATGGATCCTCCATCATGACTCATAGTATTATGTTCTTTCTTTTGTGTCTGGCAAGCAGTTGGCAAATTCTGCCCAGTTATGGCATTAAAAACGTTAAATGCTCTACTTAAGCTGGGCAGAATTTTGAATCCACAGCTGCTTGTTACTTAAGTCACTGCCATCACAGAATTCACTGGATGAGACTGTGTAAAGGATCTGATGGCAGTCTTGGATACAAACTAAGATGAAAGTAAATGAAGAGAAAGGATGAAAAGGTGAATGTGAATGAATATATCTGTACAGGAACCTAAAAGAAACAAGTCATGCTGGGAGTCCTATTCCTTTTGCACTGTGACAGCTTCTTTTTAATGTCTGCTGTAAAAGTTTAGAGATACAATTTTCAGGAGTGATGAAAATACAGGAAATTCTCTGTGTGATGAGACTCTTTGCAGTGGTGTCACAGATAGCAGTTGTTTGAGTTATCATTCTGGAATACACTATAGAAAATAGAGATGGCAACAAAGAATATATAAACCAGCCATGTGATTTTGTTATGAGTTCTAACAGACTACTAAAAATAAAAAGCATTGTTAAAGGAAATTTATGTGTTGGTTTTCTCTGTACTTTCATTTCAGCATGTGAAGCAAAAGGTAATATCAGCAGAAACTTAGAGTCACTGTTGTGGTAGGGATACAGTTCTACAGTCATAAATGCTTTGAAGACTCTTCATGTTGTTTCTTGAGAAAAAAAAAATTGCTGCTGTTGGAAAAAAAGGGATGGAAATATTTTTCTAGTCTTATATTTTGTTGCTTTCATAAAAGCCTACATTTTGACTTGAGGATATGGACCTCTAAATGGAGTGAACTACTACCATTATTAAAAACACCTTCCTGGAAAGAATTCAGAGATGTTCAAGCCTATTCTTTTTTTTTTTTTTTTCCTTGGCACAGTATTCTAATTAACTCTCAACCATTTCTTGAGTAATGTTTTTAAGGTCACTAGCTTGGCTGGGTATTTGGTAATAAAAATTACACCCCATGTCTGCAATAGGACCACTAATTTAAAATAGCCATTTGATTCAAACTGACCTGTTTGCCAGCATAACTAATGAAGTGTCACTTTAATATTTAAAGTACTGTTCTTTCAAGGTAATTGCTATTTACTGGTAATTCTTCTTCATTTGATGGTTTATTAGGTACCTATAGGAATTTAAATTGGGCAACTGAAAAACTGTAATTGTCTAACTAGCATAATTCTTTGCTATAAATAAGCCTGGACACCTGCTTAAGGAAGGTTTTCTGTTTTTAAGGAAGTTTTTTATTTCTGTTTTTTATACCATAGAAGAATGGGGGAAGGTTGATTTGGAAAAGACATTTTACCTATTAATAAGATATTAGGAAAGAGCCAGCAGAAGGTGCTGACATCCAAAGGAATGCAGAGACTTGTTTTGGCTAATTCTGCACCCACCCACGTGGGCGTCAACATTCCACTCAAATGTGGTAGGACTTTGCCTCTCCTTGTGGCAGGGGGGATAGATCTGGGGAAGGTGACAGAGGGAATACAGCCAGGAAAATATTGATCTTAAAAGTAAATCCAGAAAAAGCACTAAACCAGTGTTCTCTTAGGGAAAAAAAAAAGTATTTGGAAAAAAAAAGTAGCTGGTAAAATAAATACTTCGTTTTCATGCTCCTTTTCTGTTCTAGCTTGTTATTGAATATCTTCTTTTGTCCTCAATGCATCATAAGGCTTTATTTTTGTCCACATAATGTAGCTATAAAAATTAACCTTCTGGTTGAAAAGATGGGGAGTTTTGTCCTCCACAATCTGATAAATGCATTAGAAAGGAGACAGGAAACATGTCTTTCTGAGAAACTCCTGCTCACTTCTGTTGATACTTGCCTCTTAACAAAAGCGCTTTCTGAGTAGGCATTGTAGGTTAGTGTGTTATTAACCTTTTCTTTCTTCCTGCTTGAAACTGGTTCTTTTTTGTTGAAGCTCAAGTCCTCAGCTCAGTGTTCTTTAATAACTTTTAGGATTGTTTCTGTGACACGTTTTGTTGTTAGCCTTAACCAGTAATAGGTGTTGAACAATGTTTAGATTACATGACCCTAAAAGCAAGAGTTCTCGTATCTACCTTCACATTTTCTTGGTATAATATGAGTTATTCAATTATTAGTGAATTTAACATTTTTGTATCTGTAGATTGGGAGCTAAGAGCCAAAGCAGCCAATGTTTCATTAGCTAACACGGATTTTTTCTCAAAGTGGGTATCTCCATTTCCCAAGATTAGGAGATAATTTGGTTTTATCATCTTAATTTCAAAAGAAAAAAGAATGTTAGAAGAAGATCCTGCTATGGAAATGTCATACCTGACACCTTAGCTTTAGCCAATGTAAAGTTAACCAAAAAGGAACTACTTAGAATGGGAAATATTGATAATCCTATCTTTCCATAGGTTTACCAGTACTTTTTTTCTGCTAGAATTTAAAGTTAAGAAAGCTAACAATAATGTTTCCTCCTCCACAGATGCAGCACGTTAGGTTTGATTGGTGGCTCGTCCATGCTTGGGCAATGGGGATCATTGAAATGTCTGTCTGCACTTGAATTCCAGTCCAGTGGTGTATCCAGTGGGTGGTGTGAAGATGCTATGTCATTTGCTCCTGGGCGCATCACCCTGTGGAGATTTGCCAGATGACTTCATCATCCCACTCAATCTTGCTTCTATATTCTACACTTATGCAGCATGGAGACAGCACAATATCCTGGCCATTGCAGAGTGTGCATTAATGAAGTGTCTGCCCACAGTTCTTAACGTGGGGTTAGTAACAATGATTGCCAGCATAATGCACTATTTAAATGGTCTGTGAGGTCTAATGTGGCTATATACCTGGCTAAACCACAAATTATTTTGTCATGGTTGCTATACTTCGTGCAAGCATTTAATGAAAAGCACTGTTGCAATACATCAAATACTCATTTATATTTTTTGTGACTGAAGAGCTTAGTTCTACATAGCTGTGTTACTGTTTTGGTCCACAAGCTTAGTGAGTTAATATTGACACAATTTGATCTATGACAGATTGCAGAAAAGCCCAGAGAGTACCTTTTGTGGTCAGGGCCAGGAGAGGACTGAAACAGAATTCAGATTTGCTGCTGAGGCTTGTTAGTATTTCAGATCCAGTACTTGAAAACTGATTCAGAAGTAGATATTCTTACTGAAAAGTGGTGTTCTCAAAAGCACAGATGAAACTCCCCTAGAAAGAGTGGTAGTCACTGCCTCTGGGCGTGTGCATACGTGAACAAGTATGTGTGTTTGTATACATGTTCATGCATGCATGTGAACACACATTGCTTTTGTGTGATGGGTCTTGTTTTGGTTCACAGCAAAAGATGTATGCTTTTAGGTTTTCCAGATGTAGAAGCTTTTCTGTATGCTAACAGAACACTCAGTGTGAAGAACTGAAAAACAGTCTCTGCATTATTAAACTGTTTTGCTCCCTCCTCCCCATTCTTCTTCTTCAGGGAAACTCTCTTTCAGAGTAAGAGGGGAACAGGGATGTAGAGTGAAATGCTGTGAAAGAAGCCCATGGTATCCAAAACCATTGTGGTGTTTGTTTTTTCTCCTGACATGGCATGAGCTCACAAATACCATTTTGAGCTCTTGAGGCTCTCTTTCTTCATTGACTTATCTTCTTTTATGTGCAGAGTCAATAGGGAACCTTGTGAAAGCTTAAATAAATACATACATTTAAACTGAAACCAAGCTGGCTTCCAACAGTCAGGGTTCCCATTATCTCATCTTGTTTCAGTCAAAACGCTGGTATGAAGCAATCCAATAGTATCAGAGTAAACATCATTGCATACAAATTTATAAATACTCTGCCTTGCCCACAACAGCACTGTGCTTGAATAAGGATCTTCCCTGCCTTGAATGGATGCTGTGTCTCAGAGTACTGAGTTGGTGCCACGGCTCTCATGTAGGTGGTTTTGCCAGCAGTGTAAGCTATGGGGGGAAGGTGCTGAGAAATATCCCTTCTGTCCATCCTTGGGTGATATTATGTCTGAGGTCAGAGAATTAAATTTGAAGGATATTCACTAGGGGTGACAAATTCTAGCCCGGAGTGCTACTGGAAGATGGTTCACAGGAGTGTATTCGTCTCACGATGAACAGTGCAAGTGGCAGAGTTTTTCTCTCTCTTGGGAGGGAGGGAGTTCATGAAGGAAATTTACCCTTTACCCTTCATTTTTCTCTTATGGGCACTTGGGGTTTTGTACCATTTCCTAATGGCTTCCCTTTTTGTAATCTCATGTGTCAGAGGTCTGTGCAACCTTCTCTCACAACATGGAAGACTGGCACAGCTAGATTCCTGCAACATTTAGCTTCTGGTAAGTGGAAAGCTGAGATGTGGAAGGCCTAGTCAACAGGCAGCTGCATAAAGGATCTGCAGAGCATGGATGGGGGCGTCAATCGATTTATTGACAGTAGCTTCTAAGGAAAGTCTGTGCTCTGGGACTCATCCACTGGAGTCTCAATACATGCTGGAAGAAGAGAGGATATGCCCAGTCCTTGCTGTATGTTTGGTGTTGGAAATTCTCCTGTGAAGCAGCTGTTGCCTTGTGCTTTCTAACTACTGTCAGGTCCTGAGCTTCCCTACTCTCTTGCAGAGGGAATGAAAGGTTCTATATATATTCGTAAGCCCTCACTTAATTGTACTTTTCTTTCACCTAAGCATCTGGGCCCTTTTTCACAGGATTTCTATGCTTTGATTTCTCACCATTCCTCACACTTAAAGGAGTCAGCTGTGTGTCTCAGATGTTCAGCCAGTCTTTGGCTCCTGCCACCTCCCTCTAATCCTGCTCAGAAAACAGTGAATTTAAATGTCACCTCCAGTTCCCCCTACTCAATATCAAATTAACTCAGCTTAAAAGATTTTGAGGTTTTTTGGCTCATACACATGGCACCATCTCCCAAACCTGTGGCACAGGCAAGTTTTCATTGCAGTGTTTGCTCACAGCAGGAGCATGTGAAAGGAGCGCGTTTTGAGAATGACTAAACATCAAAGTGGTTGCACATGAGCTGTCCTGAGAAGTGTAATGCTTATCCTGGAAGATGGAAGAAGTGTTTATGTTATGCTAATGGCCAGAGGCCTCAGTTCACATTTACTTTCCTCTCTACCACAGTTAATAGAAATAGAGATGAGAAACCTGTCTTATGCAGATACAAATTTGTTGATCTCGCTCAGCTTAATTACACTAAAGAGAAGTCAGGAGTGTCTGTGATTGTCGTTCCTGCCTGGTTGCACTCTATCATGTCTTAGAGAACTGCATTTTTGCAACTCCAGAGAGAAAAGGTCTTTTTTTTTTCCTTTACCCCTATGGGCTTGCCTAGGAAGATACCCATCTTTAATATGAAGCTTTGAAGCATTATTATGGTAATGTCAGGTAACTGCTCTTCAACGTAGATTGACAGCTAGCTATTAAATAAGGGTAGGGAAGAATGTGGCATCTGTATAGTGAATGATGCATGTGGTTATTTTAAAATGTTTTTTTATAAGCAGAGACACGGCAATTGCAGGTTTTCTTTGCCTTTTTGATTTAACAGCATTTCAGAGTCTTTTGCCAAACCACAAGTAAAAGCAACACTCAGATCAAACTGCAGTCTCAAAATATTTTCCCCACCCTGTTTCAAGCACAAAGGATCTAATTTCTAATCAATTGCAAAATGGGCTACTGAAAGACGGTATCTTTTCCACGTGCCCATTTGAGCCTCTGAAACAAGCAAAAATGTTTTAGTGTCTAAAGTCACTCAATTTCTGACCAGTTCTCAGTAGGGTTTAAATTGACTGGTACTTGAAAACTGTAATGGATTCATTTTCAATAGCTAGTTGAGCTCTGAATTGCTACTAGTTGGCACTGGCAAGGATACCATGATGAGCTCACAGAGCTCAGTACATGTGCTCCTTTTCATAGTCAAAATGACATGTTCTGCCAACCCAAAGAAAATTGCCAGCAGCAAAAAATAACATTTTCTTCCATGCCATGGGTTTTGGGGCTACCATCTTTTTTTCATGCCTGGTTAATAAACTTTAATATACTTATTTTTTTCTTTCTTCTTACTTATTCTTCTTACCTATTTTTTCTTTGTATTTTTTTAAGTAGCAGAGGAACAGGGCTGGATCATGGAAATAGTGGCCACCTGCAGACAGAATATTAAAAATGAGATAGAACTGTTAGTGATATGCTTCTCTCCTTTGATTCCAGAGTATTCCTGCAAAGAGCCAGTTACTGTTCACGTATCACTTGCGTAGCCTTGTGTAAGTCTTTTAAGCAGTGGAATGTAAATTCTGTACTCATTTGGCTATGAAAATTGTGAACTCCTGAACCTTTTTCCCTTGCAATTTTAACAGAACTTGACCTAAATACAAAGGTTGAAGCCTGCATTAACTTTTTTTTCTCTATAGTTGAGGTCAAGAAAGGAAAGCAAATATATCAGACTGACTGCTTGTTCTTGCAGCTTGTCCAGCCTGACAGGCTGCTGGGAATGCCCGTTGGTCTCCCACCCAGCTTGCTGGTTCCTTGGGGCAAAATATGAAGTGGGTCTAACATGGTGTAACTTGCATTCCAACCAACGAGCAATTGCTTACTAAAGTACTCCTGAAGTTGTTTGTTGAGTTTTCCTTGTCTGCAGCAACTTTAACAAAGCTTGCAAAGTCTCCTTTCAACTCTAAGTCATACCATTTCAGGTTCCACTGCAGAACTAAGCAGGTATGACAGCAGCTTCAAGGGAGTCTCCCTTGATTTTTAGAGTGGGATTTGTTAGAGCATGGGAGTATAATGAAATATCACTGCCTGTGTTCACTGCTGAGTCTGGTTCAAGAGAATGACTCCTGAAAGATCTCAGGCCCATTGCAGACAAGACTTCTTAGCACAGGTTTCTTTGATTTTATTTTTGGCATTGCCCATGGATGCGGTATATTCAAAGTTACAGATCCAAAGACAAGGAGTGTGTTGAGAGGTTTAAAAAAAAAAAAAATATCAGAGAATTTGCTTTAGGGTTTTTTTTCCCCTCAGGAAGAGAAGATAAATATGACCATGATTAAAAAGTCGTTATGAAGAAGACGGTGATCAATCTTTTACCGTGTTCACTGAGAAGAGGAGAGAGTGACTTCATTAGCAACAGATTTAATTGACATTGGTTGTGAGGAGAAGTAGTCATCTACCGAGAGATGCATAAGCATTGCAACAGGCTACTTGCACAAGTGGTTGGCGCTCTCCCTCGTGAGAGAATTTAAGGACCAAGTTAGATAAACCTTTGCTTGGAATGGCCTAGGAGTACTTGTTTCTTTTTCTGAAACTTCCTCAGTTTTGTTTTGGTCTGGTATTCCTGTGGGCTTCAGCTTTAACCCTGTAACTTCTGAAAAGGAATCATCAACATATGCCAATAGAAAATTGCCTGAATAAATGCTATTAACACAACAGGGCATTTAAAAGACCTCCCATGAATCCTCATCCTTATATGGTGAGAAGCATATCAATGTGCACCCACAATGCCTCTAAAGTTTATAGGAAAATAAAGCAACGATGGTATCTAATATCTTAACCCTAACAGAGAATCTGTTCGTCTGCCTCGGATTGCAGGCATACCATGAAGTGCTGAGATTGGCATGAGCAGTGCACATTTTTAGTTGAGGGGAACATAAATCCTAAGTATCTTGTTTGTGTATAATTATTCTTGCCCTGAGGTTGCAGCATCTTGTGCACACAGCTGCATTGTGAACATTTTTCCAAGTTTATTTAGCACTGAGTGCAAGTACTTTACATGTCAGAGCTGGGAACGCTCCTGTTTCAGCTGACTCCACTCCTTTGGGGTGTTGTGGAGCGCTTAGGTGACTAAGCGAGAGGTGGTTGCACAAGCCTGGAGAGACAGGGAGCTTATTTAATCACATTAGAGAAAGAGAGAGTAGGCGCCTGGGAGCAGACAGAGCTAATCTGCGAGGAGAAGCGAGAGTGAGCAAGTAGGTCTTACAGAAAGACTCGGGAGGTCAGCAGGTTGGCAAAGTCAGTGCACCCTTAACAGAGGATTTCTACATGCTTTCTCAATTCACATATGTCCATACCTAAGAACCAAGCTAAGGGTCTCGACTCCTCCCAACACACAGCAGCTAACAAGCTAAAACTGTGTTCCAACTTTCCAGCAGGAGACTTTATTCCTTGTTTTCTTTTGCTGCTCACCCACCTCAGTTTTAAAGAGATCAGTAAATGTATTGGTGGCAGTGACCCATCATTTGATCAGCCAAGTATCTTGGTGGTTTCCTGTCCTCTTTACATTGTTTTGTTCTTGTTAAATGGTGCAGAGGGCAAAGTGAACCTGGCAGGGATGCCACCTGGAAACAGATATCTCAGCATAGCGTAGGGAATTTTAAGGCTGTCTAGCCTCAGTTTTACTGAGGATACAATACGCAGACTGAGAGGCTAAGATGTTACTTTATAGAGTCAGCCTGTACTGTCTGTACTTTGTGGAAACAGACAAAAGGTAAAGAGGAAATCTCTGTGATTCTGACTAAACGCCTGAAACAGCATGTTTGAAATGCCTACACGTATTTCGCAGAATCATCTAGGCAGTCACACGTTATGACCCTTTCAGGTTCCGCTTTTTTTTTTTTAATATTTCCAGGAGTAATATTTTTGTAGTAAGTGATAAAATAACTTTATTCTTCATTCTGCCCTTTTATAATTTGTTATTTATGAAAGTACATAATATAGCCAGTGCAGATGTAGACCACGTGAATATGTAGGCAAAGATGGCCAGTACAGAATACAAGAAGGTGAGGATAAGGAAGAAATTCCAATTGTATGTGTGCATGCATCCTTAGCAACCCTTCTGGTTTGTATTCCTCTTTGCTTTAAGTCAGATGTGGGATGTAACCTATAAATGAACTCCATCTTTCACTCTCTTTTCAGTATAGAGCTTTGAGGGAATCTCTTCTTTGTGTGTATGTGTATAGCATGTGTCACTTCTTAACCTCCAGCCTGCAGGCAGTCCAGGAATAGTGTAATTAATTTAGACTTGTTTGGGGAAAAAATTTGATCAGCATTTGATTATATGAGGTGACTGATCTGCTGGATGATGTCAGCATGCCATGAGGCCAGCCACATGAGCAAAATCCCATGTTCCAATATGGCATTGGAAGTTGAGGGAGTGGTCAGACCTATGTTGGAAACAATATTGTTAGAGCAGGTATGAAAACTGACTCACATGGGAATTAAAAAAGCTGAAATTCAGAATCTGACTTGTGGCTTATTTTGAACAGCAGCAGTTCCTTGTAAAAAAGAAATAGGGATGGCTACAGCACCAACAGGTTGGTAATATGCAGCTCTTTAAAAGTCCCAACACAGTTTTCTGCAGATGACATTATTGGAAAATCCATTTCTGGAAAATCCATTGCTTTTCTTCAGGGTGTCAGAATGACCAAGGAGGTAATTGTTCAAAGCAATTGTCATAAACATTCAAACTAGATGAATCTCCATGTCAGGTTTTATTGCAGCCTTGCAATTTGGGCTAGGTTCTCTGAACTCTGCTAACCTTGGCAGATCTACAGGGAAAGCCTGCAAAATCCTTGAGTTCAAAGCAGGCAAAATATATGACACCTTTTGAAAGTTTGGCTTTAAGTGTTGAGTTTATTTGAACTTACATTAACCAAAGCAAATAAAAAATGGCTTGCATGAGCTCCGGCAAGGTGAAATTCCAGCAGAGAGAATGAGAGTAGACAACCTGCTTGCCAAACACAGTTATTTTATTTGTGTTAAAGAAAGAAAGTTGAGTACTTTTATATTTGATTTAAAGTAGGAATAAGGAAGTTTGTCTCTTAAGGATATTATGTAAAAAAAATTATCCCTCTGGGAAGGTATCCCAATCAACCTGGACTGCATCTACTGGGTCATAATACAAAAGTTCTTTTTCTGGGCAGTTTGTTTTTCATTTTGCTAATACCTGGGAGTATGGAGGAGGACAATAAAGCACCAAGGCAGAGATCAAACACAATATGAATAGCTAGTACCCTATATTTTTGTGAAAAATAAGTAGATTGAATAGAAATAAAATCTGACCAAAATTCATTGCAGTTTGCTGTGGCAGAATCAATCTGTGGACAGCATCACACTTAAATGAATGCTAAGGATAAGAAATAAGAGAGATACTAGATCAGAAATGAGCTTGAATAGCCAAGAGCCAGCAATAGAAAGAGATTCTATGCATCCAGAATAAAAGTTTGGAAGGGGGTGGGGCAGGGGTAGGAGAAGGATTCCTTTTTAAAAATTATTTTTAGTAAAACCTCTGTCAAGGAACAATAGATGAGGATAAGTACTGAAGTGCAACAGAGAGGGCAAAACAATTGTGGATATAGCTAAGATGGTTGCTGGTTGAGGAGGTGTTTCACGTAAATTTTTGGCTATGACGTATCACTGAGAGTATGTGCCGTAAGAGTAAACCACTGGACTGCAGTTTCACCTGGAAATGGTAGAAGGAGTGCAAGTGAGTGTTTAAGGGCATGGCAAAGGAGGGCAGGAGGCTATGTGTGTGTTTGTATATCTGGAAACAGAGGAGAAGGCAAGGAAGAGGAGGAATATCTAGAGTGCAGGTACTGGAGCATACCTGACTTGTGAAAGACAGGAGTAAACAGTCTGATGTTACTGTAAGCCTTTAATGAGGTAAATAAGAAGAGATAATGAGTTAAATAACCAACCTAATAGAACCAAAGACATTCTGGGGAAGTCTGATTGCTGAGGAAGTGTGGTATATCTGCCAATGACCTCAAGAACTGGATTTGGTAGATACCGATCTTGCTCGTTAGAGGTCTGTCATTATGGGAGGCTTTGACTTCCTGGATTATAGAGGGGAACAAATAGCTAAATTCAGATATTTCTGGATTCCTTAGCAGTCACTGAAACAGCAAGAAGTAATACTTTTTTAGATCTGCCACTAAGTTGTAGAATGAAGTAGAAAATAACCTTGCTTTGAGAGATTTCAATTTCAATTAAAATGAAGAGTACGGATCTATAGCTTAACTTTTCTGCTCCAGATGGATGGCATATCTTGTGAAGTGAAAAACATGGAAGAAAAGTTATCAGATATGACTGAATAAGGAATAGAAAAAAGAACAGGTCAGCAAAGAAAGCCTCATGTAAGAGGTTAGGAAATGTATGGGTAAAATGAGGATTGGCATGAGACAAGCTGAGTTTGACTCTGCAAAAGAAATTAAAACAAATAGCAAAAGGTTCTTCAGCCACATAAATAAAAGGGGGAAAAAAGTAGTTTGCCCAACAATTTATCAGATACTTGGTTTCTGTTTCAGTCAGGATGCTGATTCTGAATATTCAGGCATTGCAGATTTTTAGTGGCTATGAAAACCTGGAAATTGAAATGGCTTCTGCTGAAGTAGGAGAAACAACTCAAGTCAAATATTGGAGAATGGATGGATTAAACCACTTGGCATCTGGAAAGACCCATATAATTGTAGGCTTAAGAAGACTATTTTCAATAAGATTTAACAGAGGAAAAAAGACCCTGTTCATGTGCAGAATGTGAGTCTGTCTTTGACAGACAAGCAAGGACAGCCCTGCTGGAGAGCAGGCTATTCATAGCAACTCTTCTATTCTTTTAAAAGTAAGAAGAGGACATAAGGTAGCAGAAAAAGGAAAGAAAATGCAGGAGGCCAGATCAAGCATGATCTAGGTAAACCTAGTCACTGATAAAAGCACTGGTGTTGCTAGTAATGGAAATGCAGTCCTCCTTGCTTAACTCCTGGTGTGGTGTGGTATGTGAAACTGAGAGAGATGCTGAGTAATGCCAGTAAAATTGTGACTAATAGGTAAGCTAAAGGGCAGATTTCAGTGAAAAGAGACCTTTCTGACTGGAGAGAAGTTATTATTGAAAGCTCCTCCTAATGATTGATTTTGGGACCAGTCTTCTGTCCTTCTTGCTAATTTTACTACAGACTGCTGCCTAGAAAATAGAAGTGTGCTAGTGAAACTAGTTGCAACAGAGTTGGGATGTGGTTGAAGGCCTAAATAACTGGAGAACAAAAGGCATAAAATGAAAGATGCAGAGAGAAATAGGTTTGAGATTAGTTATAATAAGTAAAAGTAAATGCATGGCCCTTGTTAAAAGAATTTTGTCTGTAACTGTGGGGTTATCGAGTCTGGAATAGCCTGAAGAGGAAGAAAATGCTACTACAAGTGAATGTCTCCAGTGCTCTGTGTGTGTCAGTGCAACAGCCATTCAGGTCCTGGAATGTGGCAAGCAGGTTATTTTCGATTTTGGCAGGTATAAATGTTGCTATGCTATGTTATACTGTGTTATCCAGTCTGAATCCTAAGGTAGGTACAAGCTGAGGGATTTCTTTAATGACAGGCATTTCTGATTAGTGTTCAAATGTGAATGCAGTCATTTGCATGCATTACTCACCCCCTTCCTTCTCCTTTGTGGCTGATCCTGGGATTTAGGAGAGCACAGACCTGTCCAATGTTTCTTAATCCAAAATTTGGTATAGACTGTCATTGGCAGGTTGTATTTTTAAGAAGCCTGCTTTGAAATGTCAGATCTTATCCTAATTGAAATCCGCTTACCTGTTATGGGATTTGTGAGACCAATTCACTCAGGATGTCTTGGCATGAGAAGATGTACTATTGTTGCCATTGGAGGGGAGTTCCTTGGGCTCCAGTTAGAGGTAGATAAAGTTAAGTCAGCTCTAGTTCTGTAGCTATTCCTCCTCTCTCCTTCATAGGACAGAATTTTTTTCCTTTCCAGTAATGGCTATCAAGATAAATAAGAGACTGATCACATCTAGGGTTTATCTTTTGAGTGTTTCATCACATTTTGAGATAATGGAAGAGAAATTCTTTCTACCTCTATCTCTCTAACTGCTGGCAGCATAGCCCCTTTTCATGGGCTAAAACAGTGCTTTTATACTTCAAGATTTACAAGATCAGTTGCAAAATCAGATTCTGCCACATGTTGGGAATTAGCTTCCATGTGCACCCTTCTTCCCTTGGACGTGGATGATGTGCAGCATGGTAAATCTGGTCAAGGCTCTGCAAAGATCTGCCCCATTGCTGGTTTTAATTTAGGTGAGCGATTGATTATGTTCACCACAAACACTGTGTTTGAGCAAGAGTGGTTTCTTCAACAGGAAGATGAAAGGGATCAAGTCTGGCTTGTGGTGCTGTATAATTTGCTGCCATAAAAGGCCTATGATGGAAGGGGAGAATTCTGAGTTAATTTCTGATCTTCTTGTGCTTTGGGAGAGGAGGGACATTTTGTGCTTTGAGAGATGGCTGAGTTGGCACTTGAAAATGTCTGTCACCTCCTCGGTGTTCAGTAGCAGGCCTGTTTGTTCCCAGTGTGATCGGCTGCCATTGCATGCCGAGCAGGTACAGCTAAGAGGAATGCAGAGGATTTCAGTTGTTTGAGAAGAGGTGGGTGGGGGCCTTCAGAGTCCGTGAATTCATTAAAATTCCATGTTGAGTTGCAATGTAAACGCGTGGGCCTTAATATGCAGGGCTCCAACAGGTAAATACTCGAATCTTGGATACAAGACGTAGCAAGTTTTTACCTGCCCTTCATCCAAAAAGCTCACCAAATACTCTACACCCACCCAAAAGGCAGTGCTCACCGCTACCTGAATATAATGCAAACTGATAGATGCAAGCACAGATTAGGGGCAGCAATTCACCTTCAGATGGATATCTGCCACAAAAGTGTGCATTGTTTACACTTAAGAGAACTCAGAAGAAGTCAGACACTCTGTTGCTGTTCTCTTTGAACACATGTTACGTTGCTGACAGCATCTATTTGTGTTGTGCATCGTTTAAACCACTCTCAGTACCTCAAGCTGCTCTCTTAAACCCCAAAATTCACAAAGCCTCCACTGGGAAAGTAATCTTATGGATCAGAAGCACGGAGAATAGGGCCAAAAGCTGCCTGCAGGCACCCTGCCTTTGCACACTCCATTTGAACCCTGTGAGATAATTTGGCCCTTTTCAGGAGCAGTCTGCTCCATGTGCCGCGATCCTCTCATACCAGAGCTGGTAACTTCACTCAGAGCAATTTCACCCTCGACTTGACTCTGCAGCCACTGAGCCCAGGGCAGTGCTTCTTGCAGCAGGCGTGGTATGAGGGAGCCACAGTGCTCTCTGTCCTGTCCCACCATCCAGATGCGGCACAATATCTTGGAACTGAACTTGCTCTTCTGGTCTGAAAAGATGGGAATATGCAAAGGCAACTCCTGAACTCACATAAAAATGGGACTGAGTACCCTCAGGAGCTGTGGTGCTCACCTGCTCATCTGCTGCTGCAGTTCTCTGCAACTTGTGGGGTATCTGGAGGGCTTGTTCTTCAGTCAGCATGCCTCTTTTCCAGTTACTTGCTCCTTTCAGTGGGCAAATCAACTGGGAGATGTGAAACAACACAGCTTTAGATCTCTTTCATTTATTTCTCTTTTTAAAAATAAAATGTTAAGAGAGAGCTGTGGTCACAGAAAAAAAAAAATTCTCTGCTGTAACAAGGGAATGAAAACATCTGCCTGAAGAGAAAACACTGAAAGTAGAGAACTGTGTTATTCTTTGTAGAGAATGTTGGGATTAAGGTTTAAAAAAACCTTTTTCTTCTTAAGGCATCCAGTTTTTACAGGTTTCGGTTACTTCAGGGATCAGATATTTAAAAGATATTTTCTTGATCTGACTCTTTTGCAGGACCTGAGTATTTTGAAAGACTTCCTGCACATACATGCCAGTTATTTGATCTGATCATTGTTTTAATAAAACTATTATTTAACTAACCACGAGTTAATTTCTTTGGCCCTTTGGGAGCCAGCCACAAATAGTAGCAAGTTATTGTGTAACCTGGCTAAAGCTGAGCTCCTCTTCTTCCTTGCCAACTCCCACCATTGACAAAACCACTTACAAATGGATTTTTTTTTCTTAATGGAGTTAGACTATTATGAAAAAAAATCTTGTGAGATTCCTAAAATTTGTCTTCATGTAACCTTTTTCTAATCCCTTTTAATCTGTTTTTTTTTCAGCCTAAGGATGTAAGTAGATGCTCTGCAAAGAAAGAAGGGATTGTCTAAGATCTGTTGTGTGGAACAATTGTCACAGAGAAGCACTAACCATAACTGGAGTGTGCCTGGCCTATACTTCAGTGAGAAGATACTAGAAAGCTCACTGAAATGTTTTCTTTCTGGTAACCTCCAAATTGGTGTAGCTTGCAAGGAATTTTCCAAGAGAGGGGAAAAATTACTCAAAATGAAAGGGTGTTTATTTAAACTATTCTGGAAAATTTCAGAATTTTGGTTCAGGAACAGGTAATTTTATTTTCACTGTGACATGAAGTGTTCCAAAACTTCCTTCTCTGTTATTAATGAAACTCTGAAAAAAAAAAAAGAAAAAAAGAAAAAGATGAGTGTGCAGATAAGCCAGAGAGAAAAGAGCAGTGTTTACTGGGAATGACTGTGTGAGACTATCAAGTTCCACAGTGATGTGTTAGTAAAATATGCCTGACGTACAAAAGAGGCTGCATTTGTAGCAAACACATTTCCCTGCACACAAACATTCACTCCAGTGTTTACTGCTCACTGAGTCAGAACAATTGTAGGCTACAGCTTGATTTCTTTGGTACATCATAGCTGTTGCTCCAGTGACTTATTCTGGCTTAGATATTTAGTCTAAATTCAAAACAAACTAATTGTTTCCAAAAAGATGAGACAGCTGTTGTGTGATCTGCAAGCGTGTAGTGTAACACAGGAAACTTTGGCTTTATTTTGAGGAGGACAAGGTGTGTAGAGTTGCCAAGACCCCTTGTGAAACAGCCTTGCACTTGAGTACAAGTGGAAATGGATGCACCTGGGAAAGAGAAGTGCTGTGCCAGGAATGTGAAAGGGGGCTTGGGGTGGCATGAAGAGTCTGGAAGACAAGGATTTCAGATCAGCAGGCAGCTGACTTCAGAGACCTTCCTAGGCTGGTGTTATGGCCAGAAGGATTAAGGTGGCCTTTGAATATAAAAAACAGGTAGGAGCACTAAAGAGAGGCCCAAGTCTTGTTTTTACCTAGGTGAAGAGTGCTTTACTGGTGCAGAACACATGGAATGGGATTTCTTCTGCTGCAGCTCACATCCAAACAAAGTTGAAAAACAGGATGGGGCAGAGAAGACTAAGAAAAGACCTGTTGGGATGGGGAAGTAGGAAATATTTGGGAAATATTATTTTCATATTTCTCTGTAGTTGAGGTTATCTAGTAATCAAAAATGTTCAGAGCATTGCTGAACTCTTCAGAGATGGCCAAATGAAGACCAGGAGATCAGCTCTTTCCCAGAGATATTTTGTAGTTGAACACAACATTTAAGCTTAGTCCAGTAACAACAGAGAAAAACTCCTCAATCTTTTCTACAAAATGCCATTTGCAATAAATATTTTTGGCTCAAAAATACATCAGCTCTGTAGATGGAGCTAGTAAATTTATTTAGGCTAACATTTTCAGGATGCATCTTTTGCAAAAGTAACCTGGAAGTATTTTCAAATAACTGCATAAGGCTGTGTTTACTGGCCTTGTAGCTGTCTCAGTCAGACACTGGAGAAAGAGTTTTCTCTTGCTATTGCTCAAAGCTAGGCAGATCTGCCTGGTTCTGTGCCATAGATAAAGTTGATCAAGGAAATGTGAAAGAGCAATGCTATACCACTTGTCCCACTACTACTGGGCTTTAAGTAAACCATAAACATTCCCTGGAATGGCTCATGAGTTGACAAATGAAACCAAAAACAATTTAAAGGTGATCAAACTCTGTTGGCATGAATACTGTTCAGGTAAACCACCTTGGACATATTTACAAACAGAAGCCAGCACCTATTTAACTTTATCTTAGGATATTGAAGCTGTTCACACAGGAGGCTTTGTAAGTACAGAAAATACAGTAGTCACCTATCGCGGCGGTTTCCAGCCGGGCTATGCCCAGTGGGTGCCATGGCCAAGATAAGTCAGTGGAGGCTCAGCACAGCAGCCAAACTCCCAAGCAGTTCCCAGCTGCAGGCAGCCTCAGCAAACTATAGTGATTTCAGCTCTCAGTGATTACCAGCTCTCAGTGAATTCAGCTCTTTAGCTTGCTAGGTGCCGCAGCAGAAGACGCAGGGAGAGAGAGGAGAAAAAACTGTGTGAGGTTCCGCAGGATTCTTTATTGGTGTCCCCCACGAAGGTTCTCAGTGACAGCTCTTCTCCCGAACCAGGCAGAATTAGGGGTTTTTATACCCTACAGGGGTTTTGGAAATTGTCCAATAGAAAGGGTCAGGAGAAAGTGACCTATAGGCTTACAGAGAGATAAGCAGGGTCCGAGAGGTGGAAAAGAGGGGCTGCCAAGGCCCTGTCATCATGACTTGGCATTTCCTAGCTCAGGCTTCTGGCATCCAAGGAGGTCTTGCAGGCCCTGGGTTTGCTACAGTCACCTACAGATTTTCCTGCCTGACAGCTCTGCTTGACAACAAACCAGTGTTTTTTCAAATCATTGTGAGGATCATTTCAAATCACAGAGGAAGTTCTGTCTCTGTGAAGGCTGTTGTTGAGCCTCAGTTGGGAGAGAGATTTTGAGAGCATCGCTGCCTCTGCACGCTGTTGTCTGAGGGCCAGTGCAGGTGCTGGAAGGATCTGTGCCACTGGAGCTCCTCTATCAGTGTCCCTGAAAGCTTTGTTTGAATTGAGAGGCAGAAGTAAGAGGTTTTTGACAGACAGATAGTCTTTGTAAGAAGAAAGGAGCCAACTTTGTTGTAACTCTATTTGAGCATCTCCCAAGGGCTGCCTAGGGGACCTGAAGCCTTTCCAGGTTTAGAATCACTTTTAGGTGCTGTTTCTTTGTTACAGAAGAACAAAGTAGGAATGCAGATATCCTTTCTGGGTCCTTCAGTTCTAAGGAGAAGGCCCAGGACAGTGAAAATGTCTGTACATTTTCTCTCTTAACAGGGTAGAGCCACCACTGGAGTTTCCCACTCTGATGGAGCAATGGTATTTTGCTTTGCAGCAGATTTCAATGCCCTGCTCTAATTTTCAGGTGAGGCTGCTTCCCTTGGGAGTGCATAGCTCCAGTTCACACCAAGGAACTCCCTACACTGGGAAGCATGGTTCTGTTTTAGCATTGTTTCTTTTGCAGGTAGCATGGATGAAGGGAGGTAGAAATCAGAGTCCTCTTTTCTGTAAACTTACGTTGTTCCCCTGAATGAAGACCTACAGCAGCTTCAGTTCTGCTGGGGAATGAGTCTGCAACTCATATTCGGGTAAATGGCTTTGTCTCAGAATATTTGCCTCTGAAAAAGGGCAGGGTAATGAATATATAGATAGTGGTCCATATACATTGCTTTCTGCACTCGTTGCTCTGATCTTGCTATTCTATTTCTGTTCGGATAAACAACCACGAATTCACCATCCTTTTAGGTATCATGAAAAGCAACAAAAGCATGTTCTCCTTGATATACAGAAATTCCCAGCCTAATTATTCTTCAGGGACATGAATGACTGATGGGTGCAATTGAAGATTAAGAGGGCAAGCACATTTTAGGCAATGAAGAAATTAATTTGTGTAGTTCAAGACAGCTGAGTTTTTTTTCTTCTTTTTGGCCCCTCTTACTTCTGCTCGTAAGTTCATTATTTTTTGTGTTCTGAAGGGATACAAAACCAAACCCTGGAGGGAGATATCCCTTTTGAAAGAAAGCTGGGAACTGACGTAAATGCAGAATTTGCAAATGCACCTACCAAAAAGAACTGAACTGATGCCCTTGAACAGGTTTGGCAATGGGAGATATTCTGAGGCCTTTAGGAACAGGTACAGAGAAGTACACCCAGTAAATTACCTCACCATGGAGTACTTACCTGACATGTATGATTTCTAATAGACTTCTGAAGGTCCATTCCTTTCCTGCTAATATCAGTCACCCAGTGATCATCTTAGTACCTGAAAATCTTGACCTAAGGTAACAAAGTGGCCTTTTTTTTTTAATCTTTACATCTCCTGTCCTCATGGCAAAGCATTTTGTTCTTGCAGACTTTATTTCCTCATCTCTGCAATGGGGATATTTACAGCACTTCCCCAAACATCCTGGACTGGCGTCCTAGAAGAGCGCCAATGTCCCAGCTGTGCAGGGATCAGGGTGCTGCTCACAGGCTGGGACTGCCGCTGGCCAAAGCGGGGTCAGGGAGGGAGCTCTGGGATGCTGCTCACTCCTGCTGCTCCCCTCTTCACCTGCTCCTGGGCTTCATTTGGGCTCACACCAGCCCTCAAGAACCCTCTGGGACTGGTCCCTGACTACAGCCCTGACTTCATTGCCACTTATCACTCTCTCACTGAACTCATTTGAGCTTGACCCACAGGTATGTTAATCCAGTCCAGCTTTAGTGCGGGCCTGCTGAAATCACTGATTTGGAGAAATGCAGTTAACAAAATTTCTAGCAGGTTGCCTTGTCATGCTGCCCAATGCTTACCATGACAAATATCTTAAATCAATTTTTATCTGCAAATGCCTAACCACAAATAGTTCCAATAGTACTATATTCTGGATTTTTCTTGCTGTCTCTCTAATGTTGATGGCATATTCAGTTAAGAAGTTGCTTGTAAAATACAGTGTATCTTATCCACTATACTAAACTTAGTGGAGAGACTGCAAGTTTTTTGGCAACATCAGCTTACAGTGAAAACAATGCAGCCAGAGCTGTATAGCTGGTAATTTAAATCCCACGGCTTTGTTCATCTGCCCTGGTTGGCTAGAAAACTTTTGAAGAATTTATGCTAAAACTCTTTTCCTGTCATTTCCCCCTTTGATTTGATACATTCTGTAATGTACAAGAGATAGTAGGAAAAATATTTTTAGCATGACATATTTACATGTGCCTGAACATAGTAAAACATATATTCTTTTGTGGAAAACTACATAAAAATATGTTACACCTATATTGAAGGCATTTAAAATATATATGCAATCCAAGGTAGTAATTATAACCAAAGACACACACGCGCTTACTTATTTGCCTGCCTGTATATGAGCAAATGTACAGGTGCAAATTTTAGCTGTATATTTTTCTTGTATTTTCTTATTCTTCCTGTATGCTTTACATCACCTGTGCAAAGTTACAGGTAAAGAAAAGAATATTAATATCAGCATGCATGCAAAAAAGAAGATATGAGGGGTATCATGCCAAAATGTGGTTCATATTTATTAATTTTTATTTTGTGCTATCTGGAAAATAGTAGCTACCATGCACATATTAGATAGCCTGTATATAATCCAAATCTGCTGGTGTGACACTGGATCTGGGTTTATAGGTGGGTCTCTTGCTCAGTTCTGCTATTTTAAAGAGACATGTCTGGGTAATTCTCCATAATGTCTCTTTGGATTTCAAACACTAAAGTACATAATAAGTACTGATATAATGTGTGCGTGTGTCCTGAGGTTTTGGTCTTGCATATGGCATGGGAAGAAGGTGGAATCTGCAGATGTGGAAAGGGAATGGGTCAGAATGCAGGAAGAAAGTGAGCTCCATCTCTCTGTTCTAACTTAAACCAGGCTGCTGTAAACGCAAGAGGCTGTATATGCAGATCAAGGTTACCGAGGGACATAGACACCTCTGGCCTAAGTTATTTTCCTTATTAAACTGGCAGTCGAAGAAATAAGTGATGTAAAATTCTCTAGATCGACTCAAAAGCACTGAAATATCATCCGTGCCCTAGAAAATTAAATTGGCTTTTGGTCAGACAATGCCCAGCAGTGTAATCCTGAGACACAAGAGGATTTGGATTATAAAGTACTCAAATTAAAGGAGTGCTTATATTCTGGGAGTTTGATTCTTCCTACCACAAGTGGTGTTTGGTTCTGGGATTTTTGTTTGGACCTGCCTGTGCCTCTTACAAAACCAAAACAAGCAAGCTGTCATTTTTACAAAAGCCCAGATGTACTTTTACTTTTTGCAAAGACAGACAAATAAGGTATTAAAAAACATAGGTACAAAAAATGTGTTGCAATTCTTTCAGTTTGTTTCCCCCTTTTCTACATTTGCCTGCTTTTTTATGCCGTTCAACTTGTTTGCTTGTAAAATCTTCCTTGGAGCCACATTCGTGCAGACAGACTAAAACATTTTTGACTCTGAATGAATCCCCTGAGGTGAAATTTACTCAGATAATATCTTGGTTACTACCTAACCTGTTTGGGTTATTTTTGAACACTATAAAGCGGTAGCACCAACAAAGGAGAACTGCATAGTACATACCAGTAGCAGCTCACTTCAAGTAACTTAAGACCTCTGCTTTTGCACAAAACACCCACATCTTGTGGCTCTTTGTAGAGGTCAGAAATCAGAAACTGAAATGTTTCAGGTGATCCCCTAAACTCCCCCTCCAACATTATTTTTCCTTTCTGCAAAAGCAAAAAACCATTTTGATTTACCTGATCACAGACATAACTGTTAAAGAACGCCAAGTGTACATAACAGCACAGATGTGAACGAACTGGACAAGCAGTGCTGAGTAATCACTCAGCTGTGATTAGGCACAGGTCCCAAAGAAAAAGCCAGGCTCTGAACAGGCCTGACTTTTCTGGTTCAGATCAAAACCTCATGGCTTTTTGTTTCTATAAAGCATTGAAGCAAGTCCCCGGTTCTTCAATTTGCAAACAAATTGAGATTCGGATTCCAAACCTGTAGCTTAGCTTCATCTCTAATAAAAGTGATGTTCCACAGATTTGGGTTTCCAGCCATTTCTCCAGATGCCTGTTGTAAGACAGATGCTGTTCCAGCAGAGGCTGCCAACCTGGCAGCTCTGCTCTTTCTGCTGTGTGTTGCACGTGGGCTGAGAACAGCAGCTCTGCTGACCAGCTCTGCCAGCCCTCCCTGTTGGGGGAAATGGGGGGAAAGAGATAAACGAGGATTTCTTTGTCTGATAGAGAAAATACGTTTTTTTACTCTCTGCTACTCCTAACTCAGGAGAGAATATAAATCAAAACTTATCTACTTAGGGAGTGCAAGACAGGTCCTAAAATGGTGGGAAAGTTTTTAAAGGGAAAGCAAGTTAAAAGAAAATCTATTGGGCATAAGAAAAGGCCACGAGGAACAAGTCTGGACACATTAGTCAGAATGAATTGAATTATAGCTATGCCACCCTTAAAAAAATAAATATTAAGCTCTACAGACATATTCCCTAAGTAGAATTTCTGTTTTGCAGGAGATTTTTGCATTGTGTTAGGAAGTTTGTAAAGTCTTGTCAGTCTCCTCTCAGGTGCTGAGGCCTTTACCCATCTGCTGTCAGATGAAGAGCTCAAGGCCTGGGGAGCTCAAACAACTTGATGATGTTCATCTGCTGAGCCCTGCTGGGGTGGGAGGGGAGAGCCTGCTTCTCCTGCAGAATGCTCTGAGGCCTCTGTACAGCAACTTTCCTCCTTGGGGTCAGCACAGACTCCTTTTCAAACATCAAGCGTGTTCTGCTGTGTGAGGGTGGTGATAGCAAAGTTTTCAAGGAGAGCTGCTCTCTTGGCTCTGGGATGGAACAGTGCTGGCACGTTCAGGGGAGAATGGCTTGCTCCTGCAGCAAGAGAGGTGAGTAACAGCTGGGTGCATGCGTAGTTGTGTGCAATGGCAGGAGCTGGCCTGGCCAGGTGTGAAGGCTTGTCAGCTGGGAAGAAGTTGAGCTTTCCCTTTATGGTGAGTTTTTACAAAATAGGGGATTGATCCTACTCTTGATTCAAGTAGTTTTTATCTTCCGTTGATTTGAAGACTGGAAAGGCAGCACAGTATATGGAAGGATTTAGAGTCAGCTTCAATTTCCTTTCTTTTTCATTATGTAAGGACTTTCTTAAATGAAATCATGGAACAATTTGCACAGCAAGAAGTTGTTCCTCCAGTAAGTTGCTGGTAAAGATAGGATAAACTGTATAGTTTTGAATATGAAAAGAAACCTCCAAGGATGAAGTCTACTAAGAAAAATTCAGAGAAAAATCTAGCCCAGGGCATTTTTTAAAGCTGCTTTATCTATCAAAGCCTATAAGCAGTAATCCTTCCTGGACCAATGCTAGTGTTAAAATCTTGGCTTTATCTGTTCCCTGTCAAATCTAAAAAAATTTTTTCTTCTTAAATATAGGTTCTTTTATAAAGGTTCTATGCTTGTCTCCACTCCAATTCTTAAGTTTCTTTTATTTTTCGTCTTAGGAATATAGATTAGAATGACCAGAACCTACTTTTAGGTCTGGAATGCTCTTAGGATTATTTCAGGGATTCAGAGAACTGTCAGAGTTCAAACTGTTCTTACTTACTAATCTCTATGTGAATTCAGGTGCCCATCATAAAATATAGGGGTCAGCACTAGCCAATAGGGTAATGGCACTAATTTTTCAGCCAGACTCAAGCTCTCTGAAGTTGCACAGAGGGTCTTGTTAAAAGTTTACAATGCGATCCAAAACAGAAAAGTAATAATAAAAAAAAAAGTAATTAAGTTGATAAAGTGCCTGATGTAAACACCAAACTATTGTAATTTGCTGAACAATTAAGATCTAGTTCTGTAAAGCAAGTAAGTGTGGATGTGTTTTAAATGACCTTAGTAAGTGGTTACATGCCTTGCTTGTGTCTGTTATTTAGTCAAGACCTTCTGGTTGTTTTGTGTGCTGAAGCTGTGAATGCCCTGTTCAGCAGACACCCTGACAATCTGTGTGTGTTCATGCCTTGCTTACTAATCAAAATGTTCTATTTAAAGCTGAATTAAATAGTATCAGTTTGGTTTATGCTTTCGGGAGCAATCTGAGATACGTGTAGAGTGCATTACAGACTTTGACGTACTCAGTATTTCTCTTTTCTTGTATTATTTCTATCTACCTAGATAAATTCAGGGTAAACTTCTCCTCCCTCTTGAGGAACTTGGGCAGTTCCTCAGATTGCTGTGCCTTGCTTTAGCTGGGTGTGCCTTCAGTTTTTAATTAACGCTGTTAAATAAACAAAACAACCAACAAACAATTCCCAAAGGGAAGTAAACCACAAGAACGATGTTGAAATGCTCATAAGAGCTGAACTCCGAGCTCAGGAGCTGCAGTGTTATGGTCATGGCTCTGCCCTTGACTTGTCCTTTGGCTCTAAGAAAGGGGAGGTGTTTGTTCCTGAGCAAAGAGGACACAGTGGTGTAAGTTTCAGTGCAGGAAGTAGTAAGGCCTGCTCGATGTTCTGGTACAGATCATGACTGCCCTCTCAAAATCTTCAGGTGGGCATTGGCCTCTTTTTCTCAGTTTCTCACCTGGCAAAAGGAAATACTGTTACAAAATTCCTGTGAGAAATACTTAGAAGCATCAATGCTCTTCATTTCTGTGTTTTGGAATGAACAGAAAAGTGTCCTCCCCACCTTCTCACCTTGCCCCTCTGCTGTGTCAGGTTTGGAGGCGGCACAGTGAGTAGGTGCCATGTTGAAAACAGCCAAAGAAAGGTGAGTCCTCAGGCTCCCATTTCTCTGTAGCTGGATCTGTGCCTCCCATGAGCCCCCTGGGTCAAGAAAGAAGTTCCCTAGGCTGAACTTGTGGTGTCTTAAGTCCAGAGTGGGAATAAACCCTGTTGATAACCTGAATTTTGGTTGTTTTTAGATGCACTGAAATAGTGCATCAGACCTGAGCACTGCTGGGGCTTGGTGGCAAAATCCTGCAGTAAAGTGGTAGGCTAAAGTTTCCAACTTAATTGCATTTAATTAGTCTAACTTAAAAACTTAAACATGTTGCTAGCATAGATTTTCCTCTGTTTAGCTTCTTTTGGTGTGGCTTAACAAATTTTAACCATCTAAAATTGACTCTTGGTTGGAGGGACCATAGGTGGTAGAGTACATATCCTTTGGTGGAATAATGAAGTGTTTACATTATGCAGTCCTATTGTGAGATCAATCAGACTACAAGGCTGGATATATAAACAGAATCTGCAGGTGGTCCCTGCGTCTCCTTGCCCAGAAGACATGCTTTAATCCTCAGGAAGTAGGCAGAGTGGAGGTTCCAGGAGGCAGCCAGCCCAAGCAAAATAAAAGAACAAAACCAGCCTGAACAATGCAATGCATGTCAAGCTCACAGCACAATCACTGCAAACAGCAGCTGACAGGAAACTTCACGGCAACTCACCCATCAGCTAAAATTGCCAGACTCAGGATCCTGCGGATTAATGAGCATCTTGCTCAGATACTAGGAGCGTGAAATGTCAGGAAGAAAGGGTGGGTAATGCATCTCATGTGGTCCCCAGCTGAATTACTCCCTTTCCAGCTGTTTGTTACTGGGCAAGTTCTTTTGTGGAAAATCTCTTGCTCTGTGTTCTTGCATTTGCTCAGTTTTTTTCCAGCTGCTGTAGCCCCTTAGTATTTCTGCTCCTTGATGATGCAAACAGAATGCTAATTTTTTAATTACTTGGGCTTCAAGTTGGGAGACAAATGGGAGAATTGAGCGTCCATACATGTTAGTTTGGTGTGGGGATTGTGCTAACAACTCCTCAGTACATAGACAATCAAGGGGTGTGAGCAAAAAAAAAGAATACCTCAAGTTTGTCCAAAAAGAGATATAAATGAATTACCTCTGAAAGAAGTTTCTAACAGTGTTCTTCTCTGTGGAATGGAGGAAAGTTTTGCTGGAGTAAGGGCAGAAGGGTCTGACTCAGTAAAAAGAGGTAGAAGATGATACTGAGAGCACAGAATAATGAAAGAAGTAAATGTGTGTTTAGAGGAAAAATAATAATACTAACAGAACTCTAAACCCACATAGTTGGGTTGGCTTAAATGTAGTTTGCTATAGGGTTGTTTTAATTAGATTTGTGAAGCAGGGAAATGCCAACTGAGATGTTCTGCAGCAAAAAAATAAATCATTTTCAAGCTGAAACATGGCACATAATGGAACAGAGTTGTCCACATGGGTGCATTCTCTTCGTCTTTCTGAAGAGAGCACCTGAATCAGTTGAGTCAGAAACTAGTGAAGGGTAAAGCTCAAGATGTCTGGAACTCTCCTGTCTCTTTAGATTCTTATCTGAAGAGTATTTAAGTCTTTGGAAAAGGTTTGCAACCTCATGAGATGTTGTTTTTTCCCCACCCCCCAAGTGTTCACACATTTCCTGATTATGAAACCGCCAGTCATCCCGCAGGAATGGGTGGGTGGTGGGAGATGGGGACAACTTTATTTAGTTATTTATTTAATTGTTTATTTATTTATTTTAGCAACTTTGCATTTCATCCTGTCCAAAAGCAGGAGTCAGGCATTTACGGTGTGTGAAAAAGGGGAAAAATGAAAGTCAGCTCCTTTGCTGCTAAACTACTTCATGTGAAATTACCTGCAAAATGTGGGCAGTTTCTCTGCTTGAGAAACAAGTCCATCTCAGCTGTGTGCAGGTGACCTTTTTTGTGAACACAGAGAAGAGATTTTGCCCATACACCCAACAAGATCAAACTTGCCTGATTCCCGAGGCAGGATTTGGTTGGCAAAATTAAGAAAACCAAATCCTACATCAGGAATTATTTCCACTTTCAGCTACTCTTAGATCTCTGTGTCTAGCTCCTGTTTATCTATGTCTCCCTCCCTGCCTCAGTTTTATAGTATGCAGGACAAGAAGTATGATTGGAAGGAAATTTCAATGCACAATCTGTCCCCTCTTTTAGGGCAGAATTCCATTTCTTCTCCTATTCTAACTTATTACCACATTTAGCTGCCACATAAAATTTGTTCTTTTCAAGTCACTTTAGGGGTTTGAAACCAGTGATCTCATTTATTTCTAGATCATATAAATGTGAATTTGCTTCATTACCTAGAACTTAGGGAAACCTTGCATAGATTAATCTGCAAATAACAGGCATAATTTTGGTGGTGATGGTGGTGTTGTTTAGGTTTTTGGGGTTTTTAAATTGTGTAAATTCTTGTCCTTGCTATTTATTTACTTACAGGGGCAGTTCTAGCATCGCAGCTACCCTAGCTCAAAATTTCTATAGCAAAAATCTTGAAGATGTTTTCTGCATTTTTTATGGCCTACTGCTCCAATCCTACAGGACTATGTGAAATTTCTTATTTTTGAGCCATTTGAAGAGACAGTAAAACTAAAAGTTTGTAATGTTAAGTTCATGCCCTTTTATTATTAAGATTTTCTTCTCTTTTTTTATTCTGCTGATCATGGAGACTGTATGTCACCTATATAAAAAATGGTATTGATGTCATAGCCTGTACTGAACTCAATTTCAGCTAATTGAAGCATTTCTGTTTGCTGTTCTGACCAAAAAGGGAACTGTGCCAGATGTCTCTCAAAGCAGCGGCTTTATGGGTATACCTAAAATAATCAATCTTAAGAAACTGTCTAATCGTCTCTAGAAGACTGTCTCTGTTGCTCATGCTTCTCTCAAGAGAATTTGCATACAGTTCTTGCATATTTTACACTTGGCTTTTGATTCCTGGTTGTCCCAGAGCAGCTCAGTTGTTGTTGTTCTGATACAGAAGGTCTTTGATGTGTTTGGAATTAATCCATCGGTGAAGACATGAGAATATATTCTCCTGAGTTTGTGATGTGAACATCACGTACGTGCAGACACTTACAAAAATGACAGCAGATTATTAACTGAGATCCTATCTTATAGCAGCTGCCCTTCCCATTCTCTGTGAAGTAAGCTCTGAAGAAAGAGGAAGTGGTAGATTTAGGGATTTTCTGTAATGAGCTGCACAGAGGCATTGTGCATATCAGTGCTAGGAGGAAAGTGACAAGGGGGTGGCAGCGCAAGTGTACAAAAAGGTTTTCATGGAATAGACAGCATAAACTTAATTTGGCATGGATATTCTAAGTTAAGGGTCAAGGCAAGCAGGTTGTGTGTGCCAGATGAGGGGTGTTAGGTGAGCATGCCATGGGCCAAAGCAATTGTTCTGACAGGTGTGGAGTGCGGACTGAGATGGGAGCAAAACTAGGCTGGGTCACGTGGAAGATGGAGTACTAACCAAAACACAGAGTTATGAAGGTTAGGCCTGGGAGGCTGCAGGGGTACAGAATAAAAAGGATGAGGTGTCCTGTGGCCATGAAGTGATTGGACTGTGAAGCACAAAACTTTCAGCAGGAGAATCTGAATAAAAGGAATAATACCATCAGAAAGTTAAATTGGACACATGGAGCAGTGCTGGCACTGGTTTGCTTTTTGCAAGAGCTCAGAAGTGATGATTTAGCCTTAGAAAATTAAACCCAGAGACAATGTACAATGAACCACTTTTATGAACAGCTGAATTAAGTCTGACATTTAATTCATTTATGAACTTCAGTGCAATTTGAAACATTTTATTTTGTTTACCTGTTTTCTATTTCTTTACCTTTGTATTCTGAAAATACTTGCTTTGTATTACATCAACTCATTTGATAACAGAGACATCACTCATCCCTTCCTCTTCTTCAGGTCCTCCTGCTTTCATCTTACTTAAGACACAGTAGATAGGTATTATTTCACACTGTCCTCCACAGCAAACAACCATTATACCAATGCCATGCAGTGTGAAGAGGGTATATTTGTTTTAGCAACATTTTCGTGCATATGTCATTCACTTAAAGGCTGGGATATCTCAGATCATGAGGAGCTACTTAACCCAAAAGGCTACATGCAGCCCCTGGGTTTGCAAAGTCTCTAAACCACAGATTTCCAAAATCCAGAAGGATAACAAGTAGAGAGTATGTTCCTGTATGTTTGCCTTGTTCTTACATTCTTTCACAAATAACTGCCACTGGCTATGAGATGCAGTGCTCTGATATCCTGTGCTAACAGATAGAAGATAGCAGCTGAATGTCATACAGCTTTTATTTTTTTTTCCATCTCTTCACAACTAATCCAAACACACCTGACCACGGAAGCACGTTAAGTAACCTAACGTGGGTTTTTTCAGAACAGTGCACTGAGGAAGTCTTCAAATTCTTCCCAACTCCTGTGTATCATGGAAAAAAAAAGATTAGAGCAGTAGCAGATGTGGGTAATTTTGGTCTTAGTAGTTAGCTCCCTTCTCCTCCCAAGCAGCAAAATGCTTCTCTCTAAGGCAAGATCATTCAGCAAGGCTGTCAGGTGCCATTTAGCTGCCCACGCAGAGGAGGGAAAGAAGCCAGTGTTCCTTGGAGTGGTGATCCATGTGAGGAAGGGTGTAACTAATGTAGGAGGTTGGTCCTGCAGCTTTGAGGTACCACCATGCAGAAGTGGAAGGTCCCCTTTCTAGATTTTAATGCAGAAACCTGTTTGAGCTAAAGCCCTCCCTGGGACATATAAATGGAGGCTGGTCAGCTGTTGGTAATAGGGCACTACAATAGGTTACAGACATAAGCAAGTCACAAGATAAAATGGTGAGGACTTGGCATCACATCCTACAGGTGTGAAAACACAGGCACGTGGAACTGAAATGGGTAACATGAGAGCACAGCACATATGAATGATGGAGCTCAGCTTCTCCTCTAAAGCAGTTGGCAAACCCCAAGCAAGTAGAGAATTTTCAGTATGCAGAGAGCCGGAAACACCTATTGCTATTTGACCCATAATCAGTTTACTATTTTCTGCTTCTTAGTCAGACTGTTTATTTGTTTCAGCTGCTTTTCAGGATGACGAATTGTCTAAGAATGTGCTGGTGTGTTTGGCAGGAAGTGGGGGTTGTCTTATAGCATGTCCAGCTACCTGAGAAGTACTGAAAAGTGAGCTGCATCACTGAGCTTGAACCTTATCCATGGCCTGATGAGCAAAAAAAATGCAAACGTTGAGTGGTGTCTGACCTTGCATCTGTAGGTGTCACCTGTTGTATGTCTGCATTGAAAGGGATCACCATGAAATTATTAAATTAAGTCTGGTAGCAGGGCTGGCTTAAATAATTATCCTATCTTTCCAGGTCCATAATTTTTAGAGTCTTCCTCACACTGATAGTTTTAACTCTTGTAGTAATTTTGTTACCAAAATGATGATGGCTACTTGGACAATGAGGTTTGTGGCCCTCAGGAAACATAAAGAAAAATTATTACTTGTTTAGAGAGATGTGAGTCAGGCTCTGTAAGTGCATTAACATCTCTTTATATGTAGGTAGCTATTATGAATTGGAATACAAGAACTAACTCTCCCAACAAAGACTCTTTTCCTGAAGAACCAGGAAGATAATCTATAAACAAAATTTAAGTACAAACACTTAGATTAACGACTTCTAACTTCTCTGCTTTTCAGTCATACTGTACTAATGCCCTTTTTGCTTTGAGACCAAGTAGGTTTAGGGGAAGGTGTTGCGATTTTATTAGAAGTGGAGGCCTGTGATCAGTACAGGGGATGTCACTTAGAGTCAACACAACGTAAAAGCACTCTTGCATCTGCTATGAAATGAAAATAGACTCCCAGTGTTTTCTGTTCTTGTTGATTCCGATTACCCTTTTCCATTTTACAGTAAGATTCTCCAGTGCAAAACGTTATATTGGCTTCAGAGTATGTTGTATGTTGAACTTTCTTCCATTGTTCTCCCTGTAAAGAGAGATGCCAAGTCAGCCTTAATGATGAGATGTACCTGATTTGTCTGCAGCTCCCTCAGCCCCTCCAGAGCACCTACACAGCATGTAGGAACAGCCCAATGTTCTGTGTTTTCTTTGTCTTTAGATTGTGCCTGGTGTCAGGTCAGAAAACAGCAGGGATGATCCTTGGGGAAGGGTCCTCTGCCCAGACAACAGCATAGCACTGAATGCTCTCCTCCTGCTTGGGACATGCTGTCCAGGAGAGAGTCCTACATGAGACACTCAGCATGGAATTCCCCTCAGCTGACCTGCAACCAGTGGCATCCAGAAAAGGTGCAAGATCTGGGTAATGTTAGCTGTGGAAACTTGGAGACCATTAGTGTTACTTCTGGCTTTGTGACTTTGAAAGGCAGGCTGTACGTAGGGCAGTGGAGTAGCCAGGAAATTATGGTGATCTCCCCCTTCAAAGAAAGTGCCTGTCCAACAGAATAGTGATTTGCTCCAAGGTTTCCTCTGAATTAAAAAGAAAAGAGAAAGGAGGCTTTTGGCTGTAAGTCTTCTTTTAAATACAAAAGAACAGATAAATAGAGCTCAGTTCAAAGAGGAGGCAAAAGATAACATATTTCAAAAATAATTTCAGTTGCCAGTTTGTGGTCATTACAGACAGGTCAGTGCCACTGTGGGCACTTCTGTCACTTTGAAGTGCCTTGCATCCATACAAATAAGGTCTGGTGTTGCACCAGGTGATATGCTGGTCACCTGTGTCTTGTACTAGCAGAAGAACTGTTGTTTTCTGGTAGTATTTTGAAACTTAACTTTTAGAACAATTCATAATTGCTGGTTCAGACCTTAGCATCTTATTTCCATTACTTGTAGATGGTAAAATTTTCTTAGAAGTTCAGTAGAGTCTGAGAGAAAAGATAAATGGGTTCACTTGAGTCTAAGCAGTCCACAGCTAGATAAAATGTATGATTTCAAGTAACCAAAGAAGCCATATGAAGTGGTATGGCCAGAATAAGCTCAGGCTACATTTGGTTCTTGAACATCAAAGTAACCATTTACAGAAGTATTGATTTAAAGTAGTTTTGTTGTGAGCTTGTAATACACTGACTTCCAGTTGCTTAAACCTGCTCTACCTTGATATGTGCATAAAGTAATGTGAAAATACAGGTCTGGTGGTCATTATGATGATTTGCAATTACCCTTGAACTATTGAGAACAGAGTATATGGAAAATGTGCAATTTTTCTCTTGAAATTAATTTCTTTTTTTTCTGGTGTAATTATATTTTGTGCTGTTTTCATCCTATTTGTACTCCAGCTCACTCTGGCAATAACAAACCTTTTAAAAGTAATAAATACATAATAAAATAAAACTAGCAATTTTTTAAATGCACAGGTAGTAATGTGACTAGAATCATTAGATTATCCCGTTCCTTCAGCCCCACTTGTACCATTAGCAGCATATTTTAGTGTACACCAAATAATGTGTTTTGCTGTGTCATAGCCTACATGAGTGGAAAGAAACAAGAAACTCACAAGACCTACCTGGTGCTTTCAAAAACAGGAGCAGGTGTGCAGAAACCCTTTTACAGTTAGGCAGGTGATGTGAACTTTGCCAAGCTTCTTTCACGTGTTCTGCCTGGGCTCAGGTTAATGTTCATGGCTGCTACTATTAAAGTACAAAGCAGTTCTTTACTGTCCACTAAATCAATCCATTAAATATGAATTAAAGAAAATACATCAAGATAATAGTAATGGAAACACCATGAATTTATTTCTGACTTGAGCAGAATACAAAAATGAAGGCCTGGTTTAAAAATGGGGTAAAGCAAAAGCTAGCTATTCACATTAAAATCAAATGTCCGCCCCTTCAAACCCTAACAGAAAAACATCTCATGAATGTGTTGTGACTAAAAGAAGAACATTTGTAACCCATCCTTTAGGTCTTAGTCTTGGGGGTTAGAAAAAGTTGTTAGACCATGCAAACTCACTGAGATCATCACAGATTTTATAAAGTTCTCAAATCCTTAATACTGAATTAGGATTGAAAAAAAATCCAAACAAAAAGACCAAGAGAAAACCTTTCCTTTCCTCTCTCTGTACTTCAAATATCTGCTACTTACAGGAAATAAAATCACATTTTTTTTCTCATAGGCAAGCTGGGTGTGGATTTTTCCAGATTGATCCTTGCTCCCTTGGCTACCACCCAGGGTGGGGAGCATACTTAATCCTGCACAGCACCCCAAGCTTAGAGCTGTGTTAAGAAGTTAAAATAAATGTTTGAGTGTAGCCTCTCCCAGTCTAGAGAAGATTGCTGCTGAGAGAAATCCCTATGGGAGCTGAATGCTCCTTTGCACGCATAGGCATGGTCAGCTGACCTACTTAAAATCTATGTAAATGTGAAGTTGGATGTGTTATCTTATTCTATAAAATTGATTTCGGATTGTCACATGCTGCCTCAGAATGACTAAGCCTCTGAAAAAAATTATGCAAATGTAAATTAATGTAACTCCACTAACAAAACTGTGCTGATTTATACCTACAATGCTACAATGCCTACAATGGCCTTAAAGCATTTTTTCTTGTTTTTCAAAGACGGTTAAGCTTCTAGCCTCCTCTCCAGACAAATTTGCATGAAATTATCTTTAAAACATTAGATTATAAGGACTTGAGAAATCAGTTTAACAGTAGAACAGTGTAAAATTTCCATTACAATGGAGAAAATGTAAACATTTTATAGCTATTTTCATTACACAGATAGGCGTGGTTCTTCTATTGCTGTTTCCCCGTGGGGAGAGGAAAAAGCTGCATAAATTTTTTAACTACAGAACTATGAACATGTGCAGTGAAATCAGTTGAGAGATTTGAAATCCATTTTTTCTTTTATCTTTAAACAAAGCAATTAAATTAAACACATGTACATTAATATAAAGCTGAAGTTACAATTATGATCATGAGAGTCTTTGATATCAGTGGCAGAATTCCCATTCTGTAATGATGAAAGGAAACACTCAGGATAAAAAGTAGCAACAGGCGACTTGGCAAAAATCTCTGTTTTCCTCTTGGGACTTTAAGGGGAAGCAGCCTGGAAGTGTTATCACTCTACAGCAATGATGGATAAAAGGCACACTTATGCTTGCAATAATACGATGAATGACTTCTTTTGGAAGTGTTGTCTTATAGAAAACTGTTGCTTATTGCTACCCATTCCTTTGGCCCTGGATTTTGGGTTTGGTTTGGTGTATTTTTTTCTTTTTTTTTTTAATTCTCCATGAAAGCTGTTTTATATATATAAATATATATTTTTTTTAAATTTAATTATTTTTTTTTAGAACAGTTGTACTTGTTGACGAGTTGATTTTTCTTCAGGAATTTGTAGTTTGTGAGACTCGCAACCTTATTCTCTTTGAGGAATCAAGCACTTTTGTCATTTCACAGAGTGCTATCTCTATATCCAAGACCTTGTGTTATTGGGAAGCTTGATCAGGGCTACAGAGAAGAGATGGGAGCAGTCTCCTGGCTTTCTAAAACACAAGGATCAAATCTGCTCCTAAATGTAGCTCTTTGCACTGAGTGGAGAGGGAGCCTGGGCAGCTGGTTTAACTCAGATATCTTTGAATGGCTAAAGCCAGGTGAGATGAGTTGGGTCCCACTATTAACCTCACCTGTATCTCTCTCTGTATGCTAGAGGGAATCCATTCAGTTGAAAAGCAGACTGCTATGAAGTAGGGAATGTAGTGGCTTGGGTGAGGGGACATGTTCTGATCAGCTGATGTTTCTGTACTGAGATTTTCTGTAGGTTTCTTGGGAAGAGCATTCACTAAGATTGTAGCTGATTGTAGCCAGACTGATGATGCAGAGGGGAATGTGGATAAAAGTGACACAGCACTGGATTTCTTGGCTTACTGCCCAGGGAAGAGCCTCAGTACCAGCCCTTTTTTTGTGGTGTTTGGGTGAGTCAAACTAGACCAGTTTGATTTATTATTTGTTGCAAATTAACATCTACTCTGTGGTACCACCTTAAGGTCTGACCAGGTCAGGAACTCAGTGTGCTAATCATAAACATAAAGCAAATGACTTTCCTTGGTTCAAAGTCTCATTAGAAATTTTCAACAAATTCTTTCTTTGTGTTCCAGCTCTCCAGTGAGTGTTTACTGGCAGGAATGTTTAGGAAAGCTGTGAGTGTTTAGCACAGATGACGAATGCAGAACCATGAGTATTCCCACCAGAAGCCAACCTCTAGAAGTTAATTCATCAGGGAAGAGAAGCATAACATTCCAGATGACCTGTATATACAGCTTGAATTACAAATACCAGCTAGTTACAGCAAATTGTTCACATTGCCCTGTCTGAACAGGGCAGGGAATACCCATGTGTAAACCACAGCCTGTTTGTGGGCAGACCAGAGTAAGAGGTAAAACCTAATCTAAATTTTCCCTCTTTTATCACTTAATTATTCATTCATCCTAGATCCAAAAGAGAGAATGGCATGGTTTCAGTGTCCTTGTACACTTGTTACTGGCTTTTTAGTATTAAAAGACACAAAGAAACTGGGCAATAAGTTATAAAAGCCATAAGACCACAACTTGCTTTCTGCTTCCCTATCCAGGGAAGATAGTGAAATTTTTTGTGCATCAGACAGAACATAACCCAAGGATTCTGTTAATTGTGACAGAGCAACCCTTGAGAAAACCCTTGAGTTTTCTGGACTCCAGGAAGGTTAAATTATGGTGAAGTTTTGGGGTTTGCAGGACATGTTGTGTTTGATCTGCTGTCTAGGGGAGTAAGAGGAGTGACAGACATAGATACTGCTCTGCAGAGCCTGGTGACTGAGCTTCCAACCACTTGGGAATTCATGTTCTCAGAAAGAATTGCAGCATCATTTTAGGTTCCAGGAGAGTAGGGTCTTTTAGGCAGTTAGTAGATCTTAGATGCATCTATATATATATATAATTTATGCCTGTGTAATTTAGGCATATATGCTTGTTTGTCTATTTCCTCTCCTCTTCTCAATCTCACTATGCCTTTTCTATGGTGTCTAGATTGCAGATTAAATCTTTGGACTGAGTCTTGATCAGAATTTACAGTTCTAAACTTGTAGCCTAATGCCATTACCCCAGTTTTCCACCAGTCTTTTGTAGAGTCAGAAAGAGTTCTGGAGAGATAGAACAGACATTTGTATGAGCTGTGTTTAGTGGAATGCATCTCTGAAGTAGTCCAAGGAGGATAGAATCATTCCATGATTGTATGAGCTGTTTTTGGTGGAAAGTACATCTGTGGAGTTGTCCAATGATGATTAATACTCGTTTACCACAGATTGAAGTTAATTCTTCTGTGTGTATCATAGCTGACCAAATGAAATGGTGTCAGTCTGTGTTACTCTAGGAGGAGATTGTGTTGTAGAGCTTGGAAAGCTATGGAACACGTAGAAGAGTTTGTGCCTTGAAGAAACCTAGAGTATTTCTTCAGCTCTTTCAAGCAGTTACAAACACTTCAGTCCTAGATGAATCTAGGTATAATCTATCAGTTTGCATAAAGATTTTAGGTTTTTACAAAATGTTTAAAATCTCTGCTGCTGAAAATCAGAAGATGGGTTTTCTTCTAGAGCAGCCAATGTTAATATTTGTCTTTCTGTGGATGGTGAAATATTGCACACATAAACAGTTCAGCTGAAAAGTAGTAGTTCCTCCATGTGGTCTTGGAATGTATGCTGTGAAACACTGAGGCAATGTGCCTCTGGAGCACATCATAGATGGTTAAGCAAGGCAGTGAATTTGGATATTTAAATGTCTATTCCTCATCACTTAGGTGATTTTCTCTTTCTGAGCTCTTGTATACAGATACTCAGGTACTCAGATACAAAACAGGACCTTTGTATATGAAGAGTAAATCCATGTACAAACTCACACGTGTGTGTATTAGCCAAACTAGAGAACAAGCTCATTCAAGTAATGATGGGCCTCTAAAAACCTTCAGAACTGTATACCTTGAACTAAGTATTGGATACATTAGAGAAGTCTCTCATTAGTCTTTGAAATCTGTGAACTTGGACTCATTCTGCCTTACTGTATGTGTTTACAGTTTTCCCTCTGGTTTGAGTTAATGAGAATGGTGTATCACCATCCACAGAACTGCACTTTGTAGGGATTAAATCAGTAAGAAGGACCAGTTATTAGTTGTCATTTGAGTTAGTTTTCTATCTAGCCTGTGTTTCTGCCTACCCAATAATTTCACACATTGAATTAGCAGTGGAAGTCCTGCTGCCCTGTAACACTAAGTGGTTGTACTTTCTGGCACAATGCCACAATGCAAGATCTGCTCTGACAACCCTGTGTAAAGTCAAATGCCACAATAAGCTGCCTAATACCATGTCCAAGAAGGAATATACCACTATTTGACTTATTCAACATGACAGAAAAAATGGAGGAGTTTAACATTTAAAGATAATTTTTGCACACTTGTGAAAGAAGCACAGAGATCTGAATCTGCTCGCTGAGAAACCTTGGGGATCATCTGCATGCTTGTGACTCATCCTACTTGATATTAGACACTGTTTGTTTAAATTGCACAACATACTGATCCCACCATGTACCGACTGTTTCCTCATGTTATCCGTCTGGATCTGCTGTCATGCCTCTTCATGCATGCATATTGAACAGTGAAGCCAAGTGACACTAATTGCTAATTCTATCCTCTCGTTTGGCATGTCACTCCTATATTCTGTCTGTGAAAAAAAAAATAGTGTTAATTTCAGCCCATACCTTGTCAGCATGTTTAATGTTGTGGGTAAGCAGTTTGCGCTGGAACTTGATGGAGAGAAATTTCTTCTCGTTTCCTTGCTGATCAGACACATGAATGTTCTGCTTACCTGCTATATTGAAAAAAACTTTTCTCACAGACAGTAAGTCTTGATTCTCAGCAATGTTCTCAGTACCAGGAGTGATAGGGGCTAGGAGGTACAGCTCAGTACTGAGTAGGGGCCTGTTGTCAAACCTCATGGCAAGCAAGTGTCTAAAACTCAGACCAAGCCAAACCAAATTAAACCCCTGTGTCTAAAATGCCATTGAAGTTTCAGTGCCTGGAATCCATTGCCAAGCTGTGTTGAGGGTTTAAGTGAGCAGGCCAAAAGCTTCCCCTAGGTGCAAGAGGAACAGTAAGCCCACTGGAACTTGCATGCTTGTGTTCAGCACTGACAAAGTCCAGGTCGCATTGGCTCCAGTTGCTAAGGACCTATTTCAATATTCAAGTAGGCCAGTGCGTGTTTTTCTTTCTCTCTGCTTTGGAATAGAACCAAGCCTTGTGGAAAGCATTTTTCTCCCCTCTGAGTTTATGCTAGAAGTGTTACAATAATCCACATGCAATAAGGAAACATTATTGCATGAGAAACTACCCATGAAACAAAGTCTTTGAGGTATTGAAACTTGATGGTGTTAGCATGGAGAATCCAGAAAGCAACACTTCTTTTGATATGTGGTGCCCACTAATTAGAATTAGAACAATTAGAATTTTAACCATTAGGGACATTGCATTTTCTCTGTGCTGGTGAGAATTCCTTTAGCATATCTTTAACAGACATCATGCTGTCTGTGTTACTGCTACTATGTGTAACAGGCAAGTGAGCTGTGTGTACTGTAATCCTTGACTTAAATCAAATTGTACTCAGATTATTTTGAGTCAGTTTGTGTTTTCTTTTTATTGTATACTTTGTCAGATGGGCATACAAAGTAGTAGGTTAATCCTCACTACATCAGAGAACAGACATTCTTCAGTCTGCTACAAATGTTTGGGATCTAAGTCCAGCTCGAACATGAAAGTGTGCTTGAAACTTCCAAAAGCCATGCAGGTTTTGCCAAAATGATTTTAATTTTAAGTCCTCTGCTTCTGCATTGAACTGTTCCAGATAGCAAATGCAGCAATGTCTCCTTCAGATAACTCAGTCCAAGATTGAAATTGTTTTCGTGCCCAGAAAAAATTCTTGATGTCTGGTCATTAACATAGTTTGAAGCTGGAGCTGTTCTATAGATACTTAGCATTTGGAGCAGTGTGTGGAACCAGTTGGGGATGAGAACACAATGTACTTACAAAAAGGAATCTTTTTCTTAAGCAAAGGATAAATTAATTACTGGGGATTTCTTTCTCAAATCCCAAGTGTTTTTTTTTTCCCCTTTCTTATTAAAATTACAATCTCCTTAAATCTTAATATCAAAATGTTCATGAACATGTTCATATCAGTGAAATTTCTGACTCAAATGTCAGTTATTTGTGCTTGGATGAGCAATTCTTGGTTGACTAAAAAGCATCTGTAGCTGCCACAATTTGTTTTAAAGTTGCTTGTTAGAGCAAGTTGATTAATATTTTCCTTGCTAAGGTAATTCTTAATTTTCTTTGCTGTTATGTAAATGCAATACTGCTAATGCATTTATGTAATATGAATTGCATTTTGCAACAGATATTTGTGCAATGTGTAACTGCATAAAGGTGTAATGATATCCAACTTCTCTTTGGCTTGGTTATTTGAACAGTAAAAGAAAATCCCTTTTCATTGTAATTCCTGAGCTGAATTACAAGCCTGATGGTGAAAATGATGGTAATAACATTGAGGTTTAGTATTAATTGGGTGGGAAAAATCTGACAATTGGAAAATTGGATTCACACCACAGGACTCTGGGTGGTTGCGATGGCCTTCTCAAGAGGTGTCCTGAAGCAGAAGGTCATTTTGGGGATGTGCCTTGCAGGCTGTAGGGCTCTTGCTGTCTCAGTCTCCCAAATACATACCCAGTCCTTCCTTGCCCTTCCTCAGGGGACATGCAAAGTGGCCAGCAGTTAGGGCAGAGTGGGCTTCCTGAAGAGCCCCTTCATAATGTCCAAGGGTGTGCAGACAGCCCAGCACACCCTTGGACATTGTATGATGGTATGATGGGGCTAAAGCAGCAGTGTAAATGCTTTATCTAGCTGTTGAGTTGGCATTTGCTCACCCAGTAATAAAATATCCCCCTTGAAACCATTGTTAGGGAGCAGCCTCCTTCCTCCATGTGGATCCTGTGTGATCAAGCTGTTGCCAACTTGTGGTGCTGAATACAGATGTTTTATCTCAATAGACCATTGCTTTAGGTGAGTGACAGCGGCAGATGTATTTGGCTTATCTTGAAAAAGAACATCAAGGATTAACTTCATCATAGAATAATTTAGGTTGGAAAATACCTTTAAGGTCATTGAGTCCAACCATTTACCCAGCACTGCCCAGTCCAACACCAAAGCATGCCTCTAAGTGCCACATCCTCATGTCTTTTAAATACCTCCAGATACTGTGATTCCACCACTAACCTTGGCAACCCATTCCAGTGCTTGATAACCCTTTTAGTAAGATTAACAGGGAACTTTACCCATGTGAAGAAGCTGTGTTTTGGAATATTTCTCAGTTTGAAGTTTTTGGTCTCTGTTAGTGATTTGCCATGTGTTTGTCCCTTTGCCACCTCAGTTTCCAATGAAGAAGTTAAACACACATCTGCCAGAGGTAGTTTGGGCACAGCTGATACTGCTTAGATGAACCTTCATGGGCTATTTCATCCCGGTGCTCTCTGATACTGTGACTTTCCAGGCTTACTCTTATGAGCTTCTAAAAATGTTTGGAGATTAATGGTTAGCAATGAAGTTGCTACTTCCACAGAGCTTTAAAGCAGCTGTGATACAATAGGATTGAAAATTGCCAGCAACTTAGTGTATATTGAATTTAGAGAAAGTAAATTGCTTCTTGTAAACTTTACTGCTGTGTAATTGTCTAACAACTTTTAAAGAATGTCTCCTGAGAATGTAGAGTTGGTTTTTTTCCTTTTTCTGTAAGCTAAACTAAAACTTCTTGATAAATTACACAATACTAGTTACATAAGGCAACAAAATCCCCTTTTAAAAAATTAATTTTATATAAATGGTGTAAGTGTTGCAGAAGCTGTCATTGTCTGCCATAGGAGTCAAAGAAATAACATACAGAAATGCTACTCATACTCAGCTGTCCAGGTTCATGCAGTCGGTGGACAGTTCATTGAAAGGCAGTAGGACCCCTTGCACAGCTCTGTTTGGAGGTGGTTGCCCAAAATCTGGGGTTTCTTTTTCACCAGAGACTTGCTCTGTGTTACGTGACTTTGCTGTTCTTATCTGCAGTCCCCCCACCCCACTGTTGTTTAATCGGAGGTTTTCAGGTGAGGGCACGTTTACCATACCCATGAAAAATGTTTTGCTGCCATGTGATTTGGTAGTCAGTCATTACCTTACTATCAGATAAAGCCTATCTGATTTGAGCATTTTATTCACTGTTGAATAAACATTTCTGATAATTTTTTTCTTTTTAATGGGAATAACTGAAAGAGTAAAGCTCAGTTATTGCGCTTTGGAGGCATGCCAGTTTAAAAGGCACCATTTATTTCCTTGCAGTTCTCCAGCAGGATGCAGGTTGAATTTTTTGGTGAAATCGTAGGGCAATTCTGTTGCAGAGACACTTTTTTCTTCTCATTGTAGCTGGTCACTCTGGGCTTATCAAATGTGAGAAACAGATGTTACTGTGAGGGTCGATGTGGGCAAAACTAGGTCAGGTTTCTAATGCCTTTGAGCCAGGGCTCTAGTCAAATCATAAGAAATAAAAGGAAGTGGAAAGTCTGTAGCACTACTCTGCACATCACCTGGAAGCTCTGCTCTTCCACAGAGGCACCAATTGCCATGTAACGCCAGCCTGGTTTCCAGCTCTCTTCCTCCTGAAGAGAGCAACACCACAGTCCTCATTGAATACTGGTTTCATAGAAAAAATGGACTGACATGTCCAGCAAAAGCCAGGAAAAGCAGCACCAGTGGCCCTAAATCCTCTAAGACACATCATCTATGTGGGTGAGTTTGCAGTCAGTTGGAGATGAGACCCAATTGTAGAATCATGCTGGTGTTTGCCCTGTCTGAGAAGCAGGGGCATTAGTTATGCAGGTTGGATCTCAGCAAGCAGGAGTTGATGGGAAGAGAGGTTTAAGCAGGATTTCCAAACTGATACTGTGAATGGCCTTATCTTCTCTCCTCCTCCTCATATGCATCACCACAAGATGTCAAGGATGCAGTGATCTCTCTGCTCTCCCAAGAGCGAGGAGGAGGGAATGTGTGCAAACTGAGGCACCAAAGCAAATTGTTAGAAGCATGCTTAGGCATGAGGAAAGATTTTTTCATTTAAAAAAAAAGCAAAGTCACCGTGTCAAATTTTATTTCTGATGGGAAAAAATCTATATGAAGAAAGGCTCTTTCATTCTGTTGAAGGAATGATTTGGAAATTTATTACTTTTTCTTCCTTAGTTTTTAAGATGTGTTT
The DNA here is from genome assembly GCF_036417665.1 of Passer domesticus. Classification (NCBI taxonomy): domain Eukaryota; kingdom Metazoa; phylum Chordata; class Aves; order Passeriformes; family Passeridae; genus Passer; species Passer domesticus. The sequence goes on along the minus strand of NC_087474.1, from coordinate 77,831,873 downwards.
CAAGCGATTTGGCCTTTTGCCTTTTATAGGGCTTTTTTGGGGGGGGCTTTGGGGTTTCTTTTAATAACTGTGACAAAAGAATTTAAGAGGGGAAAAAATTTCTTTTCTTATATTTATCTACGTCTTTCCAACACCATTTTTCAGCAAGGGAAGGTGAAAAGAAGAGGAAATTTTTTTCTGTAATAATTCCCCTCTTTCAAGTCTCCTCTTTTACCTACAGCTTCTTTAGCTTTTTAAATGTGGCAAATCTTTTAAAGGAGAACACATTCTCTTTCTGGTAGGGTTTGACAGAAAGCCTTTAGCAATCTTTGGCTGGAATGACAAATATCATCATATAGTCAATGTTTCTTTTTTTCTTTATCCACTGCAATTCCATCTGTGAGTCAGCTATTCTTTCAGCAGCATTGCATTAACAGATGTTGCCAGCTTTTTTGTGTTCATGGTAGAACTGCTCTCTTAATCTGATTTTCCTGGGACAATGGGCTAGTACAAGTATGGAAGGAAAGCAAATAGAAAAATGTTTCAAGTGAACAACTTCATCAATAATTATAAAGGCTGCCATGTTAACTGCACACAGAGTCCATCCTTTATTATTCATTGCACAAACTCCCCCCCCGACAACTTGCCTGGCTGTTTTAATTCAAGCCCCTTCTTTTTGTTGGACAAATAATCCATAACTTGCACTTCCATCCAACATCTTCCAGTCTTGATTCCTGTACAAATTCTGTATACTACCTGGTGTCTTCCTTCTTCCAGTCTCACAGTCAAGCTGCAGTTCTTTTTTACTTTCTGCCTTTTTAGTGCTGGTATGATGCAATGAAGTGATAATTTCTCTAGCACAGTTAGAAGGTATGTGGAAACACGTATAACAAATCCATTACACAGGACTGGAGACAGGAGTGAAGTGTTGACAAAGGGCAGGGCTTCATGACAGTGTTTGTGTTAGCTCATTCTGCTGCTGGTAAAATTTAGTTTGCCGTTTCCATAAACTGGGGCTGAATCCAGGTTAGTGATTGCAATCAGGCTGGCTGGCATTAATGCTGAAGTATTGTCTTTAGAGATAGGCTGGGCTGATTGTTCCATGGGATGGTTAAATTCAGGTTGGATAAACAAAGAGCCCTAAGGCAAGACAAGAGTGCTTGTGTTCTTTACTTCCTTTTTCTTTTTTATGTTTTCCATAAACTGTTGCAGGTTTTTTTTAGCATGTTGAATGTTCCCATTATGACAAAATTCCTGATCTCTGAATGAAGCAACTGAAAAAAGAAGCACTTTTCAAAGGATATGTCTTCAAAAGAGTAGCAATGGCTTTGCAGTTATTTATGCAAAGGTTCTTAGTGATATTTATAATTCAAAAAATTTGAAATACTGTACAATATATTGAATACATTAAAGGTTCACACTAGAGGGTGTTGAACCCCCTCACAATCTCAGTTGTACCTCTAGGTTTTCTGTACCCCAGTGTTCTTGTCTGCTGAAGGGGCTAATGTTATTTTTTAGCTTCTACAAAGTGATTTGAGGTTGCTGTGAGCACTAAACACACCAAGAGCACTGATCCAGTTAAAAATCTAAAACCTAAAATCTACTAAAATCACTCAATAAGATTTTTAAGACTGTATATAAAGAGGTGGTGAAATAAAAAGGAAACAAGCCAAAAAAAGGCTTGTTTCTACTCTTTTCCTTAATTGCTGCTCTTCAATGAAAAGATTTCCAATATGTTTGTCTAACTCGGCAGGTAGGAATGATGGTGATCTTTCTCTTACAAATGGTTCTTTGAAAGGTGATAGATGTTCTACTGAGGGACAAATCAGATAGGAATCTGAAGCCACATAGCAGCTTTCCTTAGAGTAATGAAGTCTGCTTTTGTTAACATTTGGATTTTTGTGTAGTTCATCAGGTTGGGTCAAAAGTATGTATCTGATCTCTAGCAGTGAAGAAGCATCTGCTCTGTGGGTAACAGGGGCTCTCATCAGGTGAGAGAGAGCTGGTGGGCAGGTGTTTTTCTGTGTCCTCAAGCATCTGTAAACTCCAGGGCTCTCAAAGGTAGTTTACACAGAAGTTGCATACACAGATTTTTTCTTTTCCCCCATCAGCTCCTTTGAATGTATACCTATGAAGCTGGTTTTCTGTTAGGTTTCCTTCTCTTCCTCTGCAGTCTCTGTGTGTGTGTATGTAGTTGTGTCTCCCATAGATCGAATTAAGTATAAATAGCTCCTTAACTAAACAGGCCCCTGGTACAAAAGGCAGGTATACCAGAGGTCAGAGGTCATCTCTTTGCTAGATTTCCCCTTCTAACCCCAGGCTGGAAATTTCTTGTGTGAGATTTGCCTACATGCATATATACATAGTGTAGCTTATTTTTTATGTATAGTGGGAGGTAAAAATATGTGCATACTTGTATATGTACATAAGTATGTGTTTGCATATATATATATATATATATATATATATATATATATATATATGTATATATATATGGCTTGTTGAGTTAACTATAGGCAACCCCTGGTAGATACAAACTAAACCAAACAACTTCCCAGACAGCCTTACGGGAATGCAAAGTCTGTTACGTATTAAGTGGATGGAGTAGAAGAGGTCACAGTTTATTGTTTGCTCTTGGGCTGCTTGCTCACTTTTGCCAGGGTGGAGGAGAGCAGTGGGGCAGAATTGAAGGTGAAGTAACTGGTAGAAAAGGTCCCTGGGAGAGCATGAATTAGGAGTGAGCACCTTGGGATAGGTCTGTGAGCAAGGGAATCGGTTTTTGGTTTGTTTTTTTTAGCAAAGCGATGTAAGCTTCTGGAACATACCCTTCCTTGCACCCGTTCAGGAACACAGTTCTGTGCACATTGGGCTGCTTGGAAGCATTTTGTTTCCCAGTGTCACTGGCAGCATGTGTCACCATGTCAGTGAGAGTGTGGTGGCACATGGACCATGAGCACATCAAGGTCTTGTGGTTACAGTGAGGGCTGCTGCCTCTGCCCAAGCACAGAGATCCAGGCACTCATCTGTGGGTGCCATGGCAAACATAGGGGTGTGTTTAATGCCAGACTAGCTGCTTGAGAGAGCCAAAGGATTTTGCTGGGGGAACTGGGCATGTGAAGAAATCCCACTCTGGTATGTGCCCTCCACTCAGTGCATCAGGAGGTTGTTTAGAAATCCTGAAGGAGGGGAAGGAGAGTTGCTTAAATCTGTGTAACAGCTGTAGTCTATCTGATGTTACTTGGACAGCAGGGACAGATAGAAAGACAGGAAAGCAAGAGTGGTAAATTACTGAACTCTTTGCTGTGCTGAAAAGAACATGAAATGAGCTTGTAAACATCTGTGTAGGCATTTTTATAAATATGAATGGCTTCAATGAGCAGTTATACCTGAAGAATTTAATCAAACCCAGTAAGGCTGGACTGCTCTAGCTGAGATCAGAGTTTAGCGCATTTGCTGTTCCTGAGGTATATCAGCTGACTAGGAGTTATCAGAGGGGTGTGAGGGAGATGATCAGGTGAGCAACTATGTGTACCCCTTCCCATCAGCACAGGACTCCTTTGCAAATATGTTTTATGTAATTCCTGCTGGTTCAAAACAAGATGGGAATGAGGCAGGGAAGCAGTGCAAAGAAGTTTTGCTTTGTCCAGGGACTTGTAGTAATAATATTTTCCAATTGAACAGCTCAGGGTGGAAGAGACAAGATATTTTCATTCCTGTGGTTGCACATGTACAGCCTTTCCTTTTAGGAAAGAGTAGGTAGGTAGTCCTTATTTGTTTTTTTTTTTTTTTTCATTGCCAGAGGGGTTTAGAACTGCTGCAGGTAGGAGATTTGTCTTGGCAATTTAACCCCTGTAGGAAGTAAAAATCCAACAGGAAATTCAAATTACAGAGGTGGCTTTTCTCCCCTCTATCCTGCCACTCCCCTGAACTTCATTTGCTCTTGGGGGATGCTGGGACATCCCCTATTGCCTCTCCAAAAGGCAGCATGCTCTGTACACAGAGCACCTGCAAACCAAACAACTTCTCTGCATTTCAGCTCAGGAGGTCACCTGTAGCCACAAGATGATGGGGGGAAATTACCCCATCACCTTTGAGCTCTGTTGTTGGTGTTTCTCAGTCCTCCAGTTTGATCTGATATCCTTACTGGGGTGGATGCTGCTAAAGGCCAGAGGAGTTGTCTTCCCTCTACCCATTTTCACTGCAGAATATTTCCAGTGATATTCCTTGAGTGAGCAGGTCAGAGAGCATCTCTTTTGGGGTAAGAATATGGCAAAACCTCTCTGATTTTTCTGGTTATTTGGGAGTGTTGGCAAGGCTGACACCTGTTGAGCAATAGCTGGTATGTGAGACTTCTCCATAGCAGTTTACCTCAAAACACGAAGGTTTTCCTTTCAATGTAACATCTGTGGTGGTAAAGAGGAAGATCAACCCGAATAAATCAGTCTGAGTAGCACACAGCAGCCCTTCTAAACTTTTACTGTGCTTTCATGACAAATTTAATGACATTGATTTCAAGTTATTCCTCATTTTCTGTGTAAATGAGAGAAGAATCAGAAGAACTTCCAGCAATATCTTACTAAGTGAGAAGAAGGTAATAAAATACCATGGATAAACGCCTTCAAAAGAACAAGAAATTACTTATTGGATTGCTTATTGGTTTGGAAGAATCAATAGCCTAGCAGCTGCCAGTGTCTGAAAGTTGTATCCAGGTACTTTTAAGACACAAACAGGAGAACATTTCAGTTTGAATTGGTGGACTGAACCCCAGAACAAACTGAGGATACACTGGTCAGTTCTTGATTCCTTCAAATCTAGATCACAATGCATTCTAGAAAACATGAGTTAGTTAAAAGTAAACTTTTAATAATAGTAAAAATACAATGATTTGTGAGAGACTGGAGATTGAAAGTAGTAATTTGGAAGGTTTTTTAGACATAAGGGCTATGCATCTGTGAATGAAATCTCAAGTCTTGGGCAGGCCAAAGCTAAACAAAATAAGAAGCAAATCATATTCAGCTTGAGAAGCAAAAAACTGAATTGTGTTATCCACATTCTCACTTAAAATCTGTGCAGTTTCTGTTGCTTGTCTGGATCCAAGGCTATGGTGAGTAAAAATTGCTCATTGTAGTGTCTTGTACCATCCAGTGTATTCCCAATTCTTTTTCAGGCAATTGGAACCAGTGGTATAGCATTGGATAAACAACACATATCAAAGAGCAGGGAAAATTCTTTGCAATGACAGATACATTCTAGTTTAATATCAGACCAAATAATGGTTAGTGGCAAGATCAACTCTCCAAGCTCGTAACCAGGGAGATAAAAAAAAGAACAGGGTTTTTTTATATAACAGACCTCCACCCAGGGATTTTAAGCTGATCCTGGTTATTCTGAAAAGAACATGGATGGGAGACCATGTGAGAGGCCCTGGAGACCTGGAGACATCACTGCTAAGGGCTCCTTGCCTCTGCTGGTGCTGAGGAGAGCTGAGGACATGCTGGTGATTGCAGGTAGTCCCTCTTGATACCACAGCATCACTGTGGTGTTTGTTGCACACAGGGGCTCCTGGGGTGGCAGGACTTGTGTGTACAGAAGGCTTTGATCCAGCCAGCACCCCTCTCTAATCACAGAGTCACTCACCTACAAGCCTTTACCTTTCCTGTGATACAATGTGCAGACAACTGCAAGGACCTGCCAAATTCAATTTATAAGGAAGGAAAATTTTAAGCAGTGTACAGGAAAGCACCACTGCTCCACATCAGAGAAATGTAAACAGAGAATAAGCTTCAAGGTTTTTTGGTATGGGAAGCCTGGAGATATGAAACATCACTCAGTGACAACTACGAGTTGTTCATATGTAAATGGGTTATTATAAGGCTGAAACGAGACTCCTGAGGCATCAAAATAACACCAAAAGCAATCTTGGAAAAGGTGGGAGTGGTGCTGTACACTCTCATCACTTTCACAAAAAACACATCTTCAAGGAAGAGAATATATTAAAAATTGCTGAGCCTTTGGAAGGAAGCAAGTGCCTCAGGAGAAATTTTACAAATGGATCTCACTTGACAAGGCAAAGTTGACTCTCCCACTTGACCCAAACAGGATATCGCTATCTCAAGTCATGTTACAGCAGCATGCTTTTCATAGCCAACAATATTTGCAGCATACTTTTACATTTAGAGGTGTCCCAGTTGCTGCCTGTATGCTCATCACCAGAGTTCTGCTTTAATTACTTGTGGTGTAGACTTTAATGGGATCTCACCTGTTTGTCCCTGTAGAGAATTTTGCCTGTGGCTTTCACTCAGGACACTTGAAAGATCCTTTGAATCTGCTTTTGGGAGCTTGGAGTTTTAATTACTGTGCTTTGAATGTATTTACTGGAGGGTGAAGAACTCTAGGTTTTAAAGGTGAAGGCATCCTCCACCTGCTTAAATTAAAATACACAAGATGTTGTAACTCAGGAGCAATTAATTTCAATAATAATAATAATAATAACTAGTCATTTTAGAGTCAAATCTGGGGGGTTGTGTGCATGTCAGGTTGTGCAGGCATTCTTTGCCAGGTACATTCTTCTTCATCTGCATTCTGATGAAGAGGCTCAACAGATTTTTCTCTAGCTTGGCTGACTAGCATGGAACTGAAAATTTGGTGTCTCCTGTGGTTTCTTCTTTGAAACCTCAGCTATACATTTGCTCAGCTATGATGGTTGTTTGTGCCTTTTCCTCTCATGTTCTTGCCACAGCCTTGCCTTTCCCATATCTGAACAAGACAGAGTGCTCTCATTTTAGGACAATGTTTGAGTATTTTACCAGCTCCAGATTTTGATTTCCATCAGTAGGATACCCATACCTGCAGAGAGATTTCAGCTGTAAAAGTGAGATGTGTTTGAATTAACAACTCAGCTTACAGTTAAGATTCATTTAAGTGGAAGATTTTCCTGTCTGCCTCTTGTCCTACCACTATCACACCTGTAAGCAGGAGAGTTTTTGCCTTCACTAGTAGTGGGTAGAGAATCTGACTCCCTTGCTCTCAGTAGGAAAAGGAGGGGTTTGCTTATCACTTCACCCCATCTACAAAGTCTGGCCCGCTAATGTTGTTGCTTATGAACTCGAGTGTGAGAATGTATTTCACAGCTCATATAAGAGTTTGCTGCTTTGACTCTTGAGTTCTTGTGGCTGCTGGTGATGCAATCATCTTGGGAAGGTGCAGCTCCAGGCAGAGCAACTTTTTCTTTGAACTCCTCCTGCTACTGCTATTAAAAATAGGTCAGGGTAGAGAAAAAGTAGGTCTAGCTTTCAAAAACATATTAAGCTAATTTATCTCACATTTTAGACTGATACATGTTCAAGGCAGGAGTTTTAGAACCTGTCTCATGAACAGTAGCAATCTTACTTAAAACCAGTTGGATGTGCAAAATACTTTCATACAATCGGTGGGAAGGGTAGAGTCTGATGTTTAATATAGATATTTCCTTTTCTTCATGTTTCACCTCCTCAACCTCCCAGAAAAGAAAACAAACCCAGAAAACTCACAACACCCAAAACCCCAATGGCCTGACTTTCAGCTTCTGCCTTTCTTTTTAATGAATTACTTTGTTCAATGATAAATTAAAAAATAAATCACTCAATACCCAATCAAGATGAGCAGGTAAGCAGAGATTTCAGAGCTATAAAGGAGAATTATCATAAACTAAACCAATACATGAAAGTGGTAAATACTGGATGGCAGAAAAATCAACTGTTTGGAGCTACTGTCTGAATGATATTAAGGATATTGATTAACCAAAGTGATGTGTGGATAATTTCTATGAGATTTGCACACAAGAAGAATGAGATCTTTATGTTGGGCTGTACTTTTTCCCTGTGCCAGATCAGTATTATATAAGTGAACTTAGCTCAAGTGATTTCATATGTGTTTGTGGAAGTAGTATTTTACTGTTTCTATGTGCTTTACATTGTCACAATTCAAAAGCCCAAATTTTTGGAAAAGCATCTAAGAAATGGGATCTAGATACTTTTGTTATGAGGCTTGTAAAAAACATGTGAGTTCCCATTTCTGAGGAAGATGCTTCAGGGTGGTAGAAAAAATTCCTGCTGGCTTCCATCTTGTTGTTAGCCCAGACTAGTTAGAGAAAAAAAAAAAACCCACACAAAATTTCTGTCATCTTAACTGCATTCAAAAACTTTCCCTTGTGGCCTTGTGTGTGCTTTTCCTGTGATGGGATCTAGGACACAGACATGGAGGGAAGAAGGAAGTCCTGTAGTTTTGGATGGCTTTAGCTGTGTTATTTTGTGGATGCTAGGGTACCACTTCCCACAATCATGGATGAAAAGGAGTCGTCCAAGACACCCTGATGAAAAGGTGGATTACTCTTTTTTTTTCCAGTGGAATAAAAATAAAACCCCTGCAGAATTCATAAACAGTAAATACAGGTTTTCGGGGAATGGGGCTGGCTCTTTGATTATCCTGGTGCTGATAAAAAGTTACTCTGTCATGCTTGGTGGGTTTGCCTCAGAGTGAAGGAAGCAAGGAGGGCAGCCCAGTTTTGGGCCATGTCAATATATCATTGGTGCTTTCATAAGTCACTTTCAAACTTGGTGTTACATTTGGATGCACTCAGGTAACTTACAAAACAGCCCTCTACTTGACCGTGTGCTTTGAACTGGTAATAAGAATACATATTTAATAATTTCTAGTTGATCACACTATTTTCCTTTCTAAATTTACAGCAGTTAGTGTAAAAAACCAAACAAACATATGAAAAACTAGTCCAAACACCCCTTTGCCCTGTACAGCTACAGAACTTGTGTGGTTTTGGTAAGGATGTGTTTTGCTAGAAGCATAATCCAAAGGTACTTTCCAGAAATGTCGGCAGCTGTTTGACGCATTGCTTTAATTTGTTGTGGCCATTATGGTTGCTGTGATTTTCTCGAAGCTCCCAAGGGATGACCCTGACCTCTGTTTGAGCATGGCCAGTTCAGGCATCTTTTTGGTAGGTCTGGCAGAATTAAACTTTCTGGCCCAAGGTAAAAGAGCTAATGCCTGTCTGCTCCTGCCACCAAGCTGGGGAAGTGCCCCGAAGAAAATCCAGGCTGGCTGCCTCTCCTTCTTTTGTATGATGAGAATCTGGGGAAAGCAACAACGGTTTCTGGGAGGCTGCTCTTTCCTCCATCACCCCTTCATGGTGGTAATTCTGCACCCCCACTTCCTGCCCACAGCAGCAACCTTGGCTTTCCCAGATTGCAGCATAGGTAGGAGCTGCCTTAAGCATCTTCCTTTATTACCTGGGCTGAGACAAAATGCTCACTAATCCTCACCACACCAGAGATGTCTTGAAATTGTTTAGACAAGTTGTTTTGCTTAGTGTAATTGTATCCTGCCCCAGAAGCTTTGGTATCCCCATGTCTTCTCTCTCACCTTGCAAGGGGAGCAAAGAGGACACTTGTGTAGTGACTATGCTGTGGAAGGAGATAAGGGATTTTTATTCTATTTTCCAACTCCTGGATTGCCCTAAAACATCATTGCACCTTGGATGTCTGGGGAAGAAGGGAAGAAAACTGAGACACAGGTTTCCTGCCAGTAATTATTTTACATAGTCTAAGCAGAGGAAAACTGGAAGGAGGTGAAGGCAGTACAGAGAATGATCTCACTGAGGCAAAAACAAAATGCAGAAGCTAGAGCTTTGCTTGGAGCCAGCTGGCCCCTTAGCTGGCCTGCTGTAAGGTTGTCTCCAGATGAAAAGCAGTCTGTTGCTCTTCTCCCATTTTATTTGAGAAAAAGCAAGTGGCTGAATGTTGGATGGCATGGCAGGGGCCTCATTTCCACTTTACAAATTAAAGAGTCCTGCCTGAGTCAGTCCAAGAACAGAAAAAGTATAACTTCATCTCATGTTGGCTGTGAAGGTTTCATTCTCTGTGGGCCTGTCTTCCAGGGACTTTCCAGCAAAAAAATAAAATTATGAAACAGAGCTGAACTTATTGGTTCTAAATTGAGCAGATCTCCCCTGGAATGAGTGGGTTGTTTACTGCTTTGCAGCCTGCAGAATTTGATCCAGCATTTGGACTCAGTTTGAAGAAAAAACGGAAAGAGAAGGAAAACAAACATGCATTGTAGAATCAATTTTGAGCTGAATTCTGCTCCCTAGTGTTTTTTCGTTTTGAGTGGATTGCAAACAAACAAGAAAATTTTCCTCATGCAAGAAGTTCTCACCCAGCATAGCATCTGCGAACTCGACTCCTCTCTTCTTCTGTCTCTGCAGCATCTCTTGTGTAGGGTAGGAAAGAAGAAGGTGGAACTGATACATGGTGCATTAGATACCAACAGAGCTTGACTGCCAGGCAGGTCTTTCAGAGGCAATTCCCCCACCATCAGCTCTTAGATGGACAGATGATCTTGGGACACATGGAGATCACGATTTCCATAGGAAGTGGGATTGGATCTTTATAGCACTTAGGTATTACAATTTGTTAAGGATAATAAAGGTGACTAGAACAGAATTGGGGAAAACAAAATTTACGTGATCAAGCTAACACTAAGTTTTGCACAGAAAAGCTCTTTGCACTGAAAATATAGATGAATGTGAGTCTGCCTGAAATGGCTTGGGTTTGCTCTCATGACCACGAGAGTTAAAGTTCCCCATTAACCCAAGCAATCTAGAAAGTAGGAAGCAGATAATGGAACATTTCTGTCACCACTAAGGAGTGCTCCCATTAAATTGCTTGTAGGTCTTTGAAAAGGTCAGTCAAAGCTTAAGCAACCCCCTGTTGTTTGACAACATCAGAGCTCAAACGCCGTGATTCTGGAGAACTCTGCTCTTTGAAAGAGGGGGATGTTTAATTACCTTTGAAAGCTGGCAGCAAGACAGGATGCAAGGATGTTTTCTTTCCTTTGTGTCAGTTGAACAACTTGCTATTTTGGGACATGAGAGCAACTAACCTACTGCACTAGGGGAGACTGTCCCTTCCTCTGGCCTGCTGTAGGGAGAAAAGCAAAGCAAGGGGATATTAGTGAAGGTGAGCCTGCCACAGGAAGGAAGCCTTGACACAAGAATGTTTGTGGAAGGGGACGCAGAAGATCCTGATCCTTTTTTAAATGTTGTATCAATGTGTCAATTCTGTTTGCCTTTAACTATATACTTATTCATTGGTCTTGTTTTGCAGGATGACATTGGTGCAGTTGCAGGAAATCAACTGCTGTCACTTTAATAAAATTTGCTTTCATCATCAAAGGCACTGGCAAACTGTTTGCAGGAGTTATAATTTTCAAAATTGCATTGCATCTGCTCCCTCCCAGGGGCACTCTTTCGCAGTGCTGGTTTTATGTTCTTCAACTATATGTATAGGTTTTTTCTTTCCAATGGTTTGGATTTGTGGCATCTAAACAAGCTAAACAGAAACTGTGCCTCAGGGAGAAACATCCTCTTAAGTAACTGAAAATAAACTTGGATGGCATGCCTTGTGTAATATACAAATTCAGCTGTGCACATGGTGGGAACAGAGTATTAGACATGGTACCTGCCACTGTAAAGAGAACACAAAAGTATGTGTAACATATGCTTGTGGTAAGCACAAAGGAGATGTAAGAGGAAAGGGGCATTTGGTTTGTGTATCTCCAGCTAAACCTGCCCAAGAGGCCAAGTATCCATAATTCTAATTTAATGTACAGTACATGAAGTAAAAACAAGCACTTACTGTGCTAAATCTTCCTTCCAACAGCATTCACTGGGATTCTGTGTTGCCTTGGTGGAAAGGTCTGGTTCACCAGTGCTAAGGGGTTATGGCTAAATACAAATTCCAGATAGGATTTGTCTCACCCAGGACATGCTGCCTGATCAGCAGGCATACCAGGTCAGTGAACAGGGAAGAATTTGTGCACTTGCCCTATTGCCCCTTGGTAACTGCACAAATGCAGTCTTGTGCAGACTCAGCGCTCTTAGGAAATGAAGGCCTGGGAACAGAAGTTGATGCTGTAGATGCACAAGATCTTTATCCTTGGTGGGATATAAACAACACCAGTATGGAAGAGTCACATCTAGGTTTGATGTAGGCATGGGTTTATCTCTTTATAATGGGCAAAATATATGGTCTTCCTTTACTCTCTTCTTCAGCTATGTACTGGCATTGTCTGGGAAAGAGTTCATTTTCTTCATAGTAGCTTGTGCAGTGTTCTGTTTTGGATTTGAGGTGAAACAGGTTGAAAACACAGGGGTGTTTTAGTTATTGCTGAACCATGCTTGCACAGCATCAGGGCCTTTTCTGCCCTGCCTTCTGCCCCAACAGTGAGGAATCTGGGAAAAGACACAGCCAGACCTGCTGACCCCAACTGGCCAAAGGGAGATCCCAGTAGCACACTGCACCATGCCCAACAAGGTCTTGCAGGAAAGGAAGAAGGTGGGGGAAACGTTGTGAGTGATGTCATTTGCTTTCCCATGTGATTATGTGTGACAGAGGCCTGCTCTTCTGGAGATGGCTGATGAGAAGTAGAGAATTAATTTCTTATTTTGCTTTGCTTGTGGACACAGCTTTTGCTTTCTCTGGTAAACTGTTTTTACCTCAACCCATGAGGTTTTACCCTTTTACCCTTCCAATGCACTTCCCCATTCCATAGTGGCTGTGTGGGGCTGAGCTGGGTTTAAACCACAAGAAGCTGGTAGACCACAATGGTCACTGGCCTTTGCTAACCTTCTGGAGATCTATTTACACAGGTAGCCCAGAGCTCTCGTGCCTTCAGTAGCCATTGTCTCTGGTGCTAATGGTTAGCTTTGCTGTGGGCAGGCAAAGCAAATGATTAAGGATTTAAGCAATAATGAGGAAGGTCAGCCATGCATCAGCTGTTCGTCATCCTTCGCTGTACTGTACACATGCGATGACCAGTCTCAGAAGCCCCAGGCATGATAGGTCTTGGCAAGCTGGACACAGCCACACCTGAGCTTGCTCAGCTGGGCTCAAGGGCAGTCTGGAAACCCCTGCCCAAACAGCTGCTCATTAGGCTTGGAGGTGCTGGGTGTTCTTATTGAAAACTGTTCTGCTGATGGTCACATTGGCTGGTGCAAAGGACTGGGTAGTTGGGCACTGCATATCCCTGAACTGGAAACGTGGCATTTGCAATAGTTGCGTGATTAGTTTTAATGCCACATATTAGGCAGAGGAGTATTGGCTAAGACAGGTGAGCAGTGCTAATTACATGCTGAAAGAATGCTGCAATCCTAATAGGCGGAAGCAGGCATGTGTTTTATCTCAAATCTGTTGTTGCTGCTCAGCGCTAGTGCAGATTGATCCTTTCTGGTACTGTGCAAGTTTGGCTCCGCTCACCTGTGACAATGCAGCTCTGTTCATGTCCTCTGCAAATGTCGCTGACAACAAAAAGAAAAATCTCAGTATCTGACTGTATATATTGGAATCCATATCAGGAGGTGGTGTAATTATGTAAGAGGTGTTGTCCTGTAGTATTTAAAACATTCTGTGTAACGCCTATTCTGGGTGTTACACACGAGTCTTCTATAAATCCTCACCCATTTTCCTCATCAGCTCAAGCCTAGCTGAACAGGAAGGTTTGCATGTTGATTACCCTGTGAACAAGGATAATAACCCTCGCCCCATCCTTGCTGGAAATTCTTGCATTATAACTTGTTTCTGACAAAGTGAACATGTAACAAAAGTATTTTTTGCTTTGCCATGCACGCCAGAAATTTTGTGATGACCATGTTTGACAACTAATTGGCTTCTTACCAAAAGTGAAAACAATAGACACCTATTTTCAGCTGGGAAAGCCACTCTCAGTATGTTCCCTGGCCAAGATAAAGCACTGAAGCAGTGTGACACAAAGTGCTCCAAGCTCCCTCCAAGGCTTTTCTTTTTTTAACAGATCTGCTGGTGAACTTGCCTTTTCTTCTCCCAGGTCTCCTCTGTTCTAGGGCATTGACTATTGATTGAAAGTATGTTTTCCTACAGTTAGGTATTTCTTTTGCATTAGAGCAAGTATCTAAGTGCATGTTGCTTCTTGTAGCTGTGCATGTTACTAAAGGAGGTGTGCTCACAGACTTGGTGAGAGGTTGGAGAGTCCTGGCATGATGAAAAAATGTTGTTAGCTAGACTGAAAATGAAACCTTAGAAAAATGTTTGACATGGCTCTAGTTATTGTTTCCTTGGTGCATACTATTGCTGTGTTTAATATGTGGAAACTGGTGAGAATAAATCAGATTGCTAGACAGATTACTGATACTTGAAATCCTAGCTGCTCTAACTGACAGAGGAATGGTAATATATCTTTACATATGCCAGTGGCTAAAAGAGAACAGTCACTCAACCTTTGAACATTTGCAGAGATGTTTTCAAAATATACTTCTCAGACATGACTAAAGTTGGAAAAAATTTTTCAAAATCTCTATTTGTGGAATAAAAATGTGTACGTTTATTCTAAGGTAGAATACTATACAGTCTTCCATTTTACCTATTCTTTGTAAATGTGGCAATTTCTACTAAATTCAGTCCAGGCAGGATGTTTACGTACAGAAACAAAATCGTTCCAGCTCCAAAGCATCTTTTGCAATACCTTTATGTTCTTGAAGTTCAGTGTCTTTCTCAGTACAACAGTCCTGATAGGTAATTTTTTCCCCTTTGCTCTTCCTTTTGCTTGGTCTTCCCCAGTGGTAACAGCACATGAAGCAGATACCTAAAAATCTTCAAGCTCACAAGGTTCTAGGAGCATTGATAGCCATGAGTCTGTTGGTGATATACCAGCATCTTTCTGAGGAAGGAGGCATAGCAGAAGAGAAGGAGCTGTGTAAGGAGCTGGATGGATCCTACTGTTGCTGGCTCCCTGGCAGATGGGAAGAGCATGCACTGTCCCTGCATCCAGCTGTTTAGGATTGTTTATCTTGCGCTCCTGATGTTTTGTTTAGTCAGTGATGATGTGTAAGATACAAATGGTTTTGACTTCCAGGTAGACAAAGTCCATGAAGCAACCAGGATTCCCAAACATTTGTTGCTGGTAGAATGCTAAATAAACAGTAGCAACACCTACCTGTGTAGGTGGCAATTAATCACATCAATCAACCAGATCAGCTAGCAAAGCTTTTTTTTACCTTTTTTTTTTCCCTTTTGTTCCTTGTCTCCTCCCATCTTCTTGTTTCCTGGTTGTTGCTCCTGCTGGCAGTAGAGCTGGATTACGTAAACCCTGTGTCACCTCTTCTCTGCTGGCCTGACCATTTAATGCTCTCAGCCCAGTTTATCAGGGGACACTTGGTCTGTCTTTGAGCATGGATTTCTTCTCTTTCTGTATTTCTTAGAGCACTGAGCCAAAACTACTGCCTGTGGGCCCATAGACTTATATGTGCTATACCCATTTGAACAACCCTCCTGGAAATTTTTGAGCTCATTGTTTTAGCTAAATTTGATGGAGCAATCGAATTTTAAAAGTTCCTATGACTTCTCTAAAATAAATGTGGAGAGGAAAAAGTAAGTTAGTCATGGGGAAAAGTACCAATCCAAACTCCTTTTTTATTAGGCATCTGTAATACACATGAAAGAAAGACTTTCTGAGATGTGGGAAAACCATCCTTCAAAGCCTGAATAAGCACCAGTGGTAACTGCTTGAGACACACAAGTCTTCAGTTTTGTTAGTTTTGT
This sequence comes from Passer domesticus, assembly GCF_036417665.1. Lineage (NCBI taxonomy): Eukaryota > Metazoa > Chordata > Aves > Passeriformes > Passeridae > Passer > Passer domesticus. Next base: position 77,816,271 of record NC_087474.1, on the reverse strand, counting down.
TTTGCAGGCTTTTCTTTCCCTTTTTTTTTAATAGAAGTGGGATGGCAATTTTTTATCAAAGGTAAAAAGCATTTTTTTCTTAAAATTGGAGGCCTAGTCCTTCAGCTTACCTTTTCTTTTTCATACTAGGTTTTAGGCAAAACCTTACCAATGTGAAGCGTTAGAGACTGCAGGGACTGGTGCTTGCAGAAACATGCAGAATTCAAGCCAGTAGCTGAAGTGGCTGTGGCAACTGATAGAGAAGATGACCCACTGGAGAAACTTTAAATGTCTTTAAACTCCAGACTAAGGTTTTCCCAGAAGGTGAAAATATTGAATAAAAAGAATCCTTATTTCTTGGTACATTGTTGTTATAAAATGCTTGAAAATTTTATGTGGAGGGAATAATTAAATATAAAAGAAAATTTCAAGACCCGGACAGTGCCCAGTTTTCCTGGTTGTGGTTCCACATATGCTATTTCATGTTTTTTACCTCATAGTGGAATCATAGGGCTGTTTTTTGTCATAATATCTATGCTGCCATTTTTCCTGGAAAATTACTGGAGTCAAGAGTTTGGCTGTGTATGATCTGGTGGGATCAACATTTCCTCTAGCCCTGAATCCACTTGCATGTTTTACACCTCATGGAAGAGCAATGTAACAGGACTGACCTTTGAAGAAAAGAAAGTAAATAATGTAAAAATGTCCTCCTGAACTTGTGCTCCCTTACACAAAAGAATGGCTGTGCCATGCCAGACTAAGTTTTCTTCTGTCCCTGAATCTTGTCTCCAAAGGTTTTAAACTTGGATGTCTAAGGAAATAGTGTATGGAGAGGGCAAGTAGCAGTGATGTGCTTCCAGCCTCCTGTGATTTGTGGTTGTGAGATTTCTGACCCAGAGATTTTCTTCATACAATTATATGATGCTATAAAAAATTCCAGCTGCAAAGGAATATCTCTTTGCATAATACAACATTAATTAATTATCCCTGCAATTCTCCTGTACTTGCCAGGGAAGAGCTGTTTTATCTCCCTGGTGGTGGTAATCAATTACCACATAATAGGCTAACACATACGAGAACAAGAGAAAAAAAACATGCAGGAAATGTGCAGGTGGGAAATTTTTGCCACTGTCTGTAGCAGGGCAGATAAGAATTTATTTCCATGCAGACTACGAGTTTTGAGCAGTAGTGTCTGGCATCTTTTGCATAAGCTTAGGCCAGTTTTACAGTCAGCCTGATTTGTGGCTGCTCAGAGAACGAGAAATAGTGGCTTTATGTGGTCTTTGTGTGAAGCTGAAGGAAGTGAAAAGCTTCACTTTGTGGTTCAAGCACATGAGAACCTCATATTTAGGCTAGAAGGCTTGAGTTGTGTTCCCACCCAGTGTGTAACCAAGGGAGGGTTTCAGGCTACCCCGATCTTCATGTACTTGGTAATATATAGGTTGTCTTGAGGGGCAGCAGAAATTGTTTCTCAGTAGCTCACAGGTTATTTTTGAAACTTAATCCACTTAATTTCTTTAATGGCTTAAGCAGAAATTGACACTGGAGGACACTGTGGACTTGCAACACAGTATGCACTAGCTTTTAGTATATTAAATAGCTCATTTTAATTCTGTCCTAAAATGGAATCCTTTGCATCTTTCATGTTCATTACATAAGAAACAACCATAAACCATGACCTTAGTCCTTGACACTGGAAAGCATGTTGAATAAATATATCTCTTCGTTGTGGTCCTTGGCAATAACAGGTTTAATTTAGTGAATTTAGAGTTTCAGTTTATTCCTGTATAAGTTGTAACAAAGGCTGCATATTTCTCAAAGCTTAAAACTTCACTACAAAAAAAAAAATAATTCCTAGATTAGAATAGCTGATCCAAAGCATAGGAACCTCTTTGTCTACTGTATAGATTTTATAGTAGATCCAGTTAATGCTCCAGGGACAGATAACATAGTCAGATGAAGAGTGATGAAGTAGTAAAGACTAAAAGTATGACATTCCAGGTTTTAATTTCTTCAATGCTTGATTAAAGTGTCAGTGGTTTTTCCAGTGATTTTTAAAATGTCAATAATTTATTGCTCCATATCAAATATCTAGCTCCACTTGAATGGCAGTGGCTTAAGAATTCATCATATTTAGACTCATTTTCCTAAACAGAGTATAAGTTAAGAAAACCCAACCCAACCAACAACAACAACAAAAAAACCAACCAAACAGACAACAAAAAACCCAAAAAACAAACCAAAAACAAACAAACAAAAAAACAAACCTAAAAAACCCAAAATAAAAAACACTTGTAGAAGCCTCTGTCTTAAGAATTACTTCAATCACACAAGCATGCAGATGCTGTTTTGAAGGAGTATTGCATCTATATTCGATAAAACACTTGCTGTCTACAAATTCATTATCAGTAAAATTTATAAAAGCACATACATGACAATGCTTTAGCAGATTTTGTCCAGCAACTCTGCAGTCTCCTCCTTACATTGAAATGGAAGGCTACCAGAGGCAGACAGTGGTGAAGTTGGCCAGGTCAGCTTGCCTACTTGCAGTTTCTTTGAAATACTTTGGGCTGTAATCTCCCTTTGTTCATCACATCTATGTACTTTTTAAGGTCATTTGTAAACTGAAGAATTTAGAACCTCATGTCTGGAGCACAGCACAATGGGCTGCCATGCTGCTGAACTAGCTTTTTTGATACCCTTTTTTCTCTCTCCAGATTAGATGGCGTTGCTTCCACTAAAAGGTTGATTCACTTCAGTGATTGACAGGAAGGTGAACAAGAGATTTGAAAGCTTCAGAACAGAAATCCCTTTATTAAGTCAAGCATGTTCTGCTTTTTACAAAATTAGGTCCTCCAGTTCTATCAGGAATTAACATTTTTGTAACTGAGAAGATAGTGTACCAAAAAAAAAAGAAATTTTTTTATGGTGTTTTTAACAGCTAGCAGTGCCAAAGTAGATTATGCCATTATTTGCTTAGAAGAAAAACAACACTTGAAATCTGACCTTAGTGAAGTATTTTTACTGTGTTCAACTGTTGAAACATAAGATCAGAACATAACTATATAAATGGTAAAATGGATAGCATTTATATCTTCTACCAGTTAATTACTGCTTGTGAATTTTGTAACAATTTTTTCTTCCTTAATTTCCACTAATTCAGTGCATTTCTATGTCAGAGTTTTGTCCACTGATCTAGCAGCTGTATTTCTATAGGAATATAAATGTGTTTTACTGATGTTCACAAAGAAAGGCTAAGAGGGTGCAGCTTGGTCTGAATAACCAGTGAGAAATGTGCTGCTTTTTCATTCTCTCCTCTTTCTCACCTTGTCTTCCAGCACATCCCAGCAGAAGTAGCACTCCTTATAAGTTCTCCGCTTCCTGCCAAGATGTAGGACAGAAGTCTAAAGCATATCTAAAGACCCTTTAGGACAAATAATTTTTAAGTGATAAAGCTCTACCAACCACACTGCCAAGGAGCAAGGATCTCTCCAGTCTATCCACCTCTTTTTTTTCAGACTCGTAGAGAATCCTGAAGTCCATTCAGAGACCAAAGGGAGCCTGCCATTGCTGGAAAAAGAGAGGAGGTTCAAAGACAAAGGGCTTCACGATGCTGTGATTCTGTATGAACACGAAGGTAAGCATCATCTTGGATTACCCTTGAGTTTTTGTGTACCCCGCTTCATCCTTTTGTTTTCTAGAACAAAGAAGGAGGAATATGCCCTCAAACAGCTTAAAGTGTATCTCCCTAAACTCCTTGTCTCCTGCCCACCATTTATTTCTCTCCTACTTAAAATACCCACACTTCTCTTCCTAGAGCATATTTATGTTTAGAGGGTGACATTTCATTGTGTCTTATGTTTAATAATTTGTCTCTAAATGGATACAAGATAATTTGTATAAGAACACACCTGTTTCTGTTGTTTTGCATATTTGTTTTCCATAAACAAATCTGGGAATCATTTTCTTTGAAAAGGCTATTTTCAAAGTATCCTTCTCAAGATATTTCAGGCCTTAATTTTGAAAATGCCCTGTGGACTTGCCTTCAGAATTTTTATTGATCTCTCCCCCGTGTGAGAGTCACTCCTGTGGACAAGTTTTCTGTATTTTTCTATCTTCCCTTGATCTTCAAGAAAGATGGGACCAGTAGTGGAATAACAAGGCGTTAGTTTGTAACATTTGCAGATGAGGAGTCAATGAGGAATTTCTGGTACCTGATGTTTGAGAAGGAATTGTGAGACTTCATAAAGCAATGAATTCTCTGATAGAAAGGTATTCTGGTTAGGTTTTGCAATGGACACAAACTTCAAGCCCTCAGTTTTATTGTCTGCAACAGTTTTGATCTAATTGCTGAGAAAATACAGGTAAGATTTCTAATGACACAAACACAAGGAAATGTATCACTGAAATGAGAACATCAAAATTTCCGTTTAGTCTAAAATGCCACCCAAAGATGCTTTTCCAAAGACTTTCTGGTTCTCTCTTGGAAACCTTACGAGCTTTTGTTTCCCCTTGGGACTTCTAGAATTTCCCTGTTTAGACTGGAGGGTCTCTGAAGCGGAGGCTGTTTTGATAAACTGTGTGTACAGCACCTTACACAATGGACCTCTGATCACAGCCTGCATCTCCACGTTATGGCAATGCAAATAAATATATGAACAACTGTCCCTTGAACAGGAAGGAAAATAAAAATCAGATTCCCCAGAGAGCTGACCCATATATGGTAACCAGTCTCCTATCATAATAATGTTGTATTTGTTGAAAGCCAAGATTTAGTAGATGTTCAGCTTTCTTAGCATGGCAGAAGTACTCTCCCACTTTGTCTTATATCCTTGGGCAGAAGTTTTTTCTCATTTGCTTTTTATCCTGTTTTGCCTGACACTGGGGGAGACTTTGTTTTACTAATATTTCTAGCCATCACTTTGATCTGCAGCAGGAAAGCTCAAGATCGGCTTCTTTGCCCATAGGGAAACAGATGAGATCAGAATATGCCAGTTTTAAAAACCTCACTGGACTGGCTCTAGAAGAAATAGTTATTGTTCCTTAGTTAATAGCAAATTGCATCTTTATTTTTAACAAAAATGCTAAGTTTTTTTGCACATTCATTTGTGAAAGCTGGAGGCTGATTTCTGTTTATTCCTGACACACATGAGGTTCTTTGTTCCTTGTAAAGAAAAGAATATTGTAGTTTCCAAAGTCTTATTTACTGCAGGTTTTTGTGCTTGCTTATTTTCTAATGTTCCTCCATCATAGTGTCTGTTAGCAAAATTGTCGCTCTTGACAAGTACTTCCAAAAACGTATTGCTATAGACCAGGAGAGTGTAATATCAGATTGGGTGCGAGCAGGAAAGGTTTCTTTGTTTCAGCAAGCACTGTGCAACTGCATCAGTGATCATGACTAAGCTGATTTCAGACCAGCTTCCCTCTGTCCTAACAAGGGAGGAAGCGGGATTTATTCAAGGGAGAATCAAGGGGAGGAACACCAGAGGAGCAGACAAAGGCCATGCCAATTCTATCGGTGTCTCCTGCCACAGCACTTGTGGTCACTGGGCAGAGAAGCACTGGCAACAGTGCTTTGCCCTCAGTGTTTAGCCTTTGGAGCAAGGTGTGCTCCACCCCCTGCACCAGGATTTTGCAGTCACAGAAGGGCTCAAGTAAGGGTGTTCCTGTTACTTATTGGGTCTTCTGGTGGGTAAAAAAAGTCTGGATGTAAGTCTGAATGTACTAAACCACCAGGCTTTTTGGTGGTAGCTGCAAGTGACGATATTGCAGCACACCTTAAGAAAAAGATTACTGTGTGGCTTGCTATAAAAACTAAATGTGCAAAACAGTGTAGTGGCTGAGCTACATCCCCTGTGCACCCATCTGTGCCTGCCTGCAAGGCATTTCCCTATTTCTACTTGTTTGCTCTGGAAATGGGGGGAAAAGTCTGTCCACGTTCCTTCTCTGCTACACTTTGACTGTTCAAAGCAGACTGGAGTTTCACATGATTGACACAAACGGCTGGAGAAGGATCCTCCTCAGTGCCAGCTTTCCTCTTCCAGATATTTCCTCCTTGCCTCTGCATGTGAAATGAGCAGTTTGCAGGAGTACAGAAAATTCTATGGGCTATAAGGACTTAGCAGGTGCTGAGAAGAGTTTTACAGAAATACTTTTTAAATGTTGAAAACAAATTTTCTTTGACCTTTTTCATGCCCTGTTTGTGCTTGTTTGCCACTGGTGTTCATGTTGGTGCACTTTGGGGCTGGGGGGTATAGGAGTGGTCATAGAATAATAATTAAATTGGCATATTTGCAGCAAGGCTTTTCCTTAGCACCACAGAAGTGACTGACTATGAGAGAGAACCTTAAGGCATCATGAAAGCAAAAACAAAACAGTTATGTCCAGTCAGAACAACTCCAGTTGTGAATTTAGATTTTAACAATCCTTACAAAGTGTTCAGTCATTATTAACAAAATGATGTAATAATAATAATAATAATAATTTTGTTTGAATAAATATGAGAACTCTGGAGTAGGTGGCTGCCAACAGTAATATCATCTCTTTCGTACTGTTCTTTCATTAAATGTTATCATATTGTGTACTAGCTGGTTACCAAGAAAATCTATGATTATGAACAGAAGAGTTTCTTTATCCCATCATAGGAAAAAAAGCAAGTTATTCATAATTGTCTTCACAGTTTTGGACTATATAATGTGAAGTGGTTGAAGCCCTCTAAAATAGTACCTTTCAGTCTTCTTTCCCCCAAAAGCACGTGCCAAACATTTAGATTTTTGTTGTGCTGGGAAACTACAGAACATACCCACGTGAGTAGTTCAGAAGAAGAAATACATTACTTTTCTTTGAAAGAACATTTGTATTTGCTGGCAAACTTTGTCTTGAACAAACATTGTGAAACTTTGGTTTGGGCAGCCGTTCAAGAATACCCCAAAATCTGTTCACTGGGAAAGATTACTGTATTTGTGCAGCAGTTTCTAGACCAATACAGTCTTGTTCAAGAATGAGGGTGTTTATGAAGGTAGCTTTAAAAATATCTATCTCAAAACTCTAACTGTTCTAGTTCTAAAGTCCAGAAAACAAATAAGCCAGCTGTTAAGGAGTGTGCCTGGCAGGTACCAGCGAGTTAGATGGTAGCGTGACTTTCATATGAACTTCCTGTCGATAATTCAGCCTTACAGCAAATCCTATAATTCTCTCCTCTTATCCATCTCAAATATTGCAATAATTGCAAATATGACTTGGGCATTTCATGAGGCATTAATCATCTTTATCAGATATTTGGCTTCAGAAATTATTTTGTAATGCTGTTTACTTTGTTACTCAGAGATGAGTTATTACAGAACAGTAGCGTTGGCCATGGGAAAAGGCTGAAAGGAGGTGAAAGGCTTTATCCTTTGCATTAAGAAGCAATTGTAGAATGATTAGTGGCTAGGTGTGCACTTTCCAAGGCAGCTATGCCTATTCCTTGCCATCAGACAGTGAATAACGGTTCCATGGTTTGTTGCTACATTTGGTTTTCCATCCAATTCTGCTTTCCACCAAATTCAGGACACCTGCAAGGTGTAACGTCATAGGGAAAAGTAGCACCCATCAGCCACGACATGAACTAAAAAAAAAAAGAAATACAACTTATAACTTGGATTCTTGCATCTTATGGTGTGTGCATATGCTGCCTATAAAAGGTGCTGAATCCAAATCCTGGCCTTGACTGGAGGCAGATGCAGTATAAATCCCAATTGTTCAAATCCCAGTCTGGGTGTCTGCCCTGCTGTAACTGCAAGGTTACTTAATTGAATTTAATGAGGTTGTCCATATGCAGCACAGTTGGCAGATAGTTGCCAGAAGCATCTGATGAGCTCTCCTGAAATTCTGCTCCATAGGGCCTGAGTTTCTGTCACCAGCAGTGGGTCAGGCTACCACACAGCTTCTGTGTAGGAGGGTGTCACAAAACATTGCTTCCCAGGGGAAAACCAACCTCTCTGCTCTTGAAACAAACTAGTTAGCCAATTTGGAAGAGCTGTCCAGACTTCTCCCCAGATTTAAATCTTTAAATTTTTAATCTGGATTTAAACTTGCAGTTCAGCATGTTACACAGAGTTATTATCTCCTGCAGCATGTGGGAGGAGTGTTCTCTGATTGCTGTAATTGAGTAGATGGGCATATTGCAGCCCGGTTGTGTTCAGCAGTACTTTTTACATAGAATGTATGGCTGAGATTTCCAGCAGTAAATTGACCTCTAGGAGAGTGGGGTTTATCCTCCATAGCCACATAATCCTCCAGCAGTGTATGGAAGCCATGAACTAGACAATGAAGCAGAATCAGCTTCTTCTTCAGCCTGCACTCATTCCCTGCCCTGCTCTGGCTGTCTCGGAAAAATGAATTCCCCAGCAATTCCCCCCCCCCCAACCCCCACCCCCACCCCAGATGAAACTGGTACTAAAATGTGTTAAAAATAAAAGGAGCCATTGTTCCAATCCTCTGGAGATTAGTTATTAACCTATGTGATAGGTACAGGCCAGAGAACATGAATGTTTTAACATTCATGTGTGATTAAACAGTGAATATGAAGTGGGATGGTTTGGTTTTGCTTTTTAAATTTTTTTTAAGAAATTGTATTTAATCTTATTTCAGAGTTTCCCCTTATTTCAGGGGAAAAGATAAGCATAGAATAAAATAGAGATGGCTGGTTTCTACACTATTTCTTGGTTTCAGATTCAGGTGTCTTCAGACAAAGGATTTCTCATTTTCTCATTCCCTTTCTTTCTTGGTTTGTTATTAAAATAAAGTAAAATACATATATACAGCTTTTTCTAACAGTTCTGTCTTGTTAAGAAAATGAAAACGACCTTGATGAATGAGCTTGGGAAATTGACAGATGGGGAAGAGCAAAGATTGGTTTTGCCTGTGGGCCATGAGCTGGCCCTGAAAATTTGAGGTGAACTTGCAGTGCTTTGATGAGAATTCTGAGATGAACTTGCAGTGGGGCTTGTAAAGCTTGGCCAATTCTTATAAAATATTTCTTGCTCAGGGTTCATGGAAGATAAAGTATGAAGAGAAGGGTTTTTTATTTTGAAAAGTGTTATATTAAAGCATGAAACATCTGCAGTATCAAGAAGGCTTCTTCAGAACTATGGAATGGGGTCTGGTCCTGGGGGAAATTCCCCTGTCTCTCATCTTTGGGACCATCTTCTGTTGCTTAAGCTTGGGGAGGATGTATCCTTTCAGGATACTTCCAATCAGAGGGGAACTACTGGAGAATCGCTATGATTTTAGTATATTGGCTGCTTTAGTCTCTGTTACAGAGGACCATGAGGCTTAGTTAGCAGCCTGGGAATACTTTTCTGTAAGAAACAGCATAGTTCTCATATCTACATGTGCCTAGTGTCCTGCATTTGGGATGATGAAGTATTTTCTGCCTCTGAGAAGAGATAAATGAATACCAAGCCCAGAGGGAAAGAGACATTCCAGAACTTGATTATGAGGCATAGTTGCAGTAAAAGGATGAAAAAGTGTGTCTACAAATAGGAGAGCTTCTAAAGGAAGAAAGACATGGTTATGCACGAAATCTGCATATTGGAGAAAAGTAGATCACACAGAAAAAGTTCAAAGAAGCAGATATGGAAACACAGCATATGGATTCTGGTAGCAAAATGGAAAAAACTTTGCTTTTTCCCTCTGCATTTATGTATATTCTAAAATATTTAGAACTATGGCAAGGACTGCTACAGAAGATAATAGGGTGGTGTTTGCTTGTTTGTAGGAGCAGAGTGAAAGGTTGGAAGAAAGCAGGGAGAAAACAAGTGAGTGTAGTGGCACCTCTCATTATTAGAGAAAAGGAGTTTTTCATTCTCTTTCTTGCTGCTCCTCCATTTATGAATCATGTTGCATTTCTAGGCTGTCTTGCATCCTTGGCTTCTTCTTATCACATCTTGACAGCCTATAAAATATTTGTATAAATTCTCAGTGCAATATTGCTGAAATTTCAATCCCCTGAGAAACTTGTGCCAGTGATGATTACAAGCCAATTATCAAAACTAGAACCTTGCAAGACAGGTAATCATTCCAACCTAAAAAAAAAAAAAAATCTAGTTTTAAATTTAAAACTACTGCCCTACAGTATTCAGCCAAGAAAGGGCTTCATACCTGTAGATTTCATTGGTAGTATGACATTTAAACAGAATTTAGGATTCTATTTACCTTTATCACAAGGTTCATCACTTTGTGACAATTAATGTTGTAATCATATGCTAAGTTTTTATCCCTTATTTTCTGAGTGAAATTGAGAATTACTGATAAATAAGTATTGCCATAAAATATTTTTTCTTTTGAAGCTTTCTAATTGGAAAGTTGAAATTGATATGTAAAATGGAACAAACATGGGTTGTTATAAAAAAAAAAAAGGACATCAATTTAAGCCAGTTTTGGTGAGGTTTGTTTGCTCAGTATTTAAGCTGGAAACTTCTACACTTTCCAGCTGGCTTCTTTCAACTGTTATGTGTTGTAGTAATCAAGTACTTTGACAGCTGAAATTCTATAAAAATCCTATCCATTCCCAACTGGAGGAATAATACCAGGTATTTCATAAAATTGAAAGGGTGATGTTTCCTTACAACAGCAGAATATAAGGGAGAAAACCAAAAGAGGAAAAATAAAGAAAATTTCTGCCTCCTCTTTGATGGAAAATTCCACATGTTCTTCTCTAGAAGAAGGAGAACACAGGTAAACTGGCCAGATTCTTATGCAGTCTTGGAACATATCTTGTTCCTATTCTCTGCTTTCAGAATTTGAAATTGTTCAGACCCACTAGTCTTAAATGAACAGAATAGTTATTTTAATGTGTATTTATTATAAACTATAATTTTTTTAATTTTAATTTTTGCTGTTTCTTGCTTTTTAAGATTAATTTTTCCTCAGTGATCTGGTCTTTCCTTCTCAGAAATGTTTGGTGTTGGGGCACTCAATTAGTTATAGAGAAGCAGCACTTGCCAGGAAGAGTCAGGTATTGCCCGAAGGTGGTAGCACTGATTCAGAAAGTGGCTCTCCCTTGTGAGTCAGGATGCAAAAAGTCATTTTGTTGTTTGTTCTTTGGATGAAAAAGAAGTTTCAATGTTTAAATGCAGCTAGATACAATTAACATCGTAGTGCCCTTGAGGTGCAAGTGACTAATCACTGTTTCAAAGGACTCCAGACATCTTGCATGGTGTGAAGGTGAAATAGGCATTACAGCACTAACAGTGGGGTTAACATAGATGATTACCACAAAAAGGCGCATGAAAAGTTACTGCTTCTCTTCCCCCTCCCTCCAGCCTCCTCCTACACTGCAAATAGCACATGAAGGTCACCTGCAGAACATTGCGGCTGGGTTTGGGTTTGTTTGTTTGTTTGTTTGGGCTTTTAAATTATTATTTGTTTATTTGCTTTTCTGGATAGAAAAATTAAACAAGGAAGGAACATTGAGGGCAAAGGAGTTGAAATTCTTGGTTTCTGCCTGTTGCTGCTTTTGGTTTTGGATCCCACTGGCAAAATTCCGAGGTCTGGCTCCTACTTCTAAGCTCATGGTGAGCCCAAGTGTCCTTTCTAATATATTCTGCTTTGTAAAAGCTAAATGTCAAAGAACAAAGCTGTAGTGGAACTAGTTGTTTCCTATTAATGTTTCTTTTTCTTTCTTTTTTTTCTTAGTCTTGAGTGGCCATTACTAGCCACCGTTAGTTTTTTGCTTAATGTTTCTGATAATTCCTAAGATCCACCTTGATAGCTTAGTTGAATTGTCTTACCCTGATTGCAGGTTAATTATGACTGGGGGATATGGAATCACTTGTCCAACAGAACTTCAAATGTGCAGTCACTGCTGACTTTTAAAAGCCAGTTTTTCATCTAAAAGACATCTATTCATCTAAAAATATTGAATAAATTAAAATGCCTTCTCCAGCTATTAACTGAATGCTGTCCTTAATTACTGAAATATTCTAAAACTATTTTCCAAAAATAAAACAAGATCATGCTCTCCAGAAAAGTCTTACTAAGAAGTAGCCACACAGAGAGCCACATACAGAGGGAGGGCTGATAGATTGGACTGGAGTAAAGATATTTCATCAGCCCTTGTTACCACCACGTTGCAAGTTTTTCAGTCCACATACACTTAAATACAGGACATCTTAATATCATTCTGTATTGGCCAGAGCTAGCAACACAACTATGAATGTGGCCAGAATATTTGGCACATCCATCCTCTCCCGTATTCATTATGGAGCTGTGATTGACAAAACCAGGAGAATTTCCACTGAACCCCATGTGGTAAAAGATGAATATGTGCTTTCCTCTGTGGAGTGGTCCTGAGCATGTGCAAACACTTCCAAAGGAAGTCCTATGGACTGCTTGGTCATCATTCCTAATCCTCTGCAAAAACAGCACTTCACTCTTTCCTTAAGGTGTTGGCATTTGTTGGCTTTCTACATGTGGATGTGTGGACTGGAGATGGGCACCCTTCCAGGCAAAGCATGGTTAGTTGTTTAGTGGTTTCTCTGGCCTGAAAACCCTTTTTATTCCTGCAGGATATGTGTAAACAAGTTGTGTCCTCCTGTCCAAGTGCAACAGCTTCCATGAGTAGCAAAGGCCCCCTTGCTTGTCCACAGCAGCCAGCATCCATGCTGCAGAGGGGAGGGATGCACAGCTGTGAGCTGGACCCGCATCATGTCCTTTGGAACATTTATGTTGTTCTGGGCTGCTAAAGACCCAGCTGTAGCAATTTTTTCTTTCTAACAGATCTGCCTGGCTTGTACATTTATGTTGTCCTTTTAGCTTAAGACATGCTCTCAAGGTTTCTTAACTCTCAGCCTTTGCAAGACACGGTAGAGTTAACCAAGTATGCATTACATCCGCAGTGAATATGGCATGCACAAGGTGACTACAAAACCAACATTGGCCCAGGCTGTTTGTTATCTTTTCTACAGTGTGGTATTTGCAATAGTTTGTATCACATACAATTGTATATACTGGAACCCCAGTGGCAGGGAGGAATGAAGCATCTGGCTCCTCGTTCTCAGAAGGCTAATTTATTACTTTATAATACTATATTATATTCAAGAATACTAAACTAAACTATACTAAAGAATAGAGAAAGGGTACTTACTGAATGCTAAAAAGATAATAATGAAAACTCGTGACTCTCTTCAGAGTCCCAACACAGCTTGGCCCCAATTGACCAAACAGTCAAAACAACTTGTACCAGAATCCAATAAGAAAATCACCTTTGGGTAAACAATCTCCAAACACATTCCACACATGAACACAACACAGGAGAAGCAAACGATAATATTGCTTTCCTTTTCTCTGAGGCTTCTCAGCTTCCCAGGAGAAAAATTGCGGGAGAAGGGATTTTTTCAGAGAATGTGAATGCCAAAAAATACAGGTGCAGAATGGTTTCCTACTCCTGCTGCTAAAGGGATGAAAGCTCATGGGTATCAGCATTATATGGTAAAGTCAGCATGAAGCACACTAGAAAAGCACCTTTGCTTTTGTCTGATTCCATTGCTGTGTGATTCTCAGTTCTGTACTAACAAAAGGCACCATAAGCATGATGCTCAAAACTCTAAATATTTGGGTCTAGTAAAACAGCGCAAGAAGCAGCAGCCAACAACAGGGTTAGCTAAAAGTTATGGAAGATGTGAAAAATGGGAGAAGCTTGTTGTAGCACTGCTAAAGGAGCTTCTTCAAATGGCAAAAAAAAATACCTAGCAGTGGTCAGAAAAGGCTGCAAAGAGTTAGTAGAAAGAAATAAAACTCCCAAGAACTGCAGATTAATAACTCCTGATTCAATCAAGTGTATTAGTCTGGCTCACAATTTTTAAGAGTTCACTTTTTATTTAAGGACCCATAATTCAAAAGTTTCAGTGTATGTATTGATGGGAATGGATGTGAGATGCTGCTCTCTAGGAACTAAAGATAAAAACATATTGAAGTTGTCAACTATGAGTGGCAGAAGTGGTTCAGGACTGTGTTTTTGGGTCTTGAAGAGCATTAAAATTCTGTCACTTGATTCTGGTAAAGACCCAATCCAGACTGGCTTTGCTTTTTTCTGCTATATGTTTCTTAACGTGGTATAAATCCCTCTACTACAGTTTAACCTAAACTCCTGGACCAAAGACACTTTTGCAAGCTGCTGTTTCCTTGTACTCAGTGGTGCTGAAGACTGACTGTGTGTCTGTCCAGGAAAGCTTTTGCATTTCTAGCTTCAGTCCGCCAGGCCAGTAAATGTATGAGGAGAGGAAGCCCCAGCCTATCACAAATAATTGAAAAGCATTCAAAAGCAATGGTCAGTGTCTAATTTTAGTGAACTTCTGACCTAGAGTTTTTGCTGAGGACATCACTTTATAGCCAGCTGTCATGAGGTAAGGCACCTGGTTCATATAATTTAATAATTTTGACTGTGCAATAAAACCCTTTCTGCTTTTAATCAGAAAATAATCCTAAATAGCCACAAAAAATTAGATATAATTAATTAATACTAGAAGGATGTTGAGTTCTTGGTCTTCAGAGCAGTATCCTGCTAATGAAGCTTCAGGTACTTCCCAACCACAATTTCTGTGCCCAACCACAATAAATCTTGATTCTCCAGGGTTCATAAATAACCCCAATTGTTAATTTTTTTAAACGAAAAGTAAAGGGCATGGAAAGGAAAGAACAAACAAAAAGAAAGGGTCTATCTAAGAATTTAGGTCAGGAAACAGTACATTTTAGGCCAAAGTCTAGGGAGGAGCAGGAGACTGAAAGGAATTAAAGGCTATAAGAGAGAGGAGTGCAGAAAAAAAAAAAGCCGAAATGGAAAAATAATGAGAAGGGCTAATTTTTGTAGTTCTGACTTTTGAAAAATCATTTCTGGTGCTGACCATCAACTAGATTTTTTGACACATCTGTTTTCTAAGAGAAGAGTTTTATTCTAATTGCAGTCCAACTAGCACTTGTTTCTGGCATGCCTGACTCACCTTTCCTTTGCACTTTGGTTGGAACTATTAGCTACCCCTGTGCCACTGGGGGTAAGTTCAGTACATCAGCAATAAAGTCTAACATGCTGTTATATAGATGAAGGATTAGATTACATCCACAGCTTCTTCCTTCTGTTTCTTTGAATAGTTTTACCCTAACAAATATCTAAATCCTCTTTTCATATCAACAGTAGCCAAGAAACAGTAACCCTAGTAACTTCTTCTAGCTCAATTTTTTTTTTCCAGTTTAAAAAAGTTCTCAGCAAGTTGAAACACAGAAGAGGTGACTGTACAACAGAGCCCAAGGCTAACCTTTGTAGGCATGTGTTAGCTTAGTCACGGAGAGACAGATTAGGATTGAAAAAAATTGTAATTGGATGTGTTTTATTCAGTAATTTCATTTTGTTTTTAGAAGAAGGTTTCAGGCGAAAAGATAATGACAGCAATTTATTCAATTTATCCAATGAAATATTTCAAATTGTATTAATAGACTGAAGTGATGTTTACATGTGTAGTTTTAGGTATAGTTTCCTATGGAGACAAGCTCTTTAGGTCAGTAGTTAATCTCCACCTAGATGCAGTCTACTGAGATGGACATTGCAAAAGCACAAGGCTTGCACAATTGATAATTTGGAGTGAAATTTCTTCAAGAGACTGTCTTTTCCTTGAGATGACAAACTGGGACAGCCTCTTCTCTGGGGGACAGACAAGCTCTTGTTTGTCAAAACAAGTGTAACTTTTACACTTCTTACTCAAAGAACATTTTGGGAAATTTCTTATCTGGTTAAAATGACTCATTAGAATATTTTCAGGAAAAAATGTAATTGTGAATTTAAATTGATCTCCCCTTCTACCGAAACCAACAACAAAACAACAACAACAAAAAAAGAAACTGACTGAGAAAATACAAATATTTTGAACTTGGGGCAATGATCATTTACTTTTTTCCCTATCTTCCCTTAGGCTTACTAATTCAGAAACGTACTGAAGTTTTTTGTTCCCCACATCATGAAAGAGGATATCTTTTCTTGAGTTTTATGACCTTTTAGGAAAAAGAAAATGTTGTTTTCTGGTCTCTAGCAGTCAGGGCACGAAGCTTGTTTTCTGTATGTAGCAATGCAATGTATGTAAAGTATGCAAGTCTTTCACAATGTGGCCCTTTTTGGCTTGTGGCTGATGTGTAGATACCTATCAGAGATGAGCTCGGGAAGAAACAGATTAGGAAAATTTATGCAGACTCACATTTTTTATTCATTTATATGGGCTTTTTTTTTTGTTGTGTTTAGTTATATTAAGTGAAGACATAGGTGTTCTGTCAGTGGCTGGAAAGGAATAGCCCTGTTCCAACCACCTGTACAGCTTTCCTAGGGCTTGACAGACTGTTAGAGCTGCCTGTGTTTAGATGAACCCCACAGAGTGTCTACATTTGCATAGGCAAATACCCATGCCAGTGGTACTTGCCCAGCACCTCCCAGCTGTATGCCCAGGTGACCTGCCTGGCAGCTCCTGTGACCTGTTTGCTCATGCTGCAGCTGCTCACTTACATAGAGAATCCTGAGCATTGAAGCTCAGTGTCAGAGCTGGTCCATAAAAGTCCATGGAAATGCATGTGAACCCCAGAAAGCTGTTGCCAGGGAGCCAGACTGAAACCCTGAAGAGTCTCCCTTGGGTGTGGTGCCCTGTTGGATTGCTGGGGCAGTTCTTTGCAACCTGTACTAACCTTACACCATACAGATGAAAATCCAGGATGCATTAACTTTGATGTCTGGAACAACACACTTTCACATATGTTACTCCCAGCTGGACTTGCAAATCCAAATTACTGTGAAGGCAATAAATGCTTTTGGAGCAGATTGACACACGCACACACATATATATATAAGCAGAACACATGGTCATTCATGCTGGCAGCTCACTGCCATCCTGCATGTTTAAATATAAAGGGAGACAAAAAGAGTGGTTCTCAGCATTCTGCCTTTATATCCATCCTTTCACACCTCCAGTACCTTCAACTTGTTTCTTTGGGGTGGAAATTATAGTCATAGAATTGTTTGGGTTGGAAAGGACCTTAAAAATCATCTAGTTCCACCCCACTGCCATAAGCAGGGACACTTTTCACTGGACCAGGTTGCTAAAGTCCCCATCTAACCTGGCCTCCAACACTGCCAGGGATGGGGCATCCACAGCTCCTAGGGGCAACTTGTCTGGTGCCTCACCACCCTCACTGTAAATAATTTCTTCCTAAAATCTTCCTACCTTCTTCAAGCTTACAGCCATTACTCCTGTGAAAAATCGAAGTGCATAGGCCAGAAGGCAGCAGCAGATGATGGGATGATCCAAGCAAATCCCCTGCATCCCAGTGTAGGTGCAGACTCAATCTCCTTACAGCAGAAATACTTGTCACCTGCCAAGCAGAAATTCTGCTTTGAATCACTAAATATTATTCTCACAGATTTTATTCGAGTTATCAAGGCTCTTACAGCCTCTCCAATTTCCTTTATGTTATTGATTTCTCTCAATATTCTCTTTCAGCACTGGATAGTCCCATATCCCCTATATCTCCTTGTCTGCTTTATAATTCTGCTAATCCACATCTCTAGATTAAAACAGCAAGTTCTTCTATGTTCACTACATCAGATGTCTTACAGGACTTGACATAAATCTGCCACATTTCCAAGAATATCAGTTCAGAGAGAAAGATTAAGTTATGGCCCCATTTTAATCAACCCAAGTTGTATTTTATGCTATTTTCTGTCTGCTTTCATGTGTTTGCATAAAACAGCAGTCAGACTTACAGGTTTATTCTAAAAGCAGATAATGTGGAGGGACTTAAAAGTTGGAGAATATTTTTAACTCTGATCTTGGTATCTCTAAGTTGCATTCTGTGTCAGCAAATTGGAAATAACTTTCCTTTAATAGCTTACTATGCCAATATTATTAGAGAGTATAAAAAAGTTTAAAAATAAGTTATTCATAATTAATTATCATCACTCAAGAGACTTATGTGGAATTTTGTCAGTACAGACGCATGTATGAGAATGCTAATAACAAAAATTTGTGGGCATTGTGGTGTCCCAACCAGCAGACATGGCAAGAGCTGGGGTGACAGTCTGGACCTTGTGGTCACAGCCCTGGCCCCGGCCATGGGAATACACACAACTCTGGCTTGAAGAAAAGTGCAAGAGGATTTCTACATAACTTCAGCTCATTGCAGTTGTTGATGCTGCAGCTCAAATCAGCATTTATTTGACTAAAGGATGTTTAAGATGATTAAATGATCTTTAATTATAACGTGCTGAAAGAGCTCCTGAAAAATTGTCTCCTTTCTGCTTTTAATTTAGCTGGAGGCATTGGAAAAGAAATCCAGGCAGTGGAAAAAATTTCCTAAGTCACAGTTAAAGGATTCATGTGTATTCTTCAGGAAACTTCCATGTCTTTTTTGTATCTCAGGCCCTGTCCTAGTACAGCACAGCAATGTGCATTTGGCCTCAAGGGTATGATATATCTCAGTGAGATCAGAGGAGCATGCACACATCACATCAGTTTTGATTGTATTTGGAGCAAGGCAGATCCAAGTGTTAGGCTTTTGATTCAGTCATTTTACATTTTGTACCAGGCAAACCCATAAAAGTTTGTCTTCTTTTAACTTTTCCCTGTTTGCCCACAAGGTAGCAATTCCTAGACAAATGCTATATACAAGTTCTTTTTTCACATACAATTTTTTGTCTGTTCTGGGCAGTACTATTTCAGTATGCACACCATAAAACAGTACTGGATTATTTTCTCTGAGTCACAGCATATCACAAGTGCACATGTAGTTTGTTGACCTCTCTCGCTTCAAGTTTACTACTACTCTTGGTGCTTGCCATTTTTCTTTTGACTTTTGTAGCTTCCAGTGCTCTCACTGTCCTGTTCAGTGAGTCTTCTCTATTTCATGCTCTTTCCAGTCTAGTGCCAACAATACATGTAATACACTGATTATTTCCTCTGCTAGGTCATAAATTGCATTCACTCTCTTATGATCCAGTCCTGCAGTGTCCTCAACAATGTTCAGGCATGCAAGATCATGCTGTGAGGGAAAAGTCACATTGGTTTGTACAGGGCTTTTTTTAATGGTGAAACCAAACACCTGCATGGGTCCCTTGCCATTTGTTCCATCAGGAATGGCCTTGAATGGTCAGCCATCAGAGCCTGAGGGATGGGAGCAAGGTACCAACTCCTCAGTTTCCACACAGAAGACAATTTTCCCCTTCAGTGCAGAACTCAAGGAGCCCTGGTAGTGGTGAGCATGTCAGTCACTCCTGAGCTGCTTTCTCCATGGCTCAGCACTGAGCCTCTGAGAGCACAGCCAAACGCTGCCCCAGGAGGCTCTGGAGTTGTGTTGGCAGAGGCAGTATTGTGGAGAGAGCACTGAGGAGAAAGTGGTTTGCTGAGCCAGAGGGTAGCAAGAGAGAAGGGGTTGGAGATGCAGCCCAATCCAGAAAAATGTGGGTACTTTCCACCTGAGAACTGGCATCTCACCAAAGGATCCTTGGGTCTGCTTGGAGAGGATATTACCCTTTCTTGCTGCGGGGGTCTTTGGCTCCTAGGTCATTTCCAGAGTTGTTATTGCAAAGTAATATTCATGAGAACTTATCTGGGAGGTAAAAAAAATACCCTTTTCAGCTGGGTGTGTGACCCATGGCAAAGTTTAATCAGCTTAGTAAGGTATCTTTTGTATCATACAGTTTCAAATAAATAAAGCCTCAGATAAAAATTAGGAATTTAAAGAGACCTTCTCAGTATGTTTAGGTTTGTTTTTTTTTCAATATTCTTTGTATTTATAGCTTTTTGTGATAAATGGCCACTGTTTTTCCAAGCATTCAGTAAAGTTTTTAATGATGCATACTAGCATTTTATGTAACTTTTCTGTTAATTATTAGCAGGCATTTCTGATATTTTCAGAGGGGTGGATGCTGACTTATTGCAACTGGTCTTGGTGTCTGTGAGTGTGTATTGTGACATCCCATTTAACTTGTTTTTCTTTAGGAGAGTGGGACAGAAATCAAACCAAATAAAACAATAGTGAGAACATTTTGAACAAGCTTGGAACCAGAGAGAGAATGTGACGCTTGGGTTGTCATTCTAAACATGGGCCAACTGA
Organism: Passer domesticus; assembly: GCF_036417665.1. Classification (NCBI taxonomy): domain Eukaryota; kingdom Metazoa; phylum Chordata; class Aves; order Passeriformes; family Passeridae; genus Passer; species Passer domesticus. The sequence continues at coordinate 77,796,168 of NC_087474.1, read as the reverse complement.
TTTTTTTCTAAGATTTGTTGAGCTCTTTTTGCATAAAAATTACATCAAATATAGCTATTCATGTTATATAAAAAATTAATTGGAACACATTACTTATTTTAAGCACAGAGACACATACCATTCAAGAGAATAAGCCTATAAAATTCATATTTGCATCTGCTCTAGACATCTGAATGATACTTTCTGCTCTGCCTAATCCCTTGAGCTGCTGTGCTCTGCACCTCTCCTGTGTGATTTTAGTGAGCTCTTTTTGTTTGCCAAGACTGCAAAAGCTGATTAGAGAGGGGGGGTCTGCCCTGCAAGGACACCAACAAAGATCTGATCCTGATAGTTCTGTGCAAGCCAGTATGTAACTCTGGCCATTTTCTAGCAAAATATATTTTGCCTGTAAGTTTGCTAGTATACTTTGCATTTATGGTCACTTAGTGTCTCTCCCTTTACTTAGGGGTATATTCTGTTGAGTTCTCATGTAATTTTATTCCTATATATTTGCAGCAACTCTTAACCACTAATACTTTCTGAAAATAATTTGCAGGTTTGCCAGTTAGGTGCTGAACTTCAACCACTTTTGTGCTCTATGTATGAAGTATATAATTATAAGGTGCTTTCTTCAAATGTCTTCTCTGAAATTTCAGACCATGTTTAATCTTGCTCACAGGTCCAGCACTGTAATTTCAAGTTCATGTTGCAGTTTATAACTCTGCAATCCTCTTTTTGAAGAGCTGCTAACCAATTATTCTCCATCCTATGAGTGAGGAGTTGTATATTTGTGCCAAAACCATAATACTTTGTTCTTCTGTCTACTAAATAAAATGCTGGTTTTGCAGAGCATTTCTCCAATTTTCCTACAGGCGTGCATATTAATAATAATAAAGTTGTGCCCCTAAATCAGCCTTA